>NC_140129.1:1817500-4217500 GCF_964035555.1 Netta rufina | reverse complement strand
GGAGTGGGTGTACTAATCTGTTATACACCTGTCTCTCTATTATATAATACAACACTTATTTTATCAGGGAAGATTCATCACCATTGACACCATAATAATCACAGCTTAAATTGCATACCAATGAACTTCTAATGCCTGCCTTAACTGAATCTGGTAACTAGAGTGTAATCAGATTTCTTTATCAAAGGCTAATTGGAAAATTTCTAATTCTTTCCTAAACAAAACAACTTTGTCATAAATTCATATAGGAGTTAAACAGATTATAAATACCCCATTAAATAGTCTTTCTAGTATGCAACATTGCACAATAAATACACATAGACAGAATTTATTATTTCTCAAGAAACTGTAACACTTTTGTAATCTAACTGCGTGGCTGGGTTTTGTAAGACGTGACTGTAAGCCTAGTCCTGCTTACTGAGCTGGATATGTACAGGATCAGACCTTCCACCTGCCACAAGTCCAGTGGGATCTGATGTAAAACGAATAATAATTAGAACCAGAGTTACACCTTAGGGACCTGATAGGGTTTGAATGGGAATGAGCAAAACTCAAGCTTTGGGAACTGTTAGGCAGTGCAAGAGACTCCAAAAATCTACTTTTATTTTATTACAGGAGAACAAAAGAGGAAAGGGGAAGGACTAACATTTATAAAACCAAAACCTTGAAAAAAATAAAGGCAGTTCAATTTCCTACTCAGACGTTGCTCTAATGGCCAGACATTCCCCCTCAATAAGACTGCAAAAAGCAAGTGGTAACATGGTTCAGATAGTGAGGGGCAAAGATGATGTTCAGACTAGGGAAAAGATGGCAGCAGAATAAGCGTAAGAACAGAGAAAGTGCATTATGGAAACTTAACTGAATCTTTCATCATAATTTAAACATTTTAAAGAAAAGGAATATGCATATTTAGAAGAATATTTGTGCCATAACCAGTTTCCACTGCAGCAGGAACATATCTGTTCACGTTCAAATCATGCATAATTGGCAGCTTTTGACCATTTTTTCCAAGAAAAATTCCCCTTATACACACATGGGGTAGGGAGAAAATATCCCATCTGCTAACTGGCTCTCTCGGCATCTGGTGAATATTGTCTTTTCCTGTGCTTAATTAGCTGTAGAAGCTGGCATAGACAGCAGGATGAAAAACAACATTAGTGCTCAAAGAAATCCTCCTATTGTTCTTCCTCAGTCACTTTCAACTGAGGCAATGTTACCTTACTTGTTCTGTGGCAGTTTTATTTCGGGTGGCTTCTTTGTAGCTGGAGTACCATATCTAGTTCAGTATGGGAAAGAAGGACATAGTATCTGACTTAATTTAGACGTACATTGGAAGCACTATAAAATAGCAGCCTCTTAAGATTTGCGTGGTAGATCATATTCTTTCTGTTCTGCTTGAGGTTTCATTAATTCAGCTTCTGAGCGTTACTGTCACTGACGAAGGTTTCAATATAATAATTCTTTCGATGGGGCTCCACATTACCCTGATCTTCAAGACCACACACCAGCAGGCACATTGTTGCATTGTGCCTTCAAGAAAAAGCATGTATAACTTGCATTTCAACAGCTGAATTTGGGTCCTAGAGTTTGCTCTCAATACCACGCAGCCTAACTGGGGTGCAGTAAGAGACTGTCAGAAGTCCTGTGCACCCTTCTACATCTGGGAGCAGCAGGTGCAGTGAATTAACTTCCCACTGAAGTAGGAGGTCTAGCTACAAAAGAAAAAAGATTTGCTTGAGTCTGGAATGAGTCTTTGTCTACTAACATCAGAAATCAGCTGTTGAAAAAATGTGAATGTTAAAAACTGTTGCTGTAAAACAGTAGTAATTTTTATTGGGTTCTTATTACGTAAAGCTGAATTATGTTTTTAGGTGGGATCGCAGGCTGGAGGAAAAGTGTTTTAAAGCGTTATCAGATAATCTATTAGTTAAAAAATACATGATCACATCGTTGATGTTTTGACAAATTTTAGATATTCTAAAGATACTCTTCAGATTCTGGGAAACACTCAATGCTCTGGAGATGGGCCAATGAAATAAAGTGATCTAATCAATAAGTAGTCAGAAAACATCTCAATGCGGTATTAGAAGAGAAGCTTCCAGCATCAGCTGTGCCTGGGATTACCAATGGGCCAGAAATACCCAGACATCAAGCTGCTTCAGGAGGACTAGTAGGACTAGATAGACCCACTGCCACCTGACATTCAAGTCCTGAATTTGCTGTGTGGACAGAAATCACTGCTCAAACCCTGGGAGAGTGCAGGAAGGTGAGAGATTTTTTGCTCAAGAAGGGCATTTCAGGTTTGCAGTAACACTTCACTATGAAATGCACCAAAATTTAGATTGTGAATTACTATGTACTGAAGAAGTTCTGATAACTTCTACTTTCTTATAGACCACTAAATTAACATTAATAATGTATATAGATTCAAGTGACTTTGTGTCCCAAATAGCAATATTGGCACTATTCTGATGCCTTTGTCTATAGATATATGTATTTGCAGTACAGCAATTATGTCATTACATCAAATTATGTCATACTGAGAACAAATAATAGAATCTGAATCAGCAAAATTTTCACCTGCTTAGCTGCACTAATGGATAAAAGGACTTCTCTGATGTGAAAAAAAGCACCCCCAAAACACCAACAGTCAATCAAATGACAAGTCATAGGTTTAAATTCCTCTTTTTCCCAGGGTGGCCCAAAGACTGAACCCACTCCTCCATTAAACTAGTAAGTCCCACGGCTGCAACACCACACTGTCTCTGCTTTTGAATATTACCTTGAACCTCAAGCTAAAAAGGAATATTGAATTCTTAAAATTCTCCTGCGGTTGGTTTGGGTGAACTGTTTCCCATCCCCTTCTCTTTTTTGAGGCAATGGCAGGATGCCACCACCAAGTTAACTGCACAGCTCCATTTCAGTTTCACTAATGGTGACTGAACTAAAAAAAAATGAAAAATAATTGCAGGTAACTCGCAGATAAGACCGTAAGTCAAAGCTAATGTGTCTTTACTTACAGATAGTATCCAGTGCATACTAATAAATTAACTATGTAAATTAATAAAAGGTCTTCCCCTACTTGCACACCTTCCTTTGCCTATTACAGCTCAAATAGTCAAGCACACACATTATCTGTTACTTCTGATTACACCTCCAGCTGTAACAAAAAAGTTAGAGTTATATTTTCTGAGTAGGGTATGGTGTAGAGACTCACCTCCAGTCTGTTTTTAAAAGACTAAATAAGCAAATTTTAGGGAAGTAATTGCAGTAATTAGAGGCCACTTGATTTCTTTTTGCCACAGGGACTGTCAAGTCCATCCCTTCCTGTCTGAGAGAGAACATTCTCTGCATCTGTACCATATGTGAAGAGCCACATTTTTTTCCAAGAAAATCTATGGACAACTTCTGTGTGGTTTACAATCTTTCAACTCATGTTAGTCATGTGGGCCTAAACTAGCATTTTGCAGTGTTTTAACATCAAGCCCAAGACAAAACTCCCCACAGGACAGTTGGAACACATCCCTCTTTCCCTTTTCACATTTGATCTTCCATATTTCAGCAGCACAGCATTGTGTTTGCTTGATAGGGATCATACAAATTCATACTCAACATGGGAATAACATCTATCTACAACAACACCATCTGATGTGAGAATGTCATTATTAGTTGTGCTAGAGGAACATAGCAAATGCTCTGAGAATTAAGAAATGTGGATGTTCAGGCCACTCACAAAACATTTATCAGTCACTGTAGATACTGATGCATATGGGGAGGCCATTTTCCTTTTTGGACACACTTCTCACATGACAACACAGTTCAACAAAGACTTGAAGCAGCAAAAGGCAGGGCTCTGCCAGGGGGCTCTTGCTACCCACCCCACATCCTTCTGGGGATGAAGGAATGGTGGAGAGTTTCCCCTCTGACCCAGTGGTTCTAAGACACTCGGGATGTAGCCGAAGACCTACAAATGGTTATTGTTTTTCCTTTCATTAACCATTCTGTTTGGCTGATAAATGCTGTAGCAATAATTACACAGCACATTTTTTAGTTCTGCAGAATTAGCAAGGCTTTTTGTGCTCTAGGGCTCTCCTGCTGGCCTCAGCACCGACAGCCCAGTGGAAGTCACCTTCATCAAAAGTCCTTCTTGCCCAACTCTCCCCAGACCCAGTGAACCCAGTTAAGTCTTCTAGCTACACTGCTCTTGATCTCCTGAGAAGGATTGTGCAAGGACGCTGCACCAACTTGTCTATTTTCATCAGAAACCTTACATTCACTCTTGCTCTCTGGAACAGCTCAAGCATCTTGAAACATTTCTCCCTACACCACCATCCTTTGGTGAGGAAGGGAAGGAATGTCCTTCAGAGCCTAGCCTGTTGCCAGCCACCCGTGTGTACCTGACCTCTCCCAGAGTTAGAAACCTCAGAGGAGAACTAGGTATGCTTAACCTAAATAAACTTAAGGGCCTCTCTTCTGCCTTGGACAGGATTTTCACTTAAAGAAGATGCTGCAAAATACAGTCTATCAGGGAAAGATTTAATCAATGTGGAAAAAATATAAATTACTTGCTATTTTAGAAGACAGTCCTTGAAAGCTGTCAAATCTAAATTGGTTTTACTTGGCTTTTGACCTTTCCTGCAACAAAGCACTCAAATTCAGAGGCCCGTTCAGTATCTGTGTATGAGCAGAAAAGTTAACACATGTACTCTCTAAGCACTTTAAAATCAACTCTTTGGATCTTCAGAGAAAGGAATAGGCACAAGATGCAGGTCTCAACACCAGCAAGAAAACCCAGAACAGAATTAAGGTTTCGCACCTGCAAACCTTTTTTTGAGGATATAAAGAGGACTGTGTTGCACTGAGGATTTGAGTGCAGATTAACAGATTTTTGAAGCACTGACAACTCCAGTTCTGCTGAGATTGAGGCAGGGCAAGGCAGAACCCCTCCCAACACACACTGCATTGTAATTTTGATGCTACAAGATACCCTGCACTCAGAATATTACATATTCGGCAGTTTCAATAATTCAGAACACTACATCATTTTTACAGGGTGATTTAAGTCTACATTTGATTAATGATAGAAGACTGTTATAAATATAGAATTTTAATTAAAATTTTTGGCTATACCTCAGAAGCATGATTCTGACCTCATTACAGCCGTGAAAATGGTAAATTTAAACACGTATCTCTGCATACATATATATACGCATATATTTATATATCTATACCCTAAGTACTGTAGTTCTTAATCTCCTTATATTTGCTTGGGAATAAAAGATCTTGGAATACTACAGGTTCCACAGATTTGTCTATATTCAGATACATTCGTTAAATTCTTTTTTTTTTTTTTTTTTGAAACAGTAGTAAAAAAATAATTAATTTTACTGCACCGTGTACATGCAGAGTTGGACTCTCTAAGCATAAATCAGCATAACTCTATTGAAGATGGTGCTAATGGAAAGAGCAATTTATCCCAGCTGTGGTCCTACCCCATACTATTTGGTGCTGTATGTAAAGACTTTGAGTGCCAAACATGGTCTACGTTACTTGCTCAAGCAGTCCTGATAATTTTACTTGAAAGAATTCTTTAAAATGAGCAGAGTTCAGCCTGTCTTCTTCTTGTATGACTTACACACAATGATATTGCTCTGCAAATATATCAAATAATAGAATAAACATTTATCAATAGGAGCAAAAACTTGTGTTTGTTTAACTTTGAAACCTGGTAGATTGTAGTTTATATGATAGCACTTCTGTTAACACAAACTTCTGTTAACATCTAAGAGAGGAATTAGGGTCATTTAGGAAAGAGACTATTTAAAAACACAAACATCCACACCTTCTCTTCATTCCTAAATGTTATCTTCCAAAACAATTTATACTTCTTTTTCTAAATCTGTGTAGCTTATGCCCGTCTCTTCAGGAGCACTGAGTTTTTACAGCTATGTTGCTTCTGAAGCTTGACATTCATATTTCAGAAAAAGGCTCATTAGCCACACTGAAATAAAAACTTACTACTCAGAGACAGACTGTTTCACAGCAGCATCCACAGTTACAGGGTGATAGCTTAAATCATCTTTTAAATACACACCACTTTTGTCTCTCAGCTCCTTTCAACTTTGAATTGTGTTATGCATTTTTATTTTGGGGATGTTAACCTTGAACTGTGCAGGAAACAAAATAGGAACATGTAGTGGATGCTTCTCACTTTTCTTCAGACTTGCTTTTGATATATTTTATAAGAAATCAGAATTTAGTTACCAGCTTTAAGCAACATAGAGAGCAGAATATCTGCTCTCTTGTCTGAACACAAGTAGATGTGGCTTATGCATCTCCACCAAAGAGACCAGAAACACTTTCCCAACCCCACTGCTCCCACCCAAACATCCAGAATTCTTCAAAAATTTGGCAGTTATCTTCTAAACCAATAAACCCCCAAAAATCAAACAATTTGGATCAGTTTTGTCATGTCCATTTTTGAGAGTCATAGGAAAGCTACTCAAGATCACAAACCCGTTTGCTTCTCTGAAATTCAGACACCTATCTTCAACAGGAAGACCTGGCAGTGCTTCTGAGGCTCTGCACTTCCAGCACCTTTCCTCTAAGGCATGATGCAATGAAGAGATCAAGCTTTGACATCCATAGGAACTTGATTTTTTTTTTTTTTTTTTAATATACTGTTGCAATGAAAGCATGCAAAATTGCAGGTAATTAAAAAGCAGCACAGTTCTTAAACCCCCAAAAATAAGTTGTGCACAATAACTTCCAGGCTACATAAAAGCACTCTCATTAAAGTTTCTTTTTTTTTTTTTTTTTTTTTTTTTTTTTTTTTTCACAATTGTAGCTAGATTTTCTTAATGCTGTTTTCCACATTTTTTCAACGTACAAAGCCCAACTCTCACTTTATGTAGCGAACGATAGAAAATGATTACTCTATTATAAAGTGGGAGGGCCTGAATTGACTGCTGGAGCTGATGGAAAATGTTTTAAGCACATTATATTTTATCATGTTAATGTCTTGATTACCTCCTGGAATTGAAATTTTAAGTGAGTACATTAGGAGTAGGTGGAGATTTTTAATAAGAAAATATGCTTACAGCCAGAGAAATGCCTTCAACTGTTCCAAAAATTAAGAATTGTTGCAAAAGGTAGAGCAAGTTAATAAATCCAAATTGACACCTCAATACTACTATTATTTGCTCAACGTAACAATAAAACTGACTGAGTGAAACTCATATACAAACGAAACTAATAGAAGACAGACAAGCCTGCAAGAGGCATATTTATACACTCACGGGGATTTACTTTCAAAATCAATTTTTAAAAGAGTCCCCAAAAGCCTTTTCTTCAGTGCATCACTGTTAGCCTCAATCTCCTTTTCTACCTATTAGAATGGGAGTGAAGACCAAATGAAATACTCTATTCAATCACTCTGTTATCTCTTCGGGGGAGCATTCAGATCTACACATGATGCTGGTTGCAACCACGACCCTCAAGAGCAATATACTCTCTTTGTTAAATTCTTATTTTTGGCCTTCACTGGCAGTCCTTTGGAGCCCATGCATCTCCAGCAGCTGTTATTGTCAGTACAAGAGGTGGAGTGGTAGCTCCTTATTCCCTTAAAGAGAAAATACCCTTTAAGAGGTCTAAGAGAAACCACACACCTGCTGTATATGATTGCTGATTTTTTTTTTTTTCTGTTTCAGCATAATGTTATTCTAACTCCACCGATATTCTGGATTTATACTGGTGTGTACTAGCAGAAAACAATGCCCTCCATTTATATCAATGGGTGATTAAATGCTAAGGTGGATCCTGGATGATGAAGGTGTTCTGCCCTCAGTGCTGCAGCCGGCCTTTCTAGGGACCTGAGCAAGGTCACTTCACTGCTGTCATCTCTTTCTTCCTCCTGCTTTTTGTCTGTCTGTCAGCACTTACTGTAAGGTCTTTGTGACAGGGCATGTCCCTTACTATGCAGTTACACAGTGCCTATCACACCGGTGTCTCTCTTTTACCGGCTGTAAAAAAAAATAGTAGGACTGTTAAATAGAAATAGGACAGAGCTGACCTTTTCTTTGCCTCATCTAGTTTGTGTACAGTACTCTAGACCTACACTATTGTGATTCAGTCATGTGCATTAGTCTTACAATAAAATATTCCAATTTCATACATGCAAGACCAATGGGTTCAGAAATAGCATATTGATCAGGTCGTATTGTAAATATGACACGACACAGTGCAGATCAATATACTGCTGTCTGCTACTACAATGAGGAGTGCAATCAAATGATTATTTTTAGCTCTTAATAACTACAGGAGCTTAATTTCATCGTTTTAAAGGTGAGGAGAAGTGTTTGAAAACCAATCTCATTAGGTCTTGCCACATGAGCCCTCGTCCCTGTGCGGATGCCGCAGGTGGGCAGCAATGCGCGGGCACCCCATGAGCCCACCCTGTACTTGGGGGCTGTGGCACGGGAGGGATGCTGTGCCCCCCGTGCCAGAGCAGCTGCCTTGTGCTGCTTTAAGTGCTTCTCCCACCAAATTCGAGAGTTTAACTGACTTAAACTGAATGGGGCTCAGTGAGCTCTTTTTCCTCTATCATGGGCAATCAATCAAAGGACTGAACGAACCAGCACTTTACGAAATGCACAAAAGCCAAACAAAACAGGAAGATAACCAAGATAACCAACAACTTCAGCAATACACAACATCTTTTTGAAAGGGCAACTGTGAAGTTGTCCACTCTTGGCACAGCTAGTTCATTCCCTCCTGCACTGCCACCTGCCTTGAAGTCTGGGTTTGGCAAGGCCCAGGGCGCATCACTGACTTTTGGACCACCCCACTGGATGAGCTGTCGGTAAGTAACTCCTGCTCTTCCGTGTTTTCAGTCTGTGACAAAGCTCCCTTCACCGCATGATGCAGAGAATTTCTCAGGCAGCACTTCGTACTTTTCCTATTTTAGTTTTAAAATGTTTAGGGGGCAAACAAAGATTCACAAACACAGAAACAATCATCAGTAAGTGTCCTCTCTGATGTGGAAGCCACTGCTTTTATTTAGTTAAAACTGGCCTCGAGTAATTGTCTTTTCTGTTTTCCTAAACATTCATTTCTAATGTTTGAACTTCATTTCCAATGTTCTAACTTCAGTAATTGCCGCTTTAATCTTTTGCAGCTTCACATGTTCTTGGTAATGGAGAATAATAAATGTAAATGTAACATTTAGGCCATCAGTAATTTATCCAGGGAGAGCAGTCCAAAGGGAGCATCAGCTTGAAACTATTGGTTCATTTGTGAAGTTTGAGGCAGGAGCCCCCCCAACCGTCATCTGACTTCAAGGAGCCTTTGTGTGGGACTAATTATAAAACAAAGCCACCGGACTGGTACTGATTAGTTATTTATATTTTTGATGGAGTTATCTGAAGTTAGTTTTTGATCTCTAATTAAAGGTGACCTCCAAAGCAGGGCTTTGCTTCATTTTCCAGAAGAGCAGCTCAGGAATCATTCAATCACTCACTTAAAATAAATGCCACGGTGATCTTAACACTCCCCAGAGCTGATTCTTAGTTAACAAGAGAAGAAAAACATCTGATTAAGTTCATAGAGCTGGCTCTCTGAGTGACTGAGGGCTTTTCTTAAATATGTCACACAGATGGAAAATGTTTTCTCGTAGTATCTACAGCAATTCATGACACTCTCTTTTAAATCCTTCATAATTTGTGACACAGAATTAGCAGCTGTTTTTAAAGTAAAATACAACCCATGGGGAATGGGAGGAGAGGACAAATTCTGACTCTTTGCTTTCTGACATTCTCAGACCAGGAAAGGAAAGGTTCCATTTTAGTCATTTAAATGCTAATATAATTTCATGACCACCTGTCACTCCATAAAATGTTTTCCATTGCCTTAATCACATTCTGCTCTCCTCAGCAGAAAATTAGCTGATGCTAAAATACCAAAAGGTTATTAGGAAAGTTCTATTTTCCATGTATAGATCATTTGGTATCAGCAGAGTGATAGAGTGATCTACTTAGAGTAATATCTTAATCAAGTGCTGAGGTATGCAGCCGTCCCTTTCAAATACTAGGGATGAGAAAACAGCCCAATATGTTAAAACATCTGCACTTAAAGTGTAAATATATGTGTGTGTGTGTATATATAAATATATATATATCCCTTACTTCCAATACTTTCTGTACTGAATGCCAATTCCATAGTAGAACAATATTCCTTCAATTGCAATGTGTCAGGTGACTCTGATTGCAGCTCAGATTCTGAAGAAGCAGAGAAGCTTTCCTATATTTTAGGAAAGCCTGTATATATATATTTCTTCTCATTATAAGTGCAGCACACTTTCAACAGCGTTGACTAGAGACTCTTTTCAGTACTTAAGCAGAAAAAAAAAAAAAAGATGTTCAATAATACTTTTAAGAAAAAGAGGAAATATGTCGAAACACACCTGGAAAGAAGCAAGTGATGAGAACCTGAAGCAGCAGTCCAGTAGATAGGGAAAAGATCTGTTTCTGCTTTGTTATAAAAGCATTTTATCTAATAATTGCTGATGGATAGTTTCTTCCATGGAGATTATCCAATTAGAGCAAAAATACTGCACTATGTCTTATCATTTGCCTGAACTCTTCCCACCTGACAGCCTTAGAGAAATATTTGCCACAGAGTCTTGGTTTACAGTAACTATTAGTAAAATTGCCCAGGATTTTTTTTTTAAGTGTATACGGCTCTGTACATTATTTCTTATACTTCTTATATAAAATAGGAAAGTACCTTTACCTGGATCATCTTAAAAGATGACATATAGTTCTTAGTATGGTAGAAAAAATAAAAAATAAAAATAATTCTTATTCCTAGCAAAAATAATGATAAATGCTGCCTTGGATTCATAACAAAAAAATATAATCATAATCTTCCAGCAAGCTTGTTAACTGGACAGGCCAAATATAATAAAATGCATTAAATAAATGCTGTTAAACTTATTTTAGTGTTGGGACTTATGATATCATGATAACATGGTTAACTTCATTCCATTAATGCGTATTGTTACTTTCCTAACATATTCAAAATACAAAATCACATTTAACCCTTATATATCAATTAGTATCACCTAAAATGATGCTCTTTCCTGGTACAGAGAAACACAAAGACAGAAGAATAGTTTCCAGAATTTCATCCTCCTCAAATATTTATACAAACTTTATGTCAGAATGAGCCTTCACTCTTCCAGACGTGTTTTTTCTGCAGACGCAAGTAGTATTAATGAACCTTTTTTATCCAGTGAGAGCAGACCTCCCAAACTCCTACCTATTACTGTCCTTAAGTGAACAGCCTGGCTATAGGTGTCAAGACTGAGGAGTCAAGACTGCACAAGTGCAGGCAAGGTTCTACTTTGACCTGTAAGAAATCAATGATATGGCCTTATTACAAATTCAAAACATTCTAATTCTTTTCAATTTCAAACCCATTTCACTATATTTGAGGTAGTTATTAATTTTTTATAAAAATTAATATGAACTAAGAGAATGGCCTGAAGAGGGAATGTTTTTTTTTCTTTCTTTCTTTCTTTCTTTTTTTTTTTTTTTTCTGAATTCATACTCCAGTGCCTAAAGATGCAAATTGCTCCTAAATATATCTGAACAGCCCCACAATTCTAACTATAACTGTTATTTATTTATTTATTTATTTTTATTGACCGCATTAGAAAATCAATTGTAAGTTTGGGTTAGATCTTTATGTTTTAGAAGAAGCATGCAGGCACAGTGCAAAAAAATAAGGTTATTTAACGGGCTTCCCTGGACCTTCATTACTATTGAGTTGTCTCAATTACTATTATTATGAATCTGATTTTTTAAATGGAAACTGCCCTATTAAAGCACTGCTAATCAGCTCTAATAAAAAAAATCCTGACTATGCAAGCCTTTCTTTTTTGACATCTTACAAGTCCTAAATCACAATAAGCTTGCTAGAAGCATATTGCCCAAACTTTTCAAGCAAAAGCGGACTATGTTCTTGAACAAAGCTATCTGATTCTTGCAATAGAAGCCACGCTGATTCTGGAGTTAATATTTGTTTTGAAGAAAACTTGACAGCATTTTGACAGTCCCTTTGACACGCTGCAGTTCCTCAGTCTAAGTTCTCAAAACAAAACGTAAGAAACTACTTGGTGCTGCAGGATCCCGCATACAGTTTTAGCAAATGTTGCAGTTTCATCAGTGTTTTTCACACTGCTGGGAAACAAGCAAAGGCTCATAGTATCTTTTTCATCCACTGATGAAGAAAGCATAAGTTAGGTTTCATGAGTATAGGGGAACTTTGGATCCTTTGGCAACGATTCCGCAAATGTAAGCACGTTATGATACTGCAGTTGTATCACAACAAATTCTCCTCAAGTGATAACAGCGTGCTTTTCACAACGTGTAACATGATAGGGTTGTTCTACTTTATTTACCTTTGCTGTACTGCTTCCCATCCTTAGGAGTAAAGTGGTACCAACAGAACATGAACACGGGGCGGCACAGCAGGAGATATTAAAGAGCCACGGTTTGCCACAGCACTGCAACAGTTACCTCCAATTTATAAAATGCCGGTGTCACTCTTCTCCCCTGTTTGACTGCTGCAGTGTGACCTCTGGCAATTCTGCTGTATAACTGTAATTGTGAATTTCCAACAATTTCTGCAGAATACTTTGAACAGGTATTTGTTATGCAGACCACACATTCTCATGCTTATATATGTGACGGTGTTGTACATAAAGTACTCAACTCTGTGAGTGTCTGATGGCTGCAATATGAACAGGCACTCTGTTATATTCTCTTTGTGCATTATATGGGAGAAAACAACATGACCTATCTTATAATAATCTAAAATAGCTTTTCCTTTCCTAAAAGGGAAGCTAGAGGACATGCTCCATCTTTTAAGACTAGAAGCTAGTGCTTGATTGCACCAAGAAGGCTGCCACCTCCCTTTTCTGAGGTACCGAGCAGAAAAACCATGTCAAAACAGGCTGGGACTGAATATCTGATTGGAGGGGAATCAGATATTCATGCTGATTCATTTTTCCCATAACAAAATGGCAATCTGAGGACAGCACAGTCTTAGTATTTGCATACGAAACAGATGTTGGTATTAATTATTTGGTGAGTCCTGAGAGGGATCAGCAGCATACAAAAAATCAACATACTTACTCTGTCAGAGCCAACTCTGAAAGAAAAGACAGTAAATACAAATGAAATTAATCTGAGGTCCATCCAGCATAATCAAATACAACGCATAATTTAAACAGGAATGCCAAATTGACCTGCACTGAGCACTTTTTTTTTTTTTTTTTTTAAAGGAATATCACATGTACCCAAGTTTGTACAGTTACAAAAACTAAAACTGCTGCCATCTACAGCGGTAGTCCAGGAGAATGGGATGCAACCACTTGAGATGATGAATCTGGGGTTAGTTTAACTGAGCTATATTTCCCAGGTTAAATCTTTTGCTGAACCTGTACTGAAGGTCCTGCAGATTTCTAATTGAGACTGTGAGATTTTTTTTTTTTTTTTTTCTGGTGTGGCAATTAAAATGAAATTAATTAAAAGAGAGCTCAGACTTTGAATGATGATGAAACTATAGGGAAAGAAGAAAGAAATGGGTATTTGCTTCATATAATCACCAGTAGGGCTTCCCATTTTGCTTCCTCAGTGAAGACACTGGTATCTTTTCATTGATTTGACTGACCATCAGAGAAGGAGGTAAAAACTGGAAACTGTGAGCCAAGTGTGCTCTAAAATAAGGAAAACCCCAGGAACCCTTAAAGTGGATCAGATCGAAGGTACAAATAGTCCCATTAACTCCATCTTTGACAGTAGCTAGAAGTGGACGTCAAGGGAAAAATAAAAAGAGCACAGTAACACCTTCCCTATGATGTTCCTCCAGCATCCAAACATTATCTGTTCAGGGACTTCCTTGGCCAAGTATAGTTTCTAGGTATTAGGTAATCTTCAAGGGGTTTCTCTTCCCTGAATTTTCTCTTAAAACTATGCAAACCTCTAGCACTCCTAGGTATCCTTTATAAATGACTTCCTAAAGTCAGCCACTTTCTACATGGATCGCTTTCATTTGCTGTGGACCTACCTCCTCCCAGCTTCACTGGAAAGCTCTATTTCTGTACTGGAAGCAGGAGAGGCTGTCCTGCTTCACCAGACTGCCCATGGCTTTATAAACTCTCATTTCTCCGGTTGCTTCTTTCCCAGACTGAAAAAAAAAAGTGTCCCATTGGTCCCTTAGGAGGTGGACATGCTGTCCCAGCACACCTGACTCATACTTATGATGTGCAAAGGAAGATCAGAGGACAGATTGCTTCTTCTAAATTCCTCAGAAGAACTACTTTGAGTCATCACACCCTACGCTACTTGCCTCCTGTGAGGCACTCACCTGTCTAATTCTACATGAATCAAAGCACACGGTCCTAATACTTGGGCTAAATTACCCTACCAAAAACCACTTAGAGAGCCACTTTGAGTGTAACTCTTGAAACCATGAATAAATAGTTTGTAGTGGCAGAAGTGATCTGCAAACTATTCTTGTTTGCTGTATTACCAAGCTATGATAAATACATTTGCTACTGCATTGCAGAGCGTATTTCTGTATTCCATGGAGCCGAATGTTTCCGTATAAAGATCTTCAGTCAATGGCATACCATCATCAGCACGTTACAGCTTTGTGGCTCATGCTCTTCCAAACATGTGTGCTCCTCACATTTGCTTCTGCCCATGCCCATTGGAGGCTGGGGCAGTGGAGCTATGCTTTGCTCCACTGTTGGGGCTAGCATATATGATCATGCACATGGAGGGGGAAATAATTACACTGGACCCAGGGGTTCTCACTCAAAAGTGCTGCTAGAAGGTATACATGCTCTGTCTTTGGCTACCTCCCAGTCTTGTGAACTGATATATGGGGCCTTCGGAACAAGTTTATATATTGACTATAAATATTCTAGGTGATTATAAATATTCCAAGTTCCTGATTTCTTGTTCTGAACTCAAAGAAGCTATACAGCATCTGCAACAAGCAGCTATATATTAAAAAAATAGCTTCCCCTAGAGAATACATTAGATTCATTAGAGTATCTGTATGGGGTGCTCTTAATGCATCACTTTCCTCACACATTGAATTCAGCAATTCCAGCTGTTAGCTTAAATTGAGAATACGGTGATTTAACTATCTTAACATAACTGACTCATACTTTTAGTGTGCAAAGAAAGATCAGAGGACAGATTGCCTACTCTAAATTCCTTTGAAAAACTAATTCAAATCATAATATCCTAGACTGCTTCTCTCCTGTGAGGCACTCACTTAACAATCTATTCTTTCACATAAGTCAAAGAGCAATCCAATTCTAAAATCACAGACCTTGAAATTTTACAACTATCCCAATTATCATTTTAAAAACTCATGATTTAACCATTAAATTATTCCTAATTAGAAATGTCACATGTGCCTAATTTATATAAATGCTACTTAAATTACAATGAAATTGGTTAGTTTTCAGGATAATTATAAGGAAAATATAACTTAATCATTTTAAATACTGAACTTTATCCCCATAATTCTCCCTGTTTACTCTCCTTTCCTGGGTTGAAGTTCAAGATGCCTATATTTTTTTCCATCAACGATAAGATTGAAGTGCAGTATTTTGTGATTAATGAAGATCAGAAAATGTCTGTAACATGGAAATAGGAAAATGTTCTTCTTCCTGTGCTCCGAAGTATATCTGTCCTGAAGGACAGGCATTCCCCATCACCATACTCAATGATAACACCCATGATGTTTTTAATATGAAGAGGGTAAAGATTTATCTTTTCAAAGAGACACCATGAGATGTCTGTGAACGTTAGTTTTCATTTAATAGCAAAAGGTGCTGTCTGGCTTTTGCCCTGCACACGTAGATGGCTCAACTTACTATACTAATAGCTTCAGTTTTGTAGATACTGTTGACTGCTAAAACATCTTACATTATTTTCTGCCTTCAGACTAATATTTATTACAGATAACATTGAAAAACATTTAACATTTTCACATACAAAACTGTTAAGAACCCTGTGCAATTATTGTATAATAAAATAGCATTTCTTCTGCTTTGGGTGATGATTTCCTTCTTTCATGTAATAAGCTGTCACAATTTTCTTTATTGCTTTTTTTTTTTTTTTTTTTTTTTCCCCTAACTGAGCAGTAAGTTGCAATCTACAGGATGCCAGGTTAGCTTGTACCCAGAGCAGTATTTGATATACAAAACATATCTTATTAGTTTTCAATTTGCCACTAGCTTAGTTAGGAGATGTAGTTAAAATTCCTCGGCAGCAGGTATTCCTTCTGCATTACAAAACTGTGTTGTAATGTAAGTGATGTATGAAGAAAAATCATGATGCAAACCGAGCTTCATCAGGTTTCATCCAGCTTGCAGAATGTATCACTCATGAAAGGCAATAGAAAGACCAATGCATTTACTGGCAACCCAGCCATCAAACTGAAAAAAACAAGGAAAGCATTTTGGTCAGTATATTTAAGTTGTCCCAGGGAGCAGAGTGGAAGCCAGCAAGGAGATGAATTTATGGTACAATGAAGGACATTTTTCCTTTGGCAGTAATCAAGAAGGAGAAGATGAGGATGGCTACTAAGACTGTGGTTGAGGCAAGAACATGAAGATTCAGAAGCTGAGGAATGTTCACTACCGTTGGCTGGATATATTACAGAAACTATTTACTTATGCAACATCAAATAAAATCCCTGAGAACAAAAATCAGACAGAGGTTCAAAGGTCTACTTTGAGAAACTGTCCAAGAGACTCAAGACTGCCAATGCATACAAAACAGAGAACACGGCAGACCTCCAGATGAAGACAGTAAGCCAAAGACGTATGGGATAAAAGAAAGGTCAAGGCAAAGGAAGAGATTTTCCAGGTGTTGCACAGGTTTGCAGTACTGTGGAATAAGGGGGAATGAAGCTAAGCATTTAAAAACTCAGAAAGGAGATCTCTTATGTAATGTGTGGTTTATCAGTTAGAAGATATGTGTTTCTCTTTGGTAAATTATACATAAATATGATGGCTCTCAAAACAGGCAAATGCACTCCTGAGATTACGTTATCAAGATTTTTGTGATGGATATAAAAGGTTATTCATTCTCCATACTAGATACAAGTTTTCTCTAGAATACCCTGTACAGTTTTTGTTAACCTAGAATGGATTAATTCAAATTGGAAAATATTCAGAACAGCTTCCAAGACAATGGGGGAATGACAAGTCTATTTTATGAGAGCAGACCGAAAGCACCTAGTTTAGCCAACTAAACTGAGAGCACCTAGTTTAGCCAAGCAGAAAGCTGTGAAGGCAACAGTTGATCTCAATGAATAATACTGGGTATGTACAGGAGAAGTTGCTCAGTCTAAAAAGACAATGGTAGTCAGAGAACAAATTGTTAAAACAGGCCAGAAAAAAAATCATAAGGTAGAAATAAGTGTTAAAGGACCAGCAGTAAAGCAAGGTTTTGAAAGAGCACAGCAAAGTTGCAGTGGCTAGGGTTCACTGACACAGGTGATCCTTTCTGGGTTAAGTTCTTAGAAATCACCTTTGAAGGGGAAAACAACTAAGCTGAATTTCTGAGCAATTTCTAGAAAGCATGATTTGTTTTTCTCAATTGCCAACAGTCCAGTAACATCAACCAGATAACACATTTCAATAACTGCATGCTTTTCTGTCTTCCAGATTAGTAAAACACCACTAAAAGCAACACCAAGACAACCTTTTGGTGTCTTCAAGCACTCGGTCTCACTTACATCATCAACAGGGACACATATTTCCATGCAGATCCAGAAAAGTTGCTTGCCTTTGCAGAGGAAAACATTGGTTCCCTCCATACCCAGAAGCTACCAGAGGAAACTTGATGACATTGGCACTCCACTCTCTATTTTTCAATCACTTGTCTTGAGGTCAGTGACAACTACAGTACACAAAATACTTCCCTAGTCTTTAGGATGATGCATAATACACCTGCCGGTCACAGAAATATCCTCTTACATATGCAGATCTACTACATATGCAGACACACAGCGTGCTTTTTGTTTAAATGATGATGCAATAAGCAATAAAGATACAATGAAATAATGCCAAATGTTCCATAAAGTCAATAGGTTTGAAAATGGAGAAAATATTACTGGAAGTGAATGACTCCAAGGCACAGTAAATACATTCTTTTATTAGTTGTTTACAGTTGTGACAATAACATGGGTGTACTATAATGTTGTATACGTTTACTTGCGGTGTGGAAGATGTATTGCCACAAGTTATTTGCAGCAAAACAACATTTGTAATGTGAAATCCGCATATAAAGGGGCTCATCCTCATTAAGTATGCAACAAGGCATGACAACTCAATAAAATATAGGAACTGCTCTCAGGAAATGTCAGATCTGTCTGCTTCTTGACTGATTATCATCTGCACTCTTACATGCTTGTGCACCTGTATGGGGCATTTTCATGATGGTATCAGCATATGACTCGTGCTTTGCAGATGATTTGGCTCAGCAGGATAAAGCCAAGACGATAGGAAGGGACATAGTAAGGACTGGCTGACTCTATTTTACTTCTCCTTTGCTGCAGTATGCGAAAAAGATACTATTTACTCCAAAATACTGCATGCATCAGCTACACACAGAAATTCAAAAAAAGCGTAACCGAACAATTACATCTTGCCGTAATACACTATATTACTTAACAGCTGCTTTTTGAGTTACTTTATAATATCTAAACTGAAAGATTTGCATGAAGAGATAATGTAAGTCAGTGCCAGAGTCAGAAGGAGAATAAGGCAATCCTAGTTAATAATTCACAATCGCCAGACACCACCATTGCAATGGGAACATTTTGCAGTGTGTGAAGACAGTGCATCTAAAATCTAAGCTTGCTGCAGTGGGAATACTTTGTTAGTCTTTTCCTAATAAAAGGATTCACATATTCAGAATATCAAGGGCAAAAATTCTCACAAAAAAATGATTCTGAATTGTCAGATTTTTCTCCCAATAGTAATGCTTCCTTCTTTATCTTCACAAGGACACAACATCTCTAAGAGCTTACAATGGGTGTTACATACCACATTATTCTAAAAAATTAGACAGCTCACTAATCAATCTGTGTTACTCTGTTCTAGTAAAGAATAGGATATGAAATATAGAACACATAAATTACACCTTTTTGATGGAATGATTTAATATTTTTCATTTTTATTGTCATATCTTTCAATTAAAATTGTAACTTTCCCTGAGGAATTAGAATTATTATATTTGGCTTGTGGTCTTAATTTCTCTTTTTTTTTTTTTTTTTTTTTCCCTGCTTTTCCTATTAGCTGATGTACTGATGAGTATTGCACTTACAAAATTATATTACATGGATCCTACCATTCCATTACTTCAGCAGAACAGAACCTGTGCCAGCCCTGTTACAGCCAAAAGTAAGAAGAAATGGCTTTCACATTTAATTCATTAAATAGGTGCGACAAGCACCTATTTAACCAAGTATGGTAGCTGACTGCGGTGTAAAAGCCTTTAAAATAGATAAGCTAAATGATTTATGTTTTATACAGTCTGGGTGTACGGCTAACATTATCTACAATATAGAATTTGGGCAAATGCTACACTCCAGGTATCAGCGCTCATTTAAAAGACCCTCACAGCTAACACTCAAAATTTGTGTCTCTGACCACACCTGAATGTTGATGTACTGCAATGAGATCGGGCTAGGACCACTTCTGCAGAAGGGCTTACAGGGGGGCTTCAGAGAAAGAAGTGAACAACCCTGCGCAGCTCCCATGCCAGCACTACTCTCAAACAGCCGCTAGCTGTTGCTCCCACATAAAAAGGATGGACAGGGATCACAGATTAAGACCACAGGATTTCAGTCACGCTACCTGGTTTGTAAAATTACAGTTAAGAAAATGCCAGCTCCTGGAATGCCTTTACATGGCTGAGAGTCATATCTAGGCTCCCCTAGCCCTGGGAGGTCAAAAGGTACCAATGCTCTCAGCTCTGTACAGTTAGGATGCAGTGTGTCACTTTGTCATATGATTGACAGAAATGGAATTAAAAGGAGAGTCTTCTGCCATGCCAAGCTCCGTATTTTTAGGCTGTATAGAAAATCTGAGATAATCTGCGATAATACAACAATCTGTGGGCTTCACTGTAAATACCAGGTGCAAAAGGATACAAGTTAAAGCAAACAAACAAACCATAAAGCTAGCCTTCAAACCACCCTTTGGCTTTCGACTTTTGCCTGCATACATCTGCCCCTTTGCAGGCTGTCAAATAATTACATGCACACTCCATTGCCCTGCAGCCTCTGAGGAGTTTGAACCTGAGTCGGTAAGCTCCTGGCCTTCACACAAAAGACAATAAGAAAGAAAACAGTTTTCCTTAGCAGCAAGTAACATCTAAAAACCCGCTAGCTGCCTTCTCTCCTATATTTACTGCAGCTAATTACTTGAATAGTCAATAGTCCTTCCAAGTATGCCAGCTCCCTGTTTGTATGGTAATTAACTGAGGAGAAGAGCACAGGAGCTAGGGTACACCTCTTTTGTACCAGTACATGCCTCAGATACTAGTAAACGATTAGCAATATTCACAGAGAGACGCAAAGCTGCATACTCGTAATGTCTCCCGTAACCGATAGCCAGGCTACAAAGGGACCAAAAGAAGCTTGTGTCACCAAACTTTAGCTTTGACCTTGATTGCACACGAATTTATTTGAAGTCCTGCTTTCACCACTGATCCTTTTGGGAATCTGCTGCTGAAACATTTGTAATATGCAGAGAAAATCAAGGCATAACAATGTAGGTGCATTAATCATTAAAATATGAACATTCAATATAGTGTATCTTTTAAAATGATGGATTTAACGATTTGATGCAGTGAACGGGCATTTTCAGAGAAACAATCTGTGTATTTCCTGAAGATCTGGGAAGAGTTTGTACTGAAAAATATATCTGTGGTACACTGACTTCCACCGATGGTTTAGAAAGATGCTGAGATCAACAAAACTTCAAGATGCTTTTTATGACTACCCAGTGAGTACTGATGTTCCCAGATGTGCCAGGCACAAGCACTAAATCAAGACAGTCAAAGTTTATTGTTTTATCTTCAGCTTTACAAAAAGGCTACTTCTGTTATAATAATTATATGCAACTGGAAAGGTAAGGTGTTAATCTACTTGATCTTTTCTTTGTGAATAGGTATGGCCTGTAGAATACCAATGTCTGGAGAACTTTTAGTGCTGATTTCGAACCATCACAGTCAGACATCACTTATTTACTTTGCACTTCAAAACCCGTTGTGGCTACCAACCTGGTGTGATTGCCTGTCCAAATGTGCACTGCCCAAGCAGGAGCCAGGAGGAGAGCACAGTACCCCATTATTCTGTTCATCTCCCGCAGACCAGGACTGTAAGAAAACAGAAAAGAAAGCCAGGTTACTTTGCAGATATATCTCCATCTGAGACTATCAACAATATTGTGGGGGTTGTTTAAAAAGGAAAAAAAAAAATAAAATACAGCAGCACAGAGCCCATCGTCTACATGGGTCAAAGGAAATGATACTGAGCTTACTGAAATCTTCCAACACAGGGACAGTCCTCTGGGACACATAGCAACATAAGAGGAGTCTGCTGAAAAAAAAAACACTAGAAGAGAAAGATGCGGAAATGAGGAAACCTAAACTCCACAGGGAACTGAGCAGGGGAATGAAAGAGAAAAACAAAATCGTGGGCTGTTGCACACTGCTGAGAGATCAGAGATAAAGTAAAAAAGTGAGGTTCAGAGGGTTCAGTGGGATGTGGAAAGAGAGAGTGAAGAAAGTGAAGAAATACCAGTGTCAAAGAGGTACCATAAGTTTGTATGAGAAACTGGGGGAAAAAATATAAGAAAAAGAAAGCACAAATGATACTCAAAGGATTAAGGATTGTGAAGGCATTACTAAGACAATGAGATAGGGGATGGCAGGCAGAGGCAAATAATGAAGAGCTCTACTGATCATCCAGAAGAAGATGACAGAAGAGAGGCAGGTGGTGAAAACAAACTGTGCTGGGAAGAAGTAGGATGGCTGTACTGTTTGCTTTGTGAAAACTGATACTTTTTGCTCAGACCATTACCCTCTCTGATTTCTCTTCCCTCTTTCTCTTTTAGCAGTTTGCAGACACACTTGAAAATAAACTTTTAAAGTACATATAGTCCTTGAATTGGGGATTGTTGCTGTGTTTCAATATGTACACACTCTTATACAATAGTGCAATTTAAATCTCCTTCCAGCATCCATTCTGTATCTAACCTGTGTTTGCCATAGCCTAGGACCCAGCAGGGCAACAGATTCTGGAGCAGAGGAATGGGGTTTGTGGTCAGTCTGTAGCGCTTCTTCTCAGCCTCTTCTTCATGGTCACTCTTGTCCCCTGTGCTGTGGGGTCCCACCCACGGGATGCAGTCCTTGATGAACTGATCTGGTGTGGGCTGCCCACAGACAGTAGCTCTTCCAGAACTGCTCCAGATATGGGTCTGTACCATGGGGTCCATCCCTCAGGAGCACACTGCTCCAACCTGGGTCCCCCACGGGCAGCAGCTCCTGTCAGGTCACCTGCTCCTGCGTGGGCTCCTCTCCACGGGCCACAGGTCCGGCCCGGAATCTGCTCCGGCAGGGGTCTTCCACAGGCGGCAGCCTCCGTCGGTGCAGGGCCACCTGCTCCACCGTGGTCTCCTCCACGGGCTGCAGCGTGGAACCCTGCTCCACCGTGGTACTCCATGGGCTGCAGGGGGACAGCCTGCTTCACCATGGTCCTCACCACAGGCCGCAGGGGACTTCTGCTCCGGCGCCTGGAGCACCTCTCCCCCTCCTTCTTCACTGACCTTGGCGCCTGCAAGGCTGTTCCTCACTGCTCTCACTCTCACAGCTGCTGTGTAGCAGGTTGTTTATTATTATTATTATTATTATTATTATTTTTGTTTTTTCTTTTCCCTTTCTTAAATATGCTCTCTCAGAGGCGCAAACAACATCACTTATTGGCTCAGCTCTGATCAGCTGCTGGGCCCTTACTTAACATGAGGCAGCTTCTAGATCCTTCTCATAGAAGCCACCCCTGTGGCCTCCTGCTACCAAAACCTTGCCACATAAACCCACTACAGGCTGAAAGCAAGTAAGGAACCTTTTAAATTGCATGCCAGCCATTTGCTTCCTACACAGACAGATGTGATCTCACAGAAAACTAAATCATGACATTTATCTTTTGGTCCCACAAATTCATATGAAAGTTTGTTTTAAAACACTGCATAAAAGGCAAATACTATCCCGGTATTATACTCACTCTTATGCAATATAGTTGTCAGGTACTCTGAAAGCTTTTCTGGAGCCGTTATTATTATTATTATTATTATTATTATTATTATTATTTGGTTTTCTTTGTATGATTGACCCTTAGTTCAGGTTATAGAAGATTTTAGTTCTACATGTTTACAGCCTCCTTATAACAGAATATTCTTGGAATTAATCCCAAAAGCTGGATATCCCAAACAGTAACATTTGAGAATAGCTTGAGTGAGATAACCTAACCCAACACAAAGGACTGTAACATTGATGGGATTATGCCATCCAGTGCTTTTTTAAAGTCCAGAGGTACATCATGGTAAAGACTGATATCCCTTCTCAGTGAATAGTTTTGGGAGGGGAAGCTGGTTCGATGTTTAAATGAAAACATGACCAGAAGTGCTCAACTGCATTGTACTTACTGGTACATTGTTAGAGAAGAAATAGAATGGCTGAGCACAGGTGGATTACTCATCTCATACAACAGTAGGAGCTTTGCCACTGACTTTAACAGGAGCAGGACAAAAACACAGTTTTGGAAAGGCAATGTGAGTCTTGGATCAAGACACTTGTGCATTAGAGCTCAGTCTTAGCAAGACAGAGGAGATGTGAACCTTCTACCTCTATGTTTTCCCTACTGATTAATCTCAGTTATAGTAAAGACTAATCAGAACTATAGTGCTCAAACTCATCCTTCTCATTAACTGAGTGCAGGAACTACATCTGCTGTGAGAACCGGGGGAGACACAAAAAAAGTTAGAAAAAAGAAGGAATGGAGGACTCCAAGAAATAGGAAGTCTCCAGAAATATAGCAAGACACTGAAGGTATAAACAAGAATTTTATGTAAAGACAAATTGAGGTCCTAAAATGGAAGACAAGAAAAAGATACCAGTTTGTTTCAATATTGCAGTTCAGGGGCACTGATTTTACTTTGAGCAATCTATACTTAAAAAGATAAGCGAGGACCAAGCTAGTTATCAGATAAAGATTGAATTATCACTTACAAAATTTATAGAGTGCTAAACTCCTTAAAATAATACAATCTCTGGAAATTATTTCTTCATATGAAGAACCAAGAACAAGGAGATTTGATAGATTCACTTATGCTGAGCCAAAAACGTCATTTTAAACTGTTTGTGGAACTGCTCATCCAATGCCAGATGGTAATGGGGATCAAAGACTCATAACTGAAAAAGATCACTAGACAGATTAAACTTATAGAAAGCTATTAGAATGTGAAAAAAAAAAAACTGAGAATGAAACAGGACCAGATTGTAAGTTTTGAAAACTGAACAACAGAATGTAACATTAGACTGGGTTAGCGATGAACAGAAACACAGGGCTACAGAGGAAAAAATGAAGTAAAATTATTATAGAGAAATTTGCATAATCAAACCAGACTGAGTTTGAGGCAAGAAAAACAGTCATAAAGGAAGACCTAAACCATGCCCTGACTTTGGACACTCTCTGTAGCTGCAAGCAGCAAGTTAATTTTACAAAAGCCTACAATACAACCAGACGTGTTTAAAAGGAAAGACATATATGCCTGTTGTGCACAGCAAAGAGGACTTTTCTCCATCATCTCTGAAGCCTGCTGTGATATTTCTGCTGCCTGTTCTTCACAGTTTCCAAACCATCGGTTATCACAGAATCACAGAATCACAGAATTTCTAGGTTGGAAGAGACCTCAAGGTCATCGAGTCCAACCTCCAACCTAACGCTAACAGCCCTCCACTAAACCATATCCCTAAGCTCTACATCTAAACGTCTTTTAAAGACTTCCAGGGATGGTGACTCCACCACTTCCCTGGGCAGCCTGTTCCAATGTCTAACAACCCTTTCAGTGAAGAAGTTCTTCCTAACATCTAACCTAAAACTCCCCTGGCTCAACTTAAGCCCATTCCCCCTCGTCCTGTCACCAGGCACGTGGGAGAACAGACCAACCCCCACCTCGCTACAGCCTCCCTTGAGGTACCTAAAAAGAGCGATAAGGTCACCCCTGAGCCTCCTCTTCTCCAGGCTGAACAAGCCCAGCTCCCTCAGCCGCTCCTCATAGGACTTGTTCTCCAGGCCCCTCACCAGCTTCGTCGCCCTTCTCTGCACCCGCTCAAGCACCTCGATGTCCTTCTTGTAGCGAGGGGCCCAAAACTGAACACAGTACTCGAGGTGCGGCCTCACCAGAGCTGAGTACAGGGGGACGATCACCTCCCTCGCCCTGCTGGTCACGCTGTTCCTGATACAAGCCAGGATGCCGTTGGCCTTCTTGGCCACCTGAGCACACTGCTGGCTCATATTCAGCTGACTATCCACCATCACTCCCAGGTCCTTCTCTGCCTGGCAGCTCTGCAACCATTCCTCTCCCAGTCTGTAGCTCTGCTTGGGGTTATTGCGCCCCAGGTGCAGGACCCGGCACTTGGCCTTGTTGAACTTCATGCAGTTGACCTCAGCCCATCGGTGCAGCCTATCCAGATCCTCCTGCAGAGCTTTCCTACCCTCGAGCAGATCGACACACGCACCTAACTTGGTGTCATCTGTGAACTTACTGAGGGTGCACTCGATGCCCTCGTCCAGATCATCAATGAAGATATTATGCTGCAGATGCACGCCTTTCACTCTTTTTCCAGCCTGTACTCCGAAAGCTTCTCCTGGCTGAGCTTTTCCTTTGCTGAAAGCAACCAAGCCAGCCCTCCAGAAGGTCTGCGTGACCCAGTGCAACAGCCAGCACCAGGCAAACTGTTGGCTTCCTGCTTTGCTGTGCAGACACGCATTTTAAGAACTGTAACAGACTGCAACACACAGCAGATAGTGAACAAATAGGACGTGCAATCTCTGTGGAATTGTGTAAAAGAAGAACAAAATTCCCAATGAGTTAATGTATGTTGCGAAGATAATGATATTATTGACTTCTGACATGCATACAAAACCAGAACAAACAGAAAGCAATAATTATGACTGTGTCAGTGTCCCACACTGTGCTTTAAAATATGGTTAAAGAAACATCAGTTTCAAGGCCCTCAATATGGTGCAGATTTGTTTTTATATACCAGAAAAATGGTTAGTTTTGGTTCTGAGTTATCACTTCCAAAGTCTATTATTAGAACTTCAGTAGGGAATAAAATCACTGAACATTTAATTTCAGATATAAAATTTCTATTTGCAAGATATGACACACCAGTGGAGATAAAGGCAGATAACAGATCATAATTTGATTGGTAAGAATATAAAGGATTAGCAAGAAAGCATGATTTTAAAGGTTTTCTTAAGCCCAGGGTATCCAAGGTGCTTGGCCTGTGGAAAATAATGGCTAAAAACTGATGGAAAATGCTTTTAAATTATTTGAAGAATCCATGGCAGATTTCTGTTTGGCATTATCATAAATGAAGGTATTGCCCTCAGAACCTGATCTATGAGACACAAAACCAGGTTTAATAGAAAGTTTAGCATTTTCTACACAAGAATTGAATGTCCTGCTCAACTGCATAGCCACCGTGGCAAACACAGCAGTCTTGCAAATTCTACAAATGCTTCAAGATTTTTTTTTAAATATTCATTTTGATGCACCAACTTTGAAACCACGTGACAATTCATACACAAGCAACTGCAGAGCACAGCTGTTTCACCCCTTTTTATCAAAGCAGTTTCTATGAAATGATTATTTACCAAAGACATGCCTGTAAAAAAATTTAAAGACCTCTTTAAACTGGACTGCGCGGTCTAGTTCAAACCAGTTGCTATAGATTGGTGGTACCATAAAGGGAGAGAGAAGTCCCTTTGCTTACACATTTTTCTTTTTATCCCACTTGTTATATGAAAGACTCTGAGCTCTGCACTCTAATCTCTCAGTAATAGCCATATATTTACAGTGCATTTTGAAAAATAGAGAAAGCAGCACACAACACAGCCAGGGAAGTAAACATACCTTTGTGCAGGACAGTGCTAATAAAACCAGACCTGTCTGAAGGCCAAATTGTTTCTGAATGGTTTCCTCCAGTAATTAGCTCTACTCGTTCAGTGTTAGTTTTCCATTAGGCTCCTAATGTAACCTTTTGAAATGTTTATAATAAGTTTAATTTCTTTAATCGAGTAATTCAAATGTCTCAAGGAATGTTAGTCTAATTATACGTCTGAAATTCTTATCACTTGAACTTCTTGATTCAAGGAAATGACTCCCAAATGATACATAAGTTAGGAGCATTTTCTTAAAGTAAATTAAGAGTAATTTCTGCCATGTTCTTGTATGTTACTTTTGCAATATGTAAATTCTGGAGAAGGCAGCCATCAACAATATTTTTCCTTAGGGAAAAAATTTGAAATACAAATCTTCTCTCTTCTCTTTCTTCTCTTTCTCTCTCTCTCTCTTTTTTTTTTTTTTTTTTTTTTTTTATTTCTTTATGCTTTAAAACACTTATGTCACATTAAGAATACTTTAGTAAGCCAAACATTAGCAGCCTCTAGTACAGGTCTCTAATAAGAGCTGGTCACATATGGAGTCAGCCAGCACTTCAGGATATGCTACTTCCCATAGTTCCTTACTGACATTCCTACTTGGTCTATATCACAACACAATTCAGAAAATATTCCTAGTATCTGTGATAACCAAGCACTGGGAAAAACACATTCCCTGTAAGAGCTGCATTTCAGAGCCTTCCAGTGACTGTTTCCCAGCTTCTCTTCCATTATTTGATTGCCATTATTGTCATCGCTGCTGCGAGATACAGCCCTTTTCAAAATAATCTGCATGACCTCTATCTCCAAGTCTTCAGAACACGATGTATTCATTTCACTTTTTTAACATCTTTTCAGTTTTTAGCAAAGTATTCATCTAAAATGTGTGCACTGTCTGGAAGTAAATTACAAGGGTAAAAAGGCATTTCAAGATGACTGAAAATGTATCTTTCAGGCTGTTTCTTTTTTCTATTTCCCAGCTAGTTTTGCTTAAAGAAAAAAAAAAAAAAAAAAAGTGGTTAGGAAATCTTATTGTAAAATCAAACACTTTTTTTTTTTTTTTTTCCTATTTCAGAGTAGTTCTGTGTCCATCATGTCACTCTCAGAGATCTTGATCAAATACAGAGCTGCACTTATAAACATGAAATCTGGCTGTTTAACAGAGAGCTGCAATTAAAAAAGCAAGTTTTGCTTTTTTTTTTTTTTTTTTTTTTAAACTCTCAGAAGAGTCCATCAATAGGAGGTTGTCTCTAAATACAGACAAATGAAACATAAAGGTATTGTCACAAATAACATACATTATGACTCAAGCACAAGTAAATTGCAGTTCTTCCCCAGCGTATTCTTGAGTGCTGAAGAAAGGTTAATTTACAACAGCAGCAAAATATTACTTCTTCCCCCATCCTAACTTTTCCTGTCTTATTCAACTGTCAGCACAGGAAAATAATTTCCTTTTTTTCTTCTTCCCACCTTTTCTGAAGAGGGAGCCCTATTCAACTTAGTTTTCCTACCATGCCTCTTGATCATGTTTTAATGCCAATTTCACTTTCTGTGCCTTGGTTCGCACCATGGATAGTCTCAGAACACCTGAAGGGGATTCCTCTGGGAAGAAGCCAAACTAGAAGATGTTCTTCAGTCCCTGCTAGGTATTCAGTACAAGAGACCATGCTAGATTTGTGCCGGCAGCAAGTAGTGTCGAACAATAGAGGATCTGTAGAATGAAACTTTGAGACTGGGGACCTGTACAATGTGCATTTCTAAGATTTTTATTCTGGAAAAGGTTACCTCATCTAACCTAGGAGTTATCCACAGAACCTGCACAAGCACCATGTTTGGTTGGAAATCCAAAGCAGGTTGAGTTTCCTAGTAATTTCCTGAGCTGTCTTTACCGTTGTTTTGCCTTTAGAAAATGAGCTAACCTTCTGAGAGCAGGTCAGCATGCAGCTGCTCCCCAAGGGACTTGACCTTCATAATTAACTTTATGTGGGAATTTTACTTGCATCTTTGCACTTTTGCAGTGTTGCTTAACACAACATAAGCATCCAGGTAGGTTAGGTGCAGAATAGCATTAGATCAATTTCAGCCTAGAAAGCAGCAATGAAAGTAGAGATTTTATTTACCTATGGATGTCATGTAGCACTATTTCTGCTGAAGTGCTGTGGCTACAAAGCAAGCAGTACTCCCAGGTTACCGCTCTATGATGGGTTTGGAATGGTTTTGCTGAAATATCCTATTCCCCCAAAGCCAAAATGTTTTCACTTTCATAAATCTCTTTGTAAAAGGACATATGAATAAGTGTTCCTTGACTTTTAGCAACTTGGGATGACACATTCTGCTCTGGATTAAGCAGGAATTTCAACATCTCCCAGAACTCAAGTGAATATCTGAGGCTGCAGGTTATATTCACACGTATATACTCCTATTTCTCTTGAGCATTGTTCTTTGCATGGAAACATCGACACCTTCAGCAAGGTCTAGAGGCCAGTCAGTCCCATCAAGTGTGAACTGACATCTCAAGAAGATCCTAATAACAAGGCTTTGCATATTACATTTAAGAAACTTCTTTATATAATCATTTACTAGCTGAGAGAATAAGGAATATAATTAATAGTTAAATGGCATGATTTCTACAATTTGTAATTCCCTAATTGCTATTTTGGATTTCTAACTGAACATTAAAATGTCATAATCTAGTGGCACCAAACACAAAACACTTAAAATGTCAACGAGTTAAGAAAATGACTTTAAAAAATGAGGTTCAGGAAGTCCAGATCTGTGATGTAAAATGTACAATATATGATGGCAGGAATTGCATTCTGCAGGAGTAGTTCTTTTCAGTGTTTTATACTAGAGGTTAGAGAGCACAAAGTGTCTATTTCAGAATCACAGCTCTCCATTTCCCCTGCTGAGATGTCAGATAGGCTTGGGCTAAATGTGATGGCAAGTGTTCCGGGTCCCGTCTGTCAGGTTCTCCCATGCTTAATGAACAGCGTGCTCTTTGATGAAAATACTGTGTAAACAATGAAGTAGCACATTGAAGAGGTGTAAATGAACTTTCTTCTGCACTATCTTCAGTCAGAACAGAGTTCAGAATTTTTAAGGCAGCCCTGCAAAACCCTACTTCGTCCCTAGAAAATAACTGTCTCCTGATACCATCAATGTATCTGGGGCATGGTAAAGCAGTTTAAGGTCTTTCATTAAGTTTTTCACAAATACAAAACATTCATTTTTTATATGAAGTCTGTGGTTCCAATGGACGGACTGTAAGAAAGAGTTGCCTAAATCCTTGCTTGTTTGTATGACCTATAAGTAACACCATCTCAACTGTAGGTACAGGACTAAACTACTTCCACCGAAAGAATACACAAAGATCATCAAATATTCTTTTGTGTATGGATATATAATCATCCTCCAAATCATCATCTCTAAAAATCACCAGTCTAAAGGCTATCTGTAGCACAAGTGCTCAGAAGTATTAAATAAGGGAACCCCACTGCTATTAAAAAGATTAGTATATTCAAGAATGAATACAGGTTGATCCACTAGTGGCATGCATGAAAGCAACTCTGCTAGCTTTGGTGTCTAACGAGTTTTGGATCTCCAATTATCTTGCAGCTTCCCATTGGCCAGAGTAGTCCCTGGCTTCCCAGCTGAGGTTACAATTAACACAGAAAATAATAGCAGTTTGTGATACAGGTACTCAGCATTCATTCCTATTTCACCTAATCTTCCCAAAACACACTCACACGCATCACAAAATCTCTTGTTGAATGAGAACATCATGCTCAGATAGCCATGTTTGCATGAAGTGGCCTAATTTACATTGTTTATTCTGCTGAAGTAGGTTTTAATTGACGCTATGATAACAGTAGCAAATAAATTGTTTTTGTTTGTTTGCTACTCTACCTACTTATACTAGTCTAGGGTAAACACCAGTGAATTTACTGCCTAGTATGTATAGCATAGCACATTGTTTTAATGCTGGAGTGGTTTGTCACACAGCTTGGAGAAGTGTCCTCTAGATTATTGAAGAATAGGTCAATGCACTGGTCAGATTAATTGTCTAAAAACAGTGTTCAAACAGAAGCTATGGAAAAATTCATTTGCTTTGGGGAAAAAAAAAAAAAAAAGAGTAAATACCACAGATCTATTTCCAGCTAATGTCTTTAGTTAAATTAGCAAAACATTAACAGCAGAGCCATGGATAAGCAGCAAAAAGATTAAGTTCTGGAATGACAGTCTAGTCGATCAAAATTAAATGAAAAGAAAATAAAATTTTCTCAGGAAATAAACACATCGTGTTGTGAGAATATGGTACCATGTCAAAGAATACAGATGTTTCTGGCAAGACAATTAGCACAGCTGCTTTTCGTAAATATTCCTATCCAAATCACTGTCCTTCTCTACTGCTGTACACATTGCAAGTGGTCAGAAGGGAATCCCAGAGAACCTGCTCTGCAGCTATTTCTGCACCATTCAGTCTCATCCACAGGCAGAAAATTTGGTCTCATCATAGTCCTTCTCTGTCTGAAAGGATCTGCTTTCACTGGGGGAAAAATCTCTCTTGTTGAATAAGAACATCCATCATAGTTTAAACAGAATTTCAGGAATGACAGGTACCTTATTTAGATAAGGTGACACATTACTGCTTCCTTTTCCCTCCTTTTTCTTATACAGTAAGATCTTTAGGAGAGTAAATTACTCTATCACACCAAGTAAGTATCAAAGTCAAGCTCCATTTTCTGAGTTTCCTATTCCATATCCCCTTGAATTCCTCATCTAGCTGTTTGAAGGACATCTGAAGTGGATTTCTGGTTTCACTGCTCTTAGTATCAAATATTTCTGTTGGCTACGCTGAGTGATAAAGCTTACTGAAATCCTTTTTCCTAGGAGAAGGTTACTGACAGGAACTGTATTGCTACTGAATTACTGTTATTGGTTATTAAGAATAGGGACTTAAAAAAAACCAACAAAGCAGCTATAAATATCAGTAATTTAAAATACTTTTTTTTCCCATGCATTCCATATTGTTTTAAATTGCTTTCATTATAACTGAAAAAGATTAATGCAGCGAATAGGAGTTAAGAAATTAAGATTTCTTTGAAGCAGTTATAGCCATGTCCGTATCAGAGTGCGACAGCCCCTTCTTTGAGGGACTGACCAGTGTGCTACAAAGCACAGGGCGTGTGTGCCGTGACCACAGGATTTAGCCAAAGTAGGACAAAGTAGCACTAGCTACAGAACTTCCTCAGTCTCAGCTCTAACAAATATTCATAATTTTTCTACTTTAGTAGCTATTTTGTAGATGAACCCCCTAAATATGACATAGACGGGCAATTCTGGAAATGACAGAGAGAGACACTTTTGCTGATTACAGTAGCACAAACTGTTAAATTGGGCCAGTTGTGTGGCATATATCCTTACGTATGGGAAAGCAGGGAATTAAATGGATCCAGGTGGAAAAAACTACCTGACAGGTTGCACAGACACTGCCTTTGAGATTCGCCCTGCAACGTGACCCCTATTTACTATAAGAGTTACTAGTGTGTGTCTCAGGATGCTTGAAGATGAAAACAGGAAAAGTATAGCAAAGTTCAGCTTACTAGGAAAATCCCTAAAACCAGATTCAGCAACACACGCATTCCTAACAATATGAAGAGTTACAGCCATTGTCCTGCTGCTAAAAGCAAAATTATTACTCTATGCAATGAGTGGATTGAAACTGAAATACATCTGTTCCATAAAGCTCTGAGGAAAGAATCACTCAAAGTCCCTGTAGGTAATTTATGGGGGATGGCTAGGGATGGGGAATGGCCTGACAATTAAATACTACTTTAAACAAGGATTTAGCTACAGACTAAGCACACCTTCTCTGTAAGTGCCATTCCAGCTTAGAGAAGGAATACCACACTGATGTAAAGTCCCTGAGACCCCATTAATGGACACTACAGTGCCTTCCCATCTGGCTCATCTTTAGCAAGCCTACCTGAAAGTCTTCAGAGCTATGAAAAATACCTCTCTCAATGGTGCTCTGGTGCTTTCCACAAAAATCCTTCATTCATCCTGGGGGAGCAATTCCTTTCATCTGAGTACAATTTACTCACAGGACAAAATCAATTTTTATCAATACTCTGCAATTGGGCACATGGACTGGAGAGGTGATAATACAGATACCCGACAGATCCAGGTTACCAGAAGTAGGAGAAATATTTAGATGAAAAATAAAGGCATCACATCTCATCGACAGTGCCTGAAACACAGAGGCAGGCAGTGCTGTCACACTGAATGCAGGTGCCAGGATGTATAAGAAATGGATACTCATTACACAGAGGGTAAAAAGTAAATGGATCCAAAAGGTTGAATTGACAGAGGATACAAGTCAGCAGGTTTCAGAGGAAAGATGACTCACAATTTTAGCTGCTGAATGAATCCTGACTTGTAATAAAGAATACGATGGACTCAGTGAATTTGCAAGAGCTTAGGGAATGAGCAGAGGTATGTTTTGTTTTCTGGCTGCCAAAGCAGTTTTCTTATAAACCTGTTGTGACCATTCCACATCCATGTAACCTGCAAGGATGAGCAACACGAAGATAAATATCTAAGGAATGCGGATACATTTCGAGTTGTATTTAAACAGAAGAAAAAACAGCCAGGTATGAGTTTTCTACATCTGTTGAAAGTATCTGCACACTTTTTTTTTTTTTTTTTTTCTGCTCTAATGTGCATCTTGGGCTTTGCTGGAATGGGTCCTAAAACAGCCAGCATCCCTCTTACCCTGCTTCTGCTTTCTGTTCCTACAAAGTGAATAGTGAACGGTATGTCAGAGAAGCACTGAGCCCATGGCAAAAGCCAGGAGCACTGCTAGGTGGAGAGGACAGTTACAGAGTACAGGGGAGGGTGGACGAAGATGGTAAAACTTTATAGAGAAGACAAGAAGGGTATCAACAAATACAGGAGGACAACCTTTTTTTTGGGAATTGTTTTGCACATCAATTGTAGCTGACAACGAACACCCCTACTCAGCCAGCCAACCTACAGCAATTTCCCAAGCTGCCTCCACCTGAGGCAGGACATATGGAACAGAGAAATAAGGGAACAGGCAGAGAAATATTTTTACACCTTGTTGTTGCAAGCTTTTTCTTGCACTATAGCAGGTTTATCATCAGTCCTAATGGAGATAGGTTGCTGGAAGAATCCAAATTCCAATAATTTTTATTCATAAATAAAAATTTACCCATCCTTTCTAACTCAAAAGCTATGAGGGCTATTTTCAGGACAAGCCTAAAATGAACCCTGTAAGGTCCTTCTGCACGTGACCCTTCCATAAATCCAATTCTAAGGGCTGAGGGAGGCAATAGTAAACAGTTAGGGAACCTGTTTTAAAGGGCACCTTATATTTTTTCATACCCTGACAATACTCACCATTAGCATGTTTTAGTAGAGATTTTCAGTGCAGAGTGGCCAAATCCTCTGCACATCTCACATTAATTAACAGCAAGTGTGTGGGCAATTCCCTGTAGTACTTTGATAATGTCAGCTTTTTCTTTTTTTTTCTTTCCTTTTTTTTTTTTTTTAACCTATCCATTTAGCATATCCGTGTGGAATAGGATGAGTGAAATGTGTATAGTGGTGAAATGTGTATAGTGGTTCTAAATTGCACCTTAAAAAATGTAGCTTTGTTCTGACCTTATGAGACTGATCTGTTCAGAAGGATCCTGATCATCTGTTCTGGGCAGAGCCAAAAATGTGAAATAAATGCGCTCTATCATAACAGAGGTCCAAGCTTCGTCAAGTGTCATGTCTAAATATATATATGTATTTTTTGCTGTTAGAGGGCTTGGGGGAAGGGTGGGGGAAATAAACCTTTCTGTCTACTCTTAGCTTTGGAAAATCCACTGGGAGGGCCTGCACAATTAACATATTAATGAAGGCTGGCCTCAGATGTGATGCCTGAAAGCAATTATGGGCAAATTAAGAATATTAATGCAAGAGAAAAACTCACGCCTGCTTGGGACAGGAGGAACACGAGCCATTCAGCATTGAAACAGATATATATATTTTTTTCCTCCTATTTGGGGAGGGAACTCCATCTTACACTGCTTGGAAAAGGCAGAATCTCTAATGCCTGCTGTATCAGCTGCAAAGCCCACTGACACTGCCATACCCATGCTGGTTTTTATACTGGTCACCGAGCTGGACAGCAGAGTTCAGGCAGTGTGAAAAGCCTGAAAGCCTGGTTTTAGCTAAAACAGAGGAAATGCATTATTTTTACTACATTCCTGATCTTTAACATGATTTCTTTGAATCTTCTGGTTACTTATTTATTTATTTATTTATTTATTTTTTGGTGGTACCAGTCACAAAGAGTAACGACTATTTGCATTCAGTCTTAAATTCTTTAACTGTGAAGAAACCTAAATTTGCCTTGCAGAAAATCACAGGTTACAACCTACCTGCACCTTGTGCCTCCAGTACAAGAGGCTGCAGTTTTCCTTCCCTCCTTAGCACCAGCTGAGGGCTACACAGAAGAGCTGCCTAGAAAGCAGGCTTTCCCTTCATGGCTGATTTTGTTTCACTCTTTTAAGTCACAGTCCAAATCAAACCAAAAACTAGCATGTGCTAAATTCCCCAGGCCCCGCAACCACTTAGTGATATTGATGTTCCTGTCAGCTTTCATGACCAGAGCAAGAATGACAATTTCACCGAAGAGCAACACAAAGGCTGGCTCTGGGGCTCCGGCAGCAGAAGACTGACCAGAGGCTGAAGTCCTGGCAGCTCTTTGCGTCCGTGCCCCCCAGGACAACCCGTCACACACCCAGGCACTCTCACTTGGCAAGCCCTTGAACCAGGGACATGACAAATGGAACACTTGAGGCTCAACAAAAAGGCGTTTTTATATGAAAATTTGTTCTTTTTCTCTGAAAGCATTTAGCCGGCCCTAGATGTAAAGGCTTTTGATAATAAAGAGAAAGTCTTTAATACAGAGAAAGTCCAGACAAAGCTGGAGGCAGGGAAAGCACAGTTTTTGAATGCTTAAACTTCTCTCCAGGAAATTTCAACACACATGAATGATGCCCATCAGGCAGCGCTACTGCCCATGATGGGCATCATGGATCTACTTTCTTAGAAAGCAAAAGCAGCTCAAAGTTGCTTCCCCACTCCGGACAAACAAAAGAGGTTAGAATGAACACAAGTGGCTTAGTTATTAACCAAATCACTACTATTTCCCTGACTAAATGCAGTACTCTTGTTGATTCTTATTTTTTATTTTTATTTTTTATTTTTTCTGAATATGCTAAGTAGAAAGCTATGAGAACCTTCTTCCTTGGTATCAACTCTTAGAAAACTCACCTCAAAGATGAACCTCTGGGTTCTTCAAAACAAATAAACAAACAGAAAGTGTTATTAACTAATCTGCCTTACAGGACAGGTAAATGTACCGCCTATTGTCCCCTGATCTGCTTCACCAAACCTGAAGGTCCAAGCCCCGAAATTCCTTTGCTGAACTCTGAGCACCTCAGTGCCTTTCCTCAAATAAGCCTTTCAGAGCCAGCCAGTCCGTGGCCATCTGGGGCTCTTTCCCAGCAGGATGCTCCTGGTGGCACAGAACCTGCTTGCTAACAAACCATCGCTTGGCTCCAGCGTCTTTGTCTGAATCTTATTACCGTTAACAAAAGACAACATTTTAGCATCCAAACCTGCCGGCAAAGGGTTGAGGTTTTCTTTGCCAGAACATCCCTGCCTGTGATTTTCCGCTCTGGAGGAGAACCTTGTTTTCGAGTGCCCCTGTTCGTGACACTAGCAAGTCAAATGTGTTCTTTGCTATGCAGGGCCACTGAGATATCTTCTTTTAACATACTATATCTTGCTTTGCCAGTGGAGATTTCAACATTCCTCTTCCTCCGGCTGTACAGCCGGTGAATCAGAATTGCCAACAGGGCCTCTGCTCCCTACTGATTTGCTCAAAGATCTCAACAGCCATGAAAAAAATCCCTGACGATGCAGTTATTTTGAATGTAAGTGGTATACAGCCTCCTACTGGATGGCTGCCAGGATGCCCAGCAGCGTAACACCACAGAGCCAAAGCGAATATCTAACTTGAAGATCCATTTGCAGACATCTCAGTCAAAAATCTTATTACCTCTGGCAGATTGCAGAACTGTTCGGTTCATTTGTTCAGAATTTACTGCAAATACTGCATGTACTGCTTTAATATAGAAAAAGGTACAGCTTTGCAGCAGAGGGGAAGGCTACCTGCTTACCTAGGGTGCTTCAGGGCAGGTAGTGACTTCCAGAGACACTTTGGCTCAAACTTCTGAGGAATGGGCAGCTAGGAAGCATGTGGGCAAGAGCCATGAGAGATTACATTGTTGAGATGGGGACAGTGAGCAAACTAAGGCCCATTGCGTACATTCACCAGTAAATGCTTGCTTTGTACTTTTAATTCCTGCATTGCTTACAGAGTCCCTTTGTTCATGGTAGAAGTTGCCCAAAGAGATTCAAATCCATAGAAAGTTGCTTGGTTGGGAAACAGGGATAGAGGAAAGGCCCTGAGCAAGTATGAGACAACCAGGAGAGAACATGCTCCTTTGTAAGACTTATTTTAATCTGCAGAGCAAAGATTGTGGATTTTCTCTATTTAACAATTCTCCTTTAGTTACCTGGTTCAATTTTATATTTTAAATCTAAAAATTTTGTATTTTTAGTCTAATACAACTTAGCTTTATTAATTGGAGGCATTAGATTTCTTTTTTTTTATTCCCTTCAATAAAAGGGAGGTGGGATAACCACCTCAGGACTCTGGCAAGCTGCAGTTTGTGGTACAGAGCCACAGAATATTTCTCTTGCCCCTGTCCCCCCTCCCCGTTTACAAGTATAAAGATTTCATACTACGCAAAGATCTGCTACTGAATTAGTTTTACAATCAGCCCACAATTGAAAGAGGATACGGTGGCAGACTCTGCAGGGGTAAAACCTAAGTGGCCCAAGCCACCCTAGTGAATTGCGTGCACACTAAAAGAATTTCACGTGAAATTCTGTGCATTAGGAGAGCAGGATTAGAGCTATAATTTTTTCATACCGAAAATGCTTCTACCCGTCAAATACATCACTGGAATTGTGAAAGAAAACCAAGAATACATTTGCAACAGTAGATATGAAATATTTATATACATTGAGCAGGAAAATGGAAATAACCTTAGCAAGCAGGAGTATTCAATGTTTTTATAAAAAGCACTGAGCATCAAGGCTTTGGAACTATGAAAAACTGTTTTGCTATGAAATTTTCTGCAATCAGAAATCATAACTGAGCATTATAATATGAGTTACTGGTATCAATCAGCAAGGTTTCTATTCTTTTGTTGTTGTTCATCTGATGGAAACAAGCAATTGCATGATTTGTTGACAATTTAGGTACAGTAGTTGAGCAAATACGTCTCAGCAGCCTACTGACTCACCCTCTGGGGAGACACAGAAGACTTTAGACTTGCCATCTACCAGAATGAGCTTTCAGTAGAACCAGAAGAAGGTGCCGAGCCCCTTTTTTGGATAAACTCAAGGACTTGTGAAAACATACTCCTTATTGCTCCCTGGTGTCAGCAATGTGTTCACACAGTAGCATGATTCAAAAAGATGGTGCTGTGGGTAGTTCTGCAACTATCATGTCTTCAGCAAACATTTTGTTTGGGAAATCACAGGTTGATCGGAAGCACTGCCAGTCCACAGCTGTCATAACAGATGGGACATCCAAGGGTTGGTTCCAGGAAGGACTCTGGGACAGTTGGATAGAGAACCTTCGAAGCCACAGTGTCTGAGTATCCCCCAGATTCCCAAAGAATTCATTTCCCTACACTGTGTATTGAAATAAAGCATGTTAATGACAAATATCTATTTCTAGCTATGATCTTCCTTTTGAAGTGGCAAAATTGTGTACTACAGAGCACAAATATAAACCCATGTGAGTTATTCGTCATAAGATTGTCATAAGAGTTACAATTTATTATTTTAAACTCATATTTCAGAAGTCACAGAATACCAAAAATATTCCAGTTAACTTGAGCATTCTGTGTCTTCTCCAGGGCAGTTATTCAATGAATTGTTGATCATTCAGACTAAAAGAAAAGGTGAGGAGAGTACTTAGCTCCCTGAGGTCAGCCCTGGATTCATTCTGAAGCCTCAGCTCGAGCTAGGGAATTCATATGCATTTAAAATATCTTTTTAATCTTCAAGCCTTGTATTCAAATGACTTGTGTTGGTTTATATATGGTCTGAATGAAAGTTATTTCATGTTTGAATAGATAATTGCAATTTTCAGCTTCTAGCAACACCTTCAATAGAAAAACACAAAGAAAACACAAAGGACTGTTGATGAAAAAGGTGATTGCATGAATAACAGCCTTCATGAGAAAACTGAAGAGATGTGGCGTTGTCTGTAGCTTCTTGCTACAGGTAAGAGACAGCAGAAGATAGTAAAAAAATATGTTCCTAGCTGTCTATCGTATGGATTTTACTAACAGTGGCAACAAAAGCAAACCAGTGCCTTGCATCATTTATCAGTAAAGGTCTAAAAAAATACAAGCAAATTGAGAGAAATATCTTTCAGAGAACAAAAATTAAATGAAAAAAAAAAGTTCTTGTGTTCTTGCTTGCATTTGCAAAAGAGCCTTCTGAAACAACCTGTAACGCAAGCTTAATAAAGCTGAAATTGCCAAATCTCACACATTTGAAGAGCTGCAGAAAAGGACACCATGTTGTCAGCTCTTGATGCACAGCTGTTATTCCCTAAACTGTTCATCAAGGAGATATCAAAATGTAGCTTCTTAAATGAAGATGCATGGAACATACAAAAAAAAAATATCTACTCACGATGTACATGTACTTATATCACTAATTTTCTGCCTCTTGCATATGTAATGTTTCAGCTGATTTTGAAGGTGTATCAAGATACACAAGAGTGAAAAAAAAAACACAAAACAACAAAGAGGACCAAAACAAACAAAACCTCTCAAATAGCTGTGCTAAGTTTACACTATACCATCCTTCAGAAACTCCAAGTTGCCCCAGATTGCCCATCAATCTGAAAGTCATTTGAGATCAAGGTGAAAAGGTGGAAAATGTAATTAAACCACAAGTGATGCACACACTTTTGTTTTCAGTTTTGTTCAGTGAAATGGGAAGCAATCACGATCTTCTCCAAGCCTGAGTTAGATAGCTCTCATGTGGAAAGGTGTTGACTTGTCTCTGACAGGTGTGCTTTATCTTTTTCCAAGGTAAAGCTTTCCGTGGTGATTTCAGTTTTGAATGCACACACTGCTTTGCGAATGACTTGTGGCCATGAAGATGAGCCCATTAACTTGTTTGCACATCTCAATGGTCAGTGTATGCCAGAAAAAAAAACACCAAAAGCTACACCTTTTAATATGTGACAAAACAAGGGCAGACTTAAAGACAGCGTAGTTTATAAAACACAAAGGCAATAGGGAAAATGTCAAATACTAATTTTCTCTTTCAATATGCATTGAAAGTTCATCCCAATGTAACTATTGATAGTATACAAATATTTATAAATGTTTATAGTGATGTATCAGATATATACATGCACGTGCCAACAAGTAACAGCACTGCCTTAATTTGGGCACAGAATTTAATGAATGCTGTACTGACAGTGAAAAATCAGAGTTGTCAGGGGTCCTGCTTTCACAGAAGACATTTTGCCACCTGGCTTCACAACAAAGGGAAAAAAGTGTTTGATCGAACTGTCATGTGACGGTGAACTCAAGTTCACATTCAACAAAGCATAGCTTAGCAACTTTTTGTGGTGAAGGAATGAGTGTAGCCGGGTGTCTGGATGAGCCCTTAAGCTCCACATTTCTCTTCAAGACCAGCTTTCTCTGCCCTGTTCACCGCTGAAAATAAGTAAACCAGACTTTTAACTGAAGCTTACCGATATCTCAAGTGACAAAAAGCAACTGTGGAGCAAGTGCGTGCTTCCTGCTAGTATCAGGCTTTGATTTCCCCAGGTGCTACTTTAAATCATTGTTTTTCTCTTCATTTGAATTTTGTCAAGAGTGAGCAAGGTGAACTTTGATGTCCTCTCAACAATACCGTACTGAAAAATGGGCAGGAAGCTCAAACAAATTAAATAACTTTGAAAGGCAAACCATTGCTGCAGCTCAACAGCATAATGCAAGAGAGCAAGTTGTTTGTCGGATTTGATTGTTTCTTATAATTTAAGCAACATGGAAAACATTAATAATAATGCTTGCTTCATTGTGTTTTTCTGATATATTGTCTTTGTACCTGCACTGTTTAAAAAGAATGTTATAAATTGAACAGTTTAAGCTTTCTCAGGCATTTATTTTAGTGGAGAGTACGGAAACAAGTCTGCTAAAAACAGAAGTAGAATAGAATGAGAGACTGTTCTTAAGAATAAAGAATATAAAGCAAGAAAGTTTGGAACTGCCCCTTTAGAATATATTCCTCATTCTTTATGACTCACTTCAGTTCTTTTATTGTGAATTAAATAGTATTCTGCTTTTTTTCCTTCTGGAATTTTATATTTCACACTGTGCATTTGGCTAAAACTGGTAGATTCTAGTAATGTACATGCCCATGGGTTATCAAAATAGCAGGATGTTTACATGATCAGGAATGCTCAATTACACTTGTAAAGAGGAAACCTGTCAAATTACCTAAGCTAAGGACACAAAGCAGGTATTTGTGTAAGAGAATTGGCAGATAGCTGTCAGTAGCAGGCCATTTGGAAGTGCAGCTCCCATCCCACCTGTTTGCATGTTATTGAAGAAGTACCTGCCCAGCCTGGCTACAGAGCAAGAAACTGCAACTGCAAGACACAGAACTCAATTCACACAGCGATCTTTGTTCAGAAGGACAATCAGTGTACGTGTCAAGGCATTTTCCTCGAGCAAATGTTTTAAAGTTTCATGGAGTAACACCACATACAATTATTGTGTGCTTGCAGCTGCAGCTGTAAGATGCAGGAAGGGATGTTGCAGAGGTAAGCAAAATGATCCCTTCCTACTGCTTTTCCTGTGCAGAGGTGTGGTAGGTCTTCTTCCTCAGGCTTTTAAAGCAATTTCAGATCTGAAGAAAAACACCAGGGATGAACAAATTGGAACTTGGATTTTCTTCTAGTTTTGTTATCCATTTTTGGCCAGACCCTGGTTTAGAACTGGGAAACAGGGAATGGGCAAAAATAGAACACAGAAAACAGAAAGGTATTAATTGTTGGTACTGGGAAAATGTCTGTCAGTTGTTGAAGAGGAAAGGGAGCCCTCTGAAAGTAGGTCTGCCAAAACAGAAGTAGAGTTCAGCACAGAACAGTGTAAGGAAAATTTCTCTTGGGAAACAAGTAAGAAAAGAAAGACAGAAAAGACCTAATTAAAAGTGAAGGTCTTGCAGTAAATAAATGATTAAACTTGCTTCAAAAGTGTGTAGAAACATTACTCCCTGAGAAGAATACCAAGTTAAAGTGCAGGAAAAATCCATGATAAAATTGGTGGGAGAATTTATTTATTTCTTTTTATAAGAGAGTAGCACTAGATTGCTACTGTTTTATAAACACAGCATCAAAGTACAGATATGCTTGCCTAACCAATTACTTTAGGATTCCTATAGCTTTTAGGCAATATGTATTTCCTTGGATAAAAAAAATCCAATAAAAGTAAGTTCATTATTTCCCTTTTGGGGATCTCTAATCTATGTATAGTTAGGAAACCCCAACTCTTTCATTTTAGAAAGAGTTTTACATACAGACCACAATGTTGATTCAGTATCACGTTAAAGCACATGAATAAACCTACCAGTGGGAAATAAAATTAAGCCAGCACTTATATGCTTTCTTGAATTATAGTCCCTATTGTGATTTCCCCAGTCCTCTAAGAAGACTTAAAAGCTTTGGGCAAGCATGCACTCTACAGGGTGCCCATCTACATTGAATAGGAACCCTGAGTATTTTTGATGTTCACTCTTCAGAAAACTTAAGCGTGACAGGGGAAAAGACCAAGTGGGAGGCTACCAAAATATAATCACAAGAACATAACAGGAAAAAAAAAAGCCCACAAAGGAAAATGTAAGTTAACATGTAGGCATCTTAAGAAAACTGTTACAATTAGCTAAGGAAGAAAGAGCAAAGAGGAATGAAGATTTTAAGTTTTATAATTATATGAAAACTATAGTTGATATTTAATGAGTTGCAACTAGTTGCATTATTTTAATTAGTTTATGGTGATAAGGATGAATCCGAAGCAGACAGCTGTGAAGATTTGTTATTTTAATTAGCTAAGTGAGCAGACAGGAAAATCAACAACAGTCCTGATCCACAACAGCAGCCTCGGTTCAGCAGGGCCATGAGGGAAAAGAACCTCAACACCAACACATCATGACGTCCCTACTAAAAAAGGGTTTTGCTGGATCCTTTAGACAGGTAACACACTTCAAATAAATAATATCTATTTCACAAGAGCAAGCATTTTTAAGAGTCCAAAATAATAAATATAAAAAGAACTGCAAAGACCAGAGCTATCAAGCTTATAACTACAGTTCAACATGCCAGCAATGTGTTATGTACAGATCTGTAACCCTAATGATGGAGTAAAATTATTGATTACAGCTTTAGCTGAGTTGTTTTGGGGCTTATGTATAAAATAGGTATTCTTCAGTTAAAAAAGGCTAGGGTTTCTGAGAAGTAAAATGCATTAAAATTAACTCTTAAGCTGCTGACTACTTCCACATCAAGCATATGGACAGAACAACTAAAGAAATAGCTGTCAGAATGCAAAACCTTAGGAAGCTATAATACAGCTAATGGTGTGACTGGAAACTCAGAGTTAAAAAAAAATAAATAAATAATTATAGGAAAAACTTGCTTCCTAGCAGCTGCTGTGCCACGGGTAACAGCTTCAGTGTGGCCATGACTGGCAGACAGCCCTTCAGGTAGGCAAAAATTTGACCAAAACTTTTAGGTTCAGCTTTAGAATTTGTCCCTGGGTTTCAACATAAGCAATTATTTCTGACTCAATTCACATTTTCCATTCACATTTTCAATCCTCCTTAAAGATAAGTTATTACTATACACAAATTACAACACGTAGACTTATGAGTTAATAATTTACTTGTCTAGCTGGGGATTTTTCCTTTTAGTGCATTATAGATGAACCACAGACAAATTCAGTACTTTCTTGAATTAAGATCATCTAGCCAATCTAATTCTGAGTATATCAAGCAGCGCTGTTCTCTGTAGGGACAATTTAGAATAAAGTGTGCTATGGTATAAGAAAGAATGTCAAGTATTAGCTAAGATTGAATGGAAATCTATAAAAGATGACAACACCATTAGCAGCACAGTTTGGATTACTAATCTCTGCTTCTCCACAGCAAACATTTTTCTGGCCTCTACCAAGGAGGTCACTGGTCCTTCACATGTGTGAAGAAGGATCTGTAATGTAAAAATGTTTATACAAGAATCAACACAGGCAGATTTAAACTAAGCTGTTCTTTCCTCACATTCAGATATTAGAGTGGGCAGATGACTTTTAAGACTGACAGTAGTGCATGGAGCCTTTCCCCTTCCTGAAGAGTGTTTGCAATACATAATTTTAGGCACACAGCTGCCTTGTTATGGTATCTTGGATGTTCTCAATCCTCAGAAGTAAAGGAACTTCCATTGTGGGCAAGCAGGCTTAAACAGTTTAAATACAGCTGGTTCAAAAAGGTTGGGGTCTAAGTAAACTCCACAGATGTCAGTGGGGCATACTGGGAGGGCTTTGAGCCAGCCGTCAGATTGGTAACAGATAAAATGGGATGCTAGACTCTCACTATTACTCTAACAGCAAATATCAGTAGAGAAATAAGAGCTTATAAAGTCGTTTTTCCTTCACCCTAGTACATCCTGAAATTGGCTATTAAAGCCTACCGAATACAAATCATTCAGCCCCACAGCATATTTTCCCTTGGAATAGGGCACCTTCTGTAGCCTCTAAAACTTGATGTCACTTCTGTGTCTTCCTTTCATTTTTGAATCTGAGCAGCACTGGATCCGCTCATTGTTGTTAATTGTCCTTCATTAGCTACCTTGCAATTTTGATTGGTTTGACTCTTTACCCTAATTGATTTGCTACTGTAATTGACTTTCTCCTCCACTGATTTGCCTTGTGTGTTTTATCATCATTTTGAAGTGTAGAAGAAACACAGAATGGAATTAAATTCTCAGTAATTGCTTATTACCATCTTGTTTTGCTTTCATTTCCCTCCCCTAAAACAACTACACATGGCTTCAAGTCTGTGCTGTGCCATCTTTTTACCAGGATCCATTATGTTTCTGAAATATTCTTCTACTTCTTGATCATTCCTCTTTCCTTTTGATTTTCCCTCTTGACATTTTCATACCTTACTGTAGATCCTCACCACTTCACTGGATCCCATCCCAGATTCATTAACATACCCTTTGCTCCATCTCTTCTACTTCACCTTCCCCACTCTGGAAGCAATGAGTTTAAGTTGTAAACCAAGGGAATTTGTCCAATTGCTTGTTGCAATGCTTTGACAGGGTAAGCTGAGGATGCTCTCTCTTTCTGGTATGGAGTGACCTTTAATCTGTACCAATGTAGTTCGTGAAATCCCCAGCCAGCAACACACCTTTGCTTCCACCTTCAGTTCAAGAAGTGTCTGTCATTCTCCTGTCTGCCAAATCCTTAATCTGCTCCCTTATTAATCTCTTATTAGTTGCTGTCCTCTTCCACACCCTTGGCTGATTCGGTTTTTTGTATCTATATTTCCGTTAGAAAACAATGATTTGGTCTTGCCTTTGGTCTTTTTTTTTTTTTCTTTTTTTTTTTTTCTTTTTTCTTTTTTCTTTTTAAAATCTAGATAATTACACTACATCCCTCCCCTTTATTTACTTTCTTCTGTGACTACAGACTTGCTTTACTTCCATACAGGTACAAACTTCAAAACACCATCTGGAGACACAGAGGCAAGATTCCTGCTCCCAATTCAACTTTAGAGCTCACTTTATTTACGTCCCTCCTACCAAGCAGTTATTCAGCTTTGCAAAGGGTGCAGTATTACATATACATAACACACCAAGCTGGGACAGCCACAGACGTAGGTATCAATGAACTGAAAACGGGCATGTTACTAACCATGTAGGGAGAGACTAATGGAGCTCAATATGAGTTAAATTGTGCGTGGAGAAAATGGAGCGTAGAGTGAACAGCTGGAGAAAATACTGATTCAGACTGGACCTGGTCAGCAAATGGCTTTCTTGAGTTATAAAAATTTCAGAATGTAAAGAAAAGAATCTGTTCTGATTCATACTAGGGAAATTTCAAAATTCTTTTTTTTTTTTTTTTTTTTTTTTTTAGGATTTGCTCTTATTTAATGAAGAAAGAGTTAAACAGCTCTTCACCAGTGTAATTACTCATCTCATACTCTGGGGAAATCACCCCTCTCCAGTAGAAGTTAATTTTTGCTGCCCTGTTAACATTTGAATGACAACAAGAATGAGTTACAGGTGGTTGTTACTTAGGGCACCTTACTAACCGAGTAAGTCCCACTAATACCAGCCTTCCCAATGCAATGCTGTCTATTGAAAAGGGGGTATCCATAAGGAAAGAACCCGGGGGAAACTGATCCTTAAACAAACAACAAGTGATGATTAGCATGTTTCAGAGGTGCAGTATCTAAGTTCCAGAAAGCAGTTCAAGAAGCACATAAACTCAGTCTCTTATTGTAGAGTTGGATGGCTTTATTCAAATGTACGTACTTTTTGATAGAAATCCTGGGACTGCTGAAGAGCTCATAGGAATATTTTTGGTCTTTTTTATTCTCAAAAAAAAAAAAAAAAAAAGTCAGTCTGAAAGTCTGTGAACATTTCCTCTCCAGATTCTTCACTGCTAAATCCCAGCACCACTAACTTGAGCTAGGTCAGTTTGCAATGCTCAAAGATCCCATAAAAAGTTAAAAACGTTATGTCAAAAACTGTTCTGTCTTGGTTTGGCCAAGTTGTATACATAGCTTATCTTCACTGAATTTGATCTTAGGGGACAGGGAATGGGGTCAGCTAACTGAATTAGTAAAAAAATAAATTCCATAGAATAGGGAGAACACTACAGATTTTTTTAAGTTGTATGTAGTTATTTTATGACTAAATCCACAGTTAGTTATTTTATCACTTTCTTTTTAATTACTTGTTTATAACTTTCTAGATAGGATTTAGAATCTCTTCCTGGCATGTTGTATTTTTAGAACTTCATTCTTTTACTATATTGCAAAAACTAGACATACTTGAAAAGCAAAAAAGACAATTTATGGAGTGCCTCAATTTTAATTGCATTTTTTCTTTTCCCTTTTTCTTAATTAGAACGTTTGTTAATTGACAGTTTTCAAAAGCAGAACCAAGACATTCTTATAGTGTTCAATATCTCCTAACAAACATTTCACTGTATTTATACTCTGGAGTTATGAAAACAGCAAAATAGTAATAAGAAGTATACTGCAGTTTACAGCAAATTGATGTTTTCAGTAAGACATAATTAAAGTCACTATGCAAAATGTGATAAATAAGAAATTATTCTGAAGCACATAGCACCCAGTGTAACACATTTGCATCTTAAGCACGCTGGAAGCATTATTTGTGGTAGCATCATAGAAAGTACCTTTGTCCTAGTTGTTCTCCTATATTTTTCATGGAAAAATGGATTTCAAGTATGTCTTTTTTTTTTTTTTTTTTCCCCAACCCCCACTGTTACCATGGAAGTGGGTAACAGTAATGTGTGTGTGTATATATATATATATATATATATATATATATATTTTTTTTTTTTTAAAATTCTTAAACTAGATAATTTTCTCATGAGAAATATTCTCCTGGGCTATTTTTTTCTGCAGAGTCCAGGAATGTTTGCAGATGAATTTTCATGAGATCTATCCAGTACACTACAGCACATGGTGTGTTTTGCTATAACACGATTAATATTAAGTTCAGTGTTCAATAGTTGTTAAGTACAAAATACTTTCCATAGTCAACATCCCTACTTCTCTGCTGGCTTGTTTAGAACCTGACCCAGAGCCAGGTCATTTCAATAGGGATTTCTTCCTGGGAAAACTAATTTGTATATATAGAGAGGTGTATATGTATGCATCTCCCAGATACACAAAGACATGAGATCTTTGTGCTGGTATTCCCTGTAAAGACAGAATACCAAACTGGACTCCTGCTTCTATACTGTGGTTTACCTTTTAGATGGCAAAGAAAGGGCGATTGTCTGCGCCCTGGCTTGTCCACAGGTAAACAAGATTAGGGATAGTTTCTTCCTGTGGTTTGACCTTTTCCACAGGTTGAATACAATTCCAGCCTTACTGGGTTTTTGTTTTATAAAGATGCCATGTGTGGACATAAGACCTGCAGTGCTGTGCGTGGCTGGGCTATCTCTGCACTGAAGTCTGCGACGTGGCAGGGTGACAGCAGCAGGATGATCAAGCACATGGTCTTTGATGGCAGACAGGTGGGCTGCAGAGCCATGGGCTGCTCATGTCTACCAGCTGGCCTGGAAAGCAAGGCGCTGTTTTGACAGATAAACCTGACCTCATTCACTCCTTGCAAAGACTAGTGTTAATTGCATGATACTGAGAAAAGGATTCTGCAATGACAGCTTATGACACGGCCTGCCAAAAGGGAAGAGCCAAGAGATTGGAAGCCAGTAGCGAAACAGCCTAATAAAATCAGTAGAAGGCCATACTAAAGGAGCACTATTGATTTGCCTGGAGACCTACACACACAAAGAGAGGAAAAAAGCACTAACAATGAAACAGCAGGGGAAATTTCTATATAAACCTTTCATTTAAAAACGTAAGTTCGTAGGTTAATCTCTCTGATAAACTACCATTGCTTAATTTTGAACCATGTGCATACTGTAAATAGCTACTGACATAGCTCCTGCTATGTCAGTAGGATTTTGGAACCGTAGGGATCATCCACACAACTTTCCATTTAAATTAAAGGTGCCATCAACGCCAACCTCCTCTGGATCTTCAAAGTTTTGACCTGGCTTTGAACATAAAGAACAGACCTTTGAAGTGTAAGTTAAACCTAGAAACGTATATATCAGTAAGTTTGCTACTGAAATAGCACTTTAGGAACTCTTCTTGGGAAAAGCCTGGCTAGATCTGATAATATTCATCCTAGGTTATCAAACTCATCCTAATCCCAGGAGGCCATGAGCCTTCTGCTCCTACTGTTCTATCTTAATGATCATTTTTTGGTGGAACTGTGGCCTAGCTCAACAGATATCACGCAAACTGTCAGACACAGAGAGAAAGTCTGCTCCAGTCGGAAGCTCTGTCTCATAGAGATATAAAACATGGATGCGTTGCATTGCTTTGACCCAGATGGGCTTGCTTGCAAGCAAATAGCAGATCCTTGACTTTGGATTAATTTAATTTTCAATCTCCGATGAAGGAAGAGATTCCCTCCCCCGCCCGGTTCTTCCAGGAAGTTTCACATTTTCAGACGTTCTGGGTTTTTTACTTTTAGTGATGCTGCTGCAGTATGACTGCTAAAAGTGAAAACTGAATATCTTTCATGCATATTTTTTCCTACCTGAAGATAATGGCAGCAGGCCTGCAGAGATAGCAATCAAACATATCGGGCATGCGATCAAGGCCACTTTACAACACTCATCCTCACACAAATTTCACATTTCCACTCATCCTCTCAATCAATCTGTTGTTATTCTGTTTGCCTTATGTTCTAACTCAACATGTCATCACTGTTCAAAATACATCACTTCTACCCTGGCACGCTATTTTTTGCCTGTCAGCTGTCAGAGAACTTGTGACCAATCAGTATTTTGCTTTCTGCTAGGTAGCACTTAAAACATCCTTCAGTCGCCTCCTGAGGGGGAAACTTCAGCTCTTGCCAAGCTGTACGGTGCCACATTACAGTTACCTGGGTGTTCACATGCCTTCTACAACTTGAATCTGAACTACAGAGTATGGTTTGCCAACGCTAACTGGTGGGAATCAGAGAAGTTGCATGAGCTGATGACAAAAAATCCTGCAATGAGAGCTACACACCAAGAGTATCAATGCACCTGAGTAAAAGACCGAAGAATTTGATAAGACCAGAGTGCTGGTAATACCCACTGCAATAACTCATGGCTACCTATTCTGAGAGATGAGAACAATGATCTGTACAAATAAGCAGCAGCATATGTTGGATATGAAACATGCAAGAATAAACGTTGTATCTGAACAGAGGTGCTGCTAACAGTCCTTGAGTTTCAGCTATAAAAACATGTGGGATTGAAGAAACCCCTCAGAAGCCATCTAGTCTAACCTTTTGGCAAAAGCACACATAAATGATGCACCACAAAAATTCACTATCCCCACAAGCACTGGGAATTTCTAGCACTAATTCTCTCATGCCTGGGTTTGCCTCCTGTATGTCATTAACATTTCACATCCTCACAGAAGGATTGCCAGTATTACTGTCCTGTAAATCTTGTGCAACCTTTGAAGGATGGGCAGATCTGATATCTGGGACTCTGAGTAATGGCGAAACGCAGGCAGTCCAGGAGTCTCTACCCTCTGCTCACAGCTCTGGGAGGCATGAAAGCATGACTTGGTGCACATCCAGCGAGGCTGGCACCGAATCTAGGCCAACAAGCGCTGCTGAACTCAGGCGAGCGCTGCGGAGAGGCCAGCTCTCCATCGCCCACCATGCTCCTGCTCTTGCCTGGTGCTGGGAACCCAGCCCGGACCCACCTGCGCACGATGCCAGGTTCGGGTGGGGAAACACGGAGCCTGCTCCTGGGCCTCAGTTGGATCTGAAAACCACTTAGCCGTGTTTGCCTGGTGCTGCACCTGCCAGACCCTGACTGATCGCTGAGCCAATACAAAAATAACCTGGCTGGCTGTCCATGGCATTGCTCACACAAGAGGGATCACGTGCCTGTGGCAAAGAGAGTGAGGTCTGTCTATAATGGTACATTATATGACATGCTTATCCGTAAGGCAATAGTTAGTTTGCAGCTCTAAAAGAAACCAATCGAGGTTACAATCTCTGAACACAACCATTAACAGGGAGCTTTACTCATTTGTTTGAAGTGGGGTGCCCCAGAACATAACACAGCTCTTTTCTACTTTCATTAATACTTGTGAAAAGCACAGAAAGACACACTGATCTGTCCAAATTAACATCAGCAGTGTTTCCTCTTCTCTGTTGATCAAGCACTTCTAAATGACGACTAATAGTTGACCAACAAAAGGAAATTGATTTTTCTGACATTTATTTGCTTACATTCAATAACCTTGTTCCTTGAAATAAGTTCATCAGTGTGCTGAAAAACAAGCTTTGACTTCTGGTATTTGAAAGCTTGAAAGGCTGTAGTTCAGCCCTACAAACCTAGGAAAAAGCTGGAAATGTAAATATTCTGCATGAAGGAGAAAAAGATGGGAGTGACTGGCCAGTACAGATGCAGAGAATTCAGTTTGAATTTTATAATCAAAGGCTACAGCACGAAACATCTCACACAGTTGTTAGCTCAGTTATTTTCCCACATCTTCATTTACACAGCAGTTCTTATTTTGCTGCAGTTATAATTTATGAGGCACTTTTACACATTTAAAGAGAATTAACTTAAAAAAAATCAAACTATTGACATATTTGGACAAATTACTACACAAGTGAAACAGTTACACAGATGCAATACTGTGCGATGCTCCAGTATCATGCTTTGGATACTCTGCACTCATCTATTACACATTAGACCTAAATTCTGGCACAGTTATTAACAAACCCAGTTCATTCATCAGAACTGTTTTCCTTAGGACACCCAAAATAGAAATGGGATTAGGTGATCTAAACAGTTGAACTAATGGCAAACAGACTATCTTTGCCAGGGAGATAAGCACAGTATCTGTGTTACTGCACAGATAACTGCAACGTTTTTATGTTACTGGCTGTTTCTTGTCTAACTTCCAGGTATTTTAAAGATGCCTGCAAGTATCACAAATCAAAAAGAACCACCTCTAGGAATCAATTTTGTTTTATGCACTGAAAGTCTTGGCCCAAAAACTTCACCTTCAAAAACTTGCTCAGTTATTGGTAGCAGTACAGACTGAATCTGATGTCAGAAAGTCTGATTTGAAAGCTTCCATTTACCCCAAAAAGGACACAAATGTGTGCTCGGTTCACAGTACCACAAGCCAGTACCAAGTGTTTGTTTCTTACGTATGTTGTTTAATTTCATGTCCGTCATTCTTTGGACATAGCTATAAAGCCACATTGATTATATAGCCAACCAGGGCATCCTCAAAGTCTTGATTTTCCCAGGTTGCTGTTTGTACACCTCCCAGTGACTTCTAGTGAGAAAAAAACACCACCACAAACCTCAATAGATCAAAAAAATGTCCTATCATATGACGTATCTTCAACTATTTGCTGCACTTAGCTGTGTAGCAACAGAAAATTCTAATCACCCATCTGAAAAAAAGAAAGCCCAAATTTTCAGGCACTACTTTTCCTTATGGAGTGGCCTCCAAAGGTGACCTAGAGCTCAAAAAAGCTTAATTTGAATTGAGTATAAATGCACTACCACATATTAGAGTTGTTTTTTTTTTTTTTTTTTTTTTTTTTTTTTTTTTTTAAGTGGGAATGTCAGAATTGGCCCAAAGAGAAGGAAATACAGTTCATACCCAAATCTCTCCAAGTTGACTGTCTCTTTCTGCATCAGGTTCTTGCTTACAGACCTGATTTTAGTGAACTGAATTACCTTGGGTATCATTAAACTCTGCCTGTCTCTGATCCCTGGGAAATCTGTTTCCATCACCTTGGAGAGCTGGCTCAGGGCTCTTGTAGTAGCCTGGGAACTTGCTCAGTATGGTACAGGTACAAGAGCTAAGCTACTTGTTAATGCTTTTTTTTTTTTGTCAGAGTTTTGAATAAATATAGACTTCAGAAAGCAAATGGTTAGCTACCAGGCCAGGAGGCATAGCATTCCAATTTAAAAGTGTTCATTACAAGCTTTGTAATTTAGAAAATAAAACAGACTAAATACTGAGCAAGGGGCTAAGTGACTTCATAGCCAGGAGTAATTCCACTGACACTATGCATGCTGTTACAGAAACACCATTCTCTGAATAATGGAACAGTAGCAGAATTTCTTTACCATATAGGCTCTGATAAGCTAAAGTATCAACAATTTTCACAGAATCCTTTAGTTGGCTGAAATAAGACACACTCTTGATTCCTTGTCAGAGGAGGATGAGAATGGTCAGTGACACACAGGATCATCTTCCTCTTCCTCCCTCAGGTCTTTTTTGTATAGATAAACCAGAAAATTAACCAGCACTTGTAGAATAAAAACATGTGAATCTGTGTAATTACAGGGGGGCTGTTACCCTCAAATGAAGTCTCTGAATCCCCAATTCAAAACACACTAGCATTTGCAAAGTTGTAGAGATTAATTCACATGGCTGAAAACTGATTTATTCCTTACTGGTTTGGCTATATTGATTATTCCAATTCCGTCTTAACTGGCTTAACTTTAGATGTCATTTTTAGGTTATGTGCTTACCATACTCTTCTCATCTGATTAAATTACAGCTATGAATCAATTCTCTCTGCCATGCAACTGAATTTTCAGAGATGTTTTCACTTAACTTGATATGAGGTTATTTAGCTTTTTCCCTGCAGACAGTTTCAATGAATGTGTGTTCATTCCACAGGGCTGCAAATAGGAGCAGTATTTTAATTTTACTAATTTTAATTGTGAAGCTCACGGGTAAATCTCGCTCGGCATCACAGATGGGATACGTTTCCTAACTTAGAATCGTCTTTCTCATTTAGACATGCTTCTCAGCTCCTTTTTGGAATGAAATCCCTGCGAGTTGAGAGGAGTTTCTCATCCCTGTGCCGCTTGTGTAATTCCCCCCTGCCAGCAGTAGAGGGCCGGAGGCCAGACCTGCATGGATGCAAGAAGAGAGCGGGCACATCCCTCACTAGGCAAGGTACAGATCTGCTGACAGCAAACTTTTGTTTTGTTTTGTTTTGTTTCTTTGCGTCTGTCCTGCTCTTACAGCAAGTGTGCTGTTATGACCTAATCACACACAGAGATTAAGTTCCTGATGTCACAGAAGCCAGCCTTTTGTGAGTGGTGAGGGTGTTGGTGAAGGGTCCAGGTGTGAGTCAGGTGTGGCAGCACCCAGCCTCCTGCACAGGGATTCTGCCAAGGGCAGGGATTTCTTACACTGGGACTGTTCTGCAGTAGCTGGGGCACTGTGCAAATAAAAGTTTACAAATTCAGATTTGCTCAACTAGGAAATACATAGGCAATCTTGCCATCAGTAAAAGATGCAGAACAAGGTAGTGACTTCTGTTCATGTTTCTATTTACTCCTTAACATTATTTTTTTTCTTTTTTCCTTTACAAACCACAGAGAGAGCAGGAAACAGATTTTAGATGTAAACGTTAAAATAAATCTTAAAAGATATTTGTACCAAGATGAAGGGGAGCTCCATTCAGGATAAATACGTCTCTAGAAGATCTAAATATCAGAGTGAGCTACTTTCAGTTTAAGCACTTAAAGACCAGCTCTCCCTTTACCTGCAGTCTCAAGCACAGGTTTTTATATATTTGTTTTTATAACATATGAAATGGAAAACTTCTGTATAAAATGTTTTATAGGTATTCAGTAATGATGATGAAGGCTGTGCAAAGAAGAGCAGATAGAGTGCTTTTGTTTTTATGTGAAACTTCCATAATCAGGAAACTCTCATGTCAAAGTGATTAGTTACTGAATAAGTGATACTTTTTCTTTACTTGAGAAAGAGAAATTAAACAGAAGCTAAAGGTTAGAAAGTAAGTTATGCACCTGCATACATTGCTGTTCTTGACTCTGAATAATTCAATGAGTTCTTCCCATCACCCACCTCATTTCTCAATCTCTAGAGCTTTTTTGAGGGGCTGCTTCTTCTGACTACATCACAACACAATCCCAAATGAACGAACATTTTTGATATGGTGCTCACTAGATAACACTGTTCCTATACAATTAAGTTCTGCATTTGTTTCAAAGAAGATTTGAAACTTTACAGAAGAGGAAGCAGAACAAAGTCTGTCATCTTCAATTAATAAAGTCCCCTATTTTCTCCTCTTTTATAATTGTAAGGACTTTTATAAGTCCTTAGCTGTAACTCTAGGGTTTTATGTAGTTCTCTGCATAATCATTATGGAAATAAGTGCTTTACCAATTGTTCTTAGTGAAGTAGGTTACAGAAGGGCAAGTTACAGAAAGGTGCAGACAGGATTTACAGAAGTAAAGGTGGAGACAGGTGTTACAGGATTATTATTATTATTTTTTTTTTTTTAGCTAGCACAATATCACATGACATTCAAAAATCAGGAATTTTAAGATCTCTACACCCTCCAAAACCTCTCAACTTTAGCTGCAGTGATTCCAGATGTTATCATCTTCCCAAACATTGTCACTCACAGCATCTGTTCCTAGAAACCACTCTGTGCTGATATTTGTACTGACTGAGACTGCTGATGGTGGAGGGTCTGTATAAGAGAGAGGCCAGACGGATGGTTGGTTCTCAACCTGGAATATATTGTCTTCATATGAACAAAAACACCTCAAATGGATTTACAGACAGTTTTAGAAATATGTACAACACAACGTCAAAACTCACTTGGTGTTTCTTTATAGGTACACAGTGCTATATTATTCTGGTCAATGCAGGGAAATACTTCAATGACCTTGCAATGCATACATTCTTAAATCTAATTAAATCTAATTTAGTGTTATTAAAATAGTATTTTCACAAGCTACCTCGTGCTAATTATAGACACTGAGAATTATGCTAAGCAAGAGTTACTAGTTTCTAAGAATACAGATTGACAACCAGAAACCAAAATTCTGCTGTGACAGTGCAGTGCTATCATGCTTATTTTTTTCCCCTGGGAAAACCATACAACTCCTGAAGTCTCTGACTTCGGTGCGTTTATTGTTATCACTAATTCATACCTAGAAAACTTGAAGTAGGTTCTTACCTCTTTCACCTGAAATTTCAGTGTCACAGGTATTTTGCTGCTTTAAATATACCACAGAACCAGAGCCATCTAACCCTAACCCTACGCTGTGAGTTCTGCCTTGAGCCACCCCAATGCCATGGGTAAGGACTGTGCAGGTGGCAATCCTTGTAGCTGGCCCTCCTTTGCTTTGGGAAGCTTTCTGAGCCCCATTGCCACCAGACGGCTTGGATTTCTCCTTCTCAGAACTCTAACATTAATCTCGATCTTAGTCCCAATGGCAGTCCTAGGCCAGGAGAGCTCAGCCGTGTGCCCTCGCTTCACTTTGCCCTTCCCCTTCAACCATGCTTAGTACGTGACTAAGCTTCAGCTTTCTTGTTCTTGGAACTATAACGGATACTGAGATATTTTCACGTGTATGACTTCTGGTGGAAAACCAAGCAAAAATCCTGGTTGCATAGCATCCCCTTTTCCTGTCCATTAAACAAACCGCTGTTAATCATGTTAACCAGTCCTTCCCTAAGAGTCTGTTCACAGATACTCAGATGAACATTAACAGCACATGACAACTGCAAGCCTGGGGGCACTTAAGCCACCCTGAAGAGCCATGCTGTCAGGGCAGGTGACAGCAATAGCCTGATTTAGTCACACGCTTCAGTGTGGAGGTCTGGGAATTGGGATTTCAGAATGTACTATGATGTGAGCCTGGTATATATTTCAGATGAGCTGATAAGGCAAAATTGCTGTTTGCTCACCTCGGTTGATGGCAAGGTTATTGCTGAACTGTCATAGGAAAAGCTAGAGGAAGACTGGCCATAAAGCCACCTGAACATGGTTTAAAGAACATAACAGTTCCTACAGTACAGCAGTGACAAAGACAACGTCCTCTGCAATACAGTTTGTGAAGCCAGAGCGTTGTGTCCTCAGCAGGATGCCGTTCACTCAACATATGATACTACTTCAGGTATTGAGCTTTACAAACCAGAGGACAAATTAAATCTGTCATAAGCTTCCAATTTTGACTAAAATGTCTATATTCTGCAAGAAAAATAAACAGAGCTGGAACAAAGGCATCATATTAGTATGTATTTATGACTTGCAACAACCTCTTAACGAGCTGACTGTGTTTTCTCTTGTACCTGCCAGACTTGTGCTGTATTACAGAGCATGTGAATGTGTTTTTACCATCAGATAGATAATCTTCAAGAGCTGCTTTTGCTTGATTTGTCAAAGGTAATGCTTTGTACACCTCTGGTGGGAATGCTGAGCTAGCTGCTGAATAAAGAGCTAAGAGGTCTAAATGTTGGCTTCCTTCCTTTTAATTATTGTCTCACATGTAAACGAGGCTGTTTTATATTTCAGAGCACAAGGGTCATATAAATAGTCTTTAGTACAGAAAAAGAGCTAGACAGTTTCACGGTTATAATTTAGAGTCTAGTTCCATTTCAGTTATTTAGTCTTGAAGCCAAATGAAGCAGAGAAATATGAATTTTTATGATATTATCTCTCACAAAAATATTGTTTTGATCTTATACAAATCCTCCATCTTCCAAGCCAGAAACATTTTGTCGAGACTAGCTTTTTATAAAAGTGAAAATGAAATGTTCTAGCAATTTCCCAAACACAATTTGAAAGAAATAAGACCACTTTTTCATCCCCTCTGAAAGCTATACTGGCAATATCTGATACACACACCAAAAAAAAAAAAAAAAAAAAAAAGAATTAAAAGTTTTAAAGTTCACCTAAAGTGTAAGTATCTGTATTAAAACAGAAACTATCACAGTGTTTGAACATTACCATGATTCGTTCTTTTTAGAGATTTTATTCATTTGATTAATTTTACTATGTAGCGTAATGTAGACTTTTCTAAGTCACTTGACTAAGCGTACCATGACATTCTGATTAGAAGATTAGCACCGTGCCGTATCAGTAGAGTACATTTTAAATGGATTAAGAATTGACTGCTGGACAAACCTGAAAATGGTGCAAGTTACTATTTACATAAATAAGGGGATTTCTTAACCCACAGACTGCAAAATTAAGCTAACTCTCATGGTCAAAGACATGCACATTTTTTTTTTTGTTGCTCTGCACGTCGAACAGGACAAACTTGGAATGATATGCAAATATATTTACTTCTAGTTCTCGTTAAAAACAGCCAGGCAGATCTTAACACAAGACACTGTCTGCATGAAACATCAGAAAGATGATTCAGTGGTAATGTGTGCTTCTGTACTTGTTTACAAGTGAGGGAGAACAACAAATTCCCATGAAAAGCTGTCATAACAAGAGTTGAAATTATCTGACCTGTTTTTAACTTTCCAATAGCTACAACTTCATGTACTACGTCTGCTTTAAATAGGCCTGTTTTGAGAAAATACCCAGTTTGACCCCATTGTGATCTGCAGAGCTCACCAATAAAAATGAGCTGAGGGATTAGGAAACAATTTCCAGTTTGGTTTCATTATCACTCAAAATCGTGGGGGACTGTAAGCACAGCCACAGTTATGCAAGCTGTTCCCATTTGCACTGCTGGCAGGGAGGGATAGCACACCTACGTACCTGAACATTCATAGATCAGTGAAATTCCTGGTCTGATTTTGGAGGGATGGGGCTGTGAGACAGATGTCTTTAGACAACCGATGCACAGCTTGCAGAAAAGCTTTCAAATGCCATCATATAGGTAGTATCTCCCAACACAGTGGTACAATCCCAGCCAATAAAGACAAGCAACTAATGAGGTCTTAAAGCCTTCCCTCATTAATTTTAAGAGCTGAGGAAATGAACCTTACTGTAGCCATGCTTATGATTCTTGATTTGTTACTGGCTTGGATTATAGCAGGCTCCAAGTGGAGGGTTGAGGGAGAGATGGAATAGCAGTTGTTGCTACTTAGTCCAGGATCCACAAAGATGTGCAAATTCTTGGTAACCTTCTCCTTGTCTCGGCTGAGCTTGAGTAAGAGGGGAGGAAATCTGCAGTATGCACCGTTTGGGACTCTAAGGCACTGATCTTTTTGGTATACACTTAATGCAGATTTAGCAAAGTCCTCTTCAGTTGTTCCGTAAACCATTTTCCAGTAAGTAGCTTTCAGTTTGGAAAAGCATCTTAAAGCTTCAGGTGCTTAATTAAAGCACTTAAGAAAAAGGTTTAAGAAAACTGATCCTTAAGAAAAGGATCACCTTTCCCACAGAAACAGGGGTGTTTGTTAGTGGCATGACAATTCACTGTTGGAGGAAGGGCTGGTGCACAGGGCACAGGCTGGGGACCAGCAAGAGCACTGCTCCTTCCCAGCAGCTGGACGTGAGGAACTGGCCACATGCTGGAGTCCTGCTCCACCACAAGCCCTCGCTAGCCCCAAAGGATGGAAGGAAGGCAGGCCTGCAGTCACCCACTTCCTCCCTTCCGATGGGAAGAGATGAACAAACAGATTATATTACAACCAGTGCTATTAGAATACCTCTGCTTGGGCAACCTTGAAATTCAGAGGAAAGAACCAGCTGCTTGCCAAAAACCAGCGAACCACCTAATTGTGCCACCACCAAAAAGTAGTCTGCCTTTTGGCGTCAACATAGATTTTCCCATCCTGATCAAACTTCTCAGAACTAATGAGATCTGCTTCTGCCTTCTCTACGTGCACATACAGCCAGGTAACTGCATGCAATGTGACAATCCTTCCTGGGAAGCTCTGTCAGGTACTGGCTTTATTTCCCCTCCATCACTGCAGTGTCACGCTGTAAGTACATCCCTGCAAAACCAGCACAGACCCCTTGGCTGCCCATCCTGCCTGCCAGGCCTGACTTTCAGTTTTTGTTATTGAACCTGAAATGATTCACCTTTTGGTCTCAGCATCACATGGAAGCCAAACTATGTGGTGGAATCCACCACCCCTTTCCCCAAAGTCACCAAATACTGAGTCTGCTGACACAGGCTGTCAAGTGACCTACGTTTGATCGTACAGTGCTCTAATTAATAGATCAAACCTAACCTTTCAGACCAGGCAGTGGAGAGCATAATAAGCCAAATTACAGAACAGAGATGTTGCATTGATTTCCATTCGTCTCCCCCCAGCATCAGCCTATCGTTGGGTCTCACCCAGCTCCTGCCCCACAGCAGCAGCTGCATTGGCAGCACCCGCATCCAACAATGCCAGCCGCCACCACAAAATGTCACCACCAAAAAGCCATCACCACTGCTTCAGCATCGTATAACCATCATGCCACTGTTCTTCTGATACTGCTGGACAATCAGCAGTAAATACATTGGAAATAAATGAAAGCTCTGCATTAAAGAAGGAGATACAGATTAACTTATTTATTGTTCCACTTAATTTCATCAGTGATTCAATTATGCTCAGTTCTTATAATTGTAGCTGTAGAGTACGCTGCTAGAGAGTGGTTTGTAAACAGCATGGTATCAAAAGAAAGAAATAGCTCAATCCCCATGTGGTTGGCTCTACCTCACTAACTGCGATGAAGGTGTAGACACAGGAAAATAGATTTAGTACAAATATCAAAAGCAAGGCTCCAATCCTAGGTCCCAGTTGGCCTCTTAGTGTTCCTCTGAAGTTGGAGGGCTGGGACAAGAAAGCTGCTTCAACCAGTCAACAAATATTTTGCTCTCTATAAAATATCTATTAGACTGGGAAAACAGCAGCGACAGTGTTACTTGTAACAAGCTCCCTACTCTAATAGACATCGCAAGGGGAAAAAAAAGTGTGTGGAGGATTGACAAAGAAATCATCATAAATTGTTTTTTAAAGTGCACTGACAGCTGAGCTATCCTTCAGCTATCCCTCCCATCCATCAGTAACACAGGCCACTTATGTATGCTCATCTTTTCCCCTGAGAGGAAAACTCCTTTAGAGGTTGATCCAGAGTAAGGGCCCTACACAAGCACTCCTTAGCCTTCTGCCCCTTGGACCCAAACTGAGGTGAAGCACATGCCAGCAGTAGTTTCCAACATGAGAAGTACTTTCTCTAAGGTGCAAATGATTTTTGCATCTAACATTAGAGGCTTCTAGTCTCTGTGACTTCATGCACAAGCATGTGTGGTGTATCCACTCTAGAGAAAGTTCAGGCATTTATGTTAGCCCTAACAGATTTCTTTGCTGGGCAATGAAGAAGGCCAGTTCCCATATAGGAGAATCACAGCATCACTTGCAGGCTCTGGTTCTAGAGGATCCTCTCATCATCATTAGGATTATAAGGGCATTCACTTCCTTGCTTAGTTGCCTTGTGTTTGGTGTTGTGGCAACTCCTACATGTCATTCTGTAACAGGGAAAGGAGAAAAAAACAAGGATCCTCCAGAAATGTAGCTGAAAAAATAAAGTTTGCCAGTAAAAAGAGAAATTCCAAAGTTTGCTCATTTAGGGGAAATTTTAAAAAGAAAACAATACAAACAACAGAAACAACAAAAGATGAGCTCCATCAGCCATATGAAATGTAGTTGCCTTGCATGAAAATATCTACTGCAACCATTCAGTCTTGCGTGTTAGATGCTGCATGCATAACTATAAACCATCATTTTTATTATGGAGAACAAGTGGCTAAATTTTTGCCAGCAGTATAAAAATAATGTCATTTGCTTTGAAACTCTCATAAAAAAATCTTATGATCAAATACAAGGTGTTTTATAGAAGCTTCCTTTCTACATCATTACCTGTCACATTCAGTTCAAAACAGAGCTAACATTGGGCATCTGGGAGGAGTGCTTTTGCAGGTTATGCTTCATGAGCAGAATATGGCAAGCAACACAGAATATTTTAATTTTTTCCCCTTTGTGGTCAGAAATAAAAAGTGTAATAAATATGTTAAGAAGGGCTAATGAGTCCCAAGCAGCAAGATCTTCATCTTTTGAAGACTCTTATGAACTGTAATTATCTAATTACTGTTAATTGGTTGAGTGGGATGAGGGAGTACTGTGGGTGTAGGAGGGCATGCACATTGTGCTGCACATTCGGTACTCTGACACCACTGGGTGTAACACTCTCTTTGCTCAGGAATACCAACAACTTCCTCGCAAAGTTTTTTTTGGTCGAGTTTGCAGGTTTCATCTGTGGTTTAAAAGCTATCACTCATACTTCATGCTCCTTGTGTGCTAAGTTAGGAAAGTTGACTGACTTCAATGCTGCTGAGATCTAGTGGAATCCCTAGAGTCTACATTTTTTACTAGATTTTCTATGGAGTTTAGCATCTTCTCTGTATTCTTAAAGAGCTGCACACTACAACCCTGAAGCAGCCATGGCTTCACAGCAACTAGCCTTGTGCATCTTGAATCCCAGGAATAAAGCAAAAGGCTATCTCTAATGTAATTAGTCTAAATGGACTGTGATCCCACCCTGAAGGCTTAATCATTTTGGAAAATAGAAATTTTGGCATATAGTGTCTTTGTAAACATGAGTCTAAGCATCTCCAAGACACTGCTGAACATAAGTTGTCATTACCTCCACAATGAGGATTATAAGAGTTCTGTGCCTCAAGAATTAATCCGTTCAAAAGCAGCTTAATAGGGATGAGATGATCAGAAAAAGGATCAATTACTCACAACAGCACTGTTTTTGTTACTCTGTTTTTCACTGGAACACTTTGTACAGGTATGACTACCCAAGCCTGATCTAAGCCCCGTTCGATACAAAGAACAAACTTATGTACTTAACTAATTTTTTTTACTGATCTAAGTTTGAAATGACTGACTGTGAAGCAGAGGACTGTGGTGGGTAAGGCTTCTTCTCCACAAATGAAACATAAAATAGTAATTCATGATGCTTAGACAACTTGAATATCCAAATAGTATCTTGATCTTTGGTCAAATGCTTTCCTCCTCTGAGAAAACTGAAAGTGAACTTTTTCAAATTCCTGCTGCATTAGGAAAACAAATGGACACGTCACTATCTGGTACGCATCATTACCTGCTCACCTGGTAGGCAAAGGCGGAAACTGAGCCTAATATCCTTCCTTTGTCTTCTAAAACGCAGTTCCAAGTCCTAAACACATTACTTACTGCCCAGAAACCAGTGTTTCATTAAACAGCCACTTTGCTTGTTAACACCTACTGCACTGACATTGGGACAGCGGAAACCACAGAGCAAAATCACTGACATTAGAAGAATTAACAGATGGTTAAAAATTGAAGACAAGCCTGTGTAAGTTGAATCTGGGAAGGATGGACACATTTCTGCCTGCTCCTCACATCTCAAACAATTGAGCTGGTAAAGCATTGGCCATGCTGTCATGTGCATCAGCTCCCTCAGAAGCAGGTAGCTCTGTTCGGTTCGCAAAATGCCGTCAGATGGAGGAGAAGCCTTTGGGAGAAGACAGCAAGGTGTCCTTCATCATGGGGGAACCCTGAAGAAATGAGAATGATAATCTGAGCATGGAAAATATATTGCTCTCTGCTTGGATATCACACTTTTTAGCCACCCACTATAGATGTGAAAGTAGACAGTGCTTTTTTTCAATTTCAGTTCCCCGCAAGAACAGAATTAAGTGCAATTTAGAAGACCATTTCCATGCAACTGCAAAATAATTTGAAATTTGTATCTGATAGTGTAGTTTGCTACTTAAAGGTTTCTTTACAAAAGAAAGCTATCATGATAACCACTTTCTTCACAAATAGATTGGTTTGTAAGGGATCTGAGAAAGCGTTAATGAAGGTAAGCAAGGTACAAGCTTCAAGGGTAAGGCAAGCAGTATGGGTAGCATTTGTTTACTCAGCCATGGCCCCTTTTAGTAGGAAGAAAGAAGTTGTATGACGGTATCAGCTGCCTGCTTGGGGAGTGTTTCTTGGCAACAAGATCAAAAAAACTTCACTGTTACTAAAAAACAAACAAACAAAAAGACAACACAACAAAAACCACACCTGTAAAGGTAGATTGAGGAAAACTTAAATTCACAGAATCACAGAATTTCTAGGTTGGAAGAGACCTCAAGATCATCGAGTCCAACCTCTGACCTAACACTAACAGTCCCCACTAAACCATATCCCTAAGCTCTACATCTAAATGTCTTTTAAAGACTTCCAGGGATGGTGACTCCACGACTTCCCTGGGCAGCCTGTTCCAATGCCTAACAACCCTTTTGGTAAAGAAGTTCTTCCTAACATCTAACCTAAAACTCCCCTGGTGCAACCCTAGTCCATTCCCCCTCGTCCTGTCACCAGGCACGTGGGAGAACAGACCAACCCCCACCTCGCTACAGACTCCTTTAAGGTACCTGTAGAGAGCGATAAGGTCGCCCCTGAGCCTCCTCTTCTCCAGGCTGAACAAGCCCAGCTCCCTCAGCCGCTCCTCGTAGGACTTGTTCTCCAGGCCCCTCACCAGCTTCGTCGCCCTTCTCTGCACCCGCTCAAGCACCTCCATGTCCTTCTTGTAGCGAGGGGCCCAAAACTGAACACAGTACTCGAGGTGCGGCCTCACCAGAGCCGAGTACAGGGGGACGATCACCTCCCTAGCCCTGCTGGCCACACTGCTTCTTATGCAAGCCAGGATGCTGTTGGCCTTCTTGGCCACCTGAGCACACTGCTGGCTCATATTCAGCCGACTATCAACCATCACTCCCAGGTCCTTCTCTGCCTGGCAGTTCTCCAACCACTCATCTCCCAGCCTGTAGCTCTGCTTGGGGTTATTGCATCCCAGGTGGAGGACCCGACACTTGGCCTGTACCTGACTTTCACGTACCTGACTTTCACCACCACTTTTGCACCTTAAGAGTCCAGCACACTGTCATGAAAATCACATGCATGGGGTTTGAAGCTATGTAGAGCCAAACCATTGTACTTCATTCCTGTCTTTTAAAGGCTCAGCATGAATTTCTGAACAAATTGGACACTCATTCTCATTACAAGCACCTACCTAAACAAATCTATGACAATTTCATGCTCCTTCTAATCTTCTTTTTCTATCTAGATGTTGACAACAGATTTATCACTATAGTTTCTAAGCATCTATGATTAATTTTGTAACCAGCACTATAGGGTGATCAACAAGAAATTCTCTTAATTTTAAATCTGATTATCCAGCAAGCCTCATTTTTTCCTGAAGTGTTATTCACAAAGAAATTTAAAAGTAGGAATTAATATGGTCTTGAATTAATTTCCCTCACCAACCAGATGGCCTAATTACTGGCACTGAAAGAGCCAAGAAGGAAGAGTCCTTGTACCAGATTCAAAAGACTAGCATACAGCATTTATTATTATTATTATTATTTTTTTTTAAGTCTTAGTGTAACACAAAGTATAAAAAGATGTGCGGAAAAGTCAACTTAAAATTCCTTTTTCTACTGTCTTCCAGACTGCAATGCTGCAATGTCTACTAAATCAAATTTTTATTTTTACAGAATGAATACCACATGCCTTAAGTTTTTTTTTTTTTTTTTTTTTTTTCCAATGCAAATTTGAACTATACAACTAAATGAATAAAGGTATTGCAAATATCACTTCAGTGCCCCAATCCATCTGTGACTCACACAGTTATGCAGATGCATATGAACTTCACATCTTGATATCCTGTGAAGCCTGCAGGTATTCTTCATATTTTATTGATCTGAAGAGTCTACTTGTTGTTGTTGTTTATTTTGTTTAGTTGTTAAAGATTTAAATAAGAAATGAGGATTTCTGACATACTTTTTGACATCCTTCTAGCCCTATGTAGTCCTGTCAGATGCGTAACCAGATGACTGGACATTCCAGTTAAGAACACAGGTGCACAACCTTTCATGAGTAGCACTACAAGAATACAGCTTAAGTACAATATTAAAAATAGTATGTCATCATTTGCAACATTATCTTACTCATCTAATGGCTTTAATGTCATCAATATTTGTTTTAAGCTCCTCATTTTAAGGCAAGTTAAAGCACAGCAACACAAAAGGACTAATTTTACTCGGTTAAAACAGCTCTGTCTGAATTTAAATGAATAGGCTAACCCAGATTAGAACAGGGCAGTCCCCTCTCCCTTTTCTTCTTGTTTCTGGACGCTTTTGCTTTTCCTGACTGCCCAAACCTTACCAGCAGTGAGGTAGGAATAGTGTCCTGCTGCCCAACAACTAGTGTAAAATTACTGCTCTGACAACTACAGTTGTGGCTTCTCTGAGCAGAGCAAAACCACTTTTTGTCTCAGTTTCTGCATCCTTACTTCTGGATAATATCTCTGAGTGCACTGGGAGTTTGATTAACATGTAAAGCTTTTTGAGACTCTTTACCAAAAGCAGCAGTGCAGAGTAGTGTTTTCCAAATTGTATTGCAAGGGGAAGCTCATAAGATTTACTATAAAGCTACCTGATCATCAAAAGTAACTGCTCCCATTAGCTTCAATGGATTTAGTTGTAGCTATGGATGAGCACAAACTTGTTTCTTAACAGCTATTGTTCCTGGCATCATTGTTTTTCTCTCTGGCTAGTGATTTTCTCTGCTTCTTTTCTGACATGCCCTATAATACGAATATTTTCACAGAGATAAAAGATATCACCTTCCAAATGGAAACATTCAAAGGAATTAATCATTTAAGAACATAACTTGTGAGAAAATCTGTCATAATTCTGAGGCCATTTGCATTTGGATTAATTTCCAAAACTCAGCTGAATCTTCCTGCACTAATGAAGCTGCATACCATTTTCACCTTACGAAGTAGTCTGTAGTCCCATGCCTTTCACTTTGGGGTTTATCTTATTCATAGAGATCAGAAATTGTTTAAATCTTGCAGTGTTAAGAAGTTCATCTGAGTGTCTCAGGGATCTATACAATTATATTCAACACAGTTAAATATTTCCCCTGGAGGATGCCCAGGGGAAGAGGGCTAAAAGCATCACCGATATTCAGAAGCTTTCTGTTTCTCAGTATCAACACCGCTCTACTCAGATTTACTATTGATTTTACTACTGAGGGAGAGGACCGTGAGGTGGATTGGAAACTGCCAGGTTGGTCTGGGGAATGATTGAGGTTCTGTTCAGGAGGCCCTCACCAGCCCAGAGAAGCGGGCAGGCAGGAATATCACCAGGTTGGAAGGCAAACGGAAAGCCCCGCACCTGGAGAGGAATTACCCCTTGCCTTCCTGCAGGCTGTCTTGAAAGCAGCTTTGCAGAAAAAGATCTAGAAACCCTGGGGGGCAGTAGACCGACCATGTCTACTAGTACACACTTCTTCCCTTTGCTAAGTAGTGTTATTGTAAGTAATCTGGCACTTAGATGTCTGCACACAAGACACTTTCAATATGCCCCTTTCTTCTAACCATTTTGCTATTAGTTATTAAAATTGAGTCCCCTGATGTTTCAAGGTTTCTTTTGTAGGGTTCTTATTATTGCATAACTCTCCAGTTTCTTTTCAAAATTAGAAATTTAGTTGCAAAGAGAAGTGAAAAAATAGCTTTAAAAACCTCAAAGGACAATTATGAGAACATGTCATATGGGTGTTTCTTTAAAATCAGCATTTTAAAGCAAGTCTCAGCATTTTGAATGTCTAGTTTCACAATATTGCTTAATTGTACAGCATAAGAAAATTATGTTTCTCTAGAAACAACTCAATCATTCATGTTTGAACACATTTTAATTATTAACTAACATGGTTTGGGAGCACAGGTCACCTAGAGTTACTCATTTTATTTTTAACAAAAAGAATCACATGCACAAGGTTCTGATATGCCTAATATAACAAAAAAAGGCTAATCATTAATAAGTAACCAATTCTCTTTGTGTTACTGTCAAACGCAAACAGCCACCCATTTTAAGAACACGAGACTCCCTTCTTATCCACGCTATCGGTTTACAGAACATGGAGAAAGTGGACATCATTAGCATTAGCTGATGTCCCAGATGAGATCACAGGAAAGGAAGCCTATGCAACCACAGAGTCCTCAGGGACACGCTGCTAACACTGGAGCAATGGCTGAGGTGTGACACGCTGCTCCCCAAAGTGAATCACTTTGCTCTCTGCTGCTCCAGGTTCCCACAGAACTGAGATCACCACCAACAGAATAGATTCAAAGGGCAAAAGGGGAAGGAAAAAAAAAAAAAAACATACTCAATTTATTCTTCCATTAATTAGAAAGAAATATTCATTTTCCAGTTCCCTATTATAAACAAAACTAAATGCACTTCCACTGAACTTTAGAGAGCTGTAAATTATTAATACTTCGAACCTACAGTTCACAGTGCAATGAGAATCGTGAGAAAAATTAGCTGATTAAAACAAGTTTAAAGAGAGTCAAATAAAGAGAGTCCAGCACAGAGAAAGGAAAGCACCAGCAGAAATAGCAGAAATTAAATACCTTGCCCATGCAACAGGGCACATGCCAAGAGCTAAGGTACATCAAGAAATTAGCTGCTCTTGGCTTGGACTGGCGTACGCTTCATTGGGTTAGAAACTGGCTGGATAGCTGGGCCCAAAGAGTTGTGGTGAATGGAGTCAAATCCAGCTGGAGGCCGGTCACTTTTGGCGTTCCCCAGGGCTCGGTGCTGGGGCCGGTCCTCTTTAATATCTTCATCGATGATCTGGATGAGGGCATTCAAAAGACGTTTAGATGTAGAGCTTAGGGATATGGTTTAGTGAAGGACTGTTAGTGTTAGGTCAGAGGTTGGACTTGATAATCTTGAGGTCTCTTCCAACCTAGAAATTCTGTGATTCTGTGATCTCATAGTCCTTGATGCAGTCTGCATAGCCAGAGCTCAGAGTACTCCCAAGCCGAGGGCAGGATGCTCGTCCGGCTGCAGGGGAGCTCTGCACCAGCACCCTGGGGTGAGCCTGTGGAAGGCATCCAGGTGTGGTGGACAGAGCTCAGAACAACTCAGCCTATAAACACTGGGTTTTGGGGGAAGTATTTCACACTAGTACTTGGTAACGCCACCTCTAGAAAAGTTAAGATCATCCTTGACTTGTCAGTAAGACTTTACCCTTGTTTCATGTCATTGCCATTTCCAAACTGCTGCAGCAAGCTTCCAGATATGTAGTGCCAGTCACCAGCAAAACAATCTCCCATTAAAGCTTATTTATTTCCCAGAGTACTATCTCCTACCACAGGACTTGGTGCAGAGCAACAGATACTTCTGTTCATAACAAATGGTTCTGTAAACAAGCTCTGTGTAGGGACGTTTGGTTTTCTTTTGTTCCTCTCTGTCCATTTTTCCCCTTCCCTATCTTTAGCTCAGAGTATCTGTAGAAAATACCAAAAGTAGGAAAAGATTGAAAGTGGTGCCAGAACTGCGTGTGTGGATGGGAGAATATCATCCATAATAAAGTGGTTTAAAAAATCCTTTGTTAAAAATTGACTTTTTCCTTCCCAGCCTAAACCAACAGTAAACACTAGAGCTGTATATTTTGAGCAGAAATTTTTCCTCAGAGTTAAATATATATATATATATATATATATATAAATTTACAGAGCAAGCTTGCTAAGAGGAAAAACTGCACTTGTACCTTGTACATCAAGCAGCCTTCTAGCACACATTGCTGAGCAAAGAGGGATTTAACATATAACCATTCCACAACACACAAGCATCCAATTCAAAATCTTACTGTAGGTGTATTCTTGGAAAACCTTGGATGACCATATGCCATAGCAACTCCTAATTTTTAATAATGATGCTGCAAAAGGCCTTTTCCTCTTAGATAACTGCTTGAATCAGTTATCAATGGGAACATGTCAGGGTTATCAAGACTGCAGGAAGTTTTCCATTCTTTAGAATCAAGTGACAGTTTTCTTGTTTACATGGCTAATTGCATGTAAAGAAGTTAGTTTAGAAGTGTTTAGTTCACTCCTTGGAGTCTTTATACATGCCAGCTTGCAGTAGATGTTCTCACATCTGAACCTTACCAGCTCTATGTAAGACAAATTGTCAAAAACTTGAATTTTTTTTTTGGTATTAATTATGCTTTTTTTTTTTTCTTCCCTGTGGGGGTGAGGGGGTGGGGAGAGAAGAAAGTACAATGTCAGCTGGAGCAATGCAAAAATTCAGTCTTTCCCTAACAGTACACTGATCAGACTAATTGAATTTTCTGTAGAGTTGCCTTTCTAAAATAAAATAGCCCAATTAAAGATACATTATGAGAAGCAGATACTGATTTTCTCAGCTGAGAGCCCTAAAACTTGAGTCACATTTACAGGTAACAGTATATTTCAGTTTCACAGCTCCAGTAACTTAAAAATATAACTATCAGCCTTTCATAAAGCCCCTGAGAGGAAGCTCATCAAGAAGCACTGCCTCTGAGCATCCATCCATCTGTTGCTCTACCTGCCCTGCCCCGAGAAGCACCGAGCTTCAAGCAGAATAGCATTTCTCTTTGCAGAAGCCTCTTGCCAAGCTCCTTCTTGGCAGAGGACCCTCGGGAGAACTCTGGAGTCCGAAGCACAGTGGGAAGGCACTAACTTCCCCTGGTGGTTACGCTGTGCCCTTCTTTGTTTTAGCACAGAGCTGAGAACTGAGCTCTTTCCTGTCCTGTGCTGTGCCCCAGGCGGGTGAGGCCCAGCTGTCAGCCTGAAGGGCAGCAGCAATCAGCGAGGATGTGTGAGCTGCCAACAGGGTCAGGGCTCAGGAGCAGAGAGCGGCTCACGAAGGAAATGTGGCTCTGAATTTGCAGTCAGAGTTAAGGAAAAGTCCTGGTGTCAAAGATTTGTGCTGGTGCCCCTGTGGGAAATAAGCCAAACTAATGAGGAAAAATATTGAAAGATACTCCGTTCTCCCAGCTCTCCCGTGCATCCAGTTTTCTCCATTTTACCCTATTAGTCTTCATTCTGTCTCTCCTGCAGCGGCCTTTGTCAGCACATGAATAATTAATGTTAATAGTCTCATCAACTTCAGGGCACAGTGCAGGACTCATTGAGCAAATGTTGGTTGGGCTTGTCCTGCTTCATGATGAAGTCTTTTCTTTCGCATAAAAGATCCCACAGAAGAAACCCTGTCATCTGCTTCTTGGGTGTTCCTTGAATGTTGAAATGTAATAACTAAGCACTAACATGCAGTATCTTGTGGTATATAGATGGGGCCAGACTGTAATAAATGTGAACATTCAGTGAATACCCAACACAATGCTAACTGTAGGCAAAGATGGCTTTTATTTTAATTCAGTCTGTTTAAATCCATCCATGAGATTATTTTTGGTGTTGTAACAACACGTGGTGTCATAACATTATGGTTACATTACGTTGGCAGGTGATTAATTCCTAAATTTTAAATGGAAAAAAGCAGCGGAACCATTAGGTTCATCAAGTAATTCTATGCACTCCCCAGCCTGGCTCATCTGCTGAAGGTATCAGCACATAACAGATGAATGACGAGAGTATTAGACCCATTATGGAGGGCTACTGCTGCTAAGAGCAATATAAGCTCTTGCTATTGCCCTGTGACTATTTTCTTCTTTTTATCCATTTCTTAATCCATAATAGAAAACTAGAGCTTTTGGATATGACTGTGAATGAGGAAGAGATAAAGCATCAGATCCTACTCTTGATAAGCAGACTATCAGGTTAGATTGTAAAAGGCTAATAATAATAATAGTAGTAGAGATTACTGAGATGTGTTGAGTTCTTAAGTCACAGCAAACTTTTCTCCAAAGTCAAATATAGTTATGGTTTACAGTCACATCTGAAGTTCTGTTTAAGATGTCTACTTTACTAAAATGGGACAAATTGTTGAATTCCATTGGAGTTGAATAAAATGACATACTTTACACTCCATTGGTGAATAATATGCCCATTCATCTTAATAGAAATTCTAGCAAATGTCGACATGAACACTGTTAGGAGTTACATTGGTTCTGACTCATGTAAAATATCCCCTCCCCAATAAATCTCTGCTTAGACCTGTCAAGAAACAGTAAATTTACACTTGACCATAATGAGAATGCACCAATAAAAAATTGCCCAGATCTTCAGAATTTGAAAACGGAAGGTGTTCAGTTAAAAACACAAGTTTCTGACCACATGAAAGAAGTATATTACCCTATTTATGAAATGTACTTCATGTAATACTACTGTGTCCTCATCCTTTCCATGGAGCATAAGCCTAAAAATATGACCTTTAGGTATTACAAACCCATGAAAAATGCTGGGACACACTGGTTGCTTTAAAAGCAATCTGTACTATTGCCATTCAAGTACAGGAGCATTCTGCACTGGTGAGTAGAATAAGAAAAGCACTAAAATATTTTTTTAAATGGTTTAAACATAGACAAAAATACCATAACAATCTGACCAGATGGCTACTGATTGTAGCAAAAGGTAAATTAAGCAGAACTGGAGGAAATACCAGGTGAGCATATTTTTTGCATGAAACTGGAACCTACCTTGCAGTAGGACACACGAACATCAGACCAGGCATGTGCTTCAATCTGTTCCTGAACTTAAGACCTTAGATTGGTTTAATTTTGGAAGGCTTTCACATGCTAGCAGGAAGGAAGAGACGTGAGACAGGCGGCTGCTGGGCAGCAATACCATCTGAAACAGCTTCGCACTCGCTGCTGGGAGCTCCGACTGACATTTGGATTGACAGTGTCCCCTAAACAGCAATCCAAACTCCCACTTGTACGGTGTGTTATGATTCAATTATGAACAGTCTGCTGTTCAACTTCAAAACTACTTTGCTGCTTTGAATTGCTTCTTTCCTCCACCCCAGTACATAAATCAAAACAGCCCATTATACAGCACTCCCTACATTTCAGTAACTTACTTTTCCAGCATGCTTTCATTGGGTAAACTTGAATCAGTTTAAACAAAAGGAAAAAAAAAATAGGATGCAGACCAGGAAATATACTGAAATTCACTTCGCTTGCTTAGCATATAATGAATGATGAAAAACATTAGCTTTAAGGAGATAATTAGTTTCATAGTCCACAACAGTGAATATTTACTGGAGATACTTAGAAGAATTTCTTTGACTGAGTGAACTAATAAATTTTAATGAAGGCAAGTGTGGTATTTGGGGTTATACAATTAAAAGGAGCCATATAGCATATTTAGAAAATTGAAAACCTACCAGTATAAAACGCATATTTGTTTCAGCAATATTTTGTATTTTTTTTTTTTTTTAATTATGCACTCACATCGACTTTAAAGTTCTAATAATTTTCTTTTTCCAAAGTTTAAACAGTACCAATGGTACCAAAAATGCAGATGTGAAAATTATGAAAATTTATGAACTGCCATAAGCTGTACTTGAGTAATAAATTCAAGCCTTATCCAGATGTCCAGAAATAAAATGCTAACATCTCATTAAATGGGAAGACAACACAAAGTTAGAACAAATTGACTTCAAACTATAGCAGGAACTCCAGCAGGTTGTTGGTTTGTGGGGGATTGGGATACAAAGATGAAGTAGCTTTTATTTTTTAAAAGTTGAATAACTGCTACAAATGAAGGTTGTACTTTCAGCTATTTGTATCTGCTTATAAGAGACAGGAGATTTATGTTTTCTGCTACATATCAAGTACAGCACACTAATCTGGTAAAATGCTATGCCAGTCGTATACAATGACTGAAAACGTCCATCTAAGCAAACTGAAGAGTTTCCATCCACCGTGTAATGATACGCTTGCTTTAACGCTTGTGCAAACACACAAGCCCTAATGACTAACAAATTTATTTAGATAAGCAGAAAAAGGGAACAAAAAGAAGAATACTAATTGAGTATACAGAAAAATCTTCATGCTGAGAACTGTGACTTGCTTATCTCAGAGTACTTGTTCAAGCGCTGAGCTATATTGTAGTGTGCTCAAATGCAGCACTCTAGGCAGGTCTAGCAGAAAGAAATGAGAGGACAGAGAAGGCAGTAGCAAATCAGGCAAATTCAGAGATGAACAGCAAGAACATAAAATGGAAAGAATTGTAACAAAACATTGTACCGTTCCAATTCTATAAATGTGCAAGTGTCTCTACTGCAACCTGTTAGAACACTTGAAGAATTCTAATAGAAACTTCCAAACATGCTGCAATTTCTCCCCTCAGTTCATCTGCTGCTTAGGACATGTTGCCTCATTTCTGTATGTCCCCCTATACCTGCTCCATCGTGGCAGATATGGTCCTTTCAAATAAAATCTCTAATCTCACTCAGTTTAGCAAGGTTATCACAATCCTAAAATCCTGTGTGATCATTTTGCATAGAACGGAAAGTGGTTCCAAGTTGGGAATGCAGTGGTAGAAGCAGTTTACCTGAAATTGTAGGATTTTTCCTTAAGAAAAATAAACAAATAAAAATGAAGCAGTATTTTAGGAACTCCTCCTTTATGTAACGTAATAAACAAAAAGCTTCAAAACCCACGTAACAGCACTGCTGTTGTGGATTATATGTTTTGATATTTTTCGTAAACTATATATTGCATCTGCATGGATGATGCTAAGCCTTGCATGATCTTTTTTGGAAAGCAAATTGCATTCAGCCTACCAGATTAATGACACTTATAAATAAATAAAAATCTTCAATTTACTGTTAATAGAAGACCAGCTGGCATCCTACTGTGGAATTGAAGGTGCTGCATGCACTGACAGAGATTGGTGATAGGTTGCTGACTCATTTTTCATTTACTTTATGGATGGTTTTCAGCATGAGGAGCTTGCAAGCTAGGATGCAGCTATCTTTGTCCGAGTGTTATCTCACCCTCATAACAGAAATCAGTAATTAAAGTTTAATATGCAGCATTGAGACTATCTCCATCTCTCAAGGGGCCACTAGAAGGAAATTAGCAAAGAATGATGCAAGTTTGCTAGAAGGATTTGATAGCCAATTCTAATTTCATCAGCTTTGATTGGGAAATTGAAAAGGCACCTCTGGGGGCACTAGCCATGTGTTTCCTGCAAGTTTCTCATTTAATTAAACAAGGCACAAGGCAGATTTTGAGCTCACCCACCGTAAACCCCTGCAATTGCCATGGTTTGTCCTGCTGAAGCTCCCTGCTCTATTCTGATAACCCAAACTTCCTAGCACAGACCAGTCACACAAAGCTGAGCGGAAGAAGAGCAGACAGACAATTGAAATTATATGCTGATTAGATGCCAAGAGAAGATTGCTTCTAATGCTGCGCCATGCCAGATACTCAACACAATGATAAAGCCTTTTTAGCTGAAATGAGAATGAGCTTGTAGCACCTTTTTTTTTTTTTTTTTTTTTTTTTTGTGCAAGAACAAGTTTTCTGAAACATTATTCAAAAGGTTCAAGTGTTTTGAAAGGTTATAGGCTTACAGAAGGCTCATAAGTTTCAAGAATGCTTTGCCAGCTCTGAGGTCTCATTGAGCTCAAATTGATGCCAGCTTGTTACCTGCATTATTTATGCATTGTACTGCTACCAAACCACTTCTCTTGATGCAAACCAAGCAATGCCAGTAGAGCTTTGTAGCCTGCTAAGACAACTTCTCAATTTTCCCAGTACTCTCAGTTTAGCATGTAGTAACCAAGGGAAATATTCCCGCACCCTAGGAATAGGGCACATACTCCAAAGATATATTTACCAGAGATTTTCTGATCTGGCTAGCAAGAGAGCAAAATGGGTAGTTTAGACTTGTTGTGGACTTCTGTATCTTCCAGCTCAGCTTCCATTACTGACAAGTCTCTGCTGTGTGTGGCTTATAAGACGCTATTTTAGTAGCAAAAGATCTCAACATATAATTTAAGACCAGCCTTTTACCATGACAAGAAATTGATGTAGCATAAAGTTATTAGGTTGGAATCTCTTTCACAGACTTTTCTTTTCTGGAAGCAGGTTTACATGGCACATTTCTAGACTTCTATTCCCTATCTCTCTATATTTCAGGAAAGAATATAGTTATATCCCTGCATGCAGTTATATGCATCCAGTTATATCCCTGATGCATTATTTTTAAGCATGAAACAGTGCTTGGAATAGACGCACAAAAAAAGGACAAGACAGATTAAAGACACAGGACTTGCTGTGATACAGATCTTTGGCTGTGAAAAGCCAGTTTTACATCAAGGAAAGTTCACCCTCCCAGGAAGCTCAAATAAAAGGAAGTTTGAGGTGTCAGCTGCTAATGTAAGCAAATCAATGTCATTTTGATTAGTGCTATGTGAATTTGAGAAAAAATGCCAGGTTAGCAAATTTACTTCTCTCTCGAAAGTAGTCCCCATGTGTACAAGCTTATGTAAGCTTAATTGAAGTCAAAGTGCATTTTTTTTTTGTAACAATTAAAGTATCTTTTATATGGAGCCAAATTAATGATTTTAGTCACCAGAGTAAAATTTCCATAAATCAATGAAAGACACAGGGACTTATGTCATTCTTTCTTTATAGTTATGGAAAACAAACAACAGCCTAGAGAGAAAGCTTCATTTCTATTTGACACATACAACTTATAACGAACTTATAATGAATTTTAGTTTTCATTCTAATGGGGTCACTAATTTTCATTTCAAAGATAAAAGGCTCATGTCAATATCATTAAGATTAAATGTCCCATAGAAGTAGTAGTGGAACAAGAAGAGATGTCTGCATGCTGTTTTGCTTTTCTTTGTTCTGGTAAGTACTCCACCATTTCCAATGAATTCTGGCTGTAACACAATTTGATTTGAAGGTGGGAGGGGACAGGAACAATTAATATCAGGGTTTTATTTTCTGGCTGAGGAAAAGAGAAAAAAAATAGTTAAGGTTTGGTTTGAAGAAGCACTGTCTTTCTCCAAAAAAGGATTTTTCCAAAAAAACATCTGAATATATACTTTTAAGAGAAGTTATTTTCTTCAGAAAGCATTACTCATTTTGACGAAGGTACTGCCTACCGAAGCAAAGAACAAGGAAGACATCACACTGATCAGATGCAGTTTACCTGAGTGTAGGAATTAACTTGTGCATCAAATCAGTGCAACTCAATTACTCCTAACACTTGCTAAAGGAATTGTCCTTTCCTGACCCTTTCTGGGCTCCAGAAGAGCTCAGAGCACCTGAGGAGCACTTGTCTGCCTCACAGACACATTCTCACCTATTCACATATCAAAACATCTTTCAAGCATCAAGAGCTATGAGTGGCAGTAATAAATAATAATAACCACACCAACTGCTCCAAAACCCAAGCGTATTGTTTCTTCAGGACTTTCTCTTTCCTGTATTGGTGCTTCTTTCCTTCATTTTTACTATGCGTCCTCCACTTTAGTCCCACCAATTGTTCTGGTTTCCTCTCCTTTTTGGTGTGCATTTGCCATGATTTAACTCATGATTAAAGTATAGGACTTGGACCAAAGTAGCTATTTGTATAAGCGGAAAAACTCAGGAGTGCTTTGTATTTTATGTGCCTAAAATATTTTGGCTCACATCCTGAATCATCAAGTGTTTAATTTATCTTTTCTCACTTCTTCTCACCTCCAAAGAAATACAGATTTTAATTTTCAGAATCCTCCTACACCCCTTTATTAATTCCTTACTTAGCTCTTCCATACATCCCTGGTCTTACCAGTAGTGACATTTAATGAACAAGTTAAATTTGTTTTTCATGTTCAGACAGCATGATCGACTGCATACAGCTGTTGGCATGCCAAGGCAATGCACGCAGAATTGTTTTGTCTTGAGAGGAAGCAGCATATATAAAAGTCGCTCAGTTGACACAGCCAGCTCTATGGGTACAGGATAGGATGTATGTCCCCCCCTTCTTAGCCAGCGTTTTTTCAAACAGAACCTGGAAGAATTGCTTCACTAAAAGGAGACTACTGACAAGTATCATGCAGTTGGTACTGTCCACCCTAGTGCCAGGGTACCCAAACAACCATGCTACCATTGCTCCAGTCAAATATAAAGGAGCAAAACCATACTAGTACCAGAGGTGAGCTCCTACATACAGATCAGCATTTCTTTGTTAACACTGACTATAACTAGTGTACCAGTAGTTTTGGGGATGATCCTCAGGATCTTAATAACCAGTTAATTACACTGAAATCATAAAAAAAAAAAAAAAAAAAAAAAAGTCATAATGAAAACCAGCGGGATTATAAGGGAATCTGGCTCAGTTCACAGCAATCATGAGAAAAGGCCATATACTCACGCTACTGGCTCATGTAGGTGTACCTGAACTACAGTGAGTCATTCTCAGGATAAAATAAAACTGCAGGTGTGTAGATTGGAGAAGATAATTTAATAGGGAAAATTTAATAGGCATGCATAACAAAGTGCACTGAGTTTTTGTTGAGTAAGGAGCAGCGCAAGTGCTAAAATCTCATAATCAGAAAAAAGTTCAACTTCATCTCTTCATTATTTTTAATATCTGTATTTTAATTGCTTCAGCTAAGTAAAGTGCACAGCAATATTTACCACTAACCGAATAAACAGAGAGGTAAGTAGTATGTGAAGGTATTATTTGATCTACCCTCTTCCTCTGTGGCAGGATGAAGTATAATGTTATCTCCCCTGACTCAGCTAAGTGCCCGGTAACAAAGAAATACTTCCCTTAGGATAATGCATTCCTTGTACTTTGAGCATTGTAACATCTTTAACAACCATTACAAATTTAGGAAAAGATTTAATTCACTCAGTGGAGACATGGGGGAACAACAAACCACTGTTCTTTATTTACAGACCTTTCACATAACTGAGGGTTTATGACAATCTCTCCTTGTGTCTTTTCCAAGAAAAACAAACCTGGATTATCATCATTTTCCACAGGTGATGGATTAAACACTCACGTTTTTTGCTATCATCTGTTCAGCTGGGGAATTGTGGGTGTATATACTGGTGTATATACTTTTTCTCCCTTAAGACCACTATTGTACTACTAATTATGGGGCTCCTACATCATATTGTAGCACATCTTTATTCTTTTTCTTAAAATACAATGAAATAGAATGTACAAACCCAACATTATTATTATTAATTTTTTAGTTTGCCAGTATCATTCTGAATTGTAATCCTGTCCTAAAAACTTGTAGCCCCTCTGGATCATCAGTATCATCAATAAACGCATTATAAAATAGAAAACTAACAGAGGTTCCTACTTGCCTTTTTTTTTTTTTTTTTTAAACCAATTTTTCAAAATGTGTTTTTCCATATGAATTTTCCTAAGGATAGATTCTAAATATACTTAAATTTGGTTCTTGTTCTGGGCCTTACATATAGTATACATAACCATAATTTCAGGATCCTTCTTACCTTCAGATTCTCAATGATTTATTTATTTTTAAAATAAAAACACATTTATTGGTCTTTCACCTTCTGGAACAAAAAGCTATTTATCACATCTAAAGAATGCCTTACCATCTCGCTTACACCATCATTTAGTACTAAAATGAAGTACTATACGCTGTAAGACCTTATAGCATAGTAGATCTTACTCCAACTCCACAGTTTCCAGCCTTTTAGAGATCATGGTATTTGCATACTCTTATACTACACTTGGGAAAACTGAAAATTAAAAAGAATAATTAAAATACTCTATTAACCATCCAGAAAAATAACTCTCATAAGCTTTTTTCTTTATCTGTCTCTCAAAGACACTGACTCTTTCTCCGTTTCACGTTCCCTCAAACAAGAGTCCGTCTCCTACATTTTCTTAGATTTCTGAGAATTCTGGAGAAAATAGTCCCCTTTTTTGCTCTCTGAACAAGCCATATGTTGTTCCATATCAACATTTCAAGCCTCCTATTTTTCCTTCACTGATTTTGAGATCAATTAAATCAGGGCCATTTGTATATTATGAATTCTCAATCTGTTCACAGTCTCTTTTGTACAGAAGACAGGTCATCCTGTTGCCCTGTTACTCTCCCTTCTTCCTTAGAAACTCATTCACAATTAAACTACTCCCTAAAGCTAGATATCAGCCCCTTGACCAAGATATGGCAACATAGATGTATGCAGATAGATTTTCGTTTTGAAAATCTACCTGTAGCTCCTCCTCTGTGAAACTTGATTCAGTTTATTCCAGCAGACATCTTTTGTGGACATCACCTCAACATCAAAGCAGCACAAGCCACCCTTTTTTTTTCCCCCACTGTCCTCTATTCAACAACCTTTCACCTTCAGCTTCAAATGTGTACTTCACTAGAGACATCTTTCCTTTCCCACCCTTTGCTTGAACAGATGTGTTTGAGACAGTTGCCCATAATCTAAAGTTCTTTACCTTCTCTCTCATCTCGCTACATAAAAATTTAAAACCTGACTCAATTCACAATATGTAAATATGAATATTTACCAGACTGGCATAGCGTTTCTAATATTGATCAGAATACTACGTAGCATTGCTTTTCATTTCATTGTCTTTCCTCTCCTAACTGCTTCAGCAATGACAGCATTCTACACATTTTTGAGCCACTGGCACACTTGCAGGCTTATCAGCTGGGTGGCAAGCTGAGGGGGTGTTAACCTGTACCTAGCTTGTCTGGGTCTCTGGCCATCTGATTGTCTTCAGCTACATGTGCTGACCACAGTGCCTAGAGGTGTTTCATAACTTTCCACCTAAAAATTTTGATTCCCTCTAATTTAAGTTCACTAATTTCCCTCCCGACCACCAAACCACTGTATTTTTGAAACAGTCAATGCACCAGAATTGATTTCTGCTGTGTGCTTGCTTTACATAAATTATTTAAAAAATATTAGCCTATAAAATAGCACTTGTCATTGTTTTAAGAACCCAGATAATCATTACACAGATTAATTTATACTGTGAGCCTTCAAGCTGTTGTAATTATCTCATTCTTCACGTTCGTATAAGGGCACCACTGATGGCATTAAAAGGTCAGTAGAACTTGCAATAGGTGGTATTTTCCTATGACTTTTTTTTTTTTTTTTTTTCTCCTTCTGGTGAGACTTATATTGTCACTTAATAATATTCCAGTGTCTGGTGGGTAATTTTGTTATTGCCTTCTTCAAGGACAGAATGATGAAGGCAAAAACGTCCATATCCAGAAGAGTGCACTAACGGTACCACCATAGTACTTAAAGAGCAACATCATAATTATCTATAGCTTTCTATTTCGTATTTTTACTCAATATTAGTTGATAGAAGCTAGAAAAGATTTGTGTAAAACTTTTATTACGAGCAAGACCACCCTCTGTGTTCAGAACTGATCAATAACAACTTGTGCTTTAAGAAGCACAATGCACAAATTCTCACTTCATACTAATTTAGTAGGGACAGGCTGGGCGACTGTCACCTGCTGGATAAATAAGCTTAATACAGAGTTCGCAATAGTGCTTGCAAACAGAGCCATTAAAATTTGTTCTGAAATCTCAAAGTAAAGCAGAATTTATAACATGAAGTTAACAGCTGAAACTACAAAAGGTAGACACAGCTTTATAGGAACTATCAGGCTTTTAAAACAATGTTTTTCTTCCATTTAAGACTATAAGCAAAAAAGGAATTTCATACTGCTTGGTAGGCTGTGTCATTTTTTAGGCTCACATCTAATTTCTGTAATAATCTTCTCATATTTGGCTGCCTAGCACACGTACTGAACCTGAATTCTCGCTTACAGTATTTCCTTGCACACATGAGATGCTCATTAGGTCAAAAAAACAAAACAAAAAACCAATCTAGTTCCTTTACAACAAAGTAGAGCCATCAGCAAGCCAGATCGTACAAGGGAACCTGACCCACCGTCATTAATATTGTGCTGTCTTGGACCAGCTCTCTCTAATACAGCATCATTAAGCTACAGTGCCTAATCGCTTCCCCCTGTGCTCGCACGTGGGCCTTCCAGAAAAGCAACTGCTGCTGTTGCTACAGGAGACAGGTTAACTTCTGTGCAGAACCCAAAGTCAAGATCGTTGCTTAATAAAATAAAATGATTATTTGCAGAGTGAGGAAAAACCTTTCCTGTATAAACTGTGAGATAAAGCCTTTGCAAGCCTCCTGCTGCTGGGTGCCATTTTGTGGAGATTGCAACATCTGAGGCATTGGCATTGGGAGGACCTGGCACGAAGTCTGACAATGAGCGACCATACTGTGGGTGTCGGGAGTGATGTCACACGTCAGCAAAACAGCACTCACCAGCTGGAGGCCCACAAATGCCAATTTTAATTATAAACTTTATTTTCAAATAGAGTTCACAGTTTATACAGGATGCACTTTATGCCATCAGAGCATTTGAGCACAGCACTGAACAAATTGGTGGCAAGCGATGTTCTTAGAGCTTTAAACATAACGTGATCTATTTTATTGTTCAGAAGAACAATAATCTCCATTGCAGCCAGTGTATAAAGGATTGTAGCATGTGCTATCCAGATGTTCAAGCTAAATACTTTATTTTGTACCTATAGCTGTTATTTTCTGCCCTGTTTTTGCTTTTAGACTTGTGATTATTACTTTTATACGCTTACTTCCTACAAATTAAATTTATAGAACTAAAAGCATTAGAGTACATTTACATTCACCTAAATGCTGATTTATGTGTTTATTTGAGGTTTGCCAGAGACAGATTTTTGCTCAGTTTTGCCTACCTTGATTCCATTGTACTCTTGCCAAGACTCAGGAGGCAGAGACAATACACATGAAATAAAAACTGGCCAGCCAGTTCATGATTTCACCTGCACTTTCTAGTCTTCATTTGGCAGGAGCATAACTTTTATTTTACTACTGCTCTGGACGTCATCCTTCTTCTCTGTTTTATTACCATCCCTCATCTTTCAAGTTCTTTCTGTAGTACATTTAATTAAGGATCTTATTTTAAGCTTTCTATATTACTCAAAGAAAGGCCTTAAAAATATACATTCCTTCACATATTTGCATATGGTCTTAGTCATTCTATATATGTGTAGCTTATATGCATATTGTTATATATGACAGTATGATATGACAGTAACATACTAATGGAACTTTAGAAGTAAGAACCTACAGGGTATTATTTTCCTCGTGTATTCTAATTACTTCTGAAAATGCCTGTCCAAGGAGTTATCACAAATTCTACCATTTCCTCCTTGCTACTGTAAGCTAATAAGAAGCTGCATGCAAAACAGTCTATAGGTGGGCAACTCTCAGGACACAAATTACTTAATATTTTCATCAGCTCGGGTCTGATGTAAAACAATAATTAGTGTGATGTCAAAAGTGACTATGTTGGACCCATTTTTTCCAGCAATTGGCTATTGAGGCAGTGTGTCTCACCTACAGCTAGTCCTGGCATATTAATTAACTACTTAAAATGTTCATTCAAATTGATGGAGAAAATTCCACTGGGGATGAAAGCCAACCCTCTACAAAATAAAGCATCTGAGTGACAGACTTGGAATTCCTAATCTGCCTTAAAAATGGAGGGCAATACAAATGAAAGGACAGAGACATATCAGATATGTGCTGTCAAAAATCTCTTCTAGAACTCGCTTCACTTAATTCCTTTATAACACACTGACAGGGATGATGTATCATTTAGTACTTTAAAAGATTCTTCAGTAAGCCAGAAAAGTGATGAACAGTTCTTTTGACCCTGGCATCCAGAATAATTATGATTATCCGCACTATTTAGACTGAAAGGAATCGGACACTGTTCATGGTCTGTTAGTTCAGCTATGATGTTTGATAATCTATACGCACAAGTCATTGAAGGTCACTCAACCTTAGAGTACTTCAAAAGCACTTAGTTAGCCTTTACTGAATAGTCAAGTGCAAGTGCCCCGTTTCTATTGCTATGACACTATTGAAAGACTAGGACTACTGAAGGATGAAAATCATTTCGCTTTATGTCTGCTATGGAGAAAAGATTTGAATAAGCCCTGTTGTTTGGTTGGACTGTAAATATGCAATACCTGCTAGGGTGTTGGAGAAATGACGATTAAGCAGAAGGAGCAAGAAGGCAGAGAAAATTAAGCCAATTCAGTGTTTACCCCTCCTCCCACATGCAGAATAAAACTGCATAAAATTTCCTTAGCTACAACTTGGCCTCAGTTGCCTAACAAGGGCAACTGTACTGATTTTGTAGAAATATTTTCAAAATATCAAATACGATGCTAGCTTCTGGACTGCACGACAAAAAAAAAAAAAAAAAAATTTTAAAAACTTAAGCCACATATAATTTTAAAATGCCTGTAAAACTCCTAAGAGATGTTAAAATATATGGTATAATACCAAGAACGGACAGCCATATGCAAACAATGTTTGCATTAAAAACTCCAGTGGGTCTCAATAGACCGACTCAACAGATTCCTGAAAATTCAACTGGACATCTGCTTAGAAGAGAAGCAGCCGTGGCATCAGCACATGGGAGAGAAACAGCACACCAAGAGAATTGCTTTGCAATGAGAAAGTGCTACTTGATTTATCTGTACTCACAGAAAAGGACTATATGGTTTCTGTTCGCTCTGGGGAGCAGATCCCCTGATCTTTCAGGGATGTCTCTTTTCACTGTTACATGTGTGCAGAAATCATCAGGTTGAGCAGGCAGGTATTTGTTCAAGAAAAACTTGTGCACCTTAGATTTGAAACAATAAAGCACAGAACCAGAGTTAAATTAACACACCCATTTTTCTCTGCTGCTGCAATGACAGTCTTGTAACTTCTTCAGAAATCAATAATCTCTCTGATAGAAAATTAACATCAGAGGGTGGAGACTCAGTCCTCAGTATTGATTCGAGTCTTCTCTATGACTCTGAGTCTGCAACAGCAAAAAAAACCCTTCTAAACATATAATCTCTTTATAAGCACATTATAATCTTTTAAGACTGTCATAGGAATATATTTTCTTTGCTATTGTGTAGCCTCCTTTTACCTGCATTAAATGAAAAAAATCAAGGTAGAAGAGATGCAGACTTCTTTTGTGAGACATATCAGGCTCCCTTGGCACTCTTCTTTTTAAAGTTGCAGTTTCTTATTTAGGAATCATTCTTACCTACACAACTACCAACTTTTCACATTTTTCATCCTTTTAGCCTGGCTGAAGCAATGCTGAGGTGAGAGCAAGTCTCTTCATACGCTGTGCATCATCTCTAAGAGCTTTGCTTCGCCAGTTTTAACTACTGGAACTATTGTGGGAGATGCACGAAAAGCCAGGTAGCTCTCAAATGGCCCTTATCTGGTTGCACAGTGAGAACTTCAATCCAACTGCATTCTGAATAGTCTAAAAGTGCCACTGAGAACTGTCTGAAGGTGTTTTTACTGTTCTCCAAAACTTGGAAATAGAGTTGTAGATGCCCGGCATTTTAGGATATATCCTGAGCCGATTTTTTTTTCCTTCCAAATTATTTTCCTAATCCTATCTTGAAACTTAACATTTACTGAAATTTATTCCATAAAGTTAACCAAAGTTAACACACCCATAGTTGTGCTGAAGCTTTATGGTGGCAAGGTGGTGTATTTACACCAGAGATTAAAAAAAGAAATCAATACACAATTATTTTTTATACATTTATGTTACTCCAGTCTTCCTCTGGATTTCTCTATTAATCTTGAATTCATTTTCTTTATGCAGTGGTTTTAATGCCATTGCTGGATTTTTTTTACCGTTATTTATTTATTTATTTTTAAGAAAGTATCAAGTATTTTAATGCATTCTTATGAAATCAACATCAAGATAACAGATTAAAGCTTTATCTCTTATTTTTTAAACCACCAACAAAAATGCATATTTCTTAGCACAGATAAATCAATGCTGTGGTAAAGAATGGTATGAAGAGCTATCAGACAAAGATGTGGTTATTTCCTTTTTTTTTTTTTTTTTTTTTTTTTGATTTATTTGAAGTGGTACATATTTCCTGTTGTATCAACGGTCTTGGTGATCACCAAGGCAAGTATTAATAGCCCATTAATGCTGCAGCAGTTATCCCACAATGGCCATGCTCACCAAGTCTGTGTTCTTATTAATGGAGACTTTTTCACTGATCTCAAGATCAGGACCATAGACTGCTCTTGAAAATTCAAGCCTAACCATGGATTCGGAATAGCTTCCTAGTTTATTAATCTCACCCATAAAATTCCTTAATATCAAAGAACACTAAAAACAATAAAATTACCTTTATTGTTCCAGAGAACAGTTTGATGACATTAAGTCTATCCTAAGCATCTTTCCCCCACCCCCCAAAACATACTCAAATGGTGAGTCAAGGATCCAGAAGATAGGAGCAGCACTGAAAACAGGGTGACCTTTACCATCCCATAAAATAGGAGACCATTTTGCTTAAATATAGTCATGTTCAAATAATAAAACAAAAAGAGCAAGGTACCAGTGAATCCCCAAACACGTGATGACCTCGCGTAACAGCAATAGCACTAAATTTCATGCAAAGTCATAACCCTATAACTGCTATAACACCTTCCCTCCCCGCCAAGTATGCTTCAATTTGAATATCACCAAACTTTAATTCTTTTCAGGGAACCAAACGAGAGTGATTAGGAACATACAAAAAAAAAACGACTATGAGAAGAAAAAAAATCAGAAGTTTAGTCATAAGTGAGAACTAGGACACTAATCAGGAGAGACGTGCAACAATGAAACCTAAAGAAAACGATCCTCTCAAACCAAAATAGACAGATATCTTTTAGTAATGATAAATTTCCAGAAAAACAAACATACAAACAGCCTTTTATCTATTTGCCACTTCACCTCCTGAAGCCCAAATCTACCTCACCTACCATATTTGAAGAAGTTTGCCATTCAGTTGCTGCTCCCTTACTCTCCGCAGCAATACTTCATGTGGCTTATTACTGAGATTAATGATCCCTTTTTAAAAAAGGATTTGGCAATTACTTGTGATGTTTGAGTATCCATACCTCATGCCTAAGCAGCCAGCACACCACAGAGCTGAATGCAGCCTGTCAGACAAACGTTTATCATTGTGTTTCATAGGAAGCAGAGCAGAAGCCCGATTATCAAGACTTCTTCTGAACAAGATCTGCTGCCTGTCTTGGGTTCAGACAACTTGGGCAACATCTTAGGCACTATTTGCATCAAATACACTCTGAACTAGAACAGATAATAGAGAGTGTAACTCAGAATCCTATGTAAATATAAGGTCCATAGCAGAGAAGCTTCCTTTCCTTCTCATTGATTACCAGAGGTGTTCAGAAATTCAAAATCATGATCTGGCCTCATACTGCAACAGCTGCTTGCCCATAAGTGATGGAGAGAGAGGTAGGCATATTGCATCACCTTTCTGGGAGAGCTCCTTTACGCCCTGGTGTATTTTCCATTATTTTCTTACGCTCAAGACAGAAAGACCTGTGGTTTTAAGGGACAGCTGCCTTCAGTGGCATCCGTGACTAACAAAAGGCTGTCTCTGTGCACAGTACCACAGAAAAAAAACAAACATTCTGCTTTGCCTTGCAGAAGCATTAGCTACAAACTCAGTCAACAGCAATTGCTGGATTATTGCTAGCAGCACAGACACACAGGGTTTCACCTCGCCAAGGGGCTCGCCGCCACCAGCAGAGCTGTAATCTTGCTCCTTCGTGCCGGCGGGGGGAAGGCAGGATGCCATGCCACATGGTACTTGGAACCGCTGCCACACACGAACTGTTCACATTCAGTTTACTAGCTTGTAAGTTAAACTGTACTTTAATGCAAAAAATAAATGTAGAAATTTTTCTGTTGAGTAGAAATTGCACAGGCAGCTTGCAACTGTAAACCAGCCACTGATTTAACGATGCAGAGTCCTCACGAGCGAGTGTGATGCTGCCGGGGCAAGAAGTTGTCTTGTTTTAGCACAGTAAACATACCAGTAGACGACCAAATGGTAACATGCCTTAGGGGGTTTCTTAAGGCAGCAAGGACATGAACATGAGTAGCTGGGACACATGCTCTAGCTGCCTTTGGCACGAGGAAGAACAGGCAGGCTCCCTATGCATGGGAATAATGAGGTGTCTTTCGATGCTTTCAGCATAACTTGGATTGAGGCCGTATTAGTGCTTCTGAATTCTTGCAGATCCCTTATGGAAATGCCCACCTGTATTCACTGATAGGAACTTAACACTTAGAGGACAGAAGTCCAGCAAGCAAGGTAATTAAGCATCTGTAATGCTAGATACGACAAATCTCACAACTCTCCTCATTCCTGCAAACTTATTGACCTTCAACTTCTCTTACCTGAGAAACTGAAAATAATAATAATAATAATAATAAAACAACATTCTGCCAAACAGAATTTTAGTTCTCCTATCAGAAATTACCCAATTTCTCACTTTTTTTTTTTTTTATATAGTGAGCCACATCTGGCACACCCAGTACATCTGCTTCCTGCCTGCTCTTGATATATTATCCTTATTCATTTCCAGGTCCATGAAGTTCCTATTTTCAAGCCATGATGCGACAGCTGTTTCTAAGCAAATGAACAACCATTATTTATTTATTTTTTTGCATTGTATGGAAATAGCAAGAACGATGCATTTTTCAGTCTAAAATAATTCCCTCCTAATATTGTTAAAATTCTCTCAACCTGCTGTAAATGCAGTTTCAGTAATTGGTGATTCATAGGGAGCATCACCAACAAAAGCATTTATATTGCTTTCCTCCTATAGGACAGTTGCTGTTTTCAAGGTAAGAGAAATGAACTAACTCAATAGTATCGAAACCTTTCCCAGATGGGAAGGATCAAGTAGCTCACAGATTATAGGGGTGATAATTTAATGACCATCATCTTCATCAGTGTCCCTGTTGTACTCTGTAGGCTTCCTTTTTCACATGCATGGGCCACATATTTAAGGTACTAGAAGCAACAGAAATACCAAAAAGCCTTCAGGCAGGATGACTTACTGCCTGAACAACTCTGCCTTAAGTCCAGCACAGCACAGACTTTTCCAGTCCAATCATGCTAACAGAGACAGGTCAAATAACCCACCAGAAGTTTCCATTTGCCTTTTTTTTTTTTTTTTTTTTTTTAATTCAAAGTCAAAGTCAGCAAACCCTTAAAACATTCAGCTTCAGCCCCCTTCTAGCTGTTCTGTGGCTTATGAAATTCAAGCACTTCTCTTCACCGACAGCTGACACGGTGGACAAGCAGTGCAGCAAAGCAAGAAGGCACATATGCTTGTTCAATGGCAGTCTGTCAGCCGTGCTGTTTTCTCCAGGGACAGCAGTGCAGACCTGTAATTTTTTAAGCCCCCTGACAGTTACAGAAGGTCTGTGCTTCCCCTGCTTCCTCTGGCAGAAATAATAAGACCTTTAAGAATGGACAAAAGCCTGAAAAAATGTTCTATATACTCCTAGGTTGATTAATCAATACTTAATTATTTAGAAGCTCTAAACGGCTATCTTTGGCTGGCACTCGTACAAAACGTGTTATCGTCTGTCAATAACAGCTAGCAAATCAGATTTCAAGCATGTAGCAGGGCACTGCTGCGTAGAAAGAGAGTTTACTCCATTTGCTGCACTTCACCATTTCATTTCATCAAAGGTGTTTATGTCACACTTAATGAGATAAGGGACAGCACAGGCCTCAACAGCAGGTCTTAGACAGCGCTGTCTGATAACTATAGCAAACTGGGAATAAATACTGCTTTGCAGAAACCATTTTTTAAAGCCCTAATAAAGTAATCGTAGGCCTTAGTAGAAATTGGTTAATTGGATCATCCTCATTTTGTTCCAGGAGTAAAATGTGTATTCCTATGATTAATTCATTAGAGCGCCTTTTTTACTGAACTTAATTTGATAGCTCTGAAGCAAGGCATCGCGTGGCACAGTGGCGCTTGTGCTGTCTGCAGCAGTGATGGTTTACAACCTCCCAACCTTTCTGCCTTGCCAGTCACCTCAAATTATCCGTGCCTCGGGATGCGGTAGGGATCATGCTGACTCAGCTCGTGGCCAGCTCAGACATTGCTCCCTGGAGCCCTGAGCAAGGGCAGTGGCTGGCGGTTTGCAGCAGCCCTCCCGAAGCAATGGGAGTACCTGGCATATACCTAAAAATGCTGTGCTGAGTTTTTCCAGCTCTTTTTTAAATCTCGAAGTGGTGAATGAGCTTCGCCTTGTCTGCTTCTACCCAAAGGGTCAACAAACATGGGCATGGCCCTCCATCCATGCAGTAGCTACCTAAAGGAACGTTTCCACGAACATTTCACAAGGACAGCCAAGATTCTAGTTGAGGCAGCTCACCAAGACTTCTTCCACAGAAGTTTTTGTACTCATTTGGATCCAGTTTGACAGTCACAGATCTTCTGCTCTGAGTCTCTCTAAACGGCTGGTTAATCTGTCTGTGGGCTTTTAGGAACGTGGTATCATACATATTTGTACTCATGCAGATGTATCGTCAGTAAATACAGCTGAAGTGTCCATATATGATAAATTAGCTGCTTACCAGCTGTGTGAATGCTTACAGACACAGGGTACTTAAGATTCACACAAATGAGAGTGAGCATGAAATTACATTTCGCTGAGGAAAAGCAAACAACTCTCTTACTGCCCAACTCAAATGAGATTATGATACCCTTTCCAGAAACTAGTCTCAGAATAATAATGTTTTTTACACCTTCTGAGATCTCCAGATAAAGCCAACTAAATATAAACATTACTTATAATGCAGTATTACTCAGAGGCCCATGCTGAAATTTATTATTTACTGTACAAGGTACTTTACAAACACATAGCTAAAAACCATCTTTGCCTTGAGAAAACATGTCTCTAGACTGGGATACTGGGAAATCAACAAACATAGATGTAAAGACAAAGCAAACTTAATGACTTTTTTCATCACTGCTATTTGGGTTCTGATTCTCCTGTGTTCCAAGGAAGGCGTAAGTCTTTAACCCCATAAAGAAGGGAGAGACTGGGGTTAACTCATTCATTAATCCTTGGGTCAAATTATAAAGGACAGACATCTATTTACCTTTCTCACATTGAAATATGAAGTGCTCTGAACAGTTGTATTTACAGGCTTGTGCTGCACAGGAAAAACTTTCCACTGCTCTCAGTTTATCTGCTTGTTAAAACAGGCTGTAATAATTAAATGCACATACATGCTTGAATGATAAATTTTAGTAATAAATGCATTGGGACTTACTATGACCTTATCAAGTGGGGTTAGCCAGTCATTAATTCAGATAACGTGATTTATTATCATAATCTTTTGCTTCTACTATTGTTGGGCATACCATTTACCCTAATTTGCATATGCAGATTGAGATGCAATCATTTCATTAATTTTAATGCTTTCTTAATCCCAACAAGATTAAGAGTTTGTCTTAAAGTTCTGTGCAACATATTTGCAACTGTCCATTACTGTGTTCCCTCACATTAGGATGTGTGAATAATAATGAACAAAGTACATTCAATTGAATGTACTAGTTACATGTGAGAAGCCAGACCAGTAAGACATGCACAAATATCTGTATGCAGAAAGCGTTTCTTTTGGGGGAATGTTGTATTTCTTATAAACATTGCATACACTTGTCAGAGAGGCGTTTTGGGGACCACCTGGAGTCACTGCCATCACCACCATGGCAGCAGCCCTGCACAGTAAGGCTTCTCAGTGCTGTCATTCTGGCCTCGTAGGGCTGGAAGGCAGTTTAGCTGATGTCACCTCACACGCTAGTGGTGTGGTATTTGTCACAAGGTAACAGGAGGAGCTTCAAAAGAAACCCTTTGAATAATCTAGTATTAATCTGCTTCTAAAGAAATAGAACAATCAGGGAAGAAGAATAACAGGGAATAAATGAGAACAGAAAAACAATTTCAAGGATGCCTCTAAGAACAGTTTACCATCTTACACACCACAAGTATTTAACTAAATATATGTCTATCTGAATGTAGAGAAAGTAACTACACTTCATTCACAAAACAAGGAAAGAAAATACATAACAAGTAGAATTTATAATTGCTGGAGTGATACTTAGATTATATTAACTTGATGGAACCACTGAACAGAAGTTATGTAGGAATGTCAAAAACCTAAACAGATAGTTATACAATCAATACAAAAAGCCTAATTCACTTTAGTATTACATTTAAAAGGAAGTTTGATTTTTAAGATTGGCAGAAAAGAAATAATAAACACTCATTTCATGATGATTTTTTTTCTATAGATGTTTATATATATATATTTTTTTTTACTTAAAAAACATTTTACTTAAAAGTAATAAAAAGTTTCTGGCTGCATTGTCTGGTTTCCTACATTGCCTTAGGTTTAGACGAAGCCATTGAAATCATGTTTCATTCTGCATTTATATTGGTGTGACTCAGTTCAAGAGTTGATCCATTCAAGCGTATGCAAGAGGAAATATATCAGGCTTTGAAATATACCAGGCATCCTAATTAGGCTAGGAGGATTTATCAGCAATGAGTAGGTTTTCATCAAGCAAGTAAATATACATTATGTCCCTAGTTCTTAGAAACCTATCTGGAGATGCTTAAGGTAATAGATTTGGCCAGCATGTTTTATTCATGACTTACTTAAAGCTGGTGTTATTTTCCAATGGGAAAAGTGATTCTAAGTTTGAGTAATTACTATATTGCTCTGACCTTTTGCTGTTATTAGCCAGCTGTGATAATACTGAGGACTTCATAACTTCACTCAGGCCTCCCCTGAGTTCAGAGGACTCCTCCTGATCTCACTGCTTCTTCCCAGACCATTTCTCAAACTTGCCAACATGATCAAAGCTTCATCGCAGTGTCAGCTATAGGAATTGAAGGTTTGTGGATTCTTTTGACACAGAGGCCACTGCCTGCTGCCCACACCTGAATATGTTTTTGCTAGGCTTCATCTTTACTCCTTTTATCAGTCATCTTTGTTCTTCATTCTGCATTAGCCCAGAAGATATGAAGTCAGCTGTCATCACTCTTTTTTGTTTCCCCCTTTTTCTTTTTAAATTAAGTAGTCTGCTGATATGGTGTCCACCTCCAAGGCATTCTGACCAGCTGCTGGGCTGGGAGGTTCTGGGGAACGCAGCATGGGGCTGCTTTCTCACTGTATTTTCCATGCAGGTCTACAGTATTGCACAGAAGCAAAACCCACATCCACATTGTTGTTCTCAAGAACACCTGTGCTGCAGAGGTATAGGACTGAGTTAATCTCAATATCCCTCTGAAAAAAAAAAAATTGACATCAGGAAGAAACCTTCAAGAACACTAGTGTAGCTTCAGCTGTGTTCCTCACTCAGTACATTATCCAACAATGAAGTCGGTTCAGAGAGGTGGCGGTGTTTGAAACGGATGGATCCAGCCCCTGGAAGTTGTGCCCTATTTCTCATGGCATCTGTTCTCTACTGGGTGTCCTGAGTCTGTGAGTCCTGCTGGCAGGTGCCTGTTTCCTATCTATGCTCTGCACCCTGCAGTGCTCTGGAGTTTGATCCACTAGCACAGTCATAACACAGGATGAGTGCACTGAACCAGAACAGTTCTGGCACAAGCAAGCAAGCCCTCTCTGAGGGCAGCCACCAGGAAGGGGGGGTGCAGAGACACCACAGCAATGTTCCCAGTGCCGACACTAGAGTTATCAGCTCTGGCTCTGTGTGAGCTAATTTAAGTCTTCACTTATTAGCTCTAATTTCACCCCAGCCATATCACAAGTCAGCTCGATGGTCCCTCCTCCTGCTGGGCTCCAAACACAGAGCCTCAGCAGCTGCCACAGTGACCCCAGCATCCCCATCACCTCCAGTAATTCCAACACAACTACCAATTTACATTGAATAATGAAGCTTTGTTTGCATGTAAATGGCAGCAAACTCCATTCCACTGAACCTAGAAATACTGTATGGCATACAAACTGGGTTAAAAAAGGTTGGGGAACACTTTTTTTTTTTTTTATTCAAGCACATGCAAAATCCTACTGATTAGCATCTTCTAGCATAAGGTACAAAAAGAGAACATCTAGATACTGATCAAACTCCCCCATAGGATATGATGCCATACTGAAAGAGTATGAAAAAGGACACATTTTCTACAGCAGAGTATTGATCTTTGATGTTAACAGCAAGTGCAATTTAGCTTTAATTAAAATTTCAGATACCGATTATCAAGCCAAGCAAAAAAAAAGAAAAACACTATTTAAGTTCAGAGAAGATACAAGTTTTATGGCTTGTTTCTTTTTGTTTTAAATAGGAGCAGGGAAATCCCTTGGAATTGGAAGAACATTTCCAACCACAGGAATGCTAAAATGATTATTATGTTATCCAGGAGAAAAAGGGGAGTTCCATTACCTCCAGCATCCTAGGTTCCTCAGCTTTATGTCAGGATGAGAGCAAAGAATCCAGTCTTTTCTTTCGGTCTCTCTCAATCTAAGATGGTTGTAAATGCTTTATTATTATTATTTCCTCCTCTCCCCCCCACCACGGATCCTCAGGAGCTTATACTGTCCCCTTGCAGTATGTGTTATTTTATGGCATTATTATTGATTTTCCCTTTACAGCTGTGTTTCTTTTCTGCAGTTTAAGATGTGAAAGAATTCTTATTCTTTCTGCTAGGCTCCTTTTTAGCACAGGAGAGTTTTCTGCATCTCCTCACATATTCAGGAGGTAGCAGTCCAATAACAAAGACTGAGTTTTAGTGTCAGTCGCAGGCTCTGCTGATAACAGTTAGGAAATGCTCACTTTCCCTTTCTATTTTCCATCGTTTCCAAAATGCTCAAACTGGTTCCCAATATATTAGAAACCCAAATGTCACAAACTCAAGAGAAAGTCCCATATTCATTTCAAAGAGCATTTAAACCTTTGAAAGGATACATGACAGTAACTATCAGAGTGTTTGTCTCAAGTCCCATTTAAACAGCCTGTGCATAAGGTGGATCAACCACGGGGACTAGCAGCTCTGCCCGGGGGATTACATTACACTGCACAACAGCCTGATCTTGAAAGGTGCAAACTGAAGCATCTGCCATCACAACAGGTTGTCTCATGCCATCCTTCTCCCAGGGAGGACCATCAGTTTCCATCGATTATAGGGGGAACTTAAATTCTTAAGGTCTGTCTTCTGAATGGCAACAAAATTCAATGCCTGAAGCAGCCTAAAGCAGGAAGAATGCACTTCCCCTTCCTTGCCAAAGATGCACAAGGTTTGGTTACTTCTAGAATAATATCCTTGCCTTAACCATCCAGTGACAGATTGCTATAGACTACAATCTAGATTAAAATTAGGAACTTGCTACATGAAAACGTTACGTGAAGACTGAGCAGATTTTTACACAATCAAATGAGTATTCAGAAATAAATGGAAATTTAGATTTGGTCCAAAAATCTGCATGAGGGATTTGTTTACAATTCTCAGAAACTAATCAATTCAACTTGACATCAAAATTAGGAACAGGTTCCGATCTATATATTCCTTCATACATACAAAAATAAAATACATACAACCAAAACGCTATTTATGCGAAGAGCTATAGTAAAAATAGTAAAAGCAGGCAATAGTTTCTGCAACTCCGCCAACATAGAAATTCCTCCTCAGTGAATATCTTACAGAAGAGTGTTTCATTACCCAAAGAGTATAGGTTCTGAGAAGTCTTTTCAAAAATTGAAGGCTATTTTTTTTTCCACCCAAGAAACTACTGAAGCCAGGAGACAAAGCAAAGATCAAAGCTTGCTGAATAACTCAAGGAATATAACAACACAGAGTGCAGCAGGCTGGCAACTGTGACTTCAATGAAAATTTAAAAAATAATAATTTTTTTTTTTTTGGTCAATTGATGCCTTTACCTAATGTGCACGAGCACATTAGGTAAAGTTGGATAAGTGCGGTAGTATTGGGGATTAACATGCATGCTTTGGAGTTAATTGGTGTTATTAGTGTGATGCTGCCGAGGAACTTGGAGCCTTTTCTGCCAGGACTGTGCACACAGAAGTAGAGCAGTAAAGATGTTTTTGAAGAGGAAGCAATAATCTTCTACAAAACTTTTATTCAAGACTCACACTAACTTTATTTCCACCCTTCAGTAGGGTTCCTTTTCCCAATGCTTCCTTAAAGCATTGCCTGTGGCCTAGGGAACTTTTTTTTTTTTTTTAAATAAAAAATGTTAATCTGATCAGTGCTTTGTATGGCAGTTCTGGAATAGTGTTTTCTGAATTGTTCATAGGTACTTTTATTATTATTAAGCTTGATAAAAGGAATAAATTTCACCAAGCATGCAGAAGAGAGAAGCTGCCCAGTGAAGGCATCAGTAAAGCCTGTTCAACCAACAGGTGGCTAATAAGGGGAAAAGTCCTTGAAGATCCATGTGGTGGCTTCAGATCAAGAAAGCACAATGCACATCTTTTTCAACATGCCTTCACTCCTCTCTAGCCATCAAGATGAGATGGCTTTGCTGTAGCACGATTCGTCTCACCGCATAATGTGATTAGTGGAGGTATGGCTGATAAATGAATAATTGTAACTGCAGCCCTACAATGCGATTAGGATAGTTTGAGAAAGACATTCATCAGCACTTTCAGATTTAAATTATTGTGGGATGCACAAGCAAATGTGAAAAGGGAAAATGTTGACAACACATTGTAGATGAGTTATTTGTAAACCACTGTTTAATTACAATAGCAGCATCTTCAAAGTGATAACAAGATAATCTGAGAGTAGTAAGTGAATTTATATTCAATTCATAAGGCTGGACTTTACAGATAAGCTGCCAGCAGTTTCAAAACTACTTTAATAAGACCTTAAAAGGTTTGATATTTCTTTAAAAATTCTCCCTTAAAACCAGAAACAAAAGTTTAATGTTTCTTTTGATCTGCACAGATTTTCATTTCTCTTTAATTCAAATGGTCTCCTTTCAACTTTGAAAGATATTTGAGTGCATGTATGTACACAGAACATATAAAATATATATTAGCTTGTCTGCAAGCTTCAAAAAGAGCTTTAATTTGCTGCTGTTTCAAAAGACTGAGGGGATTGCCTTTGGTAGGCTGAGAAGAGAGGCAAATGTGAGAGAGAGCAGGATTCTGGAAAGATGACGTAGGAGGGAAAAGGCCCAAGGATCAAGCTGCTGAAGCCAGTAGCCCTCCCTATGTCCCTTGACCCCCACCAGTGCAGCAGGCTGGGGAAGGTGCTGTCTGCCATAAGTAAAGGGCTGAGCAAACCAGATCTCCCCTTGGCAGGAACAGGTCTTCCAGCACAGCCACACCATGCCATTTCTCAGACCACCAAGTTCTCCAGTACCTCTTCTGATCACCTGGTGGCTGGCACTTTGTGTAAGGTGGGCCTGTGGACAGAAGACTTGGGCAAAAGAGGACAAACGGCTCCAGCCAGCTCCTTCTTCCCATACAGACAAAATTCACATACATGGGACTTCAAAAGAGAGCAGACTGAAGAGAAGACCAAGCACAAGGACCTAGACTCAGTATCAGACTTTGAAGTACATAAAATCAAGCTAAACCTTGAAAAAGCAAGAATTCTTAGCTAGTTGTGCAAGCAGGACAGAAAGACAAACCACATGCCTTATTTCTTCACTTGATAAACTCAGGCATACAACTGGAAAATGATTGTAAATTGACTTGCTCCTACTATTTTGTTTTCTAACTCAAAACCTAAAATTTTATTAAGAAGTGATTTCAGCTTTGTTGCATCCTGCAAGTTCTGTATTAGCATGAATTAAATTCAAGTCACTAAGTGTTACCATAATTTTACATTGTGATTAGCTGCAAAACCATGGAAAGATGAAGACACAATTCTCTGAAAGTTTCGTATTGTGAAGGTCATACATTTGGCAGTAGTAATTATGATTTGCTTTGGGATGAAATTGCATTATTTTAATATTACTATTTTTTCCCTCTCTGCAGCATGAAGATTTATGCAACTATTTCACTGGCTGTTAACGATAGCTGTTCTTTTGATAAGAAATAATGTACTTACATAATATATCTAATGTGTACTGGAGACACTAAGTAAATCATTATCTGATATACAGGACCATTATCACTGTGTGCCATAACAATCAGACTTAATGAGGCTTTCCTCTTGCCTCCTCTCTTGACTGCCACCAGCAATGTTCTTTTGTTTACTAAGTTTCTCTGTGCTGATTGTGTGTTGAAATTACAATACATTCTTTTCCCTGCAGCACACCATTTATATAAGTAGCTGGCAAGCAGAGAAAAGGCATTTCTGCTCTTAAGGCACAAGCAAGCATCTAGCATAACCTGGGATTAGATACATTCTCTGCACTGACCTGGGCCAAGTCATTAGAGGGTTTGGTACCTGCTTGCCCATGCTGCACAGCACACTTCGAGGGCTGTGTTTTCACCTACAAGTGGGAAGACAGGCTGCTGGGTGAGCCAGGTCCTCCCTCCCTATGACGCCTCCCCACCAAAGAGGAGGAAGTATTGCAAGAAAGCAGAGCTCCTGTTTGAGTTTCTTCTAGGAAAAAAGCAAGAGGAACCGCTAAAACCTAGGGTCACAATGAAGAAAGAGCCTAAAATGGGAAAAAAGTCCTTTACTGCACAGTTTAGAGCTGTCAATTGAAGTTTAAAAACAAAAATTTAACATTTTTGGATCCTGAAATTGATAAAATCTTCAGGCTACTGCTTAAATAGGATGTGTTAAATCACTGGTAGATGAAGCCTAGGCGCTTCTTTATATTTCCCCATAGATTCTCCTGTCAGAAAAGGGTTGTTCTGTTCAAGATCAGAATAAATACTTGGCTTTTGAAAATTCTGAAATAAACAAATATCAGCTATACTGTGATCTTGCTGTAAGTATAAGCAAATAAATTATTGTACAAGCTATTCTAATTTAGCTGGCACTGTAGGCTGGTACACAGACTCACTGAAAACATCAGTTGAGTAAGATTACATTGCTACTTTTTAAAAATCAAATTCCAAAAAAAAAATCCAGATTCACATTTAATTAAAAGTACTCGGTGAGATAGCTAGCTTTACTGGTTTCACCACTACAGGAAGAGACTTGTGTTCTTTCCATGAAACTTTTTACAAGAACCCCATAATTTCGGAGACTCACTTACGTTTACAGCTAGGTCAACCAGTTCTGGGTTTCAGTCATGTGGGCTTGCCCCGTAAGAACTCCATGTTCAAGCAGGCCCACTATCACGAAGCAAAATTGAAATGTTATCATTATAAATCACACCACAGCTTCAAATCAGTGCCAGCTGGACAAAACTGAGGCTTCATAGGGCCTCTTTGGAAGTCTATGAGCTGAGGGAAATGAAGTTTCAGTGAAATAAATAATCTCAAGAAACTTATTTGTATATATATTAATATATATTAATTAATATTTCACATTAAAAATAACTTAGCTTTAATCATCAGGTGAACTTTAAGAGATACCCATGGCAGAATGCCATTAGAAATACAAAGCCTATGTTATCTCCCAGATTTAAAAACTCAAGTCTGTCTTAAAATTTAGTGGTTCCCTGAACGGCATTATGCTTATTGTTATGTTAAAATCAAAATTAATTGATTGGATCTGAGTGTCAAGCAATAGGAGCTCAGAGTTATGAATTACCTCAGATCTGCCAGAAATAAAAGCAATAAATAGTTTACCTAGAAAAATATCCTCCCAAATACCTCTCCTACAGAAAAGAAGAGGTTGGTTAGAATCACGCCCTGTGCAGAAAGCTTGTTTTTGTCAAACCATATTCTCAATCCATGGGAATGTCATTGGCCAATTTATGTTCCTAGTGAAGGTTAAATATTCTCCAGGTTTTACATTTAAAAATGCCAAAGAACAGAGATAGAAAATACTTATGCATACACAACTAGCACAAGGTTTGCTTACTTGACAGTTGATGCCAAGCAGGGGGATTCCCAATTGAGCTGGAATACAAAAAGACTTCAAAGAAAGCAGAAAGCTGCACCTCAGTACAGATAAGTGACAAGAACAATCACCTACAAAACCACATACTTGAAAACAACCAAGCAAGTAATGCAGAAAGGGATCCAGCTGAGATCTCAAACTGAGCACAAACTGTCAGCTCTGTGAAGAGAGAAGCAGGCCACGCCTAGCCTACGGGACTCAGGCAGAAATTGATAAGGCCGCAGCTGAAGTATTTTGTGTGGTTTTGGATACTACACTCTGAAACAACTGAAGACAACCGAGAGAGGAGTTCTCCAACTGCTGTCACTGTTCCTGGTGTCTGAGGTAATTCTGGAAGTACTTGGTTGTTAGTTGGTTAACTTGGTGAAGAAAAGAAAATGGAAGGGAAGTCTGTCTTCGCAGCAACTCTAACACAGTTCAACGGTAGTAATCCAGTCTGTTTCCACATCAAAAATTAGTCACAATCCAGTGGCAGGAAACCAAACACGTTAAACATTTAACACACTAAGAGTGAACCACTGTGAGAGGACTGCTTCTAGCACTTGGGATTCTTAAACTTATGCAATTATGTGATGGATTTGACACATTTATAATTAAATCTCCCAAGGACTACTTGACAACCGAAGACCTCTAAAACATTGCAGACTGTTCATGAGAACAGGGGGGCACCAGTGGAACAGAAAGCAGCTTTCAGCCCACCATTGCAGCACCAGAACAGGTTTGGAGCAGCATGGGGCTGCAATCCAGGGCTCCTCGCATACACTGTGAATACAGATGGAGCTGCAACAGGACACCAGCCTGGCCAGGGCTTTTAGGAGAAATTAGAAATTTCATTCTTGAAGTAAGCATGCTAGAAGCTATTCAAAGACCCAATTTCTAAAGCTGGCTTTTGTTCAAACAAGTTAAAACATGTACAAAACAAAGCAAACTCATGTAGTATGTGACAAAAGGTGTCACACACACCTTTCCCTTGCCCGCTGTGACCTTTAGAGTACTCTCCCATTTAACTCCAGTCTTGTTTTTAACACAGCTGTTGCTTTGCCTTGTCCACGTCCCCTAATAAAGAGTTAACTGTAAATACACTTCAGGCTCAGTCTTGGCATCTGCTACACAACGCAGCACTAGTATGTTTGGATATCGTGATTGCTGCCTGGACAGGCAGTAATTTTTAAGAACATGGGGATTTCTTCTGTGGCCCTCACTATAATGCCAAATCCTGTTACCGATGAGTAAAATGTATGTAATTTGGATAAATTATGTAGATGATTCCATCTGTACCACACTGACTTACATAAACAAGATTTCTAGTTTTCAGTACTCCTGCAGATAAGTCACATCATTTAGTGCAAAGAATACTGAGTAAATGGATTTAATATATGAAATTATGAGTTCTCTGATCAAATTAGAAGAAGCACTTACAGAGGATTAAATTAGGGTTTCATGAAAACAGATAGTTTTCATTGTCAGTTTTAAGCCAAGATATATATATTTTTTTAGATCCAGTATAGTCTCTGGTTTGTATATGCATATGCTTAATATGAACAGAGATCCTTGCTTTCCAAAGCTACACAGCAATCGAGCAAAGGTACTTGGAATAAGTTTGGCTAGATTTTGAGACAGGCATGCTGGAGCCTGCAGCTGGAAGGAGTTAACCATTTGATTGGAGTTATGAAAATAAAACTAAATGGGTTTCTGTTCTGAAATGAAATAATCACGTGCTGTGAACCAGCTAAGTCTCACATAATCAATCACATGGGTTTGCTGTAACACAGACCACCAGCTGAGCCCAGGGCCTCCAGCACAGCTCCGTCTTCCTTCACACCTCTTGGTTGCCACAGCAGATCCCTGTGCATGCTAGAGGAGATGGCGCACGGTCTTATGGTAGCCACATGCTGGTGCCACATGCATGGCAGGCACCGTCTTTGCAACTCCAGAGTTGCAAACGAGTTCATCTCTAACAGGAAAAGGGTTTTATACCTTATTGTTTACATGGCTGCATAGAAATCCCCCTTACATCCCCCAAGAAACACAAGACTTTCAGGGAGGATGAGAGTTAAGGTCAGTAGGTTAAACAAATGCACAAAGTGACTGTGCTAGGTAGTTTCATAGCTTTGCTGCACTGTGCTAGGGATAAATAAGGTGTGGAATTGTTTCTGAAATTACTTTGGCTCGACAGCCTGTCCATTGCTTCTCCTCTGGGTAATCTTGAAGCCCTGCCAGGATGTTATGTTCCTTGATGCAGATCATTTGTCATGATGAATAGTACTATGTAAAAGTTGAATTTTTCCCTTTTGTCTTTTGATTCGTAATATGAGAGATCATTTAATGTTATGAATGCCAAGTGATTTAAATCTTTAAAATATTTAAACAATTGAGATATTCCTATTTAAAACAGTGTGTTGAGAACATCCTATTGCATTCACTGTATTTATACAGTGCTTTCTTGATCTGTCCCCTCCCTCTAGTAGAAATGCCTGAACAAAAAGCTCAAGTGTTTCAGTCTTGCCTTCATGGTCTTTCCTCGCTGGCTGCAAAGTACTGAACTTTCACTGCTGTCCTCTTTCTGCCCGTTCCCTCCCTTTCACAGACTCATGTACAATGCTGAGTACCATAGTGCCTTTCCTTGCCTTTTTATGTAGAGATGCAGGTAGGCTGATTAACAGCATGAGATACAATTGCACAATCATTTACCACTTACATTGACCAAGCTACAATCTAGCCCTCAAATGGAGGGCTACACAAAGAGCTATGCAGTGTAAGCAGCGATCACAGGCTGAGGCACTGACAGATAGGCATGGGGCTCTTGATCAAACAACAACAACAAAAAGTTCCTTTTGTTCCCTCAGATTTAGTCGAGAAGTCAATTACACATTTACTGATAACATGGCTCACCCTGCCAGAAGGGTGAATATTACATTATATTAATATTATATTAAATATCAGAATAAATGCAGAATAAAGGAAATCTGTGGTTAAAAACATGATACCTTGATCCTCATTTCTCTAAGAAAAAAAAAAAAACAACAATAAAATATTCCTATTGCAATAGGAAAGTAAAGAATCACGTGGCTGAGATATTGAGAGAAAGCCAAAGTGCTTTGAAAAGATCAATTATGGCAAAATAGTAGTGCAGAGTTGTCAATCTCCTACCTTTGTAATGAATAATGAAATATAAATAGCCTTTTGCAGTGGATAGGAGCACTCCCAGATTAAGGGGAAGAGAGTTTGCAGAGAAGTCCAAGGCCAGTTCTGCTGACTTCCATGAACAGCAGAATATGATACATACAGTTTTGCAAGGCAGGGATAAATAACCATCAGACACGTCGCCACTTCCATCTGCCACTTCTACTTCTCTGGTCAGCTCTAATCAGAAACCAAGGCCCAAATACTCAACATGCTTAGCAATCAGATAAGTCTACAAAGCAACACTTTCTGACAAGCATTTTAAAATGAAGACTATTTTAAGACAAATGAGAAGAGACAAGAAAATCAAGTATTTTTCTGTTTTCTTGCAGCTGCCACAAAGAGCAGGCAAAAGTACTCTTCTGAGAAGAGAAGAAAAAGGTCGCTGGACCAGTACTGCCTAAGAAATGGAGATGTCTAATTTCTATTAATGTCAATGCAGAAGAAGGCCTAAGTCTCTGAGGCTTTGCAAATGTCACCAGTGTTATTATCTAGTTGTTGAATATTATCAGTATGTTAAAGGTACATAGTCTTCTAGATGGCTTTATGCTGATCTTGCAGAGTAAGTCCAACGAAGCATGAATAATGTCTGAATTTATACCATCATGAAAAGTGTTTATAACTATACTTTCCCCTGATATCTTCATAAAAGGGTATTTCAATAAAGTACTTTGAAGATACTTTTCCAACTCAAGTGCAGCTGCAAAACAGAATGAGAATGTTGCTGCAGAAGGCAAAAAAAAAAAAAAAAAAAAAAAAGCTAAAGCATCTGTAACATCGGGATAACCTGCTGCCAGCCGGGCCCAGGAGTCACCAACAGATGGGACAAGAGCTGTTGTGTCAGCATCACCTGGGTATCATTGGCAAAGGCTGCTTCTTCAGGCACAGAGAGTTCCACAGCTCATGTTGAACCATTCTGCTCTGGGTCACCCACCAGCAGCCAACAAACAGGGCTATGCAATGCTACAGCTCAGCAGCAGGACCATGGGCACTTGTGGAGAACAGCACAAGGCACCATCATTTCTTCATTCCCACGTGCTCTAATGCAGAAAAGCACATGCACATCTCTTTTATTTTTTAAGTTAAAAATGTTAGTACTTGTTCATCTTCACCTGAACACCCTTTTTCCAGTCCTCTGTACTATATACTATAATAAACTTACACACTGAGCAGGACACAAGCTAAGCATGGCGTTTTGAATTCTAGAAACTGCTTGAGATCGATAGCAAGAGCTAATTCCGATGTCAATTGCCTTTTTCTACTCACGATTAGTTCAGAATCTCCACAAATCTAGACAGAATATTACAGGCTGAGAAATAGCGAATGTAAAATTTTATTAAAAGATGCTTATTTCTTAGCATCTCATTGTTTTTGCCTTAAACTATCAAAGTAATTTAAAACCTTTGGTGAATAGCTTAATAGGCAAGAGCACTCTAGCTTCAAATGGATTTTAATGGGAGGCTAACCACAAGAATAAAATCAATTAATGAATACTATAAGTAGATCCATGAAAACTCTCAGCTCTTTCTATCCACACATACTCCTACTCCACCACCCATGGAACTACTTCCAGAATAACATGATAAACCAGCCCACATAAGAAATTAAATACTACATTTGGAGTTCTCAGCATTGAGTTTTCTGGAAAGTTGATGCAGGTTTCTATTTCCAGAAGAGTGAAGTGTGTAACTATACTAACAATACATTCACCTGAGCATATAGAGAATGCTGACATTTTGAAGTATTTTGGCTGCATTCGGAATCTCACAAGTAAGATCCCTTAGAAGTTATGCTTTTTATGAAAACTTAACTCACTGGCAGAGGTGAGCAGTCTAAGTTTTGCCAAGCTACTTCCTCTAACGCTACATACTTTTGAAAACCTTGGCCATAAGACATCAGTTGCAATAGACCTCACATGAAATAGGGAAGAAGTTTGTACCCTCTACTGTTTACCAACACGCCTATGCCAAGACAGCACATACTGCTTTACACTTAAAGTGTGCAACCCATTTCTGGGAGTGGTAAAAGTGGAGATGATGCTTCATGGATATTCTCCCATTGGAAAGTGAGAAAATATACTCCTTCCTCCTCACAGCACATCTGTGGATGCCCATTACTGAGTAACCAAAATATTTACTTTACAACTTCCTAACAAAAGAGGTGTTAACAAAGGGATAGAAGTGCCACAGTTGACTGAGATCACAGTGCAAAAGAACCAAGTTATGATTTGACATGGAATGATGCCAGATCAATAACCAGTAATTGGGTGTTGTGTCCACATGAACACTATTATGATGGAAAGACTTTGGAATAAAGCATGGTGGAAAGATAGATCTGACCTCCTTTTACTGATGTGGTTGTAATTATACAGTGTCACCTGAAAAACAGCCAAAGGTCTTTCTTGGAATACTTGACCAATGAGCCACAGCTGTACTTCCCTTTAACAGTCTATCAAAGGAGTTGGAGACATCTGTATCCATCCTCAACATCCCGAGGGATGTGAAAATGGAATGTGAATAAGACTGTCATAGGGAGCAGGCATATTGCCCAGTGTAGCACATGCGACACTAGGAATTTGTCTTCATATGAGACCGTGAGATTCAAATCACAATCAGGAAAACTTTTTATAAAGGATGTGTGGTAGAATTCAGAAAAAAAAATGTATGATGTAAGAACTAAGTTAAAGCGAGATTCGTCTTTCCTACGTGCTGTATTTAGGTGAGGATTTACATTTCTAACATATGTGATAACGTTGTAACCATGGTAATAGCCTATGAATTCTTAGAGGTTCTTGATTTTGTCATAGTTGCTTCATTTGTAGCCTTTTCATAACACAAATTAAGTTGTTGAATTACTGTTTGCTCTTTTAATTGCTTCTGTACTGCCATATCCTTGATGACACAATTTATGCACGCTGATATTGAAGGGAGTCACGCGATGTAGAATCATTCACAGTGGAAAGTTCAATAAAGATTAGCATGGGACAGATTTATTCAGCTTTGTTGTGATGGGTGGGACAGCTAATACAGACCTCACTGATTTTTGCGAGGGCAAGCCAAGGTTTGGAAGAGACAGCTATAGAATTGGCTGACGTTTTTCAATGCCACTACCAAGACAAGTGTATTCATACATTGAGGATTTATAGTTCTTATAAGGAAGTTTGAATAATTAATAATTTACCAATTTGACTGAACCATTTTTTTCATAAAAGATATGGTGATGAATTAGGAATTGATTGTCTGCTAGGGGAAAGAGATAGAAAGAGAGGCCTCAAAAGGGGAGACAATTCCTAGCAGAGCACCTGAGGACTGTCTCTGCAATAGGAAACAGGGCCTTTGCAGCTCTGGGGCTCTCCACCACAACCTGTCAGGAGCACTCATCTTAGTGAGCAGCACGTCCTGGGCATTCTGGTTATCCAGACCATGACTGATGTGGGGCACTGGAATGGAAAAGTTACACAGATACCTACTGTTTCAGTGCAATTGTGATATTCCTATGGAGAGAACTGACCTCAGCAAGCTTTTGGTGATGGCTAAACATTAAGATAAACTAAGCAAGGCACCTAAACTCCAACTGGAGAAAGAGCAGGAGAGCGCACACAACTTCTCCAGAGGAAGACTCAATCCATCTTGAAATACATCTAAAATAACAAGATAACAGAGATGAGATTCCTTTGAGGTGTTTCTCCACCTCCACTGCTTATGGAAGCGTTGATGACATTGTCAGTAGTCCTATCTGCAGGTTTTTTTTTGTTTGTTTTGTTTTGCTTTTTCCAGTGAATGAGTCAATCAGAGGAACAATTTGCAGCAAGCACACAGGAAATACCTGAAAAAATAGGCAATTTAAAGGTTAATAATCCAAGCTCAAGTTCAGGAAATGAGTCCAGACAAAATCTCTTTGAAAGGCTCTTGTGAATTCAACTAATAGCCAGCAGTGGGACATATCTGTTTTTTTGAAGCCATATCAAAGCATGAAGCAGCAGATTCCGGCAGTGAGCTAGGCCTCTAAGAAAGCAAGCAACACAGATCTGAGCAAGTGCTTGATCTTGCTCTTAGTCACACAGTTCAAGACAAAGAAAAGGGTAATCAGGAAGTTCAGAGTTACAGCACATTTAAATGAACCAGTACGCACTCAGATGAGTGTATACTCATTTCTTTTGTTTTCTTTAGAGTAGTTGAATATTCCCCAAAATATTACTTATCTGTTTGTTTCTACATATTCTACAAACCACAATGAAAAGAAGAAATCATGCAACAACTGAGGAGGTGAACATTTGGAATGAATTAAGACTGAAGTCTGATTTACAACTCAGTTATGTCACATTGTCTAGCTCAACTGTTGCAGGAAAACACTGGTTCACTCATTCTGTGAGTGTGTAAATATGCTTGAATTCCATAGAATGCAAATGTCCTATCAAGCAGAGTTACAAGTAGCACAGAAAAAGCAGAAGTATCATTTTAATAACATGAATATTCTCACAGAAGCTGTAATCACATCCTTGCTGTTAATTGCCCAGCCAAATTCTTTCCCTAGATCATACCTTGAACAAGCAGCTTAGGTGGTTCAGGATTGTACATTCAACAGGACACAATAGCTCCTTGTTTTCAGCATTCCAGATGCACACATTTTCATCTACCAAGGCTGCATGCTTGCATCTGTCAAATGTCTAGGTATAAGTTGTTGTGCACGTAGCAGATATGCTATTTCTAAGAAGTCTAGATGTACTAGTACATACTGGAAATCTTGAAATATTCAAAATCTATATTTATATGGAACTAACTCTCCATTAAAACATGAATTGACCATGAATTAACTCAATCACTGCTTACATATTATGAAGTGTAATGTATATAAACACATGTACACAGACATATTAAAGTATATAAGTATGCAGAGAGAGCAAGAGAAAACAATCATTAGTTTAATGCAAATATACAGAAGTTATATAGGAAAAAACCCTAATCCTTGCTGTATAAACAGCAGCAAAACTTGATTTTTATTTTTATTTTTTAATTAAAAAAAAACAAAAACACACAGCCTGGACCAGATCTTCTATATGAGTCGGACTGGAATCCTACCTATTAATGACAAGCTGCTACACCAGTCCAGTGTGTGAGGAATGTTTTAACAATTCGTGTCCATAAAGAACAATTCTGTTTGAAATGTTTGAATCCTGTCTGCCTCTGGGCCCTGCACTGGCAATTCAATGCTTGAACCACAGCTGCAGTGTGTCCCAGTCTCCCCCTCATTCCTCATTCTAGCCAATTTATCACTTCTCAAATTTATGAACCTGTTTGCTTTTGTTATTCCGGACTTCTATTTCTAACACTGCTATAGATGTGTCTGTGAATGGCTGGGGAAGAATGTTTTAATTACCCGTGTGTCTGGGAGTTTCAGAACAACTGATAACAACTAGTGACTGTTATGGGATACTATGTGGATCTTTGGTATCTGGTTAGGGGGGGGCCGAGAAAGAAGCTGAAAAGCGGCTGGGAGACAAGATTTGAAGAAGGTGTTTTGAAGAAGGTGTTCTGTAAACTTGGGATGGTGCCCAGTAAGTACAAAGGGGAAGAGGAAGACTGCGAGCCTTCAGCACGGAAGACCCCTAGAGACCCCCAGAAGAGACCCCAGAGGAGACTGCGCATGCTCCAGTAGGAGGGACTGCACCCCGGAAGCTAATTTTAATAATCTATTTTTTTTTAGAAGTAGTAATGAATATGTATTAGTCTAGGAGCATAAAAATCAGCTGCTTGATGTAACTGGTGTGCGTCCTGGTGGAGCGGAGACTCCCGGTGCACCCAGCGCTGTTTGCTTACCTCTATTCCTTTATATTCTTTCAATAAATCCTATTTTTATTTTAATCCTAATTTGAATCCTGAGCCATTTATAACAAGTGCAAGCAGTTGTCTGAAGCTGCATGTATACCCCTCATATGTTGTTATTCCAGTTACACCAACAACTATGCTACAAGCTTCAGCTAGATCCATTGCAAAAATCTCAGTGTTCAGAAGTACCAGAGTACCTTCTATTTCTTACCTGGGGTATGCTGGCCAAAAGGTTATTATTATGGTCTGTTAAAGCTATTTATTTAGAGCAAAGACTATTATTACTCTAAAAAAGCTGATAAGTACACCCCATCTGGCATCTTTGTTTAGCTGCATTTCACTAAGAGCAGGAAATGTTTTTTATTATGTGCTAGTAAGAACAAATCTGGCTTTGAAAGTGAGAATCATTCAAGCACCATGCCAACATGGGACAGGTGTACAGTAAATGAGAAAGTGAAAAATAAATAGAATTGTGAAAAGCTTGAGTACGATCATCTCACCACAAAGAACTCATGTATGTCTCATACTTGTTCAGTTTTTACTGTTCCTTTCCCCCTCCCTCTTTTACAGGGATCAGGTTTGAACAGGGAAACAGCACAGGAAAATGGAAAAAAAAAATCAAAAAAAAAAAATCATACAGCGGAAAGCTTAGAGCCCTCCCCAAGTTTTCAAGTTAATGACCGTTTTTCAGGCAGAGCTGTCTCTGCTTTCTGAATCTAAAATAGCTCATTATATACCTGATGAAAGGTAACTCCAAAAATAAAATGAGTAAAAACGGTGCCCTTGAGACAAAGGAAAAGCATGCCTAGTGAAACAGTTAAAATAAAGATGTTGCTTACTCCTATCTTGTTCTCAGATAAGACCTGAACCAGTAAGCTACAGAGAATTACATCATGGAAACAGCAAAAGGCTCAAGGTGGTCTTTGGGATTTAGTTTACTGCACAGTACTGTGCTCCAGCGACTAAGAAAGGATAGAAACATGTGTAGAATAGGAAGAATTCATGGTATTTTTCCCAATCTGCAGTATTACACGTAGAATAAGAGACCCTTTTTGCAGAAAGAATGCAGTAATATCAGCTTTAGAGCTCCTGTACTGATGCTGAGGTTCTGGCTTCCAGTCAGCATTTATAGTTAAGTGACACACTGGGGACAGAAAACAAACAAACAAACACATGAAAAAACACCAAAGAAATCAAGTAAAAATCAGGGAAATACATAATGTCACAGATGAAAATAATTTCTTCAAATATCTAGAGTTCTAGTATACTAGTTCTAGTATCTAGTAGAAGATACTATTTAATAAACTGAGCATAACATATTTAATAAAATATTCAAAATAAGACGTGTTTTTTGCCCTCATCCAGTGTAGTCAGTCAACTCCACAATGTAGACAGCCACTGTAACCACTTTCAAACCTACTGTAACAGTGCCTGTACAGGCTGAAGGAGAGCACTAGAAGAGAGGTGAAAATGCAGCCTGTAACCAGAAGTCATATGTGGAGGTGAGACCTCCTGTTTTATACAGCCAGACTCTCACTGCACTAAAGTCAGGTGCAAAACTGTTGAAAGATGATGCCTCAGTTACAAATGCTTCCTTAAAAAAAAATATCCTGGTTTTCCCAGAAAGTATCACAAAGCTTAGAACAGAAGTAATCTTCCTTTTTTTCTCCTCTTCACTAAGTCCTAGATGAGAGAATCAGTTCATTTTGAAATCTATCCCTTAAAAATTAATTATAGGAACTTTTTGACTGTAGATTTCTCTCCAGCCAAGACAAACCAAGAATTAACATGTAATCACCTTAATAGCAATTATACATATAAAGTTTCATCTTCATAGCACTTCAGAAAATTTCCCTAATTAGTAACATGACTTTCTGCTATGCTAAATGAGAAGTCTGGATTCCAGCTGCTCAAGAGATGAGCATCCTGCAAGACTTCACCATTCTTAGCTACTTGCCTACTTTATTTTCCTCTTTTATCTACTACACTACACAGCCCAAAGCCCCTCATTCGAAGTTCAGAAGCACACCTATACTACAAAGCAACTTCCTCCGATACGGAGAAAATCATCTCTTTCCAGGTTCATTCATCTTTTAGACTCTTAGCAGATGTCAAGAAAGTTCTAGTTCTACATTAAGTAAGCATGAACATCTGAAGTCCTATGAGTTGGGCTTTATACTAAACAGTGCCAATATGATTGAGAAGCAGTAGGTTCTACATACACAGCATGTTTCTCTCAAACGTAGTACCACCATTATTGTGTTACAAGCAGGATTCTCCAAATACAGATATTACTAATGATAGAGTATTTACTGAATTTGAGACTCAGAAGTGTTTAATGCCCCATTTAAAAAAAAAAATTTCTATTTACTTTCCTGAGCAAACTGACTCATTGTATGTGTTTAAGACTTAAAAGAAAAATAAAAACAAAAAAAAAAAGGAATGTCCCTGCATGAGGGGTTCTAGATTTTTTAGACATTTAACAGGAAGGGAAGAAAAAAAGTGTCTGGAGTAAAAACCTTACTTCATGAGGTCAAAAGTCTGTAGAGACTGACTCAAAGCTCAGAGGTCAATAATATTGTTCTTGGAGATTGCTATTAAGTATTTTGGATCAGGCTTTTAGAAACTTTCAGTTCTTGGGTAGTGTTTGAGAATGAAAACTATTCTTTTCCCTTATTTATAAACTCTGAGAGTAGCAACATCATGTTTATGACTGGCATTCCCAACTAATAAACTAATTGTTAAATGCTGTTCTGTCAATTTTGGAGATGTTCTTCTCTTTTCTTAACTTACAGCACAAATGTGTTTGTTTTGAACAAACAATTTTTATTTTTTGTATGTTCGTTTATGCCTTGAACTTGAGGGAAATAGCTGGAAATTTTATCAATGCATACATGATCCAAAACCAGCTACTTATCATTCATAACATGACATAAAATAAAATGCAATAGGTTTACTATAAATAATGATAGAGTACTTATTTCTATTGGCACGCATGTGAGGTGTTAAAGGAGGCATCTATTTGAGGTGTTAAAGAAACTGAAAGTTGGCTGTAGAAAGAGACCACATGATCATGTAATACAACAAACACAGCTCTAATTGTCCTCTTTCTTTCATGCAGATTTCGAAATAAGGGTTGAGAAGAGAGGGAGACTGGACAAAAGAAATTGGGACTGTCGTTTAGATATGAATATGTAATATTTAAGGACTTTTGTACAGTGCCATTGAAACAGGCTCCAAATAGTTTCTCATGCCAAGTAGGGAATATTTTAAGTCCTAGTATGTGAACTTGAAAGCACATTGCAGTTGTATTGTTCACTAGTGCTAGAATCTATGGGGGAAAAAACATGACCAATAGAGATGAAATCCAACATTCTTGTCTATTATTTTCACCTTTATAACAAGCATTTGCCAAATCTGAAGTCCATATATTAAGACCACAAAATGAGGATTGACTGCTTGCAGCTGCTTTTTTGCATACATGCATACATGATCAGCTAGTCTAGGATCTCACCTGGAGAGCTGCTTGCTTCAAGTTACCATTAATGAAAGTATTGTTCTTCAAAAACATGTCACAGGGGTTCCTCATAAGCAATTTTAAAAAAACATCATTTTCTTATCCATACAAATGTAAGTCAAATAAAATTACTCCACAGCTGCTGGGTTTCTAGTTTTTCTAATTGTATTTGTTCATGGATTTCCTTGGCATTTTCAAGTGGAACTAGAAACAAAAACAAATAAAAAATACAACCCAACAAACACAACGCATACATTGATGAAACCTCCTGAGTGCTTTAATATAATCCAAGGCAATTTTCTCTAAGAAACAAAATGAATGAAATTTGCTTATGGACCCTAAGCTTTGCAAAGCCTTCAACTGGAACAAGAGAAATATGTGGCTGGGAGCCAATCGGCAGCCAAATGTGTTAGATGTGTTCCATTTATTATTAATGTGACAACATTCTATAGAGCAGCAACAGGGCAGGCAAGTAAGGGGTTGCCATGGAGATAAGTTACTCAAGATGCAGCTAAAAATACTCCCTTCTTCCCTTACTGTAATAAATATTGCATTATATGAAGGCTAACAATGATGATATCAAATGCCATCTCCAAAAAAAAAAACTTCCAGCTGTGTGCATTATGGCTATGTAATGGATTGCCTGATGGTCACACTGCAGTTGTTGTCTGTGTACGCACTGCTTCTTTTTTTTTTTTAAGCCTTGTTACATGGTTAAATGTTAGAAGACAGCTGTTGGCATTATTAGGACAAAATATTGCTCCCTACTCAGGGTAGATTTCTTACACCATTGTGGCTTTGGGGGATTACAGTCACATTATGAGGACATGCAAGTTAAACTCAAAAACAAACATGGAAGTGTTATAACCTATTTTGAACAAGGCTGTAGGGGTTTATTGGGCCTGATCTGAGGCTTATGGTTACACATTTTATTTGATATTCATTGCATTCTAGGTATCTTAAGATTACTGAAGAAACTAACCTAAACTATTGAGCAGTATTAAAGAATTGTTCAGTCCTTTTGAAGGATGCCTCCACACCTTTGTCTTTCATACAGGAAGTTTTGGATATATCTAAACAGCAGCAGACTTCTTGGGAATTTGACTAGATGGGAATTCAAAAGATGCTATGTCACAAAATACCTTGACCTCAACAAATTAGAAAAACCCATTCTTCCATTTTTTACTTTGATCTTTTCTCCCTGAAACCTTTTCATTGACTCCAATATGAAGTGAATCTTTATCAATTAAACTCAGATTAAATTCTTTAAATACAGGACAAAACATTAATACCTTGGTTATTATCATAGCCATCCCTTGCTTACAGTCTTTTAAAGATGGCATCAGTATTCATTTCTTAATTTATCACCTAATTGAACAAAGGATTTTTATCTTTTCCCCTTTAGAAACACAGGTTATAGAGTTGGGAAAAGACCTCATCACTCACCTAAGCCGTGTCCTTGTTAAAAATCTACTGCTGAGTAGGAAATTGCATCTGAGGGGTATTTCCAGTCACAAATTCACCTTCAGTAATGTAACAATACAGCTTCTTGCCAATGCACACCATCATATTACAAACTACTCAAATTTCTGACTGAATTCAAGTCCTGCTCATTGGTTTTAGGGTGATCTTCCATTGACAGCATTTTTTTCTTCCAGTTGAATAATGAACTCCATCTTAAGACACTAAATAATATGCACATTTGCAAAGCTAAAAAATCCTCCTAGAGAAAAGGCAGGCTGGCCATAAGTTGTCATTTTGTTATTTCTTTAAGTGTGATACTATTTCTACTATTAATAGGCAGCAGAAAGCACATGGGGGGAAAGAAAGAAGTGCATCTGAGAAACTCGGGTGATAGTGCACAGAACTCCTCTCAGCGTGTCCCAGATCCTCTGCAAGTGGCTTTGGGTTATCACTTCGCTGGGAGCAGTAACCTCTTCTTCACAAGAAGCATAAGCACTACAGCCCCCACACACATTGGACGCTGGCTGAGAAAACACAGCAGCGGACCCCTCCCGAACCACAGGTTGAGAGCACAGTTAAGGAAATGCTTAAGTACTTGGAGAAATTAAAAGCACTTTTCTTCAAAATAGGCCTCAACACCATGCTGAATTCATGTTTCTCCTCTTTAGCTAAAAGATGACTTATTTTACAGGTTCACCTGAGCTGAACCCCACAGGATCTGTGATAGTAGGCTGTGTTTTGTTCTTTGCCTTAGCATCAATGCAGTGCCACAAGTACATTATCACTATCACCATTTAAAGGATAATAGTTTTAACTTGGATGTGTGCATACATCTCTGGAGGTCCTCCATTTGACTCTCCATTACCTGCATGCTGTCGGTCAACACCACATCTGAGTACATACAGACATGGAAAACCACAGATCATATTCTTTGAATGCTCTGTATAGTTTCAGGATTCATGCTGTATGACAAAGCTATTTCTGTTTATTTCCAGAAGTGAGTTGCTAGTTTGGGAAGGAATTGTTTTGTTCATCTGGCTTTTCATTTCTCCACTACTGTTATGTATATTTACCATGAGTTAAATTAAAAAAAAAAAAAAAAAAAAAAAAAGGGTTATTCTGCTTTTTAGAAGCAACATTGCTCTCACATGACCCCACATCTTTTCCTCTGAAGCAGCTCCCAGCCTGTGTGTACCACTGTGCATGTGGAATCACAGTGACCTTGAGTGATACTTTTGCTGGACAAGTCTCCGGAGGATTGCATTATTTCTAAAGTACAGCTTCCTCTCAGGTGTTGTACTACATGGCACACATGCCTGTTCATAACAGATGCTTCACTTCAAAAAAGCATTCTCTTGTTTTTCACAGCTGTTACACAGAGGAGGGTTAAGAAAAACAGAACCACTCAGCTATAACCTGATTACATTTGCTCTCACCAAAATTTCCCATCTTCTTTCAGATGAGTTTTGACAAAGCTTATGCAAGTCAGCTTTAATATAGGTAATAATATATATGTATTTAAATATCTTGTTCACATAACATCTAAGAGAATTCCAAATATCAGATGTATAGGAGCTCTGGAGAACGCTGTTTTTAGAACGGGATTGACAACACAGAACCATTGTTTCACTGGATACATACACTTCAAAGACAAACATTTCAGTGATTGAGGATGTAGAGTTACAACAGAAGGGACTCTCAACATGACAGTGTTTATCCTTCCTATCCTAGGGACAGGTGTTCCTCCTATCTCTGCTGAGAGACGCTAGAACACTAAATACATTTTTATAGGAACGCTGAGAACGTATCAGCTCTTAAAATGAGGAGAAATAACCAGTGATGAAGAGTAAAGTATCCCTACCACCACCACCAAGATTAGATAGATTCAGAAATCAATAACTGAAGCCATACAAAGTCCAGGTGGATAATTAGACAGTTTTGTGACAATGAGAGTGATTAATCATTGAAACATGCTCCAAAGCAAAATGTTAGATTGCATCTCCTGAAGCATGGATGCCTTTTTGGGAAGGAATGCTCTGGCTAGCAACAAGTTATGCTTTAAAGGTGAGTCACAGAGAGGTAGGAAGATTTAATGACTCATCATATAGGTATGATGCTTAATGACCCCTTTGAAACATAAATGCAAATTGTAAAAAAGCTTTCATATATTTTATATGAATTATAGTACCAAAACCTTTTTAAATCTGAAACATTTCTTTATGCTAAAACAAGAACCCTGTCACACAGCAGCAAAACTACTCAGACATAAAAACTTTCAGCATGGTTTACTTCAAGTCACATGGGAAGTCAATGACAGCAAAAAGCCTATGCTACAGATTGATCAGGTTCTTCATATATTTCTTAAATACACATTTAGAGAGCTTGCAGCCATTGCTTTAGCCCCCTAAATAGTTACCTGAGAGCAGACTCCTTCACGAGCAGGAGGGCTGAGCTTAGATGCTTTTGTCTGTTCCAGCTCATTGCTTTCCCTGTTTTTATCCTGACATTCTGGATTAGACCTTCATCATCATATCTGCATTATGCCAAGGATGCCTTTTTAGGTATTTTCACTCACAGAAGATAATGAGCTCACCTATCTTACAGCCGAGGTGTCCCAATTAGTTGCTACCTCACTTGGTTCTGCTTCAAAGGTCAGAGTGTCCTGGTTTCAGTTAGGACAGAGTTAATTTTCTTCCTAGTAGCTGGTAGAATGCTATGTTTTGGCTTAGGATGAGAAGAGTACTGATAACACCCCGATGTTTTAATTGTTGCAGAGCAGTGCTTACACCAAGCCAAGGACACCTCAGCTTCTTGCTCTGTCCTGCCAACAGGCAGGCTGGGGGTGCAGCAAGAGCTGGGAGGGGACAGACCCAGGACAGGTGACCCAAACTGGCCAAAGGGGTATTCCATACCATCTGACGTCATGCTAAACAATATATAGGGGGAGGGAGGGCTGGACTGCTCGGGGTTAGGCTGGGCATAGGTCAGCAGGTGGTGAGCAATTGCATAGTGCATCACTTGTTTGTGCACATTATTAGAAGTAGTACTATTATCATCACTATTGTTATTATTATTTTCCTGTCTTAATAAACTGTCTTTATCTCAACTCACAGGCTTCATTTTCCCATTTCTCTCCCCCATCCCAGAGAGGGAGGGGGGAGGGTGAGCAAACGGCTGTGTGGTGTTTAGCTGCCAGCCGGGTTAAACCACGACACAGAGTTAGGCCATATATACAGAAACAAGTCATAAAAAAAGTTTAGTACACCACAGGGGAGACCCGATAGCAGCCTATTGTGTAGGGAAATTGTTTATAAATAATGTCTTCCCCCCCAGTTATAGTCCTAGCTTAGTTTCTCTGTCTTCCACATTTGAAGATCTACAAAAATGGAGTATGACTTGACTAATTAATCAGCAAGTGTTATTTTCCATTAAAGCATATTTAATCATCACAAAAATTAGGAACAACTATCAACCAAAACCAGTATAATTACTTCTAATGTAAATGTGCTAATTTAAATTGTGGAGTATTTCTTTAAGAAAAGTGTGTGTTAATTGGGGTCTGCTCATGAAAGCAAGCTACTAATTGAGCTAGCATGTGCCAGATAGACTAGTTCAACTGAAAGAAAGACAATATTTGCAATGTAACACTGATATTAAAAGTTAACATTTTAATGACAAAACCTGCTATCAGGCTCATGCCAGTTCAATTAGTCAGCCCTTCCCATGAGCAGACCCCAATTAACACACTTTTTGAAAGAAATATCCTACTGTTCAATTAAAACATGGAAGCATAAATGATTACACAAGTCTGTTTTGATAATTAGTCTTACTTGATCTGTCTCAAATGTGTTGTTCCTAAAGTGCTGTATCATCAGAATTTATGGATTATTTTTGAAGCAATTTCTTTAAAATCTGTATTAAGCAGTCACTGTCTGTATAACACTACCAAAATAGTCCAAAAACTCCAACAGTAGCAAGTTAGCATCTTCGTGCCAGCTTTAATAACAGCAGAAGCTCATAGTACATACGTTACAACATGATGTAGGGACCGAATAAACAGGCCTTCTGTTGTGTGTAATTTTCTGTACAATCCTATGACAAATATGAGTAAATAAAAGCAAGCAAGGGTTGATCCAAAGCCTGAGATCAATGAGAGTCTCTCTTGACTTCAGCGAGCATTGGATTAGGTTCCTGTATTCTATGTGAAAAGAGGAATAATTACAGCACATCAGGCACTGGGAGCTAGCAACTTGGTTAATATTGATTTGGCATGGTAACTGCTATAATATCGATCTTAAACGCAACTTGAATATAGATTTATCAACCATTCTGTAGCTCGGTGTCAATGTGTAATAACGATAGCCTTTGATGGCTCAGTAAAGTAGCAACAACAACGAAGAGCTGAGGGAGAGTCATCATTGCAAAGGGTAACTCTGAAGTACCATGATACAATGATGCACCTGCTGGGGGGAATCTTGCCACCTAATTGAGCTACTGAAAGATCCTCTAAATTGTTTATAATCAGATAGGAGTGATGTCAATCAGTCGCACGGAGAATTTGGGAATTTTCCCTGTATTTCAAGTTGTAACATAAAATACAATGGCTTTCTGTGGAAGGGATTAATTTTACCTACTCATCAGTTAAAACTGTGCTTCTTACGATTGATCTCCTCAAATCAATATTATGCGTTTTGCTTGATACTATGAGACAGGTAATTCTAAATTCACAAGTACAGACAGAGTGAAGGCAGATGTGCCATCACTAAACCGAGTGGTGTGCAATTACAGTGCCCCTGCAGTCCACTACCAGTAATCCTGGCTTCAGCATGAGTCTTTCATTTCATGGTTGGACTAAACTTCTGTTATTACTACTTGTCAAAAGTAGTTATCACTATGATTCCCTGAGGAGACATTCTTACTGATGTCTTTAGAGAGTGCGACAATCATCCAGTCTGAAAAAGAACATACAAATCTATTTGCCTTAGGATATTACATGCTTGCTAACTTGTCACTGCTATATCTAATGGCATTACCTAAAATAGTATGCAGGTATATTTGACACCAAGAATTTCTGTTAAGGTAAAACCTAAATAAAAACATAATCATGCTTTGAGACTCTCAAAACAGAATTGTTGTCAGAACAGTTAGCTAAGTATATATTTAATAACTCCCCCAAACTGTTGGGCGGGTGTCTCCTCTTATCCTAATCTTTTTTTTCCTCTCCTGATAGTTTGTATTGGGGCAGGGGGTTGGTGGGAGGGGAGTGCGAGGCAAAAAGCCTAATGGCTTAAATGTATTGCATTTGACATACATATTTACTTTTCCTGAGATTGTTGCTGTGAAAGTACCACCCACATTCCTAGCATTGAGAAATAACATCAAATGCAAAGTGAAAAACATGATTGTTCACTGCACCATTTTCAGTCTGAAGGAGGGGCTGCCCTTCCTGTTGGAAATCCATAACTCCTGTGACCTCTGTACAACAGGACAGCCCTAAAGGCTTAGCTTTAACTTGGGGAGTGACTGCAGCAGGACTAAAGGATTTGCTGAAGGATCCCAGAGGCTTTGCTGTATAAGGGCTTTCCTTATACAAAGGGCTTAAATAAAGGCTGTATGAAGGCAGCACAAGATGAGACCCGCCTTTAGTGAAGGATGCAGCTCGGAGGTGGAGGACTCAGGGTCAAGGCTTGGCCTGGTAGGTCAGAACCAGCATCAGGTGTGTGAGATCAGAAGAGATCTACCTTCAGTTAGATTTTTTTTTCTTCCTTTAGGTAGCATCTGCCTTCTCCCTCTGGCATAAGTACTAACACTTCTTTAAGCAGTAGATATGTTTTTTCAGTTTGTGCATTTTTATTTAAACTTAAAGCAGGGGAGACAAGAGGTATGTCATCCCTTTAATGTCAGTGGAGGTGTTTATCAGTACAGACTTTTCCTCACTTTTCTAATATTTTCAAGTATGCACAGATACTCTGGAAGGTAGCTGTGGAGACTTAGCAGGGAAAACAAAGGAAAAGGGGAATAAGAGAAAATTTGTCTTTCAGAATGTACTTTGCACTCCTGATGCATCAGCCTCCATTGCTAATTGAACACAAGTCGGCTCTGTTCTTCCCCCCCCCCAAGTCCAGCTACAGTTACCTCTGCCACCCTGGTATATTGAGCTGTTTAGTTTTTCTTGCTGATTATGGTGCATTTGTTACACATTGTACAACAGCATATGTGACGACCTCAAAGTTTAAGTATTTGGGTTCTGTTAGTGTAAAACATTTCTCTCCTATTCAGAACATCGCTTTCCCAGTCTGGCTGCAATTCACCAGAAATCTCACATTCAAATTCAGGAATTCAAAGAGTTGCAAAAAACAAACAAACAAACCTATGTTGAAAGACTTAACACAGGCTTTTTTTTTTTTTTTTTTTTTTTTTTTTAAAGCTGAACATAAATAACAAAGTAAAAACAAAGTATTCATGCATTTCAATCAAGAATTCAAAACCATAAATATAATACCCTGAGCTTTAAGCTCTGGAGAATCTTTTTCAGTGGATTGCCTATAAACTTTTTACTCCAGATATGGGAAAAAAAAAAAGAGACAATGAAATATTAAAACAATTTACATTTGAAATTTTACTCACCCCTGTTTAATTCCTGAGACAGTGAAAAAGGAGTTAAGTGTACCTCCACAAAAACCTTGTGCCCATTTGAATCAGTAGATCTTAATACACATTGACTCAACTCCTCAATTAGCTTGTCAAACAGGAAAAAAAAAAAAGTATGTTCTTTGCTTTTAAGATGCTTTTTCAGCAAAAAATTCAGTTTTGTGTTAGGAAAGAATACACCTATTAAACACTTCGCATCCCACATTTGAGCTAAGAATGCAAAATAAAAGCAGACTGGGACTACCGTAGTCAAACAAGAACAAACACATTTGCTAATAATTTGAAGCACTGAAAGTACTCCATGCTATTTTTTATTTTTTTTTTTAAAGGGGGAAAAGAGGCATTGCACCTGACCCAGTTGAAGAAGTAAAAGCAAAGAGCAGACTATAGTGAAAGCAGAACTAAGAAGTCATTTACTATTAAAAAAAAAAAAACCAAAAACAAATGAACAACAATTGAAGAAAGTGAGACAGGGGGGAAAGGAAAACATGCACTCCATTCTTATGTGTTGATATCTCTTAGGCTCCTAGCTGGAGGCTAGAGGCATCCCTAGGGCCTACCCACACAAACACACTCATGAGGCTCTATTACAGCTAGCTTTGCTTAAATAATGCAAGTATCTCCCTTTCCCCATACTTCATATGAAGTCTTACAGCAATCAGTAAACAGCTTCCTTTCTTTGCAGCACTGGTTTTCCTAGAAAACTAAGGTCTGCTGGTGTTATACTGCAATTGTTTAGAATAACTCGATGCTCCAGGAAGTCCCTCAGAAAAAGGCAGAAACTCAGGACAGGTGCCAGACAAACAGGTTTTATACATGCGCACGTATTATATAAATATAAATATATATATATATATACACACACACATTAAAAAAATAAAAGGGACTAGCCCTACATACAGATAGTTATCAGTGCTCAAGGTATACTTTAAGATGCACAACATAGCCATTTATTTGGTTATTTTGCAGAGAACCTTCAGAGTTCTTTCAGGTGTAGTCAGAAAACTTATCCATACACACTCAGAGACAGAGAAATCAGCACACCCATAAGAAAGGCCATCCTAAAATATTTTAGAAGGCATACTCACCAGTAACTCCACCCTGTCCTTAACCTCACAAATTCAAACAAACAAACAACACAAAAGAGCCAGAACAACTCAGTTCTGCATTCTCCAGTCTCTCATCTCGTTAGGCCTCTGCCTCAGGAATGAGGTACTCTCTTATCTCATCCACATCACAGGAAAAGCAGGGTTGTGCCATAAATAGTAACTCACCCTCACAGCCTCTCCCTGGGGTACCTGGCACGATGAGGGACTCTTCCCAGCTTTGTATATAACACTTTCTCCACATAGTGCTAACTTGCTGAAGAAAGAGAGCACAAGCTAGCTGCCTGCAAACAAAAAACTGTCCCCAGCCGGTTTCCTTTACCCTGTCTCATTCCAAGAGACCGCTAACACCTGAGATGGCCTGCCAGTCCTACCCACTCAGGTGTAGCTCTTCCCTCTGTTTAGGTCAGCAGTTAGGGAGGCATTTTGGTTCAGAGTGGGGTTCAAGACCCCCCTCTGATGTGACGTGGTCAGAAGGACCATGCTTTGCAGGCCGGCCCTTGCTAGGGGGTCACACAATGAATTCATGCACCTTGGCTGAGGGAGCAAAGGTCAGCCACTGCTATGCCATGGCTTTGGAAACCCTCAAAAGAGAATTTAGGGAGAGCTGTACGTTATAGTTAGTACTGTCTTTTTCACACTAAGGACAAGCAAGTACATTCACAGCTAGAGCTTGAATGGGAAATTAAGAGAACTTCCAGCCCAGAAAGAAGGATGGTGGCAAACTTGGGACCTCCCAGGAGGCAGAAAGCCCTCATGTCCCACCTCTATTTTTGATGGCTCATGGAACAGCCACCTTGTTAGCACGTGCAGGCAGGCACTCTGCACCTAGACTTTCACCTCTGTCAAAAAGAGAGGGGCCTAGGCCGTGACCCCTTCCCCAACGTGCTTTCAGGCTGTGCCTCCTGTGCTGTCACAGCAGATTGGGCTGTGACAGCCTGGTCAGGAAAACCAGAGGTGTTTTAAATTTTCTGCTTGACTTGCAGTCCTTTTACCAGACTGAGGTTTGGGAGAATTTTTCCACTGGTATTTTTATTATGCTTTAGGAAAAAACAGGTCTGAGGTTGACACTCAGCTTTACAGTTTCAGTACCATGCACATAAATTTAACTACTTAACTCCACTGAGCATTGGGTAAGTGGGGCAGCTCAAACCAGTACATTGCCAGAATATTTATCACAAACTACAGTATACAATTCCCTTTGCCATTTAGGCTTACACATTTTAGAGTATTTACAATCATACTGAATTATACTGGAATTCCCTTTCCAAAGGACTTCATGAATGCATTGCTTGAATGCTGCCAAAGGCGTTTTTTCTTTTATCCAGACTTTAGGGGAACTGTGTTCCTGTGAGGCTGCACACACGTTACCAGATCTCCAAAACTGCTGGGATGTCTGGATTTCACTGACAAGTCAGTGGCGCTGAGTACTGATGCTGGGGGACTCCCAGACCAGCAGCCCCCAGCCTGGCCCAGGCCATGCCGCTGCCCTGGAGCAGGGCTGCTGTTGGCATGGGCACCAACACCCGTGCCGAGGGGGCACCCGGAGCCCCAGCCGTGTCTGACGTGGTGCCGTGAGCAAGTGGCAGAAAGCAGCTCTTGCTTTTAAGTGAGCGTACCTGTTAGAGCAACTCAGCTGCGGAAAGAGCCCGCTTTTATCTTTCAGAGGTGGAGATGTACTTGTTGGCGTGCAGCCATCCTCCCCTTGACAACCTCACTGTGTGTTTTCACAATTTAAAACCATCTCTCTCTGGGCTGGAAAAAGAAAAGCAAACTCAGAAAAAAAACCACATTACTCTCACAAAACAAGCCTTTCCCACAAACCTGAAAGGACCTTGAGATGGGCACGGCTGTTCTGCAGCTCCATAGCTTCTACTTAACTAGTTTGGTTGTGTGATTGTTTGGATATATAAAACATTTCCAGGGGAAATCCTGGATTGTGAGAAGTACAGATTTAGTGTTCTAAGTCTCCTTTATAGGTGACAAAATGAATCCAGACTTCACATCCTCTCCTAGGCAAATCCTGTCTATGATCTTCCTATAGTGGCTTTTCTGCATCTTATACCTCAAAGGTGTAAGAGTAGCATCTCTCCATGGAAGTCAGATACTGTTAGACATATTTAAAAGTCTTCTAGCAGAAAGAAAAAGAATCAATTAAAAAATGTCTTCCTCTGTGGACTTCTGGTGTACTATAAAGCTATTATTAAAAACATTGTGGATGTGACAAAAATAAAGGAGGTAGTCAGGAGACTTTTCTGATGCAGAAAAAACGTCCAGGGAGCATGTCTAATGATGTGACCAGGATTTTTTAGGCCCTTCATACAGGTATTATTAATGCAAGTCTGCTTCCACGCCCATGCAAATAGACTGTGAACACTACATGAAATTTCCAGTCATGTTGGTTGTGAAGCCCAGGTGGGTATGCATAGCTTTCTGAAGCCTGAAGAGACTTCCTTAATGGAGCCCAACAAGATTAGCCACCTTTACCCACTGCATGACTCCATAAAAAAGGCAAATAAATCACTAGCAGTCTCCTAATAGACTTAGCTCTTTCCTGTTCTGAATGAATATTGTTTGGATTAAGCTCTAAAATGGCCAGCTCTGATACTGCTGCCGTAGCTTGTTTCTTTTCAATGCTGTTTGAAAGATTTCCAAATTTTTGAAGATGTTGCTCTTGTCCCCTAGTAAGAAGTGTCAGAGGCACTCTGCTGGTGAGCTTGCAGCATATTTACTGGAACTATTTTCACCTGGTCGTGTTCTCTATCTGTATCTTTGGAGTGGAGTGGACCTCAAGTTCTCCCACTTTTTGTGTGCAACACGATACAGATTTCCTCCAAGCCCTCTGTGTTGATGAGTTTGTTATGTAGTGTGACATATTGCTGCTTCATCTACAACTTCGGCATGTGTAGTGAAGTAGCTTGCTGCTGACCAGGCTGGTTGCATCAAAGGACTGACCAGCGACAGTGTTCGTTGCTCATGATTATGCACCCTTACTCTGGGATTAATATTTACATTTTATATTGTGAGTTATATTGTGAGATATTTTTTATTTTTGTAAAGAGTTGTTTTTGCCTTCTTTTTCTGTTTAAGCTCAGTTTTGAGTATGTTACAAGATGCTGGGGCTGAAAGCTGAATGTGACTTGCTTGCATATCTGAAGCAGTCTAAAAGCTACAGCCTGTCAGTTGTCTCCTTTTGTTAACACACTTTTTTTTTTTTTTTTTTTTCTTCAGCATAAGTAGTGTTCAAATTTTCTTTTCTTTCTCTTATCTCAGTAATGTTTCTCCCAGGTACTTCACAAGTAGAGAAACATTCCAGTAGCTCTGAAATTGGGAAGAGCAAGGATCAAATTCATGAATGCATGAAACTGTCAAAACCCATTGTTGGGCAAGGTCAGGGAGCAGTGTGGAAATAGAAGATGATCCAGTCGTTGCTCTGGGCAGTGAACAATTTGCTGGGCAGTGTAGGATTTGCTGAGTACGTCCTTACGCTGGTGTAGCTGAGCCAGCCAGTGTGGCACTGCTCTCCAGTGGGGCTCGAGAAACTGTCCCTTCCATTTCATTGATCCAGGAACCCGCTCAGATTGCTTGTCAAAAACCTGCCTTGAATTATGCTGTCTTTTCATCTCAGTGTTAAGTAACTGCAGGTGGCCTGTTTCTTTGTTAGCAATAATGATACCCAATAATTCAGTATGCCTTCTCGAACGGAAAGAGTCTAAATAATCCAATGAAGTGGGAGAGGAAAATTGATCAGCATTTTGACTGCTGAAGTGGCCAGGAGTTAGGCGTGAGGGAGATGCATGTTACAAAGGACCTGGGGTTAAGCTACAGCACAGAACTTTGTCATGCTAAGGAGGGGGGACTTGTAAATCTAAAAATTGTTCAAATGAACAAATATTTAAAAAAGTGCTTCCAGATATTAAGTTAGTTCAGTATGTGAGTCCAGTTCACTTAGGCTAGCTCCTGTTTTTCAGTAATCTTGGATGATCTGATTTACTTGCACCTTTTTTTGCGAATCTGGATGTCACATGGTGTTTCTGCCATTATGGTGATGTAGCTGTAGTACTCAATTTCCATCGCAGAAAAGCCAATGCCTCTTCCCATGGCACAAACCTGTAAGGCAGTCTGCTATGGCAGGTCTGAGCCTACCTTCTGTTTGAAGGTTGTATAGCTCTGCAGCTCAGGATCACTGCCTTTCCTGCAATGCAGTCTATCCACAGTGACCCAAATTACTTTATAGTTTGTCAGGAACTAACTGAAAACAAGGATGACTTTCAGAAGAGCAATTTATTTTCAAAGATCTTGTGCTGCAGTGAGGTTTGGCCGTTTAAACATACCCTGTTTGTTCCCACTTTGCAACCTGACGTGCAACCCAGTCTCTGCACTTGTAGCACATGCCCTGCAATTTCACAGGTTTTATTTCTTTCTTTATTTTATTTTTAAGAGTGCTTTCAAAGACCCTTCTTTAATATTTTGATGGCAAGCAATGCCTTTCTTAGTTGATGTCCTTTTGCATGTTTTTCTTACACGAGTGGTAAAATGCTGGCATAGTAGGAATCAGAGCTTTTGATTATGATATACATTGGTCTTTTCCTTGTAGGAACTATGGACCTTAATGCACACCTGAAATTAACAAGTTACGAAAGCAGACACAAAATTTGCCCTAATTTTTTCAAAACACCTTTGGGCTGAGTGTGTCAGGACAAGTTGCTGTTTTAGGTGCTTATCCAAAAAACTGCTAAACAAAAATGGTTGCTATTTTGGACAGAAATAACACCACATTTGACAATCTCTGACTGACTTCACAAGTTTTATGTAACACTCAGTGGAATCAGTGTAGATGTTTGCAATTTTATTATTTCTCTATATATCTATAGGTATTTCTCTATCTGTTATTTCCTATAAAAGTAGCCCTTGGAAAGCAGAAAACATAAAATAGCAGTCACAAAAGTTAAAACGAGAAAAGCACCAGGCTCAGATGGATTTTCCACTGTCTTTTGTCTAATAAAGAATATTTTATATTCAGAATTGCTTACTTCTGAAGTGGCTTGAGGTATACACTGCTCTTCAGGGGAAACATTTCAATCACTCCCTAAGCTAGAGAGGACCCATTCCAACTCCCTCTGTCAAAACAGTGTCAAAATACTACTAGCTAAAGCCTTTTCAAAACTGTGTTGATAACAGCCTGTTCTGAAACCACATCTATCAGTTTGAGTGAATCTGTTTACAGGCAGGGATCTAACAACTCTAAAAAAAAAATCAGGTGGTCCTCTTTTTCCCATATTTGACTATAGGAAAGACCATTCCCTTATTTACTCCTTGTTTTCTTATACGTTCACCTTTGCTAGTCTAATTATAGCTGCGATTTAACTTCCAGATGATTCTGTTCACAGCTGGTTCCTGATTGCATTATTCCTGGACCATTTATGCCTCACTAATCCAAAGAGGGCTGTCCTGCCCTGCCACTGCATCTCAGTGTGCAGCTCTGAGTGGACATGCAAATCAGTGGGACAGGATAATGTGACAGAATACAAAAACAATGCTTTACTTTTCAAAGAATAGTGTTCATGTTCTCATATAAAAATGGAAAATGTTACTTCTGACTTGTTAATGCTAACTAATGTTATTGGACACGTCTCAGAATACAAAACACATTTGGATACTATAGAAATTCTTGGAAAATATGAGCATACTCCATGGGGAATGCATGACAAAATATTACAGATTATTAGAAATATTCATTCTCACTGAAACAGAGCACATGCAATGCGTTCAATCCACCTCAATCCACTCTGTATAAAATTTAGACTGATAGAATGAAAGGATAGGTACCTAAATAAACTGACAATCAATGTGTACGGTTAACCTAGCGAAGAGCTTTAACATGACAAAATGTGGTTCTCACACTTTAGAGGGATGGATTAAAACACCTTCAGAGACATGCCACAGTAGATCTTTGTGAATATTAAGAAAATTAATAAAAGTTTGAAAGTGTTTCTCAGAGTTAAGGAATGTTTTTCTGAAGCACCACCAAGGATTATTCTGCCTCCTCAGCATTCAGCAATACTGTATATCCCCTAATACAGCGGCCAGAACTGCAACATAAACCCTGAGAGTGCAGGCATAGAAAGCAAACACCTTCCTAGCTGCTGATGGACCCATCCATTCCTAATGAAATATTGAAATTAATTGTTTAAATTGCTCTTGCAGTGTTCAATACCTAACAAACAGGTTGGTATTCAAACACTTAGCTTCCACAAGAAACGGCCAATGGAGAAAGAAAGGATGGATTTGGGGAAATGGCAACATTTTGTGTTACCCTTTACAGCTCCTTAATCCTGGAATGGTTCTTCCCATGCTTCCCGTGGCTTTTGGGGATGCAATTTATTAATTTGTTAACTTTCTTAAGAGTACCATCTAGAGTGGAAATACAGCAATACATAATTATAACTTCTGCCAAACCTGCAAAACAATGATCCAATCATAGCTACTAATATTTTCAGTCTTTCCCAAATGCATACTGTATAGAAAAACAATATAATCATTATTGCAGAGGATTAGTTTGGATATGGAGATGATAAGTAAAGATTTAGGGACAAGAAATAGTTATTTGTCTTGAACTCTTTTTAAGGAGAAGCAGAAATTCTTATGAGTTTCTTTAATTAGCCTGGACTTTTCATTTAATAAAACAAGAAATCAAATATTCAGAAGATTTATTCTTAAACCACTCATGTATATGAACGTGTCTGTAATTTTTCCTTTAAATTTATTAAAGGCACAGATGAATTTGTAAAAATCTAACATTATAATGATTACAGTAATACTATTAATGACCATTTTTATCATCAGCATTGAACTTTAGACCCTACACAGTGCACTTGAATATGAATACCCAGGAACGTCTATACTTGCAGTCATTATTGCTGAGAGTCCAGAAGGGAAAAAAGAAGTTATTTGTCTGCTAAAGGGATTCTCTGTATTTGGCCACCAAAGTCTCTCTGATCTCCCAGAGGGATGGGTATGTGGAAGGATGGGTATGGGTAAGGGAAAAGAAAGCAGCAGAAGAGCGTTCACAGACTGCTAATAATATTCCCTCGCTTCACTATCATCACTCAGACCAAGAAACGGCTGTGGAGTGCAGTAAGCTAAATACTGACACTGATTAAATAGAAGGGATATTGGTAGATCTGGGAGAACAACTAGTGTATCTCAAAGATTTTGTGTCTCAGTATGCCAAGTGAGGTGCTAATGTGGAGGGAGCAAGAGAGAAAGAAAGCTTCAGATGCTAGTAAACTGTGCTTGATCATCCAAAGAGAAGAATAACTATTTTTCTCAGGTGTTATGCTTTTTACAGAAAATATGATAGATAATATTTTTGTTACTACTACACCTCAGAAAGTTGTTTTTCATATCAGCTTAGAAACAAGGTAATTTAGAAAACTGTGACCCACACATTAAGAGCAGAGCGCTCCTTAGTGTGCACTGGCTGGCTGTCCAACAGTGGGCAGAGTGCAGTGTGATGTTTCTGAAAAATGTAAAAATGTCAATGGCTTGGAAGCTGCATGCCAGCGAGACCACAGCTATCTGCTTGTGAAAATGCAGCAGCAGAGGATATCTCACTCTAGTTTTCTTGGCATATAGACTGGATCCTGGCAAGTCTTTCTGTGGGAAGAATTTCAACTCTGGAATTCACTCCAGTCCTTCTTATAAAATGTGTTGACTTTTAAAACCTGCTGAAAATCCCATTATTTGGAGGCAGAACTAGCAGGGGAGGGTGAGGTTTTGGGCAGTGATGTCACATTTGTTTTTCAGGACTAGATTAGTAGTCTGGAGGTGCTTGGAGGCTCCACCTTAACAAGGTGATTTTTGAGCACAGATAAACTTACACTGCTAAGCATTTTCATTGGTTTTGTTTTTTAAATTATACAGTAGAGTGCTTGGACTGAATCTTGTATGAATCTTTTATTCCATATTCAATCACAGAAATTGATCTATATAAAATGCTATGGCATTACAATAGAGTTTTTTTTTTTGTTGTTGTTTGTTTGTTTGTTTTTTTTTTTTTTCCCCAAAAAACAATGAAAATTTCTTTCTGTCTTCTCAGGACCATCTATATAGTGTAACCCAAGAGATATTTCACTTGGGTGATAGTATTTTGATTGCCTTTTGTGTAACAATTCTAGATGAAAATTTAAGCATTTTCTCACAATCAGTTAACATCTTTTGTGTGTGGAAGGGCTGTATGACAACTTTTATCTTACTGATTGTTCTTTAGCATTATAGTACCAGGGAAAAGAATGAGGAAAAATATTTCTACATGCAGGGAATATTAATGATACTTAGCAGTCTGAACACAGCCTGCAATACACTTGCTGAAATTCTAATATTTTAAAATTCTGCCCATAGAACAACAAAATTTATATCAACTTTCCATAATGATAGTGTTAGAGTTCTACCAAGGAGAAAAGAAATCTTAATATGCCTTGTTTGCAGTATTCTCAGGAAGCAATTAATGCTAATAGTCATGCAGGCTGAAAGTTGGAACATTATATATTCCATCCTGGGCTCCAGATTGCAGAGGCAAATTTTGAATTGATTTATACTTTTAAAGTGATATTTCTTGAAACTAAGATATCCAAAGAAGTGGGTTTAAGTATATAATTTGAATGATCAATACAATCAGGAAAAAATTATGCCCTTCACTTGTAAATATCTGCTGATAAACAAGTGAGATACTCACATAGAAAAAACAGATTTTTTTTTTCTTTTCTGTTTATGTACTGGATTTTATATCTTTGCTCGGAATATAAATTCTAAAGACCATGTCAGTTTATCACATATCGGCAAGTACTCCATTATAACACACTTTTCTCCAAAACTCAAATGTGTTTTTCAGAGCTTATCATGGCCTCATGTGTTCCAGGGCAGTGATGGTATGGGGACCTAAACTGTTTTCTTCACTGCCATGATGTGTTTCATATCTGAAACCTAATTGTGCAGGGGTACTTACTTTTGGAGCAGGACTTAATTGACAAGTACCAGCCACAGTGCTAAAATACTATAAGCATTAAATATGATGTCAGTAGCAGTTGTTAAGTGACATAGATTCCCTCATGACACATATATTACCTTAAATAATTTATGATGCCTTTTATTGCTTCTTTTACCTTAAAAGAGATGATCTTACTAACAGTGACATATCAAGGACTAAGGACTTGTATCTATACAAGTTGTAAGCTGCGGTGTCATGTAACGATGCAACTGAGTTAGGTTTAAATTAGTTGGAGATATAGTAAAGGATCCACCATTTGGTGTAGCTCCTGGGTCCTTCTCAGCTATGTAGAGAAGCATTAGTCAAACAAGGAAGAGGTCTGGAAGGGATTTTTGCACCCCTTGAACAAATATTTGGAAGGAAGGCTGCCACATGAAAATCCGTGATGACAATGATATCCTTTCATGAGGGTAAAATTATTAGCAAAAAAACCCCCAAAATACCAAAACAATAAGAGTGACTTTGGAAGATTAAGAAATAGAGAAGCAAAACAAAAACCCTCTAGAAACTCAGTTTTGTTTATATGCCTTAGGCAAGGACATTTGCTGCCCTACAGCCTCAGAAGCCAAACACTTACATTTTTTTCCTGCAAAATTATCAGTCATTTTACATTCCCTTGTGCCAAGTTGTTATTTTCTGTGATTGCCTTCAACCCATCAAAAAAAAAAATAAATCTTATTGTTAGAGCTGCATGAGAAGATCAAATTGTATTTAAAAGGTGAGGAGTAGCAACACTCTTTGGCAAGATGGAATGATTTTAAGCCAAAAGGTGATATCATGCCTGCATGAGTTTGCAATGGAGAGATTAGTTTTAAAGCTATAAAAAGGGATTTCAGAATTTTTTCTTCTAAGTGCCACAAAAACTTCATTTAAGATTTGCTTTACATCTTCATTACATCACTTGGGTATTTAAAGGAAGACTAGACAAAATTCTGAGAAATTGATTGCGTTTCCAGTGAATAACAGCAGGAATCAGTCCAAAACCAAACATCTAAATCATAATGTTGCAGCAAGTCTTTTACACAAAGAAACTTTTTGGTGTCCGAAGTGCATGCACACATACTTGCTGGGAGCTCTGGCACATTTCCCTCTGACACTCACACACACACACAATTTACATATGTGCATGCTGAGAGTGCCTGTGATCTATACATGCTGCATTTCTCCCCAGCCTCACACCACAGTTCATACAGCTGTGGTGAGAAGCTCCCATATGGCTCCCAAACATATACAAGCATTATGTTTTGTAGACTCTTAACTTCAAGAATTTTTCCAATATTTAAAAAAACAGAATCCACATGAGCAACATGGAACTAAGAAAATATAAATCTATCTCCCTCATATATATATGAACAATATATATAAACAGGAAATTATTCCTGTTTAATGGCAGTTTTGAAAAGGCAGATCCACTGTGAGATCTCCCTATTTTTCTCATATGTCTTCATCACATACTAAATCCTTGTTCCTCATGCACTTATACACAGCACAGGAAACATGGATTTCAAATTATGATCCTTATGATCCTACCACTGGTTTGTTGACCTCCAGCAAATCACTTTCCTACATCATCTCTTTCTGCAATGAAAAACCTTTCCATAGAGGGAAAAGCAACAGAGATCAACATTTGCTGAGAGATTAAGTTTGCTGGCATATACCACCTTTGATTTAAAAAAAATACAAACATAGAGAAAAAGTTTTTTTTTTCAAAAAAAAAAAAAAATCGATTCAGGATAATACTACTTGACACCCATATTTTTGTTCTGTTTTCCTGAAATAAAATCTCACAAAGTTAATTTTCTCAAACTATTTCATTTAGACTGATTATTTTTAGTCACACTTAGAACTAAAAACACATTTATATTCCCAAGTAGACAGCAGTCTATGATTTATGGAAGTGAAAAAGTGCCTGTGGAGAAGAGCTGAAAATTTATGTAACTAAATTTTTCACATTTTGTTCTGTCCAGAAATCTCAAAATGCACCTTTTACAATTACAATTTTGCTATTTTGAGCTGTTAAAAAAAAGAAAAAAAGAAAAAAGAAGGAAGGAAAGAAGGAAGGAAGGAAGGAAGGAAGGAAGGAAGGAAGGAAGGAAGGAAGGAAGGAAGCAAGGAAGGAAGGAAGGAAGGAAGGAAGGAAAAAGAAAGAAAGAAAAAGAAAGAAAGAAAGAAAGAAAGAAAGAAAGAAAGAAAGAAAGAAAGAAAGAAAGAAAGAAAGAAAGAAAGAAAGAAAGAAAGAAAGAAAGAAAGAAAAAGAGAGATAGAAAAGGAAAGAAAAAGAGAGATAGAAAAGGAAAGAAAGAGAAGAGAGAAAGAGGAAGAGAGGAAGAGAGGAAGAGAGGAAGAGAGGAAGAGAGGAAGAGAGGAAGAGAGGAAGAGAGGAAGAGAGGAAGAGAGGAAGAGAGGAAGGAAGGAAGGAAGGAAGGAAGGAAGGAAGGAAGGAAGGAAGGAAGGAAGGAAGGAAGGAAGGAAGGAAGGAAGGAAGGAAGGAAGGAAAAAATGGTCCTTATCCACTTCACTGGAAAGACTACGAAAATAAAATTGCCTCCATCTTGGCATTTCTAATAACAATGTCAGCTGATTAATCTTTAAGGTGAAAATACTTTTCCTGAGATATTTTTTTCTGCTATTTTCAGGGAAAGAAAAGTGAAAACTAAGAACTAATATTCAGTATTTTTTTGCATAAAAGCAAGAAGTAATGGTGATGAAACTCTGTTGGCTGCAAGATATGAAAAAGAAATGAGAATATTTTTCACTAGAAAATATTTATTTCAGCAATGTTGAAGCATTTTGAGAAACTGATATCCATAATCAGCAGGAATAACAAGCTGAAGCTTCACCTGGCCTGATTCAGAGAACCCAACACACAGTACAGTTCCACATACTGATGACCATTTTTTCCATTTTGTGGAGATATAGAATGTAAATCAGCTGTGTGTAATGCAAGGAAATGTTTCCTAGAAAAGGAAACTTCCAAATATATATGTATTTATTTAATAATGCAGGTAGGTAGGTAGAACAGTGCACAGGCCACAAAGTTGGTGGGTGCTTTCAAAAGCTCCTGGAACATTGATCACCACTATTCTGAGAGAATAACACATTATTGTATAGCAACACTCAAGATTCTTTCTCAAATCTCCATTTTTGAAAATATGAAATAGATGGCAATTGTTATAACGTCCTGTATTGTCTTTATTTTGTAGTGCTATGATATAGTAGAGGTAAAGATTGCAGGTACTTATAATACCTCTCTTATTTTTAATTTGTACAACTTGGGGGGGGGGGGGGGAAAGGCAAGCTTCCTCTCAGAGTACACAGAAATAGAAATCTTAAAGAAAAGTAATTTAGGAATAATATCAGATGGGTAGTTCATATTTTCAGACATAGAAACATAAGAAACATTAAGAATTTAAGGTTTTCAAGGATTTTATGAAAAATTTAAGGAATTCCTCCTCATTATTTATATATGTATTATTTTATATACATATGTATGTTGATGTATTATTTTCAAAATTTAATGTTGATTTTACCTTCACTAATCTACAGAGTTCCATGTCATCTATATTTCCCAACTACCTGTAATGTATTAGTGATACAGGTCTGATTTCTCCTCAGCCACAACTCTTGCAGTTTGCATATGAAGCAATATTTTTGTAAGAATAGTAGTTAATAGTGATTATCAACATTATTCCATTAGAAATTATAAATAAAAAGATAAAATAGATTAAAAAATAATAATCAAATAATAAATGTTCTGTTCAGAATAAATATCATCAAATTTCTTTCATTTCAGTCAGTTAGTTGGATATTCAGAATATTTGGGGAGCCAGTTTCTTAAGTTTTTCATTAAAAAGAAAATTACCAGATTTCTTGCCAGAAAGAAATATTACAGCAAGCCTACAAAAACAGCATTGTTTCTGCTAAATATTAAAGCCCTTTTGTTCTTCTGTATTTCATTCCTCTGGTAATTTAATATACAAAATGGAAAAAAATGATTGTGGTATGCTATCAAGTATGGAGAAAATACCATTTCCTCCAAAATCAATAGGAGATTTTCCAGTGCTATTAGTAGGGCAAACATTTCACCTATTGACCTACAGGGACACACTGACAGATTTCTCAGAGTCACTTTTCCTTCTGAACTAGAAGTCAGGGAAACTATTTTCTTATTCAGTATCTGCCTGCTTATACTTATTTTATGCTTATTCCTCATTCAGATTTCATTCCCAATGGTTTATTATGGTTTTAAGGGACAGAGTCCAAAGGCATAGCTACATGTTATGGAATTATGGCACTTGAATCTGGCTGTGGGTCTGGTTCTCAGGATACATCATGTATGTATAAAGAGTTTTCAGTGCGGTTCAGAGCAAATAGTGTCAGAGAGAATGAGGAAGAATCAACTACAGTGGACATAAACTCAAGCAATAGCTTCAGTGTATTCATTATACTTTCACATCACATCTCAAATCAGCTATACTTCCATTTAGCTTCGGTCAGAGCAGCATTTTTTCACATTCTTGATGGAATCTGGTTTATTACAGCACTTGACCTCTCTTCCTTCTCAGGAGATGCTTAATTCTTGATATAAGGATGGAAATGCTTAGCCACTTGGGAGACACAAAACTGACTTCTATTACAAAACGTGATCGATAAAATGAGAACCCTGGTTAAATGGGAATTTTGAGGGGGGACAAAGGCGGGCAGGTGGAGTTTGGATATGGTAAAGCTATTAAAGCAATGTCAGCAACAACATGCCCTAGGAAAAAAAATAAATAAAAAAATAATGATTAAAAAACCACAATGGATTGAAAGATCATATGCTGAATAATTGTGGTCTTTCATGAATATATTCAGATGTGTGCTTCTGCTGCAAAATCACTATGAAATACACTTGAGCAGCATGTTTTCTGTGCCATTCTGAATGATTTTCTAAATTAGGGTATTTTTTTTCTGGTTTCCTAAGATGTTATTTAATTATGTGAAATGTTTCCATTTATTTACTAAAAGCTCATAACTGCAGTGGGATGGTGGGATTTGCTACTGCTCCCAATCCAGCATTTCATTCAATTCACCCAAGCACCAGATTCTGCCTGCCACTTACACAAGAGTGTGATGGATGATGGAGATGTGAGCAGAGAAAAGAGGGACTCCCAGTCAAAGCTGCTTAAACTGCTTTGTAGGACCCAAACACAGGAAGAAAGGACTTAATTCTGCTCCACAAACACTCCAGTCAATTAAACGGGTAGTAACCAAGGAGAGGCTAGACCACCAGGAGTAAGCAGCAGCAGGAAAAGCTGAAGCTTTGAGCAGGAGGTTGGGCAAAGTGACTACCTGAGGCCCCTTCCAACCTGAATAATCCTACCATTCTATAATCTTATACCTTCTTCTGGGAGGGCATTGTTATGAACTGCCTTTTTTTTTTTTTTTTCCTTGAAAACACTAGTCAGCAGCAGCATGAAAGCTACTGTGCATGACAGAGTGGGAAGAGCTCCTACTCCTCTACAGAGGGTGTGACTCTAGTTGTAGTTTACAGCAAATACATATCTCACATTTCATTTGTGGGTTATCCAAAAGGTGCCAGGTAAGTAAAATATCTTCTATGCCTGCTATTAGCACCAACAGCCCTACAGCTGCATGTGTCTTGCCATTTTTTTCAGTAGCTGCATGTTTTAGATTTGGAGCCACTGTAGGCATCCTATTAAAAATTCCTTCCCCCTGTAAGAAAATAATACTTGCAAGTTGGAAAGAATTTGAAATGTCTGCTCACTTCATTTGTGCCTACTTGCTTTTGATGTTGTACAATTAACCTGAAAGACCAATTTCACCTTTATTTCCTAACTGTTTCTCTACAACCTACATGTATGGGTCAGATGAAGAGAATATTTACATCAAATTGACAATATGCATACAAATTACTGACATTTCATTAAAAGTATGTTGGCAGAATAGCCTGGGTAAAGAGAGAAAGAGCTGCCCTTAACAAGAATTTGCCCCAGCACAAATACCCACGATTCAAATGAATTCAAAATGAATGACCATATTGCTATGATCCTTGTGATCCATAATGACCTCACCCATCTTTCTTGTTGTCATTGAATTACTGTTTGAGGGCTTCAGTCTGCTGTTAGGCTCCCTCTGCATGCTGCAAATATTAGTATTCATAAATTAAGTCATTCAAAGCACGGTATATCTAAGGGCTGGGTGTGTAAAATACTCAGGCAAAGCAATGGTTGACAGTACCTCCTATGATTAAGAGACAGGAAGATGTCATTTACCATAGATACACATTTAAGAGGAACTTGCCTACTCTCAGCCTTCATTAGGCTTCCAGTGATTTTAGTAATCTTCCTTCTTTGAAGAATTTGCAGAAATAAAAGAGCACTGTCTACTCTGTTACATTCTTACAGATTAAAGTTGTCTTTGTTTCATTAATTATATTCAGCATCTCATAAATGGGATGCATATACATTGGTCTGTATTCTGATCTATCTAAAATTCATGCAAAACCCAACCCAGGTCTAGCGTTTCTGTCTGAGCATTTCTGAGTGGGCTCACTTGTGGGTTCCGCTATAGAAAACCTATATCTTAGAGAGGTTTGCTTCCACCAAGGGATTCAAAGGTGCTCTGGAGCATTTGGCCATAATTGGCACAGTGAAGTTTGGATTTGCAGACTTTTGAAACAGGAAAATGTTGCATTTAATTGTTGCTCACTGTCTGGCAACATGATTCTCTCTTTTTTGTTCCTGTTGGGTATTTGCTTTAGCTGACGATGGTGAAAGTCCTTATTGCAGCAGCCAAAAGTTCAAAAGGGAAAAATAGGCAACATAGCAGTAAAGCATACTTTTGTTTATAAACAGTGCATAAATACTAGGTGTACCTTTGCTTGGTCTATATGATAGGAGCAAGCAGGATGCCCCTTGCCACCTGTCCCTCTGGCTCTTCCTGGTTAACCCTGTAACTGATACCAGTCCCTAAGTGAGACTCCGCCAGCTGAAGGCTGGTGGGGGCACTACCACTGCATTGCTCTGCCCCCCAGCCCACCTCCTGTGCCAGGACCACAGCACAGGCATTGCATCGAGCCCGGCAGTGTCCAATATTTAGCACTCTGGGCATCACCTGTGAAGCACAGTAGGCAAGAGCTGGGGAAAATGTTTTGGGAGTGAAAAAAAAGAGATGAGAAAGTTGGTAAAGCCAGAAGACATGCTGGGTTTGAAAGAAAAGACAAAAGACAATATAAAGAAGCCTTTGTATCCAACTGCCTATCTTGTAGCCAAGTTCAAAATTACAGGACGGATGAAAGGTAGTGATCTTGAGAGTTATTGTTTTCAATAAAGGACAAGAGAAAGCCACAGGTAATATTTAGAGCACATACAATTATTCTCAGCTCTGGAAGCCAGAGACAACCACAGGATGAACTGTTGACTTTTAAAAAACAAACATATAATACAAGTATAATTTCTTCTCTCATAAATGAAAAGATGTCATTGGAAATATCCTCGTTATGCTCAGAGAAAACCCTTTCCACAATCTCTCATCCAAAATAAATTGAGTATTATTACTATTATTACCGAGGAATTACTCAAAAAAATAGAAGTAAAAAACATCTGCTTAAACATGTAAGATGTGCACAGAATAATCCTGATATTTTTACTTTTCATTACTGTTACATATGCTGTTACTTCATTTCTTTGAGTTAATTAGCTGACTAAATCTCTCCATGTTTTGGTCAGACAATATAAAATGATAAAGAACTGGATCTACCTGAAGGGAACTGGATGAATTACTAATGAAACCTTGCTGACTGCAATATAGATGAATTTTGGCCGTACACATAAAGTTTGGCCATACATATATAAGTGGGTATTTTGGAAAGGAGAAACTTCAGTGGTAGAAGTCTGCTATGAATGTAGTAGATTGTTCTTCCTTTTTACTATTTCTTAATCATACTGTATAAATACAGTAAAAAACTGATTACCATGTATTATTTAAATTACCCATCATGATTTTAGGTTTTCAATATTAATAATACAGAGAGTATAAATTTTCTAAACACATTGCATCTGAGTCCAAGTTGCCCTGCAGTTTGAGTGTAGCGTATAGTTCCCCACAGCAGGGAAATCTGGACCTTAAAGAAGAATGGAAAATACAATTCTTATTATATGACTTGCAGGAATTCAGTGTAGAAACTGACTTTTCATCAGTCTTCAAGTGAGAATTGTTAATAAAGAAGCACAGAGAACTTCTGATAGTTGTGAGATACCCTGCCTCCCTTGTTTGAATAAACTTAGAGATTTCAGTCCTTAGTATGGTGGGTTGTTTGAATTGCTTCCTAAGTACAGTGTAGACATCAAGAAGAGCAAATCACAAGGTACTCACCATTTAATACTTCAATTTGAGTCAAAGTCAGAAACTTCAAAAAGTGTTTGTGTGTGTTTCCATTGTAAAACCCTGCTATAAGGGCTCCTAGGTCACCAACATGCTTTTAAAAATCCCTTTGGTGAAATCTTAGGAAATCTGCTATTGACTGCAATATGGACAGGATTCTACACCTTGTTTTATGGTGTCAGTTTTCATCTTTTCTGTTTTCATCCATAGCTTGACTAAAAAACATCCATATCCCCCAATTCTGACAGCTTCTTACTGACACCTGCATTGAACATAAATCACTGAGTCCAAGCGCCTGAACTGCCAAATAGAGAAAACAGGGGAAATAGCTTTTAACCAACTGGAGAACATAGTTGGCTTTGGTCAATATCTGAAGACCACCACAGGTCAGAGAATTGTTCTTTGTTCTGCTTTATCTCATTTTACAATGATATGATTTCAGATAAAGGATATGGATTGCCTTGCCAGATGTGAGGAGAAAAAAAAAAAAAGAAAAAAAGAGAGAGAAAGAAGATACTGAAGACAATAAGCTCATCGTGTTATTTCAATAGAAATAGGAAAGTCACACCTTACCTAAGCCAAAGAGCTGGAATTGACAAATTGCAAAGATTCTGTCAAAGATTTTAGGACATCTAAGTCCTCAGACTTAAAGCCTGATTAGAGAGTATTAGAGATAAAATTGAATTAGGAATAACCTGAACATTTCAGTAGTTCGGTCATACCTGTTTGTACTTGTGGGCCTCTTTTGGTCTGTGGCAAATCTCTCAGAAATAGTCTTTGAGTGTGATGCTTTTAGAGTAGGTCCATCTGGTACGTTAAGCTGATGTAGTATGCTCATAAGGAAAAAGAAATAAATGGCTCCTGAAAAGGAATGATTTAACTCAAACAATTGCCTTCCTACAAAATCTCTTGTGTTAAAGATCAGAACCTTCAGGGAAACAAAACCTCTGTTCCTCTTCAACATTAGGAAGGGAGTGGGCTGTCTTTGTTAAAGTGTCTTCTCATTTGTGAAAAACAGGAGAACAAGAAAAGAAGTACTCCGGAAATTAGGCTGTTGACCTTGGACTTTATCATTATGTATTAAAAGCTCAAGAATTGTCTGAAACTTGAGTGTGACTTCTACATTTTTTTCTCCCTTCAGTAGAGACAGAAAAAAAGCATGTACATTAATGAATATTTGGAGGCCAGAATTTTCTTTGTAATTAGCTGTGGTTCTATAAGAAGGCAAGTATGCTGATACGTTTCCTCTCCATAGTTTGTGTCCAAAAAAGCTCAGACAGGCATATCATTTATCCTGGTTGGATAAAATGGAATTCATATGAAATCAAAAATCAGGGAGAGACATTGTGGTACATAAATAAGCAACTTAGCAATGACAGGAGTTCTTCCAGAGGATGCAGCATGGAAGGAGCAGGATTTATCATCATTCGTGGGGCAGTATGCTAGTTTCCTTAGTTCAGACTGAGGTGAAGTTAACAGATACATTCGTGATTCTGACAGTCTATTTTACAGGAATAGTAAAATATAGTCTGGTACTTCAACAGATCAAATGTCAGCCATTTGTTTTAATTTCCAACAGCAGAGAAAGAAAATTCATCTTTCTCAGAGTGAAGTTATGAAAGATGATTAGACGTAAAACTGACTCAGAACCATCGTCTCAGAAGCTGGACCAACTTAACATCACTCTACTTGTAGTGTTAGCCAGGAAAAACAGTTTAAAAAAAAATAATCCTCCCTATGAATTTGTGGGCTAATAATAGGCCTGCTTGCAGTTTTATACTTATAGCTTACAGAGATCCAGCTACTAACAGAGCTTCTTCTAGGAACTATAATAAAAGACAGAAGCTGAGAACTTGAAGGCCATATTTTCTCATGTATAATACTTCCCCATCACCAGTTACCCCAACTTCAGTAAAGATTCTACTTCATGCAATACCTTCTTAGAGAACTCCCATCCTTAGATAGCTCACATGGCCAGATAACCCAATCAAAATCACAAGCAGAGTGCAAGTGAGCCAGAGCCAGAGGTGATTTTGGAAGAGAGAGAACTGTTTTTGGAGTCAGGTAGAGTTCTTGAGGGAATGAAGCACTAGAATCACAGAATTTCTAGGTTGGAAGAGACCTCAAGATCATCGAGTCCAACCTCTGACCTAACACTAACAAGTTCTCCACTAAACCATATCCCTAAGCTCTACATCTAAACGTCTTTTGAAGACTTCCAGGGGTGGTGACTCCACCACTTCCCTGGGCAGCCTGTTCCAATGCCTCACAACCCTTTTGGTAAAGAAGTTCTTCCTAACATCCAACCTGAAATTCCCCTGGCGCAACTTTAGTCCATTCCCCCTCGTCCTGTCACCAGGCACGTGGGAGAACAGACCAACCCCCACCTCACTACAGCCTCCCTTGAGGTACCTATAGAGAGCGATAAGGTCACCCCTGAGCCTCCTCTTCTCCAGGCTGAACAAGCCCAGCTCCCTCAGCCGCTCCTCATAGGACTTGTTCTCCAGGCCCCTCACCAGCTTCGTTGCCCTTCTCTGGACTCACTCAAGCACCTCGATGTCCTTCTTGTAGCGAGGGGCCCAAAACTGAACACAGTACTTGAGGTGCAGCCTCACCAGAGCTGAGTACAGGGGGACAATCACTTCCCTAGCCCTGCTGGCCACACTGCTTCTTATACAAGCCAGGATGAACTAGGCAGGGGGATGTGGAGGCTCTGCTGCATACTCTTTTTTTCTTGCTTGCACATGTGGATAACCCATATGGCTGATCTCTCTGAATCTCTTTCAAACTCATGAAAACAGAAACAAACAAACAAACAAACAAAAAAACACCACCACCTGCCTTTGTGTCATGTTCACATTCTTGTTTAGAGAAGAAGTTAAATATTCAGCTGCTCCATACACATTTTGAGCCCAGAAGCAGAAATGCTTTAAAAATTGTTGCTTTCTGGTTCAGAGGCTTTTTGTTTAAATTTATATATACATTTCATTTGAAAAAATATAAAACAAATTCTGTTAGACTGGCAACTGTTCTATTATTTGCTAAGTGTCTGGAAGCCACAAGCATGTCTGAGATCATAAAAGTCCTTTGTCAGTAGAAGCTCTAATTCCTGTTAGTGTCACCTGGCTAGTGCCAAGGATCAGAAAATGTGGTACAATGCTGCAACATGCAAGAAAAAAATTTAAGCCTCAAACTAAAGCCAAATCCCATTTCCTGCAGCAGTTTGAACGGAAGTCCCAATAAGCAGCAACTGATACAGGTGCTGACAATAACCATAGCTGCAGCAAGCTGTTCATTAAAGATCCCAACTCAAACAAACAGGCCCCACTAGGCTTCATGAAAATCACTGTCTTGTCCCTCCAGTTGCTCATTAGGCTCCCATTCAATTTACTCATGGTTGTTGTCAGTTTGCAAAAGAGCACCTCTCTGCATGATACTACAACCGCTGTTGATCCCAATTCTGTATCCAACACTGCTGCCTGCCTTGGAAGTAGATTTGGGAAGTTGGAAGAAGGCACTGGGAAGGGTGGGTCTGTGTAAATTCTTCATGTTCCCTCAGCTGGAGCCAGTGCTATTGCAGAATTGGCACCGCTGAATGCAAGGACAGTGATTTCCATTTACCTCTCCTTTGCTGATTTTTTTGGCAAGGTTCAGTGCAACAGCAAAATGATAAAAATTCTGCCTCAAAGATAATGTAACGATACATGAAGCAAAATGTGAAGTGAGGCATTTTCCCTGTTTATTACTGAGGATATGAAATAACCGAGAGTAATAACAAGTTCCCTAATTTGTATGGCAGGAATGCTGCAAAATTTGGACATACATTTCCTCTGTCTGTGTGAAGAAATGTGTTTGCGGGTATGGGGAAATTTGGTCTGAGACCAGTTCCCAGAGCATGATCCAGAACACATTGAAATAGCAGAAATGGAAACAATCCTGTTGTACTCACTGAACTGTGGATCCAGTTTTTATGATCCATATTCTCTCTTCTCCAATGTTCCTCCCCTTACAAAATCAAAATGACTCCTGTTCCAGGACATGCTGCAAACCTCATTAAAAACTGGAAATTTAATTTGATTGAACAATAGTGAGAGCATCTACCTTTACCTGAGCCATCCTCCTAAAGTTGGTACCATACATATTACCTTGCAAATTGCTTTGCAGAGCCATAAAATACAGATGATCCACAACAGCAGTTGATGATCCAGAGGCCCTGAACATCATCGAGATAATACTAGTGCATAACACATGAGTATTTCATGTATTTATTTATATACTTGATGGATATCTCAATTTTGCTGTCAGGTAATTTAAACTACAGTTCTAGCCAAAAGACTATGTCCATTTATTTTTTCATTATTAAACCAGAAATATAAACACATTTCAAAAAGAAATGAATACTATAGTAGATAAAACCTACAGATAGAGAGAAGTAATATTCTAGAAAATAAACTCCATCCATAGCTTATATGATGAGCACTTGCAACCAATATTCATTGTGATATTCCAAATAACAGTCATCTGAAGTGACTTTCTTTATTCTGTACTTATAGACCACCCAGAGAAAGTACAATTCATATTTTTGTAACATGTTTAAGTTAATGCCCGCGTTCATCGATCTATTATATGGCAGGAGTGCAGTTTACTGAATGATAAGTGAATAAAATATAAAATCAGCGCTTTTCTTTTGTCACTGTTCTGAGATTCATTCTTCATTTCAACTTTTTTTTTTTTAACCTTTGTACGTTGTTTTGTAGATGAGAGTTTACCTATATACATAATTTAACTTAATTTTTTAAAAACAACTTTACCTTTCATATTAATAGGTCTAAAAGTAAATAATGAAATAAAATGAGAGCCATAGGTACCTTGTACTCTGCTGATATTTTTAGTCCTGCACTGCCACTTATCCCTGCCTTTCTAAAGAAAGTCATGGCTGTATTTATGCCTACACACACACAGCCATACTTACAGAAATTTGTAGGCAAGCAGACATGGGAATTCATATATCCCAGATTAGAAATAAACACAGTTTCTTAAAGTTAAGCCTTATACCTATCACCAAGCAGATTTCCTTGCAGTTTGTTAAGTACAGCTCTAGCAATCCAAAGCTTCCATTCATCCTAGTTTGTGCTGACGATGTTTTAGTTTCTTATCTTTCTCTAGATTTATTACATTTTTGTCTATGTGTAGTCAGAATTTGAGTTTGTTTTTATTTTTATTTATTTATTTTAATATGCATGACCTCCTTGTTTTTCTGTCTATTCTCTTCTGTTCACACCCACCATGCACACTTTTTCCATTCGCAAAATTTGTTCTTCCTTGAGCCTTTTGCAGGCAAACGAGTTAAACCCATGGCACAGAGTGTTTTGCATTTCAGAAAAAGGAGCGAAAAGAAACACCCCACTGTTTTGCTCTTGCATACCACCTTAATAGATTTACTGAGAAGGACAAGGCAGTCCATCTTGAAGGCTATAATGCTATTTCACTTTGACATCTGTTCTAAGGTAATGGTATCTATCATTAACAATGTCATTAGTGACCACTTTCAGTCCATTGTTCTCTGTGTCTAGGCTGGCTATAAAGATCTCATTTTAGACACTTAGCTCTGTGCATATGCCCTTTCATGACACAGTACTCTGGCCAAAAATGCTTTATGGCTGGTCATACTATAATCATTTATTTTCATTTAAAAATACAGCATGTGGGATTTCAAATAAGAAAACAAGGTAAAAAATGACAAGTTTTTCAACCATTCATTGATACAATGTCCAGTATCTCCTAGTTAAACTATAGTAGATGAGCACTAGACATGCAAAACATGAAATCAGGGAACAGCTGGAAAATTGTAAGCTGTTTTAAGCGAAACATTGTTTATCCTTTTGTGATGTTCAACTGATTTGAACAATGTGCAAAGGATATTCACAAAAATGACAATTCTGGGTTAAGCATAAAAAAGACCAAATAAGCAAGATCTGGTTTAAACTTCCAACCTGATTTTGAAGAATTATCCTATGTGAGATCATTACATTACTCAATATCCTACTTCTGTCCCATAATCTTTGAAAATATCCCTAAATAAGCTCTTACCAATATTAGCAAAGCTGCCTGTCCTCAGAGGGATTTAAAGTAGAATCACGAAGACAATGCTGCTCAACATTTCACCTCTAGCTGGATTTTTTTTTTGGCTAGCCTAACTGGAGATTCTGAAAGTAAACCAGAATCTCTTGATATTGATAGCTCAGAGGTTTCACCCAAATCATTCACAGATGCTGGAGGAAATTCTGCCTTTACTCTGGGTGTTATTGCTTTTGGGAGTATTAAACCCCACCCTTTCCATTAATTTCATTAGCTTCATTTTGTAAACTGGTTTCAAAACGGTATGTATGAAGTTTTGTTTTGTTTTGTCTTTTATTTTTATTTATTTATTTATTTATTTTAATCTCCTGCTGAAAGACTCTAAGCTGGCCAGCCAAATTTGAAAGAGGAATGAGACAGATGATGTGAGACTGATAGCAACTGGAACACTTTACACTAAGAGAACTGTAGATTACATGAAGTCAAAATGAGTATTTTATATGTTTATATTTTGACAGAGAAAGTAGCAAAGGCTAATAGAATAAAAGTAGAGAATGGCATGCAAGTAGGCTTGTTTTCCATAACCAGCTGGAAATTTTAGAGCATATTTAGTTAAGACAGGACTGGAAACATGTATCTTTAAACTAATTAAAAAAAAAAAAAAAGTGTAGTGGCATTTGTACATCTGCAGACAGTAATGTCCTCGTTATTCTAGACTCAAGGTATTTCTGAAAAATATAAAAGGTATTAAGATGAATTCCAGACTACATTACTATTAGTTTTGCCTGTAGGTTAGCTGTGAGCTGATTTTAGTCTGACAATATGAATTTAAAATGATAAAATTACACAATTATTGAGACATATCCATGCATTCATATAGGCAGTTACTTGGACTGTTAGGTACTTGTAGCCCAGTAAGTTTGTCATTTTGCTATGTCCCTGTGCTCATAAGTATATCCATTCTGTTATGGGCCTAAACTGGAGTTTATTAAAGCTTAATGGGATCTTTGCATTGGCTTCATTGGGCTTTTGACAAGGCCCATTAAATACGAAATCTGAATCAGCAACAGAATTTGAACAAAGATCAAAACAGTCCTCCCTCTCTGGAGATAAAAATTCTGCTACACACTGCTTGTGTGCAGTCAAAACAATTGGGCTGATCTCCTCAAGCAGACCCACCTCCCTCATCTTCGATTTCTGATGCTTGATTATGGCTGGAACCAGTCTGTGTGTAGACACAAAGAAGTGGGTTTTTTGTTTCCTAACATTAGTGTTATTGCCAGAATATGAAACAAACAATTGACAGAGTGTTTCAGAAATTGTTAATGGAAAATAACACTTTTTTTTTTTTTTTTTTTTTTTTTTTTTTTTGCTATTTTGGTTAGTCTTCTCAATTTTAATTCATTCTGTACCATCAGTTTGTTAATATCAGTTGCTCACACAGTGGCAGAATATGATCCTACTAGCAGGATGTAAAGGAAGAGAAGAGGGGAAATTCATTTTCTGGAGCAGTTTGCAGGTGCTCAGCTTAAAACCATCACTGGGTTATATTTTATGAATATCTGGCCAGAGAGCATTAACCATATGGCTATCCAGAGGTTTGGGCTGGATCTACTTATACCTACTGTTAAACACAACAAAAACACAACAGGTGCTTTGAATTCTGTGTCAGTGTTTTACCAGAGCACAAATTACAACACAGAATTTTTAGAGAGAGAAATTCAGAGTGCGGTAAATTAAGATAAAAGCATCTTTCAGAAACAGACTGAAGATGAGGCTCCATGGCAGATCTTTCACAAGCAATGGCTTGTAGCAATTAGAATAATAAAGATTATTCCATCCCATTTACCAGTCCTGTAAATAGCTTACTTTAAGAATTTCAGAAGAGAGGGGTGGGTGGAATACACTGATCATTTGCCCACCTGTTAAGCCTAATTTTGGAGTGCCAGGTTCATGAGTTAGAAATTTAGGACCTAAGTAGAACCCCAAAGTAAGGCAGTCAGATTAATGAGCCACGTGTATACGAGTATGTAGAATCTCTGTGCCCTCATAACAACACATCAACCTAAAACTGATAATATTTTTCTTGTTCTAGTTTTGATCCACTTGGAAGTAAGGAGTAATCATAGATGAACAGGAGACTTCTGTTTCAGCTGAATAGTTTCAAAGCTTGGATAGACTAGATAATACTGTTGACATGCTCAGTTGCTTATTCAAACTTTTTGTTGGCTATCCAAGTTTTCCCTCTGAACCAGGGCTGATTGCATACTTCAAAATGGTGTTTGCAAACATTCTTCTGCATTCTGAGCAGCTGCTCCATTCATTCATGTTTTTGCTGCTTTTTATTTACTATTCATGAACATCTGGACTATTAAGATTCTGCATGAATGTTTGAGGAATTGCCGTTCCCGATATTAATACCTGCATAGCTTTTGTGAAGAGGTAGGCATTCACAGCAAAACATTTTTTTAAGCATTTGTTAGTGGCAATTTTTTTTTCTCTCTGTCTGAATATTTTACTCATCCAATTGGGAAGCAAAAGAAGCAGCACATGATTGGAATGGCAAAGCACCCACTATAAAAGCTCATAGTTAATGAGTGGTTCATGGATGTTGTACAGGCTAAAATTTATTAGCATAAGCTTTTCATCAAAGACTCACTAACAACAAATTAACCATTATAAGAAGCAACAGAAAAAAAAAGTATTAAATCTCTGGACTGTTTATTCACAGAAAATATATTTCATATATCCCCTTAATAATAAACTTCTGAGGTCAGCCTATCGCTAGTTAACTGTGAACTTACTTTGGTGTCTTTGAAGTATTGCTAACTTCCCTCTGGGATTTATTTGTGTTTGTTGCCATGGTTTATATCCTGATGGGTGCCAGATGACAGACTCCTCCGCATTTCAGTAGGTACTTTGAGAATAAGATGTCTTGTACTACTTCCTTTTCTTTTCTACCTGATTCATCATTTTGCATCCTGACTCTAAGCAGCTGTCACGTTCTTCCCAGATTTGTAAGCAGTAAAGATGAACGTGGGTGAGATTCCCACACTCACAACTTTCTGGTTCTATCTAATGTCTTCTATTTCCTTTTTTTTTTTTTTTTTTTAGTTATCCTTTGCAGTTTTTCTTCCATCTTTCCCTGTTGCAGGGTGAAACTGCAAATGAACTACACCCTCTGTATTACAGTTTAAGATTTGTGACTTTTAAATTAAGATTATGTAGCAAACTCCTGTTATAATTAGCTGTCTTACCTAAATTTAATGAAAAAAATGCAAATAATAAAACTGCTTAAGAACAATATGCCCATAAATCTTATGATTTAGGCTCAGCTTACTCCAGCTGGAGCAACTCTCTGAATCACTGACCTATACTTAGATTCCTTATAGTTAGATTCCTATTAGACAAAGTAATATTAACATTTTAAATACTATTATTTACAAGCTGATATTAAAAATCATCTTCAGAATACACGACTGAGAGTCAAGAAGTTGAGAATGAAGGAATTTCATCCACCTCGCCTCTTAGACAACCTGTATACAAATTCCTCCACAGCAAGGTGATAGACCAACATTCAAGTCCCTAATCTGAATTTGTCAGAAGCAGCACACTCATTTCTAATGTAAAGAGGCACACTAGGTAAGCATGATTCAGTAAGAGAAAAGACCAGGAGATTCCTCATTTGGGGCCTGTGGCAAAATGTCTGGTCCTACTAGCCATCGATGTTTACACACGGTGCATGTAAACCTATGGAAAACGAGGGTCACAATGTCTCTGTTAAGTTTCTCTGAAGTTAAATATTTAATAAAGTTACTGCAAGAGTCATCTCCAGCATAATGCTGTACTGAGAGTTTTGTTGTGCTGCCCAGAGGCACGGTAACCAGGTACTTTCATGTGCAGCAAGAACTTGCATACAAAATTAGATGTACAAGCTTTTCTTGCACTACTGTGTGCAGCTTTTTGGCATCAGACAGCTCCATTACTCTTGGGAGGGTCATATTGTCATAAGAGACCCTCTAGCACAGTTCTGGCTGGGAACAGAAGTTAAAACAATATGAAGTTTGGAATTACTAGACTTGCACTGTTGAAACAATGCACAGCTTAATCTAGATATGCTGTTTATTCAGCTCTAGTTCATTCATCAATATGCAGCATTATTTGAAATAATTATTTTCTTGCACTACGAAAAGCATAATTGACATAGAAGCATGAAACATCCAAGTCTTGCAGTTGGTAATAATAGGAATAACAAAAATGCTAAAGAAGTACTTTGTGTGTGAATATTTTTATACATTAATCTTGGTTTGGTAAGATGTAGGTTTTGTATTTAGCAAGCATTCATATTCTCAAGATCTTTTAAAGCAGTTATTTGACATTTACTCTGACGGGAAACTTTAACACATTTTATGCATCTAGCATTTTAGACATCTAGCATATCTGGTTATTGTATTTTAGCAATTACAGTGCATTAATATACATACTTACAGCTACTGTAGACAAATTGTATTCACAAATTCAAATAAGCTTACATATAAATTGCCTGCTCTTATTACTTGCTTTTGGAAGAGAATATGGCTTAAACAGACGTAGGTGTTGCAACAAAAAATGACTGGTGGTTAAATAAAAGCTTCCATTTGCTGCTTCATATTGTCAGTGCTTACCAAAAACATACTAAAGTCATACACTGAGAAATAATATACCTCTATGTGTATTTATATTCAATTTGTCACATCAACTGCAGTATTTGATGGATGCATTGCAATTAATGCCCAGATGTGATGATGACTAAAAAATAATAATAATAAAATAATGGTAAAGTATGTGCTTAAGATGACAGGGCTTTCTCGTATTTTACCTACAATTCCTTTCCTTGCTCTTATATAATATATATAGTTATAAAATAGTTATTTCATACTGATTTTTCCAAAAGCTCCTAGCAAGATATTTGGTCCTGTTATTCAATTAATTATATATTGTTATTAAGAAATATTATATACGATGAAGAGATAGAAACAAGTAATACTTTTTTTTTTTAAATTAACAAGCACTGGCTTTTTTATAATTATGATTTTTTAATGTTATTTTTAAGTATCTTGCATACCTTGGGAGATAAAGTTAAACACTGACATTTTGCTATTCTGCTGTCTACTCAAAGCTAATGAAATTGCTAATCAAACCTGTTTCTAAACACGCATCATTAATATTTATAATGCCAATGAGTTTAGAAAGAAACTACTGTTCAGAAAATCAGAATACCTCTAACGCACTAGCATAACACAAGCAAGAGTAATAGGCTTTTTAGTTCAGTATATTATGTGCAAAGAAAAAAAAAAAAAACACACAACAAACTGTTGTATGCATTGAACTTCCTTAATGTGTTGCTACCCCAAACACAAGATGATGAATTTGGCAATGCAGTATTGTGCGAAAAGAGAGCAATTCTGGAACAGAAATATGTATGGGGAGCACTCTTGGATGTGCAAGGGCTGTAGAAGGGGTGCAAGAGATTGACAAAGCAGCTCTGAACTGCCTGCACAGAGTAAATGCTCCCTTCCAAGTGGAGCAGGAGGCTTGTAGCTCAGTGCTGCTGCTATTGAAGCTAACCGCCAAACTCCTTTCAAACTCATTTCAAACAGGAAAGAGTTCTTTCATCCTTCTGTGTCATGAGGATATTCCTCATTAAAGGGCTGTATTTCTGGGTTCTTACTCTGGTTTTATTCAGCCTGAACTCAGGCAAACGTGTATTAGCGCCATTATGGTCAGATCTCTGCAATATACATCAGCTCTTATTTAATTTAATTTCTGAAGCAGTGGTAAAAAGATGCTGCAGTAATAGGTAAGCAACTTGTTAGGTCACTTGCAACTTTGCAACTGCATAGCAGTCAGTGTAGATTTTGCAATAAGGACTGCTGGGAAAAAAGGCTCTTTGGGCTCCTCTGTTTTATTTTAGTCCATATATATATATATATATTTTATGTTGTCTCATCTAACAACAAAAGCTAAACAATGACAATAAAATTATTACCAGTCTTATTTTAAGCCTGTTTGCTATATAACTGTAAATTTTTCTGTTAAGGCCACTTACATCCTTGATAATTAGTTTCTGGCAATTCATTGTGGTTTGTGTTCGTACAAAGTAAGCACAGAGTTATAGATAGCAGAGATAGGAAGAAATGCTAAATTGATCTAATCCAGACCTACTCATCCTTTAATGCATAATTATTTCTTAAATTCAATTTTCTAGATATTATTTTTATTAGAAATATACAGATAAGAGCTTAAAATGTCTCTCTTCCATTAAGTCTTTTGCAGTATTTTTCCATGACCTAATCATTCAGTCAGAAATTTCTTCCAGATATGTCTGAATTATTTTTTTCTTGATTTCATTCTATCATTCCCCACTTTTCAGATAGGTGTAACTCTAAACAATTCCTTTTCCTTTCTGGTATTTACAGAACACTTTTCCAATAGTGCAACAAAAATAGCTTCAGTAAATATGAGGCATATTGAAGAACATGTTAATTCTATACATTTTTGTCTGCATCAGTCACTTTTCAGACTATATTGCCTGCAGAAATCAAATGTGGTTTTGCTGTTTACTATTACCTTCAGGCTTATTAAAGCTGAGAATTCTCATATAGGTGACCTGAGGATTCATTTCACTTCTTTTATTAGGTGTAAACAAGAAAATAGTGATGAGTACAGTGCATGTGAATAATGATGTGGTATTTTACTTGAATATCAGATGTCATATTCTTGAGCATATTCATATTGTTAATATATCCAATGAGCATACTTTAAAGGAAAGATGAATGTACCTTATGAACTGGACACAGGAAGAAGAATGTCAAGTTTGCAAAGAATAATTCAAATCTGAAGCTATGAGAATATTTTTTCACCAGGATCTGGTTATATAAAGTTAAGTATATGCCCAGTGTTCCTTTCTACCCTTCAACAAATACTTTTGCTTAATAAAACTCAACTTTGGCAAGGATCAGTTGACTAATTTGTTCTTCAGCATCCCTGGCTTGAAATCAGAAGAAGACTAATGATGCAGTCAGTAGACACTTCTCAGTTTGTACAGGTTTACCCAAGGCATTGGACATCTGTTTATGAGAGATCATGCTGAGAAAATGCCTAGATAGTGTCATCTTTCATCTTAACAAGTAGTGGAAGTAACAATTAACATTCTTGATTTATGGATTTTTCTCAGATTTTTTTTTTGTTTTGTTTGTTAGTTATGATATCCTTCATTATCCAGAACTGATATTCTTTACTATTAATTATCTGTTTGTCCCCATCCTTTGAATATCTATCTTATTCTGGCTGGTGTAACAGTGTTGAACTACAGCTAAGATGAGACATAGAGAGGCCTTTGCAAGAGTTGAATGAAAACAGAAAATATTTTCGTATACAATTGTGCTAAAAAAAAAAAAAAAACACAAAAACAACAAACTGCAAAAATCCTCTAAAATTTTATGCTCTAACTTGTCTTCTGAAGTTGGTTTGTACAATGCTTAGGTCAAGCATTTTGTGCTTTTGTTGTTGGTTGTTTGTTTTGTTTTGCACATTTCTCATTTCTTTGACAAATGGATTTTGCAAAGAAATGGAAAAGCAAAACACTGAGGAAAAACATGGCTGTTGTGAACTTTTTCCTTGTTGGTGCAAAGTAGCTCAATAGGAAATAAAAGCATGCATTACCGTTTCTTTTTGTTCCTTAGAGTTTCTACTACAACTTATTGACTGTAAAATATGTCAATAAATCATGTCAGTAGTCTTCATTATTTTGATAGTGCTGAATAGCACCATATGTATTTATGCAGTATTCTTTTTTGGGGAAGGTATATTTCAGCCCATTAATGGCTCTTGTCTGCTTTGGTCAAATATCTCTGAGTCACTGCCAGTGGTTTGTAAGAGTGGTCATCAACACCCTGTTATTCCTGTTACCTGACACGATCTTTGGAAACTACAAATTTCTTCTGTTAACTTTGTTCTAATCACAAACCCAAATGTATCTGATATTAAACCATAGCTACAACCCAAATTAAATTCTTATGATATGATATGAAGAAACATTTACGAGACTTCAGCACTAAAGCAGCAGGTACATGAGTAGAGGACTAAGTTCAAAAAGTTTTCAAAAGAAATCCTTACTTCTTCATTGCTACAAGAATATCCTAATCCTAGATTTCTTGTACTGTCTGCAACTTCATTTTTATTAACTCTCTTCAGAGATACCTTAACTCATCATTTAAATGGGTAGTGGGCAAGAAAAGTACATCTACTGTTATCCCCTAAATCCACCTGACCCAGCATAGCCATCCTAGACAGAAAAATCCTAGCCATAAAAATTTTACTGGACAGCAGAAGGAGAATTGACTTTTCAGTAAAACCTGAAAAGGAATAATTTGTTTTGATGACCTTTAATAACATGAGCAGAGGTTTGTAGCAGAAGATGCTTTGTATGCAACAGTGTGCAATGAAGATTAGACTCTGCAGTAGTGGCTCAGCTTAATGATTTCAACAAAAACCCACTAAGATACTGTCAGTGCTATATACTACATTTTGAGAGCCAAGATTTATTATTATTGATCTTTGGTGTTAGCAAAGAAAAAACAGCAACTTCCTATTTTCTCCCACATATCTTTGTTTATTACCCTATGCAACCTTTCCACAAAAAAAAAAAAAAAAAAAAAGAAAAAAGAAAAAAGGAAAGAGGAAATGGATAATGCAAACTAAAAAGCCTTGCATGGCTGTGGAAGACACTTGTAGGATTGGGTCTGTAAATACACGGTGAAAGCATGTTGGAAGAAGACCTGTCCATATTGAAATGAAAGTCAAAACTCATGCTGCTTGCACTTGGCCGTGGCTCCACATGGAATTTTCTCATCACAAGCCACTGTTCAAGTGAACTTATTGTTCACTGGTCTTTGCATCAGGAGAGAATGGAGTAACTTAAAAACACTTGCAACAACAAGAAAAATATTGCGAAGTGCATTCTATCTTTGCATCCTACCTTCATTAATACAGATGTTTTATAATTCCCACAAGAATTTGGGAATTCTCTTTGGGATATTTTGGCTGGCATGTAGCCCAATTTGCACATGCTTCAGCTGCTTCATTGTTTTGAAATACATAACTAAAATATCCAAATCACAGTCCCTCTGAGCAAGGTTTTGTTTTTCTGTTGCTACATATTAAAACATACATTAATTAAAGACTGGTAGATTGCATAACAAAGTGTAATATTTTTTTGAAATAATACTTACGATTCCAATGAAGGTAAGAGGATATATGTTTAAAAATATTTGTTTTGAAAATGAGAAGGAGGAAGAATAAAATTACTGACTTTATAGTCACATAGATAAATGTTTAGAATATATTTACAGGTAGAAATAAATACAGATAGACTAGATTTAGTATTCAAATGACCAGAAAATGACATTTTGGGGTATTATTTATAAACATGCAGGTGTGCTGTGTATCTCTCTCTCTATCTGTACTGTATATATCTGTACGTGTATTTCTGTGTGCATGTATGGTTTTGCAAGGCACAAATCTGCATCCCTCAACAGCCACAGGGCTGGAGCAGCAGTCTCTGGCAGAGCTGGGCATGCTGCTTCTGAAGTCTACAGCAGTGCCCTGGAACTATTAAGGTTCTCTCCTCAAGGGAGAAAAAGAACAGAACAAGAAACTCTTCAAGCACAGGCACTTTGTGGTTATCATAGAATTCTCATCTTCTTCATATCACTTCTTCCTCACATACATAAAACAAAACAAAAACAAACATAAAATGAAACTAAACACCTACATTTTGTGAATGAACATGAGAATACAGACATGTTCATCCCTACTTTTGTATCTACATGTAAATATTCCAGCTGCTATGTCAACATTTCAGTTTTGCTTCCCTCCTAAAGAATGTTAACCAAACTGTTCTAAATATGTTAAAACCAAAGACAATGGATTGCAAGCTTTACAAAACATGGTAGAGTTCAACTGTCTCATTTTTCATGAGTTTATTTTTTGTTCTCATTTCACACCTTACCTCTTTTTTACGTGCAGAACTGTGCTGCACCAAAGCGGTTCTTTAGTCTTAGAGACAGACCCCATTAAACATGTTTTACTTTTGCATAAGCTTAAAATTTCAAACACCAATACCTTCCACCATGAATAACCCTAGCTGTGCTTGGTTCTCTGTTGTTTTTTTTTTTTTTTTTTTCTTTTTTTCTGGAAATCCTTCTAGAAGACTACATTTCTAAATATAAACTTCAGTACAGAAATTGCTATATATGACACACTTAATGCACACAGATATTACCAGTCATCTTATATATATTCAGATATGTATGTTTACAGGAGCAGTAAGTGTTGTATAAAATAAAGGAAACATTAAAGGTATGTTTGGAGGCAAAACAATATATTAAAATTTCAGCACTATAACATAACATAACAGAAAAAAAATGTAGAAATTCACCAAACTTTCTCTTTATGCAACCAACTGCATTCCCTTCATTCAAAGAAACAAATATGTCATGCAGTGATAGGTATGTCATGTGAATTGCAGGCTTTAGAAAAACAAGGACACTATCTATGAGAAACCAGACAGTACAAAAATCTCACCAATATCACCAGAAACTTACAGATTTATACGGTAAATTTAAACCTAAAATTGTAAATCATCCTCAAAATATTAGTTTAGCATGCCTTTCTTGTCAAATTTTGCATACAAGTCAGTGAAATGGAGAGCAAGCTCTTCTTCAAAGATCTATGACTCTGAATGTCACTCAAAGCTATTTAGATCAAGTAGTTTGCATCTGAGAAGTGTACAATGCTTGGAATCGATACATTACTCCACATTTGTTTTGGACTTTTACATTATTATTATTATTATTATTATTATTATTGTTATTATTATTATTATTATTATTATTTTTGTTAAATGATGGGATTTCAGTTATTTCTTTTAACTTAGAAAATAATCTCTGATTGCAAACCATGTTGTTGTCTGAACTTGTATTTAGATTTTGTGAACCCCTCCAAATGACTGCACTTGTAAGCAGATGAAACATGATGTACGCAGACGAAACAAGGTAATGGGATCGTGTTCACAACGAAATGCTCTAACTCTGCCTGTATGGAATTACCAGGGATATTAAAGAGAAGACTGCAAGGCCAGTGTTGCGTGGCAAAACAATCTCTCTGCTCCTGGGCCACTTGTGTTAGAGCCAAATAATCAAAACCTTTTGCCCACAGATCTTTTTCCCCTGTATTGCAATACGCTTGAGTGCTCAGGTCAGGTAGCTCTGATATGGGAGCTCTCTATCTCTTCTCCCATTGCAAAACTAGCCTCCCATGTACTGAGGCATCCATTTTTCACTATCCCTGTATGGATCCTGTCCTACACCTCAACTACAGCTACCCATCTCTAAATTTTTACTACCAGTTTTCAAACCATTAACCATGCAGTGTCATTTAGATTTGGTAGTGCCGTGCATGTGGCTAACTTAACTTACAGACTTGTTACATATATGTGAGAGTGCTACCTTTGAAAAAAATCCCTTTTGTCACCTGGATTTGGGAAGTTTTAACCTTTCTAAAAATGATTGTATAATCAATGGATCATTGATCATTTATGTACTTTTTTTTTTTTTTTTTTTTTTAATTATTCTAATTTAAACCCTAATTTCTGTTTTGTCTTTTTAGATCCACTAACCTCTCCTCAGAGTATACCTAATTTTCAGACATAGAAGTTTTATAACCAAGTCCCATTTTTCGTATTAAAAATTTGTTATTTGCAGAAGCTGTTAAAATGATTTTTTCAGTGCTCTGCTCAATTTACAAGATCCCTCAAATCCTTCAATTTTTGGCTGCATAGGAATGTCACAACCCAAGGGGTTCATGTTTCATTTTTTACTCATATCTCCACAGACAGAAAGACTGTGTTTTCAGACATGACCATAAGGCGTGTAATATTTTCCCACATCCTCTCTACAACCCCAACATATTATTTTTTTTTTGGTCTGTTTCAGGTTTCTTCATTTTGGCCATTCTCCGGTAAGCTCTGAAATGATTTCCTGGTGTTTATATTTTAACCTTCAATCTTGCTTTCATTTTCCTTTTATTTCTGTACTCTCAGTTACTATGATGTTCCTACAAGTTTATCTCCTGTAACAGTCCTCTTTAGATTGGCATTATGCTGTACAGCACCAAATGCTCCCTGGCACTTCAGTTGGAAAATGATTGGAATTGACTTAAACTTGCTGAATGCAAGTCAATAGAATAGGTACAGCATATACTACACCAGAGATGCTGACTATACTTCTGTGAGACTGTGTGTAAGATCTAACAGTGAGAAGTCAGAAAAAATAACTGTATTTACCTTGCCACGAGGAACTCGCAGGAAAGGGCATTTGAGGGTGGATCAATGACATGATTGAGGTTTAGATCTTGCTTGCTACAGCGATGTCTTTGACTTCTCTGCTCCCCCGTTGACCTGTACAGAAGAGAGGTAATTGATGACAGCCTGTTACCAGGAGCAGGTTATAATACTCCTGTTGTCCATCCACACAGGCAACCTAATTTTCTCCTGTGTCTAGAAACCAGTTCATCTCAAACACCTGCATTCATGGATTAGTTTCCCACGCGAGCTGTTTGGACATAGTGTTGTTCAATATTCTCAGCATGTTAATGTCAGGGATAAAGGGTATTATTATTACTATACAATCGACTGTGCACTTTTGGCGGTGCAGATTATTTTAATAGTACACATTCTTTAGTTTATTTTTAAGCAATTTCCCAATGATGTTGTAACTCTAGGCCAGATACAAGTTTATTTTTTTTTCCTCATTATTATGCTGTGAAAAGCATAACTGAGATCCAGTAATATGTATACATTAACCAGCTGTTTTATGATTTCATTGGACAGTTTTTATCCTCCATTTCTGTTCGGGTTGCCAACATACTTATAGTTGTTATTACTTCATTCATTTATTATTTTTTTTAAATTTGTTCTATACTTTTTTTTTTTTTTCTCATATATTTAATTCATGCCACATTACTGTCTTCTTGAAACTTTTCAGAATTGTTTTTGCTCTCCTGACAACCATTATAATACTGCCACATCTCCAGAGCTGGCTGAAGTCTTAACTGTAAAGAACCTGTTTGAAAAAAATGTTTGTTTGTTTGTGGATAAGCTGTCCAAAACTCTGGGAAGACATTCATTATTTTGAAGTATTTACAGACATTTATTATTTTGAAATATTTACAAAACAGATCAGCTCGATATATTTCTGCCCACAGACTGCTTGAATTCCTTAAGATTTAACCAAAGTAAGAGATCTTTGCTGAAGTACACTTTTGTAAAACGTGAAGAAACTTAGGGGCTGGCTCCGATTGCTGAATTTGGATATTTGACAGAGACCAGTTTCAGCATCTCTTAAGGGTATTAAAACAAATTAAAACCTGCAAAACAAATGCCTCCCACGTTGCATTAGAATAGCAAGGAGATAAATTGGATAGTAGTGGCTGACCTGTATTAACTTCTTAATTAACCAAAACCAGTCATTAAACTGTGAAAACTTTGGATTGCCCTATGTAAGTGTGCATGTTGGCATTGAAAGCAGCTTCAAGGCCAGTGGATATTTATTAGACAATAATTAAAAGACTGAATGTTGAAGCCATTTGAAAGGATCTATTTGATAAATCTACCATACTCCCGGATTTAGGCTTTTTTACTTAAGATCCACACACACATGTATATATTCCTTACTCTATATATTTTATATTGCAGCTTTATTGAGGATTTATTGTCTTTTCTATTTGCCTTGGTTTCTCACTGGTAACAGAAAACACTCTCATTGCTCTATCTCTGTGTCTATGTTCCCTAAATAATAACTGAGAGATTTTTACTCTTAAAGAAACAGACAAGAGAAGTCTTGCATGTGCTTTATTAAATAATACTCTAACTAAAATAGCTAATAAACTAACACAACATGATTAGCAGTCACAAGACTGTCTCTGTACATGCATATTTAAATTTTACAAAGTTCATGAAGCAAATCTAAATTGTATCCTGTCTTGGAAAGGACACGGGTTGACCTCTACTGTATTTGCAAGATAGATTTTTTTTCCACATGAGATCTTGATCTATGTGAGGGTGGGAGGAGAAAAAGAGGCTTTGGATAGCAAGAGAGGCTCTACGTGGGATTAATGTTGAATTACAATGTTTTAGAGAGCTCAGCTATACAAACCCCAATTGCGTTCACTGTATAACCTTTTTTGAACATTTCCAGATGCTGCCTGGAAATGGTGAGCACAGGCTGAACATGATATCTGGGTAAGTAGCACAGATTTAGCTTATCACTACGTGTGGTAACTTCTATGACAAACCAGGTCCTCCCTGTGCTTTTCAAGCATATACACAAATGAAAGGGATTGAGAAAAACATTCTGCACCAATACCTACATTCAGTACACATGAAAGTGGATAGAAATCTGGGGCTTCATTCCGGCATCATATGAACCTGTACCCAAGCCCAGCAGATGTTTCTCCTGGGTCAGTGCCTGGCACAGAGCATGCAGCATGTCCCAGTCACATGCCTGGGCAGCTGAGAAAACCTAAGCAGAAGGGGTCTGTTCAAACACAACGGGGTGCATTTACCCTCTCTCTCCCTGCTCCCCCCAAAGTCTTTGAGAAGGATGAATGGCAATAAGAAGAACAGACTGCATGTGCTGACTGAAACCTGAGAGACTTATAGGAAACCTTGCCTCTGTTATTAATGCTAGTGTCAAGAAATCAATAAGGATTGCATGTTTCTCCTGATAATATCCTGGACTACATTCCTTACTGGCAGTTTTCTGTGTTAATTCAATTGGTCCGTACTTGGGTATCATGCCAGCAAAAAATAGTGAAACCCTCCAGCGCTACAAAGGAGCATTATTAACATATGCGGTACACTGTGCCATAGGCTACGTAGGGGTTCAAAAAGAACTGATCATCTAAACGTGGTGACTTGCCAGCTCCTACTTACACATATCGGCATGCCCCCAAACAGGAATCCAAAACTTTTTTTAAGGGATGGGTGAGCAGCCAACAAATTGGAGGAAGACAAAGCTTATCTTTCTCATTTTCTTCATGAATTTCTTTGGTGATGAGCAATTTTCATTGCTCATCACCAAAACATTTGACATAACTGGCTAGCCTATTAACTGACTCTTGGAGGAAAGTGTCTTATACTTCCCACCCTGCTTGTCAAGAGGCATTTGCAAGTCTTACAATGCATTTAATGAATTCTCTAGTGCTTGCACATTCAATTTCCATCCTTTCTTTTTAATCTTTAGTGATTTTAGCAGCAATGTCCTGGGAACCATTTTGGTACAAAAACTCTAATAAGGAAAAAAGCAGGGTGACATTTAATTAACAAAATTAATTAGTACTAAATAGTGAAAGAGCATTCTCTAGCCATTTATGAGACAACAGCTGAGAATGGAGGAATGCTGAGGATGACAGCTGGAAATTGTGTTCAATTAAAAAGTAAAACACATTCTGAAAATATGAGAAAACAATTTCTACACTGAAATTTTTCATGATCTCAAATTTTTGTGATCCTAATAACACAGTGTTGACTTTCAGCTTTTCTTGAGGTACCACACTGAAAATTTTCCTCTGGAGATATGATAGCCTATATAGAGAATTTAACATTGCTAATAATACCCTTGCTTTTCTTTTGTAGATACTTTAGAAAGTATTTGCAGGGCCTCCCCCAAGGATTTTTGGAATAGAGTTTGATACTCCAATCATGCAAATGAATATGAAGTTTAATGAAAGTTAGAGCTGAAAAGAATCAGTTACATCCACCATTCTTACTAACCAAATAGCTGTTCTCAAACGGTATTTAAAAATAAATAAATAAATAAAAAAGCAAATCTGCTTTATGGTAGAGATTTTAATTTTTATTACTATTATTTTTAACTCACTCCTGTTTACTGCTCTTAACTCTCTACAACATAAAATCAGGGAATAAATCCCCCAGTTTAATCTGAGCCTATTTGCCTATATTTTATTTTATTTTTTTATTTCTTCTAGCTCTGACGTTTAGTTTTAAATAAGTTAAAGCCAACATATTGTAAATGAACACTAAACTGCAGTCAAACTTCCCACTGCCCCCAGGATTGGGGCACAACATTCGGGATTCAGAGACAGTTTGTTTGACTTGTCTTCAGATCTCCAGAGTTGTTTGGAGTTGTAGGAAGCAGTGATAAATGATGTTACCATATATACTGAGCTCCTCTAGGACAAAGGCTACAAAGGAGTAGATGTAGTTTCTACTCATGCCAAATTGTTCATATATTCTGGAAACTAGGCAGTGCTGGTTACCCAATTGACCTTGAGCATTCAGATAGTCTTATTGCTTTCAGGATGGACTCTTATTTTCTCTGTAAGCTTTTTTCTTTACAGGAAGAAATGTCCTGCCTGGCTGTATCTATATCACCCTGCAAGTGGAGTCTCCAGAGCTACTCTCCTGGTAAGACACAGCTGCAGTCAGCCTCTACATAGGTCTGTTCCTAAAGACTGACATATGAGCTACTACATGGCTCTGTAACTTACACCATAGCTTTTGTCATCTCGTTTTGCCCATTTCAGCTCACTGAAATTCATGGCAACTCTGAGCTTCTTTTACCTGAAACACGCCTGGATCCAAAATTGGTCTGCAAGCTTTCTCCAGCTGTGACTTTCTTCTTTAATTCAGATAGAATTATTTTTATTTTATTTATTTTTTTTAAGAATCTAATTATTATCTAGTTTTCTGAATATCTATTCTAGAAAAGGTATTGGTCTTCTTAAAAATGTTGATTCAAGCAGAAAGAAAAATTTAAGCCTAAAATAATATCAAACATATATTCTCTATATTCTCTCTGTAGAAGACAGACAGTAGACTGTCCAAAGGAAAATCCAGTACCTTAGTAGTATGCAAAAGTATTTACACCATGATTAGCGAATTTATAAAACATGAAAAAAGCACAGCGAGCTTGAGAGTTGTGTATTTTAGATAGCCACATGAAATATATATGCACTATTCCCAAGTGTGATCTCTAGCATGTTGATGACATGTGCCTTCCACAAGACAAATATAGAGTGAGTTATGAAGTACTCAAGTAAATGGGGAGTAAAATACAAAAGGAAAAATATATAGTTTATGATCCAGCTGCCATGGAAAAATTATTGTCCAGAGTAGAAGAAAGGTAATCTGAAGACTCTGAGCCAGACAGTTTAAATCACATCATGCTTGTTCTCTTAAAATTGAATCCAGTGATGATTTTTTTTTTCAAGGCAGAAGATAGAAGTATCTTCAGTACTTATATTTATTTGATGACTAAAATGTTGCACTTGACCTTGAATGCATTTATGAACCTGCAAAACGGTGTATTTTGAGTTCCATTAGCTACACAGAAATTAAGAATATTCTTACTGCAGGGTAGGCTCTATGTTTATATGTTAATACATTTATATATTTATGTAGAATATGTTCCTATAACTTTCATTACTTTCAGCGTGGGTATTCCAAATTTTGAAAAAACAGGCCCATCTGAAATCATTTTAAAGATCAGTGAAATAATATTGTAAAGGTAGATATGCTTTATATTATTTTTACAATTCTGAGTGCTCAAATCCTTGAAGTGGGCATTAAGCCAAAATCTAATGATTACTAAAGTCAGTGAGGGACTTTCCCCTGTCCCCAGGATTGGGGCACAAAATTTGGAATTCAGAGACAGTTCTTTTGATTTGTCTACAGATCTGCAACCTATTTTAATGTCAAGAGTGCCCTATTTGTATTGCTTCACAGACACTCTCACTTTCTGAAGTATGCGGTGTTCTAATACTAAGGAACAATGCAAAAGGATTTTTCTAACATAAAGAAAGTGATGTTAGCAGATACATTATTACTTTTCTCTTATGAACATTTTTTTCTAAAACTAGAAGTGAACTTCTCTCAGTAAATGCCCATTTATTATTAAATGTATACTGGAAGATTCATTAATGAATATTGGAGAAATATTAATAATGTATTTTCCATACCTCTTTTATCCTGAAAGAAATGTTTCATAATTAGTTAAGTGAGTCACTATATATTCTCCCAAGTGTTATCAAAATAATTTAAGATTTACTGTATTTTCAAAGACACAACAGTACAGCTGGGGGGAAGAAGGATGGACAAGACCCACAACACACAAAATCAAAGAAACACCCTTAGTAACTTTTCACGAAAACAAATGTTGTGACATTGGGGTGATTGTTGTGATATGACCATAAAAAAATAAATCATTTCTTAAATTAAAGACATGTTTAGGACTGATGAGTGAATTATGAAGCAATGTGTAGACCTGTTCTTAACTGTGAGGATTCCTAGGAATGATGTTACTTCTGAATGATGGATACACAGGGGTTAAATTTATAAATAGTGGTCAATTTTCCACATAACAAATTAATCTCAAAAAAAAAAAAAATCTTGTCCCGGATTAAGACCAAAAATTTAAGCCCCTAAAAATCTTAATGAAAATGTATTTTGATTGAGAAAGACCGAAATTTGAAGTTCCCCAAATCATATAAGCAGCCTGCAGTCTTTGCCTGCCAGATGGCAAACCCCTGTCCTGGCAGCTGTTGATTAAAAGTGCTGTATAATTCAGCTTGGTTTCCCTGCTGCCCACCGAAGACCTGGGACAGAAGAATGCCACTATGTTTCTGTTAATCTGACCAGAAGACTCTGGTCAGGTTTTATTTCTACAGCTCACTGATAGCCAGCAAGGAAACTAAGAAAAATCATTTATCAGCTTTCACCTCCTAAGGTTTCTTGTGCTGCTAGTTGTCTAAGCAGGTGTAAGGAAGTCAAGGAGCTGAAGGAAGCCCTTGATTTTCAGTGGCCTGGCTACTGGGCCCAAGAGAAACCTGAAAATCCTCAGACACCCACCTCTGCAGCCTATTTGCCAGTTTAGCAGGCTGTTGAAAGCTTTTGAAGGCAATCTGAGTGATTTTTGTGAAAATCCTCCACACAGCCCTCCTGAACATTTTGAAATCACACCCAGTCTCTGCAATGGTCTCACTTGGAAAATGTTCTTTTAACTTGGAAAATGCCTGACCAGAGCTAGTACATACAGAATATGCTCTGTAACAAGACCAGGTGATTCTAACAGTGACTTCCAAAAAATACAGTGTATAAAATGTCCTGTTTACAAGCTTACAATAATATTTAAATCAGTTACTTAGAAACTGATGACATTTCAATACTGTATGTCAGTTAAATGCTAAGTGAAGTCTACTTTTTTTCCAAACTTACAGTTTAAAAATGGAGCAATGACTGTGATCATTATGCAACCAATTCAATCACATCTATTTCCCACAGTAGATTGTTCAAAATGAATGAAATAACACAAGCTCTTGTGCTTGTTTTGTTTTTAACAAAGGAAACGGATAATTTTTTGGGATGCTATCCATCAGCATGAGATTCTGATGTGTATTTAGTCTGGCACTTAATGGTAGTAATGAATTGCTGTCCATTGCTGGAAAGAAAACTGTTATGGGACTTACATCTTAACATGTCTTTTCTTCCTTTCCGCAAAAACCAAAGAGCTCCAAAGTCTGACTCCAGCTGATTGCTTTTTTAATGAATCTTAAGTCAGCCATCTCTAATTCAGAGTTTTCAGAGCTGGAAGTATTAACCTGATTCTTCTGAATTACCAATCAGTAAGTAACTGAATACCCATTTAGAAACTGTGTCTCTCGGCACCCATCAAAGGGTTCAAAATCCCTTTGATGGTGTCATCTCTGTAGCCCACACCTTATCAGACAGGTTTTCAGTGGGCAGAAAGTCTGCCACCAAAAAGTATTAGCCCACTGCTACTTTCTTAACCAGTTAATTACATTGGCTTAAGGCTACCTCTGGGTTCTTTTGTCAAAGCTAAATTTAGTCAAATTTGGGGTGTGAATATATTTTACTTTTGTTCTGTTTATCTGACTAACTCTGACTGCTCCCTTAGAGACTTATCTGAGAAGCTTTCCATCCTTCTCTTTGCCTTTGATCAAAGGCTGTCAGAATTTGCTTCATTTACATTTCAGACCCACTGATTAAAACCATGTCCTTTGGGTTATGAAGTATTGTTGGATGACAGAACTAAGACAAACTGTTCTAACTTCCTCATTCCATTGTATCACCTCAAGATTTTTATCACCGTGCTATTATGCCTTTCCTGTATCTGCGTGCCTGCCTGGGGAAGGAGCTTTCTTGTGGCACAAGTACCTATAATCTCCAGTTTTTAGGACAACAAATGACTCTTGGTCCTAGGGATATCATTATTGGTAAAAGTATTCTTAGTGTAAAGATAACCTGCTGACTGCTGGGAGCATAATTCTTTTCCAAATATTATTCTGCACGTATGGTAACCCCTCCTTTTCTGGAAAGCTACGAACAGCACACAACACCTGTGGCACTGTTCATTTAGGAGGGATCAGCTCTGATAGGTACAAAGCCACTCAGACTGAATAAAATCAGTAGAGAGAATACTACTTTGGTTCATCCTGCAGCATGTTCTGTGTTTCATGTTGTTAGTAATGAGCAAGGTTTGTGGCATAACATTTCCTCAACTAAATTTGTGTCCCTGATAACCTCTTACAGTTCCAGGCTTTCACCAGAATTTCCTTTCTTTCCTCAAGAAGGGTTCAGTTAAGCTTCTATTAAACTCATACACTGCCACAAGCCACTACCAGAATAAATCCCTGAAGCTTGACTTGGCTTTCTTCATTCCCATCCTTCTTGTTCTGGAGCAAGTGTTTTCCACTAAGAGCCTTGTGCTTTTGCTGGCTTTGACAACTAGTAGCTTGGTACGATAAGCACAAAGATGAGAAAAACACAGATCAATTGGACAGGCAAGTGTTTGACTAGCACTTAATGGAATTGCTAAACAAACAAACAAACCAACCAAAAAGAGATTTTGCTGCTATTACCTCCAGTGCAATGCACTGTAACTTTGCTTTTAAGACTTTTTATTTCAGAGGTCACTTAGACACTTGATTCCTTTGTTTCCTTTCTGCCTCTGCATCAAGTTTAAGGTTATTGTAGGCAGAAAAATTACCTGTTTATTTTTTTTTGCTATCATGAAAATCTGCTCCAGGATAAGAATTTACTAAGAGGAAAGAGGAATGAGACTCAAGTCTCTCCAACATTATTATTGCTATTATCATTATGTATTTTCCAAATTGAACCAAGGTTTTCTTTTCTCTCTTCCAGAATTTCCTCTTTCTGCGAGTAGTCATTCTTGATAGTCATGAAATTTTTAAATTGGTTTACTGTTGGTATGTACAGTGAACACTGAAACTGTTTCTTTCATTAAGAAAATAACCTTAATAATGTTTTCACTCACACGTCATGGGACAGGGTGACTGCCAGATTTCTGTTGCTTTTTCAAGACTTTTAAATGCTTTCACCTGCTAACCAATGTTTATAGAAGTCACTAGGGTTCCCCAAGTGTAGATTGCAGGTGCAGATACAAGGAACTGAATATGAGTTTTGAGTTTTTCTTGCTACTTACATAAAAAATAAAATGTTGTCACTACTTTGTGTTATTTATTTATTTATTTACTGGAAGAGGTGCCAACTTGGGAGCCATGAAAAGATTATCTTCTTTCATTCCATTTTACTTTGAATTTGTGTCTTTATACATTAGATGCAGACAAAACAAGATTGTAAATAGACACATAATAATTATAGTGACTTAAATCATTACACAGCAATATTTTCACAATGGTTTAAGAATTTACACAGAGATAAATGATATATATTTAGACTATACTATGCTGCTGAAGTGTATCTGCAAAATGATATGCACAATTAGATACCTAACTAGTTTCACCATTAGCCTGACCTTCTACTAAAAGAACAGTTTGTTTGTTAGCAATTAATGCAAATGTGGAATGTAAATAATTATATATTTTTTACACTGGAGGCTCTAAACAGGTTAGTTTGCCTTAAATTTACTGAGCAGTACAAAAAATGCACAAATCAGGAATGCAAGCTAGCCACATAGCACTAACAACATACATGTATGCATTTCAGAATATTATGGTGAAGGGCACCATTCAGTTTTTAAAGATGAAGAGAGAGTTTTTAAAGTTGAGAGAGAGTTTTCTCTCAACTTCAAAGGGAAAGACTGATCTTCTCCTCAGAGGTTAATGTACATATCTTCAGGGCTCAAAAAAAACTATTAGTTCTTTAATTTTAGGGGATGTTTCATAACTTTAGTTCTTTCCATTGCACCCTAATACTCTGAGTATTTCACTCTAATACTTTGAGATGTTTATATTATTATGGGAACTTTAAGAAATGGGAAAAATGGGTGTCCACAAAAAGTAAAGTACGTGCGTATGAAAACTGCTGATACCACTTCATTCTTTATTCACAGGGAACTGTGTGAAAAAATAACCAAGAATAAGATATAACTGCAGTTGACAAAATGGATGAAACCTTGTTTAATTGAAACTATGAGCAGTTTAAACAGTAATACATGGTGTCATAGACCTCTATGAGACTACAACCCAAATGCACGCAAAGTACAGAGGGTCCTGTCAGAGATGATCCCAATTTACCAAGAAAGCCTTGCTGCATACTTTCTCTTTAGAATGGGTCAGCAGGTTATGTGGATAAATGATTGCAGATCATTTTAATTTTAATTCAGTAGAAAAATGACCAATGGAGTATGTTCACAGTGTAAAACAGTACACAAGTTGACTACAAAACAGAGGTGAAAAGATATATTCACTAATTTATAGATCAGACCATAACTTGAATGAAATAAATATTTACACAGTATAAACTTGCATTCTGCCTTAGCATATACAAATATAAAGTGAAAGGACATTGCTACTGGAACACAGCCAGCTAATTTTATTCAGCACAGTCTCTCAGTTTCATTGACCAATGAAAATTAAACTGATGCTTAATAGTCAGCAATGGACAGTGCAGTTAATGTGAAAATTATGTTTCTCACATTTGATTCAATTTTTATTTTTCTTGCTTCTGAATTGAAAAGAAACTTAGTTCAAATGACATTCTTGGGAAAAAAAGGGCTCTCAGATTGAGCAATGGAGAAGGGTGTGGGTCCCATATGACTGACTAAGGAAAAGGCTTTTTTGTCTAGTTCCTCCCACCAGGAGAACAAATTCTTATTGCTGCTAAATGTCACAGGTTTGGTTTGCTTTCCAATAGCTGCTTTAAACAGGTGATGTGTGCCAGTTCAAGAAGAAGCAAGTGAACCAGAAATCCCTGGGCAGTGCAGACCTTCAAGAATATGAGTAATAAACTCCAGTCACATAAGTTTTGCCAAACAGACAGACAGGGCTTTCTGAGCTTCCGTGATATTTTCCCAATCTCTTTTTTTTCTCCCTGTATTTCAGAAAATTATCCACTTCTCTTTTTAAAACTGTAATTTCTTTTAGGTTGTTAAACTGTGCTTGAGTATCAGTACAACTCAAGCAGATATCAGAATATTCTGAAGAGCTTCCATGATTGTCAAGTGCCCATTTAATAATTTTCTTCTAGTAAGCCATACCCTACTACATATGGCAGACAGAATTCAAGGAAAGAACAACATTCCTGCTGTACTACAGCTCTAGGGTCTATTCCTTCCTTTTGAAGAGGATCGGTGTGGATATTTTATACCTTTGTGCATCCTGGATGAGCAGACCATGCTCCTTTTGGGTGAAGGTGATACTGTTTGTCACTGATATATGGCATGGCAAGGACAGGAACTTGAAAAGGACAAGAAATTTTGCTTTCCTTGACTTGGACTAGTCATTTTGCATTGACTAAAGCTGGCACAACTAAAAAGGGGTTCTTTCTCTGATAATGTCTTCTTGGCAATAGCTGAACAAATTCTTTTCTTCATCAAACTAAAAGTGTAGAGCAGTGCTCCTACATGTGCAATTCAGGGTGGAAAAATACTAGTTCTCAGTAGTAATTAACACATAGCAGACTAGTGAGCTTAAGTCTTGGGAATAATGAGATAGACTTGGAGATTCTCTAATAACCCAGGGAGTCTGTTGAAAGAATTTGTCTCCAACTGTAAGAGGCTTCTACCCATGCCTGCAGTGGTGCACATCTCAGAATCTACATAGGAAAACAAAGCTGTGGTTTGCAAACCTGTCATTGTTTTATACGTTGCTGAAATTAAATAACTCACTTCTTATGGGGTTTTCTTAATTGGCTATAAACTCCTTCCTGCAAAGTTCACAACATTATTTTTAAAGGCAACTTCAGAAAGCTATTATTAATAGCAACATTTGGAAAAGTAAGCCATCTTTTATTCTGCAAAAAGAGAGACTGTAGAACATGTACCTCAAGTGCAAATACACTTAATTATGTTTTAACTCCTGGTAATATTTTCTTCAATATGATTTGTTCGAGAACAAACATCCCACTTATAATTGAGCTGTAATGATGAAGGATAATGTTTCCACATAACTATATGCTCTGATGTACAAATGAGTTTTCAAAAAGAAGATGCTAACTGAAAGCAGATAACAGTAAAAATGAAGAGCAAATAAAAATAATCCACTCAATGTAGATACAAGAAGCAGAAAGAATCACGTTTACCTGTGATAATGGTATCCTGACATAATCAGGATATTTGAAAAGTGTTCTCCATTAATTCAGTCTGCTATGGAACTTTCTTGAATTTTCTTTTTTTGGGTTTGCAATGCACCCTATTGGACTGGATGCTTGGCTTTCCCTTTCCACAAAAAGGAATCTAGAATATTCCCTCAGCTGTCAGCAAAGGTTGCACCAAGAGTAGCAGTTCGTATATAGTGACTTTGTGAGGATAGACTGAATTGAAATCAAAGGAAATTTGGAGATAATTATTCTCTCTTGAATGGAAAAATGAAGACAAAGGAGCACAAGTCACACATATAAGACTACTCTGGCAAAGATGGTAATAAATTGTCTTCCATACCCATTGGGAATACGGTGGAAGTGATGTGCATAAAATGCAGCAACGGAGGTTTACATTAGAGAAACCTATCACTGACAGCATAAAGAAGGAATTAAGGTGACCAAGTGGAGGAATCTATATTTTCAAGAGCTGGTTAGACTAGCATCAGACAAAAACTGTTCAGCTATAACAGCTCCTCTCCTGCGGTAAAGAAATGGACTAGAAGACAACATGGTTCTTCTCAGCCTTATTTTTTTAAAGCCTTCCTTCAGTGAAAATATTTTTGGTTTTAACATTTCTAAGGTTCAATGTATTAGAAAAATATGAAATAAAATACTACAATTTAGGGGAATATTTTTCAAAACAATCAGTTAGGTAACCCTGAAAAAGAACCTTAATCGAGGTTTTGCTAAAGGTTTTTGGTGTGGATGAACTCTCATTTTTCACACAAATAGTTTCGCTCAGCGAGATCTGAAACTAAGTTAACTGCTCATTAATTCTTTCCTAGGCAGTTTCTAAAATCTGTATCCCAAGTTTCCTTGGTAACAGGAGACAGCATAATGTTCCATGACACCTATCCACTAAACAACACAACAGCATGAATCCCGAACCTCTGTGTCCATCTGGGAGTATATGGGGAGACTGGAGGCAAACTTAGTCCCCCACCTATAAAATGATACTGCACCAAGCACTCATCAAATGCTGATGATGTGGATGGTCACTGCATTCTGTGGCATACTGGATGAGCAGATAGCAGGTATAGTTTCATGCAACATTTACTATTGCTTTTTCTCCCTGCACAGATCCTGCTACAAGCTTGCGGGAAGCTGTGAGAGTTGGAACTCCAGGCAAACATAGCTGCAATGTATGAAATCAACAATTTGCCCCAACTGGAAAAGCTTAAAGAGACTCTTATTTTTTATTTTTACACTTGATAATTTCATCGTTGTTATTTCTGATTAGGGATCAGATCAAAGATTTCAGTCACTCTAGCTGCATTGTGCTAAATGCTGTACAATAGATACCTGAAAAAGGAGGGAGCCTAATTCTACTAATTTCAAGATCCCAGATCTGGTTTGCTGTTTACTTCAGTTGCTCACAATATGAATTCACTTACTCATTACTGGACAAAACTATTGTAACAGGTGTTTGTGACCCGATAGTAAAGACAGCAGCTGGAAGAAGATGGAAACCTCTACACTGGAAGTGAAGGAGGTCAGGGTCTGTTGCACCTGGAGTTTGAGAAAAAATATGTTGAACCAGTGAACCACTACAGTGGAAGATGGCTTTGAGGAGAAGGGCAAGGGCAATGTCCTTATAAAGTTCAGGGAAGAACATACAGCGCGACTGACCACAGCTAGTACAAAGGAAAACTCCTAACACTCAGGGAGCCTGAGGGCAGTGTTTATTATTTATTATGTCTCAGCTACATCAGCTGAGAAAATCAACTGGCTGTGTAACTGTTTGTCCCTGAATTAATGAAAGGAATGCAAACATGTCTTCCTGAGTTAGTCAGACCAGTATAGGAAAATATACATGGCTCAGCCCAGCATAAAAGTATGAAAATCAAACAGAACAAAAAAAAAAAAAAAGAAAAAAACTTTGAGAAAAGTACTTAGAGTCAAGTTGGTATTAACTCACTCCTTCCTGCCAACTGGGGATGTGCAACATCTTGTTGGTGACAATATTTTAGAGATTTGTAATGAAATTTACATTTGTATTGTGATTCAGCTGTATATTGCAGTTGCTACGCTGCTTTGTGTAATTTATACTTTTGCTCTGATTTCAATTCATTGCTCTACCACTCTGCTAAATCAAAATAGTGGGTAAATTCAAGTCACTTGAAGTAAGTAAGCTTGTGTTGTATACTAAACCCTCCACCTGAGGAATATCTGGAAGAATATGGTCAGAGAGAATTGGACTGAGGATAAGAAAGATGATTATACCATGACAGCATGGCAATCTGAAAATGGAAGAAGTACACACAGCTTAGTATTCCTACCCAACTTTTGGTGCTGTGGTAGTATTCAATCTCAGATATCAGCTCCTCTACCATACAGTAAAAAAGGTCATGTTAAATGTTGTGTAAAAGTAAAGGTTTTGGCAGTTTTGCTACAGCACTGTCAATTCTCAGTTAAACCTGCTTCTCCAAGATTCTCTTTTAATAAAGCAGAACATCCTGGGATGTGAAGAGTGGTGTCTCCTTGGTTTGATTCTTTCTACTCTGCTGGTTTCAACAGCAATATGCATGTCTCTAACACTGAAGCATTACACTTGGCAATGAAGGTAAGAAAGATTAAAAGGAATCTTCCTGATCTCCAATTACATGTATTTAAATATATACTTGACACAGTTTATTAACAGGTAAAAACCTAGAATTGTCAACAGCTGAAAAACTGAGCACCAGAAAAATGCATTCACAGTTTATGTTCTTCATTTTCTGTGGACAAAATCAGATCTCAAAGAACAAATATGAACTGATGCTGGATTTTACCTCTTTTCTCAGATTCTTTTCTCAGATATAGCTCCATTTATATTCAAGTTTGCACAATGAATAGCAATTTTTACTCATTACTGTCTCAGTTGCCGTGGCCCATATTATTCTTTAACTTCAAAATTATGTTACCTTCTTTTCAATGCCATTCCTAACCATGGAGACAGAATATGTCAAACTGATTTATACCTGGACACTTACCTCAAGAGCAAGTTATTTTCCCAAGCAAGTATGCCAGTATAACATGTAATCTCTTAAAATGTGGAAATGAAAATGAAATGAATTTTGAGATTTTTCTAGAGTGCAAGTAACAGTAGCTTCGTGCATACACAGACATCCTAAACACATGATCCTTCTCTGATTTCCTCGAAGATTATAGGGTTCTGATGAAATTAAAAAGCCAATTATTTTTTGAGCATATGCCGATAATATTTCAGAAAATTTCATCAGTTATGCAAACTAATAATTCATTCAAACTCTGTTACGTGAAGACAAACACTACTCAAATTACAGAAGTAATTCTGTACCAAAAATGTGTTTACTCACTGTGTTTAATTGACATATGTGGAGAGGAATTATTGATCAGAAATCAGAACAGCAATCCTAAGAGGGAAGAACTGAGAAGAACTGTAGAGAAGAACTGTATGTTCTCTGAAATGGGAAAGTAGGAACAGAGGCAAGGAAAGAAAGCAACCTTTCCTTGAAAAATGCCTTTATCATCATATCTTCAGGGATGCTAGAGTTGAAGACTAGGCAGGATCATTGTGCTCATGAAAAAACAGGGAAGAAAAACATGGTCAGCAGGAGGGGGTTACTGGTTCCAACAAGATACCAAACCTTGCTCTCTCTACCTCGCCAAGAGCAAGGCAATTCTTTATTCACACAGGTCATCCCCTTTGCCTTTCCTTTGTCTTCAAACTTTTTCGGTGGCTAGCCAGAATAAGAGAAACTTGAGATACCACAGGATATTCATCATTTATTGGACTAGTCTTGTCAAGCTCACAGAGACAAGGCCTGGGAGGAAGTTTGGCACAAACAGACACCCTTGGGGAAAGAGACACTTCTGGGCGCTATCAGCTTCATTACTAACCTAGAATTCTGTTTTGCAAATTTTAAGTTGTGAATCTTATTAAGAATTCCTATTAAAAAGGGGGGGGTTGAAATGATGGTGAGTAGGCAAGAAACCCAAGGGAACTGATGGTGGCTGTACAGATCTGACAAGTCAAACAGGGTCTGCACTAATGTTTGCAGGTGTGGAAAAGAGGTACTCCTGTTTAAACTATTATGGTGGTCTTTTGGATGACTTCTATATTAATGAGCTTGTACTGCAGGTGGCAGTAGACAACTACATGGATACTCTGAAAGTGGCAGGTGTGCAGTTTTCAGAAGTAGCAACTTCTTGACATTGAATTCTTCTGAAATTGTTCAAACTCTGTGAAGGCATAGGAGGAAAGACCAGAAAGCTCAGGAAGATATCAAAAACATCTAAAATATTTTTTTTTCTTATAATGTAGAATCAAAAGGTGGGCACGTGACAAGTTTCTGACCAGGTATTATTTTGCTTCAACAGCAAAAAGGTACTATAGTGGTTAGACCTTAAGTAAATCTTGACTTCCCATGGTGCCAAGATCTTTGTGGTTACAGATGCATTGGCTAATGTCTGGACTTGGTTTTGACAAACATTTAAATGAGTAGGTAGATAGTTCAATAGGTAGATAAAGCACAGCCTGAATTCTGTGATCAATTTAGAGAGCAGCTTTTGTTCTCCCTTACTTACTGATGGCAAGAATACAGTGATTGGATGAACCTGATGGACAAAAGAATCCAGGGAGCACGCTTCTGTAACCATGAGAATTGGGACTCACAGTGATACAGAAGGATCATTAAGCAACGATCAGATCCACCATTACTTTGATTTGAAATACTTATGAAAGTGCTTGAAGGGGAACTGTTGAGGCAGCCAGAAAGGACGGGACTGCATGGGGAGCAGTAAACACAAGACAGCAATGTTCTCCACAGAAGGGAATGACTACGCTTTCCCAGTGGAGCAGACCAAAGTGTTTCAGGAGAGATATAATTGTTGTGCCCAACATGGAATGATAGCATTTGTTAAGGATCCATAAAAAATAAATTGGAAAGAAATTATGCAAGAGACTTTTGGGAGTTTGTGGCGCTATAAGCAAGCCAGCTGTTTCTGTACAGTGTCCAACAGACAAAAAATAGTAAATAATAAATGAGTTTTAAGATTTTAATTGATAGACTTCATCCTTAGGAAGAAGACTATTTCCTAGACTGATATTTCTTTGCTACTCTCTATCCTTGACCCTCTACAGAGAGAACGACTAAGAAAGAGCTTATATTGGATAAATTAATGGAATTATGGAGAATATACAAGTTAATAATTATGTCAGGGGTGATCTGCAATTTCATCTATGTATTATTTTATCTGTTTAATATTTGTATGAAATAGGTTGGTATATGGTTTCATCATTTCACACTTACAAAACCGCTACTTAGAGCTCAAACTACATGTTAGTGTCTCTCACACGTATCTTTGTCTTGAAAAATCATACAAGTGGACATACAACAGGGAGACACATACTTGATTTTTGATGAAAGTGAATGTGTTAAGTTTGGTGCTTTTCTACACGTACACCATTAGTAGCTGTGTTTTCTAGCATTAAATTTTATTCCTGGCTATGCTGTGACGGCAACCACGTGACAACACATCTTTTCATACCATCCGTTTCCTATCCACTAATCATTTTTCCTCAGCACTTCGTAGAACCCCAAAGCCCAAATTCAGGTGGATCTTTCCTACCCTCCAGCTGGTAGCGCCACCATTATTACCTTATATGAAAGTACACTGAGTAGAGAGAGGTTCTGACCTACTATTTTCCACTTTTGTAATTCACATCTGCTATCTCATTGAATTATTCCAGCCAATTAAATTGCAATGCACTTCACCATTGAATTTCCACCATATTTCATCCATGTTTTCCCCAGTGAAGAACCTTCTCAATAAAAATGTTTCTCTAAATTAAGGTTACTTAATTGTCATCTTACTTCAGGCACAGATAAATATTATCTATCTGATGTAAATATCACTTTTTATTAAGACTATAAAAAAAAAATCACAAAAATCTCTTTTGTACTATACTGTCTCAATTTGTATACGCTAAAAGGGCACCTAAAGTGTTGTACTCAGAAAGTGACTACAGGCATAATAGTTAATGACTGATATTCCTACTTATTACAGATATACCGGATGACTATTACCCTTCCTCTCACTCTGTTATTAATGGCCTTATTAGGAATGCAAATCAATGTCCACTATGTAAAATGGAAAACACAAAAATCAATGTGTGTCCTGTTGTGTATGGTTTAGACTCAGATTTTTTTTCCAAAGTGTCACAGGTTCAAACCAAACCTTGAATACTAAATTAACTTCAGATGTTTAGTTTACTTAAAATTTATGGCTCTCCTGTAGATTTTTATATTGACTTTTAATGTATTATGTTAAAAATACAGACCAGAAAAAAAAGTAGTTTTGTAAAATAGACTCATAGACACTAATTAAAAACACAAAGTAAAAAGTCCAAAAATAAAGCCCAAGCAGATCAAGGATTAGGTTGGAAAAATACATTATGAAGTTGTTTTTTAATTTATTATTTTAGTCAAATAATTCTTACAGAGTCCATGCCCAAAATTCTAAAGCTGCTTTGTTTTCTCCCCATTTATACACCAGGATCGGAGTCACTGTTGTGTCTAGTGACATGCTTTCAGTCACTGAATAGTTATGCTTTTATTTCTCATTTATAGTCCCTTAGACATTTGCAGCTGCAAGTGATACAATGTATGACTTTTCACTTTCTTTGAAATATTTTTTATCACTAGAAGCCACCTGGGATTAGAACCCCTTTTTAAGTGGTCCATAAACAAAGAGGAAATGATGTTGAAATTTAATATTTCAGACCTTCAGCTGAACTATTGGTCAAGTCAGAGCTCATCTCCTCCTCCAGAATACCAGTTTATCATTTTAGTCATAAAAATGCAGCCTACTCCAAATCTTGTTCAGCTAGTTCCATTTACTTGACCAGCAAAATACAGAAGAATCATTTAAAACAATCAGTGATTTGCACCTTTACAAAGTAAAATATTTTAATTTCAAATTCTGCATAACTTCTTGTTTAATTATTTTCCTTTTTATGTTCTGTGATGTTTGGTTATGGCTGAAAGAAATGCCAAAATACTGCACATTTTCTTATGAAGTCCAGTGAAAATGCTAGGAAGTTATAAGCTATATACTAGGAAGTTACAAGCTATATATATATGTATAAATATATATATAAACATATATATATATATATATATATGTATATATATATCATATTATGTTTAGACAAAGCATTCCAGCATTGCATTTATTGAGTACCAGAAGAACTCAGGCTCTCGCATGACAGAGTTGAACCCCCATAAAATGGATCAAAACAGAACTAATTAATTAGTTACTGCTCATCTTCTAGAGGTGACTGAGAATGTCACTTTCATAGAGAGATCTCTCTAAGGATTGTTTCTGGATTGCAATAGAAACATGCATTTCATTTTCTTATCTGTCTTTAAGAGAATTTTACTTTGAATCAAACTGTATAGTATAACCCTCTTTTCTTTTTTTCAAGTAAATGTCCATGGATTTTTGTATATCCACAAAAGCTTTGCTGAAGACCAACTGCTAAACAAACTATACATAAATCTATAAATACTTATAAATATGTATGTGCGTATTTTGCACTTAAATATTATAGAGAGCTCTTAAGGCTAAATAATACCTAATTCATGAGTTAAACATGCTGCAACTGGAGCAGAAGTCGATGTGGAAGGATGAATATCATGCCACTGATCCTTTTATCTCATTTTCCTAGTGCTTATGTAGGTGGAGTGAAAGAGAGAAATCAGGAAGAGACCAGAAGAGAAAAAGGGAAGAATTATGAAGTCTCTGAGATTTACCCAACAATTATTTATGAAAGTGAAATCACCAAGGAATTCCATGCCAGAGCCATGGAATATATCCTACATATCCAGTGTATGGACTTTATCCATAGCAGTATCAACTAATAAATAGAAAACATGGGATTTTAACTATGGATTTCTGAATATAAACATCCCACTCTCTTTTGCACTTAAATTAATAAAATTGTCAGTATTACCAGTCAAAAGAGCTAACTCAGTGGTAGATCTTGGTGGATATTTTATGAAGATCTGAATAAAGAATCAATCACCAAATCTAGCAGGAATGAAGTTTTATAACTGCTCTTTACTGAATAGTTAAACAAAAGTAAGCCTAATATTTAAACAAGACAAGGACAGAATGATAGCAGTCTTCACATGAATATGGGAGCTGTTTTTCTCACACTTGAGAATTGACAGCAGCTGTTCCTTTGGATCATTTTTTTGGAGATGACAGCTGAATTGCATCTTCCTCCTTTTCCCATTCTTCCCTTCATGTACCATTTTTCATTTCCCCTTTACTTACTTCTCTGATAGCTGAGTTCATATTGATGTTATCACTACTTCACATATTAGTTTTTCAGTTGTGGAAAAAATGTTGTACATTACTGCTTATTTTGCTTCGAATAGTCTGTGTTTAGTACTCTCATTGTCAACAGAAGTATATGAAGACATACAGATTAATTTCTAATGCTGTTGTGATTAGAGGAAATTCCATTGGGAGCTATGCTGTATTTAGGAACCGACCAGATTTTCAAAGGCTTTTCATTAGCACAGTTCCATTCGCTTCAGTAGAGTCATTCCAACTTTACTACTGGAAGAGGAAAACTATGCCACTTCTCTACAATCTCAGTTCTCAAAAATTAGCATTCAGGCTATATGTATAAGCTGCTGAATGTACTGCAACACAACCCTTTTATTTCATGGACTATAAAGCATACAAAATATAGGCATCCACAAGCTATGAAGCAAAGACTCATAAAAATGCCATGAAATACGTAATTATCCACTAGGATGAGTCTTCAAACTATGTCTGCAAGGAACTGAACTGGGGTATTTAGTTGAAATGCTAAAGTCTTCACAGATCACATTGGTAGAAGACAAATGGAGAGATACATGAAATTCAAAAAGAGCTTTCTGAATTTAATAAAGTAACCAAACACACTCAAATAATTCCATGCAACTGTCTAAGAGAAAAGTAGCTATCTTGAAACTTTCCACTGAGTGCTAATGATTCCATAAACAAAGTATTTAATTAAGGAAAATTACTCCTCCCAAACATTCCATAATGGATACTTGTCACTTCTGGCACTCCATAATTTCTTCCATAATGCCAACCAAAAATATTATTTGAAAGATGAAAACGGATTGCACAATGAACAGTAAGTTTATTTTCCTTTGTGTTAGAAAGTAGATTCATTATCTTATTATCTTCCGAGAGTAGAAGATACTCACTAAACTTGAATCTTTGTGTACCACCAAGACATCTGGCTTTAGTACTTTTTATTACTATTCAATTACAGATTGGACAAAACAAGTGAAGTGCTATTTTAATGATTTCAACTCCCCAAACAATTTCTGTCTCTCTTCTCCTCCACTCACTTACGTGTTCTCCCTCTGTCCTGTCAACTGAATAGATCTCAAAGACATGATTGTCTTCTTTTACTACTTTGTATAGACCTGTCTGTCAGAATCTATCTTCACATTATTACCTATTTCTAACTTCCTCTTAAAAATAAGGACTAGACAAACTTCTCTGGCATTGCATTATTCTGTTAACATTTCCCTTTACATCTCACACCAAGGAAATCTTTGGTTCAACTGGAAGTAGTGTATTAATGTTTCATAGAACTTTTTACATAAAGTTTTCATGATCCCTTCATAGTTTCAGAGCTGTTCCTGCAGGATCACCTAATTAGAGACACATAAAGTACAATTGATAAAAGCTCTATAATACATGATTGCATCTGAGTGATAGAAACCAAAAGACTTTTCAGCTTTTAACAAATGATGAGATTTCTATAACTGTGTAGCAGGTATTGGGTACCCCGTTTTCTTTTATTATAGTAATGAGTAACACAGAATACCTGTATAAAGCACAAAGTTCAGAGTTACTTTTGAGTGTAACATTGTGAAAAGTACCGTAGGAAATACCAGTTAAGTAGACAGGATTAACTTTACTTCACTGACTCATATGAGTTGCACCATCAGAAAATCTAATACTACTGAAATTAACAGCCCAAAGAATATACAGTCCAGTATATAGTGCCTTTTTTTTTTTTTTTTTTTTTTTTTTAAGGTATTTATTTAGGCAATACTTACATCTTATAAATAAATATGGAATTCTTTATCTGCCCAGGTCTTTGTACAGCTTGGTCTCCAATGCATAAGATTCTCCAGGTGTAAAAAATAATGAGATTGTTCTTCTTACAAACATTCTCACCTGAATATTGTACCAGTCTTACACGAATGCAGAAATTATGTTCTAAAGAAATTGTTCAATGCAGCCAAGTGCCAGCCTTATTGCCTTACTTCCACATTTTAATCTTATTATCAGAAAGCACTGCTAACTGTTAAAGAAATATAATTTTGATAGTACAGAAGATAATAAGAAGAAATAAAGAGACGATCTAAAATCCGCTGAAACCAAAAAAACATCAATTTACTGTTCTAATTAATCTAAACCAGATAAAAAGAGGAACTCAAAAGCATAGCCAATATTGCATATAACTCATGCTACCAATGCCTGACATTGAATGTGATTCAATCAGACAGGTAAAACCTGTACAGTACTCGTTTCTGGGGAACGTACATACATAACCACATATATGCATAGGCACAGCCAATCTCAGCCTAAGTGCCCTCTCTTCAAAAGAGAGTGCATGCATCTCCTGGATTAAAGGCAATCACAGATGCAAAATAAGATAACCCAGCACATCATGTCACTCCAATTCCTGTCCAATGGAGCATAATCTGATTTGCAGTATTTTAAACTACATCCTGATTGGATTACTAATGAAGGCTGGCAATTCTGAGGAGTTTACCAATTGCTGACAGTTTCTGTGAAGCAGCTGGGCAACTACTTTTAAATTGAGAAAGACTGTAAAATATATTTACAGCTAAATGCCTTTCTACAAAGATGGGCCAGATGGTCCCATAGAAATTGGAAAATGAAGGAAGCATTAATGAATCATCCAAGAAACCAGAAATCTTTCAGTGGGTGGTTCAGTCCATTAAAAAGAAAAATCACCCCAAACCCAACACCACCCAACTCTTCATAAAGTGCTGTTTTGCTTACTGTAATTTAAATGCACTTATAGGCATATTGTATTTCTAAATAATCACAGTGCTGCATAGTTTTATAATACATGAAGTTTGCTTTTGTCATGTTAATAGCGTATTCCATTACTAGATGAGATTCAAAGCTGATTTTTTTTTCCAAAGTATACTTTGAAAAGTCTGAACAAGAACCTTTTAGCATATGTACAGGAATACTTAGTGACAGTGAAGTCTGCAAGGAAGAGAGATTCTCAAATGGAGAAATTCTTCCAGGAAGAGTTCTGGATGTAGTGGAAACTCTTTGATGGTTCCTAACACTTTTGAGTTGCCACTGAGATGAGAGCAAAACAAGCCTCAAAGTCACCCTGAATGGAGTGTGTGGGAGAGATGTCTCTCATGATCACCCGATCTGTACTAACTTAGCAATGCATATATGCTTTCTTCAAGGATTTTATCTTCCAGGACAGTTTTCAAGAACTAATCCTTCTAATGACAAAGTTAAATCTCTGTTATTTGGGTATTGCACAACACATTGAAGTTTGTTATTAACTTCTCCATTCTTAATATTTTTCCATCATTTTCTAATTTTCCTTCTCTTCAGTGAAAAGCATAATTCTGTCAATTTATTAAACTGTCAATTACATACCTTGAAAAAAGCAGTATTACCATTGTATTGAGTACAACTTGTGCAACGTTGAGAACAAGCTAATGAAATGAGCAATTAGCCTTGGTGTTAATGAAGCATTTGATGTCTTCTTAAGCATTAACAATAACTATCTTAAAATAGGTAGTAAAAAAAAATCAAACAAACAATTCCTATACTTGAGATTACAGGATTAAAGAGAGCATTTCTAAAGGTATAAATTGAGACCACAAGTATTTAAATGATATGATTTCTCATGCCTGCTTGGGGTACAGAGTTTGAACTTGAACTATTGAAAGCAGGTTGATCTATCGTTTTATGTACAAGGGAAAAGGATGTTGCAGTTTATTTGTTCAGTTTTTCCATTTGTGGCTTTTTATTACATGTCAAATGTGCTTCTGATCTGAATCTAGCCTTCAGGTCATTGTCAGCACTACTCCTTCCTGATTCATCTGTAAGGCAACTTCTGACAAAATTAACCATACCTGTGAAAGAAGGGCTGCTAAGTCCCACTTAGCTCTGACTAGAAGAGCTCTGCCATTTCGTGCTAGAACAGCCATTGCTGCCGGTTTGGAAAATGCATGGTTTGTTGCTTTGTTCTAGCTCTTATGACCCCTCTACAACTAAAATAGTTCATTGCTGATTTGAAATAACCACAAACTCACTGTTTGGCTATGTTCCTTCCACTAGCATCTGTTAGCTGCCAAAAGGAAATATTATTTTTTTAAATGTGTGCTAGATCAACCAGTTAATTGTAGGAACAGAATAAGCTGAAAACCGTATTAGCTTTGCTATTTTTATTCCATTTATAGATATGTGTTTTGGAATATGTACTGCATATTCTTGATAGAAGACACTTCTTTCACTCTTTTTACGGTATTTATGTTTTGTTACATAATTTTAAATTTTCTTTCACATTCCACTGTGTCCTTTTAAGTTTACCTGCATTATGCCTTCAGTATAATGCTATAATTTAATAAATAGATTTTTCCTTCAGTAGTGCTGAAGAAACTGATATTAATCAGTTGATATTGTAATAGCTGAAGAAAAGGAAAAAAGCTAAGTTTCTTTAGCAACTTGGTTGATGAGAAACTTTGTTTTCAGACTGCTGAAGTGAAAAATGGAACCTCGCTAATGATAGAAAGATTTTTTTAGGATTGACAGGAACCACATGATGGATACCCCAGAAGATGGAGATTGCAAAAGTTCTTTATTGATAAGGCGAGCTTAATCTGTAGTCAATATTCTGCTTGCATCGATTCCATCTGTATTACAGAAAACCAATGTTCACACTCCATATTTTGAACATATTTCTGAATTGACTTAGCCTTGGAATATTTTCAACATTATTTTTATTATATTCGATTTCTTTCTCCTAGTTGTTTATGTTTTTCTTTCTCTCGAGTTGCCAGCCATCATCTCGAGAGTCTAGATTTGCTACTTGAAATATGCAGCATATGAAATGTGAAAACGACATGTCATATTGCATCCTAATTAGAAATGGTGAGTACTGAAGAAAAACAACCTATGCACAATCATTTACTTGAATTTTAAAATTAACTTAGACCGATTGTACCCTTTGTGCTCCCTTTCCATTAATATTACAGCAAATGAATTCACTAGCAGGCATATGTGCATAAACAGCTAAGTTTAAGTGAATGTTGCAGAGACCAAGCAAAATTAAAACTTAAGATGACAGTCTGATTTTATTTTATTTTTTCCCCATGATCATGGGTCCAGAGCATCATGGTACAGCCTCTCTGCCTGCAGGTGATACCCAAATTCCAACAAGCCAGATCTCACCAGAGGTTAGACAAGGCAGAGATGGGGCAGCAAAATTTATTTCAGTATCTTAGGGGCTCCAATTTCTTTGCTTCAGGGAATCTCAGACACCTTTACACTCATATTTTAACTTGAGTGTTTGTGTGGGGTTATCACTCACCATTTAAATGAGTGTAATGTTTATGAGAGTCACACAAAGGAGTCCAGCATTTCCAACATTCTTTTACATGATAGTGGGGCACGGGGACTGCTTTGCAACTCCATCATCAGAAGGTTAAAGATATTTATGCAACTCTTATTGAATCAGGAGAACAAAGAACTCCATAGGACCTGTGGTTTCTCTTTACTGATGAGAAAAGGGATTGCTCTGAAGAAGGTCTGGCTTTTAACGCTGGGGCCAACAGCAGCCTAAAGCCTTCCAGCTCACCTGGGAGGATGCTTGTGAGCCAGCATGCCATGAGAAGATGAACTCTGCATGGGTTAACGCTGCCCTGGGTTAGCACTGCTTTTCTTTTCCCTGATTTCTCTCTGCCTTTTTAACTAGTTTCTAGTGCTGCCTTCTCTGTTTTGCAAAACAAGTCTTAAGATAAACAGAGAGCTCCTAGGCCTCAGAATGCAGAATGAACGTAGCTTCCATTTAGGTCATGCCAAGCTTTACCCTAGTGACTTGAAGAAAATTGGGTTTGATGAAATTCTGATTTTTTTTCCCATTATTATTATTTTTTAAAAAATTAAGGCTGGAACAAATATATAATTAGTTGACATATTAAGGTATATAATTCAAATGAGAATAGCATACTTCTGGAAGACAATGGAAGTGTAGTCATTCAGATTTCAATAAAAATATATTTATTACCTGTAATTAGCCTACTTAATCATTGCTGGATGCATTAAAAGTGTCCTTTATTTTCAAGCAAGTTATTATTCATTAAAATTCAAAGGGAATTGTGCAGCAACCAGTATCCAGTGTGATTTGTCTCATAATTAATACACTTATTCATTGTGAAATACAGCTATATTGCCCATTATTTTTAACTGAAGCATAATATTCTGAATTTTAAAGGCATTGGGCTATTACCCAGAACAAAATATTTCTAGTAGATAGGAGTGACATTTAACTTCGGCAGTATGTACATGCCCCGAGTAAATAAGGAAAACAATTTTTGAACAAAGTACACATTTATATGAGAGTAGAAAATCATAAATACATTTCATACCCAACAAGCCTCAAACCATTCTCACTGCACTTAGGTAAAGGGTATGGATGCATAAAGAAAATTCATCTCAACAAGATGCTTTCAGGCACAGTGAAATCTTGCCTTGTCTTAACCCAGTACTTGCCCTCCTTTCCCCGGTGGAGTTTTTGTTTTGTAATACCCCTGCAAAACACTTCTGAGCCTATGCCCTATGTTGTTATTGCTTTGCTTCTACTTTGCTTGCCAAGTATTCTTTTGTTTTGTTTGTTTGCTTTTCTTGCCCATTTCTGCTTCATTCTTTTTCCTAGACCACATCTACTTTTCCCTTCTAGTCTTTCCTCATTTCATGCTATTTCCTCTGCAAGATTTACCATCGACATCTGCTTCCTGCACACAGTCCCTGTAGCAAGACCTGACCTCAGAGATGCAGGGATGGGGCTGGATAGCCCTGCAGTGACAGGTTTCCAACCACTGTCAGTGCCACCTGGGTGACGGGAACTGCAAGGCAGTGGTAGAGGAGCAAAGAGACTTTTTCTACTTGCAGTTATCCTGCCACTAATACTCAACTTCCTTTTAATCTCTTCCTAAATGCTGTGCTTATACACCTTTAGACAGAAACAGTGTGTGCCATCCTGTAACCCTTTCCATGGAGATGGGGAACAGCAAAGGCCACCCAAAGCCAGCTGGAGCCACTGTTCCACAGCCCCCGTGCTGGATGAGCATGGCTGGAGGGCAGAAATCCTTCAAGCAGACTCAGCCTGGCTCTGTTGCTGCCACCAGCCTGAGCTTAGAGGGATCACAGACCCTCCAGGTGGGCACCTAGCCCCTGCAGCTCCTTCAATCTACCATCATTGTACTTGCGAGAAACTGTTTTGCCTAGGGAATTTTCTGCAAGGAATTCATAGTGATTATTGGAATAGAAATGTGCAAAAGAACCATTTAATTGTTTTTATTTTTTACTGTACTAGCTTTCCGAGAGCTTTACATATGTGAAAGTCTAGTAGCTATCACTCCAGCAAAACAAATTCTTTTTGCCTTCCATTTTCCCTGTGCATGCAGGGTAATGTTATTTTTCTGCGAGCAACTCCTCTAGTAACTCCAGAGCTTGAAAATGTGCATTTAAAAACATTTAATATAAAGCAAGAGGTGGCGATTCTGTACCATGCTTAAAAGTTTGAGGAAGGCAAAATGTGGAACTAGAATTAAATTCTGTGTTAACAGCTGAATCCTATGAGCTGCATTTGTCATAAGCTGAGAGACAGACGTTCAGGCTTTCCTTCACTTTGAGTCACAGAGCACCCATGCCTTCCCTCTCGCACACTTTATCAAGAGGCAATTTAAAAAGATGAAAAAAAAAATAAATTAAAAAAAAAAACAAAACAACTCAGACATTGCCTAGATGCTATAATATATATAGGTATTGTCAGTCATACCATTTATGAAAGTGATGCTCTTGCATCCAGTGCTGTAATGGGTTTGCCACTTGTACAATGAAGTAGAACACAGTGGTGGGAGGACTCCTGCCACAGCCTATCCTAAATACATGTACCTCCCCATACTTTTTGAAATGAAAAGATTGTAAAATCTGCAACTTTCAAAGCTTCTGAGAAGAAAAAAATCATAGCTGACTTCCCCATTCTCACGCTGATTAAAAATTAATGTGCTTCTCATACATTCTCTGGTCACTACAACTTTATTTGAATAATTGGCCTTACCTGGCTTTCAGCACAGATAACAAGATGCAGGTCTCCAAGCAACTGAGTTCCTTAGTATCTATAAATAAAGATAATTAAAATTAAAATACTAAAATCTTCATGGCCAGGCAGTTTTCAAAATAAAAAATGCTGTATTACAGCATTTGCATTTGCATCACGCTGTCATTCACGTTTATCCCATGTCCACAAACCTGGATTTCTTGCAATCAGTTTGTTACTTATCACCCAGAGAGATGTCAGGGCAGTTCTCAACAGAGAGGTGACTCTATCCAAGACCTCTAACACTCCTGACTCATCTCAGCAGAAGTGTCTGAGGCTTTGTTTCACTACCTTGTGGCCTACCAGCACACACAAGTTAAAGGAGAAAGTTACTGTAGCAGCGCTACAAAGAGAGGGCTGGAGACTTCAGAGCTATTGATCCAGCTCTGTGGAGGAGAACAAACTCCACAAAAACCCTGTAGGCCCTGGAAAGTATCTGACTGAAGAGAGCAGTATAGCATCGCCTCCTCTATTTGTGTACTGCTACCTGGGCAAGGTAGGCTCAGCGGGGCAAAACGCCTCGTCCATCTAGATCAGCAGCAAAAGCTGTACTTCCACCTTACTTGGCTCTGCCCACTGCCAGCACAAGTATTTTTAATCTGCAATTTATTTCTGTCTGTCAGAGGTGAAAGGCATTAAGCAATTAATTATTTCAAGTGATTTAAGAGACAGATGGAAGCCAGAGAGACATCAAAAAGTAGTTGATTATTATTAATTCATGTGGTATTCATTAGTGTGTCATTAATGATGCTGCTTCATTTGATATTTGATATAGAATGCAATACTGTTGGAATTTCTCTGTAATTTAAAGACAGTTTACGAATATTTACTGAAGTCTGAGACCAGCACAGATGATTTTAAGCTGACACTTAACACTTTCTGCTATGCCAGGAGTCTCCTGGACTGGTGTATTCTTTCTCAGTGCATGCTGACCAAACCAGTCTCCAGCTATGACCTGAAAAATTGTCTCCCTCCCCAGTCCTACAGTACAACTGACTGCTACATCATGACCCAAAGAGTTGGTCTATAAAACATAGAGCAGGAAACACCCTTCTGTTCCAGTCCATAAAACTCATGGATGCTGACATCTAACTTGTCAACAAATTCCCTGGGTAAGCAAACGGTGATCCCAAGAGGATCCTTTGGCTGCAGATGTCTACAATAAAGGTACTATTAGGTTACACACTATCAGCATTAACTTCATCTCATGTTTTTGTGGGATTTTTATGCAATCTTTACATGTTGGAGCCATTTTAACAATTCACTTCTCCAAAGTCCCACAGGCATATGTTTACTCTATAAACTACATTCCCCTTCCCACCAATATATTCTGTTTAATAAAACTGAAGTTCATATACTCACTAATAGAAATCAGATTTCTGAATCTAAAGAGAATATATAGTATAATTCCTGGCAGAATCTTAAAGATTACAGAAATACAGCTCAATTTCAAAACAAAAGAGCTCTGAAGACAATTTTCTGCTCCTGGGTCTGATCCTGTGAAATACACCATACCCAAATACAAGCATCACTTCAAGCTTTCAGTCCCTCCTAGAACCGGGTTGTTACTATTTTTTTCCAAGCAGGCAGCTGTCTGCAAGCAGCACCCAGGCCATGTCCATGGAGGGTAACTGCTGCCCACAAAGTTTGCCTGTCCTCAGGGCTTCTGGGTCCACTTGACTCTCTAGCTGACCTTTTAGATGTTTCTGTCTTTACACCAAGGCTGTGCTGCTGGGCTAGGCTAGGCTTGCCTTCTTAAACTCCCAGTTCCTCAGGTTAGCTACATAGGAGAGTATTTGGCACTGATAAAAACACTGCTTTGCATAAGTCCATTCTCTGCCAATTCAGAATGTTTAGGCAAATGGAAAAGGTTCATTAAATACCTGCCCTTCAATCAGCCCCATACCGAAGAGGAGCTAGATTAAATACTTGGTAACATATGCAGTTATAAACACCATGTTTGTTCTAGAACACAGTAATACTGTCACCAGTGGAGCTGGACGAAAAGTTTTCAGAAATCTGGATAGCTGATTGCTGATTACTAAAATAACAGGATCAACTGAAGTTTTCACAAAAATTGTTTCTTGCCCTAAGTGGAGTTTCTGAGTTGGGAGCATTACTAGGAGGCCTCCCAAGCACGTACGTAAGTCTGGGGAGAAGGGGAAAGCTTACATTCAAATTAGACTGAGCAAAAATGATTTATGGAAGTGAATTAAGCAGTCTCTTTTTTGAGTCTATTGGTTGTTTTAGGAGGCAAGGGTCTTCCAGCTGAAAACCTGCTGGATGAACTTGAAAATCTTAAGATCAAACATCCTTCTACATGTTCCAAAGAGGTTTAGAGAGAAAATACTTTTTCCATCTCCAATCATACAGTGAACTATTTAACAGGCATATGATATGTCACGTACAAAACCATCAGTATTTTTCTTATTCAAACTTATTTTCATTTCCCTTCTCATAGACCACAGAATTGTATCAATGGAGAAGAGGACCTGATACTTCTCCCAAAGGTCTTGCTATTGAATTTTAACTAAGAAATAACAGTGAGGGGAAGAAAGCAGTGAAATGGGAGCAGAAATAGAAGATAGGCAGCAACTGTAATACAGATAAGAATAGATGGTCATAGACTAAGATAGTGCATAATTTAATGGCTTTCTTGAAATGCTGAATTCCTTTTGGGGCAGATCAAGTATCTGCATAATAACTTTCTGTGATGCTGGAAGTGACAAGCACCTTAAAATATGTATGGAATATTAGAGGAATGAAGAAAAACTCTGAAAAATGCAACCCTGTCTACTATGCCCCAGTACTTTTTTTATTTTATTTTTTATTTTATTTCAAGCAGACTGTATCTGACTGAATTCTTACTGTCTGAAGGTAAAAGGAATGGTCCCGCCTCGACCACATTTCACTTTTAGTACCACTAGATCTAGGTAGCCTAAATCTTAAGGCTTCGCAAACATTTCAGATTGTACATATTACCTGTGGTACAGTTCATAAAGCACCGAAATCACTGGCAGTGTGTGGAAGTATTTCAGATTTTTTTTTTCTGTGACACCAATATGGTGAACTACTTAACCAAGATTAAGGACAGAGCATTTAGTTAGGTGTTCACTAGTCAACCTTGCTGTTACAAATGCTTACTTTACCCATAGAAACTTTTTTTTTTTTTTTTCCTTGAAATGGTTAATATTTGATAGCTTCCTCCTTTGAATAAATCACCAGACTGTGGCTGTAAAATGGTATGGTACAAAATCTAACTCTCAAGCCACATGAGCACCTACAATATTCTATCCAACAGATTATAAAGCTTTAAAAGATAAGGCGTCAATCAAATCTGGATCAGTCTTTCCGACATAGTTCAAGTCATGTCTCCTTCCTTTACATTTCCTCTTAAATTGCATTGCACGGACTGCACAACACGAGGCCACATAGTTTTGCAAGTGTTCAAAAAATGGCACTGGGTGCTCTGGGAACTGGCAAACAAAAAGGAAGTTTGTTAGGCCTTAGGATATAGCCCAAATTGTTAAGCAAGACCTACACTTGACACAAGACCCAACTCCATTTAGTTTTGTATTTGACTTTTGGATAAAAGGAAGTCACTCGCTTCAAAACAGACACACGCTTAAGTACTGCAGAATAAAGGCCTTACACAGTTCCACATTTATTTTCCCTCCATAAAAATTGGCTCTGCTTTTGAATTCACTTCTCACTGCTCTGCACTGCACTCAGTGCATTCAAAGTCATGGTTTGTTCCTTCATCCTCATTGCTTTTCTTATTTTACTTTTTGGAATATCTTTCCGAGATCCACATGTAGCCCCAAAGCATATTAATGTGATATAAAGCTGCCCGTACTAACTATAGCCCATATAGCTATCCCTATGTCATTCCCAGAATGGTAAGATGGAAGGAATCCCAACTCGTACCACAGTTTAATAGATTGGAAATGCAGAGAAAATAAAAAGCTTGTAATTTTATCTTCTAGAAGCATTTTTCCAGGGGTATTCTGGCACTTTAAGTACACTTTAAGTTCATTATTACTTAATGTTGTATGACAAATTAGCATGCAGGGTGCTCAACAGGTGCCTGCACAAAGAAATACTTGGGATTTTGTAACACCAAGTGAAGTCTATTTAATAGGAATTAAAATATGATCTCATGTAGCATACTGAGTACTAAAATAGTCTTTACTGCGATTACATCTGGTCACCTTCAGTTTTAACACTGCATTAACAAGACAAGCAGTGATCTAAAGTCCAATTAGATGCCAAGTTATTCAACTCATTAAGTTTGAATGAAGTAGCACACTGTTCTCCTACAAAGGGACTGCAGAGGATTTCTTGTAAAGTTGGTGAATAGCTCTTTAGCATCCGCAGAACCGTCTGGAAACTCCAAACTGTAACCTAAAGCTTTTGAAAAACATCTGAAGGAACAAAATAAGAAGAAATGTGTTGCACAAGTAGATATGTACATTCCACCTGAAGCATCTCTGCTTTCCAAGTAGGTGAAATAATTAATAGCAGAAACTCTTAGTTAGGAGGCAAATGTTTACCCTCAGAAGTGCATTCCTTCCTCTATGCCCCTGCTTTCCTCTTAGAGTGGAATGTATTTCGCTGTTAAAAGTCAGAACTAAGAATGGAATTTCACACTTGTTTAGTAACAAATAAGTCCATGGTATCAGTGGAGTTACACTGGAAAGCAGAGGTAAAATCAAAACCCGTCCTCTGCTTTTGATCCTATGTGGTCTTAGTCTGTACAATGTCTTTGCACATTGGGTTGTCAATGGGTATATTATCCCCAAGTGGAGGGCTAATAAAACTGTTTGCATCTCTTTGGAAACTCTGTGTTTGCTTTTGGGAAAAGAAATTCTTTTAACCTGACACTCCAAGAGTGGGAGGAAAGCTCTCTCTCAGTTTCAAGATTACAGGACCATATTTACCACCTTGGATTTTTCAGTTCCCAGTATTCCTGCAGAATTATGTGTGAGAGGAATGCTAGTAGTGGAGTTTCATCTAAAAAAATGCCCCTTGCTGTGTTGATGGATAAACTTTAAACTTTTAACTTCCAGTTCGGATTTTATATTGCCTAAGAGGGAATACTTTGGAGATATTACAAATCTTCCTGCCGTTAGTCTTTTAGGTTCCCATCATTCATGCTGATAGTCTTCCTGCATGCTGTCCCATTTCAGTCTTACAGAAGAAATACTTCAAGAAAAGGCTTTTTTTTTTTTTTAATTTAATTTTTATTTTTGATGTAATGCAGATCTTAATTAACATTAAAAAATTCAGTAAATTTTACCCTGATCTTTCTTTTTATTTTCTGAGATTTTTTTTTTTTTCCTGCATGTTCTTGAGACTTCCTTTTACAAAGCAGCCCTCATGCTTCATGCCTCAGCCTGTGGGTGATGGTGAGCCCAGAAGATAAGTGAGCAGGTGTTGAGCCTTCACATATATGAAAGGGAACAGGTTGAGGGCCCAAGCAAACTAAATACCTGCTACGTGAAACTGCTTTTGACAAAACTGCCAACGCTCTAAGGAGAGAGAAGAAAAATCTTTCCATTTTTTGAGCTTGGGTAGAAGGGAAGAACGGAATCACACCTAGGAAGACACTAAAGGGCTAGAGGCCCTGGGGAGCTGCTCAGACAGCCCACAAGGAAGATAGTACCAGTTCCAAAATTAGGCTGTTTGCCTAATCTGTAAAGTCTCACAATAAATGGTAGTGGAGTCCTGATTTTGCTGTAATGCCCTTGGACGCTTGTGCTCACAGCCTAAATGTTTTGAGGTTTATTACAAGCTACATATTTATTAAACAAATAGGATAAAAATGTGCGTGTTTCCCATCATCAGAATTTCCATGAAGATACTTGCTTTAATGTACTTCTTTGTCTTCTGCTTAGCAGTTACCAACACTGGAAATGTGCATGCAAGAAGTAAGTCTGCATAACATACCAGAAATTTCACTGGCTTTAAAGCATCCTTCCAGCACTTTCGGCAATTATATATTTTCAGAATATTTTCTGCATGCCCTAAACAAAAAATATATACTGCTTACCTAGCTAGTATCTAATGTATAACATTTTATGGACAAATAGCTTTAGCTGTTACAATACCATTCACAAACACAGAGTGGTAATTTGCAACAGCTTAAAATTTCTGCAAATACTTCCCCTAAAAAGGACCATTTTAATTTTGTAAGAAAAAATATTTTTGCTCTTTCATTACCCAAACCTGTATACATGGGTAAGGAATACTCTTAAATACAAAATCACCATCTTCTTCCCTAGACAAGGAAACGAACAGATTGGTGTCACCTACTTGAACAGATGTTTACAGAAAGTTGCTGTTGTGTGAGCCTTAGGATGCAGATATTGGCTCTATTGGAAATTTTGTAAGGAAGTCAAAGTTACTGGTGCTGCTCTGAGATCGCTTCAGCTTTTACAATCTCTTTAAACTGTTCCAGAACTCATTCCTCATAAAATTAAGTAACACCTTGTTTCCAAAGCAATCCTGGCTACCTCAAAGTAAAATTTTCCAATCTGTAGTTTGTTCTGTGGTATCTACTGTTTTTTATTTCCTGCAGGCTCACTGCAGACAGACAGCAGGATTCTGGGGAAGATGACCATTTTCACTGGCTTGTACCTAGAATTCTTGGGTTCAAAGAGACAATATAATTTGCTCTGCTAATACTGCATCTGCATGTTCTAACAGGGTATTTTATAGGACACAAACAGATGAACAGGTCAGGCAGGTTTAGGCTAACGAAAAATAAATTGTTCTCATAAGTGACCTAACTTTGCCTGAAGGGTTTAACTCTCCTATAATAAATTCGGACTTTCAAAGGGTTCTCATGATTCTGTGCAAATGAGAGGCTTTTTTTTTTTTTGTCATTTATGATAAATTTGGCATTTTTTTTTAGTTTGATTACATTGTTCAAAAGTTAATCCCTTACTAACTACTGCCTGGAATAACTGAATGGTTCACACATGAATCTCTGCCTATCTTAGCTCCATCAGCATGAAAACAATTTGTTTCCATTTGACCCTTCTGAAGGCAGAAAACTTCATAAACTGAGACAATCAGCAAATATTAAGTAAATACTTATACAATTGCCTTATCACAGTAATTCCTTATTAGGAACAACATTTCTTATTGTTTTAGTGCATTGTCTAGTTGTTTAATGACATTGCATTTATCCTCTATTCGTTATTCCTTATTTATGTGTTAGGAATGTGTTATTCCTTATGTATGTGTTATTTTGTATTATGTTAGAAAATGCTTTCCCTGAAAACTGTTGGGACTGTCTGGGACAGTAAGGATCTGAAGATACAATTCCAGAGCTTCAGGACACTAAAACACAGCAGTGAAGTGATTGAGGGAGAATGTAGGTAAGAGCAAGCACCAACATCATCCCATACAACAGGGGAGAGTATGGCAAAGGTGCCATATGACATGGAGATAATAAGAAAGCTCAGGAACAAAGAAGGTGTCTGAATGGTAATGATACCGCCTAGAGGGAGGTCTGGAGTACAGGGAGATGTCTTATGAAAAACAGAGAGAGGCCTAGGGCTCAAATTAGAGCAGAAAGGTTTTACACCCAAGACTGTGGGAGATGAAAAAGTACAGACCTGACTGTGGGGCTGATCAGACAGCAGAGCCTCCGGCAAGCAAACATGTGAAAAAAGCCTTCTGTGGCAAAAGCAAAAGAGTGAGACTTAGGACCCACGAATAGGTCAAATGTTCCCCATGAAACCCTATGACTTCTGCTCTACTTTGTTTGCTTCTCTCCAATTTAAAAACGGGCCAGGAGACATCGGAGTTGCTGTTGCATGAAAATGGAAACATCTGTTTTTCCAACTAACTCTTTACTTAATTTGTGTGGCTTTCATAAGATAATTTATTAATAATAAACTTATATTCTATAAAAGCTAAAAGTTAATTAATTTTAATAGAGTTACAACTAGTACTAAAACAAACATCCACCACCACAACCAAAACCTCTGCAGCTCCAGAATTACAAAAGTAAAAGGGAATACTTTCTTCAGACTGAGAAGCCTGAAACTGATAGTGTGAAAGGTTGTGTGAAATAAGTACATGAATGCAGAAGTCATACAACTCTTCAGGGGAATTTTGATGCTTGCACTTGGCAGTGGTAAGAAGAGGGCCTTGGCAGCTGAAGAATGCATTTCAAAAGAGATTTTTATGAATGGAAGGGCATGAAGAGTTGCCTAAAGTGTACTGAGCAGACAAGCTGTAAATGGTGTGTGTATGAACCTCTGAGTCATTCTGTGAGAAATTTGCAGCATTTCAGCTTTTCACAGCCCTAAATACCAAATTTACCCTGATGCCTGGAGGTCCTCCAAGTGCACAGATCCTCTTGGTAGCAGGGACCTTCACAGGTCTTGGACGGGAGGGAACCCTAATGCAGTTGCACTATCCCTTTTTGTCTTTGATCAGATGATTCAGAGGGCAGAAAAATTCAGAGGACAATCAAATATAATTGAGATTTCTCCCAATTCAAAGACAGTAAATCTTCTTCCTGACACCAGATAAGACTGCATTCCAATACAAAAGAAACATCCCATAAGTTTTCTATTTACTGACTTCAGGTAGAAAAAACCACACATCTCTCCTAAATCTTTATTCTTGGTGTACAGTCATTTGCAGCTTAGTTATCCATGCTAGGCCAGACCGAACTATTTACATTTTTCCAAGAGCTTCTCTCTCTCTTATTTATTTATTTATTAATTTACTTATTTATTTTTGGTAGTAGTGTCACCTGAAATAATTAGAAAATAGCAGAGGAGAATTGCAAAAACTGTATTTAAAATTAAGTGAACTGAATGTATGCCTTGTTATAGAATTGCATGTATTACTATAACATGCAATTATAATGAGAAAAAAAGAAATAAAGAAAAAAAAAAAAAGCACAAAAGACTAATCTAAACTAAACTTCCCCCCCAGGTTACAGATTGATTTCATAGTTGTTTTGTAAGCTATTGCTCTGCTTCCTGGGGTATCTCTGAGGCTCCATTCAGCATGGAATCCATTATAGACTACACACTCAGATAGATGAAAGGTATTATGGTAAGCTTAACTTTCCTACTATTTAGTGAGTAATGATTTATAATTATGCCATTTATGATTACTGAAGTTAGCTGGGCACATACCTACCAACTCGTTTCCTTTTGTTACCAGAGGTGTTGCTTTTTAACAGCAGTTGTTCTAGAAATATCTCATACCGTAGATTTAAATGACAGCGGAGAGCAGACTGTAGCTGGTCACAGCTCTCATCTAGAGCTTTTCTTATATGTGATTTACAGCTTTAGAACCCTAGTTAGTGCCTGAGTAAGCTGAAATTAGTGACACAGAGAAGGTCACAGGTTGCTTTTGTGTACAGCATGTGAGCTTGACTCCTTACTCGTCAAGTTAAATGAGCATGAATACAGAAGTAGAGAAATTTAAAAAGAAGGAATGCTAAGAATGAAACTGAAAAGGTACAGCCACAAAAATTACAGATTATCTTCAGTTATTTTTAACATTACTGAATGACTTTACTGTTCAAGAGACAGATCCCCAGAAGATGTAAAGCAGCATCACTTTTTATCATCAGAACACCTGGTCGATTGCCAGTGATGAAAAATAAAGAGTAAACGAGTATCAGCAGATATGCAGTACTGGCAGAACTTTGGTGAGCATTTGCACAAGGCAGAAACCCTAGGCAAAGAGTCCTCCCTTGTTCTAGTATTTTTTCCATTATTTCACCTCTTCCCCACCTTTAGTGAACTACTGTCAGATTTTTCTTTAAAGTATTTTAACATATAGTCAGCAGAAATTTCTGCAATTGTCAAGAGCTTAGTTGCCCTTCTATGTCTCCCGTTCTTGTTGGTGTGTCTCTATGTGTCTATTTTTCTGCTGGATGTAAGCACTTATTTGTCCTTGCAAGCAGAAATATTTTGCCATACTACGTATGTCTTGGCCTTATTAAAGAATAAACTATTTTAATCTTTCTTTTCTTTTCTTTTTTTCCACTAACAATAATGAGTGGAGAAGAATGAATAGAATAACTATAGACGGTCAAAATTTTATTTCTAGGAAAATCCTGATGTAATGACACGGAGATTTGACATGTGAAGAATTACTGAGAACACCAACTTTGCCTGGTTTTATGTTACTGCTACTAACACCACCCAACGTCAAAATGATTTATCAGGAGAATAAGGGTCACAAACTGATCAAGAAAAAGCAGAGTTTGACCATAAAATTCGGATGGTTATTTCTTGCACTGGAATCCTGACTGGAGATCAGTTGCATCTTCCTGTTAAACCACCCTGAGGATAAGAAGATATCTGAGAATTTCATGGATGCCCTTACAAGAAACAGAACTCTAAAAATAGGCTGGGGTTTCAAGGTAGCTGAGAACACATTCAACAGCATGGCAAGAATGGAAAAACGGTGATGAAAAGGCAGGAAGAATACTCCTAAAAACTTTCGTTTGGGGGTATATTATTATTCTACAAAGGAGGAAAGTACTATCATGTTGCATATTAAAAAACGAAGGGGAGAGGTGAGCAACAGCCTGCCTTCACATGACCTACTCTTGCAGAAAAGCTTTGCCATGTGAAAGGCAGAGAACACTGCTGGAGTGATGACTGCATTTCCATGCTGAGATTAGTAAATGCCTCTGTAAGGAAAGGTGATACGGTAGTGTGAGAGAAGTAAAAACCCTGGTGACTTTGATTGTATGTGACTGCTCTTGTGTGCATTTCTGTTAAAATGCTACTTGTCTGTTTTGACTGTGCTTTCTTATTTCAAACAAAGGATATCAACAGCTTTAGATTCCAATGCTTTGCCGTGGTCTCTGAACAAATAAATTGTACTACATTTAGCACATTGAAAATTCATAGAATTTGTTAAGGCACGGGCTTAAGGCATGCTTCCTACTATTCCCTGAATATTTATACAATTTCTCTCAGCCTGGTTACAACTGTTGGCTGCACTCAGGTCAACAGCATCACATAATAATGTTGAACCATATTAACTGCATAAATAAGAGATTTTAAGAGTGGACTCCACTTGAAGAATGGGTCAGAATGCCAAGCTAAGGGCAAAATTGTCCTCAGATCTTCACAGTACATCTACATTTCCATACTGCAGCCTGCTAATGTACTCAGGAAAGTCAGAAGTGCTAGGCTGGTATGAGACAAGTAATGAACAGCTCTACCTTGAAAGTACACTGCAATCTGAATATTTTCTTTCTTCCCCAAAAAAAAACATCTATACCTTTTCTTTTCCTTGTTTTTTTTTTTTTTTTTATTTTATTTTTTAATTTATTTTTTTTTTTTAATTTTTTTATTATTATTATTTTGTTTGAGAAAAAAACCACTGCATTTCATCTCTTGTCTTTTGCTCTAAATCCATTCTTCTGTACTGATAGTACTGTAAGCATTAATTGTGCGATGCTCCGGGCAGTTTAGGAGGACATGAAATCATAGCTCTGAAGCTATAAATGACTTATACCTGTTTTAAGATAAACATCCAACTATTTTTATTTATTCTGCCAAGAATGCTGATTTCAGAGTAAGGCCCTTTAAAAGCTATCTTTTTCACTGTTGAGAAGACTTCTGAATTCATAGTAGAATGTGCCACATCTGTTTTATTCAATGCTGGTTTCAAGAAGAAAATAATAATTGATATTACCCCAAATACTGTGTGCACAGACAGTCTGAAAATTTCTATCCATTTTTTTCATAATGTAAACCACCACAGAGATAGTGGAAAAGATAAATTGATCCTAAAATCAGATACTGAGATTAACTCAATGGTTCTCAATTATCTGAAATGAATGACCTGAGATGACTTCATCTCAAAGCCTTGTCCAAAAGACAAGACTTTCTTGTGGAAGAGAACAGTTGCACAGCTAGAAATCTGAAGAGATTTTCCAAGTCAACGTTGACTTTGATTACAACTGGTACTTTGATTGTAGAACTGAAATTCTTGCTCTAAGGTGATCTGCGGGAATGGCAGGCAACATGTTTGTGCTGCACGTCCTATTCATCCCACCACCATTTTAATGTTAAAAGTACCTTGTTTGGGTATAAAATACAGGCAAAACAGTCCCTGTTCTCTCTCTTTTCCCATTCTTTGTCAACGTTTAGCCTCCCTGAAATCAAATCTAGTTTGTCAGTGAATAACATAGCAAAGACCCTTTCCTTGATTTTGCTCTCTGGAGACTATGTTCCTCACTTTTTTTTTTTTTTTTTTTTTTCCAGAATACTTCTTCAGCAGGCTGAGCATGGGCTTAGGAATCACTCAGCTGAGAGGAGCTGACTCACCCGTCCCAAGAGACACTCTCAGAAGGCATAACAAAGGCAGATATTTTCCATCTTCAGCAGCTAACAAAGTGTTAGCTTAACACTCCCATTCACAGGCTGCAAACTGCAACCCTTCCTTATGTCTTTGTGTTCTGGGTAGGAATTTTAGCAGGCAGATCTATCGGCCTGTTAGCTTGCACTACTGCAGTTCACCTCGTTGACTCCCTCTACCTGCAGCCACAGGCTTTGAGCTGTGCTCCTAGCACCTGCCAGACTCTTTCTGAAGAATGAATGGGGTGAAATATGATGGGCCTTGCCAAACCCACATGTGCCAGTTGTGGCTGTGAGACCAGAAGTGGGTATGAAGTTTCATTCAGTAATGCTTCTGAAACTGAGAAATGACAAGACCTTGTACTATTCTATTTAGGATCATTACAGAAGAACGTACAAGTACGCAAATAATTCCCTGTCCTCCAGGAGTAAAGGTCATTAACAGCTATTTCTAAGTGTGTAATAAAGCTGCTCATGTTTACCTGCTGGCTACCACCATTTTGAAGCCATTCTCAGTCCTTACTTGGTGTAATCCAGAACTTTACTGAAGAAGGGGATGTTCTCAAAGCAAGGAAGGTAGAATACCATGGGCAAGAGAGACGCTGACGTAGTTCATGCCAAATTGAGTTAGAGGAGCCTCCTGAAAATATACCTTATTTCTGTAGCTGAGCACAATTTGCTGAAGCAAGGGATAGCCTTTTAACATGTATGAATGTGCTAATATGCTAGTAAAATAATATCCACAGTCTCTTCAGAAACTGACCTCTTGCTTGTATTAAAATACATATCTGTTGCTGAACATGTAAAACATATGTTTAACAATAAGATATAAGAGGCTGCTGATTTTCAAAGTGCATAAACAGGCCTCAACATGGCTTACACTTTCACAGGCATAATTTTGCACTTGATATAATAGCAGGTTAAGATGTCGTTATTTAGTTACCTATTTCTCTTGCTCTCAGGGACAAATACATGGCTAAATCTTCCAAATCTTATAATGGGTAATATCAAATTAGAGCAAACTGAAAAATCTAGTCCAAAATGTATTTTACCAACAGTAATTTTATAATTCACAAAGCTATACACATTCAAACCACTAACTTATTTAACAGATCCAGTGTAAATGATGTGTCTGTGTCTTGAGCAGGACTTTACGCACAAGACTGGAGGAACAATTTAAAAGGTCAGCATACAACTCCTATATCACGATGGTGCTCTTATTTGGGAGGGCTGAATATTTCCCCTCTTCCTAAGTAAAAAAAAAAAAAAAAAAAAAAAAAAAAAAAAAAAAAAAACCTTCCAAGAAAATAAATTTATTTATTTATTTTTACCCTGTACTGAAAATAAGTCCTCAAACAACGTTCTAGTACAATTTCCAACTATATGATGCATCCTGTTAGGATGCATTCACTAACCAAGAAGTAGTTTCACAGTCACTTATAGAGTTTAAGGAGAGTAGACAGAAAAGGGCAACCCAACAGGACAAAATACATGCCTGTGCTCCGCTGGCCAGCAGCTCTATAGAAAGCAGATACTTGGCAAAAGGAAGAGAGATGAATGTGTGGCAGGTTTTTAAATGAGAAAGTTTGAAGGAATGCGTTGGGTTAACATACCAAGGTTTTGATATCAGGGAGCTGCAGGCGTGGCCTCTGTCAGCAGAGCCCAGGAGCTGGCCCATGTCAGACCAAAGCCAGCTTCAGACAGCTCCCAAAGGGACCTGTGGCTGGCCAGAGCCAGGCCATAAGTGACACTGGTTGGGCCTCTGGGAGAGCAGATTTCAGAAAGGGGGAAAAAACAATCAAAAAAGACCCTGCTGTGCTCTAGCAGCTGGGAGAGGGGTGGGAAATGAGAGAGAACCAGCCTTGCAGGCACCAGGGCCCAGGCAGGAGGTGCGCCAGGCAGGCAGCAGCAGTTCCCCTGCGGCCTGTGGAGAGGCCCCTGGTAGAGCAGGCTGTCCCCCTGCACCCATGGGTCCCACAGGGAGCAGATCTCCACGCTGCAGCTCCCCCATGGGTGGAGGAGCCCCCGGTGGAGCAGGTGGATGTGGCCTGGAGGAGGCTGCGGCCCATGGAGAGCCCCCGCAGGAGCAGGCCCCGGGCCGGAGCTGCAGCCCGTGGAGAGGAGCCCACGCAGGAGCAGGGGTCTGGGGGGAGCTGCCGCCCACCTGTGGGGAACCCGTGCTGGGGCAGTTTGCTCCTGGAGGGTGGACCCAGTGGGACGGACACATAGGGGAGCAGTTCTTGAAGAGTTCAAGAAGGATGGCATCCCGAGGGAGGGACCCCACAGGGAGCAGGGGCAGAGAGGGACCGTGAAGGAGTGGTGGAGACAAAGCATCAGGGGCTGACTGCAGCCCCCATGCCCCCATTCCGCGTTCCCCTGTGCAGTTTCTCACTGCTCTAGCTTATTAGTAATAAGCAGTAAATTATATTAATCCCTCTACATTGAGTCTGCTTTGTCTGCGATGGTAATTGATGGGTGATCTCCCTGTCCTTATCTCAAGCCCTGAGCCCTTTTTCATCATGTTTTCTCCCCCTCTTCCTTGGAGGAGAGGGAGAAAGAGTGGTGCAGTTCTGCTGCCCAGCTGGGTGAAGCTACCCTAAAGAAGAACTGTGTGATACCCTCAAAGTCAAATTTATTTATTTTTTTTATAGGCACTTTCACAGAATTCAGAGAATTAGCTACCAAAGTAAATACTGAATACAGAAACACTTATGTCACTTACAGTTTCTTGAGAATTCTGGATAAAATAAGTTTAGTGAGGTCACAGAAGTTTTTGACAAAGCTGAACCGTGTTATGAAGCTTACCAAGGTTTTGTTACTGCGTTACGGGCTTAGGTAGTAAGTCCTGTGAAGTTCCTCAGCTCTGGAGCAAAAGAGAAAAACCCAGGGTGAGACTGTTTTGGTCTCAGCTGAGAATTACACCTCACATCAACCAAAATCAGAAAAGAGGAGCATGCAGAAAACAGTGCACAAAATTCGGGCAGATTTGTCAGTGACGTGACAGGAAAATTAGCAAACAGTGAAATGTATGCCTGTATTTATCTGCAACAGATAATGGAGACTTACAATGAAACAGAAATAGAAAATTAATGTAGATAAGATTTAACAGAATTATTATCTGAAACAATCTTAAGTTAGCTTTCAACATTTTTGTCTAGCATATATGTGGAGTTACTAAAACGCATAATAGTTTTCAGATTTGAACCCTGACAGACTTAGGGGCAGCCAAGAAAGATGAAAAAATCTGGGTGGAGGAAAAAAGATACATCTGCTCTGGAAGATGAAAGACATCTGTCTGCACCAAGTTTTGAATACTGCTTTAATTTTATGCCGTCCCTATTCCCTGCCAATACCCCCTTTCTAATCCCAGCCCCAGCACCCCCTAACACCTGATGCACGCAGCAAAAGCAGAGTTCTGTCTGCTGAAGCTATTGCCAGGGCTGGACTTGAGCTGCTTGGGGATGTTGGTATGGTTAAGTAGTGATGATTTTGGCCTGGAACATAGGGACTGGCCTCTGGTTTGCCCGACAGACATCAGTTTTCCCAGCTCTATCTCTGAATCAAGCTGAGCTCCAACACAGAATTTTAAAAAGTGCCTCTTAATTACTGTAGTTATGCTAAGAATAGAGAAGAGCGGCAAAACATCACTGCTAATGAAAAGTCATTGAACTAGCAAGACAGATAGATGCTTTTTATTCAACAACTTGAGATGCCAGAAGATTCTCTGATCTAGGCATCTGGGAATTAAAATCTTCCTGAGCATAATTAAAGTGTTTGTCTGCCCTAACCTATAAAAGGTTTATCCACAATGCCAGTTATCATCTAATGAGAAAGGATATCTGCCAAACAGAACACTAGTCTATTTTTCTCCCGTATCTTTGCAAAGATGATCATCACAAGTACTTGGAACAAATACAAATAATCAACCTCCTATTATTATAATTGTTTGGATAAAAGGGTTGCAGTGTAAAACTCGTGATATAAATCAACAGTCTATTTATGCTGTTAGTTATCAGGTGTACAATTATGCACATTTATTCCCTTGAGTAATTGACCTTAGCCTTAAGTGGATGCCCTCTCCATCATGTTTACTTTGCTATTCTTTCTCATCCTCTAAACAAAATAACAGATCTATAAATCAGTGACATTAAAATAGCCTAGGAGAAATGCCAGGCTGTTTTCCAGCCTTCCTGCTCTCGAGACTGCCCAGTTAGCAGGTTGACGGGTGACACCTCAAGGGCCAGCTCATTTTAATCCATGTTGTCATTGCTGTGCCACCCATTTTAATTGTCAGGGATGGGTGCCTTTTAGGATAAACCTGGCTAAGTCCCAGCTGGAGCTTCTACAGCAGGAGGTGTAATAGGCCTGTTGTGATTATCTAAAACAGGAGAACTTTATGATGCACAGACAGGTCAGCTTTAATGAAGCTAAGATGACAGGAAATCTGTTTTAGAAGATGAATCCATTAAATCTACACAAATCATATACAGACTTGAGCAGACACTATGCAAATATGTTAACACATACGTAGGTGCAGAGAGCAGGCAGGACGTACAAGACTTGCAAGTACCCAACAGCAGACAGATCAATCACAGAAATGTTAAAGTACAACAGAAAGTATATTTAAATGCTATTTTTTATAGTAATTGACAACATACCATGTAAGATTTATGACAGCCAAACTTTTCCTATGTTAAAAAAAAAAAAGAAAAAAAAAAAGAAAAAAATCCTTGGTAATTGTAATTATTGTAATACTTGGGCCAATGCCATATTCAGGACCTTTCCACTCTTGCAGCCTGAAGGCTGATTTTGAAAACAGCCATAGCGATTGGTTGGCCAAAGTCAAGTTTCCAAATTGCTAGATAACCACACTGAGAAACTAAGCCTTCTGACATTTTCAGAGATAAGATACACTGTACTGAGGCTGCTGAAGGCTCAAAAAGGATGGCAAAAGTTCTCTTCAATTTCAAAAGCTCCTCTCTCAGTTTAAAGCAAAGTCTCATTATGGCTGACAATTTGCTTGCAACTGTTTAAATGTGAAAGATGTGAAAGACAGCAGTTTGGGCAAGAAGGAAAGAACTCTTGCTTTTTTTTTTTTTTTTTTTTTTTTAATATATCTTTCATGTAAGAAATTGAAACTAGGCTACTATTCGAATATCTCTATTTTCGTCTTTTTGTTTATTTATTTATTATATGGATAGTCCATATGCTTTTGATCTGCGTGAGCCCAAGCAGCTCTATGCCTCTCCTGAAGAATTATTTTGTTGCTTTGAGGATCACATGATTGTAAGAGCATCTAACAAATGTCATAGTTTTTTTTTGATAGGTTATGTCTTCATGATTATGTAGAGTAACACTGCGGAAACTGAATTAGATCTTTGGGGAGACAACTAGAAATTGCTGCTCTCATTTTGTTCCAGCAATGCATGTAGTAAGGTGCTTATGGGATGTACTTGGAATGATTCTACAGCATCATATACAAATTATCTCTCAGTTGCCTTGCAGCCCCCTCTAAACGCCTATTTTTATTAACTTTATAATAAATATTTTATTTTTCTTGTATATATTATTACATATATATGTTTTCTTCATACATTCTTAATCCTTAATCCATTTAAATATCTGATAAAGTCAACTACAATTACATAAGTTACTTAACTAGTATCTAATTTGGTGGCTGCCATCACTTCAGTGCTTCCATGTAAGTCTTTCCATCATATATCTAGGCTTAACGTTAGTTTCTACCTGTGCTTTCAAGGCTGAAGAACAGTTAATTCCCATCAACAGTTCTTCTAATCCCAGTCTCTCTAAATCACTCCTTTTCATTTGCATCACTTCCCAGTTTAGTACATTCAAATGCTTTGATTACTATTACAGTTTTGTCCTTCAGAAAGCCAGATGCATTTGGTAATGTTTGTTTTACAAAGTGTTGCCAAATCCCAAGGGTTCAAGCTTGACTTGTTCAAGGGACAAGGTAATGATGTTGAAAATGATTCCATTGTGCCAGCTAAGTATTACCCTTATTAATCAATCCTCAAAGCATGCTAGGAATTTTAAAATCTGCTAATACTCATTCTTTAATTAACATAACTAAGTTCATAAATTGACTTAAAACTAAAATAAATGTATACCTTCTCTAATATTGTGGTATTTTTGCTGCTTTCAAAACATGAACTAATATTTACAAAAACACATCTTGAATCAACAGTATGACATTATTAGGGCATCTAAAAACAGAAGAGTGTTTTGTGCCTGCTGTATGTGCCCTGCTTGACCTAAGCCTTTCCACTGACATTTGTAGGCATTAGGTAAGTCTCTAGACTTTAGACATGCATTAAACAAAAATTAGTGCAATTAAGATGCTCCAAAGAGGGGACTAATGCTACCTGAACAAGTCAACCATCCAGTTCAAGGCACAGGCTGAGCACCCTTCCACTCCTGACCCCAGTGTCTCAGCAGGAACCATCTGCACTGCCTGCTTAATCTGCCTGATTTTCTCCTCCTCCAGGGTCTTTTACCCAAAGAGTCCTTGGGCCTACCTTCCCATTTTCCTAAACTCACAGGTTCCAGGAGGCAGGATCCTCAGCCTGATGAAATCTGGTTTTTTTTTTTTTTTTTTTTTTTTTTTTTTTTTCAAAAGAGAAATGGAATATGCGATTGACTAAGAGCAATATGTTCGACAAAAAGATGTCTGCTTACGTCCTAGAAAATGTAAATTGCTTCAACCCATTAAAGATTTTAAGTTTCCCGAAGAAATGATAACAATATTTTCATAATATCTCAAGGTGAAGACCTTTTCTACCTCATTGTCAGAAATGAACAGACCATTTCAATTGAACTAAAAAAGTCTACAGCCAAAAATGTCCTCAAATAGACATCTGGAATGTAAAATTTCAGTACAAATGATTAATATCTGGCAAAATAATTAGCAAGTGAATCATCATCTTATCATCAGGTGTGTCAGGCTGCCTTAATAGTGACCTGTCAAAACAACATTACAAAATAAGTGAAAAATGGGATCATATTTAAGTTATTCAGGGAAGGACACATTACAGAGTCATTACAGTCATCCTAGGACCAGGTGCTAGCGACTCGAAGAATTCGATATTCAGTTATAAGAACAGATCACATATGGAAATAATCATACTCAGGCGCTTATGATATCCACACAAGGACAAGTCTTTCAGTCATGATAAAAAAATAATAAAAAGTTTAAGTTGTACAGCTTGAAATAATGCTTTAAAACTCCTGTCTGCACACTCGGTGTCCCCACAAATGCACATTGCACCAGGCTGCACGAACACACTCCTCTCCCTCAGGGGTGAAGAGAGAGCCTGCGTGCGCCCTGACACCCCCATCACCTGCCCACAGGGTGCACCCTGATGCCTGCTTTTTCTGTTAATTTGGGGCCTTAAATACTTCCTAAAATAATACTTTAGACACCAGCAAATGCAATCGCACCCTTACTCGAGGCTCACCACAAGTACCTGTGTGTAACTTGGCTCTGGCAGAGGCGAGGCTGGCATCTCAGTTGAAGCCAGTGCACCTCTTTTCAAAAGCTCGGCCTGGCAGTCACACCTGTCTGGCAGCACACACGGACAGCTGTAATTAAGATCATTTTACCACATAGTTGCACCCACAGGTCTGTAATTTCCCCATCTGAGGGATGATTGTACCCACAGGTACACACAGCTGGAATTCCACAGCTGAATGGCAGCCTACCTAAACCTCAGGCCTAACGAAAACAGCAGCCTAGCTGACTCTCCTCACTGAAAACTTTCTGTCACAAAGAAATTACTGTGATGTAAGGAAGACTGCAATCCTTGAGCACCATCCACACCCCTTACGGTGGGCTGCCTTCCCTGAAAGATAAATGTGTGAAACAGATCTATGTTTTTATACATTCAGGGGCCTGGGAAGCCCGCCACCTGCTAACATAAGCCCTCCATAGCAAACAAACATTATTACCAGGTTTCTCAATTTTTTAAAAAGGGACAATTCCTGCCAGCCAAAATAAACATGCTAGAAGTTACGTGGGTTATTTGGAGATATTAATATGCTTAGTATGGTAAATACACAACTGAACTAATTTCCATGAGTTTCTGACATTTTCATATGGTTTTAGGCTGATTATTGCTACATGTATATGCATATATATTTGTGTATATCCATGCACAAGGATGTTTATTTTTATTTCCAGCTCTTCAATCTACCAAACAGGTGTTTTTTGAGGGAGACAGTGGAGTTCATTATGTCTATACTACCATTCAAGGCTTAACAATAGGAATGCAATAGCAGGTCTGACTCAAGACTCTGAGACTGATGTTACCTTTTTGTCTCCAGGCTCTAAAATATACCTTTTACGAGAAGAAAGTCAGCCCACAGTGAAATGTGGTAAGTAATCATTGATTTGGAAAACAGCCACTTGAAATGACTCTGTTGCTACCCACTCGTTGAGTCATTTGAGGTGGGCGATTCAATGCAATTTTGAAAACATGTATTACGTTGTGGGCTTGCCACGAACATTTTTTTTTTTTTCTTTTTCTGTTTTTTATGGAATTAGGACACAGGTCAGGGACAAAATGTCTCATCAGGGTAGGAAAGAAAAAAGAAAGCAAGAGAAACCTATAAATCTTGTAAAGGAGATTTTTAACAAGGAACAATTTCAACTTGCAAAAGAAAGTATCCCTTTAGAAAATAACATAATAATGGTTATTCTAAGCTACTAAAGAAGAAGCAATATTTCCTGAAACAAAAGGATGAAACATAATTCCATACCCATGCCCATGATGAATAAGAAGAAGTTACAGAAGCTGACTGTGAAAAGTAAGCTATCTGTTCTATCTGTACTAACAGTACCTGTTCATTTACCTAATCCTGGTGCATTTTTTAAGGAAATTTGAAGTGAATATACATCTTTGTCTATTGTCTGTCTGTCTTAGTGCTCATATATGTGTTTATGTACTTTTGCAGAGGTTATGAGTGTATTTCAAATTCTAAAGGAAGAAGATGCATCTGACTGAAAATATCTCAGCAACATATTTTTCCAATGTAACACTAGTCTGCACATGAATTACCAAAATATCTGATTTCTGCAGATAAGGAAAAAAAAATAATTTCAATCAACTTTCTGGTTCAGGTGATTACACAAAAACAATTTTTGTTGTTATGCAGAAATTGTGTCCAACTCTCCACTGACAGGATTTGGGCTACACTTCTATTGGCCTCAGATGTGAATCAAAAGATTAACCATATAAATAAACAAACAATGGTCATATAAAATATTTTTGGATATATTTCGAATTTCCTTTGGCTATGTATCTGATATCTGTGATCAGAATACTGCCTCTGTGTTTGTATTTCCTGTCTGCATCAAATTTATGGTAACTAACCTTTGCCTTGCCTTTTGGGGCAGGAATTTTGGGTGAAATCCAGGTGTAGACAAGTTAACAAATTTGTATTACACCTTAAAGAACATATTACATACACCTGCTTGTCTGATGCAAAAATCACAAACAACAGAAATAACAAAAACAATGGAAAAGCAAAAGAACAGGAAGAGTAACTGTCCCTTACACGTGACACACAAATTCCGTTGGAAAGAAAGTGATGATGAAGATTTCTAGAGCTAAAGTAGAACCAGGACACTTATTTCTGAGTATAGAGCTATACGAAGAATCAGCAAAACCAGAAAGCCAGAAAGCTAAGTCTTTATAGATGAATTAAATTCCTTCTTTTTAGGAAAAATATAAAATAAAATAGAAAAGGCAGTATTTCTCTAGGAGACAGAGCCAAACCTGCAGTTGAATCATATATGAAAACCCAAACTGAACCACCTCTATCAAACAGAAATTTCCTTTAAACTGGCTCCCATAAACCATGCTTTCCTTCTATTTGTCTTCCTCTTAACATCCTGTAAACCATTTGTATCTAGTAGATGATGATTTCCCAAGCTTCTGAAGAAGAAAGAAAAAAAGTTCACTGAATGTGCAAAGAAAATTGTGTCAGCAAAATTGTTAAATAAACATGCAATGATGGAATTGATTCTACATAGATTTAATTTTTGTCCTTGGTATTATAATCCAGATTTACTTAGTCCAGCCACACTTGGTGAAAATCAAATTTATGATCCTCTAGTGTGATCCTGAGATAATTATTGTATATGAAAATATTTCATCTTTATGAGACTAAGGTTGCACTTCTGAATAGAAAATGCTGGAAACTCAATCCCCTCCTCCCCCCAGATGCCCTTATTCTTAACAAATAATAGGATATATCATGCCCTTCTGCATTAAAAATTAAAAATAATTAAAAAAAAAATAAAAACTGAGATACATGCTGGATAGTATCCAAGGAAACTATTTCACATTCTTTCTGTAAGTACGGGAAAGAGCAGTTGAGCATTAAAGGGCTTGTTTCTTTCATCATTCAGAACTATTTCACATAAAACAGCAGACAGATATACCAGCACCAAGCTCACAGTTAAACAAACAAACAAACAAACAAAAACCATTAAAGATGTTTCCCAGGCTTTCAAAATGAGGCAAGGAACAATTGAACGTAATGGTCACAAGTAGAGGTGACAGCTATGCAAAAATGATTGAGATCTTACTTATTTTTTTATATGGAGCATTTCAAAGCAGATTGATCAAGCATTTCAGAAAAAAATAAATAGAGAATTGTTCTAGTGCACTCTTTGAGATGAGAATTTAAGGCAAGAGATCACAAATGATGAAGCTGCCAAAGGTTGGGACCATTACTGTACAGACACTGGATGATATCAAGGCAGAAAAAATGTTTATTTGAATGTGTTTATTTATTTTATTTGATTTTATTTTTATTATGCTGTGCTTGATGGTCCTACACAACACTTGAAAAAAAAATAAAGTTTAAAGCCAGTTAATCTTATACTAGTGCTGGATTTTATCACACTGCCAATCAGCAAGTATATTTTAATTGTCAAACTGACATTTGTGAACCTGCCATGTGATACCATATCCTTGACTTTTGCATACTCTGCTATCTATTCAGAAGTGAGGCAATTGAATTGATCTGGCTTTTACAAACTTCTTTAGTCCCCACAATTTACTGTTATTCAGCAGTCAGTTCTGTAGGAAGTGATATTCCAGTGACTGAACCCATTTATCTATGAACCTTCCCCTGACAGACCTCATAATTTATATCCATAAGGTGTCCTTCAAAGAGGATAAGGATTGATGGTTGAACAAGAACTCTGCTTTAAAAGTCATTGCATTACAAGCTTTTTCTTTTAGCAAATCCAGGCTCTGATCATAATTAGGCAAAGTACAACTAAAACACCCTTAGCACAAATGCTTTGTATGGATGCATGAGCTGGTACACTGAATCATGATTACCATGACAAATATGGAGTTAGAGTGATACTGGGGGTTGAAAACAACTTATATACTGCACATCCTCAGTTATAACCAAGCCTTTCACAGCCTGTTTCCCAAAATTAAAAATACCTCCAGTTGTTTGAATTTAGTTGTGACTTTGAAGGACACCAAAACATGGGCTTAAACCTACCAAATTAATTTGGGTGAACGTTAAAATCTCTACGCTCAAATGAGTGTAATTTGGGGCAAATAGGTCTTATATCAATGGAAGTTAAGGGTATATAGCTTGTGAGTTGGTAAGTATATAGCTTTATGAGTTGATAAGCAATTAAAAAGAGCCTAAGAAAGTAATTTTGTGTATACACCCAAGTGGGTATTGACAAACATCTGCAATGCGAAATAGCTTTTCTTCCTATTGGCTGCATCAGCTGATACCTAACTAGGGTGGGAGAAGTGGAGGAGTGATGGCTTCACTGGTTTCAGAAAGAACTGTCCCACACAAAGCACAGCTTAGCTGTGTTGCACTCACTTTTATGGTCATCTGCAGAGAAGCAAGTTGAATGTTAATGTAACTGATTATAGTGTGTGCTTCACTTGAAAAATGGGAACAGGTCTCAGTTGGGAGAATTTAATTAAAGCAGTCTTCCAGCAAGATAATTATATACCTTTTCCTCCACTGGACCCTCCTAGTCCTTAAATTTAAGTTAATAATAGCACAATAATCAAAGATTTCTACATTTTTGGCCAGCTAGCAACATGGTGAACCTGAACAGTATCTGAAAGTGTGTCTTTTCTGACTACTGATGCTCTTGCAGCCTGAAATGCAGTTGACTGCTTGATTCAGCCCTTATCTTGTGGAAAATGAGTTCTAGTCTTAAATGACCTATAATGCTACCACCAATACAGCTGACTCTTAGGATACTTCTATCCAGAAGTCTGTTTTTTTTGTTTGTTTGTTTGTTTTTTTTTTGTTTGTTTTTTTTTTTCTCCCCCCCAAAATATAAGCATCATTACTGTTTTTTCCGTCTGTAAACCACAATGACATGAAACTGAAGGAAGAAAGATGTCTGGCCTTAAGAGGGATGTTACTAGTTTTCTTCTATCCTCATTCAGTACTCTAGGCTGCTTATTACTCATTTGTACATATTGGATGCGCAAAATAAAATGGTTTGACATCAAGATGGGACAACAGCTACCAGCTCACATGCATCAGTATGAGCTTGTGTTATTTATTTACAGGTAAAATCTTAGGGTTGCTTTCTACTTTTCTGAATATAGGATGACATTATCCACCTATTAAAAATGTAGATGTATCAACATCCCACTTATACCTTAAAATTTCACTATATTCTCAATTGGGAAAAGGAGAAATGTCTGTACATTAATACAGTAATAATTAGCACTTTTTTGTGCATCAGATACCTTATGGAATCAGTCCCTAATTCCTGAAGATGGTTTGGGGAAGACATAACTACTCCAGTTTCCACAGAGATGTATCTAATCTAATTTCACAGATGTGAAATAAGAAATGTCTTAAGAGAATAAATTTCATAATGCCCTTGTGCACAAGATAGTTATTGTCAGAATTATTATCCCCTATACCAGATGAAGAGCAGTAACAAGACAGTGGTTTAAGACTTCCCTTTATCACACATGAAGATATACAAATCAGGATGGGCTGGATCTCTAATAAATAAACCTTTGCTAGAGGCTACTGACTTTCAATCATCTATACAATCAGTAGCATGATTTAGTTTTTCATTTAAACTAAAGAAAAAAATATAACATCCAAATTCCTCAAGGAAGAGACTGCTTTTCTCAACAGCTAGGCTGCAGACTATAATACAGTACAGATCAAAACTGATCTTTAATTTTTATTTTATTTTATTTAAGCACAGTCATTAGTTACAATCCGAGGGCAAAAACTCCACCAGGATGCCAGTCCTGTTAACGCTCCAGATCTCTTGGGTTCCCATTTTTAATGGCATCCTCATCAGTGAGGACCATTGCAGAGTTCATCTTGTGCAACTACAGCCTCCTTCAATGTCTTATGGATGTTAGTAGTCATAAAATACATCTGGGGGTAACTAAGAGTCACCATATATTTAAGAGGAAAAAATGAAAAAATGAAAACTTTTGCAAAAGCATTAAAAGAACAGTAGATTATGGACTCAGCTTTGTGCATCCTGCATTCAGCAGTCTGTCTTATTCTTTTCAATCAGCTGCCATGTCTGCATCAGGAAATGGTGTTGAAATAACGTTCAGGTATTTTTATGTCACTGTGCAATGTTTCTTTTGAAATATACAATTTCCTTATCAAAAAGAATAAAAGTCCTTGCTCCCTTTTGGAAAGTATATTATAAAATCTTATTTGACATTCAATTCATTGTTCTATAAGCTAGCAACGGCTGCAGCTTAAATTACCTATTAAAAATATATAAATCAAGAAGCGTGCAATACCTGTTAGCCTTACATAAGTAGTATTTCTGTTCTTAGTAGTACATGAAGACACTGAAGGAAAAAAGATTTATCTTCTAGACATTCTGACTTTTCTTTTCTTCTTGCTATTATGAACCACAGCACATATTTTTACTAACGGGGGCAGAGGGTGTTTCTTACAAAGTTGTTAGGTTTTGAACCCATTATTCCTCTTTTTCTATACAGGCTTATCAAAAGCTAGCTGTCACTGATCTGGGAATATGTAGCAGATGCATCAAAGTTTAACGTGTTTCAAGGCACCCAAGGAGACTCTAGGGTTTCTTTTACCACAAATCATGACATATACAAAAGACTGGAAATATGGGAAATTGCCATTATTGCTATCTAAATCATATACACAGAGACATACACACCCAAAAAAATAAAAACTCAAACTTGACATCATAGGATTGGGATTCAGAACTTTTCAAGCATCATGATGAAACAAACAGAAGATTCAATGCTACTTTTATACAAATCTCTTAATAATCTTGATACTGGCATTCACAATTTAGCAGGCATAATCACTTAGGAACACAAAGAATAAATTTACATATGTAACTCAGATTTTCATGTAGATTCCTAAATTCTGTACTTTGCATCTTTCACTGATTATGTAAAATATTCTTCCCCATTAATTGTACCTCCAAATTGCAGACAAAAATCAGAGACAAGTGTCTTTGCAACAACAGACTTAAAATGGCCAGTATTTATAAGCAGAAACTATTAACAATTTTGTAAGGGCAAACAATCATCATCAAAACTTTGCAAGGAACTGTCTGACTATGTCAAATTGTAAAACAGTCAAATTGTAAGAACATTGTAAAAGTTATAAGGGGAAAACCTAAGCAGTCTCACAGTTATACGGAGCATGTATAAAATTAAATGAAGAATAGCCCCTCAAAACAAACAAAACTATAGAATATTCAGTAGCAGTTAAAATAGATTAGAAAATTCATTTTTACTGATGATCAGCTTTACATTCTCAGTAAACTGTAACTGTCCAATAGGCAAATAACTTCTGCCACCTATTCATTCTGTAAAGAATAGATTATATACTTCCTGAGGATATTATCCTCTGGTCAAAAGCAGAGGAATGAGGGTTTGGGATTCACTATTTTGGAACAGACCCTCTGGTGCAGAGAGAGTTTCATGAAAGGCAAAAGAGATATTAAGGCGATGCTTAGTAGTTTAGAACAAAAAAAAAAAAAATTAAAAAAAAAAATGAGTTGGCAAAGACTGTACAGTTTCTGTGAGCTGATAAATCTTTTTTTTTTCTTGTGTATGAAATAGGAGTTTATGTACTTGTATTATTTTAACATAATTGCGATCACTTTTTTTTTTCTTGTTTTCTTTCTATTGTGGTCATTTTTCCTACCTGTCTCATTATTTACACATGTAGGACCTCAGTACTTCTTAATCACAAGCGTATTTATCCTTACAACTTGTCTGTGAAGTAATGTAGTACAATGGTGTCATTATACAGATGGGGCACAACAAAAGGCAAGAGACTTCCAAGGGTTCTTCAGATAATCCACAGCCAAGCAGAAGAGTCAAATGTCTTAAGTCGCAGCCTCTTGCCTGACTTTCTTTCTCTTTCCTAATTCCCTTGCCCTATTCTGCTGCCTCCCCCTTCCCACTGTGCTACTTCTCCTCTTTAAAAGATCACAGAATCACAGAATTTCTAGGTTGGAAGAGACCTCAAGATCATCGAGTCCAACCTCTGATCTAACACTAACAAGTCCTCCACTAAACTATATCCCTAAGCTCTACATCTAAACATCTTTTAAAGACCTCCAGGGATGGTGACTCCACCACTTCCCTGGGCAGCCCATTCCAATGCCTAACAACCCTTTCGGTAAAGAAGTTCTTCCTAACATCCAACCTAAAACTCCCCTGGCCCAACTTTAGTCCATTCCCCCTCGTCCTGTCACCAGGCACGTGGGAGAACAGACCAATCCCCTTGCTACAGCCTCCTTTAAGGTACCTGTAGAGAGCGATAAGGTCTCCCCTGAGCCTCCTCTTCTCCAGGCTGAATAAGACCAGCTCCCACAGCCGCTCCTCATAAGACTTGTTCTCCAGACCCCTCACCAGCTTTGTTGCCCTTCTCTGGACAAGATGATCAACAAGATGCCAGAAAATATGAGAAGAGGAACGAGGAGGCGAAGATCTTTGGGGAGGTTAAAGAACAACACTGCTGCTTCTGAAAAATGGCGCCTCCACTATTCTTTGACTTCAGAATTGTTCCTACTGCATTAAATGGCTATATTTAAATAAAGTAAATTTGAAGTATACTTTGATTAACTCTGATGTGATGGTATGTTGACTGAGACAGTCATTTTCATTTACATAATTTGCCCTACGCTACCCGCAATCCTACCTTTTGAGCTTCCACAACAACCCAGCATACTTTTACAACTTGTTCACATCTTCCTTGCTCCAAAGAAAGTTGTGCTCTGTTGTATCAGCCTGTCACAATCCAGCTATGAATCCACTAATGGGCTCCTTTTGAAGTTTTTGAAACCTGAGTGACCACCATATACTGTGAAGTCACAGAATCGCAGTCTCGGGCCTGGCAGGAATTATTAGTTCCAGTTGTTGCTTTGCTATCTCCAGCCTCATGGCCTCTATGCACAGAAAGCCAAACACTCCAAATCCTATTTCTTCCTCCTTTAGCCTAAGCACTTTGACAAAGAAAAATATATAACATCTTCAATTAAAGGTGTTTAATATACAGTAACAAAGTGTATATTGACTATCCCAAAGGCAAATGCGTATGCTCATCTCCCGAGCCTCTCACCTTCATAAACCTGCACAAGACTTTTCCATTCCCATCTTAAATGTAGCCCTGTTGCTCACAGCAGATCATCTACTCCGTGGAACATCTTCCCTTCCCATTGGAGAAGGCTCATCATAGCCATCCTTTTTCACTCAGAGCTCCACAGCCTTCTTAAAAATCACTCAGATGGTTTTTAAGTGAGTTGTTATAATAACACAAGTAAAATCCAGACCGTACAAAATTTTGAAGGTTTTAAAAACCTTTTGAGGTGACTAATACATTGGCTTCACAACCCATGGAGAAAGTTTTCTTGAAAATTACAGCTGAATTAAGCATACCCATTTTAGAAGCAATTTAAAAAAATTACCAGAAGTCACATCAGAAGTAACTCACAGGCTGTACTTGAAAGCTATTTCTCCTCACACAGCAGATTAGACTGAGACAATATCTGCACAACTAGCTGTTTTGTTTTTCACCTTCTTGTTACCTGCTTTTCCTCCAGATTGCCCTTTGGCCACCAATGCACTAAAACACTACATAAGAAAATTCTACCTTTGCTTGTTTCTAGAAGCATCATTAATTCTTTTCGTACAACATCTTCATAGGAAATGTATCTGTTCAGACTCCTTCAACCACTCTCTATCTTACACAGAATCACAGAATCAGGGACCTCTCCAATTCAACCCCCAGAGCAATGTCAGCTGTGGGAATCAGACCAGGTTTCTCTGGACTTTACACAGTCTGGTCTTGAAAACCTCCAAGGCCTGAGACTTCACAGTCCATTCCACTGCTGGACTGTCTTCTTGGTGAAAACGTTTTTCCTTATATAAAGCAGATCCTCTCCTGATTTAATGCCTTGTCCTTACACCACTGTGGAGGAGCCTTGCTCCATCTTCTTGTGCACCAGCTGATTGTTCTCAGTCACCTTCTTCATGTTCCCAGACATGCTCTAAGAGGACTCTCCTTAATGTTTTGGGGAAGAAAGCAAGTTGGACCACTGTGAAATTTCCTAGATCATCCTTCAGACTGTCTGTCAAGATGGATCTTCCTCTAGTTATTGGGGACCTCTTCATAAATAACAGAGAGCAGTCTCAAAGTGACTTTGACCAGCTCCCGTGGCACCGTTGGATGCAGCCCACTAAGTCACCTCCCTCCCCTCTCTCTCTGCAGGGACACCAAGCTCTATAACCATACCTTATGTATCTTAATGCTCTCTACGTTACCTTTCTAACTGCTACCAATACACAGAGTATTTTTTTTTTTCTTAAGGCCTATCCTGCATTTTTAAGAATGCACAGAACACACGATGGAATCCTTCAAACAGAACATGCGGTATTACTTACACTATCTTGCATTTACCGGATTTTTACTCCATTTTCCAACTTGAAAACTATTTTTTGTTCTTATTATTTTGATTATCTTAAGGTATTTCTTAGAGAAGTATGGTCTTTATTGCATTACTGCTGTAAAAGTAATAAAAACATTCATATACTACCTGATCTGGACAATCACAGTATAAAATTGACATTATTATGTACATTATGAGGTAAATTATTTCCTTTTCTGTATTTTCTTAATTTCCCTTTTATGAATTACCTATGCATCTACAGATTCAAGAGGTTTAAGAATGATAAAGTCTAGTAATCTACTGATCCAATAATCTCCAATATAATCTATTTTAATTAAAATAGTATTTATAAAATCTAAGCAGAGTGAAAATCTGCTAAAATTCAGATGAGTTAGCATTGCCTAAATCCTTTACTCAGAGTTCTTATGTTCCAAGAATTAGAAGAAAACTTCTGAAACTGCAAAATGAGTTAAGCAGGCAGTCAGGAGAGACATTATTCTGCTTTTATTGTCGTCGTTAGTTTATGCGTGAAGTTACAATTCTATTTCAAGACAGTATTTGCCTGTGAGAAAGTAAAAAAGAAAGAAAGAACGCACCCTTTCTTGTTTTTCTCTTTCATATTTCTCAAATGCTATTTATCAAGAAACAGAGCTAGTCTTTTCAGAAAACATAGCTGTGTCCATTGGACCTAAGAAGTACTGACTGCGTCAATCCACTGATAAGTGGATCCATCTGAAAATATTTGTATCATTATATTTACATAACAATAAGATTAAATTTAAATTCTTATAAATGTATAATATTATTTTAACAAAAATAAATGAACTTAAAAGATAATTATTTAGATGTATTTCTAAGCATATTCTTCCCCATCTGAATTGAAAGTTATGTTCCAGTCCAACAAAAATGGAAAAATATGTTAAAAACCCTCAAATCTGAAAGTGCACAGACATATTATCAATGCCATAGAACATTTCTGGCTTTGTTTTAGGATTGTTTAAGTAAAAGCAATAATTAAAGCATATTCAGCAGTTAGTTATAGAGGTATATGCCTTATTTGATCTTTTTGTAGTTATAAATTTATTTAATTTTCTTCAGACACAGCCTTGGAATCCTTCTGCACCTCAAATTCCTACTGAAGCCACAGGGATATCTGTTGGAGCATCAGCCACAGCAGGGTGCTTAATGTTTTTTTGTTTGCTGTCTCCTTCCCTGCTGCTCTTGGCCACCAATTCAGCTAAAGCCTGCTCAACAAAGCTCTGCAAGTGTTCCCATGTTGCACTTCTGCCTCGGTACCCTAAAACTAGCAGCTCCTGATCCTTGCATGGGGCTTGTCACCTCCCCGATGCAGCCCAGGGATGATGACCTCACCTGCTACACATTAGAGAAATACACTGCTGGAGGAAGCAGGTCCTTACCTAAACCCTTGTTTACATACTGTAAACTAAAGCAGCCAAGCTAAACCTATTTATGTGTTTCAATGAGTAATATCCCTGAAGTGCTGAGGACTGGGCAATTTCAATATAGGAACAGCCACAGTTTATTTCTGAATTACCTGAGAATTAACTTCTCTGGTGCTGGAACATTTTATCCCTTTCCAAGGCACTGGAGGGATTTTGTAGGGTTGGTCCGCAGTACTTTTAAGGATGTAACATCACAGTTACCTATATTTAGCTCCTATCATAAATGAAAAGTTCATGAAAGGGTTTTTAAGTAAAATGGAAATCTATTAGAAAAAACAAGTAAATGCTTGATTAGACATTGTGTTCCTTTGTTTTTATTACACACAAAGAAGACCAATCTTCTGTCTAAAGCATTTTAGTCCCAGGAGGAACGTTCCCACAACTCTTGCTTGTGTCAGCACATGACACATATTGGAAAGGTATTGTTGAGGATAAAATTAAACACTAGGGTTGTAAAGAGGTTTTAGCTCTTGCTAATGAGTACTCTTTTTTTTTTTTCTTTCTTTTTTTTTTTTTTTTTCCTAGTGACAGCAGATTAAGACTAGTGTGTTTAAATAACATTAAAACATCCATAAGTTTAATAGACTTTGAATAGCTAAGACAACAGACACAAAAAAAAGTGAATATTTCAGAGAATGACTTGCAGGCTGTTTATTTACAAGTCATCTGTCATATGCTTATTTCAAGGCTGTGCCATTGATCAAAACCTATAAGGCTTGTTTGAATTAGTTATGGGGCTACAGGTAGGTGTAGAAGGGCTTGTGCTGTCCCCTGTTACTGGTAAAGAAGAGCCTTTTGTTAGATTTTCACAGTAAAAATTAAATTCTAATGCCCCTGTTAGCAGTTACCTTGAGCTTCCTTAATCCTTCATGAACATTTGCACATATTCTGAATTTGCTTTTACTTCCATCAGAAATGCACAAACATTTACCTACCTAACTGCTGCCTTTCTTCTCCACTCAGTCTCACCAGATTCAAGAAAATTGCTTCCAGAAGCAATGCCAGTACAGGATATACAAATAAACATTTATTTTAAATCTCTGCAAGCAGATAAATTTGTCTTGAATATTTTATGTTGTTTTGTTACAATCATTCTCCCTTTACTATTGCACACTTGTGGGATCAGAAAAAATTGATTGTTTCTGAATAACAAAGAACTGAGGTGTTTTTAAAGTCTGTGTGAAACTTGGAATCAAATACAATTTTTCCCATTTGCTAATAGTCCTAGTAACAGTTCCAGTATAACTGGAGATAATTACTAGACTAGGGAGGGGCTAGATGTTGGGACTGGAAGTACCCAAGAAGCTGCTGCTAATGAAGTGAAAGGCTTTTTACTACATTCTTAAGCATGAGACTGTATGATACAGAATAGTAGAAACCTGGATGCTGGTACTCTGACTTGATTTTTCCTGACTCCACCCTGCGGGAAGAAGAAAATTATTCTCTCCTACAAGAATAATTAGAAAAGATTAGTATCTCTCTTCTGAGAGTTCTCAAGGAAGATTTTTCCTTCACACAGGACATCTTCACAAATGAACACACACACACAGATCTGGATAAAGACAGGATGACAGTCTTTTCCTCTCCATTTCTATCAGTCAGGAAACCTAATGAAGTTAGAAACTCCATCTCCAAGTGCCTCTCCTCTTCCTCTGTCCCTTTTCAGATAGGTATCTCCACTGATGGATCTGCTAAGGGCTGCCCTTAGCTGAGAAAGTCCTGATAGTCTGAGCTAAAGACAAAGCGTATGAGATGGTAATAGTTCTGAAATTTCAGAGCAGGTATACGGGGAAACATTTCTGATGAAACTGCTGAGTGGGAAATTGGGCTTCAGCATTTGAAGCATCAATTTACACAGGTAAATTCAACTCTCACCGTTACCTGAAGAAACATGAAGGAAATTCCCCCTGCATCTGTTTCCCATGCAGCCTTATTACATGCACTTCCCCACAGAACATAAGCAATTAGGACTAGGTACTTCTAAAATAACAAACAAACAAACAAAAAAACAAACAAAAAACTATATTTTTTTTTTCTTATGGGACTTAACATAGAGGTAAAATTTGAATGCAGTCATGTTTTTTCAATGATATTGCCCCTGCTGAATGCCACCAAAATTAATTTTGTTTGATACCTACCGGAATAGCCAGACATTCAGAGGCTACCTGTTCACTTAGAAACCCTAAAAATTATCTGAATTAGACAGTCACTCTCAAAGGCAAAACAGCATTATTTCCACAGGCATTATTTTGGGCTTTGGCAGTTCTTGTAGTACCAGAAGATGCTGTGAGTGAAAGAAGTGCTGGATTGAAAAATTCTGTTTCCTAATGCTATGCAAATACCTGGGATGTCAGGAGAACCAGAGGTTGAATTGCTATTTGGCCAGCTCTCATACAAGTGTGCAGGTATACATGTATATATAAGTATATATATATACGCATACATATACACGTACATGTGTCCCAGAGAGTCCAAGATAGTGTTCCAATAGCATCTCATATTCTGTGCTCAGAATCACTATATATCCATGGCACAAAATTACTTACTGCCTCGGACATTATTTCACAGAAACAACATCTCTGTTCCCTTTAAAATAATTTCACAAATGGAACCTTTCTGAAGATGCAAAACTTTAAGGCAGTGGTGATATAGCAACAGGGACAGTACTCAAATTTATAGCAGATGTTTCACTGTTAATTAATGCCACAATGAAAAATCTCTTGAAACAGCATAATGTGATATTTATTTACCATTTCCTTTCATAAGAAAATATGTATACAAATCATTTCCAAGTCTTTGTGACATACACAAGCCTTAGACTGCTAGGATTAGGTTCTTTAATCAAAATAAAAACAAAACAAAAAACCACCATGGAACAAAACTCCTATAAGCAGCAGCACACAGATCATAATCAGTTTATATAATCACTTCCCTTCCAGAAAACTGCCTGTGTTTTATTATGCAAACAACCTCCTGGTAAAAGATTTTTAAACCTTGCTCCCAGGAAGGAAATGAACATCCACTTGACTAAATCACGAAGAAATAGAGATTCTCCCACCCTACCCTGCAAGGCCAAATGGGTAAATGATCACACACTGCAGTACAAATACATGCCTATAAACACTTCCCATTGAGGCTGTTACAGCATTGTGCTTCCTAGTCAGCAAGTAGTAAATGGAAACCAAGCCTTGTTCTTTTGCACACTTATAATGCTCAAACTACATATATAACTTGTATTTTATAGACCTTTTATTTCCCTCAAGAGCCATCAAAAAAAAAAATAATCACAAATCAGTCTTGCAAACTAAATAAATTACCATACACTCCTTACAAGCTAGAAATTTAAGCCAGAGAAATTAAATTGAAAATTTGAAAGCAAATCTTTAAAGGTACTCACATCCAGTATGTTCATTTTCCATGAACTTTGGAGTGATGGTTCATCCCATGGGGATTCAAACAAGCAAAGCAAATATGAAGAAGTAACTTCCAAGTAATTGCTGCATAGGTGGCATGTTTCAGATGCTATCTCACTTGACAGGAATTGATTGCCCAAATTCTTGGTCACAAATAAGAAGAAATTAAATGAGACAAGGCAGGATCTGATCACCTTTGATAATAAAATCAGATATGCCACACAGACAAAGTTTGTCCTGTTACATGATACATGGCTTCCTTGTCCTCAGTGTGAACTTTAATTCAATTTAAGAGGACTGGGCGTTGACACACTATTTTACTTTTATTTTTTCCTCTGACGCCAGCAGCAGGGTGCTGAGGGTGGCTCAGCTGTGGGTAAAAGTCCCTGTAGCTGTCATCTGTGACATTGTGGACCATGAGGCACCAAGCTACAGGAGCACCATTGCCCAGGGTGAAAAACCTTGCTTTTTTAGCTCTGAAGCTCCGGGATCCACGGCTGGCACATCTGATGAAGACTTTGAGCGCGTTGCCTCTGCCACCACAACGCTGATGATCATTTGAGACCAGTGACTCAAACCAATTGGGACTTTCTATTTGCAGGAATGTTTACTAAGCTCATCAGGGAAACAAATCAAAAATTGGCAAGAAGTATTTTATTTTGTCACCTTTGGAATAACAATACGTCAACAATTTCCAATATCCTGCCAGTGATTAGTTATATTGATATGCAGTGGTAAAAACTAGGTGTGACAAACACAGTTACCTTTGTTATTCCCAGTATTGATCTGGAAATTCAGTTTTGAGAAAAACTAATAGTTAATATCAATTCAAAAATAATATATGCAAGATATACTGCATTTTCAAGTTCTTGTACAGTAAATTCCACACAAATTCTTTCATTTTTTTCCCACTCAGTTAAACTATCAAATGTTAAACTATCAAATATAAATATTACATATTTATATGTAATGAATGCACCAACTAGGTGGACACGTAAAGAAGAAATGGATTCAAGCTCTATGACTGTTCCATAAACTTTTTTTTTTTTTCTAGCATAAATACCATTTTTAAAAGGAAAACAATCATTTAAAGACTGATTGTGCAATAAAAGGTCAGGAAAAAAAAAAAAAGGTGAGTCTCAGAATGTCAGCTTAATCCATTCAGCAATTTTGAATTTGCTCTGTTTCATTAAGGCATATATTCAAATATTTTTCAGTCATTTGTAAAACAAAAAGAAAAGAAATACTTGAGTACTTTCAATACATTGAACTTGTGTTGGGTAAAATAAATAAAACTGTAATCTCCTGTTCTTGTGAGGATGCATGTATAAGCATATGTCCATAAAATGAACACAGGTAGAGATTCATAGTAAAGCTCTTCTTGTAACAGGTTGAACAGAGACTTTAGGCTGTACATGCTCTCTAACACATAGTAAATCTGTCATGCTATTTCAGACTTGGGATTTCTAATGTGGAGCACTTCAGGCATTCAGAAAGGGCTGAGTTGTTACGGAAGCATAGGTATAGCACATCTTTATGACTTCCATTAAGGTGTGTCACATTTAGCAAACATGCTACTGTAATCACAAGCAAGGACTAACTTTAAGTCACATTCTCCCTACTGGTAATTGTTCATAGTTTCTCCAGTGTTCATTTTCCCCAAGTTCCAAGGTGAAATGTAGCTGCCTGCACCATTGGTTTAGAACAGCTGATCCTGAGAAAAGGATCCTGAGAAAAGTTTTCAGTCAAAGCCACCAGAGGTGACATGCTACATCTGTACTTAGTTTCTCTTTATTATTCTATGTGAACATTCTTCGTTATATCAGTATTTGGAAAATTATTTAAAATGTAATAAGGTAAGATTCTTACTGTAACTGTAGATATTGCACCTCACAGAGAATAGCATTAGATGTGTGTTAATTTAGAAAATGAAGACCCAGGACATTATTCAGAAATTGGAAAGATTCTTGAGTAGTTCATAAGTCAGAATAGTCACTATGGAAGGCTTGTGTGGCATCCTCTACAGCTTGCAAATCAACGTTTAGAAATTTTTCTGACTCCTTCCCTCTAACTCAACATTTCCAGAATGGAAAATATAGTGCTTGACCTGCTGGATACGAGGTATGAAATTCAAACCTGTTTAGAAGCCACCCTCTGAAGACAAATGATAACTTTGGTTTCAAGCTTTTTTTTTTTTTTTTTTTTTTTTTTCAAGTGGGGCAGGAGCAGTTGGCACTCCCTTCAGACACTAACATTCTCCGACTGTACAGCACACTGACAGAGACTCTAGCACTAAATATCTCAACCTGCTAATTTTGAAAAATGTGCTACTTTAAAAATTACTGGAATTAAAATGAAATGTGCAATAAAATGTCAAAGTCTATAAGGAACTGAGTATCTGACTATTATAATTAATTATTGTATTTTACCAGCATACCCCCCGAGAATGTATTTGCTGTCATACACGTAGATGTGTTGCTGGTAGATGTCAGTCAAAAATTTACATCATTGATCTTAGATTTTATGGGATCAATACAATTTGTCTTTGTTGTGAGCTGCAAGCAATTTTCTGCATCGAGCTATGTTTCTGGAGCCCTTAAAATTGGCAGAGAATATGCCTTTGGAAAAAGAAAGAAAGGGACAAATGGTAAAAATATACACATGCATATACATTTACACACATAAGAGTGATTCACGCTGCCTACATTTGTCAAGATCAAACATCTTCTTGAAAACATAGCTGATTGAAAACAGAGCATCGATCCACATTTTCTGAACTATACTATATGCTACAGTGAAGCTGATGCTAAAACTCAAGCAGAAAATAACAATACCTACTGAGTTAACATTTAGAGTTCACGGCCTTGGATATGGAAACAGTTCTCCATGTAAGTGTTCTGAATTCGACATAAATTTATGAAATAATTTACATAAACCTGCTTGCCCATTATCTAAAACCTAAATAAGTTCCAAACTATTAATTTCAAAGTCTGAAATAGATTGATTTTTCTACAAAACATTATTTTCCATGTGTGCACTCTTTAACCTCATGACCTTCCCAACAAATATCTGGGAAAGTTCTCATGTAGCAGAGTTCAATATTTGTTCTCACAGCATTGCTAACCTTGCAGGAAAATATCCTATATCCTGCTGCTAAAGGTAACTTCAAATTCTGATAAAGCTAAAGGTTCAAACATTTGCAAGTGTTATCCAAATAATCTATAACTAGGTTTGCATCTTTGGCCAGAATGGACTTCATTTGCATAAATGACAGAAGGTGACTCAATATTGGGACAACAGGATTTATTGCACTGCACCCACTACCAAACACTTTCACTCTCTGCTATTTATTAATTTCTCATCCCTCCAGCATATGAGATCTATGATCTCTCTGTGCAAATAGGGGCAGCACGAACCTGACTTGAAAACACAGAAGGAGCAGGAAGGAAAACATCTCTGTATCCTGTTGAATAAAGATACAACTTGCATGAGAGTTGTGCATCTACTTGTCCATTTCTCACAGACTCTCACGCTACACTCTCCCACTAGGCTTTTAGCCTAGTTTTCCAAAAACCTGCTAAATCGCAAAAACATGGAAGCATGATACAGCTTTTTTTTTTTTTTTTTTCCCCTCTCAGAGTTTCCTGCACATTTTTGCAGATTCCAATCTTGCAAATTCAATTAGATTGTAAATCTCACATATTAACAACACACCTTAGAAGACAATTAAAATAAGAATACCTCTTAATAAGTCAAAAGTGTTGTCACCATGAAAAAAAAAATGTTTTCCTAATGCTAAATCTGACTCACTCTATCTTGATAAGTAGGCACCACAGTGAGTATTTGTGATAGGCATATGCTGTATACACACTCACCACGGAGATTTCAGCCCCCTTTCAATATGTTGAAGAGGACAGCTCATCCTTTCATTTCCCCATCTTTCTCTACGTTAAATATGCAGTTTTGTCACAAAATAAGAGAAAAATATATAGACTACTTTAAATTTTAGCCAAAGACCAAGTTGCTATAAATGTTAGAACAGACCTCCAGCTTAGAAATTAAGAAGTCTAATAGGTGGCGTTTTTTTTTTTTTTATGAATAGTATTCTGTTGCAAAGACATTGACGACCTGGTATTTACATATATAATCCACTCAAAACCAAAGCAAAATAGTAATAAAGTCTCAGTCACCAGGTCAGTGATGCTTATACCCAAGGCATAAAACTGTCTTGCTCTCTACTTTTCACCTATTTTCATGTGAAAAATATTGTCTAGCAGACTTAGCTTTACATTAATGTATTTTAAGCCTATCATGTCTCGTCTTTTGAGCAATTTTATCCCAACTTATCTTGGGGCTTACACTTAGTCATTTGTGATTTATAAAGATCTCTGTGAGGAAAGAATCATACCTCTGAACAACATGAGTAATGTGTGAATTTTTCTGCATATCCTAATATTCAGCAAGAAGTCAGGTGCATGTAAGTGTGAAAACAAACAACTGAGTATGAGACGTCAGGCCAAAGTCCCTATTTTTCTTCCTACTCCCTGTCAATCTCACCTTGGAAATAAAGTGACAGTCACTTCCTGTGATGTAACAGACTTTCTTTAGTCTTTATTCTATTCAGGACTATTATCTGGGGTGCATCTCATTTCCTGTCACAGAAATGAATTTCTGGCTTTAGGGAGGCCATTTGGTTTTATGAAATGCAACTTTAGAAAGGAAAAAGCTTTAATGAAGTTGCTGAACCTTCTTAGCTTTAATGTCTGCACAAAACTTTAGGGAGTTTTTTTTTTTCCTTGTTTTCAATTACTCTGATTACTGGGGGGGGGGGGGGGGGGGGAAAGAGATCAGTGAACTTTTTGGTGAAACAATAATTAAAAAATAACGGAGGCTGGTGAAAAGTTGTCCAGGGAGCTTTGGGATAAAACAAATAGATAAATCATAGAAGAGAAGGTCAAAAAATATAGGGGCAGGAGGAGAAAGAGGAGGTCAGAGAAGAGTTTGGACAACATAGGGATAAAAGAAAAGAAGGCTGTAGAAGACTAGAAAGCCAGAGAAGGTCAGAGAATGGAGAAGGACAAGCAACATAAGAACTAAAAAGAGGGCTAGACAAAAGAGAAGCTTGGAGAAAAGAAATGTGAAAAGACAAAAGTTATCATCATCTATAAGGGTCAAAGGGCAAAGGAAAAAGAAAAGAGGACAAATAACCTTTGAGCAGTGAGATCATCTCTGAAAAACATTTAATGACTAAAAAACACTTTTCCCAGAAGAGATGTTAGGATAGAGATAGCTCTGAAATGATATAGTCAATAAATAAATGATAACACGTTTCTCACTTGTGGCAATGATCTGAAATAATAACAGAAAGATAGCTACTTTAGTCTGAGTTTTGCTTATGTCATTAAAATTTAAACCTGATTAAACTGAGCCAGTCTGGTTTTATAACCTGTCAGTATGACAAAGGGACTTTGACACATATTTCTTCCAACACATTATGGGGATTTACATTTTGCACCTTACAATTATAACTGTATTAAAATGACTGAGCACGTTGAATATGAAAAAGTGATTCATAATACTGGCAGTAAAAGCAATAAAGAGTTAAGGACACTGTGAAGGAAATGAAGCAGAAAGGCACAAGAGGCTTTGTATAAAGCAGAGAAGACAGGAAAGAAATATCTCTTTGCTCTTGCCTCTTTATTATGAGTCTAAATAACAAGATGTAAATGTAAGGGCTTTCTGCCTAAAGAATCAATATTGAAATAAAAAAGCCACCTAGAAATAGTTTTCAATCCCCTAGTCTCATTTTGCACTAAACACAGTCCATCCTGGGGTAGACATACATTAAAGTTTGAATCCTGTGTATGTCCATAACTTCTGCAAGTATGGCTTTCTTAGGGGACTTTGAAGTCAACAGAGAAAACAGAGGTAGATGGGAAATTCTTTTTCTCTCCTGATTTTTTGTTAATCTTTTGAAGACGTTTTCCAACCAATAAAACGATGGTGGGGGGGGGGGGTGTTATAGTTTAAGAAACTATAACAAACTGAATTTAAATAGAAATTGAAAACAACTAAAACAGGTGGCAATTACAGCCTTTTTTTTATTATTATTAATTTCAGTCATATTTTTTTTTTTCTTTTTATTTCAGTTGCAGTTTATAGCTGTTGAACAAAATGCTACTTTTAACATTGGAATATCACATCTCCAAAGTCTGAAAATATTTACCTTAGACATTTTAAAATAAAGATTAATCTCAGAAAAAAAATAGCCATTGAGTATAAAAAGATCTCAAAACTGGATATTTTTCATTGATTTGCAAAATAATAATTTTCCATTTAATATGTTTTGGCTGTGTGGTTGTTTTTTTTTTTTTAATACTAATTAAAATCTTTTGTTTTCAATAAAGCATAGTGTGTTTATAAAACAACATGAAAAAAGAAAAAAAATGAAATCAGAGTTGAGAGTTGTGTATGTACGCAATACTGTTATGCAATCAAAAAAATATGAATAGCAGAGCCTGGGTTCACATTTTGGGGAAATCAATCAAAAACAATAGAGCTACAGTAACTTATACAAGTTGTGAATCTCCACCTATATTTAAACCTTCAGCCTCAACAAACAACTAATACTATTAGATTTCGCTTATTAAAATGTGTAGCACTAATAAATCTTTAAGCTCTGACTTTGTCATTCCCCTGTCAGATCCAATGTAAGCATTTATACTCCTTTGTGTTTGCCTCAAGCTTTCTCCTAAAATATTGTACATTTATTAAAGAAACAAAAACAAAGCCAACATTGCTGGAAGTTAAACAAAATGATAATTAAGTGTTTCTTAATAATGTTTGCATGGCATTTAAACCAAACATCAAGGTTTTATGATTTGTCTTTTTACAATGCAATATTTGAAGATAACGAACATCATACAATCTGGAGATAAGTCCATTGGCCAGGAAAGCAGAGACAGGCCCTCTCAAAGATACATGTTTCATAAAACATAACAAAGTGAAGGGAGCTATAAATAAGAAAATAAAGCCATAGTCTGCAGTTAAAATTCTTGCTGCTTGCAGTACATCATTCTGTTCCTAAGTGTCTGTTGCTGGGCTAGAGTTTCTAAAATTAACATTGCAATAGCCTAGATAGAAACCAAAATGCATACAAGAAAACACTGCTGAACTGGTTATTCTCTCTGCTAACATATGTTTGTTATTTTCACATGTTTCTCTCCCCTGGAAATATTTATCAGGATAAAATTCTGAATTGGCTCTTTGAACAGTCGATATGTAAATGCAAAGACAGAAGTGTGTAGTTTCTAGTGAAAGTATTTTCAAGTTTTAGCAGTTCCCCAATATTTACAGGTATCATTCTTATGCTTGCTATGGTCAGCACCATTTAAAAAAATAAAACAGACTAAAGCCTATGCATCCAATATTAGGAAAGCAAGCTAAATTCATTTATGAATTTAGAAACGAAAAAAAAAGAATCCTATCTTTTACTTAATGGATGAAACAAAAATTAATTGCTTTTATATCGTATATATCAGCTATCCTCTGTGTTTTGTGTGTTCACTCGGTGCATTCTGGTGCACAAGAAGTTTTCCTCTACACACAACCTTTCTCTACAATAACATTACCATGTCTCTGTGTAAGAATGTAGGTTTGATGCCTTGCTGATTAGAAAAGGGTAGGCAGGTTCCATTAAAAATAAAAAGCGGAATAGAAGATAACATGACCAAGAAATAGGGCAACTGCCACTCACTGCACTGCAAGGGGCAGCAAGATTTGTGGCCCCACAAGGTACCTGTTGTTAGAAGCCTTTCATGGAACTTTCCCCAGAAACACCTTGTGGCTCCACGCACAACATCTGAGGAACTCCAGGAATTTTAATGAGCATGGCTGAAAGTTCTCGGGAAGGACAAAAACAGAACCCAACCTGATGTCTGCTGGTTCTGATCTGTGCAGCAGGTTTTGGAAAACAGACAGCGCTCAGCCGTTAGAATGGAAAAGATCAAACCAGCTGGGTACAACGTGGAGCTGAACTTTCATTTTGATGGTAGTCCGCACAGCTATCCAGACTGTTCTTGTTTCCTGTGAAGTCCATATGCACTCCTCTCCAATGAGAACTGAACCAACAGATATGGAAATATTTGGCAGAGGCACCCCTGAGGCTTTGGACTGATTTCTTTAGTTTCTTTTTATACTGGTTTTTAAGCAAGAGATTTAGACCCTCAGTACAGTGTTTAAGAATGCACACGTTTGTGTTCCACAAACGTAGCAAAAGGGCCAATTAAGGCAGATGCCACTCATGCTGTTCCGCACGCATACACAGAAACAAAAGAATATTTTTTGCCTGTTTGCTTGGCTCCCTTACATGATGAATTAAAAAAAAATAAAAAAAAAATTAGAGAGCAGCTAACACTCACTTAAAAAAAAAAAAAAAATACTTTGTGCAGAAATGTATGAGTTTGCAGCAAAGACACATTTACAATGATGGAAATTTATGTCTCTGCCCTGAAATGACACAAACTATGTCAGAATCAACAACTATTAGTGTCTCTTAAACACATTTGTCCAATTACTATGCATGTGAACAAAATTAGCCACATTGTTTTTTTCTAATAGAAGTGTTAAAAATGGGTTTGTACCAGAAATACCAGTTATGACTTGGTCATAGTTTCAGTCACTTTTTCACATACATGCCCCAATTTTTTATATTAAATTGCTATACCTTCATTGGATTTATTTATTTATTTTAATTTAGCATATAGATCTCTGGGATGACTGTGACTCCGGTGTTAAAAGATGTAACCCCAAGTGCGTAACACAACTCCGCTTGGTTACATATGGTTACCCAGCCACAACATAGGATATGGAGTGTAATGTGAAGACCAGACTGGATGCAGAGTTTGGCTCACTTAACATCTTCTACGTGCCAGAAGATTCAGAAGATTGAAAACAGAAGTAAGAGCACAAAACCTTTAGGAAACCAGACAAATGTGATATCTGGACCTAGCCTAGATTCTATATATTTCACCTTACATACAAAATAAGAGCAACTAGTAAGCAACAGTCTGGCAACAGCGATACCTAGTTGTAGTTCAGTTGGGATTTACTGGGCAGTTCTCAGTTGCTGGATACTGGGATGTCTTAGGATATCTTTATTTGATACCTGAGACTCTGCTCTTTTGGAGATAGCATTTGAATTAGTGTTACCAAAGGATTCTGGCCTTCCCAAAATATAGTGTCACTTGTTTTAGTTTAAAAGTATTAGATTTTAAATCAGTAACTGTGCACCTGATGGGATCCCAGCAGTTATAAACAAAGTCACATATTAGTTCTGCGCAATATCCTCCTATCACAATCTCACACCTCTTCCTGGGCTAGGACTGATCTTATTCCACCTTTTACCAGGCTGGACACTTTACATTACTTTCAGTTTGCTGTTTTGTAACCTCTTCAACCAGGAGATGTTACTGCCTCCAGGAAAAGAGAGGAACTTGAGATCTGTTTGGGTGCTTTCCAAATCTTGGAGACAGGCATTCTTCTACTGCTGATGCTGTGCCAGGAGGCTGCATTCTGCTCTATTCAGTCACCACACGTAACACATCTTCACGCTGCTCTCGAGAGCCACATACTTCCGAAGTCACACATCTCAAAACCCAGCTCACTGGTAAAAGAAACCAAATACTGATAACTCATAATTTGCTAGCTATTAATGGGGCTATTTACAAGGAAGATTTCACCTAAAAAGGCACAGAGAACATTAATGTATGAGCACTACTGAATTAGCGTAAATCTTCCAGTTTCTCCAGAAACACTACGTATTTAGCTGAAACACCATAAACTGTTACACAGCTAATAGGAAATGGTGTAGTTGCTGGGAGATGAATTTTCTGGAAGCCAGAAAAGGCATTATTATTATTAGGAAAATGGGCACTTATCCTCCCCTCAGGAGTTCTCACTGTGGCTATGGTCCAGTTTATAAGCATCATGCTGTGCATGATAAAAATGTGTAAATGAAAGGATGGAAAACAGCTCTCAGGTTTTATTACTGCAAAATCAAGGATCACAAAGGGACCTCTCAAACTGGAATCCATACTGGAAAGTTCTTTTTTCCCCTCTACAGAGCTCTCTCAGAGGGGAATTATTTTGAACATCCCTTTTTACACAATATTTTTGTGTAATCTGCTTGGTGTGGAGAGGCACAAGGCTGCAGATTATTTGCGACCTTGTTGAATGCACAATAAGTGAATAACTCTACAAAGAAATTGCAAAGTTACCACATACAGGTATTCAGGAGGCTGAGAAGACTGAACTTGAAGGTTTCTTATATTTATTCTCACATGTAACACAGAAACACCCAGAAGTTCACACCAGAACACAGAAACTGTATATCTACGTAATAAAACCCTGATCCCCTAAAACACACTGTCTAAATAAACACCATAACAGGACAGATAACATCACATTGCAGTTGAGAGCAATGAAGGGCTGGAGCCCAGAGATGATCAAGTAATGCCCAATGATCAAGTAATCTTTTTTTTCGCCCTCCTTTGTCATGCCAGGTATGGTTGAATCATCTCCCCAGAAGAGCATGCCAAGGCACTTGGGTACACCAGAGTCTGGGACTTCAGGTGTTTCAGCACGGCATTACTGGTAGGGAGATCCTCCCAAAGAATAGCACTTACTGTGGACGGTCACTGGATGATACCTTGGCACGCAAGGCTGCTCCTGGAAGACCCATGGATTTTCTTGGCAGTACCCAAAATTTGCAATTACCTGGAGGAAGCCGTTACTCACAACTGCTGCCCCACTCCCAGCTGCTTATGGTCCCCTTTCAGAGTATGGGGCCTGGGAGTCAAGCCCTCCCCTTTGAGCACAGGTTTTCTGCACTAACTAATCCAACTCAAATGCTGGACTACAGCTGGGATGAGGAGGGGACTGACTTCCATTGAGCTGCTGAAGTGGCTTGATTGTGCAGAAACATTAATGCAAAATTTTTTCACCAGTGAAAGAGAGAATGAGGGCAAGTATAAATCTGTAATCCAAGGTTTAGTCTTATGTCTGGGAGGATCTTGTTTTTCATTCAATGTCATTCAGTACGTGTTTCATGTGAAAAGCAAAGGCTGAAGCTGGGAGTCTGTGCTTCCAGCTTTGTCCCTGCTGTTCAACACAGTGCTCGAACCAGGTCCCTAAAACACTGCTTTGAAAGTCATCAGATGAAACCCCTCAGGACCTGACTGACTTTATACATGAAATATTTGCTGAGGTATTCAGGCAGAGGAAGACCTGAGCACAAGCAGGTATATACAGTACAAAATATATTAAATTCCCTAAGCTGAGAATTTGTATCAATATCCAGTACCTATAAAGCCTTGACACTTCCCTTGTAAGGCAGCAGCTGAGTGGGAATTTTCAGAGTTGCAGTTCAGTGCCTTCTCCCAGGTGACATGACCAAGGTCTCCCAGCACATAACCCTCTGCCTATCTCCTTCCTTTCCGTTACATCTGGGGCCACAAAATAAATGAGAACAGGAATAGGTCCAGTGATAAAAAATCATGTAACCTTTCAGGTACATTGAATTGCGAGTGCTGTGTGCCACAGAGTTTGCTGCCTCACGAGCTCAGTGCCCCCAGGAAAACAGGACCAGGACCAGTCTACCTTCCTTGTGAGGGCCAAGGCAGCTTGTCTCAGCTGACCACAGTATATGTTACCACCTGGCCTAAGGGAGTGAATACTTCAATTTCAATACTTCCTGATCCTCATTCGGAAACCTCAGAACTTGTGGGTGCACTGCCACGAGAGTGACTTTGACTGCCAGTGGCATGGGGACAAGAGGGACTCAGAGAAGGAGACGTGACATGGCAGCAGGTGCACAAGAGGCTGCGCCAATGCAAAGGGAAGGTCAGTCGTCTTTACAGAGGTGACGGTGCTCCTGTCGTGGTGCAAGTGAATTCAGGAACAGAGATGAAGCAAGTCCTAAGTCTGTGCCCTTGAGACAGCAGTTGAGAATTTAATTTCTCTGCTCTGTGTCCCAAAAGATAAGCTTAAGAAATGGAGGAAAATGCCAACTTCTACAAGATCACAAATCTTGGAAACAGTGAATTAAACTTGTCCAAAAAGGGAACCTGAATTTCACAGCCCATGGTGTTTCTACATGACATATGCTGTTAAAAGAAAAACCAAATGAACATGCACAAAATGCCTGACAGCGGAGGCATGGGATGAATTATGGATATTTTCTAGCATATGCTACTATTTTGACACTCTGCCATGTTGCGCCAGACAGCAACCAGGTCACAGCAGGAAAGGAACAGATCTTCAGAGAAGCCTGTGCTCGGTGATCTCAGTGGTGTAGCAAAGCCCAAGCTTTCCAAGCAGCAGGGAATGCTGCTCACCTTTTGACTGAACAAGGCTGGAAAATAAGTTATTTCCTGAATTTTTCCTCCATAGGTTGTCTTAATCATCATCATCACTGCCATAAGTCATGCATAGGTCACACATGTACCATGTCAAGTTGGTGCTACAGAAGAGGGCTTGTTAAAGTTAATACTGCTTCAGGGGATGACTAGCATTTTTCTAATTTTCTGCAGTAATGAAGCCAAGTTCTCCAGAAGTTATTTTTACATGTGAAACACCTTTTACCTTTTCTTAAAATTTCTTTCTTTGATAACAACTTCAAACTTTAACATTAATCAACCTTCACCAGAAGGTTTTTTTTTTTTTTTTTTTTTTTTTTTTTTTTTTTGTGCTCTGATAGTTGTTTCACTGGTAAACAGCAAATTAAGCCTAATTTTCTTCACTATTAAATGCACTTAATATAAATGCAGATTCAAATTTTTCTTGCATGGAAAATTTTAATCATTGCAATACTTGTGCAAGGTCAAATTCAAATGGTAGGTGTTAATAAAAGATTGGGTAAATATGACAATATGAAAACCTTTAATGGCAGAAATTGAATAGATTTATTATCATTATTATTATTTTTATTTTTATGTCATTGTCTCAGTTGGAGCAGCTAATTATTTTGCAAGCATGTCATCTTATCCTAATTTACCACTACCACCGATCAGCACCACTGAAGACTTGCTTAGGAACTGCTGGTGTATAGATGCCAGGTTTCAACTATGACAGCCTGTCTATTATCAGTTTAACTAATATCAACTCCTCACAAAGAAAAGCACTACGATCCTATAGCAGATAATCAAGGGATTATTTAATGTACAAGGAGAAATATATTATTTCTCTGCCATGAGTATTACTATAAAAAAAATTAACAGAATGATTTAAATTCTTGTGACTATGCTTCTAAATATCATGCCAAACAGGAGGAGTTCAGGAAAAAATTACTTGAGGAAACTGCAAAAGCCAGGTTTTCAAAATAGCCAGAGAAGTGTGCCATAATATTTAGCAATTGCTTTACAGCTCACTGGTTATCACTGGCCACCTACAAATTAGCTCATCATTCTGCATTCCATACAAGGGAGCACTGGTGTGGGTTTTTTTGTATGTTCTATTTTTAAGAAATCAATAATTGGTTTATTAGCTTTTCAAGGAATAAGAAACTGAAAATATTTCTCAAACATAATTGATACTTATAAACCTTTCTTTGGTACAACAACATTTGGTTGTTGGGCATCTTCTGATAGAAACCCCTATCATATACTTGAGCAATGCTAATCACAAGCATCAGAAAAGGAGCTTTTTTGGAAGAGTTATTTATTTTTGACTGAGTTTCCTAAACAATTCAGTCAAATGGATTTCTAGCAAAGAAATGCAAACTAAAAAAGTAAATCAATATAAAATGTGTGATTTTTTGTTTATTCTTTCTAGAAGGACAGCTAATCTAAAAAGAAAAACAAAACAACAACAACAACAAAAACAAAAACAAAACTAGTTCAGACCTGTTTATTAGAAGAAAGAGCTGCATTTTGAATGTTTGCACAATTTCTGTGATGTATCTGTTTGTGACGTTGCCTACTTGCCTGAAAGATATCAAGGTTTGCTGACATTATCTCATTTCTTCTCTGTAGATTATTATCTTCCCTTGCCTCCCACTTTCTATAGCTTTCTGCATACTTGCATGCAGAATTTGAAACAAAGAAGTGAGGTTTAGTTTTGCTCTCTTTTACCTTTCTCTCTAAGGCAAGAATAAAAGCAGGATATTTAAGATAAGAGTATTTTATATGGTGAAGAAGTCATTGCTTACATCCTAAGGTGCTAGCTGAGAAGCTGAAACTGACAGCAAACACCATATGAAATTTACATGTGCCCACTCCAATAGTAAAAAAAAATAAAATAAAATAAAAAACAACAAAAAATTACAACAGTTTATTTCTGTCATAACATACAAGCTGTTAGCAAATTCAGACAATTCTTCCTATACAGCATCTCCAGGTCCAACCGTCTTCCTCACCACCCCTACTGCTAAACCCTGTCATCTCACACACCAAATGTGGTACCCTGCTGGTCCCTTGGCTTCTCATAGTTACACCTTCCTCTCCTTCTGGTTTGCTGACATATGAAATGTCTCGCTGTCAGAATTACTTTCCTCACTTGTTGTTGATTTTACTCCCTTTTACAAACCCTTTCGCTTCATACCCAAGCGCCTTCCATATAAAATGTTTTAATTTTAGCAATTATATTATTACACAGAATAGTATATTACACAGAATACTGAATATGTAGATCTGAAATAGTAACTGTCATTAACACTTAAAAAACACTGCATTGTAAATACCAGTAGCAGCTACTTGTGATAAACAAGATTTATCATGTACTGGTGAGGCAGGAATACAGGCTGCAGAACAGAGATTTGAAAGGAGGCACCATGACATTTAAAGTTATTTAAAGACAGATAGCTTGAAATCAAATGTTTCTATTTGTGAGGAAGAGAAGAAATGTTTTCTTTCACAGCAGATTGTGCTTGGTCACAATAGAATTATGGAGAGCACAATAGATACTGGCTCACTTGTACAAATTCAGCTTGCTTAGAAACATGTATATTTTTATTTGACAAAGATAAAATTAACCACTTCAAATACATGACAGTATCTTTCGTCTTCTGTAATAGATGTCCTACATCCTTTGGCAAATATTGGTGGCATATTGGTAAAAGACGACATAGTAGCTTAAATCCTATTTTCCAAAGGCTAAAAGGTGGATTGATCTGAAACTACAATGAAATTCACTGAACAGAAGCATTAAGAACAGGAGTTTACTAGCTGCAGACATAAAGAGGCCCTGTACTTTTAATGCTGGATGTAAGAAAATGCATGCTGTAAGAAACCATGATCCTGCCTGGGAATTCTTTCCAAGACCTATCAACAGAGAATTTCTGAAGCTCTGCTGATGCACTATAGTTGTGGCTCCATGAAAGAGTAAATTAGTAAAGATGCTTCATGATGGATCAAAAATGCCTGGACACATTGCAATAAAATTCGAAAATGTGCAAATCATCTATGAGAGTCCAAATATGTTCCAACACATTTATTCTGGAAGGTTTCTGCAAGCCTAACACGGATCACATAACTCTAAGCGTACAAAATGTGAATATGAAGAATGCAGCTGGCATGGAAAAGCATATTGTTTCATATACCTAATCTGGATCAAATTTATACTGGAAGAAGCTCCAAGAATACAGAGTTTTTATAAACTATATAAACTATAATTATAAACTATAAATTATAAACATAATTCAGAAAGCACACACTCACCAAATTGTTTGACAATACTGTGTGTGTAAACACTTTTAACTCCTGTATCTGAACTGCATCATATTTATGTACCATTAGCAGTCACTGGCTGCCCAAGTAGCCTTTAATTATGGAAGAGTTTAACATCTATTCTGTAAAGCGGAAAGGGATGCTAGATTTTTCAGTGAATTTATGCTGGAAAAAGTAACTCCTCCAAGAAATGTTATAAGCCTATTGTTATTTAATAGTATGATTGATGATCCTGTAAACATACTTTTGAATTATTCCAAAATAATGAAGGAATTATGCATGTACTGTACTTGTTTTTTTTTTTTTTTTTTTTTTTTTTGTTGTTTGTTTGTTTGTTTGCTTTATTTTTTATTTTTTTTTCTTTTTTCTCTCTCCACTCATTAGAATGAGGCATATGGGAATCAGGGAGTTTTGGGGAGGGAAAAAGTGACAGAAACAATGAGTTTTGTCAGCATCAGAAGAAATGGAGAACACAGTGGCTTCTGTTCTGGCTTGATATGACCATCCAAATACTTCCCCCAAATACATCACAGTTACCTTTGTTTATGAGAAAACTTAACTTGGGTAGGGAATACTATTAATCTAAGATCTTTCACAATGAAGAACCATTGCTTCATAGTGAAGGAACCACTTTGAAGTACCACTGCTGATTTATACAGTTGAATCAAAAACAGATCTGGAAGGTATGAAGAACCAAACACTGGGACTGAAAATATATGAGCTGGCATGGAGAAAAGCATGGCCAGCTTCATTCCCCCTTTTAACTTCCAGGCCTGGATTTGGTCACTTGGACATTTGGGAGAGAGCACTGGAAATGTGTTTTCTGTTTGGGGTACATGAGAACAGTTATCATGACTCTACCTCTCTCTCCCAGCTCACTAATGATGGTATACACAATTCTCAACCTGCTCTTTGCACTCTACATCACAGTGTAGGGTGATACTTTCCTTTTGGGGGACAGGAAAGGAAGCTGAGGAGTCAGATGTTATTGTTTGTTTGCTCTGACTATGAACTAAAAAGGGAAGAAGTCAGGTCAACTGATAATGGTTTGTGCAAGGCTGCAGTTCCAGATCTGGAACTCACTCTGCCCTCCCTGGTTGCTACCCTGTGCTCCTCCAACCACTGCTAAATACTCTTGACTTTTGGCATACACCTAGTGTCCCTCCTGTATACTCCTGCCACCTCTCCACTGTGTACAATTTGCCAAGGCTTCTTCCAACAGATCTTGTCTCTTGCAGTTGCTGAACATGACTTCTCCCAAGCACCACCATCCCTCCAAACTCCTTCCACCATCCATACAGGCCCTGGGAACATCCTGCTCCAGATGTCCTACCACCACTTTCCATCTCTTTCTTAACCTAGAACTTCCCATGTTCTGTTAGCTCTGGATATCTGTCATAATTATTTTTACTTGATAATTTTCTAGCCCCCTTTTGGGCTATTTCTTATCTAAAGACATCCTGGTCCCTTCTGTCTGTTTCCAACATTGCCTTTAATTTTTGTCCCTGAGATTCTCATTTCTCTTGAACAGCTCCCTGCCCCTTATTGTCTGCTAGCTAGAACGGGAATGCCTACACAGAGAGATAGAAAACACAAAGGGTTTGGTTTGCTGAAATTTTTCAGCTCTGCTGAAGCCACACCTTTCCACAGACATTTCTTTCATTTTGTAATCAAGTTAGAATAATATTTTTTAAACAAATAGGAATTCTACAAATATCATCTGCTATCCCTCAGAAAACATGCTGGATAGCATTATAAAAATGCTATCTAGTATTACTAGATAATACTAGTATTACTAGTATTTTCTGTGAATGGCACAACCATAGACGTTACAGTATCACAAATGTGAATGGGGTGCTAGAATATCACAAGGACCTTAAATTACAATTTATACAATACCCTTACTCTCCTGATCTCGATATATTTTTCTCAGGCTTTTGTTGGACCCAGTAGACACACAGAAAGCTGTCTCTGCCAATCATTTATCTTTAAGCCTTTTACCTTCTCCACAAAAGATGTGTTATTTTCCTAAGAATAACCTGCTACTTTACATTTCTGTGAATAGCTTATTGCAAAGTCTCTTTAAAAAGTAGTTTGTGTTACTGGGATGTAACTGGCTTTGATTTTACAATAAAAATATATAGAGTATCTTGGTTATGGTGATCCATATGCTGATCCATGGTGATCCAATGATACCATTGCTTATGGTAATAAGAAAGGGCACTTGCAGAACACAGCAGGTGAGGAATAGCAAGGGTTGGTTTCTCTTAGCATAATTCATGATGGTCAGTGTGTATTTAGGGACAGGATTAGCCAGAAGACAACAGGGTAGCTCCTGTGAAAAAGCTCCTGGATGTGAGTATAGTTGGGCAAGGCAGAACATGTCACTTTTACATTAATGACAGAATCAAGATCTCTACAGTTCAGCGATAATGAGAAATTGTGATATTTCTTGTAACTTCTAATTTGGTGTTTAAACTATCCTGGAAACCCAGACTGAAGAAATTTGAAACTCTAAACAACAACTGCAACTAGAGGAGTCAAAGAAATGAGGAGGGACTTGCTAGAATGGACATGGTTTCATCATGAACATTTTTATAACGGATTTTGAGGATTAACATTAATTTATAAAACTACAAAGTGCACACAAATTAAAGACTGAGTCCTTTCACTGCTAAATTTCTTCCTGCCACTGCTAGCCTGTGATCTCTAGGCTTAAAACTGATATGCTGGAGCAGTAACTGATCTATTGGATCTTCTCTGTAAGTTCCTAACAGTTGAAATCTATCACTGTAAGGTGGGGCAGCAAGAAGCCTGGGCACCTTTTCCTTTTCACTGAGGGCATACCTCCACCACAGTAAAGAGGGTACTGCCACTGATGCAGACTCAATCTGTCCTTAACCTAGTTAGCTGGGAAACACAGCAAAGTGCAGCCACAGCTATAAAAGAGCTTGAAACAAGCAGGCTGAGTACGTTCCTGTCCCCCCCCACACCCCCACCCCCACATTTTGCAGCTTGTAGTAGTGCAGAAGCAGCATTATGAGTAACCAAGGCTGCTAGTTTATATATAACTCGGACACGCATAAATGGGCTGCTGTGTAATGGTTCCTTGAAGCATTATTCTGATGGATAGACTTGCCTTCTATGCTCTCTCCATACTGAGATGAATTCCATCCAAGGAATGTACTTTATTTGAGAACGATAGTTATAGCACTAATGTGTTTGTCATGTTTGGCTTGGCCATACTCAGGACATTACTTTTCTCCAGTACTGCTATGGCTGAAGCAAAGTTATAGAGCTATATAGCAACAGTATTAGCTAGAGTTTTGGTTGCATACATCTAGAAAACAAACAAACAAACAAATAAAAAAACACCCAACAACAACAACAAACAACATAAGAAAGAGTAACATGAAGAAAGAGCTTATTTCTCATTGATGAAATTTAGGTTATTTTCATATGGCTAGAATGCTTAAAGCTTCCTGCAAACCAAAGGAAGTGGTTTAAGCTCTCTAAGTATCAACAAATTGTTTATTCCCTTGCAAGTCAGACTGCTGGAGAACATATTTAACTTACATCATTCCCACAGTTATCCTTTGCATCAAAGAGATGATTATTTATGCAACAAGACGTAACTGGGGAAACAGTTTTTCTGAGATAATCACACCCCTGGGACACTGCAAGGCTCAGGGTTCATTACTGTTGAGAGGAAAAGTGTATTTTGTTCTGAAGTTTTGAATTCCAAACTAGTTTCAACTAAGCAGCATGTTTCACTTGGATTAATATATAATATATTAATATATATTAATATGTATATATTAATATGAGGTAAGTTGCTCACCTCACCTGTCAACCAGAATATTGCACCCAGCCCAAGAAAATTTCTTAACTCGTTATTTTTCACACTGTTTAGTGGTCATAGCTCTTGGAAGGGTGAGCTTGTTATTTTAGTTTTAATGACAACAGATGGAGCAGAATATATCCAAGGGGTATGCTAGTATTCGTATAGAAGGGAATAATCTACAGGAAGTGCCAAAGCAGTATTAAATTCTCAACATGACAAGTTTGTATATGTAACTCAATTGTTTAATAAGATGAATATTGATAAGTACTTACTGCCAATTATCTGAGTTGTCAAAAAAGATATGTATATTTTCTATAGAACAAGGCACCCTTGTAGTGTGATGGTGCCTTGGAAGCATCTGGGATGAAACAGCCCTTGCCTGCCAGTCTTATACAAAGACAGCATGGCACTTACTGCCAATGAAGGTGAAATGTAATGAGGAGCTCAAAAGGAAAACTTTTTGTGCTTTACTGTGTGCTCTCAGAAGTAGGATCAGAGAGGGCTATTTAACTACTTTTCCCTCAAGAAGCAACTCCTCTGACTGATCATTTTGATAAGCAGGGCCTTGAGCAGAAATATTTGCAGCCCCTTGCAATTTGAAACATGCATCAAAATCAACAAAGAAAACAAATGTCAAGAAAACAGTGGAATAGACTCTGGACAGAAAAAAAACAATGTTACTTTCTCCCTTTTTTGGTTAAATGGAAAACAAAATAAATATTATCAGTTGTTTACAATGATGCTCATTCTCCCTGAGGTAATGGATGAGAGATCTCTATGGAAGTGACATATAACAGCTATACGCACACTTATCTTTCTCCCAGTGGGATAATTGTTTCTGCCTCAGACCTTCTATACTTTCTCCTTTTTATATTTTGCAGAGACAGCTTCCATCTGCTCCATAAGCTAAATCTCATTTTGAGCATACAGAGTGATTAGAAATATTACAATCTCCTCCCCTCCCTCCTTTTTCTGGAAAGAAACTGTTTGAAATAGTCATCTCTCTGGTCTGTTTATACATCATGGTTTTCCTCTGATCTAAGGAAGTATTTTGCTTTCGGAGATTTTTCTCATGCCTTAGATATACATTTTTTTATTATTATTATTATTTTATTATTATTATTATTATTTAATTTAGCTACTCATTCATTACCTTTGTGCTTTTATTTTCTCCCTCTTCTCTGATCTGCTTCCAGCTCGACTAATTTAGCTGTGGTAGAGGATTTCTTTAACTTTGTCACTTTTTTTTTTTTTTTTTTTTTTTTTACCTGTGCCACAAGCAATTATAATTTCTCAAACTCAAAACTTGAAGGCTTCCTGTAACACCCCTTATGATGAATTTTATTAAAAAGTAAGTTATTAAAGAGGAGATATAATTTCTGAATGTTACATCTCCTGATAAGTCCCCGCTTTTAAGCCCCTATATTCTTTTGCTACCATAATTAATACACTACTTCAAAGACACACAAAGGACAAATGATTCATGGAGGGCAGTCCTGGTGGTGAGAATTTCAGTAAGATATTTCATCTCGCGGAGTCCAAATATATTACATCTGGTACTAAAGAAACTGTCAGTTCCTAAAATAATTGTCACAGACAGAAGAACAGAATGAATATCCTTCAACAACATGCTGTGCTCTCCATGTCTCTGGAATCATATTCATTTATTGCACCAATTAATGTATTTGCTGCCTTTGAAATATGTTTAGATTCGTGGGACAAGCTATGCAGCTTTGCATTTAGTGTACTATCAAATTATCTCTCCAGATTATGCAAATACTTAAATGCACTTTAACCACCAGATCTTAAAAAAAAGATTTTCCTGCAGTTTATCAAGGCAATAGGAGTGAGATTCTTGGTTGGTGGAAATAAGAGTGAATGTTGGCCTTTTGTCACAAAAACATTGCTTTGCACACTTCCTCGTTAAAAATGGTTGAAAAATGATTTATCTATAGCACTTTCTAGTCTCAAAACAAGACTACTCAACTTCTAAATACCAACCCCTTAAATGACAGGTAGTTGGACTTTACAACATATTCAGCTGGACCTGATGCTTTGAGTTGTCTTATAGTGCTACAATACAAGCAAATATTAACACAATATGGAGGAAATGTTCCAAATAGATCTACATTGACCTATTTCCAAAGGAGTTACAGACTTTATAATAGCTGTCCCTTCTCTATGGGGAAAAAAAAAAAAAAAAAAAAAAAAAAGAAAGGCAAACAAAACCAAAAAACAAACAAATAATAATAATGAAAAAAAAAACAACAATAACAAACAAAACACCAACAAACATACAGCATACGTGGAATGGAAAGGCAATCTTATTGTTATTAGCGTTAGACTTTAAGCACTTCTTGAACAAGAAGAATATTTTTTCTTTTCTGGTTTTGTAGAATAAGAGTACAAAAAGGTCCAGTCTAGTGATCCTGCCTCTCTTTCTGATAATAGTACTCAAGTGTCCATTATGTCTTTATGCCTCTGTTTATTGAGTATTAAAACCATGGTGTTTATAATTAAGATACGACTGGCAACTTATGAGAAGATATGAAAACAGGGAAAGAAAAAACATCAATAAATGATTAGGAGAATACATCAAGAGAAATAAAATCAGAAAAATAAACATTGAGTACATCTCTCTAGGCCTCTGAACAAGCAATATAAAAATATGTCTTGTTTAGCAGTCTGTGCTACTTGTTGTCATCTGATTTTAAAAGTATTCTCCCTGTTGCACTATTGAATAATCAATAAATTCATTTTCTTCATCAGTGGTTGGTTTTCCCTGGCTGTCATAACACAAGAACTTCTCTAAGCAGGACTACTTTTTCATTAGATTTCTCCTAACTGAACAACAGAAAGCTTGTTCATGGAAAGACAGCCAAAAGGTTTCTATTTATACATAGATAGTTTCAAGCAGAGAAACTTGACATAGACCAAGTACTAACAATACTTCTATTTTTTTTTTTTTTTTCTCTCTCATCTTAAAATGAAGTAACATGTAAGTTCACGTGTTCCTTCAACATTTCAAATTTTTGTTTGCTCTGGTGGTATCATTAGCAGAAGCGGCCAGTTACTGTAAACCCCAAACCAGACATTAAAACCATTTTGCTGATACCATTTGTGAATGGAAGTGCTTACCGCTATGCAAGCCACAGAAACAGAGGGCATACTTCATAACTACTACAAAGCCTGATGCATGAGTTGACTGAGGAGATTATTAAGAAGGGAAGGAGAAAGAAAGATCGATGACCCTTCTCCTTTCAAGTAGCAGGAAAGAAGTCTCATGAAAGAGTTTTGAGGCTAACCAAACAAACACCAGAGTTCCAATTCTTTTCAGAAGTGTAAAAATACTCCTAACTAAAACAACTCTTCTGTGGAATAGAAGAAAGGTTTTTTTTTGCTACATTCCTATTCCTTGTGTATAGTTTTCTGAAAAAAAAAAAAAAAAAAGACTTCTTACAGTAGCATAACTGTAAAGACAGGTTGCTTTCTATATGGGAAAAAAAAGAGGCATTTGGTGTCTCAGCCTCCTTCTGTGAAATGTCTTTTCTGGTCAGCCAGGATTATCAAAAACAGCCATCCACATGCACATCCACATCTTCATGCCGGCAGCTTTCCAGTATTGTTGCTACATTTTTCGGAGCCCTTAATAGTGGAGAGCAGACCAGATCCATGGGTTACTGCCCTGACTGTCCCTTCTCATATACACATATATCTGCTGTAGCAACTACTTTCAGATGTGAGTCTGGAATTTCTCTGGTGACTTCATTCTGACTTACATGTATTAACATCTTGATCACCTCCATAGTTAGGTCCTTGAGAGGCTTAAAACTGTATATGAACATACTGTGCATGAAAATATACATAACAAAACAAAACACATGCTCTTCAGAATGAAACAAGTTTTTAACTCCCACGGCTAAGATATATAAGACTTGTTGGGGCAAGAATAATCGAATGAAAACAAAAAATCTTTGGTCAGGTCAAAAAAACAATTGCTAGTACTATGAAATTCTTATTCTAACTTTGCATTTATTTATTCTTTTTAATTTTTGAATAGTACTTTTTATATACTTGTAATAAAAGGAAACACATTAAAATTCATTTCCAAGGGAAAGTCAAAGACTAGAGCAACTACATACTCTTGGGATTTGTGGTTTTAATTAGGCTTATAATTTCTGCAATTAAATCAACAGTTATTTCCTTTTTAAGGAATGATTATTATATAGAAACACAGATATTAGATATGAATATGCTAGAAGTAGATGACTTGTATCATCTACTGTTTCTTTAAGGTATAGGCCACTACAGCCACAACTATGGACAACCTCTGAAATCTTTATATTGTTCTCTTTCTGTCTTTGTGCAAGCAAATTCCGATAAATAAATTTAATTTCTAAATACTTACTAGCAAATACCATTTGTTCATATTTTACATTACTTCCTTCTTTCATATGATAAAGAAAATGATTTTTATATAAATCTCTCCTGCCCAACTGTTTGCAAATAACTTCAGGTTAATCAGTGGTTCTATTGATAGTGCACAGGGATAAACAGACACTAGAGCAGCTGAGCAGTAATATTTAATTAGTTACTTTCAGTAATTAAGTCACTAATAATGTAACATACAAGATCTATGTAACAAAAAAACATCATGTCAATCAGGTCTATTTTCAATGAATATGTATTTAACACAAAATCATGATTTGATCTGAGTTGTTTCTGAAGTTATCACAAGCAGATAACACGAAAAATTAAAAAAATATATTACTTTACGAGGAAGGCAGATGTAGGAAGCAGCACAGGGGCTGATAGCCTGTGAGCTGCTGTGGCTTCTCATCTGGCTGGAGCCTGACAGAAATGACAATTCTGGACTGCACCTGCTTGTCCTACAGCATCATGAGTGAACAAAGGAAGAACTCTAGAAGGAAGCACTTCTTTGATACTGAAGACATCTCATGTTTTCTTAAGGCTCATATAAAAGCAAATAAAAGAAATAAAATACTCTGATAGGGTGGTTTATCTGCAATATGATGAAAGGTGTATATATATATTATTATTTTTATTTATTTATTTTTGATTAGAAGTAGCAAAGTAAGGATCTGTAGCTGATTTAACACAGCATGTCAATAAAACATCAAACAAATGTAGGATGTTAGGGGCATTATAAACAACAGAACTACCTAGAAAAGACAGATATCAACCGTTAATATGCCATTGATGGCCATAGGAGATAAATATAAGTTTTAAGATTTAAATGGAAGGACTCATGCAAATGGAACTAAATATGTTCTGATATTCCTTGGAAAAAAAGTGCAGCAGATTTGGGTGGAGTGAGGTTTGATATGTTTAACAGAAAAAAAAAAAGAGACAATTAAATGTGTGCAGAAATGAAATGCATCACAAATAGCAATAACCTAGTGAAACTGAAGCTGTCCCAGACTTCAGGGTGAATCCCAGTGTCACTTCTATGGGATTTAGATTCACCATTTCTGTGCCAATATTCTTCTGACACAAAGAGCTGAATGTGGTTCCATTTTTTTTTTTTTTTTTTTTCTAGAGCTGCTGTGCCTCTGAGCAATGTTTTTCACTTTAATTCACAGTCTATGATATATTCCATAATTTTAATAACTCTTCTAGTTTAAACAGAGAATATAGCTGTCAAATTACTATTCAAAAATGCCTAGGAAAGGAAGAAAAAAGCCATTTATATCCTCAGGTGTGGCTCCTTCAGGGAAAATTATTTCTGAGCCTTACTGAGCAGGCAGATTTTGCAACCTTCTGATTGGTTTTCTTCTTACAAATCCAAGTACAGTAACACTGGCTTCTGGTGAGGCACAAAGAACAGAACCCTGTCCTTTAATTTTTGCTAAGTACTTAGCTTTGCTCGAGCAAGAAAAAACAATCAATCAAACAAACAAACAAACAGAAAACTACCAGGGGATGACAAAAAATAAATCTGTGGATTGTGAAAGTGCTTGATGACAAGTGAACTGAGTGCAGAAACACCTTGATTCAGTATGTGCCATGCTGGGAAACTCCCCTTTCTGGAGAACAGAAGCACATCAGCAGCACCAGAGAGCCCCTCCCTGCTGGGAAATTTGGAAGCTAGGCATAAAGGTTCTGTCTCTCTACATGGCAAATTTATATCCGAAATGACAGCTATGACTACACCTTTGAGATAGCTTTCAGGGAAGGAAATAGAGTGCACCTGGGTGTCAGTGCATGAAATAGCATGAGAAATGGATAGCGTTATTAATACAAGGTCCTAAATACTGTAATGGGAAGAAAAATTTACCGTCCATGGATGCATGTTTCACTTTATTAGAAGCTTTATTGCTTCAAGGACGGAAGGAAACTCCCGTTACATATGTTTCAAAGGTGCTTCTCATTGTTCAGCACAACCATGCCCACACAGAAAGGAAGCTGCCTGCTGCTCGGTGAGATGGTTGCCATTTTCATCTTCTTCAAATCCACAAATACATCCAGGGGAGGAACTGCAGGAACAGCTCCTTGCCTGCAGTATCACCTTTTGATTATGTTTCACTCAAAAAAAGGCATTTTCTGCATGAATTTTTAACTGACGTGACAGCTATTTTGGCTAAAATAGATATGAACTTGTTAATTCAGCATGCAGCTCTCATTTTAACCTGTGTCAGGACTTTTAAGAGGGAAAAAGAAGCCAGTGTTGGAATGAGATATCTTCATAAAAGCGTGTAACAAAATCCAAAGCTAGCTTAAAGGAAAAGATACAAGTACAGGAAGATGCTGCTGCTAAGCTGGATCAGATGGAAGACTTCAGAAGGTACACTGTGAGGAATGTGTTCTGCCACCTAAGTCCGAGAATGCACAAAATTCATCAAACGGCTATAAAAATCTTCAGTGAATTATAAAAAGCTACCAGATGGAAAAAGGCTAGATGAGAAAGGGCTGAGTTACTTAAGAGCACAGTGACTTCAAAGGAAGGAACAGCAGGAACCAAGGTGAAATTTTAAAATAAAAATAAATTTCTGAAGATGAGAAGATGAACTTTTGTTCCAAATTAATATATATGTATATATATATAATAATAAAAGAAAGATATTATGGTGCTGAGAACTTTAGAGGCAAAACTAAAATAGACCACAGTTTATGCAGGCACGAAGGAAGGAAATTATTATCTGTGCCAGATGGCCAATAGAAGGTCTCTCTCTACATCCTAGATATGAGATGCAACGAACATCTCATAGAGGCCTCGTGCAGTCTGGCAGGAGTGAAGCCAGACCGTGCAGGACCTGCTGCCTGTGATGGCCCTGAGCACCACACCGCAGTTCTGCGCAGAAGCAGCTTTCTAGCAGAGCCCCTCAAAACGCTGCCAGCAAACAGCAAAGGGGCAGGAATCGCCCCTGCCCCAACTGTGCAGGCATCCCTCTCCAGCTTGCCCTTTTTTAAAGTGATTTTCCACTGGGTGGTTCTCCGCAGGCGTATTACTAACGTTATTTTCACCACTATTTTGGGAATGGGGGAAGGTTCTTTGGAGTCGGAGCACTGGGGCTGTGCCAGGGATCCACCAGGCACCCGATTGAGGCTGCCAATTGACTGCAAAATTCAGCCAAAAGAAATGCATCAGAAGCTGCACTCCGGCACCGCTGCCTTCTTGCTGCTTTCCTTCCAAGCCAAGTGACTTCTTTTGCCTTGCAGGCACCCGTGGGGTATGGATTGGGCTCAGGAGGGTACTCATGCATTTCCCTGTGTATCTCCCACAGCATTATGAGCTCCCCTGCTTTACAGCAGCATGAGACAGGGCTTTTTATTTCAAATGTGCACCAGATAAAAGTAAAAAGGTCACTCTTTGAAGTGAGTTCACAACAGCAATAGAAAAGGAGGTAAACTGAAGACTTGCACTTTCTAGCAATTTCTAACTCAGCTGTGTATTTTGTAGTAACAGCCCATTTTCTTTAAGAGTATTAAAATCCTATACCGGTCTCTTACTTATCCACTTCACTTAGAAAACAACAACAAAACAAACCAAGTACTGCAGGATAACCATGTGGTTTTCCAGCAATACAACACACAACAGCTCTAAAATGATACAAAGTCATGCATCTGGTACTGAGTACCAGTGCTTGAAAAGTTTAGTCTGAAAAGTAAATCCACAGTGCATTCTACATAAGAAATATGGATTACTCTGTTTACATCAAAAGGACAGCTGATTTTGAACTCGGTACACTAGAATTATCAAATATTGCAGGTAACATGAAAGGAGTTATTTGCTCAGGTATGCCACAGTGTGCCACAGCAGATATTTTACTCTGTAAACACTGGGAGATCTGGACCTTGCAGATGGGAAGACATGCTACTCGTGAGGGGAAAATCTCTCTTAAATCACCATTTAAATGAGTTGTGGCAATATTCTCCTGTGTGTTAAACCTGTGCTTTAGGTAGGTCTTGATATTTTCCTCACTAGTATTAAACATCCATACCTTTTTGCACAGTTTAACCATTTGATTATCAATCCTCTCATCTGCTATGGCTGGTGAATGCAGTTGCTGTTAACAGCCCATGATGCAGGATCGTGAAATCTGTCTAAAAGGGGCAATCAAATCTCTGTCTTACTCCAGGGTTTGGTTGTCTGCCTGCAGCCTTGGGGGCCCTGCAGGCTGCTGCTTCTGCTCCAGTTACTCGGGGAAAGCTCTGCAGAAGAGGTGAGGCTTGCAGGCCAACCCGATAAAGACAGGGCTTTTACTTTTTTAAATCTGCCTTTGTGGGGAGGGAACAGGGATCCTGATACATTAATGGTATCACAGGATTGCTCTCACACAGTACATTTACCGTAACACAATTTCTACCATGCCTGGTAGCTCCATTAAGAACTCAAAAACAATATTGCATGTGTATTTCTTCTTTCACTATGAGCCAGTTCTTTCACAAGCACTATACCCCAACCCATCTGATGTAGACAGATCTCCCAGATGTGAACAGGACCTAATGTGGCCTTTTCTGCTTAATACAACAGGTTTGTAACTACAGAAAAGCAAAGTTCTCATATTAGAGGCTTTAACATCCCAATGTGAATTAACTTTATGCAGAAGCTAATATGCTCAAGTAAGACAGAAATTACTGTATTGCACTGAGCTAGTGAAAAGGGAATGCTGGGGCAGAAATATATTTCAGCTTTATGTACTTAGCAGGAAAAAAAAAAGTGAAAAAAAACCAAACTATTTTCTCACAGATTTACTCTAGACACCTGTCTTTGAAGTAATAGGAGAAGAATCTGGCAGAAATGACAGGTTCCTTAGGTCAAAGTAAATAAATTTTTCAAATGAAAGAGGGAAGAACTGACAGAAGCTCCAAGGCAAACAAGTTTACTTTAGAAACAATTTTTATAAGCTTATAGACGGATTGGGGCTATTAAAACCAATAAAGAACTTTAAAGAGACAAAAACGAAGACAGTGAGTTTTCTGTGATTGTTACATCTTTGAACCATCTTTAATTGTTACAAATCCTGCACCAAAGTCCCGAGACACAGAAACCAACAGCAGAATTCCCAAGAGATTCAACAAACCAGGATTTCTGTTTAGATAATGCACTGAAAAATTAATAAAAATGAAAGGGGTAGGCATTACGGAATTCACAGGAAAAGTAATTTAAGTAGTGCTGCTGAATACTTGAATCACTCTTCTTACATACAATTTAGGTATTTTAGCATATTTTAGTATATTTTTTACTTTGTACATTAACAACAGCTAACTACCATCAGCCGTCTTGTGTTGCACATTAGAAAAAAACATAACAAACCATGTCTCAGTGTTCCTATATATATATATATATATTTAACGTGTAAGCATTTAATTGAGACATATGGCAGGGTACATACCTGAGAACACTGTGTAGGTAATAGTAAAAATGCTGTGGTCACACTTCCAACATTAAGAAATTCTGCTTGACTTGCATCTTAGGCAACACCACTACCACCAGCTAGATAGGTAGTTCAAGGGTACAAATTAACCATATCATTGCAGTATTTCCAACTTACATTCATGTCATTAAGAGGAATGATTTAGTACAGCTATGGCAATGAAACTTGTGAGGGGTCTGGAGAACAAGTCTTACGAGGAGCAGCTGAGGGAGCTGGGCTTATTCAGCCTGGAGAAGAGGAGGCTCGGGGGAGACCTTATCACTCTCTACAGGTACCTTAAAGGAGGCTGTAGCAAGGGGGTTGGTCTGTTCTCCCACGTGCCTGGTGACAGGATGAGGGGGAATGGGCTAAAGTTGGGCCAGGGGAGGCTTAGGTTGGATATTAGGAAGAACTTCTTTACCAAAAGGGTTGTTAGGTATTGGAATGCCTAACTGCCCAGGGAAGTGGTGGAGTCACCATCCCTGGAGGTCTTTAAAAGGCGTTTAGATGTAGAGCTTAGTGATATGGTTTAGTGGAGGACTGGTTAGCATTAGGTCAGAGGTTGGACTCGGTGATCTTGGAGGTCTCTCCCAACCCAGACGATTCTGTGATTGCAAATAAAAACTAACATGGCTGTGTGGAATGAGAGGAAAATATATGTTTGACATAGTTTCCCATATGTACAAGCAAGGAAAAACTGAAAACCCAAAAACAACTCTGCAACTTTATTCACAGCACTTGAAAAGACAATGATCCCTGTAGGCTGACTGGAAAATTCAAGCTGTGTCTGGTTGCTCTATATCTTACCCAGAGAAATCCTACCTCCTGTCTCTGTTTCCTTCTGAGGGATGGGGAAAGGGCTTGGTCCTAGGGAGACAAGTTCAACTGCTTCCTTACTGTATGTTTTCACAGGCATCAGCTTTGGCTCCTGAATGGGTAATACGCTTGACTGGTTTCACTTTTCATTTTTTCTCCTTCAAATACACTGTTTTCACAGCTTTCCACAAATAACAGTAAAAGACATCTTAGTCTGTCTTCTGAGCAGACTTGTAACTGAACAGATACTCAGAAATTAAAGCGATGAAAATTTGAGATACAGAACAGGGATGGAAATCTTCCAGCTCACTGGGGAGGAAAAAGCCCCCAGATATCCCAAAAGCTGCACTGTGCACCAATACCGGCAGGAGCTGGTGGGAAAGCCACTAAGCTCAACTGTATGAAGCAGCCAATATGCCACATCAGGTGTTTTCCTCACTGCAGAATAGGGCAGGGAGAGTGCTGTAAGCGGGGTTTCCCACAAGCCCGATTAATCATTACTGCTGGAACAACTGTTAGCAGCACGCCCTAACAGAAGCTGTACATGAAGTAGTCTGGCAGGTAGCAAAAGTGTGCACCCTGATCACAGCAAAGAGCTAAGGAAAGTCAAAGAGCATCCTTCCAATTACACGCATGCAGCAGAGTGGCCACTGGGTTGTGTATGTGAGAAACGTAGCCAACACAGTATACTAATTGGAGTTGGCCTGCAGAAAAGCAAGCTGGTTTTTATTCAGCTAAATTATCACTCAAGGAGTAATAAGTAAAATCAAATTCCTTTCTAATTCATTTGGCACCTGTTTCTGTCTGGTTTTGAATACCCTAAGTGGTTTCTACATTGTTCTGTTATCTCCATCACTGCAATTTCAGACTGTTCAAACAAGCTTTGAACTTTTGGTGCTATGAAGTTGTTTACCTTAAGCCAAATTGCTAAAAGCCCTAAATGACTGTCAACCACTAGAAAGGCTCTAGAAAGCCTATAATATTATAAAATTACCACAGTGTCTCTCTAGAAAGGTTTGTTTGTTACTGTTTCAATTTTATATACTGTGAAAAATGAGGCACCTGAATGTTGCGTGCAATACGAGGAATGATTATCGTTTTAATTAATAGAACGAGTACATACTGATCTAAACTGTTGGTTACAAAACTGCACTCTGAAGAAATACACATTCAGAAAGTTTTACTGCCTATAAATTGCTTTTTTGTATTTTTTTTTTTTTTTAGTATGCTAGCAGAGATTTGCATCACTTTGTATAGTCTATTTTTCAAGCTGTAAATCAGTGAGTATACAATATGTGTTCCAAATATGAACAGGTGGGACCATAAGGTATAGTGAATTCCATGTACATGAGGAAGCTATGGTTCTTCAACAAAATGAAGAGACAGATAAAGGCTCCAGTAATTCACTGGTCTTAATACACACCCAGAAATTCAACCAGAAGTGGACCTGAAACTATCTGCCTTTATTAACAACAGTCAATATGGATTTAAATATGGATGCTTGAATTTAGCTTAGTATACTTGAGACGTTTACATTAAGTGTACTCATTCATTCTAAAGAAGGGCATCAGAACTGGTCTATCACTGGTCTTCTTTTTATTTATTTATTCTTTTAAAATTTTTATTTGTAGTTGTTATTTAACTGTTATATCCCAAATCCTGCTATTAAGATTGAATTAGCTCAGGATGAAGACTTCTACTCCCAAACCATATGTGCCATGAATGTGATGTTTGCACCTATGGGTATGTTAGACATGCCTGTTTCTATAAAAAACTGTCACCTACTGAAACAGGCTGGAGACTTTCTGTACTAAAAATGTTTGGAATTAGGAGCAGAAAAAAAAACCAAAACTTTAAAGAATGTTTTTCAAAATCAGTGTTTTGTAAAATTTTGCACCACAAATAAGCCCTACTCACCAGTATTTCACTTCCTTTCCTTCTTAAGTGTAAAGCAATTCTTCCATAAACTGTCTCCTGGTTGCACTGGTCAAAGGGCCAAGGGAGTATATACAGGACTGCAGCATGCTTTATGACATATGCATCTGAAAACAGAGATTCCTCTACTGAAAAAAATGTCCTTCCATCCACATTCTTCCATAAAATGCCATATACTTATATTTGAACAATATAAAGCATAGTAATTAAACCCAAAAGAATAGTGTACAAATACCAGCGAGTAGCTGTTAGGATACTAGCTTATGCAAAAGCTCTCTGTGTTTGAAAGCATTTCAACAAAGAGCTTTTATAAACGATGGAGATCCTTCCTGTTTTATACTGCATTGTTCCATGGGAGAAATCGATATTATATGTCTTCTGTCACAGGCAGTATTGTCATGTCCATGGTGCAACAAGCGATGTGTGCCCCTTGTCACAGACTTGCCACAATGCTGAGGGAACTGAAGCCACCTCATCTCCTCTTAGGAATATAGCTGCTGCACCCACTTGCAATGATCAAGTGCAATAAGCAATTCCTCTACCATGAGACCTTCCCAAATTAAAAGGTCTGAGCATTTCCATTTCCATTCTTCACGGCTTTGCATTGAAAAGCCACAGCAGCACGAAACCGTAATCACAAGCAGAGTCCTACAAAAGGGACTCACTGGCTCCTGAAGAGAGAGTCATAACAGCAAGAGAAAAGACCTGAACAGGTTTAGAGAAACCATTGGTTTGTGACTTGGGTGTTTCTGTGATATAAATTCTCTTTTTTGCTGTGTATATTTAACTTGTATTCCAACACCCACGGGAGAAAGCCTGATCTTTGTTCATTACTGCTCATTATCAGTCATTTAACACGAGTATGAAATTCATTAAAACAGTAAAGATTTTTGTTTAGAAATACATTAATCAATATTACTTTTAAAATTGCCATTAACCTCTTCAATCATTTAAATATTAAAGCAGGAGGATACCAACAACTTTATCAATGTACAGGTATTTGTGATGCCTATGTAAATAACTTTCCAAAAAATAAAAAACGGCAATAAGCAAAAATTGAACAATGTAGTAACTGTTTTATCCCAGGTTTTTGGAAGTAAGAAAGCATAATGAGGAGGACATGGTAATATTTCAGATTAGAACTATTTCTTCCACAAAAGCCTTGATTTTAAACTTGTTTTGTACATGACATTGCAGAGAACTTGAAGTTCAATAAAGGAAAATGCATGCACTTGGGAGCATTTTCTTAATTGGACTCTTGAACTGAAAACTCAGATGTATTTCTGGTAGATGAAATGCTTCATATTAAATGTCAAGATGTAGTAAAGAAGTGACACTTAAAATGAACTGAAAAAAGAAGCAAAATGGAGGAAATTTTAGGCACTGTTTATTAGCTGAGGATATTCTGTGCATGAAGTGACTCACATTTTTAAATTAATTTCTATCTATACAGGGTAATGATTGGGTGTGTCAGGAGTCAGAGATACAATGCAAAACCAATATCAGAAGGGAGAAAGGAAACTCCTATGGAAATACCTAGCAAACATGTACAGGAAGACTGCTGTCTTGTGCAGCTCTAATTAACAATCAATGTAAGCCATTTCTGTTCTATAAATATACCCTAAGGAACAATTCTCCAGACACATCATTTGCTTTCCTTTTAAAGAAAAACTGCTTTGTTTGAAAATTTCTGAGCAACGCTACATATGCATACTGTAGGCCAGGAGACCAAGACTTGTCTTAGTGATAATTAGAAGTAAGCTAGAGTCTTATCCAAGCTCCAGGTGTTCAATTCTGAGTCCAAGAAGCCAGCCTCCAAACTCAGGGGCACGCTTCCCCTCCTGCCACGTCATCAAGTGGGCTCCCTCCACCTCTTGGGACGTCCTTGTACTCAAGCAGCTTGCTGCTGGGTGACTGCCCCCTTTCCCTCTTGGCCTTCCCCCGTAGAGCACCTTCACTTTAGGTAACTTCTGGCTGCTCATCCTATGCAGACCTCCATGCTTCCAGTCTTATCCTTCAGTTTCTATAGTGACCCTGGAAGGTCAGTGAATCTGACCTCATTTTCAAATACTTTTTAAAACTTCTTGGAAATTCCCATCATTTCAACATGTCCTTACTCTCTTGCTATGGAAACCTAAAAATCTCTTTCACTGCTTGAATTACTTCCATTTACTCATCACCTATTTTAATTCAGCTTCACTGGCTTTCTCTTTTCACCCTGTCAGACACTTTTTACATCCATCTCTCACAGTCCTCTCTGCCTTTTTAATACAGTTTCTCATATTGCCTCTGACAAACTGTCCTTTCTGTTACTGACACCATGGTGCTATCATATCCTGAGGTCTGATTCTCCTCCAGCTCCTCATCCCATGATGCTGAAGCAAGTATGAGAAAGTGCTCTAATTTTGCAGACTTCCTGCACTTCACTTTGATTCTCCCTTTTCTCATCTTTGTCCTTTTCCTTTTACAATGGCTGAGGCTGATTCTTCTGCTGTCAGCACTCGGTATGAATACGGCTCCCTCAAACCTGCCACCACGCACGAGCTTGTCTTTTGAAACTCTTATTGACATTTAATCTGAAAGACTATCAACCATCTCTATATCCCTTTCTTGATTGGTGAACTCACTTGCAATTCTAGAACTGACCTTTAAACTCTTACCAGCCCTGATTTGAAAAAAAAAAATCCTCACATTTTATGATTTACTCTCATTGCCTAGTATTATCATCTTCAACTTTCTTGTGTCTTTTGTATCTGCTCATCAGAACTGATGCAGATTAATAGGCAGAGCTTCTTTTTGCCAGTCCTTGATTTATTTTTTCTTCCTATTTGCAGTATCTTCAGTGTCTGAGGAGCGTGATTTGTCTATTTCTTCTCAGCTGAGCAGTGCTGAGTAGAACTACACTGTTATTAAAAGTAAGACTTAGATATTACTACAGATTTACACTCTTATTGCTGGAAATGACAAAGAGTAAAAGAAAAAAAAAGAAGGGATAGTAAGCAAGGAGAGAGAGAAATGCAAGCCAAATTGTAGGCTGCACCAAAATTAAGGGCAGTTTTGAGGTGGAGGAACTTGAAATCCTCCTACCTCACTCTCAGTCTTCAAGGTTTTTCTCAAGGTTACAACATGCCCTCATGGATTTACCTACTGTTGTGTTCTGGGGGCAGCTTCTTCCAACCCCCCTACTGCTTTCATTCTTCCTTTTTACCGCATCATGCTTTAAAGACCAGGGCACAGACAGACTCGATGCTAGAAATATTACACTTCTGCGATCGGACAGGGCAGATTTATTTTATACAGAAAGATACAGCTGCAGAGTTGATTTTGGTTAATAGATGTCCATTCAAACCAGCTGGAAGTAAAGCAACTGTCATGTGGGTGGTAGCAACATGCAGATCAATGCTATGTGAGGATATTTGTCACTATTTATATCCGACACAGGTGTATATTAATTATATATTTGCTGGTAGGCAGCCAACAGTCAAGCTCTCAGAAAAGCAGTTATACAATGGTCTTACAAAAAGATTTTTTAAAAAATAAAAAAAATAAATAGTAAAAATAGAAAGGATCCTACAATTCTCCTTCTTTCCTGTTTATACTCACTCTCCAGCTCCAAGATGGAAGAGCAATTGCAAATCTGAATGCTCAAAGGAACTCATTACAGGATTCATCAAATACCAGTCCTTGACCTCCCCCAGTAAGTTACCTTCTACAGCAAAAGTTTCAGGTGAAATATTTTATCTTCAAGAAAAAAATGCAATTCTTTTGCTAGATCTGGAACTGGCTTGTACACAGAAAGATGTGACAACTTCTAGTAACTGCCAGCATCAATGTAACATACATAATTGTAAGAGGGACAATCAACTGGCCTGATACTAACTTCACCAAGTCACTTCTGAGTCAGTTCTGCTACAGAACAATTTTGAAGACAATCTCTACAACAGCTCCCAGTGAATACATTTATGCACTAACTTGCAGAAATCTCCCTCAACCACAAGTTTAAAATACAAACTTTGAGGAATTTGTGAAAAGACAAAGGGTAAAATGCATAGAAATGCTTAATTTTATTTTTATTTTATATTTTTAAGTAAATATAGTTTAGATTTCTTTCCAGTCACATTTCTGTCTAGACTGCAATAAGTATTGAATAAAAACCTGATATATGGTCATACAATTTTTATTGTAGTAACTTTGCACTTCTAAGGAGGTTATTTCCCAAAAGCCCCTAGTGTTAGTATAAATAGCGTCCATATTTTGCATTCGTAAGATGATACAAGATTAAAAGGTGTATTGTAAATGGAATGTTAAAAATAAGCAGTCTAAATCAATGGCAAGTCACTATGCTTTGCATAGACCATCACATGTCCTATGGAGATAACATGTTATGAGAGGAAGCCCTTTTTTTTTCAGCTCTGTCATCTGTTTGTTGTGCATCAGCAACTATGTTTATGCCATTTGTACGTGTAGGTGGTATGAGAGTTGTCATTATAATTGCATTTTTCAGAGAGAGGCACAACGATATTTGCATTTTTGCTTGCAGGATTATACAGCTAGGGAAGCCTGTTTTTAGAAGGTACACGGAGGGAGAGTCCGATTCTCCCTAGCAGCAGGAGCAGGGCTGAGGACAGATCTGTCTGCTATGAACATCCCTGCAGAATGCCAGGATCCTGCAGATGCAGCCTGAAACACGTTTTAGCCTGTCATAGTCTGCAGGGAGGCCAGTGAGCCTGTCTCATCCTTGCTGCTGAGTGGCTAAGGTTCAGAGGTTTCAGATAAACGATTCCTTCAGCCAACAAAACACTGGAAACAACAGAGGTTGAAGATTCCTCCTATGCCATTGGCTTTGTACTGATTTCTGAACTTTCAAGCAGCGACCTGTTTGGCTGTTTCTTCAAAAGTCAGACACTCACAATCCTTTCCTTCTCTCCTGGTACAACAGTCTTGCACACAGTTCAGCCTTTTGCAGTAGAAAAACCTAGTTAGCTCCTTCTGTGATACCATATAATTGAGATATTTTCTGAGCTGATCTTTGAGACTACTCAATAATATTTCATTCCTATTTATCAGTAACATGTTCGCTAATGCATTACATGGCACCATTAGCATCTATATACTCCAAGATTAGTCAGTGTTTCCATTAGGGAATTATAACTCATCCTTACAATTTGACTCCAGAGAGAATTGTAGCTTTCAATGTCAGAGCCCAAAGTGATTTAAATAATGGAATTGGACTATAGAATCTGTTCAGTTTCCAGATTATATTTTACATTTAAAAAAATGCGACAATATTAAAATAGTTAAAATTGGGTTATTGCAAAGCACATTTAGCATGCAGCTTTATTCATATCAAAGATCACTACTTTTGTACTTTTTTTTTTTTTTTAAATAATGTTATTTCTATGTTGAGCATTCTACAAATAGTTTTCTCAAAAATTCACAAAGATACTATCACTACAGATTTGCATATGCATCTATCTCTGTACAAATAACATACTGTTACATTGGCAGCTGATATTTTGAACGTAGAATGGCTATGAAATTCTGAAGAATGTATAAAAAGCTCTTATGTTTTTCAGTTGACAGTCCTGCACCATCACATTATATCAATGACAACCTTTTACATTCAAAAAACTGTTTTCTGAAGAAGAAAGGTGAGATTGCCAGGAAACTCATTTGAAAAATAAACAGCAATCTATGACCAAGTGTAGTGGTTTTAGCTGTGACAGAGTTAATTTCAGTATTGCAACAAAAAACAATACTGTTTGCAACCACAGCTGTTATGGTGCTACATTTTGGATTTGTGATAAAAGCAGTGTTGATAACACACTGATGTTTTAGCTGATGATGATTAGTGCTTGCAGAGTCAAGGACATTTCTGCTTCTCATGCTGCCCTGCCAGGAAGTAGTCTAACTTTCCTCCAGTGAGATAAATGTGAGAAAAATTTTGGAAATTTTGTGTGAGAAAAATACAGGTGGTTTGATAAGGAAAGCAACAGCTGCACACATGGGCAAAGCAAAATAAGGAATTCATTCACTATTTCCCATCAGCAGAGGCAGCTCCACCAAGATGGAACCTCAAATAATTCTTTAACACTTGTGGTAGTTCATCTGGGATTTGAGCCCAGCACCTCTTCTATCAGCACTTAGCTGCCTACAAGAGTTGAACCACAATATCAAGGTTTTCAAACCTGTTAGCTTATATACAGGTTTAAGTGCCAAGATACATGTCTTTCTTTATTAACATGTCATTCTGCACATGATGAGTCTCCCAGGGAGAATTCCAGATGTTTGTACTACCCTTGTCAGTAAACGTTGGTATCCATGAAATAGATCTCCTTTTATTTATAACTAATTTTATTTATAGTTAAACTATTTATAGTTTTAAATAGGCCATAATTCAATGGCCTACTTAAAACAATGCATACAATTTCACCTATTAGAGGGATTTTTGTTCCTTTTATTCCTTGCTTCATTACATCACTGAAATCAGATAATTTCATTTTATATTTGAGTATTTATACATGTTTATATATAGATATATAACATTATATGCATATATTTCATAGAGTTACATAGTCTGGAAGGGCCTCCAAAGGCCATCTACTCCAACCTGATGCTCAGAGCAAGGCTACTCAGGTCAGGTTGCTCAAGAATGTGTCCAGTTGAAACCCGTGAAGGAATGAAATACCACAGCCTCTCTGGGAAAGGTCTTTCAATACATGGTCACCCTTGCAGTGTAAATATTTTATCTTAAATCTAACCTGAATTTTCCACGTCTGTTGCCTTTTCCCCTGATACCGAACATTTCTGGGAGGAGTATGACACTATATTCTCTATGCTGCCCTGTTATGCAGTTGAAGAAAACAACAAATCCTCCCTTAACTTATGTTCTTAAGGTTGAACAAATCCAGTTCACTCACGTTCTCTTTGACCAACAACAGCTTCAGGTCCCTGACTATACATGTACTGATCAGCCCAAAATGGGACCCAGCACTCCTGATGGGAATCATTTCCTATTGGGATAAAACAATGCAATGAATTTGCATTTATTTTATAAATTTACTGTATTTATATTTATAATGTATGATTTTATATTTATGGTATTCATACTAAAGTCCTGGTATGACTCTCTTTTAAAAAATATAGAGCGTAGAATTTGTTTTATGGATTTCATAAAAGCAGCATGTGAATAAAAGACAGTTAAATCCTTGCTATATACCCCCAAGAAAACTAGCAAGCAAAATGATAATTGAGCTATTTTCTAAGGGGAAGTATATGTGACATTCTTATTACAAAACGTTAATGTATCATTAGAAATCATTATGCTTTAACTTTAGAAAATACTTCTGAAGACAAATGTCCACTGAAATAGTCAACAGATAAAAAATAAAATAATATAGACAAATAAAAAACTTGCTTCTGTTTTAGAAAAGTCACAATATTTGATTTGTTTAGACTTCCAAAAATCTGCTACTCATGTGCTTTTCAGGGTTAATCCTGTTATAAAATTTATTTACTAGGTTTTATGAGGAAGGTTAAATGATATGGGTCATACACAAAGACCAAAACTGCAGTCAGAAATTAGTACCAAAGTATCACAACTATTGTCACTATCTGAACACACAAATCACAAGCCTATTATGCTGTAGAAGTTATTTTTTAACGTAGGATGAGGAAGTCCCCAAGATCTATCAAGCTATTATGACAAAGCAAAGGATGAGACACAAACATGAAAAGATGCGTTATTTCCATTTGATGAAAGTGGGAGACAGGATGCTGAGCACTAAAATAAGCTGCCTAAGGCAACACGTGAAGATACATGTGCTGAAACCAAATACTCTGAAGCCCAGACTTGCGTCTTGCAGTAATTCAAGAGCTCTGGTTTCAGTTCCTGTGCATTAACCCATCTTCTGAACAGTCATGATCCTTCTTCCACTTAATTGAATGACAAAATTCAGACTACCTGAGCAGTATAGGGTCAGGACATTACATAGAAATGGACAAGTTTCTCCCATTCCCCTGAGGGAGCAGAGTGGTGAGATGCTCCTGGGGCATGTCACAAGTTGTGCTGGATGGAGCAAGGACACAAGAGGGTGCAAGGAGGTGCTCAGGACTGTACCAACAGACAGGCTAAAAGCCATCCTGACTTGTAACAGAAAGCTCTCATCACTTCCAACACAGTTGTGTGGTCCACCACTCAATTCACTACCTCTATCTTAAACTACCCATAAAACAACTTTACTACCACAATACCAAGTTATTAGGTTACTCTCTCTTTCTTAACTTTCTATCAAATGACAGTCCACTAAATCCTCCTCTACCCTCTCCAGTAATACATCAATGATATGATTTTGTTCCTTTTGAATAGCTTTTTGAATCTCTGGATCTGCTGCTAGTACATGATATATCCACATTTATTTAAACATACACACACAGAGCACATATTAATTTTAGCCTACAACATTTTCAAATAAGATACTCAAAAATTCTTCTTTCTGTCTATTCAAGAGCATTAAATGTTCCTGAATATATCTTTATGTATTCTGAAAGTGTAAAAGCTGAAATTTTAAAATAAAATTTATGATTATAAAACTACTCACATTTTAATGTTGATAACTAGAAAGATGCAGAATTCAAAAAACAGATGGATATTAAATTGAGACTATGAAAATAAGAAGTCTCTATTTAAACTTCAGTGTTGTATTACAGCAGTCAGGTAGTTAACTTTAGTTTACCAAAACTTGGAGCCTGGTTCAAGGTGAAGTTGTCTCCAGAGCTTTAGAAAATGAATGGCTCCGCACTACAGAGCAAGTGTGCTGTCAGTTCAAGAGTGAAACTACCACATGGTTGGACTTGGTGATCTTGAAGGTCTTTTCCAACCTAAATGATTCTATGTGCAATGAGCGTGTTTCATTACCTGACATTCAGCTTGATGTACAAGGAAGTCCTGCATAACACCTTTGCAACAGCTAAGTATGAAAGTAGACATAAAAAAAATAAAAAATAAGTATGCAATGACCAAAAGAAGCAAGATAATACTTAGTGTTTCAACTACCCCACTGCTGCATGTGCACAAAGCTGTATAGCCAAGCTCAGCAAAAAGGCCTGTAAAATTATTTGATGGCATTCCACTGACTCCATATCTTGCCCTTAATATGAAATGCCTTTTAAACTAATATTACATACAGTTAGTCAGAGTATTACCATTTGGATGTTGCGAGCAAGTCACAAAATCAGGCTCTGTCAGTTTTTGTCACAACCTTGGCGCCACAGACAGGAATGCAATTCACGTGCGTTTCAATAGCAACAGTGACTGTTACACACCCAGAGATACCACATAATTGATTGTAAGGTGATTAAGAGGAGAATGAAGCATCAGTTCATTCCTAGATTTATCTTCTATGATTGTTTCCATTTTGCCAAAGATTTCCTACTTTCTCTAGTCAGAGTAAAATATTTCTGTTTGTAGAAAAATTGGTATAATGTTTGCATTAGATATAAATATATTTCCTTTCTCAAAAATGGATTTAATTTTACCAAGTGCTTAGTCAAATTTTAAGCCTGTAGGAAACCTTTGCCAGTCAAAAACTGTATTATACATGACAACAGTTTTTGTTGCACTTCATTCAGTGACCTGAAACTCCATCTCATTTCAGAAAACTGATGCTTCAACACGAACTGAAGCATCCGGGAGAACTGCAAATGTGCTCTGATAGGCAAAGCCAGTCAGGAAGCTGGCAGTCAGGAGGGCTGACAGATAAAGAAATTCCAGTTTCTCCTCCATGTATGATTTTTTTTTTTTTTTCTCATTAATTATTTTACATATAAGTGAGTAGCATAAATCTTGTTTTTATTTTGAGGAATATAAATTGCCTCACTTCTGGCAGTGTTAAATAGTCATCTAAACCCTTTCTATTAATGCTATAATGGCACTTATCTAAAATAGCTTTGGATACAAACAAAATAAAAAATTGGACAGGAACTAGTGGCAATTAACAGACTAAGTCAAATGCTTTATATAAAATCTTGAAGAACTTTGTTCATGTTATTGTTCAAAGCTGTTTATCTCTGTACAATAAAGGTGTTTAAGAACTATACCACAGTAAACCAGTAATGGTCATTCTAATTATTAGGTAAAAATGACTTTGACAATTATATTCACAGAAGACTGAAGCAAGTGTACATGATGTATAATAAAATATTGCTAATGCTAGACAGAAAACAATGGACATTTTGTGAGTGTGAAGAATAGGTATCAAAATCTGCTTTTGTTTCACAAATGACGAGGCCTTTCAAAATTCCACCTAAATAACAGGTGAATAAAATAACAGCCCAGAATGAAAGCTTGCTAGGCAGTGGAGCCTTTCACATTTCAGAGGCAGGTTGAACATCCCTCCAAAGCCAAACTCACGGCTACAATGCCATATTTACTCACACTGAGGCTGTTCTTCGTTGTGGCATACTTCTGCAGAAAGGTTCTTTTGTGACAGATGGACACCATTCATAGAATAAAGCTCTCCCAAATTTGTTGTTTTCACCCTGAGAGACTGTCTTTTTATGTTAAAAATAGTAATAAAATAAAGCCTACCTTCCTTTTTGCTGCCCTAACTCCCTGTGAAGCTCATGCACACCAACATCCAGGACATCCAGCCACTGAATACTGAGATTCTTTCGGTGACACCTTTTCCCACAGGTCCTCCCAACTTTCTATCTCAGTTTCCCTAAACTAATTCTTATGGAGGCTGTGAGAATTAGTAGCACACAGAGAATTAATTGCATTCTAGCTGGAAATTGGTTGGAACATGCAAATAAGTATTAGGTAAGATTAATTGCATTAAAAATATTAGTTATAAATCATGTGGCATGCTGCAGAGCAGAAAATAGCGTTGAAATACAAAACTATTTAACACGTTGCCATACACTAATAAAAGGCTTTGCGACAAGAAGTATGTGTTCCCTTTGCTTAGGCAAAACTCTTCAGTGAGCTGAAGTGAACACTCAGTATGCACTGGGAATTTTGGTCAACTGAGATTTTCAAAAGAGGCCTGTATGACACAAAAGAGTTGATTTATAAGCTAGTATAGCTAGCACAGAATAAGAACACCTGTGGTATTTCCAAATGGCCTTCTGTGTATGGCTCAAACAATTTACAATGAAGATAAAAGTGACAAAAGTGATTAGTTTTGTTTGCATTCAAGTTCATAAACAAAAGTTACAGGTGTATTTGAATAAATCATACATCATGAATTATGAAATTATACAACATTGGAATGATGAAAACCATTGATTTCTGTGTCTGCCTAAGGGCAGACAGAAAGAACAAAAGAACAAGATTTACGGAGAATTCACGAGGAATACTTCAAAAATGATGTACGTTTTTCTTTTGGGAGCAGATCAATACAATAATTTTATTTTTAAGCTAAGGCATGGGTAAGGCTAAGACAGCCTTATCTCTTATTCTATCCCATCTCACACATATGCAATGATATTCACACAATGTCTATACCAGAAAGACACAAATTTTGAAAATATAACACTTCAGCCTGAGCTCCTGGCAGCTGAGATCACATTTTTGTTCTACATCTTGCACTTAGCTTTAGCGTCCTGTGGCTAAGTGACATTTGCCTCCTTCACTCCACAAAACAAAATGCTATTTTACTTCAAACAATTAATGACATGGGGTGAAGGACTGATTGAAAAATATATGTTTCAGATTTTCTATGCAATATAGAATAATATGGAATGGCTGTTATAAAACAGTCTAAGCTCTTCCCTGGGAGGAAAATATGCACTGAAGTCAATGTGTTTCTTTTCTGCCTTTTGATGACAAATAGCATGTAAAAAGGCCTGCAGGAGAGTGTATGTAGGTCTGTCTTTGCTCAGACTTGGGGAACACGCACACCACTGGCATTACAATGAAAATGGATACTGCATATGGTGGGGCACCTCTGTCCTCCCCAGGACTAGCTAGCTCCAGTGGCAAAATATATAGCAACAAGCCTTACTCTGTGCAAGCCTGTGCAGTGCCATCAATGTCTCAGGAGATGCATGAGAAGAGCGCGGTAACTTTCCAGCTGGGCAGAACAATATGTCTGCTCTTCCTGATAACGCTCCTGCAGCCTCAGGACATGACTGAGCCCAAGTTTGCAGGGGAAAGCAATATCTTTACTTAGATCAGCTAATGCAACCGAGGAACAGACAGGCTGTCAGATACACGAGAATTCTTCGCCTTCTGTTGGCTACTAAAAATCGTGGACTCAGGAGAGATACTGTTCTTACAGGAATTTATAATCTTCCCCACGATTCCTTCAGTGTTCCATAGGAGATAATTTACCTGTTTCTCTCTCCTACAAATAATGGCTTTCCTCCAACCTTACTCTCCTTCCGTTCACTTAATATTCTGTTAGCAACACCTTCCTCTCCCCTCCCCCTCCCCCCCCCAAGAATAGACTGACTGACTAACACACATAGTTTAGAAGTAGAACAATTTGTTCACAACTTCTGTTTAGCTTCTAAGTTTTCTGCTTCTGTTTCAGACAAGTCTGGTGAGCCTTGAAAGCTCATCAACTTTTTTCCAGGCATCCCAGACTCCAGCAGAGAAAGCAGCAGCAAAGGGTTTGGAGATGCTTTTGCTGTCCACTCTTCACTGCTCACCAAAGAAATTTTTGTTGCAGGGAATAGATTTGGTTATGTTGCAGATGGAAATTTTGTTGGGAAGTTGGCCCCTTAAATAGAACATGTAAATAGAATATACAATTAAACATATATACTGAGAGTATGCCTACATTGTCTTGGAAGTGAAGGTTGCTTAGTGGAGACCAAGACTTTAATTGCTTGTATTTATGAAAAAAAGGTAACATTTCTAAATAAGTGCAATGATTCAGCACTATCTTTAGTACTTATAGTCCCGCATCCAATGAAAAAACATTAACTATAATTTACCATTAATGGCCATAACAAGATGTTCTTTCGGAGATTTAGTGCCAATTTATTATAGTCTAAACAAAACCATGAATATATATATTTTATCTTTATAAAAGGCAGTGGAAAAAAAAAAAAAAACAAAAAAAAAAACACACACACACACACACAAAAACCCAGAAATTTCAGCTGTGTAAAGATGAGACTTTTTTTTTTTTTTTTAATGGAACTAAATGTAAAAATAGACTGCTCTCTTTTGGAAGTTTTCAAGACAGTAGTTACAATCTGAAATATGTCACAGTGTAGTTAGTTCTACAAAATGTAAATTTAGCTCAACAGAAGACCAATCCTCACATAAGTTTCAGTGCTTACCATATGAAAAGAAAGGAAGGATTTTGTGCAGCTGTGTGTTAATCCCATCAGATATATGTGAAGTTTTGAACTTTAAATCAAACTAAACCATGATTACAAATAAACATTCGAATGGTTAACACAACATGAAACTGTTTCTTTGAGGAATAACTAACATTCTGCATCCCCCTACCAAAAGTTCAAAGGAAAAGAAATCACAGTGTCAGGCTAAAGCACTAAAAGGGCACAGCTCTGCAGAACCCCACCATGCCACCGCCCAGCATGCAATATGGGAAGAGCATGGTCCCAGCAACCTGGGAGAACAGCCTTTACAGATGCACACAGTGGGGATGCCAATGTTAAGAGGAGTTACCGGCTTTGCTTTTTGTAATTTCACACTGGGCACTAGTGTCTGTACAGCCTGAGCTTCATTAAGATTTCTAATGAACGTCCTCAAGTGACTACATGCTTCAGCGTAACAGCACTACGTTGGGAGGACTCTGTTAGTGACACTACCTTAACCACCACACATTTTTATAATGCAGCACAAATAGCCATTAGGAGAAAGGGAAGGACTCAATCCATTTCCCACTGTATCTTTTCCCCTCTATGACCAGAAGTTCCAGGTAATCTAACAGAGTGCAGAAATGTGGAGTGAAAAGCAAATTGGATCTCTGATATATCTGTAGACATGATTGAAGTCAGCAGGACTATTCCGAAAAGGAACTAAGGTCTGCCTATTCCAGTAGAAGCATTTTATAAACGTTGATGATAGATCATTATGTATTATGGTGTCTCAAAGGTAATAATAGCAATAAGAAATAATTTACAACTAGTGCCCCGTTTATGGCCTCGTAATAGTATGACTTAAATGCTGCATAGACCTTGGACTGGCCCTCAACAAAGAGTGAAAAGTTTTATTCTTTATGAACCTTGCATGATGGCTATTTTATCTGAACAAGAAAGCTGTTTAAAGTATGAGAGCAGGAAGTTTTCCCTTGGTGTCTCTCTTGCCGTATGACTAATGTGCCCTTTTGATTTCTATTGTATGAAAATCCACTGGGAGGTTTAGGGTAGTTTTATTGCAGAAACCTATCAGATCTTATTGGCCTTCTAGGCTGATTAGTGGTGGGCTGTTTCTCACTGCTCTCCTTTGTTCTTTATCATTGTACCTCTCCTTGAGCTGCTCCAGCGAGGTTTACAACGCTAAATCTTGTTTTGCAGGAATGCGTAGGATGGTTTCTATAGCCTGATTTCTGTGTCACAAAGAATTGCGTAAGGTGTCCTTAAAAGTGACAGAACTGGTTACAGTGGATCTCTTTTCAGCTCATAAACCTTATTGATTTTTTTTTTTCTTTTCAAATACAAATATGCCATTAAATTCAGAGTAAAAAGCAGCTGGATATTACACGCCTTCCATGGAAACAAATGTTCAGATTTTTGGATGTCTTCCAGCCACTTTCTCATGCTAGACTGGTGGAAAGCAGGCTTGAAACTGGTGATGCCTGCCAGGATCAACACAGGAATTCTCTCTTATATGACTAGAATACAAGCTCTAAAACAACTGAAAGAAATATTGGATGAAGATACAGGTTTAAGTGATGTTTGCCTGTCCCATCCTTAGATCCAGAGGAGCACTTTGGTAGCAAAGACAGCACAAAGTAACCCTCAGGCTTCCACTTGCTAACAGGACAAGAGTGTGCTATTTTGCATGGCAATGATACAGCATGGAACTCTAAAATTTGTCCACAACTCTATGGCCTGAGAGAAATGGAGCAAGGCCAAGGCAATCAGCTAGATCCTGCCATTTGGTCATCTCCAGCTCTTCCCAAGATAGCTGCGTGACAGACAAGGAGCAGAGCTCGGGAGCTACCAACATACACACACCTTGGAGGCTGGGTAGATGCTCTTCTTCTGGAAATTGGGATATAAATCTCCTAATACAGAGATAGAGAGAGAATTGCGTGTGTGACACCTCACAGTAACCCACTATAGTCTGAATTATAGTAACCTTTGGAGAAGTCTGGAACTAAACCAGAAATTTTGTGGGGAATCCATCCAATCTGTTGTGAAAAGAATTAATTTCTTTTTCTTCTGAATTCAAGGGATGGGATAGGTGCAGGTAGGTCTGAAGCTCCTTACTCTGTAGAGTTAGAGGCATAGAGAAACATAACTCCTGCAGTTAGACACTGTAATGCAAATAGTCTGTTCTGGTAATTCGTATTATTAGCTGGATGAAAATCTTTAAAATGAATAATTTATTTGCTGAAAAAAAAAAAAAGGATGTCTAGCTCTCTTTGTGAAAGCAGTTTAAATTTGCCAGAATTTTTACTGGGGAAAAAGAAAGAGGAGGATAATAGAACTCAAAACATTTAACTTTTTTCTTTTTTAATGGGGGATTCCTTTTTTTCTTGTTTTGAAACAGTGTTTTGAGACTACATTTAGATTCATCAAACAGAAAGAAGATATGAACAAAAAGTATTTAATTCTGGACCAGGCCAATGTTCATTTTAAGTATATTTTTTTTAAGGGTTCAGACATCGATGTAAGTTACAGACTTTTTCTATGTATCTCTAAGTATTACATCTTGCTTTTCTGTAAATTCAGTGTTGCACTGTACATTCATTCACCATTAATTTCTTACAGCACTTCTTTCTTACAACCTATTGTTCAATTCATAAAGAGAACGTAAGCAAGCAGCCTTGGTAGTAATGTTCAGTAACACCTGAAATGGCTTCCAGCACCCCCATATTAATTCAAAAGTAATAACAAGAATGTCAATGCATCTTAAAAAAACAAAAGTCAGTGCTATGTGCAGCAGTCTATGCAAGTCATTGGCTGGCAGAGAGAAAATCTTTTGCTGAAATATTAAGCAGGTTATAAAACATAATTTGTGTCTTATTTTCACAATGGTTTTAATCTGTCATTATAAAACCATTCAATTAGGACAACAGAAAGGAAGGATATATTTTGAAGAGCTGTTTATGCCCAAATTAACTGCTTCATTTTGACTTATATTTTTTCCAAAGTGTTATGTTTGATTTTTATGAATTGCACAACATATTTTATTTTTGTTTGAAATGGGAGCCATGGGAAAACTCCTCTGATTTACTTGGAAACTTGAGTTATGATAACACAGATTTTTTAAGCAAAGACAGCATTTTAACCTATATACACTGCACCATAATATCATAACCAAATTGTGGTAGGTTTGTTCCAACTGCAATTCAAAGAAATTTGGATTCGAGCTTTTTATGAACTTCTGTTAAACCAGTAATTATCTTATTAGATTTTATAAAGTACCAAAGAAAGGGAAATCTTGGTTTCTAACTTGGAGACAACCATCTGTTTATGGAAGTGCTATTTGCTTGTGTACTGGCAGTGAGAAGAACCTTGCTTTATAATAGCAGAAATAGCAACAAATCTCCAAATCCACAATCAACTCTGGTTTGAATTGTAAATATATTCACTCACTAAGCAGGTCAAGGTGTTATTTGCAGTCTTTTGTTCAGTCCATTCTAAAGGTGAGCCTGACACCAAAGCACCCTGCATTTTCAGTCAGGGGTTGCTTCCTGCATTTCTGAGATGGCATTTTGCTTTGCTGGGATACTTTTTTACTTCTAAGTTATAGAAAAACATATTATTTTACGCATACACATATGTTTTCCTATCATAAATTTTTGCCAACTCTTTGTCAGGAAAAAGAATTTTTCTTTATAGTTCTCCTGGACTAGTTACAAATAAACTCACGCCTCTCTCCTAGATTTATTGGGGATGGACTCCTACAATGCAGTATTTCTTGGGGCACTGACAAAGCTTGTTCATATCTAAAATAGCAAGTCTGACACCTTAACATACTGTACAGTTTTGTTGTAGCCATGTGCTTGTGGCAGGTTTCTGCTCCTTGCACTGCAACAAGGGATTTTTTTCCAGTCCTCCCAACATTTTTTTTTTCTTTCTTACCTCTTGCCTCTACCTTAGCAATCAGAAAATAGAGGGGAAAAACTAAAATTAGGAAATAAGGTCCTGAACGAGGAGCAAATGTTCTTTCATAAGAAAGTGGCAGAGTCTATTTAAGCTAAGCTAGCAGCCAAGGTATACAAGAGCAGCAAAACAAATAAGAATCAAATTGTTCTAAGAAGGCACAGCACATTTTTGTACACATCCCTGGATTTACTGTCTTAACATACAACATATTTTCCAATCTCCTTTCTTCCTAACACTTTGTTTTGCTCTCCTGATCTTTCAAGTTTATAACTGTCCTAACCACCTGGTACATGGTATGAAACTGTTTTCCCAGGGAGAGCACAGCTTAATTAGGCTTCTACATGGTATTTATTCTGCTTATTTCCTTGCCAGTTAGACAAGTAAATCATCTGACAAAAAATGTCCCAAATGTGTTTCAGTTTAGATGCAGATTTGCCTCTCCCTTGCACACATGTGAGTTGACTCTCGCACATGCACAGAGCTCTTCTGCTGTCAATCTTATTTACAGCAGAAGCAGCAATAAGCTGGAGATTTATTGAAAATTGTCTGCGATGGAGAATTACATGCACACATTTCTTTGTTCTCCTATCCATTCTTTACTCCTTATTACAGTTTCTGGATCCACTGATTGTCCTAAAATCATCTTTATGCTTCGTGGTTAGAATTTTTCTGGCCACCTTGTCCACAAGAGATTTTTCAAGTAACAGAGCAGTGACACAAACCTCAGGAAGTTGTAAATAAGGATATTTTAAAGATTTATGCCTGAATTATAACTATCAAAGTCAAACCAACAACAAAGTTCTTTGTGCCTTCACATAATTTCTGGCATTCTATTAATACACAAAAAATATTTTTTTCAAAAAGGGGTAAGCAGTGCTAAGTCTGGGCTTCAGGAACAAAAGGGTGTGTTCTTTCTCAAATATTACTGGATTTCTTTCAGGGAATAATTTTGAAGTGCTACCGGATCAATATGTTGATCTCCTTTCAGGATATTGCATTGATAATGTAACAGAAGCTATCCTTTTTCCTTGATCTGAAAACCTTTGAGCTATTTATTTTATATTAGATTTATATATCATTTTCATTACTATTTGGAAACTAAAGCTACCTAGAGTTTAGAGTGTCACAGAAGCCTTACAGAAATCTATGTACAGTCCAATACTCACCCTAAAAAGGTTCAGAATAAAGTACTCATAAAAGTCGGAGGCAGTTGAATAATTTCCAAATACATTTCATATCAAATGCAATTTAAAATGTTTATAGCACCTTAATATTTTTGCTGTAAGTGCTCCAATTTGGAAATCAGTGAGGCTGAATTCTCACAGCAAAGTTCAGGACATGCTGAACTTACTTACAAATATAGCACTCAAAATGGAGATAAATAGATAGATGAGGACAGCCAGCTGGGGAAAAATAACACCCCCAAAATAAAAAATCAGCTTTGACTGAATAAAAAGAAGCAATCAGAACTCCTTGTGGTCAGCGATGTATATTGAGCTGAAATGAGAGAAAGAAAAGGGAGTGTCTTTCATGCTATGAAAATAAACAGAAGGAAACAAAGCTATAAAGTCTTGGCAATAGCTGGATATTTCATTACAATTGCTAACACTCTCTTTTCGGAATAATTTCTCATGTGCAGGTGTCTGCATACACCTATTTGCTTTTTCCTCGCCTTCATAAAGCGACACAGCATTAGCCAAACTTTCTGAAGGAGGCTGACATACTTTTCTGGTTTGGTAAGGAGAAAATAAGTGTGTCACACCTCCTCCAAGTCACCTTTCTTCTGCAGTGCCACAACAGGGGCATGCACACAGAGCCAGGCAGGAAAAGGAGGCTAAGCCCAGCTGCCACATCCCAGGCTCCAACCTAGTCACCTGTCCTGCCCTCACAGCCCGCTCCCCACCTCCTATGTTCTGCAACACCCACGGGCACTCGTTAACATCACAGAGACCCCGTTCTGTCACGGCTGCTCTTGGATGCTGTGCATTGTATCCCCCACTCTCCAAACACCTTCTCACACTCCTGCAGCTCCATCCAGTCAATTGTATTGAATCTCCGTAAGTGGCCACCCAGTCCAGAAAGTCTCCACTGCCAAAAATTCTCCTGTCCACTAGAAGAATTACTATTGTAAGACACCAGATGTTGATATGCATATTCCCTCAGGTGAAAAAAAAAAACAAAAAAAGTTTAAAACACTTATTTATTGTCTGTAATTCGGCCAAAAAAAAGCTCTTTGTGACCAGCAGCAAATGGTAGTTTATTTTGGTTGACCCACTGAACAGTACCTTGACAAACACATTCTGTACTTTGTTTGTAGGCAGTATATTAAACCTGAAGCAATACCAAGTTAAAACCCCAAATTATAAGAGATGTCACATACTCTAATAAGAGCACTACAAAAAAGTCACATTAATTTTTAACTATCTAGAGCAATGGAACATGACACTGCAATAGCATATTCTCACTTGCGCTGGAAAGCTGACTTTATCCTCTAGGTAAGACTTTTTAAGACTTTATTTTCCATCCCGGTTTCAGTGGTGATCATGAGCACATAGAATCTATCAGACAAAGATCTTCTGAGGAAAATTTGTTACATCAGGAACAACTCCTTCCAAAAGAAAAAAACAACAACAAAAAAAACCAAAAACAAACAAACAAACAAAAAAAAAACGGGAGAAAAGAAAGGGAGAGAAACTGATGCTACCTGGTCTAGAAGTTTCTCTTTTTTTTTTTTTTCACCGTGTTAAGCAACACCTCCCTTATTTTTCTCCCCACCTAAAAATTTACTTCAGACAGACTTATTATTTAGGAAAATGTTTAGAAGTTCTGTAGGAAGAAGTAATAAAGCCAACGTTTTAGAAGGGACGTGCTCATTCTGGCCTTTCCTCCTCTACAGTGAAATCAGTTCTACTACAAAGCTTCAACCCATGGCTCACACATCCCCTACATTTCAAACGACGGAGTCCTATTTTAGGGACTCGCATCAGACCTTCTGTTGGTAGAAGGTTGAATTTCACTCCCACCAGAAGCAATACGCTCACAGTCTGTGCATCAGACGTGTTTCACCTTTGCACCATGCCTTTATGAAATTTTCAGACTTTACTGAAATATAATGGAAGTGCCACATGTCAACTTAGGGTTTATTTCTGTATTGTGCCATTCATTTCTGTGACTGTGTTTTGGTTACCTAAGAAACAGTCACTGGGTAAAATGTGACTGATTATGTTGTCAGGTTGATTGTCAGTACCGTGGGTAGAGTTTCATGGGGGTATACGAGTGTGGAGGATGCAAAAATTAAAATAAATACTCAACAATGTTACTTCTTTTTGGTAGTGTTACGGAAAAGTTATACAAAAACTGGGAGAAATTATGCTTTTAAGAGGTCTGTTAGGAGCTGAATTACATTTTGAGGTTAGTTTAGCCAAAGAAAGAAAAAGAGAAGAGGCCTACAAGCAGAAAAGAAGTGTATTTTTAGAAAAGCAATCTGTATTGAAAGGTTAGTAACACAATAACTTCATAAACTCCCCAAGATTTTAATAAGAACTGAACTTATTTTCAAATAACAGCGCTGCTCAATGCTTTCATTTGTCATTGCCATACACTAAATATGGAAGCCTAACAACCTTATTTTGTGACTTTCCAGTGTCAGAATCTCTACGTGCTTGATTATTTCGGCACCGGGAATATGTGCCATTTCACTTGCAACCCACATTATTTAGATTGAAAGAACTTGCTAAACAAAAACTAAATAGCTGTGTTCAGAGATGAATGCCACCTTCTAGTTAACCCCATGCAGCATGGATTTGCTAAGACCACTGCCCTACTCTTCATGGAAAGAAAGAAGCTGCCACATCAAATAGAGCTTTTCTGCACTTGTGGCAGTAAGGCATGCAATTAGAGGAAGGAAAGAAAAAATATCATTTTAATTATCATGAACATAGAACAGGATTTTACCAGAGCTCTGATAATATTACAGTGATCCATTTGCATTGAGAAGCATATGTTCTTAAAGATTTTTAAGTAACGGCGTGAATCAGAGGAGAGATTTTTGGGCACAATCTAAAGGCCTTTTCCTCTATTATAACCTCCCCAGTACCTCTTACAGATGTAGTTTCACTCCCCTTATTATTTTACTTCTAATGACAAGGGGAGATTTGCTCAGCAAAGTTATGACATATTACCCTCTTCTTTCATGTCGGGCAAGATTGTTAGTGCTGCATCTGCAACGCCAAAGTATGCTGAAAGCAACACACAATTTCTTGATAAATAACATTTGTAGAACAAGTATTTTGGGGAGAAGAGGGATTGCTTTAAAGTATTTCAGCATCAATTCTCCTACCATAGATGCTGAATGGTTCAGCCAAGGACAGAATGGTACACAGCAAAAACAGAAATCTATAGTGGAAAAAAGTGGTTACTGATGACTGTGTAACAGTGGTGAAGAAAACTGTCTTGTTGACCAGTCCTGAGCATGGCACAGTTGCTCCTAAAGTGTTCTGGCTGGACAGTAGCCAGAGGTTTCCGGGTGCAAGTCCCAACAAGGTCAGCTATTTTTTCTCTCATTAAAAAATAATGTCAGAACCACTGTAGCATGGTGGCTCGACAGCCTAATGTATCCTGGTTAGTGCTCTGGCCTTCTGCTCTCAGATACCAGTTGGGGATCAAAACACACAGTGAAAACTCAATGAATTTCCAGGTCTGTTGCACAGGAACAGAGAGGGGTCTTTGTTATTATGAAGACATTTAGCTTTTGGGAGGGGAAACAGACCATATGTTTGGAGAGATGACTGACTTCTGCAGGGATTTGAAAGAGCACAGATCTACTTTGTAGATTATTTCCGTAATGAGGACAGAGTGAATAAACACATTACCAAAAATTCAAAGTACTGGAAGAGTGCTTCAAATGAGAGTATGACTCGACGTTGTACAGCATTTGCTATTAGACATATTTTAATGGGCATATTACCTGAAAAATAAGAATCTTATTTTTTAAAATGTTAGCTTTGCAGTTTTTTTTTCTTTTTATTCTGCAATGTTATATATATATTTTTAATATATATATATTTTTTCTTTTCCTTGTACTCATTCCAGGGAAGATAAAGTTTTGAGAAGAAGAGTAAAATAAAAATAAAATAAAATCTTTCATTTGTACAGACAGTCTAGGTCTAACAAAAGATGGAGCATAAAGGTAGGGTTTCTACTATAGTTTCCAATTTCACATTAATGAAACAAAAGATGCTTAGCGCAAACCAACTGAATAAAAATAAAAGATAAAAATACGACTGGGATGAAGAGAAATAACAGAAGTTGAAAAACAGCATTTTGGCTGGCGAAGCCTGAGAGAAGAAATAGGGATCACAGGTTAAATATAGATATCCTGCTCTACTGTACGGTGCCCAGAAGATATTCCTGTTTTTAAAAGGATAAATTTTTGCCAGGAAGAGCAGACTTGCTGCTCCAGCCTTTCCAGAGGAGGGGACTGGCTGGGCAAGAAGGGAGATCTGTTACCATGCTCTGAAGTGGGTTGACAGTTATGAGAAAATTGCTATAAATGAAAGAGGCATTATGGTGTATTAAGCCATTTGCTTATATGATTGCCACAATGAAATTCTGCATTTCTCCAAGCCCTTGTGCGTAAGCACTATATTATCACTGGGTTTTTGCCTTCTGATCCAAAACTTTTGACCATCTATCTCATCCACTAACAAAATTTGTTTTAAAGAGGGATAGAAAATGTTCTACTATAAGGGAACACCATTCAGGAGTGCACACACTGAAAGCATAAATATTGTCTTAATGAGAGGAAGGTTGATGCCAAAGACCAATACAGCAAGTCTCCATAATATTAAGATGACTAGGTCAGGGCAGGTTTACTTAGTTCACTCTCCTGAACAGTACAAACCATCTGAGGAATGGTACAAAGGAATAACAGTGAGCTGAGGAGAGTTAGAGGCCCATCCTGAATAGAAATAAGGTTTAAAAATTTGCATGTGAGAAACAAAGCGAACAACACATTTAAGTATTTCACTACAGCTGCAAGACAGGCCATAACCTTGGTTATATCGACTGCAAAGTATATTTACAAGTATATAAAACAAAAGAAACAAGAGAAAACAAAGAAACAACAAGAGAAACAAATAAACAATTTCACTGTGTCCATTTAATGTAATTAGTTGCACCACTAATGCAAAAGTAACTTGAGAGCAATAGTTGAATTACTTCAAAAGATGACAAGACTGCATCTTTAGATGCTTCACCTCTAATTTTTCTTTTCCTGTGTCACACAAAAAGAAAGCTGGTGCGTTGAGAGTGCCCAGATAGGTTTTGCCAACACTTTTGTGCCAGTCCAGAAGACAACCTTAGAACATCTCTGATACATGCTGAAGGGGGAGCTCAGTTAAAGTTGTGCAACCTTTCTCTATGATGCTGGGGATAGGTCCATTTTCTACTGCTGTTTTATTTCTACAACTGATGATTAAATAACCCACCATGCAGTTGCCTTATGGCAGTCAGTACAAAATTAAATATTTCCCCATGCAGAGTTCATTAGGCATTAGAGTTTCCCAGTTAATTTGTTAGGCCTCTATGAATTCCTAGGGAATATTATAAAATTATCATTTTGGTCTATTCTCCTCCAGTCTATTACAGAATACGTTTAATTTTCTCATATCTAAAGCATAGTGAATGAAACTATTAGAGAAGAAAACACATCTGGATCCCATTTACATTTCTTTTCATGCAGATCAACATAACAGGAAGCATTCCTTTCTTCAATATTCTTTATTCAGGGAAGAAAAAAATCAAAATGAAAGAACTACTAGATTGCCCCTCCTACTACATAGCACTATTTTTTCCCCACTTCATTCCGTACTGCTTTTAAGGCAAAAGTACTATTCCAAATAATGCAGCACCTCCTGGAGAAGGGAGAGAACATCTGGAGGCATGAAGAAGTTGCCAACTCAAATTCACACCTTAAAGCCCCAGACATGTCTCTTCCACACTGTGTTCAGCTGAATGAATTTAAATTTGCATCTACTTTCCACAGGATAAATTGTATCTTCACCTATAAGCTGCAAGAAGGTCTTAGCCTAGACGTGGCAAGATGACTCATTGGACTAATATCAAGAGCAGACAAATAAGAGAGTTACTCTTGTGATCCCTAATCAGCAACATGAAGTCCTGAAATAAGGAGTGTCATGCACAGCAGAACGTTCAGTTTTTAGATATCTCACATTTCACAACAAACCCCAACCCATTTAGCAGATGTAGAGGCGGGAGAGTGGGCTGAAAGAAAGCCCATGGAGCTCTAGAAATATCCCCATCACACTCCAGGTGTCTACAGGGAAGGAGCCAGGGCAGGGAAACAGGCAGGACTCATAATGAACTCATATCAATTCTCAGGTAGTAAGGAGAAAACAGGATCCATATTCTTTTTTTTTTGGAACAGTTAACTATCTCCAGTAAGTGTGGTACATCTGATATTTTGTCCAGGTTTCTCTGGAAAAAACTGATGTTAGGAAAAAATATTGCGCAAATGTAATCTAGAAACTGTCACAGCAATAAAACACTTGCCACCAAATTTGATGGGGAAAGGCTACATTCTGCTTTAGTGGATATAAGATCTCAAAGAAGATTTAGCTGAGAGTAGTGCACATCCTGCCTCCCCACAGACATTTCAGAGATCTGGGCAGCTTCATAACGCATTTTGTGCAAAAGAATAAGTCTCTATAAATAAGGCTGAATTATTTTTGACACAAAAAAATGAAGTTGTTAATTTTCCTTACTGTCAGTACTATCATTACTTGCTCATTCAGAGATAAGGTCCTAAAGTATTGGATACGCTGCTAATCTTGTTTGCAGACCAAGCTCGCTAGCAGTTGTGGAGTCACTTGTCTCTCCTAATCAGATAACTGCTCTACCATCAATGATGTACTCTAATCTCTAATCAGTAGCCATTTCCCAAAACCACCCAGTGTGTTTTCATAAATACAGATATATTCACTGAAGTTTTTATTTTTGCCAAACACTTAAGCAGGAGAGCGGCCTTATAACTAATTGTTAATACTATACTGAGGTTAAGTGCTTTCTCTCCACTAACAGATGGACAGCTGGTCTAAAACTGGAATGTTTGTCTGGATGTTAATACACTTTATCACAAATGTTCATATATTGAAGTGTTGCTACACAAATAGAAGCATATGTGGATGTATGTACCTGTGTACATACCTACTGTTCTGCAGTCTGGCATCTTTACTCATTCTAATGGATCTCTAGCCTGGTAAGAAATGTAAAACAACAAAAGCCAAATTCCTTTAAAAATGAAATAAAACACCTCTAAGTATTCCACAGCATCGGATAACAGAACTAATGATGAAGGTATACCGCTCTTGGGAATCTGATTTAGATTAATTCAGACGATACACTTGCTTAGTGTTTCATTTAACTTCAGCAGTCCACATTACAAATAAAACTTGCCTCATACTCCATAAAACTAGCCTGAATCCCAAGCAGGAAATGCTAGGTAGTCATGCATCTTCTGTTCTTTTACTAAATTCTCTGCAATACTAATCACCGCAGTTTACAGTAGCATAAAGAATGTAAACGTATGGTTTTCAAAGTTCAAAAAGCAAGGCTATTCAATGGAGGAGCATTTCTGGCTATTAGTGTTAGGCTTTGTTTTTCCAGGTGGCACTGCCCTATTTTGCACGGTAAGTACCGTTGGCTGAAGAAAGTGGAGGTACAATTGACCTTGTACCATGAGAAAGTGAAACTTGAAAAAAAAAATCACAAGTCATTTGTTTCAGATATAAAGTGCCAAATGCTTTCTGACCCTCATGTGGATGTGCCAGACATATGAAAAATGGGGTGTAAATTCCCATTTTTCCTGTCTTGCTTTTCCACAGGTTGCAAAAAGCCTTGCACTAGAGTTCTGTGTCCTAAAAAAGCATCAAGTGCTAAGAGGCATGCACCATATTGCTTACAATGCCTAAGAATAACAAACCACTGTGCGTCCCACAGAGCTGCTGATCCACACCTTGTAACCTTGAAAGCTGCCCCACTAACTGTTAACTAGCTAAATACTGACACAACATTCTTGTAGGAAAGAGAAACAGGTCTGTGACATACAAGTGCGGGGTTTTGTGTGTAGAAACAGGTGAAATCCAGGTTTCTTGGTGCACGGAGAGCCCTGCCTTCCCAGAGCAGATTTCAGAATCCACTCTGGCATAACTGAAAGTGTGCAGCTTTATTACATCTGTGCTCTTCCTCCTGACACTGTATGTTTTGCACATACCTGAGATACTGACAGGAAAATATGCACTATTTTGTCTTCAGCATCTGATCTTGATATAATTATAGCAATCTCAATTAGAAAATTTTGATGGCTCTGTTACGGAACGATCTCTTTGTAACATCCCTCCTATTTATGTGCTTCATCATTCCTGACTCTTCTGTGCCTTTTGTTCTTCTTTTGTTATGAAGAGAACAATAACCGTGGAATATACTGACACAAATTAGAACAGCTTATTCTCATTAACTTCGCTAACAAAGAGAACAGAGAACGAACAGTATCCACAACAGCTCTGTCAAACACTGATTTATGCTGCACTATCTTAGTTCACGAAAAACAGGGATGTGGGATGGCTTGCACAAAAGTAAACAATTGTTTGGATGAAACCCACTCATTTTCAGTTCTGCACGAGGAGACTAAAACCATTCAATGCCTTATTGCTCTTTGTTGTGCCTCTGCAAATCCTGCCTCCTTTTCCTCTCTGACCCTTGTTACAGGACTACCTCTGCTCTGTGCTTGTCAGAAGCTGCAGCCCAGGCAGTTCTGGTGGCCACCAGTGACTAGCTCGATTGACAGGTTGCTGGTGTCTATAAAGCACTTCACAGGATGTGAATAAATTACTGTCTTGGCCTGCATTTACAGCTGCCACGTGGAGGTAACCTGAAAACTTCCAGGTGATGAATGCTTAACGAGTTCTCAGCCAAAGTCATCAATTCTCATTTTTTTTCCAGGCTTACTTGCATTTTTCCATAGGCAACTGCTGCAAGTCTCTAAAATCCCTTATCATTGAATTGCTTTACTAATCTGCATATGCAAATAGAAGCAATTCAAAGTTAAGTGTCAATTTCCATAAACATGACAATATCTCACTTGATAATATATATGTGCATGTGAAATACTAAGCCTAATTAGACCTCAAGAGTATATATAAATAACTTCCATTGTCTTTCTGTTTTGAACCTAAGCTTTCAGACACTTGAACTCAAAAAACAAGAGCTTATTGGTTGTATTGTAAGATATATTCTCTGATCCTTTAATGTTAGAAGTTTCTGCTGTAATAACCCCTGCCTCTAATCAGAACCATGCTAATTTAAACTAATTTACAGAATGAAATAATATCTCCAGAGTTCCCTTTTCCATAGGTCATTTTTTTGTTATTTGGGAATGAGTAAGAATAATTTGTCAACTCCAAATATAGTTTTCTGCCAGTAATTTCGGATGCACATGGTGGTATTTAACGATGCTCATATTTTATTTCGGTGAAATATATGCTAGTTTTCTAAGCACCAACACTTCTGGCTTTGATAATGAGAACTTTTTGTGAACATTGAGTTTATTATATGTAGATAAAAATGTGGAAAGGTAATAAAAAAGACATAGATCTGGGTTTACCGTATACATAACACGCCTGCACTTATTTGTTATGTTCTGATTTAAGGCAGGTTGATTCTCATCAACCTCAAAGATTATGTCAGATTCAACTCTAATGAAATCAAAGGTAATGTGAAGAAAGCTTATTCTAAATTTGAGACATACCACTTTTTTTTTCTTTTTTTTCTCCCAAGTTATTTCTTTAAATAAAACCACATATGAAGACATTTAGAAATAAGAGCTAAGGAATGACAGATATGTGCATGATTGGTCACTTACTAAAATTTAACGCATGTCTTTTTTTTTTTGTTTACATATTTGAATAAATGTTTGGAGAGTGTGAAAACAAATATATTATGGAAAATTAATATTCCAGTCAGACATGAAGAAACAGTCTTGAAATTCAACCACAAAACATTTAGAAATACAATCAGATCCTGTATAAAAACCTGTCTTGATTTTTGTAAATGGTTCAGGATGCAGGCTGCCTTTGTTTTGAGAACTTGTGGAATGGGATCCTGACTAGTGAGACACCTTTAGGTGTTTTTCCTATCAACAGACCAATTTCTAATCACAGACCAACAACAAAACCTATACAAAACAAATACCAGCATTAAATAGATTAATCAACACTTAAATCTATAAAACGTTGACAGTAGATGTGGACGGTTTTTTATTTATTTAGAAAAGCAGCTTTCTAATAGCATTAAAAAAGAAAAAGGAAAAAAAAAAAAAAAAAAAGAAAGAAAGAAAAGAAAGGAGAAAAGCCAGCTTTTACAGTGATGAGATTTGAAGGTTTGAAGACAAATTTTGGAAGTGTTTTTGTAAAGAAAGGAAAGAAGGTGCAGGGGTAAAATCCAGGGTTAAGGATGCAACGGGGCAGGTGCACTGCTTGAAGAACCAGCTGGTGAAAGCAGGCACAGAATGGAAACTTGAGAGGAAGGTAAGGAAGAAAGAATTATTGTTCTGTCCAGGGTGTTTCTGGAAGACCGAAATGACCTTGGTAGTGTTTGTGATAAAACTGCTAATGTGTGCAGTTGAAAGAACTATTATTATTTTAAAGAAGGAGAAAAAGAAAAACACATTCCCTGTGTGGCATTTCTCCCATGAAATGTATCAAAGACACATTTGCAGTTATCTTAGATTTCTTGTTTTAATCATGACCCAGTAGGAAATGAAGTTTATGCATTTCTGTGACAACCTTTGCAGCTTCCATTTGTTGCATTATGGTGCGTGATCCATGCACAGAGGTCTAAAGCATCTATGTTTCACAACAAATCAGTGCAGCTCACCTGACAGAAGGGGAATATGACAAGTTTTAAAAATAGCAGCACAGCTAAACTGCAATTTTCCCCTCTAACCAGCATGTCCTAATCTCTCAGCTTTGATCTCCTCTTCATCTGGGAAACTTGACACTAAATACTCCAGGCAAATTTGTTTCACCTAGCTGTAAGCATTTCCTTGGAGACCATGCATGAATGAAATTGGAGGATAATCTTTTTCATTGCCAGTGTTCAAGGTTTTAAAGAAGAGGGGCACCCACTCTGAAATCTGGGAACTTTTAAAAGGTCCCTCCTGGTGCGACTGACGCGAAAAGCAACTAAAATATTTACAGTTCCACCCAGTTTGTTTTTATGAATGATTATACCTTCCTCATCTAAAGTAATGTGGCTTGTAGCTCACTGCAGGAGAACTTGCCCATCCTTCATGGGGCGTGGTGAAGCTACCCTTCTGGTAGCTGAGCACAGCTTCTGCCAGCCTTTTTGGGATATGTGACATTTAGCACAGTGGATCCATGATAAACAACCAACACCACCGCCCATATCCCATATATTAAAGTCACTGATACAGTGACTGATAAAGTAACAATCACAGCTACGTCACAAATTTACTGGGCACGCCTCTCCTTCAACCACCACCAGTGTATACAGAAAGCATCTTCTGAAAGATGACAAAAAAGCCTCTATACAGTCATTTTAATTGTAACCAAATCTAGTAAATACAACAACAACAACAAAAAATGCTAGGCACTTCCCATAGGCCAGCGTTTCAGGTTTAGAAACTTGCTCTACATTCAGACACTAAAATAATAATGGCTTCTACATTCCAAAGGCCTTGAAAACAACATTTTTTTTTTTTTTCAGAGGTCTCGCATGGTTTGCTTCCTTTCCTACAGATAGAGGATAATATGTCCTAAGAAGTCATTCTATGCCTGGACATCATCACAACACCCCTCGAATCCAAGAGAGACACACCACACCTCCTCATAGGGCAGGACAGAAGTCTTGTCATAAATTTGGCTAGCCCCCAGTGGAATCTCTACATGTTATTGAGACAGACAAATATTGAACCATCCAAAGGCTAAGTAAGGACAGAAGTGCTAATTACTGTTATAATGGATTTTTTAAACATTTTACAAATAATTGGACCAGATATCAAGATAGGACAAGTGTGGATGTGACATACACATTTAGGATAAAATTTGAATCAACATTTTTCTTTAGTTACCTCACAGAACAACAACTGCAATTAGATCCTTGTTTGACAAATCTGCAGAATGACTGTAATCAATGGCTTCACTTTTTAAAAAAAAAAAAAATACATTTTTGAGTTATCTGTGAAAGTAGGGCAGCTACTCTTTAGTTTTTAAGTAATGCTGTAGTGGCACATTTTGAGTATATAAGATATTGTATTTAAGGAAAGTCTGGAAGAACCTGTCTATAGAAGCTTACAATGCTCTGATACTGTAATCAGTACTCTGATCAAAAGACTGCAATGCAATCATAAACAATAGAAAAAAGACATCAGATGTAAAGTGCTTTTGGACAGTGTTTTCCAAATTATGGAAACACATCACCTTGAAAATTAAAAGCTGTAGTATTTGAAATTATGGGGAGTATAAGTTTTATGAGAGGATTTTCAAAGTGACAGCATTTTTTAGTTCAACAACTTGGGGGTTACCTCCTGCTGGTATCCCTCTCCCACCACTTTGTGCCGTGGCCTGAAACCTCGGTACCTTCATGTCATGCTGAACTTCATATTGGTTGCTTATGCCCAGATGATCAAGAGCTCTAGATCAAACCTGTTTCCTTCAGTTTATTATTATTATTATTATTATTATTATTATTATTATTATTATTATTATTGTTATTGTTATTATTATTATTATTGTTATTATTATTATTTACTACCCTTATTCAAGGCACATACTAAGTGACAGCAAAAAATCTTTGTTATTTCCAGGTAACTGAAATAAAAAAATAAATCAACCACAAACTATCATTTCAAGAATAAATGTTTTAGGGACCTAACTGAAAACATCCTCTCTCAGCTCATGAACATTAATGAATTAATCATCTTTTATATCTTTTAGTGACTGAGCCGTCATTTTGCATGTTCTGACTTTTTCAAGTTTAACAATACTCAAATCAAAGCTAAGTGGTCTTTTACAAATATATCAGTTCAGCTCAATGCACTGTTTAAATATTAATTTAAGTCACTGTATATTCTTGCAGGGGAAGGATGAGAAGTTATTTTCCTTGTTTGAACTTCCAGGCAAATAAAGCATTTGTATGTTTCATGTTCTGTATCTACATTTTGACTCTTTTCCGAATGAACAATAAGGCTGATCACCTGAAAGGTACATGGGTCGTTCTGCTTACATACGTATCACCAGAGAATTATCATTGCTAATGTCTCCAGATTTACTAAAAATCATCGTTAGTGGTCTGAAGAAATGGTAATTCACTTCATTAGAAACTCTTCAACATATCTCAATCAAAACCACTGCTCTTAACACTCTCCTAATTTTAGTTTGTTTAGCATCTTCTTGAAATGCTAATGGAATGAAAGTTCATTGTATTTGTAGAAGTACTTCCAAAATAAAGAAAAATAATTATAGAGAAATGGGAATCGTTATTCTTATAATGGATAAGATACACTGTCAGAATTCTGTTCAAAAATAAATCTCAAGTTCCTATTACACTAACTTTGACAGCCTCAGAATTCTTTCTGTACCATTTGGTTTCCCCTGCCAGTTTATTGTAATCACCCACTTCTGATTCACATTCTCCCTTTTTACTTTATGTGCTATTTTAGAACAAATAGCGATATGGTTTAGTGGAGGACTTGTTAGTGTTAGGTCAGAGGTTGGACTCGATGATCTTGAGGTCTCTTCCAACCTAGACAATTCTGTGATTCTGTGAAAGGTAAATAGATTAAAATGGGAATTTTGTTTCTTAATATTATTAGTGCTTTCTCTCACATTTTCCATTCTTTTACATATGTATTTAATATACTGATGCAAACCCTGGGTATTGTCTGAATTTTATATAAATATCTGAAATTTTCTTTACTTTATAGGGGTGCCTACTGCTAAATGTGTTTTCTAAAACATAAGTTTTGTTGACTTGTTTTAAAACATTTTTTTTTAAAGTAACATGGAAATTAGAACCAGAACTATGAAACAATTTGAAGAGGTGAAGGGAAATATTGTGCTTTTCTAGTTATGACAAATTTTATGCTTTAAAATTAAATTAGAATACAAATTTGTCTTTCAGCTTCCAATATATTTAGATGTAGTTTCAAATATTAAGTTCAATTATGAGTAATTTGAGACTAGATTGTCTCCTTGTTATTACTTTGAAAGCTTTCTCTGTCTTTCATAACCTGTGGTGACAAGGCAGAAAAAAGCAATTTTTATGAGCTGGTAGCAGACACTTTTTCTACTCTAATTAAAAGTCATAATTACATTTTTGATTAACCCACAATGAACAATAAAGCAGATTAGTTATCTGCTTGCTGCATTTTGTGAAACGACATTGAAGCTTAGAAAATTTTAAATTCGCTGACATTCTTAGCAAAACTAGATAAAGCAAAAAACGTAAATGCAATTTATGCTTAACAATTTACATATATTTATTTCTATTTTGACACCTTCTTTTGGAAAATGTCCAGAGAATAATTCATACTAAAGGCTATCGTGGTAGACTTTTGTTGGTTCATAAGGTATGTATATTGCTTACATTATTTTTAATAGCTTAATTTCATAGTCAGATGTTGTGGATTTTATTTTTTATACCAAAAATCAGTTATTGAGTTTAACAGGTATTCAATTTTTGAATGTCAGAGCTGAAATATGTCAAATTTTATGCTTTTAAAGAGGTCCAATACACACATCTTTATGTGTGTGCATGTGCAAGTTTGGTTTGTTCTTTTGTTTGGAAAAAGATCCCTTTAATGATGCTGCAGAAAGAATAAATCCATCAAGAGACATGATCCAGTATATGCAGGTTGTAAGTCAGAAAGGCAGACTCCACTTCAGGATATTGTTAAACTGCAATAAAAGAGAGTGCTGCTCCCTCTCCATACCACAGGTGCCCTTCATAAAGTGGAACTAGAGTATTTGCAGTACCTGAACACAGGAAATGATACTATTTTTCTCCAAAAATGAAGATTACCAATCACTTCCTGACATACTCAGCCCCTGTCCTGTCTCAACTAAGAGGAAGATTCACTTTATTTTCAAAGAATATCAATGCCTCTCCAGAGGTAAGCTTCTAATTCAATTTCAACGGGTAGAGCTGGTAGTCTATGGGAGATTAGTGAAGCTTCATAAGCATGAGACATAGATATGATTTCCTTGGTCATCATAATTTATTATTTAATTAGCCACAAAAGTCATTGTAGTATTGTAGGAAATCTAATAAATCATAGGAAAGAATCAAAAACTGGATGGTTTAAAATGTGAAAATGCAAAGGTGGCTATGAAAGCGATTGGAAAATCCTATGGTATTCCAGGACAGCCCATCAGAAAATTCTTGCCACAGACTCAACTGCTGCAGAGAACTCGTTTAAGAAGCAGTGACTGTGGAAAGGTGTTCAGACCATTTTAATAACTGGACTCATGTTGCACAAGTATAAAAATAAACAAATGTTAATTTTAAATTACATCTACTAAGCCATAAAATATTATTAAATTTGGGGGTTGAATCAAGGGTGAAATCCAATTCAAATCAGGCTGACATCTAAAATAAGCATTTCAAATTTCCAGAGCTCTCTAAGAGTATCATAAGTCTTTACAGAGCGAGATCATTTTTTCCATATTCTTAAAATCTTTTAAAGTGAGAGATACCTGATACTACTGAAAAGCACTGATCTATAGGGTGAAAACTATTTTAAGGCTGCTGAAACTTATAAGTCTCACTTCACAAAATAAATCACTTTTGTACAGAAGACATGAAAGAAGCAGGGCTCTTGAGGCTTGACTGACAAAATTGAACTTATCAGCAGGACCATACCTATGCAACTACTGCAACCACCTCTTTTTCACCTTCCAGCTTCTGACCACAAATTTGCCTAAGGCATGTTTTTACTTCAGATATGGGAAGGGGGATCAAAGAAAGATATGTTTATTTTATTTTTAAAAAGTCAAAAAAGGTATTAGCCCAGTGTTTACAATTACAGGCTGAGAGATTCATACCCTGATTTCAAAAGCAATGTTTAGGGATTTATGGAGATTGACCTGAGCAAGAAATTTTGCATATTGACTTTCTTTGGAATTTGTTGCTATGTGTACATTAGAAAAAGTTGATGCATATTAATCTATTATGAGGCTGCTGGGAGAATCCTTAGTGTATTCAGGACTCTAAAATAATAGTGTTGCATGTGATCAAGTAAAGACCCAGATGTACCTCTAATTACTTCAGGCTTCTTTAAAAATGTATTCATTTTGTGATAAAATAGAAAATATAAATATTTAGAATACTCAGAAGACAATCAGCAGAAAATTACATAAGGTTTAACACGTTAGAGAAATTACAAATTGCTGAGATTGTATGTGATACCTACATATTACAATCTTAGTTTTAAAAGTGAGTTTCTATGATTCAATATCCTAAAATTGATGACTTGTTTTAGGGGTTTCCTAAGGCGTTTCTTCATTTAAATATATCTAATTATGGTTAATAGTGGTTTTGTTAATATATAAGGTAACTCTTTCATAGTGGAAGTGTACATAAGAACAAAGGTTCTTTTAAACACAGACAGCTAATTCCAGAAAAAAAAAAAAAAAAAAAAAAAAAAAAGGAAAGAAAAAAGACCTTTTCCTTTTTCCCCATTAATTTACTTTTAAAAGTGGAGAAGGAGAAGGAGAAGGAGAAGGAGAAGGAGAAGGAGAAGGAGAAGGAGAAGGAGAAGGAGAAGGAGAAGGAGAAGGAGAAGGAGAAGGAGAAGGAGAAGGAGAAGGAGAAGGAGAAGGAGAAGGAGAAGGAGAAAAGACTCCTGGTTTTAAGTCTGCTTTAGCAACAATCTGGGAAAACTGGCTGGGCTCACCAGAAGTCTAGAAGCGTGCATATAGACAAGCAAAAAAAAAAAAAACGTGACACGGTTAGTCACATTAGTGTAATGGGTCAAGACAGGTTAAGCTATCCTCTTTGCACATAATCACATAATTAAGAAAGTTAATGTGTTGCTGTTGAATTAGGATTCAAATTGTACTTTCAGGATGTCAGCCATCAAGTTTCTTTTCCTATCTTGGCACACAGCAAACACTTTGTATCTGACAAAAACAGTATATGTAAAAGTGAATCTGAACTTCTAAAAAAAAAAAAAAAAAAGCAAAAAAAGAAAACAACTAGCAAAACAACAAAAAAAATTAAATTGCTGTTCAGAGAGATGTCTAGTCATGTCATCCTTTGAGCCTAAAACCATGTGTTATAAATGTCTCATTTAAGAATTGTGGAGATTTCTCCTTAAAATTCATTGCTCTTACTTGGTAACTAATAACTCCTGGTAAAATATGCTAGTCATCAAGTCCTTTAAAAATATTTATGACTTCATACATAAAATAACACAGATGAGCAATAAGGCTGTTAACTAGTTACTACTATTAACTAATAAGCTCAATTTCCTTTGTCAAATCTAAAGGCAGACACATCCTCAATTCCTGCTTTGCAACAAAATGAAAGAAAAGTGAACATCATCAGTAATTATGTAATATATGAGATGGAAAAAGTTCCCTGTATTAAAAATCAACTCTGATTTCCAAAGCGTTCATCTTGCAGAGTGACTCATACTGAGAATAACAGAGTCTCCTTTGATACTGTTCTTTCTGTAATATTAGTTCTGAGATTTATATCTGCAGTAACATGAAACCTTTTTCTTGTAACTTTAAACACTCAGCAGTTGCCATATTTTCCTCTAGATGTAACAAGCTGAGCTATTATAAACAGTCTCAAAACCTGCTATGATATCCAGTGATACATGCCTATTCCCATACCCAACCCTCACAATACTCAGCATCCGCACAGAAAATTAATGCTTATTTCTACTTCATTGGCACACATGACACTCAGGCAAGCAAAGAAACACAAAATATTTTTTTGCAGTATTCTATCATAAAGGTTCAATTTCAGCCGCTACTTATTTACTTTACAAAAAAATACAGGTAATGGGATCCTGTACTGAAAAGAATGAAAGAAATTTTCTCACTGTAAAAGCACACAACAGTCAGTGACCAAGAAGAAATCTTTTTAGCTCAAAACTGATTCTTTTAGAGAACTTACAGGGTATATGAAAAAGTGTTTAGGAGAAAGTAGGAGATCTCTTAGAAATTATTTGCATTTCAAACTGTACCTCTCGAGGAGTATAGGAGTATGTTAATATAGCAAGCTGCATCCTAATCTGTTAGCAATGACTGGAGTAATGGGTTTGCAAACAACCCAGCCTCATTCTTCATTAGCTCACTGAGACTCCTTCATGTATCTCGCAGGGAGCAACCATTGTTAATTCTTTGCAAATTTCCTTGGGACCAGAGACAACAAAGCTGCATTTGAGTGCAGCTGCACCACAGTCTTTCCAGGCTAGGTCAGCAATAGCCTTGGGATTTCCTCATTACATACTAAATAATATAACTCTCCCTCTCCATCTGTTCACTGTTTTCCCTTTATTGTGCTATCTATCAAGTTTTTGTTTTATCTAGGTTATTCTGTTTTTGTGTAACAATATGCATTTACCTACATGGTCAGCAATCTGAAAAGTCATCAGGATCCCAAACTCTTCCCCCAAAGTTCCCTGATAGCATGCTTTTGCTGTGGGAGGAAGCCATGATTAATTACATCAATGCTTAGTTCTTTCAAGCAGGAGTTGTTCATCCTCCCATTTTATATCACTGTAAATTGAACCACTCTCTTTGAAATTCTTGTTTAGTTAAAACAAAAACAAAACAAAGAAACAAAACCTCACAAAACCACCACCAACAAAAATGACATCAACTCTCAACATTTGAAAAGACAAAAAAAAAAAAAAATAAATATATATATATATATATGTATGTGCAACATACTGCATCCCTGCCTAATTCTGGAGATGCTAGTAAACAGAAGTGTCTGATTTTCTTATAACTATTAAAACACTTGTTTTGACTCTCAGTAGCTTTGCAGGAAATTATTTATGTCAGAGGCACTCAAATGGTGGTTATGAGAAAGTTTCAGCTACTGGCAAACACCTCTTTTTCTTACTGGTCTGACTGAAGACTATGAAGAAATTAGAAAGGGACCTGACATTTCCATAAACAGCACAATTGTATTATGGAACTACATTGCAGAAAATATGTCTGTTTTTCATTTTATTGCTCTCTAATTCTGTGTTTTTATATGGGGGAGTGATGGAACAAATCTGAACTATCGCAGAACCATCTCACCTTTCCTATTAAACTATTGCACTTGCAAGCAGACACTTTGAGCGTACTGATGCTGCTCATCCTCTAAAGCAAATTCTGCCTTTACCAACAGTGTGAGTGATGGATTGCACAGGAGTTTAGCCTCTGCTGGCAAATGCCTCCTCTTGGTTATATCATTTAAGTTTAAAGTTTTTGTGAAAATTAATAATAGTATATACAGTTGAAAAATAGGTGATGAAATTATTGTTCATAATTGCGCAGAAATAAATTTAGTTAGGAAATAAAATTAATTGAACACTTTCTAGTAGAAATACCAGAAGAAACAGTTCAATAACATCAGGATAATTTCTGCATGTTGCATAACACAGAAAGAAAATCATGACATGTAGAGAGGCCTCTCTGCAGAGAGGTTCAAAGTGATTTAATGCTGTTCCCATAGTTTCTGGCTATGGAGCAACAGCAGCATGCTATGTTCTCAGGTTACTACCTCAACGACAGTGTCTTTGTGAGCTAAATAGAGCAGAACAGAACCCTGCTTTGATTGTGCAGGTATTTGTGAAAACAGCTGGTCACATTCTCTGCTATCACAGAGAACTGCAGGCAGGTCAAGACTTCAAGCTGTGATGTGACAAATTCCTTATTTTATTTTATTTTTTCTTAAATAAATGATTCCACACTAAAGACAATCTCCTTGGCTTTGCTCTCCTATATCATCAACATAATATCAGAGAAGAAAAGATGAATTTCAGGGAATAGAAACTCTATCTGGAATTCTGTTTTATGGAAGAGATCTAAAGATAAAATGTGGTTTTTATTTTTTCCTTCTATTTTTAATGTAGAAAGTCTTCCAGGTAGGTGAAACTTAGAGAAGCATAATTACATTCAATAGAAAGTTTAAACCAAAAAAAAGAAAAGTATGTAAAATGGTATCATAGCTATTTAGGGCTCTAAGTACCTCACAGCACATATTGAACTATGGAATGAGTTTCACAAAAATAAAGAGGAAATTCTGTCATCTTCAGATTTGGAGAAAAACTACGGGTTTTACAAAACAAATCTGCAGTGTCAAGCGTTGGAGCTGAAAGGAACAGTCCTAACCTACCCAGTTAATTGCTAATATTAAAATTGGCTTTATGTATCGTTGTGGCATGAAGAACATTCCCTCACCTCTTTCTGAAGTCATCGTATAGTGTCCTAAAATAGTTTTTAGTCATTATTCACTTCTGCAGTAAATGTAATCTAATACGTGTTTAAAAAATGCACTTTGTTTTATCTTATTTTTATTATTTAAGTGATGATGTCCTTTGGAACTCTGCTACTGAAAAGGGAGAAAATAAATAAGGTCAAGAGAAATGCATTCTACAAAATTGAAGTTGTATGAATGCTTAGAAGTGTAGCATTTAAATTAAAGAAAAACCTAAAAGGTTTTGAGATGTTTGCTTTACATCATGGAGACTACATCTGCAGAACTCTCTTTTTCACACAGAAATTCACTATCATTTTTGTTTTATAATGTGCGGAAAACACAAATTTTGATCTGATAAAATAAAGAAATTCATCATCCAAATAGCATGATTTTGAAGCCTTTGTTTTCCTCCAATATAATTAATGACAGAACTCCTAGAAGCAAATTTCATAAATTAAGGGCTCCTCACCCTTGTCCCCATTTACCTCCTTGTTCAATCTATTCACTTAGGGAAAATAACATTAGGTGGACCAAAATGAAATCATGAGGCGAACGCATTCTCCCTGCAGTGTTACCTCAACTTAGGCAGAAGTCTTTGTTAACTCTTTTGTTCAGTATAGCAGGATTTTTATTTTACTTATAGGGTAGGTATACATTGTTTTCTTCTTCAAATGATGTTTTGTTTTGCTTGCTGCTGTATTCTATTAATTGCCACATTCAATATAGCACTCAGCCAAACATGGTTTCTATCTTATTTAAGATTGACTTGGGAAGTACCCTAGTTTTATACACTTCCTACCTAGGATGTTCAGAATGATCATTTTATCTTTAAACTCAAAGTTTCCAGTTGGACTATGCTCTTCTATGGTCCCTGATGCTTCTCTTGCTGCTTCCTAGTTTGGAGCATTTCTCAGGCTTAGTTAATTTCCCACTGGTTCTCCTCATATTCCAATATTCATTCAATTTCTTCTCTCTCTTCAGTTTCTTCAAGTGAGCCAGAAGCTGCTTAAGCCACATTTGAGGGCAAATGGGAGAAAAAAAAAAATTATATATATGTAACACGTGAGTCACTGTGTACAAAGTGAGGGAGTAACATATGAAATTGAGAGATTTTAGTATGAAAATGATTATGGAAGGTTATGGATCAAAAATGTGAGAAATGCATGGTAAAAGGGAATAGATTAAATATTTTCCATTGCACTTAAAAATATTTATTATTTCAATAAACTATTTTCCAAACAGAAGGCTATAGTCTTATGAAAAATTAATGGGATAAACGAAATGCAAATTTCAATGCCACTTATATATAAAGTTGTTGCCAACTGTGCTGTCATTCATACAGACAGAAATAATAATTGATTATAAGCTTAATTAAGTATAAAATCTTTTGCACTGATCACTCTGGCTTTGTACATATGCCTGCCTTTCTCAACTTGATTTATAACTGGAGGCAACACTGAAGTCTCTTAAAATCAGCCTGTCTTCTTTGCCTCCATCATCACAATTAAAACTTCTCGAGACTGCTGTATCAGTTGCCTCATTTGTCATCTAGGCTTTCTTGGTCCTGCACAACAGCATCACTAAAACAAAATAATTAGTAATCCAGGAAGCCCAGCAGACTTATGAACTAAACTCAAGGCAGAAATGAATGGGTGTGTGAGAACAGAAAGCACTGTTAAAACCCAGGAGAAACAGAATATGAAATCCAGAGTAGTAACTAAATGTGGCTGGGAAGACTATTCTAAGTAAAAAGCCTTAAACAGACTTTTTGGTGCTGGGTGTTGCTGTAAACTTTCAAAGGAAGGAAGAATGTTACTTCAGTTTCTTCTCCTTTGTTCAGAGAAAAAGGATTTACTTCAACAAACAACACTGTCTCAGAGATGGTTGAATTCATCATCAAAATATCTAAAATAACCTTCAAAACCAACACATTCTGGCTGGATGGATCTGAAAATGTAACAATATATGTCATACTAGGATGAATAAAAAAAGTTTCATAGACTTCATGTTTTCCAAGCAAGAATTCTAAATGAGAGTCGTGCACACTTTTATCACCACTGAACATTTTCCAGTATGCGGGTAGCTTTCCCATGGGAGATATTTGCTGATATCATAGAAGGCTTTTCTGAAGATTTCCAGCATTCTTATGAGGATTCTAAAGTTCAGCAGTGCTTTAGCAAAGTCAGTCTGTAAATTCCAAGGTTTCTGGGATAAATAAGGGCTTCTGAGGTCTGGAGAGCAGTGAAACTCATGGGAGAAACCAATAAAACTGACAGAATGCCTCATGATCTTTTTATTCCTTGCACAAATGTCTTGCCTTATTTTAGGTAAGTCAAAATGGTAGCTGGAAGAATACTGGCTTAGCATAACTGCAGAAGTACTCACATGTGACAGAAGTGAGGAATAGGGAGGATGCAGCACACAACAAATGATAGCATAATTTCTTGTATTATAATCTCTTCAGTTTTGTAAATACTGCCAATTTGATACCATAAGCTTCTGTTAAACAGAATTAAAGTTATCAGATCTGATCAAAAAAATATACATACATATATATTTCCTCAGTGCTCTTTCAACCTCTGGGCTTCCAGTAGATTGATCATATACAGGAATCTGGCCCATTTCATTAAACATATTAAAGACCTTCTCAAAAGGTTTCTCTGAAGTACTTCTCACATCTACCAAAAGATTGCTCTGTCAGATATAGTTTTAAACACATAAATACAAATAGCTAATCAACAAATCATTATCTTAATGCTACATAAAACTTTTGGAAATGAAGAGGTCTCATTCCGTTAAAGAGATGGCAAAACTGATGGAGTCTGTAAAGCTAGGTAAACATTTAATATGAAGACAACATTTACATAAAGAGTTCGATACAGTGTCTCCAACAAGAGATGACTTCTTGATCTAGTTATTTTAGTGAATATACAACTTCAGCATTCTGCATGGAACTATTAACATTACAACAGAGACTATAATCTCTCTCTGTTGGCTTCCATAAACCAAAATGACTGTGAATCCAGTTCACCAAGTGAAGTTTATATAGTTTCCTATACCACAAATTCATCTAAAACACAGTCCATGAACTAAAAATGTTGCATTTATCCTCAAAATATATAACAATGCTACTATAGAGTAAGACAACTCCAACAAAGTGAAACCTATCATTAGTTGGCACATATCTATCTTAGATAAATATTAGTTCCAATACAGAAAAGCCAATGTGTTTATTTTGCATATGTAGGATTTCTTAAAGCCTGACTTATTTGCCTAATTTCAAGAACACTTTTCTTTTTCCAGAAATAATTACTCTGGAAGTGAAGAAATAATTCAGAAAAAATATTTTGGATTCTCAGATGACATTTGCATATGAGTGTGAATTAACAAGAGTTAATCTTTTAATGAACAATGTGCTTCAGATGAAGGCTGTGACAAATGTTAAACAACTTCAGTACTTTTCTCAAATGCAGTAACTCTAAAATTAGTTTGACCTTTCTGTACCATGAAACAGCCTGAGTATAGCAACCTAAAGATCAAATTGAAAAGTAAAAAAAATAATTATATAAAAATAATCACAATCCTAATGGACATACATACGGAACAATCTGTTCTCCTCTGCCTTTCTGAAATACTTAAAGAGACAGTTTTTGCAAACTGCAGCAAACTTTTGAAAGCAAATTAGAGAGGCAATACCACTGCACATTACTTCTCTAAAGCTGTTCTGAGGGGTAGAATGTTAAATATCTAGTAAATATCTTATTCACTGTCATAATTCAAACTAAATAAAGTGAAATTCACCTACTACTGTCAAATTCAGTTACTCCTGCAATGATTTTCTTGGCAGTAAGAAGAGTAGATGCCCTTTTTTCATGCACATATTAGTGTTTACTTTGGATGTAGGAAACTTATGGCTTATTTGCCTATCAAAATAGTGACAGTATTATTCTGGACATGGGGAAAATCTGAATTTGATCTGGCTATGTGCCAAATCATAAGAGGTTCATGCTGAAACATACTTAATGAGTAGCCAGAACAAGTGGCCAGAACAAGTGGCAGTTCTGCTACTGTGGTAGAGAATGCTCATTAGGAAGAAAGACTGACTAGACAGCTTCTTCATTTATTCAGTTTTTGACCTGTAATTTAAACATGTCAAATTGTTCCATTCTGAAATACAGGACAAAAAGACTTTTGTGATCTCACGTATGGAGGTGGCAGTTCCCAAAATATTTACAAATGAAGCAGTCAGTTAATATCTTTTGCCATGCTTTCAATCACCTGAATTATATCTGACACTAAATAAACAACAGTGATAAATAGTGACAAGAAGCTACCTGTTTTGGAGAATGTGCAAACTATACAGAATTTTGTCATTTCCCCAAAGCGTGCTTGCAGTTTTTTATTTCCAGGACAATGGCAGTGTGCTCACTTGGTGCTCAAGTGGGTGCAAATGTTGTGTACTGCTCCTGCCCAGGGATCAAGGAAACGTAGCGCAGGACAGCGATACGCAGTCATGTGCAAGAAGTAGTCAAACCCTCTGCCATTCAAGAAAATCATTGAATCTAGTATAGATTTTGGATGGAGCCTATATCAAGCAGCATTTGGAAAATCAACTTGAGTCAAAAAGCAACCAGACAACAAAGCAAGGCATCATACACTCAAGATAACAAGACCAGGCTATTCATGAAGTGGGAGAACAAAGCTTCTTGTTGCTTTTAGACAAAACAGAGCATCTACCACCACAGCTGATGGTGAAGCAGAAAAGAATGATAGGAATTTCTGTAATACGCTCCTGTGCCAGGACTGATTATGTGCTGAAAATGAATTTGGTATCAGCTGGTAGTAAAACCAAAGTAAGCAAGTTCCATGATCCAAAATTAAATAACCGTAACACAGTAACAAGTTAATTCCCAGTCATTTTCACTGATAAACACCTACTTCACAAACATAGATTATTTGCCATCCATCAATGGATGTTCTGTTAAAGCACCCTTCCCACAGCTTACTGCCCCAAACTTCCCCAAAAACATTCCTGTGACTGCTCTGAACAAGCTGCTCTCCTAAAAAGTGTTTATGCATATAGTAAAATCTATAACTGAAAATCTACGTCTGCAAACACATGGTAGACTAGATCCTAAACCTGTGCCAAAGAGTGTTCCATCATCATTATATATATGGCATTTCATGGTCTAAGCTTCACAGTGATGTGAAACATAGCTCAAAGAACTGCAGATGGACTGTCCTCAAATGTATGAATTTGTGATGCTTTCCATGAGCTGATCAGATTTGTGGGCTGCTATCCAGCAGGTTCAGCTGAGCACAAAGCATGAAAAATTGAATCAAGAGACTCACTTTCCATAGCCACTTCATCCGAGCTACTGAGCACCATCCTCATCACCAGATAAAAACATCAGAAGGGCCAGAGATGTGTTACGTCAAGCTACCCAGCTGCTGTGGACCATGCTGAGTCCAGCAGGGATATTCAGGAGATGGGGGGGCAAGAACATCCCAAAATAAGTGTTATTCTAGCTTCCTCCACATCTCCAAATTGTACAAAATCTTGGTCAAACTGTTCAAGTCAACATGCACTCATTCTTAAATCTATGCTCTCTGAAAGCTCATTATTTCAATTTAGTCAAAGGAAGGACAATGACAGTCACTCCTGAATGCATGCTGGTACTGCAGGATGATTTAAACAAACAAAAACAACCTATGTCAGTCAGGCATCTGCTTGTGAGGCATGATACGAGTGATTACACACACCAAATCTCCTATTAGTGTGGAAGGACAGTTTGCATTTTGTTGTTGTTTTTAATTAACAGCATGGGTAATTATCAGTACTGATATTTAAACAGCTCGTATTAACCCAGTCCTTCCTCAGCAAAATCCTCTGGTAATATTCTGTTTATAAACTTAACACCTACTCCTGGAAGAGCTCTTTGCTTATATGCCTTGTTTGGAGGGACAACACACTGCTTTTGAGAAAAGGGCTTTTTTTTTTTCTTTTTTTCTTTTTTTTTTTTTTTTTTTTTTTGACAGGATAAGCTGCATCTGTACCACAGACCTTGGAGGATAACTACATCATTTATCGAATTTGTACAATTCATGGGTTCCCTCAAAGTGAACACATTAATCACAATTCAAACAACAACAAAAAAATAATCTATTTTTCCTCTTGAGTTAAATGTTTTTGTCCCCTCAAGACAATTTGAGGAAAGTCTCATCTTTCTTCAGTAACTAAGGAATTTATCCAGAAAATTCTGATGCAAGCTGATATCCCTTTTCTGCTTTAAACTGCTCCCTCAAAACCTGCTTAAGGAAAAAATCTACCAAAAAAAGCATTTGAACAACCAGGTATGGGGTTTTGGCCAGAGGCATGATAATGGGCAAATCCTGGGTACAAACCAGCTTCTGATGTAAAGATTTTTCAGATATTTGGGATATTTGGGAAAAATACTGATTTTGCGCTCTTTTGATGACAATAAACATTTTAAGAAGGGCACAGCATCATGTGGGTGAGAAGTATTGCATGTCTGGGGGATTCACAGCCCTTTCTGCACTGGATGCAGAGCAAACAGATCCAGCACAGGACCAGAATGTCCCTTTGTCATAGCACCCTGGTGACAATCAGGCAAGGCAGCACAATATTTACTGTCGTGTGGTCCTCTGTGCTGTCCATGTACTCTAAAAGGCAGGAGGGACAGCTTCATGCCGCGTGGGCAATGAAGCCTTTTGTAACTGGAGGAAAACACAAATGGATTTATATTTCAGTATTAGCCACTCATTGTTAGCATCACAGCCCCAGCACGAAGAGCAACAAAACGCAAAAAGAATCCAAGGGATTTCTGGCAGAGGAGGAATGACCATGTTTCACTCCTCTAAGCAACCCAGACACTTCAAATATCTTTTCCCTGCTCTGGTCACATGATAATTAACACTGTTACATCTATGAAGAGCAACATGTTTCAATAATTTCAATTTCAATAATTTTAATTGCAAAGCGCATTTTAGACAACATATTTAGTATAATTTAGTGCAGGTATGCTAACTGATTGACTAATATTGTCACTTTTTCAAGTGTGTCCTCTGGGTTGGATGTAATTTCATTAATATACCATCAATGTCCAGCTAATTTTCTTAAAACTGTAGCAACTTTATATCATGCTAGAGAATGTTTCCTGATATATGTATCTCAAAATATACACATTACTGAATGTATAAGCGGTATATAAAAATAAAATACTAATGATAATTGTAGAACTATATAAGACATGTAATGTGCTAAACACAGCAGTGGCAGAATGACAATATGCAGGATGTGAGAGATCTACGACTAAATGGAGCAAAGACAACAAAGGAAAAGCACTGGTCAATCTGATTCTGCACCAACTTATCTCAAAGTGTAACTGGACGTTTCTTTGTCTGCAGACTTACCAGTTATAAATATAAACCCAATCCAAATACAGAATGAGCAATAAACAGAAATTTTATGCAACGTAGAACTGGTGGCTTTTCAGACTAGCATTATTCACAAGCATGCCACTTGCTTTTGTTCAACTGAATTTATCCTTGAGGACACAGATCAGAAAATATCGGATTTCAATGACATATTTTTAGAAGTGAAAAAAAAAAAAAAAAAAAAGAATTCAATTAAGTTTGCATCACCAGAAACAGAACAAACAACCCATTTTGTTAACACTCAAAATATGTCTTCTTTTAAGGAGGAAAAAAGAAAGGATTAAAATGATTTCTATTGACCTTTTCTATTCAAAGAGACACTGACAAACACAAAGTACTTTCATCTTGAATTACTACCACTTGGCGTTCTATCACTGATAGCAGTACTATTAGCCAAAAAAATAAAGTGTTTCAGATATTTACGTGTAAAAGTGCAAATGTTGCATGTTTATACAATTCCCATGTTTTGTTAGATGTAATAAATTAAACATTTTGTTTTCATAAAATATTTTCATTCTCAGATGTAGAATTGACAGCCAAAGGAATGGAACTCCCTTCTTTAGTTATGTGAATGCAGCACTATAAATACAAGCACAGGCATGTCCCCAGTTTCCACCAATATTTTGTTATCCACACTCCCCAGGTCCACGATGAATCACCGAATTAGCATATGCAATGAATTCAAGGATGAATATTCAGGCCCTCACTTATTTTATTACAACTTATTTTGTAATGATAGATATCACTTATCAGATATTGAAGCACAATCCCCAAACAAAATGTTTCCAAAAATTACTGGAGGTTTAAAGATTTCACATTTCTTGTAGCTTCATTACCAAAATAAATACGCAAAAACAAAACAAACAAACAAACAAAAAAAAAACAGTCAGCAAGCACAACTGATGGGTTTTTGAGAGCACAGGCACTCAAAACTAGGCCTGTATCAGAAACCTTTGCCTGAATAGCATCCTTCACAAATACAGGGTAAATAAAGGAGGTGGCATATTTTGTTTATAGCTTCCAGAGCAGGTTTTCTACCTACACATTTTCTATATCTGCTTCAGGAAATTTTACCAATTAATAATCTGTTCAAGAATTTTATTCAACTGGATTTTGACTGACTGCCAACTGGGAGTCCAAAAATTTCAGGAAGGGTGTGGTTTTTTTTATCTTTTGAAATGCCATGGTATAGGACTTGGCATTTCCAACTGAACTTTACAGCATTCCCGCTTGCCCATTTCTCATCAAAGTTGGAGTGCTCCAGGACAGCAAAACCATCCTGTGCATCACCCACTCCTTCCAGCTTCATGTTTGCAAACTTGCTGAGTACACACTCTGTTGCATCATCCAGGTCATCAATGAAGGTGTCGAACTGTATTGGCCCCCTCCACCACTGACTGGCCTCCTGTAGGTCTTCGTGCTGCAGAATCACAGAATTGTCTAGGTTGGAAGAGACCTCCAAGATCACCTAGTCCAACCTCTGATCTAACACTAACAAGTCCTCCACTAAACCATATCCCTAAGCTCTACATCTAAACGTCTCTTAAAGACCTCCAGGAATGGTGACTCCACCACTTCCCTGGGCAGCCCATTCCAATGCCTCACAACCCTCTTGGTAAAGATGTTCTTCCTAATATCCAACCTAAACCTCCCCTGGAGCAACTTTAGCCCATTCTCCCTCGTCCTGTCGCCAGGCACGTGGGAGAATAGACCAGCCCCCACCTCGCTACAGCGCTGATTAAAACTGATTACTGCCACTGATTACAACCTTAAGCCTTGCTAGTCCAGTCAGTCTTCAGCCCACCTCACTGACCATCCCTCCAGCCTCCATTCCCCCTTTTATTCCAGTAGAAGGATTACCACAGACATAACATCTGGGGGTATCTGTGTATTAAATGCAGGATGATTATAGCTGGATTTTGGAACCTACAGACATGGTCAAAGTGATTTCTTCCAGTAGCAGCTACACAAAAAACACATTCGCAGTTAAAGGTTTGCCATTCATATATGACATTAACTTGCTGATGCTGCTCACTCGTTTTCCATATTTCATTTGTACAGAAGTCTGCTGTGCCCCAAGGAGTTGCTGTAAATGAAGAGGGCATTTTTACCTCAGTAACTTTAACTAAGAAATGCATATGATCTAGGAAGGGAAGAAACTTTTTTCCAGGTATATTTTTTCACCTGAAATTTTATGCTGTTTTTAAGAGCAAGATCTGAATTTCTAATCAAATGATAAGTGAAGCCAGATGTTAGCTGTGACTTTCCAGATTTATTAGAAAAAAATCTTCTAAAATATGAAATGGTTTTGTACTAAACATTTCCCTGTCTCTGATATAGACTAATAATTTAAATGTACAAGATTTTTTTTTTTTTTTCTGAAATTTATAGCTAATGATCTAAGCTTCTGTATACAGAAATCATGTGAAATTATGGGTTGCTGTAAAAGACCATTTTGCATACATATATGGAGCAATTCCTAGAATAAATTAATGTATTTAAATCTCATATGCAACACCTCTGGCTTATTGAGCATTTCTATTGCCTCAGCTGAAATACTTTGTACAGGCACAGCAGTTCAAGAAAGATGTGAATAAACCACAGAGTGCAGAGGAAAGAAAGAAAAAAAGGCAGAAAAGGCAGAGGTCTATAATGCATCTTCTTTGGTGCTTAAAAAAAAAAAAAAAAAAAAAAAAGCCAGAGAGGTTAGCTCAAGGAAAAAAATAATAGGAATGGTAACAGTTTTTAAGCACGAAAAAAGGCATCTATGGAGAGGAAGAAAATTATTTCCTTTAATGTAGTAGGTAGGAAGCAAGTCATGAGTTTCAATTTCAGCATGAAAGATTCACATTAGTCATTAGAAAATGCATACTAATGGCTATTCCAGTAAGCACTGGAATAGGCTGCCTGTGGCCATCCCATATATCCTCCTCTACTTTAGTCTCCTAGCACTCAGACTGTCAAGCAGCAATTGCAAAGAATTGCAAACGAGTCTGTGAACATAACATTTGGTATAACCATAGAGTTGCAAGGCAGAGCTACCCACAAACGTTCAAGAACAAATGCAAGTCTGTGACAAACAGGTCTGGACTTAGGCAGCAGTTCCCTTCTGGAACTTTTTTGTGGTATTTTTCTGGTTATGTTAAAGGATAGACTTTCAAATATTAGAATACTATATATATATATATATAATTTTTCATTAAAATGGTTCATTTAGTTTTAAAGGCATTGTATTATTGTAATATTTAGCCGTTATCTCCTTGGGAAATGTTCAACTTCAAATATATTTCAGTCTCACAAATTCAAATCCCTTTAAGTAAATATTCCTTACAGTTTGTCCATATTGTCTCAGAACTTTGGATACATTTAAAAGTTTTCTCCTCTTTGTTGTACCTTCGTAAATCTTCTTTCAAAATATCAGTAAGTCATACAAAGACGGGACTAATTCAGAAGGGTATAGCGCGCTATTTGAGGAATTTTTGTTACATGCCCAGTAATGTTCAAAAAACCACTGTACAGCAGCTGTGGTTGAGGTTGTAAGTACAACGAATAAAACTGTTTGGGCTACAGGTAGGAATGTATCTGAATAATCTCACATTTATGTAGTACACCTTATGTCACTAACACCTTTTATTCAAGTGAGCATATGCATTTGTTTATGAAACTGTGTTCTTACCAAAAAAAGGTTTTCAAGGTATAGCATATGCTACAGAGGAAAATTGTACCTTTAACCTATGTAAATCCACATTTTCACAATATTTCCTTTAATCTAAAAGTCTTTCTTCTCCATCACCTGCAGAGATTTTTCAATCAAAACATTGAGTTACCGGGAAAAAAAAATAAAGAGAAAAGTATATATTTATGAAATTTGGGAGACGTTTTAAGCAGATTTTGAAGATCATTAATTTCGTCTATTCTAATTATACACAAATTAGAATAGTTACCAAATGAATATTTGCCCTAACAGTAATAAATTATAATAATTAAACAATAATTATTCATTGAAATTATGCACTGAGAAATGAAGACACATTTTCAATGTATCTGTAAAAGATCAGAACAGGTTTTTTTTTTATTACTGGTGTTTTTTTTCCAAACATACATATATCCTTTTTGAAGCAAAGAGAAAACAGCCTTAAAATTCCATTAATTTAACAAACATTACTCCTACCTCCCCATCCAGGGATATAAGAGGACACATTATATATGTCACGCATCAAGAATTTATTTTACTGTCCTGCCTCTAATTCCACATTTTGCCCATTGAAAACTCTGTATTCAGCAGTCACACAGCAATTCAACTGAAAAGCAGTTGAAGTTTTCAAAGGTCACTCTCAGGAGGACATATTACTTAGTGCCTATAAACAAGATTTCCATTTAATATTTCTCTGCATGAGTGTGACCCCAAGAACTTTGGTGACAATTCAGCCAAACCTCCAAAACACATGCATTATCCTGCTGCCCTTGGCAGGGGGTTGACAACTTATTGGACCCCATTGAGTAAATCTGGTTCTGTCTTTCAGAACGACTGATGGGGTAATCCTGGAGGAACTGTTTCTCACATACCAGCAAAAATGAAGTAAGCTGTTGGACTGCTCATGTTGTCAAAAATAACAAAGAAACTCAGTTGAACTAGGTACAGCAAGATGTAGTAACAGCTAGCAAGAAACTTGTTATTTTAATGTTCTTGTAAAGAACTATTCATGATTTTATCACCTTTCAGCTTCTGAATTTGATGCACGCACTGTGACTGCCCATTCTTCTTTTTTTTTTTTTTCTTCTGAAAACCAACTAATCAGAAGATTTAATTTACAAGCATCAACTGACCCTTACTGGGTGATCACGAGAAAGTCCAGAACTTGAGAAACAGTTAATGTCACAAGACTCATGACAAAGGATTACAAGATTCAGAAATAGCTATTTACTGTGGGTCACATCGGCATTCAACCCTAATCAAATGGTATCAGTTATTCAAATGTAGTACAAATCCACTTAAAGAGTGTTTCTTAATCAATGGATTGACAAGGCCCTAAGGAAGTTGCAAAAGGCAATCAGCATATGCTGGCAGGGAACTGGAAATGTAATTACAATCTAGGAAAATAAAATTTCAGTGTGTCCTTCAAAATGAAGAAAACTATCATCATTTGTATGATGTCCTTCCTACAAATAAAGATGCAGAATCACCATTCTTACACATTTTCATGTGTAACATTTTCACTACACATTTTCATGTCTAGTAAATCCACAAGCTTTTGAAATGTAAGATAAAAAGGGAAAAATGAATTTTGAGTAAAGACCTACTCAAATCACTGGGTAAAGTATCAGGAAGATTTAAGAATGTAAAAGTGATGCTACCAACCCCAATTATTAGCCCTATGGATCTGATGGCACTTACAAACAACTGAAAGATTAATATCTTATTGAAGAAATCACAGTAATGTTAATATTGCTCTTATGTACATAACTCCATGAAAGAAATAAGTTGGAGGTTTAAGTTGTCTTCTAAAGAAGCTGAAATACAAAAACAAAGATAAACAGAGAACTTGGAGTAACATTTATGAGTCCACAACCTACCTTTTGTGGTACTTGAATTCCCTCACAAAACTCGATCACTCACGAGACTCTTTTTAATTGAACCACTTTCAATGATGCATAAAAAAGATAAAGCTTGGTCATGCTGATGATACGAACTTTCAGTAACTCAGGTCTTCTGTATTCAAATACAATTTTCCCCTTTTTATTCCTGATTATTGTATGGCTCATTAACAGAAACAAAACCCAGCATGACATGAAAAATCACTTTAGTCTGATAAAATGAAGTAAGGCTGTGTTCAGCAGCAGAAGTAGCTTAGCTTGCTCCTAAGTGAGAGCTGAACAGTAATTACTTTTATTTATTACAAAACCTATCTTACGATTTTAATATGTTTTCAAAAATTACACCTCTGAACAAGAGAGATGCTCTCCTACTGTGAGGAAATCTCTTTTTATTTTGAAATTTCCCTTCATACATACATTGCAGTGATTTTAGGGCAACTGAAGTTTCAGTTTGCTTCATGTTCAAAACTTATGCCTAATTAGGATAACCTGCAAACTGGAAATTATAAAACAGAAAACCAGCATATGAAACAAGCGAAGACTAGGAAAAAGGCTTTTTTCACCTACTTGCTTGAATGTTTTCAGCTACATTTATGGAGTTAATTTTTAACAAGGCAGATTTATTATTAGTTCTTTTACTGAGAAGTCCCTGAAAAAGCAAGCACAAGCAACACTTAGGCTACAAATTAAGTTTCATGAAATCACTGAAGGAAAACATCAGATACCAGGCATTCCAAAAATAACCAGGGATGCTCTAATCACAAACTGCTCCAGGCCCGAGCCAGTGGACTGATGGAGAACCTACAAGAACCTCCCTATAAGGGCTACACCGAGATGGGGTGAGGATCCAACCTGCAGAGCCACAGATGGGAGCTGGGAAGCCCCTACAGGTTCCCAACGAAATTATACCCCAAGCCTTCCCAGCTGGCTTCTTAGGAAGCTTGGAAAGCAGCTACTGATGGAAATGCCACTTCTTGGCAGCCTCCCTGAAAATAATAAGCAATAGCAAATTTCATTTTCAATAGCCAAAAAGCAAAACTCTGATTGCAAAATATCCTGGTTTTGTTTGACTAGGAATGAGACTTTTGTGTAAGTTAAGTGCTAGTGAGTGAAGAACCAATTTCATTCCCTCAACCCCTCATTTTATGCAAATCAGGCATCTTGCTAAGTTTTGCAATCTTTCTTTTCTTTAATAAAAACTTGTAAAAAGAACACACACTCCTCATATACACACACATTTTAATGGCAACTAGCAGATTTTGGAGCTTGGTTCCCTATTTGTTACCAAGGAAACTGCACTGACTTAGAGAGATTCACATGCAAATCGTTTCCTAATCTGCTCTGTCATAAGAGCACAATCTAGCACTCAACTAGTAGTATGCATTAAAATGCAAAGCCCAGGATTATCAATGAGTTCAGTCTTAGTTTTGGCTCTTATATTCACTGCAGCACCATGTGATGAAACTGCTGCTAGACCCTTCTGATTTGGCTCATGCCTACGCTGCACAAGGAAGCCAGCAAGGACCAAGTCCTCCCTCTCACGTACAGAGCAGACAGTCCTGCCTCCAGAGTCATCCTGTGGCAGGCACATCCAGCCCTGGTGTCCCCCTGGCCTAGAGGCTAGCGGAAGTTGGTCAAGTGGGCTCTGAACCTGCTGCTACCAAGGTCACTGCTCTATTAGACTTGAAAATCAGGGATGTTTAAATGAAAACACTGGTAACATACAAGAGAGAAATGGAAGTTTTGAAGTCCTACAAACCTAATCTCAGAAATGCTTTGCCTACTTTCCTGAAGGGGAGTGCTCCTTCACTCTGAGCGGGGAGTGAGCTTTCAGTCACTCCCCCACCACCTTGACCTCAGATAAACCATGGACTTGCATTTGGGAGCTGCATAGGCTCACAGAAGAAGCCAGAGCCTCCTGAAAGCTCCCGCAGCTCTGCTGGACCCACACCCCAGTAGCTTCAGCAGCACTTCATGCTTGAGCCAGCATCATTAATAGCTTCATACTCTGCCAAGGCCAGCAGGCATATACCCTGAGGAAACGCAATATTTACGTTAGAGAGTGCCTAAGGAAGATTACTTCAGGGCACAACAGCACTATAGAAACCTGTCTGCTCCTACCTCCTTCCACTCAGGAGAGGATGTGTTATCAGCCTCAGCTCCCGGTTAAGTGATACTCCATCTTCACTGCGATAGAAACTTGTCAGAAGCTGACAATGTGCATTTAGCATTTGATTACATCACCCATTGGTCATTAAGGAAACCACAGTTGCATCTTCCTGTTACAGCCTGATTAAGTTATATGATACATCCTCCAGCATTATTCACGTCCATATACACTAGGAGCTAATTTCCTTTGCTGCACGTCATCCGGTTTTTATTAATGTCTCCTCTGAAATGAACTTTTGGACTTTATTTTTTTCTCTCATACCTTCTCACAGACATTTTATTAATTTATCTGAAGAACATACCTGTATTTAACTGTACCAATAAATTTTATTTCATACTTTATTATAAGTAGTTTTAGTCTTGGTTTAACTGCTTTTTTATTTTTATTTTTTTTTTCCTTTTTTTAAGAATGTTGATTAGTTCACAAGTACTCAGCAAATTTAGTTTTGAACTATGGATGTCAAGCAACTTTTACAACATGCTATTTTGCATAAATATAACTGCTGATATTAAATCAGGGAGGACTAGCTAGTGGTTTAAGGTAGTGACTGAGAACATGAATTCTGTCACTGTCATATGCATAGATTGTAGAAAATTATTAGGAATGCAGTGTTTTCACAATATCTCTAATAGTTCAAAAGCATAAAACACACATAGAAGTAGATATTTCCAATTAATCTAGTTACTGTCCATTTAAATGCACCTGAAAAATACTCAAAAACTTTAGACTGTATCTTCATCTGCCACAATTGCAGCCTAGTGAGATAAAATAAGTGAAAATGCAAAACATCTACTTTTCTTTCAGTTCAGTCAGATTCCTAGCACAGATGTGCCAGATGCGGGACCCCTCTCCAGAAGACTTCGGAGGCAGTGACCTGCTCATGGCAATACCTGCACCCAACAGGCTGAATCATCCCTGGTTAGAACATGAGAAGAGACCTTGGCTGAGAGAGGTTTTTGCTCTGAATGTAGGAATAATGTCTTGACTTTAAACCCTATTTTCTTGATGTCCTTTCTTAATTTCAAACCCTATTAAGACAAAACAGATGTGTTTTCACATAGTGGGACCAATTGATACATTTTTCACATTTGCCCTTGCCATACATGCTAGAACAAATGCCTGCAAACGTGCACGCATACGAAACTTAGCTTGAACATTTCTCCTAAGTTTTGTCTCTCAAACTTCCAGTTTTGATTTAGAGCAGATCCTCTCCATTAAGTTTATAATATAATCTCCTTCTTCTTCTATAAAAATGGCAGAAGTGAGCAGAGAATATATTAAAATATGCAAGAACTGGACAGAGAAATTTATACACTGTGTGCATTATGGGTAGCAGTGAATAGGAGGCCAAGGCAAACTCAGAAAGTTCTTGAAAAATAACTTAATAAAAGATAAAATGCTTTGAAGTGTTTTAAGTCTTTCAGGATTACTTAAACATCTTCCTGGAAGTGAGCATGGCCCAGTTTGGTCTTCCTTCCATATAAATGTGCTTTTCATTCTAAAAGAGATCTTCATAATCCCTTTGCTATCCTGTAATTTTGGCTAACTCCAAATGTATCAAATACATTTGCAAATTCTGTTCCTAATTGCCATTAAAATTATACTTAAACATGCCAAAATGATAATCGCCAGCAAAAAACCATCAGGTTTATTTAACAATTTCACCCCATCTTGCTACTCCATACTGTCTATAGAGCTCTACAAGGTTGAAAATAATTTGCATAACATGACAACAATGAACAATTACTCTAGCAGAGCTATGAGTGAATATGGTCGTCAGTGATGAAAATTGTCTGAACCTACTTCATCTCATTAGTATTGAATTAAGTAGGCTTTATTTATTCATATGACATTAATGATTATATAGAGCCTATAACTGTCAAAGTCTCAGAAATTCTTAGTGCACTTTTGTGGGGGTTGTGTTTAGTAGCCCTATAAGAGAGAGTAATATAAAGTTTTCAGTCTCTCTTTAAAACACCATACTAATTTTTATTCTCATCCTGAACTTTTAGATTCATAAAACTTCAGCCTTATTTTTCCCCCTACAGCCACAGAACAGTTCAGTCTGAAGTACAAAACGCGCATCCATAATGAAAGGCTTCCATAAGAATTATGTGCTCTTCAACTGCATGATTGCTGTATGATTCATTATGTTCAAAACCAACAGCAGATATTACGAGGATACCATTTATTATATGATTACAATTATTGAATTCTTAGTATTTAATTGGTGCATTTAGTATCCTACTTTTTATTTAGCTCTTTTCTAAAGACATATTGCTTGGATGTTACAAAAAAAAAAAAAAAGAAGGGGAGGAACAAGATTAATATTTCTCGGGAATGTGTGCTATTACTTTGATTTGTGAATGCATATGAATAAAAAAAATCTTCAGATACATTACTCTGTTGGGTATACATGAATTAAAATTTAGCCTAAAGAAGGAAATTAAAGTATGAGAATTAAATATGTTTTCAAGAAGGCTTATATTATAAGGTCTAAGTGAATTGTATTTTACACAATATAAAATACCTTTGTGAGATGTTTAAGTGTCACCTGGTTTCTGAGAGAAATAATATTGTGATGCTTAAACAGAATGGAGAGAAACAAAACTGAGTTGGATGTATCTGCTTGTCAGTACAGAACACTAGCTTTTCCTGACTTTGACTAAAAGAAGGGAGATACTTATAGCCCACAAAGCTCTGTTATGTGGTCAAGCAGAAATGATATTTTAGAAAGGGATTCAGGTACCAGTCTATTGATAAAAATTAGAAGATGTAACCTAGCAGTGCTCTCATGTAGTAGTTGTACTTATGAACCCTGCCATAGAACAGCCAAGAGAAGAATCCAGACACCTAGTTGTCATATTATTACTTCTCTGGTTTGACCCTAGAAGAGGGGTCAGTAAAAAATATAGTTTAAAAAATATAGTTTAAAAAATGGCATCAACTTTTTAGAAAATCTAATGCATCCATCACATTGGACGATTATCAGCACTTATAGAGAGGCACATTACAGTACCTGACAAAAGACTTCAAAAGGTTTTAATGGTGAATGTGAGCTAATGTTCACAGGTGAAGGAACTGAAATACAAAATAGAAATAGAAATGTCTTGAAATACCAAAAATCAAGCTAACAAAAAAACAACCCCACACTCACCCCACATTTTTTTTTTATTTTTTTTTTTAAGTCTTGAGTACAAACACCATGTAAAATGAAAGCTGGTGAATGGACCGTATTTCACTGTTCACATAAACCTTCTAGGCAATGTTACATATGTTCAGAGGCACCTTTCAGCATATTGATATTGATCAGCCATGTTGTGTATAAATACATGTATATGTAGCTTTGTTGATACATGTATATAAATATCAGCATAATAATTATATTAACATATCTAATTAGGACTCTGATAATGTTCCTGATAGTTTGCTTCTAATGAAGGAAACAGCAGGGTGTCAGAATAAAAGATAATTAAATTTGTATTCCACTGCTTTGTCCTGATTTGTAGTTAAAAATAAAAAAAAAAAAAATCTTGAAAATGTTTTTCAAGACAGATTATCAAATAATTGTTATCTAATAATTTAAACATTTCATTTAACTTATTTTTTTCCTGATTGGCTTGCATTCCAATATGAGATTTATATACATATATATGAGTAAATATACACACATTAGGAAAAATAATTTTCACACAAAAGCATCAAATGGAATGTGAACTACTAAGGAATTTGTAAATGCAGGAAAACATTGAAATTGATCTTTAATTAGGTGTGGTTTCAGAGAACTAGCAGTTTTCTGTGAAAACAATTCCCAAAGCTTGGGCAGCTTAAAGCAAAGCAAAACAGCAAATAGGGGTTGAAGCGTATGTCTTCCCAATTTCAGAACAAACAGAGAAAGAGAAAAGGAGAAGCAGGACACAGAAAGTACAGTTTGATAAGATTTCCAGAGAAAACTATGGATTTGTTTCCTCACAGTAAAGACTGCATTGAAGAATCTCCATTGGATGTTGATTCGCTGAGTTCCTGTTAAAATAATTAATTCCCCACTGCTCGGATAGCAGTTATAGATAGTTATTGATGTATTGGGCCACCAGGAGACTTGGACAGGCAGCCTTAATTAATTATTATCTAAATAAATAAATACAATTAAGTAACATGCCTTTGTGTGAAATTCAAATCAAGTCTCAGAGGTATGTAAATACCACCTTTGTTTAAAGTTGATCTGCACTTACAAACTGATGACTTACAGAAACTTTTAAAGATCAACAAACCTTTTGTTGATGCGGAAAAGGTGTTAGTTGTAGGAGTTGGGAAAATACTCTGAAAAGAGTATTCTTATTTTGATCATTATAAAATCCCAATTTTGTCAAGAGAAAGGCAAAATCTGTGGCAAAGACACAGATGACAAAATAAATGGGAGATATCCAAAGGTTGTGACACCTGGAGTTTGCATTTAATATTTATTGCAATTTCATTTTTCCTCTTTCCAAAGCTTTTGGGCATGTTATCCCAATTCTAGCACCAAGTGAAGAGGTGTCTCCACCAAGATTGAAGTGCTTATCACAAATCTATTTATCATTGCAGAGGAATGGTTCCAGCTGTGAAAGAATGGCTGTAACACTGTCATGAATACTAGCAGCAAAGAAAAGATGCACAGAAATGTATGCGTAGGCAGGCAATTTCTTTTTCACTGGAATGAATTATATACATTCACCACCCTGAGTCAGCTTTTCCAAAGGATATGAGATTGACTTAAGGATCATTATTTCACTTGACTTTATATTTTTTCTCTTATCTTTTACTGTCCATATTTGCTAGCTCCTTTGTGTAATCTTAAGAGCAAACGATACATGTTTTTAATGACAGCTGAAGTTCTTACATTATAACCTCCCTCCAGGACACGAAACTTCATGGAGAGCATGAAATATCATGAGATCTAAAATTAGTAGCCTAAATATTGCAAATGTTTAAGGTTTCTCCTGCAAACACAACAGCCATTTTATTTAACTAAAAAATAAAAACTGTTAGAGAGTTTGGTGGCAGGCAGAAGAAGGTCCTTACAGTAATATATGTCCAAATCCACTAAAATCAAAACAAAGCTTTTCATCAGCTTTGGTAGGGTTTGAATCCAGATTCTATTGAGGCAATTAGAAGACTTTAAAGACAATACAGAAATACTTGCTCATTTCTCCAACAGTTTCCTTGTAAGCCCTCCTCAAAACTTTTTGTATAAACTAACAGAGGGATTTAAGCAAGAAAGGGTCTGTTAAGAAAGTTGCAATGTCAGAATGTGTGCCCTCTGAGGCCAACACAAGATGTCTAAACATTACCATTACCATGACCATTTACTATCTGGTTAGGCATGAGCTGAAGAAAATCGAACAGAAAGACCAAACTGGAGAGGAGATTAAGAAAAAAAAAAAAAAATCTTAAAAAATACACAAATCAATGACATTAACAGAACCGAAGATATTCTTATGAGGGGAAATTCTGCTGTTCCCCACAGCTATTTTGAAGTGAGACTGCCACACGACTAACACATTCAAGGAAGTATCTTTTATTGCATTAAACCAATTGTTCCTGCCATTAAACCACTGTTCCTGCCTAACAAACTTGATTTCCTTTTATGATAAGATCACCCATCTATTAGATCAAGGGAAACCAGCTGATGTGATCTTTTTGGATTTCAGCAAAGCTTTTGACACGGTTTCTCATAGAATCCTACTAGACAAAACGTCCAGCATACAACTTAACAAAAACATCATCCGATGGGTGAGCAATTGGCTGACGGGTAGGGCTCAAAGGGTCGTGGTAAATGGGACCACATCAGGCCATGGTCACTAGTGGGGTCCCTCAAGGGTCCAATTTAGGGTCAGTCCTCTTCAATGTTTTTATAAATGATTTAGATGTAGGATGTAGGACTAGAAGGTGTTTTGAGCAAATTTGCCAACAACACCAAACTTGGAGAAGCTGTAGACTTGACTGAGTGTGGAAAGGCCTTGCAGAGAGATCTGGACAGATCGGAGAGCTGGGCAATGACTGCATGAAGTTTAACAAGAGCAAGTGCCGGGTCCTGCACCTGGGACAGGGCAACCCCGGCTATCTGTTACAGACTGGGTGATGAGACGCTGGAGAGCAGCCCTACAGAGAGGGATCTGGGGGCTGTGGTTGGCAGCAAGCTGAATATGAGCCTGCAGTGTGCCCTGGCAGCCAGGCGGGCCAACCGTACCCTGGGGTGCATCAAGCATGGCATCACTAGTCGACAGAGGGAAGTGATTGTCCTGCTCTACTCTGCACTGGTGCGGCCTCACCTCGAATACTGTGTGCAGTTCTGGGCACCACAGTACAAAAAGGATGTAAAGCTGTTGGAGGGTGTCCAGAGGAGGGGGATGAAGATGGTGAAGGGCCTAGAGGGGAAGACGTATGAGGAGCAGATGAGGGCACTGGGCCTGTTCAGCCTGGAGAAGAGGAGGCTGAGGGGGGACCTCATTGCAGTCTACAGCTTACTCGCGAGGGAGAGTGGAGAGGCAGGCACTGACCTACTCTCCTTAATTACCAGTGATAGGACCCACAGAAACAGCGTCAAGCTGAGGCAGGGGAGGTTTAGGCTGGACATAAGGAAGAGGTTCATCACTGAGAGGGTGATTGCACACTAGAACAAGGTCCCCAGGGAAGTAGTCACTGCACCAAACCTGTCTGAATTTAAGAAGCATTTGGACTGTACACTTAGTCACATGGTCTAAAATTTTGGGTAGACCTGTGTGGTACCAGGAGTTGGACTTGATGTTCCGTATGTGTCCCTTCCAACTCGGGATATTCTATGAAACCACTGCAGCAAGTTTCAGCCACCCTTGTGCTCCCTCAGGGGCAGGACATAGGGGATGACCTCCTTCTGCCTTCCCTCTCCCCAGTTCCCAGGTCACTGGGGTAACTGGGAGCAGCCAGTATTTGCAACCAGAATGCCCTGCACAGCCACACAGAGGGCGAGCAGTGACAAATGACAATTTGCATCCATGATAATAATGGTGGGAATAAGGTCTGAATAAGCAAAACAATCCTGGTAGTTCATAGGAAAACACAAATTGAGATCTATAGTGAATAAGGCACCATAGGGAAAACAAAGGAAAAGAAAGCAATTTGAAAACACTGTCCAATCTGTGGCTTCATAGACAGCATCTCAAAGCCATCACGGTGAGATGCAGGTCTCAGGGCTGCAAGCACCTCCCACTTGCTCACTCAAAGCATCACATGCAGCTGGTGGAGCCAGCTTGCCATGGTATTTTTCTTGAGCAGTCCACCAGCAAGAAGGAGAAAGTTTCACGATTCTGGGGTAAAACAGGATGGGGAGAAGAGATCATTTCTACTGCAAACTCTATACAGCAGTTTCATTCAAACGGAGGTGGAAGATGCCTGAGCATTTCAGGAGGGTTCTGCTGATCTACTCCATAATTTGAAGTTTCTACAGGCTAACCTGTCTTGCACAGGGATGACAATTGATTTTCAAGCATTTAACCACACCAGAATCTAGAAGAGCTTTTAACTTCCATTTCCATTTCCCAGCCACAGTACTCAGTTACCCAAATACTGCAATGTCATATGGATATACAAGGCTAGATCTTCAAACCCAGCTCAGAACTGAAGACTGAAGAACCCATCTTCCACTCCAATCTTGTGTCTGTTGCATTAACTAACTCCTGGAGCACAGGGAGAATTCCCATCCCAGGTCCAATGAAGACTGTTTGTAAGCATGAATGCAACACATGGTCATAGAAGAATTCTCCTTAGCACATATATCACCTCCATAACTTCTGAGGACCATTTTGTGTTTGGTTTGATATAAAGCAGGTAGACTAATGGATCTGAGCCATTCCTGTGCCTTTTCTTTTTTTTTCCTTTCTAAAAAAAGTGCAAAAAAATACACCACCAGTCTGCTCCTTCTGAGATCCTCTTCCATTTCTATTCATAATTTCAGCACTTTTCTATATTTTAAATTCACTCCTGGGATTTCTGCTTACCAAAGTTTTAAACTGTAGGAGATGCAACAGCAACATCTGAGCAAGTTTAGGATTCTTAACACTATCCCCAGACTGTGGTCAAACTGGATGAGTTGTCAGCTCTGCTAGGCTCACTCAGACTTCATGTGAGTGCTCCTCTGGGGCAGACATCGCAGCAGTACTGCCTTCATGCCAGTGTACGAGACAAAGCCTTCTAAAAGATTCTCTTTGATGTATAACCAAGGGAGAGCACAGGCTCCAAGTTCAGTTAAGCACGTTGTAAACATGAGCTGATTTAGCTCCAGAAAACAAAAAAAGAAAAGTGACAACCTATAGGTCAAGGTATGAGTTTGGAAGGGTCGCTGCAAGAAAAATGTTTGAGACTCGGACACTGCCTATACAGTGGATTTTTCAAGCAAAATATTGGAGCTCCTAAAAAGCACCCATGCCTGAGCTTTGTTGATAATGGAACAGGTATTAGCAATGGGCTTTGTAGTGCATCCTTACCAATACCTGTCCTAGACATCTAGGCATGGGGGGGAGGGAAGGGGGGGTGCGGGCAGGAAGGTACCATTTCCTTCCCCAACACTTAATAGCATCTTCTAATCAGCATGCACTCGACTTTTAGACCTTTCTGACCATTCTGACCTCTTTGTCCTCAGAATGAAAATTCACATCTGGTCATACCAGAGGCATGCAGCTGTCTGCACGCACCCAATGAAAGCAAGTGTCCTCTGGATCTAGCTCCCCACTGAGCACAGGTCACCTGGATGAGCAAATTGGTGTAAGTTGTCTGTGCCAGTTAAGCCTATACAATTTTCCTACGCAGAGCATCATTCTGCAAATGAATGGGCACACTATCTGTGAGACAGCACACAATCTCCTGCCTCATAAAAAATAAAAAAAAAAAAAGAAAAAAAAAAGTGATGTTAAAATAAAACCATCCCTAACTAATGACTTAACACTAAAGGTGTCAGGCATCCTCCTTTCACACAGAGATAAACTGTTACTGTACACTGTCCTCTGAGCATCCATTTTACAAAATCAATCTGTGTCAATACAGTCAATGTATCAGTAAAATACATATAAGAAAACCACATCACAATACGTTAAAAAACAAAAACAAAAAAACACACAAACATTTCCCATTCCTCTAGAATGAAATATGATGTAAATAGAAAGTATTTCCATGCTATCTGCAGGTAAAGTCACTTTTAAAAGACTATGTTCCCTTTGGTTTAAAGTGCTGGTAGAAAGTTATATTGCAATCACAGGAAGAATAGAGATTAACAATATTATATCTCAATAATAAGATCAATTATTAGTAGTAAAAATGAAGTAATAGATGTATTGCAATAAAAAGTTAGCATTACTCATATCTATTTCACATGTGCATCAAAGTACAATTGTATGTAGCTGGAATTGTATAGATCTATCAAAATACTGTTTACATAGATTATGCATATAAAGGACTAATTAGAATTATTCTAAAAGTGCACTTGACATTCATATCAAAAGTGAGGGGAGCAGGCTGCTACTCTTTTGTCATTCTCAGCTGATATTTATCCAGCTTATTCTGAAAAATCTCATCAATCCCCCTCAGGCCACATCTTGCAGTGCTACATTCTGGATATTGCAGACAGTTGGGGTTTTTGTTGTCCCGTCCCCCCAGGAGCAAGTCCAAATTTCTCTGTTTACAGTTTAAATCCCTTACTGCTTGTCTTGTGAGTCACAGAAGCAATTTTTTTTTCTCCTCTTTGCAATAGCCTTTCACGTACTTGAAAACTGTTATAATGTCTCCCCGTGATTTTCTCTTCTAAAGGTTATAGCATTGCCATTCTGTCAATCTCAGCTGTGGATTGCTCTTTTCTGGACTCCCACCAATAAATCCATATCCTTCTTGAAGGAAAATCATTGTATTTTTACACAGGATCACTTCATGCCTTTTTGCAGTCTATGCTCTGTTTATATGGCCTAATAAGGTATTTAGTTAGCTTTCTCTCAGCGACATGACAGTGTTGACTCACATTCTGCCTGGAGAGCAGGAATTGCAGTTCTTCCCCTTCATGCACCTTGGGGTACTAGCTTACCTGGCTAAATCTCACAGCAGATAAAAGCATGGGTATAAGCAGGAGACTGCATGTTCTAGACTTATGGCAAGTTTTTCTTAGAGTTTAAATTCAACCTCAGAAGAGAGCATCAATTTCTCACAACGAAGACAACCCGGAAATCAGACTGATAAACAAGTAGAGCCCTGATACTCTTGGTTTTCCAGATAGTTAATTTCTTTCCGTCTGGATTCAACACAGCCAAAGGAAAACAATTCCTTTAAGGCACTGTCTTAACAAATGATAGCATCTTCGGATGGGCAGCATTCACAAGTGATAACACCCTACTTCATAACATGGCTGTACGTGAAGCTGTAACAGTGAAGAGGGAAGGCTAAATTATGAATAAACTGAACATTATTCAAGTTTATGAGAGGAAAAGGAAATCTAGTGGAAAATTTATTGGCATACAAATTTGTATTTATGCAAATACACATTTTCAGAAAAAGCACAAAGAAAGAAAAGGGTGCCCTCAAGGCAGTATCAGTTGTCAGAGGGAATTACATGATTTATAGGAGCTCTCACAGCTGGGACAGGTGGCATAAAGATATTTATAGCCATCTTCCCAGCAGAACAGGTGTGTTTTGTGAATAAAGTTAATTTCACACAATTTCATTAGATAAATTTTTGTGGTTAGGGCCATGATTCATCAGATTGCTTTTTCTATGATTATGGGTGTTTAAACGCCTTATTGAATCAGGTTACTGCATTCAGAGTTAAGCTTAAGACTGCAGCCAACAGCAACCCTGCCTTTGGTGGGAAACCAGAAAGAATTTTACAACATTTCTTCCATGGCCTATTTCAAATGTTGTCTCAATACACGGACACATCTGTTCAAACTTTGGTCTTGAATAAATAAGGACTTTGTGTTTTGATTCTGATATTTTTCTTTCTAAAACCCAGTGCAATGGCTAAATCAATTGTTTAGGTATAGGATTAGATAGAATTCACTTCAATAAGCAATCAAGTTAATTTATTCTCTTCCAGGATATATCTACACTTTGATCTGGCAGCAAGCAGGGTATTTTTAGTGGTTAAGGACACCTTAGGGAGTTTGAAATTTGCTTTACAGCATCTCCATAGACAGTGACCTGTATGTATATTCTACTGCTGCTTGTGTTCACAACTCTTAACACTGGCTGCCTGCACCTCTGGGAGAGCTGGATCTAAAAAGCTGGATGAACATGAAGCAGGATTTGGTGATCACTTCAGGTTACATGCAACTGCCAAAGCTGCATTTTGGTTGCTGCAACACTGTGGATGGATTTTTTTTTATGAACAACACTAATTAAAATAATATGCACTGGATTGTGCTGATCATTCCAAACCTTTTTGTCCTTGTAACCTACGCTGAGTTTAAAAAAAAAAAAAAAAAAACAAAAAAAGGTCATTAATAGATATACTGATAACCCTGGCACTTCAAAAAAAAAATTAAAATACCTTCTGAAGAACTAAAAAATATATATATATTAATAACTTTATTTTTAAAATATTCCTTGAGGATTTTTCTTTTTCCAACATCTTATCTGAAAGACAATGGAGAAGTCGTCTTTTCCCCTAAATAATTTCCATCTCCTCACTCACCAGAACAATCTTAAAGCAGTCCTAACCGTTTGTTAATTTTCTCTTCCATGTAAAGAGAACCGATATTGTAAGGAAAGTCTCAACAGATGTCCTCTCTGAAATCGTTCTGCCTTCTGAGGGGTTCCACAAGACATTAGAACCAGAAAATTTGCAAGCCAATGTACCAATGTATTTCACACAAAGATAAGACATTTTTCACAGAGGTAAAACTAGATCCAAGGTATGACCGCTGATCATAATTCCTACCATCATTTCATCAGAACAGCATTTGTGAACCAAAAACCTCAGCTGCCTGTCAGGACACTGGGAAGGACACCAGCCTGCTCTGCATGTATCCAAACAGCAGACGGTCTGAGCAGTGTGGTTAACACCTTCTGATATGGTATCATTAGTACATAGCTGTTAAGGGCACACTGCAGGGCCTTGTTGCCAAGGTTGTAGGTAAGAACAACTTCTGAGCATGATCATTTCTCAGTTTAGCTAAGTCTGATGTGAGACACCATCTCTCAGAGATAATCCCCACTCTGAGCAATGTGTTGTGGTTTGTTTTTTAAGGCAGACACGTTTTTGCCATCACCTAAAATTCCATCCTTTTTCTCAACCCAGAGCAAGCTAGATGGCTCATCAACTCAGCAAGTCACAGGGACAGAATCAGTGCAGAAGGGCTCTCATATATAACAAAAATGGGCGCTACGCTACAAGAAAAATAGCACAGTTTGACACTTCAGGGGAGATTTGCCCACACGGTTACACTTCCAGCTCTGATACAAACCTAGTCCACCAGCAGTCTCCTAATTTACAAGTAGCCCAGAGTATTCCATAGTGGCCCAGATGAATTTATGGTTTTAAAATAAATACTAAATCATATACTCTCCTCAGTTGTGCAAAGCTGCAATTTATGCTTTGAGAAAACAGGTTTTTACTACAACAGTAGCTGTTTATGTTCAGAATTCTTGCCATTGAATAATACCTTTTATGATCAGAAATCATGATATTACACTCTTAGCCTCAACATCTCAAAGGGGTTTATGAAGGCATTAAATATGTATATAAAGAGGTGGGGGTATATGTAGAGAAAGAAATTTGTATGTCTCAAATATATAATGTTAATGATAAAGATTAACTCCAGTTTATAAAACTTTCAGGAGTCTTCAGGATGTTTTCAATAGAATCTTGCATTAATAAAAGTATCCAAGACGATAACTGATTGAATTTGCTGTATTTAAACACAACTTATTGCATACTGGATGAAATCAAATGAATGAAATCACGAATTCTTTCCTGAATCTACAAGACCAGAGAAATAACAATTTGAAAAAATTCACCCACAGAAATAACAAAGAAGGTATAGTTTTATTTATATATATATGTGTGTGTGTGTGTGTGTGTGTGTGTGTGTATATATGTATATAATTTCCTGTAGGGGTGATAATTTACAAGTATTTTCCAAGGCAGCAATCATGAAGCTTTCATTCAGATCTCCCGCAAGAAAGAACATGCTCATTTTTTTCTCCCCAGGAAAATAAATAAATAAAACAAAAGTAGGGGTTTCCTTTATAAACTAAAGCGTATATTGAAGAGAAATATCAAGGATAAAAGGGGATAGAGTGTTTCTGCCTTGCGGAACTTCATTTTTGCAAAGATTGGTATGACAAAAACACTCAGAATTGTAGCAATGAATGCAGTTGTATTAGGACAAAAATCTGATTGCAAATTGTTCGTTTATAGTCTCCTACATTTATTCTAACCTTCTTTATCATATTTTGTGTTGGCAGATTTTCTCTCACTTTCATTATACATGCTTATTGTTTTTGTCTTTGTCCTGTCCCCAACCCTTCTGCTTCCAAGAGTAAGTACTGAATCCAGCAGCTTGGATTTAAGGGGTTTTCACCATCTTATTTTAGATTTCCCTTAATTTCCCCCCAACTCATTCTCATTTCTAATGACATCAGTATTGAGAATTGTCAGGTATATCTTAAAATCCATGTGAATATTTCATCAGCCTCTTCTGGACTATTTGATTTCACATTTCATTCATTCTAAGATTTTGATAGTTAAGAAAGCTCCCAGGATACACTGTAAATTTTTAAGCCCAAGAATTCCCCTGACGTACAAACTCTTTTGAGACCAGTTCTGAAAACACTGTCAGCTTTCCCAATAAATCAAACTCCTAAATATGAGAGTTTGAAGACAGTTCACAAGATACATCTCTGCAATATGTAACACTTGAACAAGGATATAGTTAAAATGGAAAAAGGTTAAGTCACTGAAAAAAATAAGTTACTAGAAATGCATAAAATAAGCAAAATCCTAGCAGATGAACAGCTCAAGTAATAATCTTCCAGAGCTCTTGTTTAATAACATCTTATTTATGCAAATGAAGCTGTGAAACCAAATTGTTGAATATTTTCTGGTTTTGCTTTTTTTTTTTTTTTTTTCTTTTTTGTCATTTTTATACAGCTAGTGCAATGGAACCGATAAAATGACAAGTTTCTGAAAATGATTTGTATTGCAGTCAAATTATGCTTGAAATACATATATATATATATATATTAAATTAAGTGCTTAATCACATGTGTGTGAACAGGTTGTTTCTCTGCTAAGAGAAGGTAGATTTCAGCATGGAAGATGCAAAACAGATGCATACAGAATACAGCAGAATTCCAGAAGAGTATTTTGTGTTTAGAGAAAAGGGTACTCAATGTGTTTTTCTGCTATGCAGTTTGAGTGGACAAAAATTTTCATCTGAAGCCTTTTAGCTATTATCACCAAAAGGCAGCTTTTACAAGTGAAAAATTGCTTTCATCTACTGAAACCCTATTTCTTATTCACTCTGCAGATGAAGGTCAAAGTTGAAATATATCTTGCTGTGTAATGAAGACATAATAAAAATGTGAAGTCATAAAAGAGAAAGCGATTACAACCACTGTAATAGATGTCCTGTTTACTCTGCAGATTGCATTACATCATGCAAAACTAAGCTGTAATACATGCTATTGCTACCTATGGCAGATGATAATTTTGATGTCTCTTGGGAAGTGACATCTTCAAGATTATATTTATGAACAATATGGTGCCAATACTGTTTGTTAGCCTGAAAAAGCCCTTCAGTGTTAAGTACAAAAATACTCCCCGTTACCATAAAAGATGTTGATGAAAACAACTTACAGTGCAAATAAGCCAGAGGCTTTTCGAGAGTATACATTTGTAGCTTGAGACAGAAGGAAAAAGGATGCCACCTGTGTCCCAGCGAGGAAGAAACACTAATGGAAGAACTAAGAAAGGAAGCAATATTTGCATGAAAGTGGTGGGTTATCATACAGAGGAAAAGAGCCTTATTTGCTTAAGGTGAGAGAAGTAATTTGATTTCAGAGAAGTCAAAAGGGGTTTTAAACTACTGAAGTTAGATTATAGTGGAGTATATTTTTGAACCATGTATGTATTTACCTTTGGGTGCAGGTGCTGTACCTATGTGTGCTTACATTCAGCAAACAAAGCAAAAATAAATTACTTATATTTATGCAGTTTTGTAGAATTGAAGAAGTCCTCAGTAACAAAGCTTTCACATGCAGCAAGTTCTGATCTTGGACACGCCAGAAGAGCAGAAGGTTTTAAGCACCAATGTGGGCTGAATGTAATTCCAACAAACAAAATAAGCAACTGACTCCAATGCAGCATACCAGCTATTCATATTTCTGGTGAGCAGAGAAGATATTTGAAGGAAGATAATTCTAGAGCACAGCTTGAGTAATTTCTTCTCTCCTCACTGGTTTTAACTTCACACCATTCATGCTTTGACTTCTTTCCTGATCCGCCTCCTTTATGGGGGTTGTATTGTACAAACGCGCTGGTAGTCAGTCAATTCTCATAACAAATCCTATTGCTTGGGCAGTTGGAAAGTTCAGCAGCGAGCCAGCCCTGAAGAAATTTTCTTGGCAGTGCTTCCAGTAGATGTAAGCAGGAATTTAATGTTTGGTCCATCAGAAAGAAATGTTACTACCATAGCATTTCACAAATGACTTTGATCTCTACATAAGAAATAAACTGTGTCACACAGTAATTTTTATTTTTTTTCTTCTTTACTGTCCATGTCTTCCCCCACCTCCTTCCTAAAAATTAACACAACAATAAAACACACACAAAATTATGAAGATGCAGGATGACTTGTAGCAGGGCTTGGGCAAAGACAATTGTTTCACTACAAACCTCTCTGGCTGCTCCAGTCAATTCAGTCATATTGCCTCTGGATTGAGCCTTGCATCTTGCTACCAATCATTACCTCCTGACTGATATTGTACGACATTAAACCAAGCAAGTACAAATCACCTGAAGAACCTAAATTTCACTTAATTTCTCTCAGAGCATTATAGTTCTTACCTTGCTATATGGATGTACAAAGCAAAGAAACACCAGGCTGTAGTAGATGGGAGCCCTGTTGTTACCTCCTAAACCCCTGCCAGAAAGCAGAGCAGATCTGTAGGCAGTACTGATGGTGTTACACCACGTGCAGACCAGGCATGACTTTGATGGCATCGCAGAATACAACAGCTTTTAAAAAGCAACCACTTTGCTCAGAATGAGACACAGTTTGGGCCACTATTTTGATACCTCTGTGCATATGCACTAGCTCCTAAGATTTTCTCTCCAAAAATGGGGCTTGCATCTCCCCAGAATAACACTTGCTCTATTCTATGCATATGTGACACAAAATCCTACAAAGAGGAGATGCCCACTGGATGGTCTTGCCCCTTCACAGCTTTAGGAGATTAAAAAATCTCCTAAATTAAGGGGTTTGGCTTAAGTCGTAACATGACCTCCTTCAATAAAAAATAAGCATACTACTGAACAGAAATCTAAAATCATTATTCCTCATAATGAAAACTATTGGTGGCAGGGATACTGCACAGTTCTTTGGCACAATGTATATAGTATCTCACAGCTTCTCATTTGAGAATTTGAGACCTCTCATTGAGGTCTGCAATGTGGCTGTTTCCTCTGTGCTCCTTCCTCTTTCCTTCTGTCAAGTAAGTTTGAGAAGAGCTGTTGTACGGCATTATTTCTTTTAGTATCTTTACTTACAGTTCACATGAGAAATTCCAGTTTACTTCTTTAAAAACTGGGTGCAGAAAAAGAAGCCATGTAGTATGATTTCTAAAGAATGCAAAGCTCACTGACGGATGTTTATGGCAGTCCCCAGTTAGAGACAGGATCTCAGTATTTAAATCTATGAATTATGAGGTGTCACAGAAGTACTAGCAAGAGCTTTTCCCCGGATTTTCCTGACCATATTTTTCCTTTATTTATCCAGAAAGACCAGCTTTATGAATGCAGAAAACCACTTAATATTGAAAATTAATTGGATGTGAACACTGTAAAGAACAAGATGACAGTGGTTCATCTTGTCCGCTGCTTTAAGGAGGAAAGCCTCTGTAGGAAACTCTATCTAGGGAGAGCAGCCAAGCCTCACCACTCCCTGCTGTTCATTGCAGTCTCCAAGCAGCCAAGATTGATCAAAGACAGTGAAGGTATGTTTCTGTCTCATCTTTTTACTAGTGCCCTGGTCTTGGCTGGGATAGAGTTTGTTTTCTTCATAGAGACTTGTATGGTGCTACCCTTTGGATTTGTGATGAAAACAGTGTTGATAACACTAACGTTTTAGTTGGGGCTGAGCAGTGCTTGCACAGAGCCAAGGACTCTTCTACCTTTCTACTTCTCATGCTGTCCCAGCAGCAATAAGATTTAGGGGTGCACACGAAGCTGGGAGGGGACACAGCAAGCACAGCTGACCCAAACTAACTGCAGGAATACTCCATACCATATCATGTTGTGCTCAGCAATAACAGCTGGGGGAAAAGAGGAGGAATGATATTCAGAATGATGGCATTTGTCTTCCTAATAACTGCTATGCATGATGGGCCCTGCTTTCTTGGAAATGGCTGGACATCTGCCTGTCAATGGGAAGCAGTGAATGAATCCCATGCTGTGCTTTGCTTGTGAGCACAGCTTTTGGTTTACCTATTAAACTATCTTTATCTCACCCCATGAGTCCTCACTTGCACCTTTCCAATTCTCTTTTTCTCCCCAGAGGGGGCTGAATGAGCAAATGGCTGCGTGGTGCTGAGGTGCCTACCAGAGATAAACCACAAATATTCACTTATACTCTTGGGCTTACCAGTGCTGGCCCCTTTAACAACCTCCTGTGGCAGCTACTCTCAAAAATGTAGCACTTATTGCTGCGTAGACATGGACCTTCTTTACTTTCTCTAACAAGTCTCCTATTTTCTAAAATACATCTTCTAGTCTAAGTATTGTGGGATCTGCTGAACAGAGTTCTGCCTCCAATGCCTTTTTTGTGAGTTCAGAAATCTAGAAGAGCTCCCCCTCAGCCTGCTCCCTGCAGACTGAGGAGCCTTTCAGCCCCTCCTTGTAAGGCAGCAGCTCCTGTCCTTCAGCTGAGGACAGATCCTCGTCAGGTCCAGTGTTAGGTTATGGCACCTAGGTGCACAACCACACATTCATCCCCACTGAAGCTCCATGTGAGTTTATCCTCCTTGTAAGCTGCAGCACCTGACTCCAGAAACTTGGTTTTCTCTCCCTGTTCCCTTTTCCAGGTCATTGCTGAGATGTTGATTGAGATCTGGGAGCTGCTGCTTTGCATCAACTCTGTACAGCAACAGTGAAGCAATAGTACTTGCTTTCTACCCTTTGATCAACATTCAGTCCAAAAATTTATGTTTTCTCCAATCTGGTGGAAATTTATTTTAATAGCTCCCTTGAAGCTCTTTTGGAAATCCAGTTATGCTACATTTGTGGGAATCCCTTCATTCCCATGCTGCTCACCTCACATAGCACTTCAGTGTTATTCCTCTTTTATAAGAGACTGTGTTTATTCACATTCCCAAAGACATCATTATTTTATATTTCACCTTTCTACTGGCCTGGGAAACAAGACTCAGTCTGTAGTTCCCCACAGAGTACCTTTTGTGAGGAAGAAGCAGGAAGGAATTAGACCAGCAACCCGCCAGTCCTCCAACACCAGCTATTTGCAACGGTCAGGTAGAAACCCTGGCCAGTCCTTCTCCAATTTCATATTTGAGTTTCTCTTGGGTGAATGCCATCTGATCTGGGGACTTACTGACATCCAATACATGTTTGGTCTAACATCTCCTGTATATTTACCCACACTCAGCTACTTCATCTGACCCCTACCCTATTTACTCAAAAGAATGGCTCAGTTGTAGAAACCTCCCCAATACCTTCAACAGCAAGGAGCAATGAAAGGAACTCACTCAACCTCTCTGCTATAGCTTTATAAATCCCAAGTTCTTCCTTACAGTTTGGTCATTAAGTGGTCCCACCTTTGCCCTGCCTGACCCCTTCTTTTGATTTAAGAACCTTTGAAAAGAAGCTCGAGCACGCCTTGTAAGCTGCTTTTCAAATTTTTAGTCCTCTTATTTCCTGCCTACATTTGACCTGTCATGATTTATAGTTTTTCTAGTTCTCATTTGGACAAGCTTTGTGTTGTTTTTTTTTTTTTTTAAAGGGCATTTTTAAGTCTTCCCTATGACAGCCTCCTCAGAGTCATGCTCCCAGGAGCTGGATCACTTTAATGCCTTTTTTCTCTTCTTTTGTTTTTTCCTTATTTTTAAAATGGGATAGTTTACCTGTTCTTTTGATAAAGCACTTTTGAACACTGCACACTGTGGACACCCTACTTTTCAGACTACTAGTATATTTATTTAAATAACTGTCTTTTTTTTTTTTTTTATATAGTTCCCCTTCTCTATACTGATGTATTTGCAGACTGAATTTATTCAGCCTGCTCTCTCCCACTATGACATGAACTTTATTGTATTGTGTTCACTGCTAAGGAGGGATCTTTAATTTGTCTTGAAGTGGAGCTTTTGTAGCACAACACAATCCAGAATTGCCTTTTTTTTTTTTTTTTTTTTTTTTTGTGGGTCCTAACATTACCATTCAGTCAGCTGTGTCCAAAAATTTTCTCTCTCTCCATCTCATCCTGATGAACCGCTGACCTATCTGTGTGTGTAGATACAATCTCTTATTACTTAGGGTCCTAAATTTGCAGCTTCTCTGATTTAACTTCACATTTCCTAATAACTGTTATGGACCTGTGCAAGGGTTTGCAGTACATTCCTATTTATTTTTATTAGTTAATCTCTATTATTAGAGTGGGCAGAAATCCTGTGCAAGGCCTTCCCTTTTGGCACTATTTTTAAGCTGTTACACTTTTCATGCTGTGACACTCTCCTGCCTGTACATATTATTCTCTCATTCCTGCAAAGCTGGTAGCCTGGCAACTCTGTTACCCCATTGATCACTATTCCATTGATCATCCTCCTTCTACTGCATTTCAGATATGTATCATAGCAGGCTTGTCATCCGACGCCTGGCTCTCCTGCTCTCTGTCTCACTTTTTAGGCTTCTAACACTGGCACAGAAGCACTTACAGGTTCCACCCTTCCCCTGCTGTTTAATATTGCATATGCCGGTACACTGAATGCCCTTCTTTGTTACTGTCTTTATATTTTTATATTCTGAAAAGACCAGGAAAGCAACAAATTGAGCACTAACCACATCCACACCCTGTAGGCTGTCTCAGCAAAAGCTAGGTGCTCCTGTCTGCGTGCCAGTTTCTCCTAGTTTCTAGTTAGTGTTCATACCTGTGTTTGCTTGAGTGGTACCAGCCAGAGCAAAGAAAGCAGCTGGGATGTCTAACTTCTACTGCAGTAAAATCAGTACGGCACTGAATAGAACATTTGGTTTGATTTTATGCTTGAGTATTTAATGCAGTTTTTTAGGACCTGATTCCTTCACCCAATACTTTCTACTTAGGGTTTATTTGTGATTCATCATCATCCTTGCATTTTTGCAATAGCATGACATTTTTTACTCAGGTTTTTCATCATATGCTATAACCCACAAACTGAATCTCTTTTTATGATTACTTTATCATCTTAAAAACACTAAAAGAAATGACATGCACTACATATAAATGAACATCATTAGCATTTACTTTCAAGTGTACCATTGACAGTAACAGCAGTACTCATCTTCCCTCTTATTCTTTTTTTTTTTTTTCCCCCCCCCAGACTCTTCATACTTTTGTAACTATTAGAGCTCAAAAAATAAGCTTAATGCATCTGCAGGCTTACCAATGTTGCTACCACTTGAGCTACCTCCCCCATCACTCTTCCTGGATCTTGTATTTCAATCATCATTATATAGGCTTTGTTGATTCAATATTGTCTTTTATGCACTAAGTTCGTAAAGCCTTATTAAAGTTTAATGAAGACATGAAATTGGATAATATTTGCATGTAAAATAAATCTGTAGTCTAAGCAATACAAAGTATCTATAATCATCAAAACAAATCATTCAGCTCGAGACAATAAAAAGGGAATGCAAACCAGAGAACAATTTCTACAGAATCTCCTCCTGGTAATCAACTACCAGAGGTTCACTATCTACAATCGTTTAACGTATAAAAGAATACTTACTGAATTGATATTTAATCATTTTTTTTTTTTCTACATTAGAAACCCAGATATCTATAAGATTCTGAAATGCAGTGAGAGCTTATTCTAATTTTTAGTTATTTCTAAAAATGCAACCCCAGAATACATCAATTAAGTGTAAACTATGACATATCGGCTAAGTGGCAGATGGAGGAGCCCTTTGCTCCTCATACTACAGAACAACATGGAAGGAAGGAATCAGTTTCAATATACCATTAAAATTAAAAAACAAAAATAAAAACATAGTGACAGGAGAGATGAAGGTGCATATCCTTTTGCTCTTGTACTATCTGCAGGAGATCTAAGCAATTTAAGACCTAATTTATTCCAAGATCAAAGTTGTCCTAGTTCAAGTCTCTCTGCTGGCAGAAATGATTTTAAACTAGCAAATTATTTTACTGTTTTTGTAGTGGTTCTCAGGAGATGTGTTTTTATGTTCTTCCAATATAGTAGGAGATGACTGAAGACTAGGAAATATTTTGGCCGAGTCAAAGCCAACTCAGAAGTCTGCTTCTCCTTGAATACAGGCAGAACAGCACTTGTTATTCTTAATGCAAATGATACCTCCACTAGTTAAGGAAGAAGATAGCATGTCCCTCGTGAACTGCCACTAGAATTGAGACAATGCTGCAAAATAATGTCTATGAATATTCATTTCAATCTTAAAACACATTTACTTGGACTTCAATTTTGCATCCCTTTTGTGTTTGCTTTTGGCATGTTCTAGTAAATTAATTGCTAGCAGAAATGTTTGCTGAAGCTGTGAATTTTAAGCAAATACTACAAAATATTTACTGAAAGTGCCCTTTGAATTTACAGTTGTGGTTATAGCCAGCAGCAACATGATTCTTTAGGTTAATTTAGACATGTCAATGGGGAAGAAAACAGCAGGTAAGCCACATCTTTGATTTCCTGCTATTAAAATCAGCAAGAAACCATTCATGAGTCATAGTGACTTAATTGCAGATAGATGCAGTAAATAATTTTGGATGATAAATATTGCAGAACATGCAAGTAGTCCAAAAACATACTGTAATGTTAGGATGACACAACCTTTGTTACTCCAGTGTGATTACACACATGGCTTTACAACATCCCTAGTGCTGGAACTGCTGCAGGAATGGCAGCTCCTGCTTTACCTAAACAAGCACTTTACTGCTGGCACTTTTTTTTTGTGATTTTTCTCCTTCTTCCCCCCCACATCAGAAGTCTGCATATTAAATTTGAATGTTTATACAACTGGAGGGGAAAACAAAACAAACAAACCACAACAACAAAAAACAACAGTAGCATGTAAACTGCAGACGACATCAAAATGCCATCCTGAAACTTGTGAGGGGGTAGATACATACCATCCATTGTAAAATGAGGTACAGTCTGTTTTCTGCAGGCTATACACAAATATTACTTACATTTTTAAGCTTTACTTAAACTCCTGACATAGCTGCGAAGCCTGGGATTTCAACATAGCAAAGTACAATTAACAACATTTGTGTTTTTGACTTGCAGTGTGTGACAGATTCATTTTGCTAACCTGAGCTGCTTTTGAATGATGATTGCAGCAGGGAATGTGCCCCTTGCTCTCACCAGGTCCATGTCCTTCCTAACTCTTTGATGAATATTTACTTCACATGAGTATTTACAACATCTCCTGCCAACCTCAGGCACCCTCCAATGACTGGACCTCGTTCAGGTTTTGTTTACAGTGTACTTAGCTCTCTCTTTCTCTCCCCCAAAACACCATATGTCTATGAAATCATTAAGATAATCGAAGATATACATGCTTCATGTGTATATCTATGCCTACAATAACACAGACTATAGCCATTCCAGCAGAGTGCAGTCCCTTTTCTGCTTAATAAGGTGTCTTGTTAACATCTCTTTTCACCAGCAGTATTAGATGCTACAAACCACTGTTTCTGCTGCAGCTATGAAATGGCCTGACCTGGCAACACAAATACTGTCTGAGCAGAAGAGCAAAGTAACACAGCTCTTCAAGAGATCGTTGGGTTTGCAGAAAGTCAACCTTGTAGACTCCTAGCTCTAAATAAGCCTTTTATTAAAGCATCAAAAACAAAACAACAGCCACACATACACACCCCTCAGAATACCAGTATGAACTTTCATTGGAGTATCTATGAAATAGAGATCTTACAGCAAGGGACACATATGACTAACGCAAGGTGGTGTCCACATAACTTTAAAATATTTTATGAGAAACAGGTGCTTGCTACTGAAAAGGAGAGGTTGAAAAGAGACTGTGGAATTAGATTCATCTTCTTGGAATGGCATGACTTCAGGGAAAAAACAGTTATTAAGCAGCAGCAGAAAGACTTCCTCCAGAATAGTCAAACTTATAAGGTAACAGTTGAAAAATAATAAAAACATGTTTGCCTCAATTATTTCTCAGGTAATTAAGGTCAGAAATTGGAAGTACTGAAGGACATTTTGCTTAAAAGTTCAGCAAGCAGAGGGAGAAAATGTTCTACTATATCTGTGCAGAGGCATGTAACACTGAAGAAAAATCATGAAGGAAATAATAAACTTTATTGGGATGATAGATGAGTTTATTTCTGCTTTTCAAGATGCAGCATTTCAGCTCTTGGCTTCTATTCTCTAAAGACATTTTATGACTAAATAAAATCTTGTACTTTTATTAGGATGTTTATACAGGCAAAAAAATAAACTCTCAATCTTTGGTGAATAAGCCTCAAAAGAATTCCTCAAAATCCTACAGATTGCTCTCTACCAAAAGATTGTGAAAAACAGCACTGCAAACAGAGTAAACTAAAAAACAAACAAACAAAAAAAGGAATTTGAAGATAATTCAAAGAAGCAACCATAGTGCACGAAGATGCCTTCAACATTTTCAATACTTGAATACTGAAATACATATTTCCATAAAAAAATAAAAGTAATCTATACTTCCCTTTACTGATTTGCTGCCATACAGCATTCACTTTAAGACAAAAAAAATAAATAAATAAAAAAAGTCTTATAATCAGAATATTGCTTTTCTATTTTTCTATTCCACAGTGTTTAGAGGAAAATTGTGATTTTTTTCTTAAGATTCATACTTTCAGTTAGTCATATGCATATTTCATAGCTTCTTCCAATAAAGTATTTTATAAGCACTACTTAATAGGAAATTACTCTTCTGTTTCCTGTGATGTAAATCACTCAAAAACAATAATAATGAGTAGTAATTACCCTGAAACTCTTTTCTATAACTTTTCTTTTATAAGATCTGAGGTTAACAGACTTATCACTGATTTGCCTCACCTATTTTAACACAGTGCTGACTACTGAGTAGATTTAATTTAACCTTGCCTATTTTTTCAGCTTGGATTTCACCTGCCCAGCAGTACAGTATGACCTGACAAAGCAGTGACATGTTGTGCTCTTGAGTGGCATCGGAAAGTGGAAGGCAGCTATGTGAACCTGTGATCTATGTTCAAATGAGTGAGGATGTTGTCTTTAGCTGAGAAACTTCTCACTCATTAGCAAAAAAGATTTATGACTGTTTTGGGACTTGCAGGTTTCCATTCAACTGGATACCTCTAGAAGTAACAGCAAGTGGTTCCATTCAAAGATGAGAAAGTTTGGACCAGTCTTTATTTCAGATTAGCTGACGGGAGTTTCAACCTCATACAGATACCCTTCTTCTCACTAGGCATCACCAAGTGAAGATGGCAACTTTCCTGTTCACAATGCAAGAGATCTATTAGTCAGTTCTGTCTGCCTCCCTCCCCGTCCCCAAGGGAGTATTTTCATTCATGTCCCTAAAAACCGGTCATGTGAACACCTACTGGGAAAAGAAAGTTGACAAAATTTGAGAAGGGTCAAATAATTCACTCAGACTCTGAGGAGTGAGTTGTTTCATATCTTGTTTAGTTAGTGATCTGTTTTGTCCTTTGAACTGGAGAAATTTTAGAAGACATTTTAGCCAGCCTGGGACTTGAGGTAGTAAACAGTGTGATGTTCTTCTACTCTGTTTCAAATTCCTACTTGTTTAGGAGTACCTCATTACTGAAGAGATGAAGACTGATCCAGTTGGGATAAGATTAAAATACATGCCTTGTGTTTTTTTTTTTTTTGTTTGTTTGTTTGTTTTTATTAGTTACTATCCAAGTAATAAGCACTTGATAGTAGGTGTTAACCTGCTGTTATTATTCTGGGTGGAATGAAACTCTGGGTGGTGGCTTCTGTTACAAATGAATTTCCCAGGTGTTAAGATGTACAGCTATATCTACCATCTCACTTGAACAGCAGGACTAGAAACATAAAGAAATGATACTGGTCATTATTAAGAAGTTAATAATATAACTGCTTACAATCCTTTTCTTTTAGGTTTATTAACCATCACTCAAGGACATTTTGAGGCATTACCATTTTCACCTAGGATTCTGATAAACATTTCAAATCTTTATTACAATCCTGTACTTCGCATAAAAACCTGTTTGAATATATTATTATGTAGAAGGCAACTATCAATGTTGGGGTGGATACACCATCAGACAGTAAAAATAACGTATGACTCAACTCAAAAGAATTAGATGCATTAAGATGTGAAAATTCAAGTTTCTAAAGGTATCTCCAGAAATAGAAGAATTCACAAGTGGTCCACAAATAAAATGAGAATAGAGTTTTGTAATCTACTGTTTACCTGTCACTTCTAATTTCAAAAACAAAAATAACCACTATTTCACAGACTGCATTTGTAAATAGTTTTGCTCAAGTATTTCTATAAATTTTTTTTCAGAATACCTTTAGAGTTATAACATGAAAACAATTAGGAAAACCAATGGCCTAAAAAAGGGATAATTTACAATTATTGAATAAGAAGCTAAAGGAAAGATTTCTTGTTTTATACACACACTACAGAGCTGAAAAGTGCCATGGAAATCTGAAATTTACTTCAAGGCAGAAATACACTCAACCACTTCCAAATGCAAGAGAGAAAACAGGTTGTGGGGCAGAGGGGAGGTCTGCTCAGTTCTTGGAGTATTCTGTTTCTATGAGAAATTGGATAAATAGATTTGCACAAGGCTCATTTTGCAGAGATAGTCAAGATGTCAAGGACTAGTGTTTACAATTGGATTTGTTGTCTCAATGTATAAAAGCAAAGTATTTATATACTTTATAAAGACAACTTTAGATATTTCTGACTGTTCACAGGATCGAGGGTGATGACAATGAGGTGGCACAATCAGTTATCATAAAACTTGATGTTTGGAATAAACAGGATGATCTAAATTAACAAGTGCAGTGGTCTTCCATTCCTAATAAGAACCATAAAACAGAGCTCAAATCATGAAAGCAAATGTTGTGGCAACAAACTAAACCAGAATGCTAACTCATAGTAAATCCTTGGCAAAGTTATGATACTGGAAAATAACACCCTAGCTCGGTGACTGTTTAAAAAGAACATCTCCAAGTATTGATATATTTCTTAAGTATAGCTAACTTTTCACAGACTTTTCTCTGCAACATATGGAAAATCATCCTCCTTTCTTTCATGCTAAAATTAAAGTGCCACCCACAGGAGGAGAGAACAAAGAATAGCTGTGCAGCCCACCTTGAAAGAGCAACTGTCTGAGCAAGATACTCCATGAAGAGATATGCAGTAAATTAATTACTCCCTGGAGCAAGCTGTGCTGGGAGGTGCAATCATGTGCATTCAAGGAAGATGGAGAAAAATGCAAATAATCTCACGTATTTCTAAAGTATTTCTTACTGACAGAAAAATACTGACAAGTCTTGAGATTGGCCAGAACATCAGAGGGGCCTGGACAATACAAATTCCTCCTTAGTGTACATCCACGGTGGCAATGTGACATCTGAAGCCAGTTACAGCTGAAAATAATGCAATTAAGAGAAACCACTGAAGTGATCAGTGCTGAAAAATAATTTTTCGAGTTTTTTTCTAAATCTATGGCTAGTTGGAACAAACAGCACACAGCTACATTGATAGAAGTCCACAGCTTTCTGGCCAGACTCTTTTTAAAAACACTAGCCTTTGGAGGCATGATCCCTCCAGTGTCACAACTGGTATGGTTTTAGATAAAATTAAATCTAAGCATATAATTTAGTCCAATGAATGTAATAAAGGAAGGTAACGAGTTCAGATAGTACTAAGAAGAGGAAAACAGTTACTAGCAGCAAGTAACAACTGTATGGCACTGGTGGGCCTTAGGTACAGTGTTCCTTTAGGTGGGGCCAGAATATCCATTTCAGAGTTTTATCTGATTTCATGTAATCTCTAACATCTAATCCAAAAATGCATCAAGGCCATGGGAGTAAACCCATAATTTACAGTAGCATTTGAACAAGAGATTGCTCCCTTTAAGATACATAAATGTGTTTTTTCTTAACAAGGAATGAAGCTAATTCTTAGTTACAGACAGCATTATCAGGGACAAAACTCCTGCAGGACAGGCGAATGTTTGCTGAATTTGAGGTTTTGGTTAAAATTGGCCTCAGACAAGTGCCAAAGCCAATTACTGCACTGATCTGTGCCCATTATACCTAATGGTGCGTAAATCAACTTGGAATCTAGCCTTAGCATTCGAGGGAAAGACATTGAAGACTCAACACGACAAGAACCACCATAGTTCTTAAGTTACCAAAGGCCAACATTTCTTGACTAAATGTTTAGCCTTAACTTGATATAGATACATAAATCTGTTTGGAAGGAATTAATTAATGAAGAATTTATCCTGTTTTAAAAAGCAAGATAACAGTAAAAAGAAAGTCTAGATTTAAAACATCTCCATTTGCAATTGAAATCCTCAAAAATGGTTCATTGCATTTGAGATTGATCTGGCTGGATATTGCTGGTAATAGTACTCCTAGTTAAAAACAGATTTACCCTTAGCCAGGACTAAGATAATTTTCTTCCAGGGTTATTTTGCTAATCTAGTCATCAAGACTCATACAGTAACGAAGAATTCTGAAAGAGTAAATATTGTCACTTTATATATCATGTAGATTCCCTAAGATGTATTCATGATGCACAATAAACATTTATGACTTTTTTTTTTTCTGGGGGGGGGGGGGGGGGGGACGACATCCTATTTTATCCTATCTTCAGAAATTACACAGGAATAAAGTAGTTTTTTTTTTTTTTTTCTTAAAAAAAAATCTGTATTTTACCCTAAAAAATAAATTTTTATTCAGCATAATTTATACCTTTAGAACTTAAACCTAAGACTCTGAACAACTTCCATGAGATTTCAGCTATATAAACTCAGGTTTTCATCAGAAATAATAATAATCATCATCATTATCATCCATCGCTGTGTATGTGTAATATAAGCGTGGATGGAAAACATAAAAAAAAAAACCTAAATATTATTATTATTATTTTTTTTTTTTTTTGTGAGAAATGATTCCATCAACTGAACATAGAGGTTAAAAAAAAAAAAAAAAAAGTACGACAAATAAAAAGGATTGATACTGTTAACCTGTGGTTGTATTTGGGAACTAAAGAAATGGTATGAAGGGGAAAAAAATGCAGCAGAGGATTGGGTGACATGCATGATGTATGTATAGTTCCTTTTAGGTGTATTTCCTTGCAGAAAGACAGTCTAATGAATTATCCAGTTCAGCTAGATTCAAGAAAAAAAATGCTGCAAATTAACCACAGTTTTTTGTTTGTTTGTTTTTGTTTTTTATTTTTTTCCCCCAGGACACTAGCCATATAGCATAGATAAATGCATGTGTGCATGCTCACATGCAGCTCTCCAGCAGAAAACAGCTTTCCTGTATGTTGTACACTCATTCTTGAGGCAGTAGCTGGAATACACCATATAGAACAGCACAGCCACCTCTTCAAGCCCTCCAAAACAAAATACCACCCACTACAGGTTATTTTACATAATTTCCAATTACAGCAAGATGTTGTACAGTTTGCCTGTAGATGTTTTAAGCATCATATGAATTACCATTGCTCTCAGGATCCTCAGCCTGGCTATGAGTTCTATGGTGTTCCACCTCATACACCTGCAAACAGACCATTCCCTGCCATTCTAGTAATAAATCAGTCTTACTAAGGACTTAGATGTTTTTTATTCCATTTCTAATACCTAATAATCAAAGATATGTCACAGGTACCTTCCCACTTCTACTTTAATTTACCTGAGTGTAAATGGGTATTATCTCAAAATTGGCATAAAATGGTGAAAGGAAAAAGTGACTGTTTTGCAGTAGAAATCTGCACGTACCAGCAGAACACCAGGTTGAAATAACAATATCCTGCCCTTGCAAGGTTAGTAGAGAGATCCAATATTTTAAGAAGAAAGTGATCTACCTTAAAAGATAAAAATGCCTTCCATGTCCTTCCTGTAGCTTTTGACTCTCTATTTTTATTTTTAATCTTCTAATACCAATAAAGAATTAAAAAAAAAAAAAGAGCTGTGTGGATAATCCATTATTGTTGGAGAGTAGCTACAGCTTTATCACACAGAAAAGGCCTTGCAGTTCTCATTGGTCTTTTTTAAAAGATCTTTCCAAGTGGGTTCACATCTGCATAGAAAGTTCTTTCTATTGCACTGGCCTAGCTTTCCTTATTTATGCACTACAAATATTTTATCGTAGTAAGACCTCTCTCTGCATCAAAACTATATGCTGTTATCAGACCTTACAAATCCTCCAGCTGAGTTTTCCTTACAGACTTTCCTTACAAGCTAAAGACATATAACACCATATTTTAAAATGCAATAAATCTGAAACTACAGAATTTAGTTCAACCTTTTTTCTTATATTTCCTCCATCCAACAGAACTCTAAACCAAATAACCTCACTGGGAAGCAATGAATTTAGGGAAGATTGCATCTACTAAAGTTTTTGATGTGAAAAACAATGCTCTCTTTGGTCTATGACGTGGCAATATATATACATTGCTTATCAAAAGCAGAACACTTCTTCCCCTATGGTTAGAAACTGATTCACAAATTCTCATAATGGAGAAAAAGAAAGGTATCAAAGACAAATTGACTGGCTCAGAAATTTTGTCTGGGAGATTAAGTCTGTATGCTGTGACTACAAAAGAAAGCTTCCAGTAAGTAGTAAGGAAATGAAACACCCTACTAAAAGAGGAAATTATGGATTTTTTTATTTATTTTTTTTCAGCAGTAAAAGTATGGATATTCATATTGCCTGGCTTTATGCAGCCAACACCGTTGTCTAAGCAAATGCAGAGAACCATATCAGTATGTGACACATCCAAAGCTGATTCAAAATGCCTAGCCTACCAGTACAACTATTTTCCCCGCATATTAAGCTGACTGCTAAACCACAGTTTATGCATAGCCTGAGTTGTTTCTACTTTGAATTGCTTTGAGATTCCCCACCTCTTTACTGGCATATAGGACCAGGGGAGACTTAGGCTCCCTGCTACTCCATGTGTTCTTGGCCACAGAATGGATAAAATGTGTGTCTATGAAAGAAAAGTCTTTCCAATGATTCATTTTTCACCTGCTTTTATAGGAGCATATACATAAAAATAATAAAAAGGGAAACAAAACAAAATGCTACAAAGATGATACAATTATCACCTTGGGGATAGGAGAAGGAATGAGCCAGACATGACAGATGTGAGTTGCATCACTTAATGCCTAGCTGCCAGGCTCCTGGATACTGAAGTGGTAGAAGAAGCCTAACAGAATATGACTGGAAAGGTAACAGAAAGCAGACATGAACCTCTGATTGATGGTTAGCTAAAACACTAAATTCAGACTTCAGAAAGGATGAAAAATATTTAATTCTTCATAAAAACGGTGCTGAATGAACAGTGTCAAACTCAATTCATAGTTAGCATTTTAGCTAATTGCAGTCATGCATTTAAAATAACTACAACTGTGGGGAAAAAATGAAATTAAATTTGTGTAGGGAAGCATGGCAGTTAAATAGTGATTATCAAGGAAAATTATGGGGCTTCTGGGAAGCACTCAAAGCATTGATCCCAAATAATTTACCATTCATGGGTAAAAGACTGCACGTTTTATAGTTCCATAGAGTATTACTTCGTCTTCAGTGAGAGAAGAGGTAAGGCCCTTAACATACCACAGTGAGACCTACACATCCTGCTACATAATATGTAGACTACAAAGACAGAACACAACAGAAGCTTGAACCTTTCCTGCATTAGACCATGTAATTATGCAAAATTACATAGATTGACTTTCATCACCTATATTGAGACAAGTGAGATCTTAGCGTCCTGCCTCAGAACTGCAGAGACAAATGGCAGGACTCAGTACCAACATCTGTACATTAGTACATTTTGGGTTGGTTTTACCTAAAATTCTTGATAGAACTGACCACCTGAATGGTCGTTAAAGGTTGGATGCACAAGATGGCCTCATGGAGCACATCCATCTTTGAGCCTATTTGCATTTTTGTCCAGATCAGAAATGAACCTTCCAATCTTCACAGAATCACAGAATCACAGAATTTTCTAGGTTGGAAGAGACCTCAAGATCATCGAGTCCAACCTCTGACCTAACACTAACAGTCCCCACTAAACCATTTCCCTAAGCTCTACATCTAAACGTCTTTTGAAGACTTCCAGGGATGGTGACTCCACCACTTCCCTGGGCAGCCTGTTCCAGTGCCTCACAACCCTTTCAGTGAAGAAGTTCTTCCTAACATCTAACCTAAAACTCCCCTGGCTCAACTTAAGCCCATTCCCCCTCGTCCTGTCACCAGGCACGTGGGAGAACAGGCCAACCCCCACCTCGCTACAGCCTCCCTTGAGATACCCATAGAGAGCGATAAGGTCGCCCCTGAGCCTCCTCTTCTCCAGGCTGAACAAGCCCAGCTCCCTCAGCCGCTCCTCGTAGGACTTGTTCTCCAGGCCCCTCACCAGCTTCGTCGCCCTTCTCTGCACCCGCTCAAGCACCTCGATGTCCTTCTTGTAGCGAGGGGCCCAAAACTGAACACAGTACTCAAGGTGCGGCCTCACCAGAGCCGAGTACAGGGGGACGATCCCCTCCCTAGCCCTGCTGGCCACACTGTTCCTGATACAAGCCAGGATGCCGTTGGCCTTCTTGGCCACCTGAGCACACTGCTGGCTCATATTCAGCTGACTATCCACCATCACTCCCAGGTCCTTCTCTGCCTGGCAGCTCTCCAACCATTCCTCTCCCAGCCTGTAGCTCTGCTTGGGGTTATTGCGCCCCAGGTGCAGGACCCGGCACTTGGCCTTGTTGAACTTCATGCAGTTACATCCTCTTAGCCTGTAAATGGCCATGGCACATACCATGCCCTGACAGGCATATTCCTATCAGGGTAAACTAATTAAAGAATCACTCCAATCTGATGAGACCCAACCTCCAACAAGCATTTAGTCTACAGGAGCAGGTAACAGATAATGACTGAAATCCACTTGGTAAAGTTAGATACCTACTACCAACTGTTTTGCTATAAAGATTTACTGCTCCAACTGGGTCATGCTAGGTGGTTAATATGTTCACAGCCAACGTGCCTGCCTTAGGCCAGCTCTGTTTTTCTTTAAATGGCACTAAGTTAAAAAAAAAAAAAATAAAAATTAAGATAAATAAAAACTGACCTGCAGCTGACTTCAAGCTACTCTTAGTATTTCTGGATAAAAAGTCCTTTCTGCAGATTATACGTATTCTGATTGTTTTAAACAACACTATGCAGCATGCAAGAAAGACAGAGTGTAGAGAACCATGTGAACAAGATTAGATTTATTTTTATTTTTTTTTTTTAAACTTTCTTGGTTAATGATTTTTGGGATGGAAAACAGACATTTTTCAGCTGCACTGCTTAATTGCAGAACCAAGTTGGTGTCAAAGGTTTTCATGGGAAAATATAATTAGCACTGACTCAAAAGGCAAATAACTTCTGTTTCCATCCCACCAAGTAGGCAATAGCTTTAAAGCTATATTTAGACTTTAATAAACTCACTTCACAATCTGAATTTTACAGTGAAAAAGACACCAATGAAATTAAAGTTTAGGAATAATATATTCTATATTCTACATGCCTTGACAAATCAGAAGTTATGTCAACATGGCTCAGGTAAATACCTTGTTGGACATCATTACTCAAACTGCTGTCAAAGTACTTAGCTAGCTGAATCCAAGGAAGTGCTTTTTTTTTGTTTTGTTTTGTTTTTAAGGCAACATTTTTATTTATTTATATATTTTTTTTCAACCTTAAGCAGTTGTAGTTTGACTGTCTAGAAAGCTTTGAGAGATATTCAACTGTCCTTTCATGGTGACCAGTTCCATTCTTCAGGGTCCTCCCTTATATCTATATGTCTTTACCAAAAGAATGCCAGAATGTGTGAATGTGAGACCATCCTCCAAACATGCAAATGGCATCTGCGTGCTTTAAAAGAGAAAAGAAATCAGGAAAAAAAAAAAAATACTGTTAAGCTTCTGCTCCCACTGCTAGTCTTCTCACATTTGAAGTATCAGGAATAAATTCAGCCAAAACAAGCAAACAGAAACCTCAGTTTTGAAACAAGAGTTGTCATGTAATCACGTTTAATCTCAGAAACCTAATTAGCATTGATGTTAGGCAAAAGAGATGTTATCTCCTCTATCCCAATGTCACCAAGTAAACTCAAGCAAAAGTTCCTCCCTGGAACATTATAGCTTTGTAGTTAAGATCAACTGAAATTTATAAGTTGTATAGAGTTTCCCAAGCCAAAGTGATGCCACTAAAATAATTGACTACTTTCTTTCTACAAATGTAAGATCTGACACGAACACTGAAGTTATCATTTAATTCAGTGTATCCTAAGTCTTTCTCTGCTCAGGTCTTCAAGAAAACGTATGGGTATTTGAATATTCACAGGAAGCATATTGATACAAGTAGTATATCAGTACAAATGAGAAGCTTTTCATAGCCAAAACAAATCATTATAACGCACAGAAATCAATATCTTTCATTTTTTTCATTATACTTCAGTTCTGTTCACATCCCATACTGTTGAAATGATAATAAAGAACTACCCTTATCAGCTGCTCAAGTGCATAATACAACAGTCACAGATTTTAAATACTTGTTAGGAAAAGCAAATCCTTTAGGGGAATGTTTCCTTTCCATATTTTCAGGCAAATGCAGGAATAGAAGCACTCAGCTACTGTTTAGACTCCCCGCCCTTTGTTACCATCAAATATCAAAATATCACTGATTAATTCTTGGCAGACAGTGTATTTTTGTGACATTCCAAATTAAGTGGAAACGTGAAGTATCCACAAATCTAAAAGCCTAAACTCTCTAAACATGTATTTTAACATCAAAATATTTACTCCATGTTATTTTAAATAAATTTAAATAAATTAGCCTATCTACAAAACAAGATTTCACAAAAGCCATCATATGTATTTATTATTTTTTAAACTAAGTTTTTAACTAGAAGAGTGCAGAATGGTGCAAGTTCATGAAAAGTTTTCACTGAGAACACACTGCATCCTGCATTATTTCTGATTGGGAACCTGGAATTTCTTTACTTTCGAGATAAATGTACTGCTTCTGAAAAGGATTCTACAGCTCCTAGTCCCTTGGAACTGCAACAATAACTGGACTGAGCAATTAAGCTTGACAAATACTGAGTAAAGATTGGCAATTTTTAATTACTTAGCATGGGAGTGATGACTACAGGCCTTCTGGACAGGTCATATTTATCGTGCCATTCAGCTTTTACAGTACTGAGCAGTTTTATGAAACAGAATAGGGACTAATACCACCTTAAAGAGCATTTAATCCTAACGGTTTCTGTAGTGTTTTAGGGCCTTCACCAGGAAATTGAATATTTGTCTGAAAGAGGAGAGCCAGTGGACTCATCAAAACACAAATAATAAATGAGAGGAAGGTACAAAGTGAGGCAGCTATGTTTTCATAATTCCTGAAACTGTACCAGATGGCCCAATGCTTGCCTTTCATTAACTAGTGTGCTGGGATAAAGCTGTGTTAATTAAATCACTAAACTACCACTAATTCTTTGTTATTTACTAATTCAACAAATTTAATTTTTTTGTTTCGTTCAATACAGCAAATTCTAATTAAGTCTTGTAAAGTTAAAATGATCAATAATTAAATAAAATAGATGAATAATGATATACGGTTGTCTCTGTTGTAATACCAGCAACAAAACAGAAGTTTGAGGCACACAGTAGCTTACAAGGAAGGAACATTTTGCAGGAAAAAGACAACAGAACAAAATATTCGAGCAAGAACTTTATAATGTACTTGCTAGAGCATCACAAATGCTGCCAGCACGCTAATCAAGATGTGGGCTGTTTACCACCAAGCGTGCAGCTTTTCACTGAGATCACCCCACAAATGGTACAGTCTTCTCAGAACCTGATTTTATGCCCTCTCCCCCCTCCCCCAGTCATACAGTTTCAGCTTCACTGATTTTATAACATGCAGCACTCCAAGCTGTAAAGAGCAGGTCCCATCTCTGCTCAGGTTTCCCTTTACCACAAAGTCAAAATCTTGTCAGGAAAGTAGCTGGAGTGCCAGGCATTCTTGTTACCCTTTCCTCCCTCATGGCCTTTCGGGGGAAAACAGCCAGCTGAGCAAGCCAGAGCAAGCCACCAACTGTCCTAATTGTTCCCAGCAGGACTAGCAATTCAGTCTTATCTGAGTGTTTCCCCTCATTTCGCTCTCTGCTTGCAGCAAGCGGTCCTAGGAGTGCAGAACATTATTTATTAGGAGCTGTTCCTTCACTCAGCTATAGTCACAGTCAAGTCCTTCCTTTCTTTATCTAATGTGCTGAAATTTGAGAGCCAGCAGAAAAAAATTACTCCATAAAATAATCAGACTTGCTCTTTTCTTTCTCCCATGCAAGGCCTCGGGCAGCCTTCTGGGTGCCTGATGAAGAGGCACATCAGCTCTAGGACAACAAAGGTGCAGCCCAGCAGGCACACAAAGCCCTGGAGGCTAAAGAGTGAGGAGCGGGAAGCAGAGGAGGACTGCTCCTGCTCCAGAAGGGCTTCTTCACATTGCTTGGCTAAGAAGTAGCATGGCAGAGCTCAGGGGCCATGTTAAAACACATATTAGACTTGAAAACAAGCTAACATTTTTTTTTTTTTCTAGTTAGGGAGTTGGGCCTACTTCATAGCATATGAACTCATCCAACAAAAATACTTGCAAACTCACAGACAATTACTATGAAAATTTTTATTACTTTGTATGTATTTTTGAAGGCAGAGAACTGTACAGAAAATTGATACTTCAGGAAAAAAAAAATTATGATTACAATTGACGCTGTGTTCATATTCCAGCCCCATTCATATCTTGTTCCTTCTCCGTGTGTGGAAAAATGCCCCGCCACTAACACATGTGCAAGGCTGACAAATATATGAAATCAGTACAGAAAACAAATTTACCTCCAATACAGGAGAATCTTCTGTCAGGAGAGAGAAAATATCACTGTTAAGTGAAGATTTTTTTATTTAATTTTTTTCCCACTGAAAGCTGGACTGTAGCGAAGACTGTTGAGAGGATGGTGGGAGTAGCACCCAGGGTTAATTACCAGTGTCACCCTAGAGAAGACAGATCATTAGCAGCACACAGAATGGATAACTACTTCCTTGGGTAACAGCTGCAGAGCTAATACTCTAAAAAAAAAAAAATAAAAAAAAAATTGGCAAATGAGCCTCTATCAAATATTTATGCCAAAATGCTCAGCTATGTGTATGACAGGTGTAACTAACCTGTCCAGTTTTTAATCCCTTCCATATTTGTATTTATGGTTTTTAATTGCGTAGTCTTGATACACTCACCCATGAATTATGCCTGTGCCAAAAAGCTAGGAGCTGGACTCGTTCGTTCGCATTCTAATAACTAATTATTATTTGGCTGTTAACAAATGGTGATATTCTAGGAGATGTATTTGCTTGATTTTATTCCTGAGGCTTTTCTTAAAATATATACATGTATACACATACACAAACGTGCATGTAGGACACGTTAACACCATTTTCCTTCTGAAGCATTAGTGAAAGGAAATGAAAGCAAGCAACTGAATTACATAAAGGGCTGCTTTCTTGGAAGGTTTCCCAAGAGATTAGTTCAAGAATTTGAGTTGTCAGAGAAACCTCAGCTGCAGAGCCTGCTCATGGAGATGGACAGGCTACCAAACCCGTTTCTGTCCTCAGATGAAGTGTACAGCATTTCTGCCACCGTCCTTCTGAAGTCGCTTGCAAACTGAGAAACAACTCAAGGCTAAAACACCAAGTAAATCTCATCCCTGGTGCCTTTGGGGCAACACATCGGTCTGACTCCCTCCTGAACAAGTTCAGCTCCTGTGAAAGCACCTCCCTGCCCCAGCAGTGCTCAGGCAGAGTGGGGTGAGACACTGGGGCTCACTGTTGACAAAACTCATGGAAGTCTGTAAAGTGCTGAAGAGCACCAGTTCTCAGAGTGCATGCATAAACCTCCTTTAACATCCATTTTTGGGAAATGATTAAGAGACAAATATACCACAAAATGTGAAGCCTAACAGCTTTTATATTGGTTTTAACTGAGAGAAATAAAAGTTGTAGCCAATTTTAGTTATAAAAACTGGTATGTTGGGCTTTTTTCCCCCCTTTATATTTATTTAAGCATCAGAATCTCTCTCCCCTCCACTCTGTGTGCCTCCCTCTCCCTTCCCCGAAACGAATTGTTTGTATTAAAGAGATATTTCTGTCTTTTCATACATTTCTTCCTGTTTACTTGGCAAAATGTAATACATGTAGTTTATAAAACAATTATTATTTCATTTTTCCTGCTTATTCATTCCTTTGTAGAAAGGATTGCTTAACAATGCATACAAGCAAAGTGAGAAGAAGTTCAGTGGTCAAACTCCATTTATAGTAAGACAACTCAGACAGAAGACAGTTGATATAACAGACATGTACCTGTTATGGATATGATTCTATGATATGGATATACATGTACACACATGCAAGCATAGAGAATCTCAGCCACAACTTCCATTCCAAACAGAACACCCAAAGAAAGCACAATTTAAAAGTGCTAATGTTTCATTACACTACTAATGATAAAGAAACAAGGCTGATTTACATTGCGTTCTGACAGATGACTTTTTTCAGCTTTTCCTCTGGAAAAAATTGTTAACCTGGATGTGTTCCTTACTTGGGAAGAGACTGGAAAGAGGTGAAGTGTGTACAATTATACTTTTTTCCTGTTGTTTGTGATGCTCAGACTGAACTGTACCTCTATTAACTAAGGAGCTTAGCAAGGTCACAGTCTTTAAGGGATTATGCTCTACTGAATACTGAATAGTAGGTGTAAAATATTTTTCACCTGTACTAATGCCTCAGAAAGCAAATCTTGAAGAATTTAAAAAGTGATTTTGAATAGGTTTTGGGTGGGGGACTTCCCCCCCCTCTGCCCCATTTCCCTTTGACATTTTCTTTGTGCAAGAAAAAGAGGACTGTATTTAATGTATTTATTTCTTACTGCTATTCTGAAATAGAGAATATCAAAAAATTGAAGAGATTGGAGAATATTTGCAACTATTTAACTTACCTGTTGAGAAAAAAATACCATTTTTTTGGGGTAGGAAATACAGAGAAAAGGAGAATGACATAAGCAATCAGAAGAGAAACTTCATTCTTGTCCATATGCCCTCTGATCAAAGGGAAAACAAGACAGAATATATTTTTTTAATTGGTTGCATTATCTGGAGAAAATAATGGTATCAAATCTGGTGTACTAAGATACTCAAGATGCTATAGTCAAAAATCACTAACGTTACTGAATTAAATGCATGATGACCATTTAATTAAGTTTGTATTTTCATCCTTTAACATGTTTGTATTTCTTTTAAACCTAAACTCCTTGGATTTACAGGTCTAGAGATCATTACATGACCTGTTAATTGTATTTCATCCTAAACTGTTATCAATACAAACTTCCTATCAGTCAAATTCTGCTCAGGAACAAACACAAAGTATTTCCAAAATTCTCTCAAGTACCAGAAATACAACTGTTTATTGATTCATGTATATTGTCAGGAATCAGATTTGATCACAGCAGAATTCTCCAACTAGTTCTGCTCTTCCTTTGGAACACAAATGAAAATACTTTGACACTTTTATTATCAGTAGTGCTCTCAGAACAGAAACTACATTTTAACCCTGAACTGCCCAGTCTTTCTCTTCCCTTCTTGGTCTTAGATAAAGCTTTCCAACTTACTCATCTGTAGTGAATAGGTAAAGAAATTAGAGGCCTAACTAGATTATTTAAGTCATAATTTAAATCTCTGAAATTTCCAGTTTATCAAGGTCTGAAGGTCTGTAAAGAAATAATGAATAAATCTACCTTAATCAGAAAGAAGTCCACTCTTCCTCAGCTTGACATTTTCTGCTTTGTGCCATGTAATTTTTGTAAGGAATAATTATACTTTCATTATCTGAAAACTGATAATATTTAAAACGTAGACATAGGCACTGTAGTCTGCAGCCCGTATCAAAAATTCCATAGACATGAAGCATTGCAGCTGCTCAAACTCTCCACGCATTCCACATCACTTTTAGAAATACAAGGTTTTAATTAAAAACAACTTATTCTTGCTGGTTTGGATTGTTCTGCAACAATCTCACTTATTAATCTTTGACCCTGTACACCCAAAATGTCACTTGCTAAATTAGCTGTCTGCAGTACTGTTCTAATCAGATTATTTTAATACATATGCTTGCCATTGGCTCCTCTGCAGTCTCAAATAGATGCTTCACAGCCACTCTGATTTTTATTATTATTTTTTTTAAACAAAGTAACTCTGAACTATTCATTACATTTGCTGATCATGTCAAATTATGAATGATAAAATTATTTGCTGTGTCAGAGTAAATGTAATATTTTATGTACCTTGCTAATAGGTTCACATGCATGCAAAACTCTTTGGTAGTCCAGAAGTAGCATGTTAAATTCACTTAAAATACCATTTCCCACCCCCCCCCGCCACCCCTTCCCCTCAGTATGTCTTAGTTTTATGTAACATGTTTCAGCACACTAAGATACAAGTAAAAATTCAAATATAAGAGCTGAACCCATCATCATTACCTTTCACATATCCACAGTTGATGGATAGGAATTGTCAATTGTCTCCTACCTTAAAATATTAAATGAAGATACATGTGATCCTGTGATTCTTCTTTTTATTTATTTATTTTATTTATTTATTTATTTTCTCCAGCACATCAGTATACACTGTCTCTATTAACAAACCAAGCATTTACAAACCAAGGAAGAAGCTACATCTATTTCATACCCTAAAGTACCAGAATAAAGAGTAATTCTGCCATTAGGAAACTGGTAAGGAACAGACACTGGACTAGCATGGTCATTGTACACAGCAAATTAAGATGCTTATTTTGAGCAGACTCATCTTAAAGACAGACCTTATTTGAATACAAGAAATAGGTACCTCAAGATATGCAACTCATCAGTGGACATACCATTGGACAAAGAAGATTTTGATAGATCTGAGCTGTATTACCTCCAGGCAGAGAATGACAACTTCCTTTCATTGGGAAAACAGGGAGCTGAAAATGGAGAGGGGCAGTGCTCTTCACTACCACCTCTTGCACACATTACCATCAGTGGAAATGTTATTTAGTCACTGGGGAAAAAGGTTTCTACTGAGCACAAAAATTCTAACAAAGTTGACTTTTCATAAATTGTTCATTTGCTAAGTTTGTCAGTTATTACTAAAATCCACTTTCCCTGAGACTGTAAGGTCCTATAAAAGAAACAGCTTACCAGTCTACTAAGTGAATACATTGTGGAAAAAAAAGATATAATTTAATTTGGTAAATAGAGTTCATCAAAAATTTTATCCTCCCCCCTTATTTCTTTTAAGAATTAGTGGTGTTTCTTTTTTGTTTTTGTTTGTTTGTTTGTTTGTTTGTTTTTGTTTTTTTGTTTGTTTTCCCCTCAAGTTTCATAAAAATAGGTATTGAAATTATTATTTTTTAAGGGGAAAATTAAAGTCTTTCATTAACTTTTTTTTTTTTTTTTTTCCTGCAAACCATATCAAAAAATAATGGTAGGTATGAGAATACATTACTTATATCACTTTCTTCCATTGGGGAGGACAGAATACTATAAGATGGACATTTGAAAGTCTAATTAATATCCAAATCCAAAACTCTAATCCTTATGCACTCTAATTAAACTGTCCCTCATGAACTCTTCTTAAGAAAGAAACAGTTATTTTGCTTCCAAAGCACTGATTTTAAGAAAATAATGCATTGTTTGTATTTTTGCTTCTCAGGTGGAAACAACCATTGAATTGTACTGCTAGCTGTTTGTAAACTGATTTTGTTTAAAAAATAATAATAAACCAAAAACCAGGCTAGCGCTGCAAGTATTTTAATCACAGACTGTAAGAGCAGAGAGGAAAAGCAAGCTTTATGGTGAACAAAGCAGTCTGTCATGCTATTGTGCCCTGAGGGTGAATATAATGCTAGATGTTTTATCAAATAAAATAAAAACAGCTTGTACCTTTCTTCATTAATTGGTTCATGATTGAACTTTAATAAACCCACAAACTGTCTTCAAAAGTTTCCTTCCCATTTTTTTAAGCTTTATCTTTTTATTTAAAATTTCCTTGTTTAATGGAATTTCTCAAGTTCAGTGCAGTGACAGGGTTTTACTGCCATTGAGTGCTTTATTCTATTTCAAAGCATTTCAAACCAGCATATGCATTCTTGCTCAAAATATTTTCTTATAATTTTCATCATATTTCTCTATAATCTTTTCAACTAGCTTATCTATATATGTTTTTCTACCTTTACAGATAACTCATCCAGAGTTGTACTATTTAAAGGTTATCCTCCAAGAAAATAGTAACTATTTTGAAATCATTAGAAAGAGAAAATGAATAAGGAAACAATGGCAAAGCAAACATTTAAAGTAATCCACATCCTTAAATTGTTTGTTTCTTGCCACCAGCTAGTATATTTAGACAGCCAAAGATATCTAGTATGTAAACTCCTGTAAGCTAGGTTATGTGAATATGCTAGTTTCTGTGTATTTAACTTCAGATTCACCTGTTCTGAGAATTATTTTTTTTTTTTCCATCTGTGTCTCAGTGTAGTGCAATGTCTAGAATTAAACAGGTGGGAAACAAAAGTGTAGGCAGTCAAAACAGAGCACGTAATGGAAATCAGCTTCCACCTTAACTCCAGAAAAGCAAACAGCTTATTCAGCCTGGTCATGATTAGTGAAATGACTGATGAAGGGAAGGGGCTTTGCAAAAACTCACAGCCCTCTGAAAGATGAAGCTGTAGCATCCATTGACAATAAAATAAGTGTGATGGAAGTTCTATTTCAATCTCTGCAGATATATTGCACTAATGCTACTTTTTAAGTTCTGTAGCTTTTAAATTCAATCATATCACTGTTGATGAAACCAACCAGCACAAAGTCTTTAAATTAGACCATTAAAAATAGTGATTCAGTGTAAGACCAGGTTAAGACTGGATCTCCTAATTAGAATAAAACTGTATTCTAAACTACTGAAGTTACATGTCTGCCATTATGACATTTATCATTCTAACAATTTCAGGAGAATCTTGGGGAGTGAGGGAAGAGTATGGAAGAGTCTGGAAACTGCTTCCATCAGCTCTGACTTAAAAGATTCAGCATCCTACTCTTTCTTGTCAGATGAAAATCATCCAGTCTTCCATGCAACTTCACTGTTATACATTTTATGAGGCACTTTACAGTTGTGCAAATTAACCTTTTATTTCCATAACTCTGGTGTGTTTAGCAGAACAAGGCATCATTGGATTTATGAGGCCATGATATAATTACTCTGAAGATTTTAACTGTGACTATTGTTTTAAATAGACAAAGAAAACAAGTTTGCTTGGAGGCCCAGGGTTTTGACTTTGCTTACTTCAATTTTTTATTTTTTTTTTTTTATGTTGAAGTCTACTAAACGACCATCCATCTTTTAAAAGTAGATGTGCTGGTCAATTTTAAATCCAAAGTCATGAATTCTCAAGTATCTCTGAAGTGAAATCTGGCTTGGAATGCATAGATACTGTAAAATTAGGTGAAGCACCTTTACACAACCTTGAATTATTTTACAACAGAGATAGTGAAACAGTTACCTTCTCCTAAAAAAATAAAAATAAAAATCCAAAAAGTCTAAGGTTAGCTGTCTTGTTTGTTCAATAAACCTTGAAAATTAGATAAGATTGGCACCATTTGATTATGAATTACTGGGAAAGGTTCCTACCCACCTGAGTGCTGATTTTTGAGCTCAGAGTATGAAGCTGTTATTTTCCTATGGCTTTATGGTGGGAATAAAAATATGCACTTTTCCTTCTTGATCTATGTAATTATTATTTTTAAGCATCATGCTTGTACTTTGGAAAAAAACAACTCATTTTCTGAAGGTAGTGTTTAATGTCAGTAATCAGCAACAACTGCTTTTTCAAAGACTAGCAACTATGCTGAAATAAACAAAACAGCTCTAATACAAAAAAAAAAAAAAAAAAAAGAAGAAGAAAAACTCAAAATAGCTTTTCCTCTAATTTTAAACCAATGCAAGCCTTACATTGGTATGAGTTTGTAGTCATTACATCAGTGAACATATTCACTTCATCTGCACTCTACAATTATGCACCATACAGCTAAGGCAAATACATAAATCAAGTAAACTGACAAAAAACTAATCACAAAAATAAAACAAGTTCTTTTCAAATACCACAGCATCTGTAAAAAAAAAAAAAAAAATAATAATAATAATAATAAAATCCTACACATACAATCTTCCTCTTTTAAAAATACATGCAGTGACAACACCCCATTCTAAATCTGTTGTAGCCAACAAAGGAGCCATTAGTATATCACAGTTACCATTGAAGAATCAGTTGTTGACCACTTCCAGCATTATAGAAGCAAGTTTATAAAAAAAACCTCATACTCAGGTCCAAAATAAAGTAATTTTGAAATAATGGTCAGAATAATGGTCAGAAGACCTCCATATATTCAGCTGTGCTTATACTCCTTGACTCTGTATTTGTTTCCTCAACTTTATTTCCCTATTATTAAAATTAAGTCACTAAAAATTGCTATTTTAATCCCCTAACTCAGTAATTGCTGGAGGATCTGGCATGCTGACCATTTGAAGAACCACTTTATGAGGCAATATATTTGCAAATTTCTACAGTTTTGGCTTCTGGTTATAACTGCTAGATGGGGAATTTTATATGCAGAAAAACATTTCTGTGCTAGTTCTCTTTCTAATGAGGTTCATGTCATCTTGTAAGATAACAGAGCAAAGAGCTTACTGGTATTCATGTGATTCTTTTTTCCACCACTAGAATCACTTGCAAACTTCATTAGGCTGATAGTTGTGCATATCAACTGCAGATTATTTTCATAATCTCACTATAATTTTGTGTTGACTATTTAATTCCTTAAATTCTTCCTCAGTACTAAAGGAAAAAAAAAAAAATGATTTGGTACTTCCATCAATCTGTCCATCTCCAAGTAGTTAGCGCTCAAATACTGACAGTGCAGGAACTGATTTACTGACTACAGCTAAACTAGATACTATTAAACCCCCAAGGATTAAACCTTTGGATTCAACAAGAGCTGTAGAATAAAACAAAAACTCTAGTTCAAAAGATAGTTCACAGGTTCCAAGTATAACAGAATACACTGAAAACGACTGAAGAAAATAATAAAGAGAAAAGAATAGAACACTGAAGCTTTATTTGCTGGTGACACTGCACATTTTAGAAGCACAGACTGATTTAGGTTAGTGGAGATGTCCAGGGGCTTTCCGTACTAAGATCCAACTGTGGCAGGTTGCTGAGAACTACCTAGTTTCTCCATCTTTGAGAATGGAGATTCCACAACTTCTCTTAGCGGCCTGCTCCAGGGCTGGCCAGCCCCCAAGGCCAAGAAGAATTTTCAGCATATTCAGTTGGTATTTCGTATTTTCCAACTTTTTGCCTGTGCACCTCTATGAAGAGCATAGCTCCATGTTCTCTACATCCCTCCTATTAAGTGAAGGAAATCAGCAATGACATCTCCCCTTTAGCTTCTCTCTGCCTCTCCTTGACCATCACATGCAGTGTCCTTAGCAAGCTGTCTCCCAGCTTCTCCTTTTATGCTACTGGCATAACTTTCTTTATTCTGGCATCTAACTAAAGAATTTAGTTTCCCCGAAGTAATATCGAAAGCTTTCATAACAAGTCTCTCTTAGAAGTATTAGGATTCAGGATTAATTAATTGTATGAGGTACTTCATGCATAAGGAAGTGGGTAGCTGAAGAAGCCCACGCAGAAGTTTTCATGTCATTTTTAACAGTAAAAGCCTCCTCAATGCTAATGTTGGACAATATTTCCACACATACACAACCCGCAATATTCCTAACTGTCCTACTCTTTTTTTCAGGCTGAAGCAGCAGAGGATTCATGGTCACATATCAAAACAAAAATTTTGCAGAACTAATTCATTGGTCAAGGAAGAATATGACAGTATGTTTTAATTATTCAAGAAATAATTATCAAAAAAAATAATTAAATTAAAGGATCATTAATATGCAAAGCCATTAATACGTGAAAGTATATCCCTGAGACATCAACCTCAAAAGTGAGATGCCAGTCAACACTTGACTTGGAGTGATTTACAGAAACACATGCACACAGAGATATGACAATATAAGAATCTGGGAAAGTGAAGAATATTTTTGACAAACAACTATGTTCACAACTGCTGATACATCTATAACTGTTGGAAAACAAATTCACCACTATTGAAATCAGTGGAGCTATGCTGATATAATCCCTTAAAAGGTCAGATTCCTACTGTTGTCCCCTCCAGCTTCTCAAGATGCTTCTCTTTTGCCAAATTATTCAGTTCTCTAAGTTATTTTCAGCCTAATTTCTTTCTTACCCTTTGTTCTAGCTGAATTTAACAAGAATCATTTCAGGAGTTGTTAAACAACTGAACCCATAGTCTCCAATATTTATTAACGGAAACAGAGCAGAGTCTTATTTTGTCTGATCAATAACAGTTTGAAACAATTAGGACTCAATGAACCACAGCACCACATACCTTGCTCACTACTCTGCTGTTGCCTGGCAAATCTTTAAGATCATGCTTAATGCATTTTAAATGTATACTTAACATAGATGTTCAGTTAGCCTTGAGGTCGCTGGTGCTATATAGTACAAAACAAATGTAATGCCTCACAGCAAAGCATTCAGGTATATGTAGAAGTCTAACACATCATTCATACTAAAAGGTATGCTTCACCTCAACTACTTTGCTGAACAATGGCCTTCAAACAAGGAAGCTTGTTGGTTGAAAGCATATAATATGGTACTTATTACCACTATCTCCTACATCAGAGGAATTCATCCCATAGATCAAAATCATTTTGCTAAACACCACTGTTCAACTTAGAAATATTATGAAGGGAAAGCAGTAGGAACAGTATTCTGCATTAAGAAAAAAAAAAAAAAAAAAAAAAAAAAAAAAAAAAACTTTTTCCCTGAAGCACCTTGCTGGCTGTGAAACTTAGCTGCATGACAAATTCAACTTCAGAACAGAGAGTGTGTTGCTTCTTGTAAGGACAGTCAATTGCCATCTAAACTTCAGGAACTAGCAGTATTTTGTTCCCTGAAATAATCTATCAGTAACTGTTATGTAGAAATGCAATATATTATCAGCTTGTGTTGCTGAGTTTGCCCCCAACCTAAAGTTAACTCCAACTCCAAGCTCTTTGAAGCTATGGGAATGGGAGCAGAAGTGAAGAGCTGTTACCAGAATATTTTGCTAAATTACATATCTGCTACTTACTAGAGTATCTTGCAACTTTATTGTGTAACCACAGCTTTAATGAGATGTGACCAACGTTTAAGAGCATTTGGTTAGGAATAAGTATTAGTAGTTTGAAAACAGAACAATTCTTACATCTTATTTTATTCTCTCAGCAACTCCTGATAGTAAAAATTAAGTAAAGGTGAATCATCTTAGCATTGCCGACTAACTTAAAATTTAAGACATGAAGCAAAAAATGTGAAATTCAGTACAAAAAGGATAAAACAGAAGACCACTAGAACTGAACACAACAGGAATATGGCAAGTGGGAATCCTGAGTTCTCAAACTCAGTGGCTCAGCACTATAAGGAATTAATTGTATAACTGAGCTGAGCATACAACACATTTGATACATATTAATGGTCTAGAATAGTTTTTTTCTTTCTTGCTATAGAGCTATGATTCTGCAGAATTCTGCAGGAAGAGGTTTGTATGCATGGAAGAAATATCATTTAAATATTTTTCTCCCACAAAAGTATTTAGGGATCTAATTATAAAAAGTAATGGGAGGAAGGAACAAAGGTACAGTTTTAGGTCTGTTCATTTTATGATTTCCCAGTGAAAATTAGTTAAAATCTGAGCATTATATTTCATCTGAGCACTATACTTCAATAGCAGAATGAAAAGGTGAGAAAAGCAGTATGTTGGTCACTCTAAAGACACATAGGGTAGAAGTCTCATCATGCACAGAATCTGAGAGAGAAAGAGAGAAAATATATCCAGGAAAAAGCTGTAAAGTATGTGAACTTTAGCTGTAAAGTGTGCGAACTGGGTCCTGGCTTTGATTTCAGACCTCCCCTCCTTTTCCTTTCCTCTTCAAACTCAAAGCCTCAAGTTTGTTTCAAAGATGGTTTTATTGTTTGAAAATTAATATACCGTTTATGAAGAAGAGAGCTGACAACACCGTAAAACAAATGCTCAGGTCATAGGATGGAGAGGTGGGGCAATAGTTGTCCTACTGTCTGTGCCAATGATCTGTCCAGGCCTGTTCAGGGTATATCATGTTTTCTATCTATTAGCTGAGCTGTTCTGGGATTCTGCAAGAGCAGCCTATTAACTTCAAAAATAAGTCAGAAGAGCAATCCTACAGAAACTAGTGAAAATACTTGTGCGTATAAAATACATGTAAATCACATTTAAATCCTTCATTTTTATCTTCTAGAATTTTTAGTAAGACATCAAGTACAGACTTTTTTTTTCTTACATCAGCAATTCTCACAAATTGGGATACCAATTCCATTTCCACAGAATATTAAACACTGATCCATTAGCATCACTTTTCTCCAGTGTTTGTGTATCTAAAACGCTACTTCGGAGTATTCTTAGGAGCAACAGATTCTAGGTTGGAGTTCTGTTACTCAGCTATTGTTTCCCATTGTAGCACTACTCTTAGGATATATTAACCCTTGCAAATTATTTTTACGCAGCCAAGCTGTCATATCACCCTTCCATTTAGTCACTGATTCTCTATCATTATCCAGTGAGAAGCTGGGAGAGCCACCCAGAAATTCCTGAAACAAAGGAATTAATATGTGGTCTCCCTACTCTCTCACTCCAGGACTTTTTCCCTCAAAAAAGCTAGCAAGCTTGGAGAACTAACAATAAGTATCTACTAGCATTCACCACATGGTTTGAGTCAAGACTGCCACTTCTATCTGTGTCCTTGAGTAATACAACCAGATAGAAAACTATTACACATCCTGCCTACAAGAGGAAAAGGTTTTACAGAGGTTTACATACAATATCAGAGCAGCGTAAGGGTAAGTACAAACATTTGCAGCTAGCTTCTCGTTTTATAAGCATAAGCTCAATACTACCAAACACCTGCTTCGTGATGTTTTGGAGGCTTTTCACTGAGTACACTCCCTATAATTTTTGCCTTCTACAGGCTCTCTCCTATGGTTTCTCTCATGTCCATTTCTCATACATCTTCCATAAGAAGTCACAGACATCACTTTTGAAGTCACATTACAATCTTTCAATTTACAGTTGCAAAAAAAAAAAAAATAAGGCTTGATCCAGGCGGCCTTTATTACAAGCCGCAACAGTCTTCTTACCTTTATTATTTGTGACTATTGTATCATAGCTATGCATACTGAACTGTGTTGTCTCCAGAAGACTGGCATAAAAATAAATGATTGCTCCTTCTTAGCAAAGCTACTTAAAGTATCCAGGGGCTTGAAACAAGCACTAGGATTTCTCTTCTTCTGCATCTATTTATATTACTACTAGTATTCTAGTTTATAATACATGGTGTTAAAGAATAAAAGCAAGTGGACAAAAGACAATGCATTGATGGCTTCAGTAATAACTCAAGAAATCTGCTGTGAATCAAGTTTGAATTAAGGAACTTGATAACTGGCACTGTGGATGCAAGTACTCAGGCTGCATCCAGACAGCTACTTATTTTCCAGGATGCACTGATTAAAAAAAAAATAATAAAAAAAATCACAGCTACAGAGCTGTTTGAAACCTATTGTATCCTAAAGCAAAGTACCTCATTGTAAGGAAAGTTCATTTATATTAGGGACCTTCTGAGACAATTAATGGGTGAGTGACCTGGCTATATTTGACAGTAAAAGACTGCTTTCACAGATGGAAATAACATAGTGAAGGATGCAGTCTTAATGGAGCTGAACCGAAAGCAAACAGTCACTTAAAATTAAAATTGAACAGAATACTCAGGGCATCAAAGAACAAAGTATTCACCGGACATTGATGGGCAGATGTTAATTAGACTAGTGACCAGTGAGTGCTCTCATACACACAAACATAACACACTGTAAGATAATAGAACTGGAGTGAGATGTAGAAAAGCCACACATACTGCAGTGGCTCAGAAACTGTAGACACCATGCAAAAATAGTGTTTCATACTTGAAATGGAAGGAAGCTTTTATCACAATACCCAACCAGTGAATAAAAATTATTACAAGAAGTTGTACAATTCTGAAACGTTTCACAATAAAAGGAGCATCTTAATCTGGAAGTCAGGTGATCAAGTGTGCAGTAGAAAAATCAAGTCAGGCTGTGGATATTTTTTTTAATGGCACTGCCAAAATCAGAATTACTCCTATCAACACAGTTGTGCATGATGATCAAAGCACAGACTGTGATGCATAAAAACAAGACAGCTATATCTTCTACAATCTGAAGGAATCCTTCAAGATGCTCCTCACATGCAAGAAATCTACAAGTCTGCCCCAACCAGAACAAGTGCAGCTACCAAGTGAAATGACTGTAGCTGTGATCACAGCAGCTATATTCGCTAAAGCCATGGGAAAAACTAAGTCAAAAGGGGCGGGGTGGGGGTATAATGGTGTTATAACAATACAATATATTATAACACCGTTATTGAGCAACAGCCTTACTAATGCCAATTCCAAAGGTTTTTTCTTTGTTTTGTTTTCATTAGCAATTAATAGAGTAATACTTTGATGATGCACCACAGGGGATGAATGTATTCTGCAGGACACTGCTCTTCAACCACTTTTTAGGGGTGTGCTGATCTGTGTCACTGATAGCAAGATAGGACTTTGAAAAGCTTTTTTAATAATTATAATGACAATGAAAAGCAGCTTCATTTCTTTTATCCCTCATGAATCTCCATTACCGTGAACAACCTAAGCTGTGACAATACTAGTGTTGAGTAGCCAAGCAAAAACATTGAGTCATATCCTAACAAACCTATTAAGAAAGGAAAATTAATAAGATCACATCTCAGTACCGTGATACTTACTCTTTTCATGCAGCTATGCAATATATACATATCAGCTTCTGCACTCCTACATTAATAAAGAAGCTGCAGGCTTAACCTGGATACTCTCATCTCTGTTCACATCTGCAGCAATGTTCTTCTTTCCTGCTGTTTTCTCTTAAAGGACGCCAAGAAAGCAACATTTAAGTCTTTTGTCTTCTCTTTTGCAAATCCTGCACTGTTATCAATTCCTGAGCAGAGAGAATTTCCTGCCAGGCACCATGCCCAAAGCCTTGGCAGTCAAAAAGGCTTTAACTCATTCCAGGACAGATTTGAGCATTTTGCATTGAATGGGAAGGAGATCGGTCACGGAACCAAACAACTGGAAAGATTTAGCAGAGTTTAGCAGAACTTAATGAAATAAATCTCAAACTGTCATTTTGAATAGCTTCTCCTATCAGTTCTCTCTCTCAACACAAACACACCACTTTTTCTTCATGTTGCTTTCAGAGCACCACGGTCAGCATTTGACCATCCAGCTAGGGAAAATATCTCCAAATCTCATTGCAAGGCAAGCCGTCTCCTCATACACAACCTCAAGCAGCCCAAGAAAGGCTCAGATGCCTCATCACACCATCATTTTTACAAGCTCAACTCAGCACTAATAGAGCTGGGTCAGTTTTTGTGCTGTTACAGAGCACAGCATTGTAATTGTTAACTCACTATAGGAATAAGCCACCACTTAATGCTCCCCCCATTCAAATGAAAACCCTCAAACTGTGCAGTAGTGTGCCACCTTTGATAATTCAACCATAATTTATACCAAATCTGAATTAGCATATACTGTGAAATATGCATTTGGCTAAGGCTTTAATGGTTTTCTGAAAAAATAAAAATAAAACAAACATACAATGTGGATTCCGATTAAAATGGTGTAAATAGAAGTTAATGAATATTATTACTTGAGTTATTAGAACTTTCTGCTTGAAAAATTTTAATCTAATATTCCCATTTTTAGCATTGCCAACAGCACTGGGGCATGCAGTTCAATAGTTCAAAGTTACCAGCTTTATAATTGTTTTCTACAGACCTTAAAAAGGCATTTATGTTTCAGGATATAACCAAATGGAATGAATTACCCATAGTCACTTCAAATGCAAAAAAAAAAAAAAAAAAAAAAGTTATTACTGAGCACCGAGGCTACCCATATACCTTTTCCTTTGAGGAACACAAGGAAGAACTAAAATTCATGGTAAACAAGTGAGAGAAAATTCAGTGAAAAAATGAGGAAGTCTTGGGCATATCCAGTTCAACCAATACTTTTAAAATAAAATAAAAAAAAATAATATATATATATATATATTAAATTGATGCCTTTTTTTAAAAAAATACATTATAAATACCAAATTGCATTGTACGTACTGTTTTCTATGCTCTTTGTACTCAGAGTATAACAAGTAAAATTCTGTCACCTAGTACCCTTATATCACTTAAAGCAGCACACCTGAGGAGAAACGTTTTCACATGCTACCTTCTGGTTAGATGGTATTAAAACACAGTGACAATTTTAACTTTGGCATTTAACACTGAATGCACAGAGCATACCATTGGAAAGAGGAATCGTTTCATTCTCATACTCTGTGTTGTCTTGTTAATGGCACCATCAGATTTACCATTTGAGTGGCAGTCACAGGAATAGCTCAGTGACTACCTATAGCAATGATGCATTATTTGCTGAGTAACTACCATGACAACCTATTTTCCATTACTAAGAAGTATTGATTAAAATAATGAGTCGAAATATTAATCTTGATAGGGAAAAAATAAGGTAGCTAGCCCAAGAATTATTGTTCTAAAAGTCACGTTTCTATTGACAGTGTTTTATGAAAAAAAACTCTATCTTTTTTAAACTTGCAAGCAAGCCTGGTCCTCAGTGGACAGACTTGTCTTCTTCCTGTTGTCATTAAGGACTCAGTCCAAAATGAAAATTCCTTTTCAATATTTAGAAAAAAAAAATATGTCAAAGTTTTTAACACAGATTTGTATTGTGTTCAGCAAAGGGACGGAACATCAGTCAGCTTGGGGTTCATATTCCTCAGCCTGAGCACATTCACATGAAGCACCAGCCTCAGTTCTGCATACACAGAATCAAGCAACCATTCTCTAAGTCACAGCAGATAAGAAATCATGCAGAACATATCTAAATAGTGAATATGAATATGAGCAAATGTGAAAAAGCAAGTTGCAAGTTGAAAATCTGTATTTTTTTTATGGTCTCAAACCCAAACCTGTTACCTTAATCAAACATACTTTTTTTTTTTTTTTTTTTTGTGCACCATATCACATTTTCATAGATTAAAGAACAAGAGAAATAGTTATAACTCAAATATGCAGGAGCAGATTGATGCAAATTACTCTCACTTAATCAGTCCAAGTGATTTCAAAGGCCTTGCTCCAAACAAAGCAATTTGGCCTCAAAATCTTTAAGGTTCTCTGAGATTTATGGAACTCATTGTGGGTGGGAAAAGGTAAAAAAGAAAGACCATCCTTGACCTAATACCTCTATGAATTCTATAGTTCTTACTTCACTCTCAGCTACATAAACACTGAAAGTACCATTTATAAAAAGAAAACCCCATGATTTTCAATGAGGCTAATACTGAGATAATTGCTTCATAATTCTGTGCTCAAGTGCCATGATCAATAGCTCTGTGAGCTTTTAGGAAGGTGAAGGACTAGTTTCAAAAAGATGGTGTGCCTTTCTTTCCTGTATTTGCCATGAATCGCGGAATCATATAAGTTGGAAGAGACCTCCACGATCATCTAGTCCAACCTCTGATCTAACACTAACAGTCCTCCACTAAACCATATCACTAAGCTCTACATCTAAATGTCTTTTAAAGACCTCCAGGGATGGTGACTCCACCACTTCCCTGGGCAGCCCATTCCAATGCCTAACAACCCTTTTGGTAAAGAAGTTTTTCCTAATATCCAACCTAAACCTCCCCTGGTGCAACCTTAGCCCATTCCTCCTCATCCTGTTTTTCTGGAAGAATAGACCAACCCCCACCTCGCTACAGCCTTCTTTAAGGGACCTGTAGAGTGCGATAAGGAAAAATAAATGGAATTGAAGGAATTCAGAAATTTATAAAAGCTATCAAGGAAAAACAAGGACCACAGACAGACATCCCCATGGAGTACCACGATTGAATGTATATGCAAAGAAAAAGCAGGATTCAGTGTGCAACCCTAGTATAGTTTGTCTTTCAGTTTGATTGTGTCTGTACAATACAGCAGAACTGTCATAACCTGCTTAAACTAAATGTTTAACTTGAAAATATTCCTCAGAGACCAGTATAACCTGCGTTGACTTGAATTGAGATTACCCTCCCCCACAAAAAAAAATAAAAAAATTAAAAATGTCCTTTTGAAAATAGCTTTGAGCAGAAGCTCAGATTTTTCAGAATTCCCTATAAATTTTGGAAGAGAAGCAATATACAAACTCCTTTTACTGGTTTGTAAGGCTTAACAGTACAGACTGGATCAGAACTTCAATATTCCTAGCTATCCCAAGAAACTGCTTCAAGGATTTTTATTTTTATTTTGAAATATCCAACTATTACTTCTTTCTTTTTAAAGCACTGTGCAGTATGAGAAAAGAACGTGTCCACATTTCTGTCAAGAGGCTTGGGACCGGGCTATTGCCTCAATGGTCTGTGAAAACCTTTTTCTGTTTGGATACACTTCTGACATCAGCAGGTGATAGATCGCCTGAACACACTGAAATCCAAACCTCTGATACAAGCAAGGAATTTAATTATGAGCTCAATATTCACTGAGTGCTCATTTTGAATGTCAAAGCCTTCCAGGGAGAGATTTTTCATTTCACTTACACCAGTGCAAAACTGAAGTATGTACAGTGATTTTTTTTCCAGTTGTTTCTAAATTGCACTGATGTAACTGGCAGAAAGTTCAGCTCCATACTTCTGAGAAAGTGCACTTGAGAACAGTATGGCCATTGCACACAGCCTCGTCATATAAATAGCAACAGCTTTTTCAGTAGTATTGCATGAACATCCGTCACACTCAAAGACTGACTTTTAATCAAACAGATATTTAAAAATAATTCAGTAGTATGTGGAAAAGATAAGAAAAATCCATTTATAAAAGACTGTTACCTTTTACGCCTTTAACAAAAATCTCCTTTTATTTCTGCTTCAACATGAAGACACCACAGAGTAAGTCTAGATAACTTCCAGATACTTTAAATAACAATTATTTGGGTAATGGTTTGTGCACAAATAATGGGAATGAAAATAATTTTATTATTTGTCCCTGCCTATGGCAGGGGGGTTGGAATTAGATGATCTTTGAGGTCCCTTCCAACCCAGGCCATTTTATGATTCTATGATTTATTATTGTAAAACATTCCTCCTACAGACAATTACAGGAACAAAATGATGACAAAAGAAGCTGAAACTGACTGATTGAATGATATAACCTGGAGGAAGACTGTGGGCCACCCAGACTATGCGGTTGGTCCAGTTTTGGAGGTTTTGTATAGACAAATGCGCACAAGTATGGAAGATTCAAGTACAAAGCAGACAACAGCAGCCAGTGAACTCCAGAACCTCCAAGGGACCAGGCACTGCTGCAAACACCAGCACAGGCTCCTCTATCATTACAGCTGGATTAACAGTAGGGGGAAAAATTCCCCTTATATCACGTAGTACTGAATCAGTGACATAAAAGCCTGAGGCTAAGCTTCCCAAGGGAGACAGCTCTGAAGTGAATAGACTAAGAAAGAGCCTAATCCCAACTAAGCTGCCTGTACCTCATGTACAGGCACAACAGCAGCAGCTCTTTAAAGAATGCTGCTCAGGGTTTACTGTAGTTAATAAAGGGGTGAGAGGGGAAATATTTAGAATCCTGTACTTCCTAGATATTACCAAAACAATATGAAAAAAAAAAATAAAAATAAAAAGGAGGAAGATCTTGGAAAAAGTTCAAAAGCAGGAAAATAGAGAAATAACCCAGAAAAGGGAACTAGGAGAGAAAACTAAGTCTTTCTGGAGTCAAATGCCTCATCTAAGACAGACTAATACAGTCTTAGACAGACTTAAAAAAAAAAAAAAAAAAAAAAAAAAAGATGAGACGACAGGCAAAACTGACAAAGACCTTCAGTGGAGATAAACGTGTAGTTGTGCACCATAACCTAATGTTGGGCCTGTCTTCCAGCTGAAGACAGAGCTCAGAATCACTACTCACAGTTTGGCAAAAACATCCCCTCGTTGGACAGCAGCAGCTGGAAAGGTCACAAAACAAGGGCTGGACATTACTGGAAGGCCAGTGAGAGCCTTAGGCAGCACCATTGTTTTGCTAGGATGTATTGCCAGGCTGCAGTGGACGGTGCTGGAGAAGGTACAGAGAAGGGCCAGCAAAGCGTGCCACAGAGGAGGGAGCAACTGCCTTACAGGGGGACTGAAAGGCTGAGGGGGAGCTCTTCAAGGTTTCTGAACTCACAAAAAAAACAGTGGAGGCAGAACTTTGTTCAGCAGATCCCACGACACGTAGAGTAGAAGACAATTATTTAAGGAAATAGGAGATTAGTTGGGGCAAGTAAAGAAGGCCCATATTGCACAGCTGGTGGTGTCCTGACAGAAATTGAGAGGCAATTTAAGAAGTAAACTCATATCATATTACAAAATAAATTTAAATTATTCAGTGATCACAGATCCATTAAGACATACTGAAAACCTCAATAGCGTCCTCTAACATCCCAAGTATCTCTGGATGTGAAAGTTATGAGGATACATGAAACTAAAACAAGTCGGGTGACGATGTTCTCCCCAGACAGCATTTTATTACCATACAAGATGGGTGAGATGATGAACACTGACCAAACAGAGCATTTATTACATTTTCATGGCCTCAATAAGTGTTCTTTTTTCCAATATGAAAAACTTATGGTTTTGCATTTATCACATTTAAAAGGCTATCCATCCCTTTTTTCTTGCAAAAAGATATGAACACCACCTGATTTATCTTCTTTACACTATTCATCTTATTTCCATATTTTTTTTTTTTTATTTTAATTTCCATATAACACATTAAACATCTTATGAGAGATGGTTCCCATTCTTATCCTACAGATTACCTCTAATTCTTTTATATTTGTATTTTTATGTACATATATAGCAATTGGTACTGGCTACTGTTCCAGATGTGGTTACATAAGACACATTAGTAAATTAATTGTCACTATATTGTGATTTCTAGACTTGCAAATCATAATTGTGCCCTGAGCAGTGGTTTCTGCTGAGCTGTCTAACAAGATGCCCAGGTAGGCTTCCTAACTATAGATCATCTAAGCCATACGATGCAGGAATTCTCCCCTCCACTGCTTGACCTCGCATTTATGAATACTGAACAACACTTCCCACATATATCTCAAATAACTCACAATCTTGTCTGGCAAAGAACAATCAATCTTCTTCTAGACTTAATCCTAAATGCAGCTCTCATTTTTTCAAGATTGTGAAGTCACATTCATATGGAAATCTAAGGTACTCCATTTGCACCTGTTCTTCTTTTTTTTCTTCTTCTTCTTCTTCATCTTTTCTTTTCCTATACATAACTACACTGGGTCTCTCATTCTTGTTTGTTTTTCATTTCTAAACAAAAAACGTGTTTTTTTTTATTATTTTTTTTTTTTTAAGGTTGTCTGTTTTGTTGTAATTGTTTTAAAAACACTTGAGTCACCTCTCCTTTCTGATCACTAAATCACTATCAGTTCTGGTTAAATCACCTGTGAACTCATCACCTCCCATACAATTTACAGATAATTGTATTTCTCAGCCTTTCAGCTGAAGCAGTCTGGTTGGCTGTCCACATGTTAAATTAGGCTATCACTGTGTGTGAAGCCAAAAAAAATCTTTCTTCCTTTGGTGAAAGATGACCTATATGCTTAGCACAAGTATGGAGTGACATGCCAAGCAAAATATCTAGAATTTGGTCGTCTTAGCTGAAATTAATTTTAATATTTAATTCAATCACAAATTGGCAAGAAATCAGATTTTTTTTGAGAGAAAAAATTATAGTCACAGAAGATTTATATAAGGATGACCTACTCCCATTCCTTTAAGAAATATATGTTTTTGAAACTACATTAAAAGTTGGCTCAGAAGGCTATGTTTTGTTAGAGAAGTTTTAGTTACTTCATTTCTCACATAACACTAACTAAAAATTTAGAATGCTGTAACCCACTGCAATTATTTTCTTGCCCATTTAACATTAAGTCTGTCCAGGGATGGAGTATAATATGACTTTAGTGACACTGCTGGACATGTGAAATCATTATAAAGAGGCAAGATATCGTCTCGAACTGACTTTGGAGATGTTTTACAAATTAATTCAAATTCCTTGACGAAAAGTTCATTGTCAGATTTGCTGCTTCATGCTGGGTGTTACCCGAGCACAAAATATTTCAGTGCCAGTAATCACACAGGGAGAAGATTCCTCTAGTAACAAGCTAGCAGCTAGAGTACTTTGAACTCATGGACTTTGAGCCATATTCAGTTTTTTTTTGCTTCTCCCTATTGAGAAAAATTAAGTTGCAACATATTAATGAGCTTTTAGAAAGTTAGGTAATTTAGGTAATTCCATGGCTGCTGTTTCTGTTCTGTCTCAGGTATATTGACAACTACCTTTTTTTTTTTTTTTTTTTTTTTGCCTGTTTCAAGTAAAGAAAAATCCATATTTATTTATTTATTTATTAAACAAAATGATAGTTATCACTGTGATCCTACAATACAGTTTACAAATCCTCTGTGGTTGTTGTGTAGTAATTCTTTAGAAGCAAAGAAAAACAGTCTCCCTACTGCATACTTAAAGTCCAACTAAATGAACAATAAAATTGTTAGAAGAGACTGTAACAAATCAACCTTCTAATCTAAAAGAGGTAAACAGCCTTCATATGAAGTTTAAAATGAGCTCTAAAGATCTTTTAATGGCTACTGACAAAGCAAGTTGGACTGAATTATCCCATAAACTCTACCTGAAAGTACTTTGAAGTAATCCACACCCTAAACAAAGAAACAACACGCTGCCTGAATTTCTGTGCAAGATGTACTAGGAGCCTCTGCTAAAAGCACATGGTCCCTACTGCTTGTCAAGAAATTTGTCATGAAGAACACAGCTTTTGATCTGTGCAACTTATTCTTATTCTTTTCATAAACATGGAACTTTATTTTTAGTGCTTATTTATAGACTCATACAGATTCACTTTCAGGGATGAGCTTTCAGACAGGAGAAATAAAAAATTTCCTTATAAAAGGAAAAGGAAAAAAAACATGGCACATTTTTTCTGCAGGTGCAGAACCTCATAACAAGCTGCGTGGAGGTGCCTCAGCATTTCTGTGGGCCTCCTAGAACAAAAGTAGTACTGTACTGCATGTAACATCCAGCAAAGATGAGGAGGGTCTTAAGGGATAGACTTTGTTTAGCACATCAAGCAGTATTAAAATATAGGGACTGCTATGCATTAACCGCATGAATTCTAAATTGCTAGTCAAAACCCAGGAATAAATCAGTCTACATCTGAAAGGAGGAGAGATGGGTAAAGCAAGACTGATCTTAATATTTAAGCAATACTTAAAGGATGCTTGTTGATGTTTAACTTTTATCTATGAGAGATTCTTTGTCTCTGCACTGTGCAGTGCAGGTGTGCTCCAGTGTAGGCCTTGCGGTCTTGCTACCCAAACCATTTAAAATAGGCAATAGCTTCCCTCCAGTAACACTAAATGCACATAGAAGTTTAGGCCCACCTATCTTATCCATACATCCACGAGGAAGCTGCCAAGGTAATTATTTGGACCTGGAAGGCAGCTTTACAGGTACAATTGGTACGTGGCCATGTACTGCAGTGCAGCAAATTGAAGTTGCCCAAGCAACTTCAATTGCATGGACTGGAAAGACACTGGCTGTGAACATCACAGCAATTTAACTTTTATTTGTTCTGAAATTAAATACTTTAATTCAAAGAAAGTGAGAAATATAAACTAAAAAGGAGAAGAGACCTGCCAGAGGTCACTATAAAAAATGAAACTGTGCTGCAGGATTAGTTGCATGTCTTTAGGAGATGGAGGTTTTATTAATGTGTTAGCTATATATACACTTGTTATTTATCTATTTGATAATAAATAATACAGAAGTAGTACTAGACATCATTCAGGCTAAGAGAAGATGACAAGGAGTACCATTTAGACTAGTCATTCTGAGAACAGGAGTTCCACAAACCCTCAGTGATAGATATTTTATTGGTCTGCAGAATATATTCAAGTACATAGAACAGAAGCCTCAGAAGAAATCAAAAACTCAGGGAAAAAATGTGATCTAATTAGAGAGACTACAAACATTCCAAAATGGGAGAGAATATTTGTCGTTAACACCTGCAAAAAGTTTAAATGTACCTTCAGACTTCTGGATTTTCGGTGTTAGACAATGTTTTACAAAATATATTAATTAGCACAGCAGAAAAATCTGTGACAGAAGTAGGTGGGAGGGAATAAAATGATTATGTTTGTTTTCCAAAGAAAAGCATTGTACTTTCTTATATTAATAGGTTCTGTGTTGTCGGATTGGAATCGCTTCTTTCCATTATGAAATGGAAGTACAACACAATGGCTGGTCATTAGAGGGCTTTGTTCACCCAGTGAAACACAGCATTATAATCCTGTGCAAAGGAAGCACATGCACCTTGTTTCCCTAGATGAACAAGATGTGAAGAATAACGAGAATCTTGCCTTCATATCTGTGCTACTGGGCTATACACCTGATGTTTTGGGGACTGACTGTCAGGGAAAAAGGAAAGCCACAAAATTCAGGGCAGGTTTGTTAAGAAGTGAATAGAATTATGGAATATAAAGTGAAACTTTATAAGTTCCTGACAATTTGCATCGGAAAGTGAGTAAATGGACATTGGAATGAAGTTTTAAAGCAGTGTCCCAAGCGTTAAAACATGAATTAAAATGAAAGAATGCCATGTTTCACCATTAGAAAGTTTGCCTAATATTTGTAATGTTTCTGTTCAAAGACCATGAACGTCATTTCTCTGAAAAAAATACAGCAAGAATTTTTTTCTACTTTACATCAGTGTTCCTGTACTCAGTCCCAACTTCCTCTGCTTTATCTCAATGGTACTTTATATTCATAATTGTAAAGATATTGTAAATTGTAAAAATTGTAAAATCTGAGTACATTCATAGCATCTTTACTTATTCAAATTAAATTTTGGCAGCTGTAGTTTGAGAAACAGTCTTTTTTTTTTTTTTTTTAACCCCCTCAAATGAATCGTATTTTCTTTGCTTGAGACTTGCACTACTATTTAATGCGCTTTTTCCCCTAGAGGGCAGTATATTGGCTTAAAGAAAACACTGGGCTACAAGCGTATTAGTAGTTCAAAACCTCTTATTTCTTTGCTATTAATTGCTATAAGGTTGAACACCCAAGTTAATAAGAAGATGAGAACAAACATACCGCTCCATGTTATCAACATGAATAGGTTATAGATTTTATTAGTTGCTCTCACACAAATCCACAGAGCACATTCTGAAAAAGATTAGTACTTTAGCTGCAAGGAAAATTTTGGCAGAGACTATTTTCTCAAGTACTTCATCCCAAAAACATGCAAAGTTTCAGTTCCACCACTTCAGTTCTGTTTTATTTTCCAGTACTGCATGCAAATGAGGTCAACTATTAGTACTGAAACAAATGTAAAATGTTCTAAGAGATTAAGTAGGAGACACAGAGGCCAGAGCCACCTGCTTGAAAAAAATCCATAGTCTTTTTAGGTGTCAAAGAGAAGGGTCAAAATCATGACACAGCTCTTCTGGCGACTATTTTACGATCTCCTTACCGATATAAGATAGCATTTTTAGATCTAATTGTTGCACCCAGGGTGTACATGTAGTAGCTCCTACTGTTGGACTGCTAGGAACTCCTTCAGAAAAATTTACAATCAGCCCAAATTCAATTAAAAGCTCACTCCATTGATAGCCTTTTAATCTTTCCATGCCAGCAATTCAAGATATTTGATATTGGCTTATTCTCATAATATACATTCCTATAAGTCCTTGTTTCCAAACACACTGGAGTAAGCAAAATATCCAGATACCTTATCATCAAACCCTTCTCTTTCTGTGTGAAAGTCACTAGTGTCCCTTTTTCCTGGCTATTTGATGTATTTACTGGTATGATTTCTTGAGCTATGAGCAGAGCTACACTTACTCCTAAATTACTATAAACTCCATCAGGCTAATGCAGAACAACTCAAACAACAGTTGAGCTTCTTTTGTGTCTGAAAACAATAATTCAAACCTAGAACAATACAAGCACTTGGAAGCACCCATGAGACTAGAGTTTAAACTCTCTCCATTTATCCCAATATGCAAGACAGAAAGGCATATTCATGGTGCATTCGTAATCAAACAAGTCTCAGAAGAAAAAAGCTATGGAGAATGAACCTGCTTCTCCCAAATGGGTTCTTCTCCAGTTTAGAAATGAAAGCAATAAGCAGTCTTGGTAAACAAAAGGCTTTTGTTTTCAGAGCTGTCAACTTGGTATCCTATAAGATCATGAAACTAACTTTCATTTCACATGCAAAAGAAAAATTCACATGAAGTTATTGTAAGTAAAATGCAAATGCATCCTACCTCTGTCAAGGTGACCACTTGTCACACATTCCATCAAGATTTCCTACAAGCCTGAAAATAAACTTCAGCTGTACATAAGACTGATAGCTTAATGCATGCGCATCTGCTCTCATGGTTATACCACTTAAAGCACACTTAATTCCACGTGGTATCACAGGTATCTTATGCTACCGGTCCCATCTAGGAGCTTCCTGTACAGAAGCATTTTCAAGCTCTTGATACTTTCAATTGTATCATGAGGAATTACACTTAAAATATTGGTTCTAAGATTTTTGTAGCTTTTGTATGCAATAATGTAGAGGGTACCATGCCTTTTTGTCTTACCTCATCCCCTGTAGCAATTTTATGAGCTTAAATACATTAGCTCACAGCATACAGCATGTTAATACATATGCTGTGGGACTAATGTTTTTAATTTACCTACCAACAGTTGAAACTTTTCCTTTCATTCTTACAGACAAAGCAATTCAAAAAGTTAGCCCAAAGTGTCATATTGTCTGGGTGGGCCAGGGTTATAGGTTAGACTTCAACATTTTATCCAGGCACATTAAGTAATTGCATGAAAATTAAAATTAATTTTAAAACTGCAATGACGTAAAGCTTCCATTCTGCTTCCCTGTCTTTTTAATGGTCCAAGATTACGTTATCTTGTAGTCAGCTCAAGCACACCTCAGTACTCACGATAATGTCTTTTTTGTATCATAGATTCAATTTCATATCCTTCTTCCTAATTTAGATTCCCATTAATATCATCCCTCCTACATATTAAAAAGACAACAGCAGTAATAACCTGGACTACTTAACTTATTCTCCCCCGGTTTTACATCAAATGGGTTTGCCATGACAGAAGCCTCTGGAACACCTCCCACTTTAGTATTGGTATAATTCAAGACTGATACTTCATTTTGCATTATTTAGAACAAACAGCCTTTGCTTCATTTTAAACCATTAGGTCAAAATATAGGTGCTTGCAGGGGAAAAGATAAATTGGCACTAGCCATTTTTTAAAAATCTTAATTGAAATAGGTCAGCCTTCATAGACTTTCATTTAATCAGATGGTTTTATAAACCAGTTGTTAGCTTTGGTTATAAATTTTCCTTCCCCCCAGAGTTTTGCAGAAATGTATGCATCTCTATATGTTTTCAATTTCATTCTTTGGGCTAAATATATAATTTTATATTTTTCTTCACTTGCTAATTTTACCTCAACATATCTTCACAGATGACAAAAATTTATCTCCTGTGGCACATTCCTTTGGGCCCAATTGCATATCCACATAACATAGCTGTCATTGAAGTCACCTGCTTACTGACAAAATATCGTCTAGAAAAATAAAGTAAAAGGCTACACAGTTGTTCAAGCTCTCTAACTTGAGTTCTATGCTAATTTGAAAAAAAATCTCCAAGAAGAGGTAAAGGGAATTCTGAGGACTGGCTAGGAGCTTGTAGAGCAAGTGACTCATATAGCAAAAAGTACAGGTAGAAGGGTAGAGAAGGGAAGGATAGGTATTAAAAACATCGCTTACACTTACGCAGTCAAAACTTATTTTATACTATTTCCCATATACAATTGTATTTCCTTATCTCAGCATTATGATAGAAATATTTGGGAGAATATATCTTACTTTCACTTCACTTCTGCATTCACGAAGGCAATAACCAATATGTGTCACGAATGCAAAAAGCATTGGAAGCTAAAAGTGTAGTGTAAGGACAGACATCTCCTTTCCCTGTTCATTTCTCATTGTCTACTGCAGACATAAGCATGTTAATTTTGACTGTTGCTTTATATTTGCCAATGTTTCTGATAAAACAAGAAGAAATATGTGGATTTAGGATCAGAATAAAACCACCTCAATACTGCTCTGCTCTGGATCAAGGCAGCTATTGAGATCAGGAATACATAAAAACCACATTTCACTTGAGAAGTACAGTATGTAATAAAGATTAAATGCCGTTTTCTGTTCTGAGACATTTCCTAATTACATGGTGAGCCAGCTGGCTGCCCCATCTTCCCTTACTTTTATCAAGGTGTGACCCATCAAGATGAGATATGAGAATATTCTTACAGACAACTACTCTTACAGACAGCTAACCTATATCTATATCAGGGCATGTTTCTGCAGTCCCTGCTTTCTAAGTATCCAGAGGAGAGAACCTGATGCTAGCATGACCAGGCTTACTTGCACAGCAAAGTAAAGGAGTGGAGAAGCAGCACATTTTCATTCTGCTTTGAGATGTGCTGGGAGAGACATACCTCCTTCTTTTGCAGTACAGATACAGCTGTTGCCTCTATTACTCTCCATTGAGTGTTTTGATGATTCTCATTTTACCCATGGAATTTGGAAGGCTCATGAAGTAGAAATGCATTTGTCCTGATACACTATATTAAAACATTCTGTCCTGAAACATACCACTAAGCAATGCAAATCTTTAAAACCCATAACCAAAGCTATCTAGCTTTCTTTCTTACTTTATCAAACATGAGATTGTCTTTTCATGTTATATCATCACAATCTGACAATTACTAAATATTCATGTCTTCAGAACAGTAACTGCATTGGCAATTTATTTCAAAGCTCATGATGTATAACAACAAAAAAATCTCAAAGTGATTGGGTCTTATAATCAAGAGTATTATCAGTCATTTAAATGCACGTGTAGATCCATCACAAGTGACGGTAGAAACAGTAGATGAGGCATACTGTAGCTATAAAAAATAACTGAAAGGGCCTGGTATCATAAATTACTAGTTATGACAATGCATTTTCACCTGTGACAGTTTGCACTAAAATTTAATTGTAGCTATAATGAGGTGTATCATTTGAAAAGCAAGGGAGAAGTTACAACTGATACAGAACTTCTTCTCTGTTTGTATTTGATTTTATAGACATTTTTCCACTACTCTTATTTAATTAGAATTTGACCTTAAACTAGTTAAATATATATGCATATATATATTATTTTTATACAGATAGATTGTTAAATATTTGTTAATAGTAAAGCTTTTATTTTTTTCCCTACTCTTATTTACACATTGTCACATAGGAATCAAAAATTAAAAGATCAAAAATCAACACGTAACTCCCAAAATTATGTTATCCAGAACAGTTGCTTGTAATAAATGCTAATTAGTCACCTAGCACATGCAAATAGAGGCCCTTGACAGTGAGAAAAGAAAACTAGACAGTCTAAAAATGTTGGTTCAGTTAGAAGAAAAAAAATCATGCAACAGTTCGTTAAAACATAGAATAACCATGAAAGTATTTCTGCTTGAGAAAATGTAGTATTCCTTCTCCAACTCAGTATTCCATCAACTTGGATTTCATACAGCAAAAATCTTGCACAGTTAAAACCAACTCTTAATTTCTCAAAACAGATGGCCAAGGTAGGTCCAATTAATATTAAACAACCACCAGAAGACCTATATTTTCTCACGATTCTTTCTTGGAAAGCAGGGTAGCAAATGAGTCCTTAAAAATTGGACTCACCATTAATGAGTCTTACAAGCCAACTATCATACAGAGCTAATTGTGCATAGTCACCCAGCTCTACCTTGAAACACAAACTCCATCATTACCTCCTTCGGACTTCAAGAGATTTGCTGCCTCTAAACAAGATCTGCACAAATAAACGATATTAATGATGCATAAGAGAAGCCTTAAGCTTGGTCATAGCTTCATAATGCAGGCAAACTGGGTCAACAGGTACAGCAAATAGCAAGAGCATTTTGTCATTAGAGACAGCAGATGGGACCGAGCAGATTCAGGACACACACATGAATAAGGGATTACAGTCAGTAGAGCTGCTTGAGCACTTCCCTCAGCATCTGTGAGCACTGCAGAATGGCAGCAAAAGCTGATGGACCTGATGCTTTGCATGAAGCCTCATAGTTAATGCTGTGTATTCACACAAAACAGTGGAGCTATACAGCCTAAGGCAGCGTGATTATTTACATCTCACTTGACAACGAGGCTACAACCTAAAATATCACAGCCACTTTCCACTTCATCCTAACGACCCTATCATTCCTCCCTGCCTGAAACAGATCTACCTACTTGGATATTTACGTTGCTTTTTTCCTTCCCCAAGTTTATCTAGCATTTACTAAAACCTCATGAAGGAAACATACAATTACATGGGGGCATAAATGTCTGAATAGATAAAGAAATAAATTCCCCCCCTTCATTGGGGCATATGGCAGGTATTAACACTTTTTTCCATGATCTAATCCAACAGAGACTCTGGTTACCACACTTCATCAATTTTACTTTAGAAGTGAGCTAGCTCCTTTGCTCTCTGCAAAATTTATTTAAAATTACCTACTCATGCAGAGTTTCATCTCAAATGCTAAAAAGATACGATGTTGTTCTTTAAGCTCTAAACTTTTATGGAACTGAATCTGGGACTTTCCTACGTGAATCCTCTACACCTTCACAAGCAGCAGATGCTTTGTCTCCTCCTGAAGTATACGCAAGTTTTCTAGGATCGCAGTGGATGGACTTCAGTCAGATGAGTAGCTAACCATATTTATGTATGATATCACAACAATTTCATCTAGAAAATGGATAGATCTATCTGGCCCTTCCATAGTAGTTGCATAGTAGTTCCTTAAAGTATCGTAAAAGGTATCAAAAAAAGTATCATATCACTTTATATATATATATATATATATATATATATGTATATATATACATATATATATATATATTATAGGGTAGTTTGTTGTTTCAAAAATGAACTGTTCAACTGCTGATATATGTGTAAAAAATAAATAAATCTAAAAGCAGCTTTCATTTCACAATTCATGAAGGAGAATGAGGAAGATAAACACAATCTGCATAGCAAGCTGACACACCATTATGATGGCATATAGAAACAAGGAGAAAGTTAAAGAACAGCAAACAGCAGCCCAGAGAGACTGCACAGTCACCATGCATGGAGGTTTTCAAAATCCCAACAGGATAAAGCCCTGAGGATTGGAAGCTAAGTTTATAGTTGACCTACTTTGGACAGGAGGTTGGGCTAGAGATGTCCAAGGTCCTTTACAGCCTGAATGATTTTGTGATTCTTGCCTGTATTAGTTCTTCAACACGAAGATGATAAATCCACTTCACTGTTTACCAGTTTCTTTGGTATTCAGTAACATTCAGCTCTATCAGGTGAAGAATAAAATCATTCTAGTTAGAGATTAACTTTTTATTTTGAGAGTAAAAAAAAAAATCTATTTTACCGTAAGGAAATTGGAAATTTCTAAAGTAAATTTCAAGTTACACAAACTCAGTATTTCTTACTTTCCTTGTCTTTGGCACTGAAAAATAGAAAATAGTCAAATATAAGAAACCACAAATTCTGAGTATTCAGTTTTGCATTTTGATAGCAAACGTCTTTCAAAACAAATTAGAACACACATTGGCTAATTCTCAGAAAGTTTTTTTCTATCTACTTACAAAGTGTAATTTATTACAATGTTTGACTCTTGTTAAAATACCTTTCTCCCAAGCCAAGCAGTTGCCTGGCCATTACCAAAAAAGGAAAACACATCTACACTATTCCTGCTGCTTTGTCAGAGACTTGAGCATCATTACCCAAAAAAGTAGATTTGTCCTTCTAATTTTGATGCTTGGAAAAGGAGTGTTGTTTTCTTAAGAGAAAAAATGGATGTTGTATTGAGCAACACCAGGAATACTTCACCTTTTGCTAACAGGCTTATTAATAAAGAGATAATCTTCTCACATTTATACCAAGGTTGAGACAATCCATAGTACTAAAACAAAATCCCTCACTCATCTTCTACTTGTGTCCTGTTAGTCATACAATGTTATTATAAAAAAAATAGTAAAATAATTATTGTACAGTTACTTTTCTTCCACACTATAAACTAAATTACTTTCTCACGGACACACTCGATTCTCAATGCAGTCAGACTGTTTGTTTATTCTCTTGCCCTCCAGGCTGTTTAATGTCATTGAAATTTGGAAACACAACAATCATAAAGATGCTTCCCACATACCTGAGGGGAAGGGGTGCACGTGGCTTTCCCGAGGCCCCCGTGTTCCCCCAGAAGGAAAGAGAGGAAAAGTGGAAGGGAGAGGAAGCAGTAGGGGGGAACACAGCATTAATGAATTTTCTCCTTGATTGTCAGATCCGATTTTGAGTTTTGTTTGAAAAGCATTCTACAAAATTTGGAAAAGCCTATTAGATGCATTACTGTATAGCCTGACATTAAATTGATACAATGCATCAGTAACAACAAGTACAAAATGAATTACATCTATTCCTTCATTTACATACATTATCATTATATAGACAGATTATATAGAATCAGGTAATATTAAGTAGCTGTTGACAGAATCAAAATATAGTAGTACAATACAAACACACTAGGAAAGAGATGCATAATTGAAGAAGATGCATTTTTTAGAAATTTCTGGAATGATTCATTTTAAGAGCAAGAGATGGCAGAAACAAAAGCTGATAGAAGACTTGCTAGAAGCTCATTCATCCTTTTAATGCAGAATTACCCTGTATATGAGGTGTTACTTTGACGTGTTTTCCCTTTCTGATCTCCTACTATTAAATTTTGGTCCTCTCACCGGGGTTAGTGACCTGAACTTCAGTAAATTGAGCATCATTTGCCTCAAGTTCCAGTAGAATATATTCCTCACCACCTGGTCTTGATAATCTCACGCTTAGAGAAATCACCTATAATAGACAGTAACAGTGATGCTAGTCTTCATCCTCCCTATTTCATCACAAGTACATTCCCTGAAGGTAAGGAGCGGCCTGCAGAAGATGACAACTAGCTTCCACAAAGAAACCAACAGAAAAACTATAGGCATGCTCAATGCACTGCTGGACTACTGTAACTGAAGTATTATGCATCCATATTTGAAGAATACGAAGCAGAAAACACTCTAGTATCTGAAAACAGACAGCAGGCTTTCAAGGAAAGATTTTATTTTAAAAACAATCCTCTGTAGGATAATGAGAAAATATAAACAACATAAGCTTTCAAAATAGTCACAGGGTAAAACCATGCTAGTATTTTGTTTTGGAATACTGAATGCTGAATGTTGAGTCCTGAATATTAGAATAAATATTGAATATATTTCAAAATATTGGTGTGTTGGAGGTGGATATACTCATGTTCAACGCTATTTATGAAAGCAAATCCAAATGTGTTCTGAAAGGGTTATATTTGAAACTGAACCTGAAGACATATTCAGTTTTATTACATATTATTATTCTTCTATTTGACAGATAAGTACAAAAGGCATTAATATATGAAACAAAATGTACTACTCATTTTTCATAACATGATACTAAATATTGCCATCCATTTTTGAGGACAATAGAAAACTTTCATACTTGGAAGATAAAAACCAGATTATGGAACCCGTTCCAAACTTGTAAGGTCATTAAAAACATATGGTTTGAAATGGAAGCTAAATATAAATGAAAAAAAAAAAAAATCCTTCAATGCTATCAAATGCTTTACATCTAACTCTGCTGATTTATGGGTAAAAATATAAGTACAACTATATATGTTTGCATGCACAGTTTGTATTTGAATGAAACACACTGTAGACACTTTCAGCAGAGAAACTGAGACATTTTACAGACAGTAACAAATGAATTATCTCAGATAAGTTTCATTTGCTTCAATAAAAACTGACAGTACCAGAAAATAAATATTTAGGAGAGAAAACAGTCAAAATGGATTCATGGTGGATTCATGGATTCCAAAGGTAATAGTAGACAAAGGAGACAGGAGTCCATGGGAGACTAGAGTCCTTTGCATGACTTGGTGGTTTCTAGCATACTTCTCTTATTTGAGATACACAAACTCAACCTCCAGAAAACAAAATCATACAGTCAACCCATAAAATCATTAAACTGTACTGAGTTATGATGTGCAAATCAGAGTTGCCTTTTGAATCCTATACTAATATAACTTATTCCTACATGTGTTCATAACAGGTCACTCAGAGAGGCCAACCAAGACTAACTCTTTACAAAAAAAAAGTCACACAAAATATTAACATATTTGGAATTTCCAAAGAGGTACATATTTTTACATACATACATGTATTAAATACATACATGTATTTTACTTTCAAAAAATATACACAGATATTTTGTGTTAAGAGAGAAAAAATAATAAAATTATTAATAATTGTATTAATAGGCAGACCTAAATGTTTGGGAAACTTTCACAGGTAAGCCTTATCCCAGGAATTTTTATTCCCCCCCCCCCTCCCCCCCACACACACACCTAGTAGCTTCCAGCATCCAGGAGAGAAGTATCCCAGCTGAATGCATTAAATGTGTTCATGTCTGAAATCCCAATTTATTTATTTATTTTTAATAATTATGATTAATGGGTCACATTTAAATGAAAAAATACGATTTAATAAATTATGTCCCATTTTAAACTGAACTTTAGAAATATGTAGTATGAGAAAGTGCATTGTTGTAAAAGGAAAAGGAGCAAAGTCATAAACGTACAGTAATGTTTTCAGTAATTTATCTTCAATTTTTGACACTGCTCTTTCTAATTGCGCTGGAAGAAAAAGTCTGTAGCTTTCAAACGGTGTACTATGTTTAACAGTTTATTAAAAATAAAGTTGATAAAATCGCTTTCCTTTTAACTGATTTACTTCAGGTAAGGAAGTTTGCAAATCATTTACGGTAAATTTAGTCTTTAGAATTCTAGCTAAATGTACTTTTTCCCCACGACATTTCTCAGTGACAATTTTTTTTTTTTTTTTTTTACCACTAGGGTAAAAACTCTTCCACACTGCTGTACACATTTAGACTATTGATGGATAACCATGGATAAAGCAACCTACAGAAAAACTAAAAAAAAAAAATTGAAATAAAATCAAACAATGCTTTTTTCAATATATATATATTTTTTTGGGGGGGGAGGGGTGGGTGGGTGAGGAATGAGTGGTAGTTCCTTTAACTCCTGTTCCTGCACCCTAAGCCCTTGGCTCTCTCTCACCCTTTGGAATATGGTACTCCTTCAGTAGACGTTTATGGTTTTATGTTTACCAGTGTATTTACAATACTGAAATATAAATAGAAATGATTAAATTCTGGTATAATGGAAAATAAAGTATGTCTCCCACCATTCTCACTGAGACAATCTCATTCTTTATACACCTACCACATGAAAAACAGCATGGAATTTTACATCTTGGTAGTCTGAAATATTTTTATTTTTTTTTAATATCTAAAATTGTTTATGAAAACAAACATCTAAATCGGCAGTATTCAAAGGAAAATTCTTCTCAGAAATTGCTGGAAAACTTTTTTTTTCTTTACACTGTAAGTTAAGCAACATCTGTTGCTTAATTAAAATAAAACTGCAGAAAATTCTGTATGAAAGGAAAAGAACAAATAACACTGAAGAGATAAAGAAATTTATTTTTAGAAGATTTCTCATAAGTGAAAAATTATTTCATTCATATTTTTCATTGGAAGAAAAATTTGGCCTAGTTTTGAGAAACAACATTAATCTTCTTGTTTTACTGTATTAAACTTATCCTTAAAAGCTATAAGTGATGGTGTCATACACAGAACTGTTAGTCAGTGTAAGGATGCAATGTATGAACATAGGAACGATGCTTTTTCCTAGCGTGTAAGAAAAACAATAAGAAAAACGCAAAATAAAACTAAAGATGTCACTAATCATCAGAAAAGATGAACTGACCAATATTTTGTTATATATTTTTAATAGCAGGTGCTTAACGGAGCATTGTAGAATAATTCTACCCAGAGGAAGTACTGATCCAAAGTTTCCCAAAAACTTAGGACAGTTTTCCATTGAAAAAAAAATTCCATGTTACAGATAACTAGGTCAACCATTTGGTATACATATTTAGGGGTAAGATCAAAGATTGCTGCATGCTTAATAATTCTGCTGCTTAGCTTATTAAGTAATTCTATAGTGTGTTTAGGGGTTATTTTGTCCAAATTTGATTTCTGTGCTAAATTCATCAACAGCTTATAACAACTACAGATTATAAATTTGAGTCAGACTTCTCTCTTCCTTATATTTTCAAATTCATTGCCTATTCTATAGATCACACCAGAATTTCAAACTTCCAGGATTCACAGGAAAAAATGTTTCCTTATTCCTCATCTGTGCAAGCTGAGACCTTAGTCTTATATTAGGATTCAGCCACATCTTATGAATCTTCTATCCTCATTTGTGGAAAAAAAATAAATAAATTAATAAAGCAACCAAAGCCTATTATTTCTCAGAATGTTAGATATTGGCCTATGCAGAAGTCACCTCAAAAGATCAAACTATTTACTTCATTGGGTAATGGGATCAATTTCTTTATGTCTTTCAACTTCAGAAATACTAAGTAAATACCAAGATAATACTCCACTACTTCTATGACACTACATGTCACTTCACATTAGATTTAATGCCGATTAAGAAAAGATTATTGCTCAGTTCAGAAGCATTAAAAGCTTTTCTTTTTACTAACAATGGATTACTGATCCCCTAATCTTTAAAAAAAAAAAAAAAAAAAAGTTGAACTCTGATACGTGCTTTGTGCTTTCTCTATCCTGATATTCACCTTTGCTTTCATCCTAGGACTTCAGAATAAGTGGCCTTTTGTGAATGCCTTGTTGGAACTGCAGCCTCTCAAAGTCCCTTAGTGCAAGCCAGTGTCACAGTTCTACCATGTTTTCGTTCTGGTAATCAAAAATACTATTCTACCAATTATATGCAAAAGGCAAACTTGGCTTACTTAACAGCTTTTGTCCAACAGTAATAAACATGGAAAAAAGAACTATTTTATTTCAAAAATCTAAGCCATATCCTACACACTTCATCACAATGAATGCTTTAAGACATCTTTGAAGGTCTTTTTATACTTATATAAAACACCATCCAAATCACTCCATTTAAAATTAGCCAATTCTTTTATCAAAATAGCCCTGAAAAATCAAATTAGATCTCATTTCCTTCAAGATATTATGCATAAAAATAGCTAAAAAAAAGGTACTAAAATGTCCACATTGAACTTATTCCTATAAACGTCACGTCAATGAGATTCCTACAACTTTGGTCAGGTGAATACAAAGCACTTCAAAGATTTCAGGTACAATATCAAAATAAACAAAAATAAACAAAAAAATCATAGCAAATAAAAGTGCTGAAAATACAAAGTGAAGTAACAATAAGTAACAGTCTCTTCATATTCTGCTTTTATTTTAAAACATGTTATGAGAGAACTTAAATTGCAACTCTTACCGTAGAAGAAGACACCATCCTGACCCTATGAGATGAATGAGGATAACAAATGCTGTTGTTTAAAAGACTGCAGTACTTACTAGACTCACCAGGCTAGTTACTAGGTCTTTACTTTCAGGTTCACCTGCAAGAATAGTTTATTCACTACAACTTTTCAATATCATGATTTTTGACACAAGCATATACCTTAAAGTAGCCCACACAATGCTCTTTTCAAAAAAAGTCTCAAGTCAGTTTATACATAAAGTGTTTCACTTCCCACTCCAAAGTCACCACTTCTCTTCCCAACTTTCCATCAGCAGATTTAACTGTAATTAGTATATGTATACATATTTGAAGGATACTAAACTGTACACACCCCTAGAGTAACTGCAAAGAATTAATAAAGTTAAGTTTATAAGATTTCCTTTGCAATAAGCCTTAAAAGCACGAGAGACATTCTACCATGTTACAGGCATGTCCAGCAGGTCACGTTCCCAATCAAGGATTAGTTTTCACTGACTTTTCTTGCTTTATTTTCACTTTACATTAGTGCTATCCCCTCACTTTGTTAAAAGCATGTTTATACTAACGAGCGATGAGTACATTTACATTAGTAATAGCATTAGTTCCATAATATTGCCATACTTTTTCTTACTCAAATAAAAAGTTACTTAAAAGAATCAGTGGAGCATGGGCCTTCAATGTCAAACTCTTTCCTTCCCTTCTGTTAAAGATCTACAACCTGCATAAAAATAAATAAATAAATAAATAAAAATAAAAAATTCTATAATATAGATAACATACGGTATACATGGGAAAGTATTTTTCTATTACAATTATATAATTCTTTTTATGAGTTGCACTCTTTGCACCCCCCCAAAAAAAAAGATATCAAGCCAAAATAAACCAAACTTGCATGTTAATTATTAAGAAGTAACAGAAATAAAGAGCTCTTTTTGCTTCTGCTGTTTTAACACTATACACTAGCCAGCCTGGGGAAATAAGCATAAAGATTTTGTTTTGTTTAATTTTAATACCAACAGAATCAAAAACACAATATAAAGCAGATTATTAAAAAAAATTTTTTTGCAAATTAGAAAATCACTTCTCTGTATTTGGGCTTGATTACTTATTCTTGAAATACTATATTGGTCTTCTAGGTGGAAAAAGTTTGAAAAATACTGTGTACTGATAATCATCTCTTTTGAAACAACAAAAATCCTACAGCAGCATCACACTACATGTAAACCACCATCTTTCAAGGTGCTGCTTGGAGTTACAAGTCTCTGAATCCTTACATCCGTCTGTCCTATTCCTAAAGTTGATGTCAGCTAATCTGCTCTCACCAACAGCCCTAAATGCGTATGTTCTGTTGCCCAATGGCAAGGTACTCTCACGAATTCCCTAACCCCAACAGTCTGGCAGAGTCCAAGCTTACAAGCCTTCAGGGCATGCTGCAGGGCTTATCTATTTATTCAGGCTTTTGCCTGAGGGGTTGGGCTGCAGAAGCAAAAAGAAGGTTAGCAAGTTCTTTATTTGCCAACTAGGTCAATTTTATGTATTAATTTATGTATATGTGCCTGGAGATTCTGATGGGCACAATTTATACAATAAAAAACAACTTTAGTCATATCCTAAATAATGCTAAATAACAGGAAAATACGGAATTTCATTATAGACATGTTCCTGTAAAAAGTAGCCAGGAACATAGGTACTACAAAAAGCAGGAGAGTTTGTCAGGCCCAAGAGGAAAAAGGAAAAAACACTTGGCTTCTCACAAGTTGAGATATACATGTAAAAATCTAAAACCAATACAAGCATTCTATATAAGTACATGACCCTGTTTGGTACTTTTTTTTTTTTTTTTTCTTTTTCTTTTTTAAGTCCTTTGAATTATGATGGAACACAAGGGAGCAATTCTCCTAGAATAACCAGGTGTAAGTTTGAAAAGTATTCAGAAGGGTTAGGGATACTGTAGTTCACTAAACTTGAGAGAAAATAAGGAGCTTCTATGAAAAGAGTATCCTGAAAAAAGAGCACAAAATAGTATGCTTTGTGGTGTTATACTGAAACAGTATAATCAATAGAAGAAATTAATTGGAAAGTGAAGGTGACTGCTGAATACTTTTCTAGCAAGTCTAAAGAGACTTTCCTGCAGTTGTTGCTTTGACCCATTCCCTGAGGAAACACAGGCATGATATTAGATTTTCAAGTCTAGGGCACATCTTAGAGATAGCATTGTTTTAAAGAAAAAAAAAAAAAATGAATTTAAGGTGAAAAACATCAGTTCCACAGATGTATTTGAAAGAAATGCAGGAAATCTTATGGCACCCATTTTCTATGTTGGTAAAATGATTTAAATTAGTATGTTACTTGGCAACACCAAGTACCAGTAAAAAGACATTGCTTCAAACTTCCCCTAATTTGGGACTGTTCTTGTCCCAGGCCAATATATTAAACAATATCAGAGCAGTATTCAGAGGAGCCAATAAAAGGCTTTAAGAAGAAGATTTTAGAGATGCTAAGAGAAGCTTCAACCTAATAAAATTTTGCTGTACATTTGCAGTTTCTCAGAAAGAGTTAAAGTGAATCATTCTGACTTGGGTGGCTATGCTGACCATTTTAAGAATGGCTTCGCACTGATGGAGATACAAAGTGGCAGAAATGCAACTGAGGGTTGCATCAAATGCTATAAAATGATCAAGTACCAAGGGTTTATAAAAAAGTGAAAGTAACCTGAAGTTTTAAAACTTCATATGTTTTTTTAAAATATATTCAAACTAACAGAATAGCTTATCTGCCACTGACATTATTTCCAAAGGGAATGCATGGCATGGTTGCACTCCTATTGAGGAAAAGAAGTCAGACTTTCAAACATATTCCAAGTATGAAGTCACACATATGCCTTGATGATAGGCATGTTCCAAATACCTTCGAGAAACATTCACAGGAAGTAAACAGAAAACAGCACATATCGAGAATAATACAAGTAGGGCAGAACCCAGCTTTACAAGGATGGAAAATAATTGTAGTCACAAACATTTATGTAAAATGACGGTGGATAATATGCTCAGCAGGTTGCACTTGAAAGATTTCTCTTCCAATCTGAATTACAGGAACATTCCTGAGTATGATCTATCCTTTTTAAAGAGGATATTGACAATATCTGTAGACCTTTATCTTTAACTAACAAAACTTTCCAAGCTTCACTAGTCTGCAGCTGGTTAATAAGTTTGTGTTTTAGGCCATATCAAACTGCTTTCTGTGTAACACAGAACCCATTCAGTAATGCCCTCTAGTTCCAGGTATCCTTTTCCTTGATACATGAAGCACGTTTCAAAAGAGGCAGTGATCAGAACTAGGGGATTGGGAGACTCCTAGTCAAAGTCTGTGGGCCTTTTCCCATTCGTCACCCTTGAGCGCTGAGTGACTTACAGAGACCATTTTGCAATCTGTAGAGAAACATGATGAAGTTCTTCTTTAAGTACAAACAAACTCAGGATGAAGAATACCAAGATGACTTTAGATTTCAAACTTATCTCCTAGCTCTGTTGCAGGATAAAGTAGCCCATAGCTCAGATGCACAATCTGCTCTGTGCCTGTTTCTCAGTGTAAGTAGGGGAACAGGTGGATTCAAGCTGTATTGCCAGTTCAGGTACAAGTTGTGATAAAATACATAAGAGATACTTAACTACATAAGAGATCCTTACTGTGAACAATCATCCCATCAGGTTTAGGGTCAGCTGCCCTGGATGTAATGCAATAATTCCCAGGTGATAGATGAGGTTAATGTAAATGATGTAAACCCAACTTTATGTTCAAAATAAACTCAAGTCTGCTTACAGTAGTTGAAAAATACATTAAATTTTCTTTTACAAATGCAAGCATTTCATTCTGGTTTTAGCACTATATATAGATTCAATAGTGTTCATTGACATTATTGGTTTAAACCCTTGTTTAACTATAATGACAAATTGAAATATATGATATCCCCTGGAGTATCATTTTCATCAATATTTTCATTCAATATATTTGCATTCAATATTTTTATGAGACTGATTGGAAAGTATGCCTACTTTTACATATAACTGAATAAGTTCTGAAACTCAAAAAACAGTTGCGGAAGTTATTTACTTTGAAGAATTCCCTGTTTCACTTCAAACACTCTTCACCTTAAGTCACTAAGCTACTAAGACTTAAGTATGAGTGCCTAATATCATGAGTTTGAGATTTTCATTATCTATTTTCTTTACTCAGAACTTCTGACATAATTGTCATCAACACTGAAATGCTAGAAAGTGATTATATTATCCAATCAATGTGGTTGGAATGGAAAGAAAGGAAAAAGTTGTTTTTTCCAAGGTTTAGGAACATTAAGTCCTTAATCTGTCTACTTGTTTATCATGAGACCGCTCAGTCTTTGTTGGGGATGCGATACCACACATGACAGATGGTCTGCCAAAACCCTATCACGTTTGCTTCAATTATTTGTGAAAGCCTGTAGAGAAGGGAAGGACTCTGATTATACAATGAAATCTAGAAGAAATACAAAGCCAGGTACTAAACAACAGCAAGAATGATACACTGAAGCAAATTGATATACATGCACAAGTTACCCTGAAACCACTCCCAAATATTCCACTTCAACAGAAATGAGGAAAGTACAGAGCCAAATGAGCATGACACCAACCCAGATAGTTTCATTGTTCATTATGCCTAATTTTTCCCCAACCCTCCAAAGACACATACAGCTTGCTTTGCATAGTTTGTCCATAGAATTACAAGTGCGATATTATGAGGACATACATTAAAGATGCACCATGAAGTGTAGTAATTATCTTTAAGTTTAATTGCAAAATTACCTAAAGGGCAAATTTGTAATGTGAGAGGAGATCAAACTACTTGCTAGATGTAAAGCAAATGCTCAACACAACAGAGTTGTGCTTTTGCTTCTCTTAAGCCTTTAAAAATGCTTTTTCTTCCTTAGTTCTGCTGCCATGCAGAAGAACGCATGCAGTACGGACATATGAAAGTTCTCTTTGGTTTCCACACATCTTATGTATCTGACACAAAACGCAAATGCAAACAACATGGTGCTACTTTAAGCAATTTAATATTGAAGGTAAAAGAAAAAGCATGTAGTGGAGATATTTATAAATGAAATGATTTTTTGTATTGTTATTATGTTTGTTGAGCTAATAGGATCTTAGCTAGGATAGTAGTTGCAGAAATTCAAGATATTTGAGGTCAGATGATTTGTTAGTTAATGAAATCTGTAATCTTGTTGCATATTGCAAATCAGACTTCACTTTTACCAGCTACTTCTCCCTTACTGGATTCAATTAATTATATTTATTACCTTTCTCAGGGTGCCAAAGCTTCTTATGAAGACAACAAAACCAAAAAAAAAAACAAACCCTAAACTAATTATTTCTGACAGTATGTTCTAAAGATTCTTCTGTATGTATGAAAAAGGTCCAATCATTCATTTGTTGCAGTTTCAATTTCCTGCCATTGTCCCTTGACAAATGCTCCCCTTCAAAAATTCACCTGTTGCTTTCCTTGTAAGGACACACTGGCAAACTACATGTGATTTTCAATATATTATATAAATTCAATATACACACATATGATTGTATTAGATAACTAGACACTTAACTTTTTTTTTTTTTAATATCATTCTCTATAGGAATATTTGCTCTGTCCAGAACTTCCAGAAGGAAGCTGCTTTCCCCACCTAACAATGATCATTACTTTTTAAGTGTATATGCTAAAACCCCAGTTAACTTCATTTTAGATTTCATCAATGTCACAGAAGTAATCTGCCTCTATATCTGTACTCATATTTGATTGCCTATTTGAGAATCAGAAAACTGTTATATTCAAATCAAGATAATTGTTAGACATGAAGCCCAGACACCTCTCCAGCCTGTAAGTGACTAAAGCATCTTTATTCAACACCGTGGGGTACAATATCTTTAAACCCACACCGGGTTTTACTAACAGTAATTATTTGAATTGGAACCATTTTGCCAGAACAATCTGCACCATACAACCTGCCTAGCTCTTCAAATTTATTTATACTTAACTGTTCATTCACTTACCTTTTTGTTAACTACATAAGCCCCCTCACCTGTACTTTATTTTCAGATCATTGCTAGATATTGAGTGATACTGGACATCGTACCAATTTGCACCAAAAAATCTCCACAATTATTCTTTCCTCAAATAAGATCTCACAACAGTTGTTTTGAGCTGTAACCAGCATTTATCCTTTCTCAGGTGCACATAAGGGATAAAATAAAGGTGTAAATTCTTCCTCCACAATCAGAAATGTTATGCAGCACGAGATGAAAACAGATCATTTTCACAATTAGAAATATTTGCCACATTTAAATTGTCAGTAAGTGAAGCCAGCTTATTTGACAGGGCATTTTCCATAAATCCACAGACATCATTAATCCATATTACTTCTCCTATTACTTCATTTCATCCTAATACCAACTGACAAGACTACAGCTGCCTTGGGCATCCAGCTACAATGTTGTTCCCTCCAGTCTGACTTCTGCCTTAAAAAAAATATATATACATATATATATATATTATATATATCAAGAAGTATCACATACATATAAGAATCAGTACTCTTACGATTCTGTGATTTGAGTACAAAACAATTGTAAGTAGTGTTACTTTAACTATGCAAACTATTCAGAGAAAAAAATGTCTAAGTAGTATATCATTATATGTTAAATTAAAACTATTACCATAGATTTTCAGTCTTACAGGAATCAGATAGAAGAGCTAAATCCATTTCATTGTTTCAGTACTTCTTGAGGCAATTAACCATTTTGATTCCCCAAAATTACTAGCAAAAAGAGATGCAAGATTGACTTCTGTGCTCCTACCCTCATGTAGATCTAACAAACTGAGCTGTTCCTTTCATTTACAAAGGAGATAATAAAACCAAGAAAGGATGATTAGAAGTGCATCACATGCTATCAACAGTGGCAAAAACTAGATTTTTGAGATAACTAAATTATATTCTTGAAGACTTTAGATTTTGTTTCATGACGATTTGAGTCCTTCCTGACTGAAGTATGAGTTTTGATTTAAACCTTGACCCTCCTGCTTAGAGATAACTGCATTTGGGGGTGAAACATGCCTGAAATCTGAAGTTTGTTTTAACAATTCACACTCCAAGCTATACAGTAACAGATCTTGGAAGTTACTGTGAGGTACTGTATTCCTACACTGTATTGCATGGCTCATACAAACGCACCTTTCACCTCTTCTAGTGTAAAGGTTGCTTTCAAGTCGGATTACAGTGTGAAGTCTGGTCTCTGCTCCATTGGTCTACAAAAACATTACCCAAAATGAATAGTGGCTTTCAGGTTCAGAAGCAAAGTTTTACATCTGTAGACTTATGATTGAGAGTTACCTTCCCTCTTCACTGCACACACCTTGGTTTGTTCTTTGACATGCTACACTTGTCAATGTAACGCTTCTCACCATTTGAAAGAAAAAAAAATAAATAAAAAAAATCAATAATGGTATAAGAGTACTCCAGGAACATACGCTAATTGTCACCAGCTTAAGACACTACAGAAAGGTGTCCATTAACTCTATGACTTATTCAGATCAAACATTTGCCTAGAAACAACATAAAAACAATTTGAAGCTCATTGGTAATGTTTGATAAGAGTAATGACATTGACAGAAGGCTGCAGTAGGTGTAGAGTTCCCTACTGATGGTTCCAATAATCACCAGTACAAGGCTGTGTTGGAGTCACAGATTGTGAAGAAAATTACTTAAACCATCATGTGATATATGAATAACACAAATTCCTTCCTCTCACTGTTCAAGAGGTGTTATAGTTTCAGCTTTTACTAATATGCATTTCAAGTATAAAATCAGAGATCTTGGAGTCATCATGAAATGTTGCTTCCTGCTCATTTTTCTGGCAGTGAAATCTCTTTGGCCATTAAAAAATAATTCCTTTTGAAGAGGCAGAGACCATAGTTCAGTTGAGTAACTATCTAATTTCTTAATAAAAGAAAGCAAGTCTAAGTTACCTGTGAAAATAATGGAGGAAATGCCTCTGAAATTACCAATTGTCACAATTGTCACTCTTGCAAATTCAGTCACTCGTTCCAATGTCTTGTTCAAAACAAGTGTGCCATCACATGTGTCATTGCAGATGATAATGATATTCAATCCCATTTTTGAGTCTTCGTTGTAGGAGGAAAACAAAATAGCATCTGCACTTCAGTTATTTTTTGCTTGTATATGTGAATAGTTAACTGTAAAGAGTGTTGATGCTCAAGTGTATGTAAGTCATGTCCGTGTAATATTCTAACAAAGAGAAAGCACTCTGCAGTTTCCACACCATTTCAGAGTAAAGACACTAAAAGTAAATATGAGAGCTATGTAACATCAGAATTCTTTATAGCTGCCCCATTTCAGTTGCAGAAGTACACTTTTCTCATCTGTCTAGCCCTATGGAAGCTGTACAAACTTTAAACAGTATGACATTCAGTAATTTAAAATAAAATTTTAACTATAACAACAGCAGCAAGCCATTATGTTTCACCAATCCATCATTTTTATACAAAAATGTATTTTCTTCACAATGAGCAATTTATAGATTCAGAGAGTATATCTGGGACTTATGTTTGTAGTCTATTTCTGGAAAAAAAATAGTTCTAGTAAGAGTAAGGCTAGATAAATATTGGAATAGGTTGACATTTTGTGTAGATTTTTAAAAATCTAAAAATAATTTGGTAAGCATTGCACCAAATAGTGAATAGAAAAATATACAGCTAAAATCTAAAATCTAAAAAAAATCTAAAGCTAACATTATTTTCAAGGAATATATGTTCCCACAGAGGAGAAAAAACACCTCAAAACAGGTGTTATTTATGTCTTTTGCTTATACTTAACTTTGAGAGCATAACCTCTTGTGATCACCAAATTGGTAGGTCACTTTTCTGGTGATTTGTGTTGCATCACCTGTGCTCAGATAGCTTTGTGCTTGTAGCACAAAACTTGCCATAGTTAGTATTAAAACCATATAGCAATACCTACCATTTTCACTTGTGACTTCAGAAAATAAGTTCTCCCTTCTTTCTGGAGAGGGCAAGTAGTCCACTAAGGTTTCCCACTGCTCCTTTAAAGCCAATTTTGGTATCTCCACTTTGCACCCTTAGCAATCAGGTGTGTGGCTTTTGGCTCGTGTGTTTTTTGTTGTTGTTTGGTTGGTTTTTAAGAGCAACAGCAAATTTCACAGGTAAATCAAGCTCTGCCCACACACAGAATTCTAAATATTCATTCAATGCTTTTAAGTACTAGCTTTCTTGACTTTTCTGTAAGTTGGCCACAAATAAATATTAAAGGCATCCTTCATGATCCCTTAAATATAATATAATTTCAGTGCAGTTTGATACTAATTAACCTATTCCAGAAGAAAACGAAAACACACCTCTTTTGAAAAGTAGATTTTTATTTATTTATTTATTTTGAATACAGGACTTTCTTCACCCATTCTGAAAACAGATACTTACTTTTGGGGGAAGAATTAACATTTGACAAAATACCCAAGCAAACCTAAACACTTACAGGAAATAATGGATCAAGTTTTCCCTTCAGAATCTACAAAATCTTAAGGTCTAGTGCATAAAATGCCTTCTAATAAGCATATAAATCCCAAAGCCAAAGGGGCAAGGAGTTATTTTTCAACTCTAGCCAGTCCTTTACTACAGTATGAAATTAGTCTGCCATAAGCTATGTCAACAACATACAAGTTATACTAATGAAAACAAATCTCTCAAATACAAGAGTAACATATTAATCTGGTCAGACAAACAAGACGTTTTCCCAGATAAATGGACTCAAGCTGCTAAGTGATTTGGCTACAGTAATATCTTCAAAACACTGCATATAACTGATTTCCTTCTCCTACAAAATCTTCCCATATATTCTGGAATCAAGTAGTTTAAAATGTATATATTAGTAAAGGATATATTAATCTATTTTACTTATACTCTGTAGAAATATTGCCTGTGGAAAATCAAGCTTTTTGAGGGTGGGGAGAACAGAGGAATATAATGTGCCTATGCCTCCAACAGTATTATTCCTTATTATACCACCTTACCTTTTTACTTGTAATAGTTTCCTAGTCTATTAAAATTGGTTCTACACTACAAACATAGGACACCCACACAAAATAGTATTTCATTGTTCATTAAAGATAAATAAAAAATAATGTTAAGTGATACTTCCTTATCCACTTTTTTGTGAGCTTCTCTCTTCCAGGAGATGAAAAGTTACTCTTCCAGAAATCACACCTCAAATTGAAGATCAGTAAAAAAAAAAAAAAAAAACACATACAAGAAACTTTGAAAGATTCTCCATTTCAGAGTCTTCCTTAAGGGAAACTTTGAGATCTTTTCTGAAAAAGCCTAATTTCTCCTGTTAAAATTCTTCATTTTTAAGACTTGAATAGCTTTATTAGCCTAAATATGTTCAATATTTGAATGGATAATAAAATTATCATCAACACATTGGTACTATGGAACAACGGTGTCTGTTCTGTATAATCTTCATTAGAACTGCATGTACAAAGCACAAATATTCCAAATTAGTTGAAAAACCCAGATATTATTCTTATCCATCATGTGAAATCAAAAACTTAATTGATAGTCACTCTAAATAAAGAAAAGAGTAATATCCAAGAGAGTTATGGCAGTCCTAAAGCTAAAACATTTCAAGTTCTGAGCACCTCGCTTGCAGGACTAGTAACTAGTCACCTCATTTATTGACTGCAGTGAAATTATGTGCAATCATATCTGCTCTCCACTGTCTAAACCGCCTCCAGGACCTAATAAACAGTAGTCTCACCTTGCTGCTAATCAACTGGTACTCAAGGTATGTGAAGCATCACTGAGAAACAAGCAAGAGGAAACAAATCTGTGCTTGACAATAACACGTTCTGAGAAACAAAACCCAAACCTTTGACTAAAAGGCAACAACTTTAACTGTCATGTTTGAATGTCATAGAACTTCTCACTGCAAAAGTGTTTGAAAAAATATGCCTTTGAATCACTGCAGAAGAAGTGGCATTCAGCAGATCTGCTGATCATTCAGGTTTTAATGAACCTCTAGCATATTTGCAAAGGAGAGGATATTAACTTTGGTGTTCTGGTTAAGTTCCAACTTATGTAAATAAAGTTCACCTGCTGTGATTCAACTTCCCACCTAGCTGGCAATAGATAAACCTATCTTTACTTCTCTTCAAATACACTTCATGCAGAGTCATAGTGGCAGAAATCACTGCATATCAGCTTTACAGTGTTAAATGTACAGTAATATTTGTTCCAAGAAGGAATCTGCTTTTGGACCAGAAACTCATTATACTTATACAAACACTGTGTTAGTGTATATAGTTGCAGAGATATGTATAAACTGTGTTTAATAGCATACAAGAGGTATAGGGGAAGATTAAGACTTCATACACATGTGCTTCCGGCTTTATTGATAGACTGGCAACACATAGTGCAGAAATATTTGTCAATTACTGCTGAGCAACATAGGATGCATGTTGCAGCTTAAATTAGAGGCAAAAGTCCAAAACAGCGTTCAAAGCTTCAGGATAAAAACACCCAATAGCCCATGAAGTGCCATCAGACGCCCCTCTCCCAATTTGGATTCATGTAGCATGCTAATTTTGGCTTCAGTTCAGAAAGTTGCTTGAGGATGCAGCTAGCTTGAATTCTTTAAATGGCATGCTGATTTGAGACTACATGCACACATATACTGGCATACAGTGACAGAGCCACAGAAGTTACTTAGGGTCTTAATTCTTATTTTTTCCTCTAGTGCAAAACCATAGATTTGTGTGTACACAGCTGAATGATTTTTTTTTTTTTTTTTACTTTTTTTTTTTTTTCTTTAAGACCCATCAGCTTTATCACTCCAACATCTTGTTGCCTGTGAACTTTTTTTTTTTTTTTTTTGGCATAGTCCTGTGGTACATTTTTTCATAATTCTTTCTATGACCTCTCATCAACATGGTCTTTCATTATAGGTACAAATCCGTGTTCCTATGTTACCGACAACATAGCTGCCATGCACCACCATTCCATGAATAACAGGAAGAGAGGAAAAGGTTGAAGGTAGATTTACTATGGGATTAGTTTGCTCTTTCCTTAGTAATTAGCTGAAAGAGGATGACTTTATTGATTTTTTTTTTTTTCCCTTCCTTCTATTACACAATATCTTGGAAGTTTCATACCTAAAAATGCTCATCTAAGTATTACTGCTTATATGAATAAAATACTCAAGGGAAAAAACAAGTTCCACTTCCATTTGACTCTTCTTGGACCACTGTAACACCTCACAAAGACCTAAAGCTACCCAGGACAAGCCTCCCTAGAACTGGGGAATTACTTAATGACAAGAATTATTTCATAATTTTCTGGATATATTCTTTTTTTTTTTTTTTTTTTTTTTTTTTTTGATATAATATCCCAGGGATATTATCCTCCACTTGGAGGACAGGCAAGGAGAAGAGGGGCCAGCTCCTGAAGGACAGAGACTGAAAGAAACTATTAATCCTTGACTACAAAGGCTGAGGTTTAAAGAAAAATTATCTCCCAGGGCCTGTTGATAAGATAACTATGCTTGTAAGCATTGTACTTTACTTAAGAACGTCATATGAGAAGATATTTATTCTTAAAAAGCAACTCTTTTGTAAATATTTGTTCAGGTCACTAAACTCACTGTTAACTACACTTTCTGAATAACTGGTAGCTGATCAGCTTGGATGGACCATGTGAAGAACAACAGAAGCAATATGAAATTTGTAATGCTAAGCCTAGAATAAGAAAGCCAGAGCTGCTGAATTCCTGGACAGATGGCAAGAGAAAGTTGGTGAATGGGTGTGAATTTTCAGAACCCCAACATCAGCAGTACAAGGAAAGCCTCCTAAGCTTGGGTGCATGCAGCATGCATCCCTCTAAGATTGGCCTGTCAGGAAAACCAGGACACACAGGCTAAAAATAAAAGAGAAATTGTGGCTCACTGGCACTCTACACATATCACAGTAAACAGAATGATTGCCAAGGTTTCTCCTCTCTCTGTTTTAGGCATATGCAGCTGGCACTGATGTGTTGTTCTCATGCACCAAAGGCAGCAGATGGAATGAATTACATATTTCAACAGCCCTTGACATCACATCAAACACCTTGGCTTTTAGTTTTAGAAGAGTAACTCTTGGGACTCTCTTTTCTGACTTCACCATCCAAATAAGTCATACACAGTTATTTCCTTCTTTATAGGACAATATAGCCATGCCATATGTTGCAGACTTGCCAGTCTTGCATAGTAAAACTGTGCACCAGTAGCAAAAGAAAGCATTATAATTGATGGTTTTTAGCTAAGACGTAACCACTAAGCAATGTATTATAGGTAGCCTCTGCAACAAAGGGCTTTACAGTGTCCGTCATATGATAGAAAAGGTAGGGAGTTAAGAATTTTTGTAAGGAAAATAAAGAAGTTTCAAGTCTTTAATGTTCAAAACAGCTATATTGTGCTATGATGTCAGCTGCATTTAACAAACATTCTCAATTACTTGTAATTTATTCCTTAAATTTCAAAGTTCTCTCTCCCTCAGAAAGTCCACCTCTGTCATAGGTGGGGGTCCTTCCCCTGCATGATGCTGATTGCAGTGACAGGTTGGGGGCAGAGTCTGGCACAGCTGAATGTGCCCCACAGCACATCTTCATGGAAAAATCTCTATACACACAAAAGTCAGCTGAATGCCTGCTTCTGAAGTTCAGAGTACCTGTGATCCAATTATGTCTGCAACTGTAACACTACATAAGCTGGACAAGGGATAACACCCCACAAGCCTGCTCCAACACCTGACCTCCATCACTTGCTTGCTTTCCTCTCCCAGAGTGGTTGTCAGACAGACCAGAGGAGTCACTGTTCTTATTCACTCTACATATGCATCTGAACCATCTCTGTGTCCTTTCCCTACCAAAAACCCCAAATTATGTGCTTCTGCTAGACTGGGAGACCAGTTGGAGACTGCTTCAACATAACAGACTGGAAGCTTCAGCACAGAGCAGATGGTAAAAGTGAGCTCTGAGGAGGGGAAAGCAGGGAAACACCATGTCTGCTCAGGGCCAGGAAAGTACCTCATATAAATCCCCTGAAAATTTCCAAGTGAGTAAGGTGATGAGTTTTCCTATTCTTAGAAGCTTGCAGGCCTTCCATCTTTATGGAGCAAGTTAACAACAGCCTCTGCTTTTATGTTACCAATCATTTCTTCCAGTCTCAGGATTTTGGTGGATCAAGCAAATGTACTTTGTTATGACCTTGATTCCCTCTGCTTTTGCTGAAGTGTGATCAATGGTGGCTATTCTGCTATTTTCAGATAACGAATAGCTTCTAAGACTTCCAGGCTACATCAGACCCATATCCTCCTATAGCTTTTTAGCTGGAAATTTTGCATGTACAAGTGACTTTGATCACAGCTAGCTCAATACTTCTTTGAAATACATTACCTAGTAGCTACTAACACTCGTGTCAATCTCTTAATCATACTCTGTATTCTCTTTCCTCCTTTCAAATATTAGCATCACTGTTTTCCCAAAAGGCAGTTTACTTGCATTCAACTACTTACAATTTTAGTAATTCACAAGCTGAGTTTAGATTTTTTTTTTTTAAATTTTCATTTAGCAGGAAAACACTTGAGCTGCAATAAAGATTTTTCTCATGTGCACCTTCTTCCTCCAAAAATATTTTTAGTTATTTTTCTTGGGAGAAGATACGCTTCTCTCTCATTTTCTTCAGTTTAAAAAAAAAAAAAAAGGTTCGGTATCTACCCCTGAGAAATATATTCCTAAGAATTTTCTCTTGCTATGCTAACGGTTCAGAGTGAATTGATGATCTGTTACAGATCCCTATGTAATATTGGGTGTTTCATGTTCTTACCTCCATCCAAAGTGTACTCTCTTCTCCACCATTAAGATACTTACTCGTTTTGCCTCTTCTCATTTTTTCTATGTATCTGAAGTTTAGCTTTCTGCCCTGTTTCTATTTATTTATTTACTTTTAAAGCAGAAGGGACAGCTGTGAGAGACAGGATTATTCTGACAAAGATGAACTACTTCAATTCATCTCTGTTGTCCACTATCCTAATCTTTCAATTGTTTTAAATCAGCCACTCTAAGTGAACAGACTAAAACAGCTTCCAGAAAAAGAATGAGAACATAAAGCCCAGCCCAGATATATCAAAAAGGTGGAAAGAAAATAGATTGCTAAGTAAAAGCAAAGTAAAACATCAACTCAGCTTACAAAAGCAGACAGAAATCAGCAAGATGTAGGCAAAATACATCACAACTGAAATTACATAAGATGGAATGAGATTGGAGTTCTCAGTCTGTATATTCAGAGTCACTTTATAAAAGCGTGCCAGGCAAAGTACTTACTTGTTGTCATCAACACTGCTTCAAAATAAACTGATGTTAGCCTTCACGCTCAGTACCATGCTTATCTAATGTATTTGCTAATTCTATGTAGTTCATAACATGATGCAGTTAAGACACAATTGATATAGAAAAAAATCAACTGTCACAGTCTTTGATTTAAATAGCAGATATGACAGTGTATCGTGTTCCTCTTATAGGAGTCAAGCACAGATATACTTTTCTTTGCTATTGATCAACTAAATCACCAGCTGTTTATGCAGAATTGCTGGCAACCTTGGAAGTGCAATTTATCTTTCTAAGCTCTATGAACTTGATTCACCCATTTGTTTAAGAGCACAGCAAGCTAACAATATGTATGTTTTTCTTATTAGTACATAAAAAGGCTCAAGAAACAGTCCCTAATCATGCAAAACTTCCACTGGAGAAATTTATACCTGCTGAAGAGTTAAAGGATGAACTCCACAAGTTCATCACAAGTATCATCTATATGAAATGAATATCTTTATTATATATATAAAATATATATGAATATCTTTATCTGCCTAAGGTCTAGCACTTGAAGCTTATTATAGGCAAATTTTAAAAGTTGTACCAAGTCCATACAGGTGTGCACACAGGCAGGGAAAAATGTATCTCTTTCCCCCCCGTTTTAATTACTCTTTTTTTTTTGTCTCCTTTTTGTTATCAGCTTACTATCATGGTCTTGCACAGCTGAGTACAACTACAGAAGTTTTTACATACCATAGACATTTTGATATGCAACAACTCATAACATGGACGTCACATTCTCTACTTTCACATAAGAGCATAGTTTCAGTTTTCTGTGCATTTCAAAAAGCAAGTTAATAAAGATCTATGAGGTGTAGGTCCTGCCTAACAAATTTGATTTCCTTTTACGAAAAGATCACCGATCTAGTCGATTGAGGGAAACAATCTGAAACTTATGTGATCCTTTTGGACTTCAGCAAAGCTTTTGACATGGTTTCAATAGGACCCTACTGGACAAAACGTCCAGCATACAACTAAACAAAAACATCATCGGATAGGTGAGCAATTGGCTGACAGGTAGGGCTCAAAGGGTTGTGGTAAATGGGACAACATCAGGCTGGCGGATGGTCACGAGTGGGGTCCCTCAAGGCTCCAATTTAGGGCCAGTCCTCTTCAATGTTTTTATAAATGATTTGGATGTAGGACAAGAAGGTATTTTGAGCAAATTTGCCAACACCAAACTTGGAGAAGCTGTAGACTTGTCTGAGGGTGGAAAGGCCTTTCAGAGAGATCTGGACAGATTGGAGAGCTGGGCAATCACCAACCACATTAAGTTTAACAAGAGCAAGTGCCGGATCCTGCACCTGGGACAGGGCAACCCCGGCTATCTGTACAGACTGGGTGACAAGACGCTGGAGAGCAGCCCCGCAGAGAGGGATCTGGGGGCTGTGGTTGGCAGCAAGCTGAATATGAGCCAGCAGTGTGCCCTGGCAGCCAGGAGGGCCAACCGTACCCTGGGGTGCATCAAGCATGGCATCACTAGTCGGTTGAGGGAAGTGATTTTCCCGCTCTACTCTGCGCTGGTGTGGCCTTACCTCGAGTACTGTGTGCAGTTCTGGGCACCACAGTACAAAAAGGATGTAAAACTGTTGGAGGGTGTCCAGAGGAGGGGGATGAAGATGGTGAAGGGCCTAGAGGGGAAGATGTAAAAAGAGTGGCTGAGGTCACTTGGACTGTTCAGCCTAGAGAAGAGGAGGCTGAGGGGAGACCTCATCACAGTCTACATCTTCCTCGGGAGGGGGAGTGGAGGGGCAGGCACCAATCTATTCTCTTTAGTGACCAGTGATAGGACCCAAGGAAATGCTGTCAAGCTGAGGCAGAGAAGGTTTAGGCTGGACATCATGAAGAGGTTCTTCACCGAGAGGGTGGTTGCACACTGGAACAGGCTCCCCAGGGAAGTAGTCACTGCACCAAGCCTGTCTGAATTTAAGAAGCATTTGGACTGTGCACTTAGTCACATGGTCTAAAATTTTGGGTAGACCTGTGCAGTGCCAGGAGTTGGATTCGATGATCCTTATGGGTCCCTTCCAACTCGGGATATTCTATGATAAGTCATCCTGGAAATGTTGATCACAGTTTTCCACTAATTTTTGGTAACAGATCATTCTCATGTTACTTGCTTCAAAACTTATTAGTTCAGCGTATATTGGCTATATGTTTGCTATCAGATCCTATCTGGAAGCCAGGTTTCCCTCTATCCCTCTATCAAAAGCAAACTTATTTTAACACCTCACATTCCCATACAAGACACTCATTAACAAATGTGCCCAGGCACAATCAGATCACATCTGGTAACCTGTCTAGATTTAGTAGAACTATCATGACCATATACTAAAATTAAAATCCTCATGTTTTAAGGATACGTCACAAGTGTTCTCACAGATCTCCAGTGCAGTATTTTACAATAGAGTGGATCACAACCTCTGAAGAAACATGTATGCAGCAGAGAGAATGTACATGCATGAAGAGTTGAGCACACGGTACCTGTCTTTTTCAAGCTGATTATTCTGATGCAGTCTGACAGAAGCTACAGCTAAGCTGTATCATTTTCAAAGGCTCTCTGACCGTGTGAAAGTCAACAGATGCGGGAATGTAATAACAGTTGGAAAGACTGAAAAACCAGGCATAGAACAGCAACTGTTAAGTTCCATTGTTCTCTCCCTGCTCTGACACACAAATACAGAGTAGCCACTAAGTAAAGCCTCCTCCTGTAAACCCAGCTCTTTGGAGAAGGGATGAGAGCAGCAGGAAAAAGGCAGAAATGAAAGAGTAGCAGGAATACATCATTCTGTCTATAAAACAAAAGTAGGAAGAATGCACGTGCCAGAGCCAGCAACCCATCATGACCTAGGTGACAGAAAACAAACAGTGGGGAAATGGAGACATTTTAAAGACACTTGCAAAGATAATTTACAGTTACAATAGTGATCCAGAGCACTGAAAAATTATAGCTGTCAAATGACTAATTGGTGATGAACACCAAATGACTGAGTGAAGCTGTTTGACAATAACTGTCAGCATGATCACAAACAAAATACCAGCTACGTACCCAACAGTCCCACCCAGCATATTAATAAGAGAGCTGGGACAATCCTTCAAACTATGCTGCATAACTGAGGCCCGAGTCAGTGAGGTCAAGTGACAAGTGATTTCATTTCCAATTAAAGCTCTTGTAATCATGCATTAGCAGGTACCTTTTAGTTGCAGCACTCACGGGTATAAACCAAACTAGTTTCTTACAAATAAAACCACAATCTATTCTAACCATACACAGCACTTGCATCTGAACCTGTACAATTTGCTTCTTCCCAAGATCACAAATGAAAATAATTTGTGCCTAAGAGCCCTTTTTAGAAATCTGTTATGATTTTAATCAAATTCACTCACTCCCAAATACTGCAACATGAAACTAATCACTTGCTTTGTAAGTTTACACAGACACTAAGGAAGTTTCAACAGCTGTTGGAACAACATTGCAGCCTCTGACTTTTTAATAAAGTTGCTGCAGTCGAGGTTTACTATAAATTGATGATTTAGCTGGATTAGCTGTTAATATGCAGCTTGATATATTATTCATGAGACTGAGTCACAGACCTAATTAGAAACATGACATGAAAAGCTTTTGAGTCCACAATCTGGATTCTCCCTGACATGAAAGATTTGACATGTGAATAAATTTTCACTTACTGAGAGAAGAGAGATAAATGACCTTTTACATCTAAATGTAAAAATGTCATGTTGGAGATGCATCACTTGCCTTCCTGAGAGTTTGGGAAAAACAGGAGCAGTATCCAGTTTGATATAAGAGAAGCCCTTCTGAAACAGACCACCCATCTCTATGTGGCTGCAAAATGTCTGTTCCATTCTCCTGCCCAGTCACAGACATTAAATAAAAACACATAATCCCCTGCCAGACAAACTTTTCAGGAGCTTCATTTAGATGGCCTAGAAACAGCTTTGCTTAGCTGTGTGAAGGAGGCCTATGTTGTAACTACACAGCCCTAAATACCTGCATATACCAGTTGGTGTAATGTCAGCTTTCCAGGCTTAAATGATGATTAAACAATCTTAGAGAATTGTTACTTAGATGTTTTGGCCAGAAATACTGTGTTAGTGAAATTAGTAACAATGGACTCAGACAACAGCAGAAGGGAGCTGCTGTTCAATTAATGACATTGACTAGCAGCGGGCAATAAGTGTACCTGGGAAAGCATTAGTAACACTTCATATTAGGGGACTATTTTGTGCAGTGAATTATTCCAGTAATAAATTTATTTATTGAGGCATATGCCAAAACCCAACTTGCTATAACACTAAGTGAAGTTGGTATGGTAGCATAACCCTTAATTATTTGCCTTCCTAAAGACTACTTTTTTTTTTTTTTTTTTGAACTCAGGACTGATTTTAAGAGCCCATTTTCCCACACTTGCCTGTTTCAGCGCATATCAATGTGTTTAGGACGCCAAATATTGTTTTAAGAAATATTATTTCTGTTAAGAAGTGATGTATTTTTGAAAATTTGGGTTAATTATTTCTTATCTTGGTACATAGAGGTTTGATAATTTAATTCCTACTATAATTCTTTACATCCTCTATTCATATGCTAGGTATTATCTTACGCAGAATGAGACCAACTCTCAGATATAGAAAAAAATGAAGGTATCACTGGATACATCTGAAATAAATATGGTCTGCCAGGCATAGAGAGAATATGATGAGAAACACTTTCTTCAGTTTACAAAACAAACCACCATGATATACTAATTAGCTGACAACATGGAAGAAAGTATTTTAAAAAGAGAAATTAAACTTAGATAGAAATTAGTGTCTGAAACTTGCAATCTCTCTCTCCTCTCTCTCTCTATACATATATTCCTAGCCAACATTGATCTGAACCTGGTAAAGCCAAAGGATAACCCAGCATAAGCAAGGCTTCTGAGTCCGTGAAAACAATCTGAAGTGGCATATAAGCAACTGAAAGCTTTTTCCAGACTTGACAACATTGAGAAATACAACAGCACAGAGCAAGAAGTCATTATTAATAAACACAGCCAACAGATTGTAGTCAGCTGTCTTTGTATGAGGGCAATACTGAAGGAGATAAGAAGGAAGAGGTCAGAATGTACTAGTTTCCAAAATTAGTAATTCATTAACATTTCATTTGAGATCTATTATGAAGAAGTCAGAAGAGGAGTAGAGTAATTCATCAATGATCTCAGTGTCCTGATTTGTACAGGATCAACTCCTGAGCCATCTGTAAGATTTACATTCACAACCAAACTCGCTTCACTTACCTCAAGTTGTTTATGGTTTTCCAGCTTGCAGGAAAAAAACCACTGTGACAAGGATAAGAGACTATTTACTTCTGAGTTATTTTAAAATAGTATTATGTTTTAGACTTACTGCCAAATAGCTTCTGTTGGTGGTACCATTCATTCTACTCTGAATGCACCAAACAGCAAAAAGTGCCAACTGAGTAGAAGCTACAAGCAAGCAGTCACTCTCTCAAACTATAACTGTGCCATCTGGCCTTTTGAAATTTGTAGCTGTTTCTAATAAAGCACTAATTAATGCTTTTAATAATCTGCCATTGTTCAGCAATACATTAGTTTTCATCTCTAGTGAAAACTTTTTCAATCAATGTAATTCACATTCCAGAAGAAAACATGGAAAAGATTAGAGGTAGCTGATTTTTTGATTTATAAATCAGATTAAAGCTTCAACCACTGTTGTAGACATTACTAGTATGTTCATGGTCCAGATATATAGTTAAACAAATTGAAAACCCATATTTATAAAGATAAATAGCTTAACTAAAGAAAGATCAGGAAAACAAAAAGAACACACAACAAATCAAAGAGCACAGGCTTGACAACTTAAGCCTTATGAGCCCAATTTCAAAGTCTGTCATTTAGCTAAAACGTATTCACCAAATGTAACTCCCCCAAAGGACATAACTCTTCATAAGTCTTACTGAAGATAAAATGAGAAACTCACACCCTTGACATTGTCAGTGACAGAAAACAGACCTCAATGTGCCACTGTTCAGATGTGTATTTATTCTAGAGAGGGATCTCTTCTCTTACCGTACATGAAAGAGCAGATCCTTTATATTCTTCTCAGCTCAATTGACACTCCATTGGTTAAAGCTAGGGAGGGGGAAAAAATAAAAAAAACATTTTAGGTAAGGGATTTTCACAAATTTTCTTGGCCTGATATGTTTATATAAGACTTACAAGAAATAATCATAAGACAAAGGTTCTGATGGAGGTTGCCTATGTTATGGCTATTTCAAATTAAACCTAAAAAACTAACAGCTGATGCCAATATGCCACAAGTCCTTACACTAGAACAATATAGTAAAGATGAGGTGGAGTCTGATGATTTTCTATTTCTTTCTCCTAGCAGTGTGTAACTCTCTTAACAGAGAGTTAGGAAGGAAAGAGAGCTAAGAAGGTCAGACATGTAGTAGGATGAGCCTGCCCTATCAGAAAAAGTTTTCTACCTCTGCTCCTATACATGTTTTTGGATTTCGTTATGAAAGTTATGAAGTCAAATAAAGCATGCAAACTCTGGTTAAAACAAGAAGTTTTGCCTGTAGCATCGTGATGACAAATGCAAGTAAGAATATTTCAGACCTACCAATGTGAGCAACCCATTAGTAGTTTCTACACTTTCAAATTCCATCCAGCGCAGTAATTAATAGATGCTTAATAAGATGCCACATGTAGTCTGATTCAAATTCACCCCAGCACCTCCTACTAATTTTATTCCCTATGTAGTGATCTCTTTCAAAAAAGAGCAATATACTGAAGTCAATAGGACAATCCCATTCCGTAAAAGGAGAGAATCTAGACTAAAGGTGTAAAGTACCTCTTTAATAAACCAAGTAAAGTTTGGGAGAGATTCCTGAATACAGTCAGCTCTAATGGAGACATGAAGTTAAACAGTGAAAGGAATAACTGCTATCAAATAACATTGACCTATTGTAAAGAAAATATAATCTATTTACAGAACAAGAATAACAGCAACTAATCTCAGTGTTTGACTCAAAAGCAAACAGTATCAGTGTTTTAACTGGAGTATTCTATCTTCCTTTGAGATGGTAACAATAATGTTGTTAGAAGATTTATATTTTTGGCTTTCTAGTTCTGCTTTTCAGATAGCTACTATGGTCATCTGTAACAATCCAGCTAGTTATCAGGGAAGCAATCAATGTTCAGAAAGATACAAAAGTCATTCCCCTCTCCTTCCTCTGCTAAGGAAACAGGAAACATTCCAGATAAGAATTTAGGGATGCAACTCATTTAAAGGTTCAATTCAGTGTTTTATGAAGAAGTTTTAGTTTGGAAATTATAAACTGAACAAGCTACTGAGAAAATTCAGACTTTTAGATGCAGATTTAACATCACGCCCCTAAAATGATGCATTCTGCTACAAAGTAAGCCATTTTAAAAAATGGGTTCCAATCTCCCCTTTTCCAGATTTCTATTGCTGTTAAATTATAAGATTAAACAATCTGCTTTACCAGTTTAGTGAAAAAAGTTTCTATAGCAAATTATTCTAATCTGTTGTTAACAGTTTTACTTATATTTAAACACACCATTTCCCTGATTACCAGATGTAACCAAGATTCCCAGAAGTGCTTATATCTAGGAATTTTTACTAGAATTATCAGTCAACATCAACACAGTATCTGCTGCAGAATACATACTAGACATTTCAATATGATAACATCACCCCAGACTGCATTTGCCTTTAATTTATTCAAATCAATTTAATCCCAAAGCTTTTATACTGCAGAAGTAGAATATGCTCCCTTGCACATACTTAAATGATGATGTTATATTTGACTTCAGAGTACTATATTAAACACTTGTATATCATGATATATCAGGCTTTCATCTGAAATCATTTTCCTTTCATCTTAATACTTCTTTCAACACACAGCAGCATTCATGTATGGCTCAGGCTCCCATAAAGCTGAGCTTGGCAGGAACTAAGGGTACTACAGTGTGGTCGCAGCCATCTGTCAGCACAACTGGCCATACATTCAAACAACAACAAAACAAAACCAATTAGAAGTCAGTGGCCTGGTTACTACTAAGACCAGAAGAAAATAACTACCAAATACAACACCCAGGAAACAAGCTTGTTGGAGCCAGGGCCAGCTCCTCATTCTCCTGCAACGTGCCTTTGAGAGGCAGTATTGGGTTTCAAGAGCTGTCTTTCAGTGACTGGAGTTTGCCAGAGACCATGCTGAACACTCACCATAGTCTACTTGAGTTATCTTGAGTTTTCAGTTCATAACCCCAAGTTTCTAAGTTGTGATAGCTCATGACACATTTCCTATGATCAGTCATTCAGATATATCCATGAAGATGATCCAGAGATTTACAGAGGACATGGAATGGTTTGGAAAGAAAACTAAAGAACTAGGCAGAAACACCTAGTTTGGACCACCATTTATGCTTTTATTGCATTCTAGTTAACCATCTCATGGCCACTGCAAGATATAGTTAGTAGTCCATTCAGGTTAACAACACAAATCAAGTTTATTTTTTTCAACCTTATCACTGAAAGCATGAAATTTTTTTTTTTTTTTTTTCATCCCAGGTAAATGCTTAATTATATATGCTTATTATATATGCTTAATGCTTATTATATATGCTTAATATTTGAAAACACTTTCTTGGTTGATCAGAATAAAGGTACATTTAAGCATAGTCGCAAGCATTTTATAAATATATAAAATTCCCATCGATTACTGGATTAATTCCCAAGTTTATTTTTTATCTTCTGCTCTTGCATTTATTGTTGCCTTAATTTATATTCTGTTATTACTTGTAACACAGAGTGACCCTATCTCACTACAGTGCAATAATAAAGCAAATATTACCTAAGGGATGAAGAGTGTATCCCCCAGTATCTTCCACAATGATGAAAAGTAAATATTTCAGGGAGTTGAGCAATTAATTTTTTTTTAATAGGAAAGAAAAAAGAAAAAAGAAAAAAGCTTGGAAGATGTCACAAATTCTAGCTCAAACACAGAGCTCACTAAGAGTTTCTAGATAAAGCCAAAGAAACACATGCACTGTCACCTTATCAGCCTATGAGCAGTATCCCTCCTGAACAGAGATTTAGTTCAGCTGGCTTAATGACAGGGAGGGTGAATACCGTGATCAATTTTAGCTGTATTGTCTATAGAGACGAACACTGTCTTTGTTCTAGACAGCACCACCCAAACACACGCTCTTTTCTATGTAGCTTTCGTACCATTTAGGTATCTTGACTACAGAATTAAAAGAGCTAAGGTCTATTTAGTATCACTTGACACTGAATCTTCAGATCAGAGATAGAAATGCAAGTATTTAAGCAATTAACTGGAAGAGAATAGGAAGTTGATTTTTATTTTACAGGAAGGATTAAATGGGAAGTAATCAAAGTTAGCTTTCTACAGAGGCAGCTCTCAACTAACAAACTCTGAAGATAGCACCACAAGCTAAAAAAAATATGAAATCTGGTTGTGTTGCATACCACCAATAGCATGTGAAACTGCTAGCAAAATATCATGGAGACTATTCTTCTATATCTCTGAGTTCCAGAGAAAACTTTGCTTAAAGCCTGGTGTGCCCCATAGGTAGTAACATTAATGCTAACACTGACCAACAGAAATGACTGCAATCATACTACTACAATCTTCTACTGCAGAGAAGGGCAATCATGCAAATGAGTTTCCTGTCAAATTGCTATCTAATTTTAGTAATGTCCATCCAGCCTGGATATCATTACTTTATATTTTTGTTTCTAAGTCATCACAGAACTGATAGCTGCAAGTAGAAAAGAAAGAAACAATGAGAATGGTCCTTGGGTAATAAGGAAAAGAAAACTCCTGGGCTGTCAGGAACTAGAAATAGCAGATACTACCTCTATCAGCTGTATTTTTTTTTTCTTCTCCACCATTGCCCATTCCAGGTATCCCATTACTGTGATTTAGGATTTTGCAGGCTCAAATACAGAGGGCAGCAAATTTAAGAGGTCTACAAGAAATAAACCTTACCAGACCCTTCCCACCCTCCCCAACATAAAGTTTAAAGTATAAAATGAGAAGGAATACAAATTTTTTGTAAGCCTAATTCTAGAACAATACAGTATTAGCTATAGATTCAAAAATGCAAGGGAGAATGTTTCTAGCAAAATAGATGCTCCATGTCTGTCCCTTTAAAGGGAAGAGGGGTGGAGAAGCAGCAGAGAAATGTTCCTGAAAGTGTCTTTTAACACCAAGTACAGAGACAAGTTAGCCATCTGAAAAGCAAAGCACGATTTCTTTTACAGATCATAAGACATATTAAGCAGGGCTACATTCTTAGGTTTCTGTTCTTAACCAGCAGCAATATACTTACTTGTGGTCATGAGAACGGTAATTGCTCTTGGATATTTTTGTTTCTAAAAGTTTCTAAACAGAATATGGGGAGACTGCATTAAACACACCTGATCACATCTTTTATGAAACCTGCACGCGTAACTAACAAGACTACGTAGTTACTGTCCTAAATGCAACATTTTCCAACAGAAGAGGCATGTAAACCCTCCGTCAGAGGTACACTCTCAAAGGAACACATTTCATCCTGAGACACCATACATTTTTTAAATTCAAGCTTTTGCAGGCTTTAACATTACAGTTGGACTATTCAGGTTTTTTGTTAAATAACTCGGTTTGTAATCAAAGAAAAAGAAAAATCAAAAGGAATGAGTTTTAGTTGGGACAAGTCCTGTTTTCTGTAGCATTAGAACCTCAAATGCAACTCAGGAAGGTGAAAGCTTGTGGTTGAAAGGTGTCCTGAACATGCACACCAGCAGCTAAGGACTAGATGTTTCAGATGTTAGGACACCTTCAGGTGGTGGCAGTTACTTGGCAAATGTGTAAAGCACTTCAGAAGCAGGTGCTCTTGGTGTTTCCATCAGCATCTAGACCAGTTAAATACCCACCCCCACCTGGAAGACTCATGCTCCCTCCCTCCCTATTCTCTCACCACAGCACCTCCAAGTTTCACATCCCCAAGCCCTTAGCCAGGCAACCAGAGGACTTCCCACCTCCACAGGCATCAACAACCTGCACCAAGTGAGATGCTGATGTTAATTAACAGGTGTTAATTAACAGGTGGGCATCTCCCTATCCAAGGCAGGTGTGGGCTCCTGACAGCCCGGAGAATGTTTCAGTTCAGAAGTGCAGAAGAACAATGGGAAGAGAAATATTGAAGGTTTTCTAAATGATTTTAAACTAGTAGAAGAGGTATTTAGTTACAGAAAGACTATGAACATAGAAGTCAGGAAGAAAAATTGGAAGATGACAATAGGAAATATGCCAAAGAAGTGTGGCAAGGATAAAGGACTCAAAGACAGATAAGAGGGGATTATAATCTTTGTAAACTGATGAGGGAAAATGACATGGACTTGCACGTTCAAGTTCACCATCCTGACTTGCATGCCTTCATCTCACTTCTCATAAATCCAATAAGATTCATTTCCTGGAACAGCTTCCAGGTCTCCATCCCCAGACCCAGCACTCTCCAGCACTCCCCACCTGAAGAGAGAGCTGCAGACATATCAGGAGCTGCCTTCCTAGCCAGCAGCATTCAAGACAGCCAGAGTGTCAAGAAAGTGGCACCATGCAGCATCCAGGAAAAAAAAAATTAGGAAATAGGAAGAAGGAAATATTGATTAAAGGTCACATCTATTCTGAGTTTTACACTTTCGGCTGCATGTTCCTTTCCTACTAAAAGAAGCACCTGAGAAAAGCTTGCCAAAAAAAAAAAGGGGGGGGGGGGGGGGTGGAAGCCATCAAACCAAAAATATATTCCTATATAAGAAGAGAAGCTGATTCAGTTGTCACCAGACTACAGAGAGTGGTTTCATTACCAAAGAACAAGATATAACTTCTCCCCCTACACTTAGGCATTGTAATAATAAAAAGACCCTGTAAAACCACTGCAGTAAATTAGGAAGCTAGAAAAAATACACAGGGCACAGGTTAATGGCATTTATACATATTTTTGGGAAGAAGAACAATTACAATTTGCATCTCAGCACATGCCCACTACTTAGTATAACCTTAAACACTAATAAATTCAAACACGACAGATCACTGGTACTCCTACCTGCTACTTTCCATACACAGCAAAGGGCAGCAGCAAGTACAACTCTGTTTTCCTGTGGCTGCTAATGCTGCACTGCAGTTATTCCAGCCACACCAGCACTAGAGTGGCCCCAGGTTGTACAGCCAGTGCCTGAAACAGGCATGGAAGTGCATTGCCTCCCAGGTAAGGACAGCTTGCAGTTCTCTCTTGCACTTCTCTCCCTTCTCCAGAAGGAAAACAACTAACACTAATATCCATGCCTCTTACAACCTTCACTTAACAGATTAGAAGAGCTGACAACTACACACTCCTCAGAAAGCCTGTTAATAAGATGCAACTCACACCCCCAGGACTGGCCAGCCCCAGATGTCCCTCATTGCCTTTTGTCACGTCCAGCTAGCACCCCACACTCCTAATCAGGTCCTGCTCTGCCCCAGGGCACAGCACATGACTGAAGAAGCAATTTCTAGAAATAGAGTTTTCTTCTTAAATTCCTTTAGTCTATGAGTTGTGGTGGTAGTTCTTTGTTGTTTTGGTTTGCTTTTTTGTTTGTTTGTTTGGTTTTTCTGACAAATAAAAGAGGAGAAAATTACCATCTTATTCCTTTTCTGCAAGCCAGCCTACTTTTCCACCTCTGAGATAACCGTGAGCATAGCAAAAAGCTTCTTAAAATCTAGTCCTGCTTGTCCAGGATCAGTAGCCAGACTCCTTCTCAACCCACTGAATGAGGCTGTGACCTTGAGACTGTAGATTTGCCACACAGGAACATTTGCAGAAGGTAAAAATGCTTCCTTTGCACCAGCTCTGCTTCTGCACCATACATTCAAAATAATGACATTTTTTACCACAAGGCACAGAGCTGCACTTAAGCACCTAACAAATATGAATGTGCACTAGAGTATATAACTGAAATTCTGCCTCTGGACAGCTTCCTCCCCAAAAGATTTTTATCTATAAAAATGATATGTGGTTCCTACACACCTGGGGAAGATTTAAAAAGAAAAAAAAAAAAAAAAAGGAAACCCAATTCCATATGAAGATATTTGATGAGCTAGATTAATGTTATTATCTAGCACCTTACAATTTATCTTTTGAATTGTATTGGCAGTGGTGGTGGCTACAAGACAGCAGAGACACAATCAGACACATACATGGTACATATGCCCAGGTTTCTTCACTGTCTGTATTAGGTTTTGTGATTTCCATTGTGAAAGTAATAAACCAACACTTTTGTGTAGCTATGTGAATAAATGCTCTTTTTTTTTTTTTTTTTTTTTTGTTAGTTAAAGCATAATATTACTGCCCAGAGAGCAACAACATACTGGCCAGAAATGTGCTCATCTGTTTGTAATACTGACAAGTAAGGCTGCAATCCTTTGTTGTGCAGGTGACAGCCCCAGCACAGCATGCTCAGAGGTTGTACACTCTTCTCCTTGGAGATCTTCCAAAGCTGTTTGAACATGGTCCTGAGCACCCCTGTTTTGGGTGGCCCTGATACAGCAGGGGTTGGGCCAGCTCTCTCCAGAGGTCCGCTCTAGCCTCAAGCATTGTAAAAAGTGATTCTGTAAAAGGAGAGCAGGATGGGCAGCAACATTGTTTACTCATACTTCTGTTACATGGAAAACTTATGGTTTTGTTTTGTTTTGTTTTGATGTGTTAAACGCTTGTAACGTTGAAGTTTGCTTCTGAGAAAATAAAGGGAGAAATAGGGCAAATTCAGCCACCTGAAGTCATGTACGACAGTTTGTAGAGGTAAATCAAAGACACAAGGAAAGCTTTTCTCTGTGAAGAGCGTCAGAGCAAATTAAGAGAGGTATTGACAAGATTATCAACACAGTAGAAATGAAAAGCATCTGCACTGTAATGGAGGCTATACAAAATCAGGCTCTGTATCAAGAGAACACAATTCATATTTCTGTGGCTAGATATCAATTATTGAGATCTAATTAAAATATATAATCCAGCATTTATAACTGCATTCTGAGTCAGACTCAAAAGGAGGTGGGGGCACCAGAAAAAGAAGGATTTTCCAAAAATATCATTAGTATATTAGTGAAGGTATTAAACCCTACATTTAGGAAACATTTGGCTGCAGTACACTTTCAGAAGTACTACTATGGCCCAGGAAGGAGTCTTCTTCCAGTCACTAGTTAGCAGACCAGGCAATATGATCCAGACCAGGGCCTGTCTGCTGCAGAGGTGCCTGCTGGCCAGATGGTAGCATGGCCCTGGCTGGGAGGCTGCCCCTGCTGCTCCCTGGCACCAAGCGGTCAGGGACACGTCAGAAACAGTTTTTGTTTGGTAATAATGGTGGAAAGGGCCACATTTCTGTTTCCAAAGTGCAAAAGCAAAAGAAACAAGGTTTGTGACGGTAGTGACTTCAAAGCATGCTACAAACAATTACATCTGCCATGCTGAAGGGAAAAATGGGATCGAAGAAACAGAAGGAACAGGGAAACACAGCAGCATGCTACAGAGCAGTCTAGAGAATTAAACAAGGCTTGAATAGCCTGAAAACATACAGTCTCACAGCTTGTCAAGCACATATCCTGAAAAGAAATGCTTGGAATCAATTTATGTTATCATTTGCTTATTTTAAATTTTCTTGTCTTGTAATAGCTAATGATGCAATCCATTTTTTTCTCTTATCTAAGACCATCTAGATTGTCACCTCATTTATTTATTTATTTGTGCACTGCACTGTCTGTGATAGTTAAACTATTTATCGTACAACAAAAATCCTTATACACTCTGTTTGCATTGACGAAATCTGTGGCAGCTGTGTTGTGATCATTGTGTGCCTCTAAAAGCCTCCAGCCAGTTTGACATAGATTGGCAATATCTGACTTTGAAGGACTGGTGGTAACGAGGGGTGGAGGAATCAATTCCTCATTGCTCTGTAAGAAGGAAAATAGAAGTACTGAGCTGGGTCTAGACTACTTCTGCCACTATGGATTTACTGCACATTGTGATACAATTATCTATAGGCAGGAATTCAGCTTGCTGATGAAAAACAGCAGCAGAGGGCTGAATAAACCACCTCTAACACTGAAGGACAATGGAAGGATTTCACTCCACAATAGGGTAAATAAACAAATTTCAGGTAAAATAAATCTACACACATCTGTGTTGAGAGAATCTGACTGGCTTGGCATCTGCATGTTGTGTGCATAAGAATCTCTACCCAAACACTGAATTCTAATTGACTTTCACAAGTCAATTCATAGTGGATTTCACAAAGGCAGTTGTCAATGCTCTATGGTTGAACAGCTTATTGAATTAGGAGGAAGTCACTCGCTATTCTGAGCAGCCTGCATTCTACAAGTTCTGGTGAAACAGCTAAAAATCCCATCAAATATGACTTAGCAAGAAAAGGTTTTATAAAAATTCCATTGTAAATAGGAGCACGTTGTTCTGATTTTACTGTCATTGTTCTATGAAATTAGGATGACTTATTTATAAATAATACGTGATTTTTTGTTTATTGAACATAAATGATTTTTTCTTTACAAATGGCCTCATGGATTAAACACTGTTTATATATTTTAGAAAGCTGTGGGAGAGCTGTAAAGAATTCTGCTTAAATCACCATAAGTGATGGATAAATTGCCTCTAAAATGTTTAAATCACATCTAGCTCATAAGACAGGAATTCTGTGAGAAGAGGCTAACTACAAATTTTCAGATTTGGAATATTCTGGAGGTGTGAATAATACATCAACATTTTAATGCTTATCTTCTGCTGAGGACCCAGCTCACCTACTAGTGTTTGGGGTTATTTGGCAGGACGTTCAGCTCAGCAGCTTGCTTCATTCAGTAGTTGTTTCCAAGCACGTTAAAGAACACCAGCTGTGATGGTCATTTTTTCATTCCCCTGTCTCCACAGTTAATTTATTTAAACAAATAATATAGGTTTGAGGCAAGATGAAGAAAATATGTTTAAAGAAGTTATCAAAATGGTTAGGAGAAACATAAATGGCCAGTGATAGAGTGGAGGTCAAACTGGGCAATACAAATGTTAGCTTTTTTGCTATGCAAGCATGAGTCTGTCACTCAGAAAATTTGTTATCAGGGAAGAAAGAAATTCCATAAAGGAAAGAACTTATAACTGCAAACTGGCACTGTTCATTTTGCAAGTCAGTATAGCCCTGAATCATTTTTCTCTATTTCATATTGGATGCTCTCATTTGTGCTGTCTTTTCACTAACTCATCCACTAACGGTGTAGATCCTGAACAGTTTACTTCAACTAATCCCTCAGGCTTGGGAATACTGCAGAGAATGATACACATCAGAGATCCCTTTATCCTTTCATGATATACATCTTTGATATGCATTATTATGACACACAATAAACCTCACTTTAGTGTAGTCACGCAGATACAGCACATGTCATCAGTCACTGAAAAGTGGGCCTGAGGGTATTTAAGGCTGAGTAGGTGGGTGTTTTATTTATGACATGAATATGACAACTCTATTAATGTAGAAACTGAATGCAGTAAATGCTCTTCCACCACTAACGATTGTATACTTTTATATAATGCAAAAGCAAAATAATATTTTTTCTATAGTATTTGTTTTTAAAAATAATCCTCTATATTTTACTGAGTAACTTGCTGGATACTGAAAGCCACGAAGACTTTTTCATTATTTTTTTATTTTATTTTATTTATTTTTTTTTTTAGGTCTAACAACATGGTTAATATCCTTAAACTATTTTCTCCATGTAAGATTTCATTCCATTTTTTGCTATCCAATCTCATCCAATTTGTTTTTATCAGGTACCAGCTTGCTGTCCAGCAAGCCAATCTCATTCCATATTGATCTGTGGTGAGACAAAAGGATAGAAGAAGAAAGCAAAAATAAAAGAAAAAGAATGGTAGCCAAAAAAAAAAAAAAAAAAAGAGAAGAGAAGCACCTTGACCTCTATTCCTTCCATGCTGTGGCAGTCTAGCTAGTCTGAAAAAATAAGTGCAGTGCTATATTAGTAAGGAATTCCTCTGACAGAACTGGTACAAATGTATTTGTGCCCCCACCTCCATACAATAGCTGCTTGCTAGGTTTGGTTAGTTGATGTTGTGTGACAGCAGTTATGAGTCAGCAGAAAATGTGTTTTAGTGCCCACTAGAGAAATCCATATGATCAATAGCTAGGGGAAGAACACAAATGTGTAGCATGTTTGTTTGCCCCTCCTTTCTAAAGTATCTCATCACTGATCCGCTCTGAGCTCAAACATTCAGACCACAAGTATTTTCAAAATGGTTTGAGCCTGTGTCGTATCTGTTTATACACTGTCAGTAAAATGCTGTTGAAAATCACTAAGGATGAGTGATTTTCAACACCGTTCTTATTAAATATCTCTGCAAAAAATAAAGTCTCTGATCATTTGAGATACTGAAAAGCTCAGACTGTCTCAGCTCTTGAGGGCAGCTATGTTACATGTCAGAAACATGTTTAACACTTGAGGGCTTACAACAAGCACCATTTGGAATCAGTGGAAGAATGTAATGGGGTAACAGAGAGCTATGGTATGAGAGCTAAGATAACCAGACATCCTCATTACAATTGCAAGTAACTTATGCAAAGAAATTCTAATGTGGACAGAAATTGAAACAATTCTCTTGTGTATAGTTCACTTTAGCAAAAGATCGTTTAGCAGAAAGATACATTGTGAGGAGTCAGCTCTTTTCTCCTTGTGACGTGTGCGCTATGTCAGTCTTCTGCTGAAGAGCCGTCCATCCAAACAGCTTTCCAGACAGAAATTCCTAAGGTGGTAAAAATCTGTCCCTGATTTATAGATCACAAAATCAGTCTGACTCATCTTTGAAGTTGACCTGACAATTTTTTGTCAGTGTATGGAAGGAAGTTACAGAGCAGCACTAAACCAACAGAAACATTGCTGAGAAACACCAGTGCTGTTCTCACCTGTGGGATGCTGCTGAACATCACCAAAAAAGTAACAGACCAGAAAATGAGGACCACAAGCAAATAGGAAAACCGTAGTTTGAATTCTTCATATTTGTTCAAAGCAATCAAAATACCTCCTGGCAGGCCTAAAATACACTGCACTGGCAAGCAAGATCAAGGTTTAGCCATTTTTTTTCATACAAAAGCATAACTTATATCACCATGCGATATTAAAAGCATGAAAGAAAGCAAGCTTCTTTAGCATATGGTAGTCAAAATTTAGTTGTTTTTTTTTTTTTTTTTTTTTTAAATAATTATACAATTAGCTAAGATTTCAAACAGGAAATGAAGCTTAATAGACTGCCAAAGAAAAAGTTTGATGATTTCTGGGCCATTTCTTCTCCCATTGCATACAAGGTAGAAAATGTTATACAGCACTGGAGTAGAATTTCATTCTTCCCTTTGAGGAAAACAGAAAATAACTTAAGAGTAATATTTAAAAGTTAATGTTCCCTTTATTCTGAACCATCACATGGAATTGTGAGGGTTTGTTGTTGTTTGTCTGATTTAAAAAAAAAAATAAATAAACAGTCAAACAAACACCACTACAAATAAATAAATAAATAAATAAAGGGAACGGTGTTTTTACTCTCCATAGGAAGAGAGACAAGAAAATTGAAGGATAGAGTGGGAAGAACTATCAGCGTAGAACTAGAAATACTTAGCATTATCTATGTAATCTCATATTCATTATATGCAAATATGTTAGCAATCCATCAGCTCAGAGATCTGCACACATTTAAAACATGACAGTTTTAATTTCACTACCATAAATTCAAAGCTATGTTCCCAAATGCAGCTCATGTCCATAATGCAAAAAATGAAGTGAATAAAGAACCAACCTCTTTTTCCCTGATATTTTAAATCGCATTATTCGTAGACCAGAAGCTTTATCTGGGGAGGAGAGGTTGTTTGTTATCCCAACCCACCTCTTTAGGGACTGAAATAAGACTCCTGAGGATGGTCAAGAACAACACAAATAATATGAGTGATTCGGACTCTGGAGAGTACACTTCCCATGTCCTTTCCCCTTTGGTACAGCTTTGCTACAGTAGCTGGCAGACAAGGTTACTGACTTATTGCTATTGACAGGAAAATGCTGGTTCCATAGTCCTGCAGCATAAACATGATAAATCTACCAATTCTACAGGCATTCCCTGAAGACAAAAAGGGATGAGAGGTCTGGTCAAGAAATCTACATTTAATTAGCCATTTTCTTTATTCTGCTGCTCTGCTTAGGAAAAACAGACTGTCAAACCTTTCTGCATATTCTGAGGGGTATCTTCATGTCTCAGTAAGCAGATATCTTGAAATATATGGATCTGCCAGGGGGTGAAAGAAAGGAATCATCCTTCTACAGTTTTCTACCCTCATTATCTTTATTTTGAGGATGAGAAGCAAGAACATCTCTGTCACTGAACAGTAAGCCTGCAAAAACCCATAGAAAATATGTGATGTTCTCAGTCTTGAAACTGGAATAGAAAGAGTGCCTTTCAGATATACTAGCCTAGTTTATCTGTACAAGGAAAATAAATATTTTAGATTCATGTTACACCTTCTGGAAATCTCAGAGCACCATCTGTTTTTAAGCAAACAATTGCAATTCATAAAGTAATACACCTACAGTGATTTACAAAGAATGGTTCAGACCTTTGTCCCCAAATCCGATGACAGAAAATTACATATTTTTCTAAATCAATGCTTCCTGGAGATTCAGAATCAATGGAGATGTCCTTTCTTTCTTCAGCATTGTATCCATTCCTAAATTAGATTAGGCTAAATACTATTAGATTGATAGATAATACATGTATGTCTTTTTTCTCAATTTGACTAAAAGACACTTATAATGCTCCTAAAGCAATGCTTTTTCATTTGAGTCTTCATGGACAAAACCCGGGATTCAACTGAAGTTCGATTTTGTGTTTGCCCTGCTACAGTCTCTGACAAAACTTATTTGGATGTGTGAAAATGGAAGAGGATGGCATTTAGAGTAGGGAGAAAACTGAGGAGTAATGAACAGATCTGTATGCAACAGGAAAAAAAAAAAAAAAGAAAAAAAAAAAAGCAAGGTTCCTTAGTGACAACTGTAGTCACCCTAATTAATCAACCTTTCGTTAGTGGTGCTTTTACCTTTAAAGTATACATTTCATACTCCTGGTGTGATGATAAACTCCAGTGTGAAAACAATCCTCATTGTTTCATCCCTGATAATTTAAATCCTAAAGTGGTATGTGTTAACCAAGTGTCCTGCTATTCAAGTTCTTCAAAAATAAACTACCTCAGGTCTTTCATTTACAGAGATTTCACTTTATTTATTATTGAAAAAGAATTCAACCAAACAAAATTTTTTTGGCTTTATTCTGTAACGTTTCTTTTAGTCATCATTCATGTTACCCCTTTTACGAAAATTCTCAAAAGTCCTGATTCTGAAAGACAGACTATCTGCAGATAAGGTTCAGAATTAAAAATGTTGATCTAAAAGTATTCTGATATGAATTTTTAGAACTCCCATCTCTGGTCTGCTAAGTCAGAAATAACATTGTTATCTACAACCCTTAGAAAACTGTTATTTAGAAATATTTGTAATGCTTCAGATATTACACAGTTACTTTGCTCATTGTTAATCTGAAAATAATTGGATTTCAGGGAAAGAAAATGATGTGATATAGTAAGTTAAGAAGCAGTTTCATTTACTTTATAGATAAGTGGAGATGTCAGGATTTATGAATGGCGTTGGAAGGGTCTAAAATGTTTTCAGGCAATCTAAAGAATTGGGGTGCTTTTAAAGTTTAGGACACAGTTCTTCAGTTCTCTCTTTCAATCTGATATTTTAGTCTTTTGTTCTTAAGATAGCTGCCATCAAAATATATAAAATAATATTTAAGTGCAAGCATTTGCCATTGCAGTCGTGACTGGAGAAATATAAAATAAAAATCTCAGGTTCTTCATGTTCTTCTCCAGTTGCCAGTCTGCTTTGAAGGAGAAAGGGCACAAACACAGGAGGCAAAAAAAGCCTGCAAGTTCTTTTCCTTTGGCTCTCTCCATTGGAGGTCTAACAAACCCAAGATCAAATGTTCTGCAGAATTATGCCATGGTCACAAGTGTATCAGTCAGATATATTGACTACTGGCCTGTTCACAAAGAGATATATTTCCTGCCTCTCTATATTTCTCTGTTGACATCTTTAAACCGTAAAGCTAGCCCTACAAAAGGTTGGACATATTGTCACAGGCAGCTCGAAGCTAGATCCAGAATTGCAGGTAAGAGGTCAAGGCAGCAGGAACAATGCATAGTTAAGTGTGCCTTTTAGTGGTCCCTGGTCATCTTCATGAATTAGCAAAGCATGCATCCTTTAATAAATGTTTGGTATATCCTTTGAGATCAGCAGGCCTTAGGGTACCCCAACCACTTCTTTCTCCCTACAGATATTATTTCTTCTTCAGGAAGAGTAGGGGGAAGTGTAAAGTGCCATTATTTCTCTACGTTCTCTCAATATTAACCTACAGAATGCAGCGGTAAGTGGCTAAACTCAATTTACATCCATTCAGACTACCATGATATATAAATTATCTTTAACTCTGGACACTCTAAAGTCTGCCTGTAAAGCTAGCAGTATATTGAAGAACAGATCTGTAGGTTACTTGCAACACATGCAGGCTAATTAATAATTGTTTTAGAAGATAACAGTCATCTTGTTATATCTGAGATAAAAATACTATAAAAACAGCTGTTCTAAGTATAGAGCAGACATTTGGTTCTGGTGTGATCTGTAAAAGGGTAAAGGTATGAAATTAAAAGATTACTGGAGAAGTTTGGGAAGAAAAGCAGGGAAAGAGTCACTGATCTTTGCAGAACCCTTTAACCAATAATTAACAAGAGTTCAAATAACATCTCCCTCAGCCCCCAACAATTTGTTTGTTCCTAACCAGGAACAAACCAATGATTGTTATGATGGCTGTCAACATATGTAGCTTTGAATTGTATTTTAGAAATATGCCAGCCCTATTATCACCCAATCACAGCAGAGTCATGAGACAGAGCTGGAAAGAGAACCTTTCCCCTGGTAAAAAGTTCAACATTTTTGTACGCAAGTGTTTAGGGCTGAAAGGCAAAGGGTAGCTGAGGTTATTTAAGAATCCTGGCATCATTTTCCCAGCACTCAAACCTGGCAACAAAGAACATCATTTTTTCTTGTTCAAATCTTTTGGGGTGTAACATTTGCTCAAAACTTGAAGGACTAGAGAATTGTAGAAAAAATAACTTTTATGCAGCATGGCAACTAAAAATGGAAATACTCAGAATTTTAAAAATAAAATGTTCTGATGCATACACCTACTACAGTTAAAATACTTTCAGCAATGTACCAGATTTGGACATCTGAATTCTATTTGACTTACTTCTTATCATTAATGTTAAAACTAAAAGTTACACATGCACCTCCACGTCCATTTCTCTGTTAGGTTCCCTACAGCTGTGAGCCTGTCCAAGTTGTATTTCTCACTAGCAAGTCAAATATTCTGCATAAAATAAAAATGCTGAAAAATAGGATCTTAAACATGCTTTTTACAATCTCTAGTTTGAGAAATAAAGCAAATATTCAGATCTCAAAGCAAGCAAGGACTCATAAAATATTAAGAAAAAAATGCATTATTTTCTCCAGCTGTCACCATTAAATGTTTGTAGTTTACCACAACTGCATTGGTCTACAGTGGCATAACACATATCATTCTGAAAGGATGACTTAACTAAGTATAAATCAGTGAAGCTTCTCAAATTTTAATGTGTGAATTTGACAAAGAATCTGAGAAAAATCATTTAGTGACTTGCTCTCCAAAGACACTCTGGGGATAAAACAATAAATAAAAAATGAGCTGGATTGAACTCTAATAGTCTAATAGATCTGAAGAGGGAAGTCTCACAATTTGTTGGGGTTTTTGTTTAAGTCAGACATATTTTCCAGGGTTCATTAAATGACATGGTGTCCAGAAGAGAAGTCAGGTCATGCATTAAAATGCTTCTATAATGGTACAAGAAACCCACATAAAAAAAGAAAAAGAAAAAGAAAAAGAAAAAAAAAAAAAAAAGTTAAAAGCAGTGCTTCTATGCTTTAGAGTTAATTGAGCTTTTCCAGAGGGAAATTCAGAGCCAGACATTATAGAATGATTAAAAACACCTGAATTCTCTTTGCTTACCTCCTGTGAAAACCCCAGGGATTCATAGGAAATTACACATTAGGTAGTACCAGTAGAGCTAGGTGAAGTCTTTATCATTGTCTTCAAAGGACAGTGATTATATCACTAATCCATTGTTATTTTCTACAGAAAAATTAATTTACATCATTATTGCTTGCTTTTTGTTGTTGTTGTTGTTAAAACAATTTTGGCATTGTATTTTCAGTAGTTTTCCAATCATTAATTTTAGCTTCTGATAACAAAATACTTCCTGTTTTCAGTTAAAAACTCTGGAAAATGGATTAAAAAAATGAGTCATAATTTCTCTAATTTTTTCAGTTTTTCTTAAATCATAGTTGAACACCTCAATTCTTGAGAAAGTAATTCAAATACTTTGGAACAAAAGACAATTGAATCAGATCTACTTCTACTCGCTTCTGTCACACAATTTTGTTGATGCAGCAGTCTTCCTATTTCTAGATGCTCAGAAATCCTTAGGGTCTTCTCCCACCCTCTACACTCCACAAAGCTGTAGAAGTCCCAGCTTATAGTCAATGAACATACTAATATACTGAGAATGTGTTTCTTGCCTCCACAGTGTACATGCTTTACATAAAGTCTAGATTTTTCTGTTCAGCTGAAGTCTTCTAATTAAAGACAAACCTGTTGAATTCCGTATACTACTGTGGTCATCACTTCTTTTGTGACATTCATTCTCATCAAGACTTGCAAGCCATACCAAAGTTTTCAAAATAAGTATAATGATACTCAGGTCTAGGAGATCTTTTTGTCAAAGAAGCTAAACAGAGTTACAAGACTAACCATCTTTAAAGGACACACTTTCAAGCATTCTAGAAGTAAGCTGGTTCAAAGCCATTTGTGAACATGCTGAACAGAAATTAAAAGACCAGATAAATGTAAACATTTTAAAAGGAAAACACATGTTTTCCTTTGTTCAGTAATCTTGAAAAGCCTTTTAAGTAAATAATGCTATGACATTTGATATAATTAGGTTCAAAACCTATCATGAAATGCCATCCATTTAAGAGTTTCTATTTAACAAACTATCAGGGCTTTGAATGAGGGGGGAAAAAAAGAATCCTGATGAACAATTAAAACAAATGTCATCTCTTTACTTGATTCACTTTTATTTATTTAGCAGAGAAAACATTAATAGAAATTCAGATACATTAGGACATTATGATAATTCTAGTATATTAATAATGCAAATGGCATAAGAAGGTTAATTACTTCTGAAATGAGCAGTTATTGTATAATGTTCTTCCTTTGCAAAATACACCAACTCATTCCAAGACAAAAGCTTTTTTTTTTTTTAAATCTGTGGTTTGCAGCTAGTATCATAATACACATAAGCATTTTGACCTCTTCAGTTTGAAAATAATTTTCAGTCCACTATCACATGCTGAAGTCCAGCATTCAAAGATCAGAATACATTGTCAGTTGAAAAATGAATAAATAAATCTAGCCTTTATGCAGCATCAAAAACAGATAGAATTACTTCTGTGCAAAAGGGCCATGTGACTGGAGCATTAATGCATTCTCTGAATTGTTTTAACACTGTAGGACCTCTAACATATGAAATCAACTGTCTGTGCCACATTCAGTTGGTTATCTGAGTTCACTTTCCTGGTTTAAACTGCAAACAGCCTGAGAATTAGGATTTCTACATCTGTAATATTTTATTAATTACTCAAAATAAGAAAAAAGTTTCACAGTGCCCTGCCACAGAGCAAAAATTGTGTTCTGCTTTGAAATAAGATCATCATTGCAGTGACTGTTACACAGGTAAGAGTTATCAATATTGCTATAGGATTAAATCTCAAATCACATCTTTTATTTATAATCCTATATGTAACAACACATTTATTAGCATGCTCTGCAGAAAGAATCTGTGGTTCTTAATTACACTGAATGCATCATTACAGGATTTTCGCCTCTACCATGACAGCCAAAATATATGCAGACTCCTCTGTCCAGACAAGAACTGCCTTGGATAAAATGTTAAAAGACACGGTCCTTAAAAGTGGAAAAATGTATGTCCATATTTCCAGCAGCTCAAAGCTTACTGGTCGGCTCTGGGCCAAAGGGGCAACCTCTCATTTATACTTTATTTATTGTTACGCTTATTCCTCTGACTGTGTTAACCCTATGATTAGGGTGTTTGGCACTCCATATGACCTGTACTGTAAGTCTCTCATTGCTTTTTTTGTTTTTCTCCCTAAGTCAAATTGTGCATTATTTATCATGCAACCCTATGTCCAATAGGCATAGCTCTTCAGATGGACAGTGCATGACTCCACAGTCTTATGTCCCAATATAAATCACAATTCTTGACATAGTAATTAACCTTTTCATTTATCCTCTTCACAAAATTCAGACAGCCTTGAACTGTCTTGACAGTGCAAGAAGCACACTGAAGTTTATTGCAATGCTCCAGCAATGATATTTTTTCTTTCACTTAAGTTCTGCAGCTTTCAGTTTTCCAGACTTGCTCCTACCCAGCTGCAGTATGGAACTATTGGGTAACCCTTGTCCCCACACTCTAATCAAAGAGATTACATATTAATTTGTGTTCTCTGATACATGCACATCTGGTAATTCTGTCTCAGTGCCATGTATCATAAAAATCTACAGACAAGAGATTAGCCCAGCGCACAACCAGATTTAAGCATAACCATATTCTGTGTGAACATCTGGAAGAGAATAAATATTGTTGGGGAAAGAAAGAAATAAAGGAGGATGCGATATTATGAGTATATCCTATAATTATCTGATCTCTTTCAGTTATCGGATTGCTTCTATTCTTAGGCAAGTCACCAGTGTGTGTGTAGGCCTTGGGCAGCTGGAAAATATGCCTTTTTTTTTTTTTTCCTTTTTTCATATCTTAGTCAGCTTTAAAGAGAAAATCTATTTAAAAATAATAATAAAAAAAATAAAACCCAACAGACAGCCTCCTTGTTGTGCACAATGGATCTGATGTTTTATTACAGCAGAAGGGCATTCAGGAAAGGTCAGTTTGTTTCTAAGGAGCACTCTTATGAATGCCACATGAAACATCACAGATTCACATCTTGAATCACAAATTTCTGGGTACATATGGCATTTGTACCAGAATTTCCCATGTAACCTGGCACCAGCTTTCAAGCTTGTCACCACCTTCCTCCAGAACCATCTGCACACATACATTCAGGTCCCAAAATCCAGTGAATCCACACCAAATCATGAGTCGCAAAAAGTATTCTGAAATTATGGAGGTGTCTAGGCCCTTTCCATAAGGAACAACACACCAAAGACACGCAGATCTTCCTGCACATAACCATGTTTAAAGCACTTACACTCTCTATGTGCCAGAATTTGTCAGGTAGTAAAACCTAATAGTTTTAACTCTGAATGTTACTTGTCAAGGCTGATAGCATTCAAGTTTCCAAAGCTATGTTGCCCTGAGGTCCTTGCTGGCACAATCAGTTTCTAGAGTCTGCTGATATCAGCTCCTCATAAGTCTGCCAGCTGCACCTCAATCACCAAGGCACACAGGAAGGGACTGCAACTGCCCCGGCCACTGATCCACAGAGCATAATGAAAGTCTAAATCTACATAAATGAAAAAAATGTATAAGCCACTTAGAAAAGCACATTTTGGATGAACTTTTATATTTAATGTCTTTTCTATTTTATTTTATTTAATATTATTTTATGAAATAATAAATATAATTTGTGGCCAGATCACATTGCTTCATTATGATTTGACTTTAAAAAAATTGTTTTTCCTCTTCACATTACAACTTCAAATAATCTAGGAGTCCAGGTATTTTGTTAGGAAGCATATTTCAGCTTTAATCAAAATGCAAAGATTTTGCAAAAGAGCAGACTAGAATGGGATGATGTTTTTCTCCACTCCAGACATTGCAAAGAAATGATTAAATGGATACACTCTTAAAAGAACTTAAAGGTGTTAACTCTGAAATGCCATAAGTCACTACTAGATTTTGAATCAAATTACCCAGTTAATACATTAATAAATTCAAGCAGTAATAAATAATGTGATATATCATTGACAGGTGATATATCATTTATTAGTGTGAAATATATCATTAACATTGCATGTCAATGTATTTTGCATTAGGAGAAAAGGTGTTAAATAAATATGGGAAGTTTATTATAATTACCTATAAGGATACTTATAGGTGAATATGACCAAAACTTAAGTTTTATGAGATAACAAACTAATAAATGTTTAAAAATATTTATAGCATCATAAAGTAAACAAATAAATAACCTGCAGATTGTTCTGCTGTCCCTGTGACAGAAAATGGCAGGAACAGACCTCTGAACATTTGGCTCTGTGGTACTATGACAATTCCACTCATGGTCTTCAACATTCTTTTTCTCAAGCAAATGTCTTAAAAAAGAAACAAGTAGGAATTTCTGCTTAGATCTAGAAAATGTGGGAAAGATGTAATTATTAGACAAATAATGATAAGCAATGAGGCATTCCTCAAAATTCACCTTAAAGTCTCATAAATAGTATGATCCATTGAAACTCAATAAACCAGCTCTGTGGCAGGAATCTGTGTATACGTACATATAACTACAAATGTTAACCTACAAATCTATCTAACAGATGCATTATATTATAATACTGGAATTATTATGATATCTAAGTTAAAAATACCAAAATTAATAATTATGCTAATATGGACAGGTTAAATATAGTAGCAAGGGTTTATTTATATATATAAGTAAATGAGTGTGTGTGTCTAACATTTTAGTCTAACTTTAAAGCCTCCAGTAAGGCAGCTGTATGAAAGCTAGAAGTAATCACAGAGCTCTAATCATAGCAGAGGCTACAAAGCATCCCCTCAAATGCTGGATGTGTCAACAGGGTGTTACTAAAAGTAATAATAATAATAATAATAATAATAATAATAATAATAAATACTCAAGGAAAAGCCTGCTTAATAAAAGACACACTAGGAGCTGACCATTAGAGTCTGGCTGACTGCACAGGACTCTCCCTAGCAAGGAGGCAGCACTGGAGGAGGAGAGCAGAGTAGGGATGGGGAGGGCAGCTGGGAACCCAGGCATCACCTGCAGTAGGTGTCACATAGAGAAGCCAGGTCAGCAGGTGAGGATCAGGGGATGGAAGGTGTGAAGAGCGAGGGTCAGGGTCTGAGCTTTAAGGCAGGTGGGGAGTAAGGAAGGCACTGGGGTCCCCTCCACCACATCATCACCACGCACTTGCACCCCATTGGAGCTTGCTGTGAGCCCCAGCAGCTGAACAGGAACAAATGGCCAGGAGGTAACCAAACAGCAGCTCTATTGCTGATCTACTAACCTGTTGATTAAAATACATTTGGGTATGAAAACAGCGGGGAATTGTGAGAGAGGTCTAAGCAAAAGGGTCCAGTCCTAATCCACACTACTACAGCTACTATAGATTGAAAGAAGTCTTATTTAAATATCAGATTAGTTTTTTTTTTAAAAAAAAAAAAGCTGCAGTTAAAAATTACAACAGCAATAACTTCAGAATAGAAATTCCTGTGTGAACCCATATTAAAACAGCCTATATGATTTTCTTTCATCTACTGCAAATCAGTGCTCAGGAAGCCACTGCACGTTTTGAAAAAGCACATAAAGATATGAATGAAGATGGTGCAGTCAGTTCAGTGTCCTTGCATTTTCTGGCAACATCCCCCCATATAGGCAATAATGGAGTAGAAGGAAGTGTCCTCTAGCAAAATAATTGCTGGCAAAAGACAGTAAACAAGAGTAACAAGCCATCAATGTGTACAATAAAGAAAGGTTGCCAGTATGGCATGAAGAGATCAAATACAGATAATTATCTCACAGTGCAAGATCCAACTCAAAGGAAATGGCTGACTTGCCAGCTTAAAGCAATAGACTTGTTTTCAATTCTATAATTCTCTGTGTAGAACCAAAGTACAAATGGATTAAAAAAAAGAAGTAAGATAAGAAACTAGGACCCTCTCACCACTATAAACAGCTTCTACATGGCCTTACCAGGCACAATAGCTCTCTCAGAGAATATGGCACCCACCAAGCGTCTGCTTCACAGTCAGCTATTTCTGTGAAAAATCTGCTACAGCTGCATGTTGCTATGCCCATTGAAAAAACGGGAATCAACAAGAAGTTAAAAGACAAAGAAATAAAGGGCTACTTCATTGACTGTGCATCTCCAAAGAATTCTGCTCAAGAATATGCAAAGATTTGCATTGATCAATTCTCTTTTTTTATGATGGGATTTTTCAACTATTATTACCATGGAAAAATGAAACTGATATTCATATTTTGTAATGTATTATCCCCCTCTCTTGTGAAATTCATTCTGAATATGAATATTTATAGCATTAGCTAGATCACTAGAATTTATTTCCTCTTTTGCAGGTTATTTGTATAAAGTAAGTTCCAAAGGACTCAGTGTTTTCAGTGCAAGCAGTAGAAATAGTTCACACCTCACTGTAACCATTCCTTTTTACATTTGGCTCCCTAGGTTCATGTCATTTCAGCATGCTTTGTTCTCGTCTTGCAAATGAATCAATTCTGCCTTTGTCCATTTATTTGTATTCTGACATCAGTATCTCTCTGTCCATGCAGATCCCCTTATAAATTCAGGGACTCAGTTTGCTTTGTTGTTTTCCTTTTTGATTCTTGTCAATCTCCAGGATGATGTACTGTGACAAACTTCACCTTGTATTACCATCTTCCATGTTATTTGATGGAACAACTCAAAAATGAAATGATATGCTATTTTCCAAAGAAAGCTCACTGTCAGAATTATGATTTACTCTTAGGTTTGTAGTCACTGCTTTTTTCTTCAACCTGTAATAAATAAATAGGATTTCCTAAACAGCAAACAGAAACAAGCTATCCAATACCCCAAACAAGAAGAAGCTAACTTCTGGAAAAGGTCATAAGAAGAAGCAGGGTCATGCTGCTACTTCATGAAATGCAGGAGGGAGAAATCTCCCATCCAAGCTGACTGTTGTCCTTTTACAGATGGTGACATTCTTGCAAACTGGTGTTCTTTCTGAAGTCTTACTCTATATTCCTAGTTACTTTCTGCATTTTTCTTATTTCACTCCATCCATCAGTTAAGTATACAAGCAATCCCAGCAAAGTGACACGGATGTCTGTAGGTACCTTCTAAGCACAGTCTCACACTCCAGGGGACAGAAAAGAAGTGGTCTCTTGATGAGCAGTAAGCTCGTCAGTTTTTGCAAGACTTTTCACCCCATAGGTCTGAAGACAGACGTGAATGAACTCTGTGTTCACTTCAAAAAAAGGTAAAAGGTGAAAGCTAGGTCCTAAAAATTACATGCAATAACAAACATTCAATTAGATTAAGCTTTGTGTTTGTTTTATATATATATGTATAAAATATAAACCTATATATTATATACGTATATATATTTATATTTATTATATAATATATATATATTATGCATAATTTTATATATACTTATATTTAATATGTAAAATATATTTAACTATACATATCTATATAGTTAAAACAGCTACACAAGGTTGGAAATTCTCTACATGCTTGGTCAGTACCTTGCAAAACAAAGTTCTGATTCCCTTCAACACTTTCAAAAAACTCATACAATCAATGTTAATATTAGGAACAATGGCATCAATAACAACAAAATTACACATGAGCATCACTGCATTTAACAGCAGTCATTACTATAATTGCCTTTAAGGATCAGTTCCAAATTAAACATTCCTATAGATGTTTTACGGTGATTTCCTTTATTTATTTTTTTCACCAACATTTTTTTTTTGTTGTTCTTAGATATCATGCTTCTGTTTGTCAGGATGCACTTGGCATATGATCCTAATACTGACATATCTAAATTTGAATTTCTATGGCACAAGTGAGTTTAAAAGACTTTCTGAAGTGAAATATATGAGTGTGTTTTCTATAACAAAGCTTTCACAACATCAGGTCATTTTGTTTTCATTTTAGAATTTGGTTTCACATTCACCTAACTTATTGCAACAGCAGTCAAACACCAAGGGCATCTCAGCTTTTCCCACCTCCTCTGTGTTGTCCATCCATCACAAACCTACCATTTTTTTTAGAAGGAAATAGATTTCCACCAAGTTCATAAAGTTGAACTAAAGTTAACTTGAAGTCCTCTGGTTGTTACATTTTTGCTAATCCTTCTGAAAGCAAATGGCAAGCATAGGACCAAGCAGAGCAGGACTACATGTCAGTGGTGTTCATGGTGGTACAGATGAAGTGTGACATCGATGCTGTGCCTTTATCTTAATGAGAACAACACTTAAATTCTAAACCTCAGATATGTATTAAACGTATGATTTTATGTTGCTAATGTGAAATGTAAATACTGTCCCATCTGTCTGTGACCACTTCTCCTTTTAAGACTTTTCAGTCACTGTTAAAGTGTTAAGAAATCATCTTGCTAGGTTTCCAATTTCTCTCTTTACAACAGAAAGAACAATGTAGTAACACTCCCAACTATTTTCAGGTAAAGCTAAATGTCATTTTTAATAGCTGTAAATTCTATTCATACTTCTGTGTGGCTTTTAAATATTAAATGAAAGAAATATGGTAATTATTAATATGACACGTTGGAAAGGAAAAGAGTTCATAAATATATTTGCATTACTTAGAGCATTTTATTTCTATTCCCTATGGAAGTCATATTAATATTAAACATAATTTTTAAGTCAGAATGCAAGCAGCAGAGATACAGACTGCAATACCACAAGCCACTGCATGGCTGTACCGTACATCATCCTGATGTAGCCTAACCATTTATACCCTACTCTTTACCAGTTACTGTAAGCGAGGACTGTTAGTATGGCTTTACTGGAACTGGACAAGAGACCCATCTTTCATATTATAGATTAACCTGCTTCACAATCCCATGATAAATAAGCTGCATTTTCTAATACATTATTTATTTAGTATATTTCTACTCACTGGGTCTGAAAATTTGGTATTCAATTTCTAAGGTCTTACCTAAAACTTCACATACAGGTATCTACCAGGAGAGGGGAAATAAAATTTTGAGAGTGTATCTTAAGTTAAAAAAAGGCAAAAGTTTTTTTTTATTTTTTTTTTTTTTTTTCTTTGTCATAGAATCATAAAATCAAGGTTGGAAAAGATCTTCCAGACCATCAAGTGCAACACTCAGCCTGACCTACCATGTCCCATTACTAAGGGACCATGTCCCTTAGTGCCACATCCACACATCTCTTAAATACCTCCTGGGATGGCAACTCAACCACCTCCCTGGGCAGCCTATTCCAATGCTCAACCACTCTCCATGAATAAATTATTCCTAATACCCAACTAAACCTCCCCTGGTACAACTTGAGATGATTTACTCATGTCCTGTCACTTGTCACCTGAAAGAAGAGACCAACACCTTCATCACTGTAACCTCCTAAAATGAATTGAAGTGAGTAACATACTTAGCCAAGTTATACCTTTCTGTTAACCATGACTTTTTAATTAAGAAATCTAGATGTTAAAAACTTTGTAAAAATATTTTTGTATTCTTTAAGGGGAAAAAAAAAATCTTTAAAGTGTTTTAATCATAGAATCATAGAATCATAGAATCATAGAATATCCTGAGTTGGAAGGGACCCTTAAGGATCATCAAGTCCAACTCTTGACACCGCACAGGTCTACCCAAAAGTTCAGACCATGTGCCTAAGTTCACAGTCCAATCTCTTCTTAAATTCAGACAGGCTCGGTGCAGTGACCACTTCCCTGGGGAGCCTGTTCCAGTGTGCAACCACCCTCTCTGTGAAGAACCCCCTCCTGACGTCCAGCCTAAATTTCCCCTGCCTCAGCTTAACCCCGTTCCCGCGGGTCCTGTCACTAGTGTTAATGGAGAAAAGGTCTCCTGCCTCTCGACACCCCCTTACGAGGAAGTTGTAGACTGTGATGAGGTCTCCCCTCAGCCTCCTCTTCTCCAGGCTGAACAGGCCCAGTGACCTCAGCTGTTCCTCGTACGTCTTCCCCTCCAGGCCTTTCACCATCTTCATAGCCCTCCTCTGGACACTTTCCAACAGTTTCATGTCCTTTTTATACTGTGGTGCCCAGAACTGCACACAGTACTCGAGGTGAGGCCGCACCAGCGCAGAGTAGAGCGGGACAATCACCTCCCTTGACCTACTAGCGATGCCGTGCTTGATGCACCCCAGGACACGATTGGCCCTCCTGGCTGCCAGGGCACATTGCTGGCTCATATTCAACTTGCTGTCTACCACGACCCCCAGATCCCTCTCTTCTTGGCTGCTCTCCAGCGTCTCATCGCCCAGTCTGTACATGCAGCCAGGGTTTCCCCGTCCCAGGTGCAGGACCCGGCACTTGCTCTTATTGAACTTCATGCGGTTGGTGATCGCCCAGCTCTCCAACCTGTCCAGATCCCTCTGCAAGGCCTTTATGCCCTCATTCGAGTCCACAACTCCTCCAAGTTTGGTGTCATCAGCAAACTTGCTCAAAATACCCTCTATTCCTACATCCAGATCGTTTATAAAAATATTGAAAAGTACCGGCCCTAAAATGGAGCCTTGAGGGACCCCACTGGTGACCGCCCGCCAGCCTGACACAGCCCCATTTACCATAACCCTTTGGTCCCTGCCCGTTAGCCAATTGCTCACCCATTGTATGATGTTTTTATTTAGCTGTATGGTGGACATTTTGTCCAGTAGGATCCTATGGGAAACCGTGTCAAAAGCCTTGCTGAAGTCCAAAAAAATCACATCAGCTGGTTTCCCTTGGTCCACCATACGGGTGATCTTATCATAAAAGGAAATCAGGTTAGTTAGGCAGGACCTACCCTTCACAAACCCATGCTGGCTGGGACCAATGACTGCTTTGTCCCCCAGGTGCGCCTCAATAAGTCCGAGAACCAACTTCTCCATGATTTTACCAGGCACTGACGTGAGACTGACAGGCCTGTAATTGCTAGGGTTTTCTTTCTGACCCTTCTTGAAAATCGGCACAACATTTGCCAGCTTCCAGTCTACCGGGACCTCTCCAAATTCCCAGGATCGTTGAAAAATAATTGAAAGAGGTTCCGCGATGACATCCGCCAGCTCTTTCAGCACCCGGGGATGAATCCCATCCGGACTCATGGACTTGTAGGGATCCAGGTGGAGTAGCAAATCCCGCACACGTTCAGGGTCAGTTGGGAGTTTGTCATCCCCACCGTCCTGGCCCTCCAGCTCAGGGCACCCTGGGTCCCGAAGCCCATCATCGGCATTGAAGACAGAGGCAAAGAAGGCGTTAAGCGTCTCTGCTTTGCCTACGTCATCGTCTGTGAGGAGACCTTCCCTATCAAGGAGCGGCCCTATGTATTCTTTAGTTCTCCTTTTTCCATTTACATATCTAAAAAAACCCTTTTTATTTTCTCTCACAGACACAGCCAACTTCAACTCTAGGTGTGCTTTGGCCACACGAACTTTCTCCCTACAAACACGAACAGCATCCCTGTATTCTTTCCATGACACCTGGCCCTCCTTCCAGTAGCAAAACACTCTCTGTTTCCGCCTAATCTCCATTAGAATGTTCCTGGTCAGCCACGCCAGCCTCCTGCCCCGCCTGCCTGACTTGCGATATTTAGGAATTGCCTGATCTTGTGCTTCTAGGAGGCATCGCTTAAAGAATGACCAGCACTGGTGGACATCGAGGCCTTCAAGAGCAGTTTCCCAGGGGACCTTGCTGACTAGTTCCCTGAGGAGCCTGAAGTCCGCTTTCCCCATATCTAGGGATGAGGTTTTGGTGGCACTTTTCCTTCTGTCACCATAAATTTTGAACTCAACCACTTCATGGTCGCTATGACCGAGGCGGCCACCAATCACCACATCTCCCACCAGACCCTCTCTGTTTTCTAGCTGGGTTAGGTCACAGGAAGCTCAAGAACTACTCATTGGATCAGCTACAGCCTTAATCGTCCACTGTTCAGAAGGAGCTCTTCATTTCCTGAGGCCACATGATGTCATTTATATGTCTATAGGAGAATATCCACATTTTCTGAAAATCTGTGCATTTCTGGAATGAAAACTCATCTAAAAACTACACAAAAAATTCCTTTTTTTTTTTTTTTTTTTCCCCTAATGCTAAGAATTTGGATCCTGTTCTTAACTATTATACTTAATTAAAAAGTCTTCACTGATTTCAGTGAGATTGTACTAAATCAGAAATGCTTAACATTTAAAAGCATGAAGGCTCAGAGGAAGCAAAAGGAGGGAGTCACATGTATTTTCAAAGTAGTTTAAAAAAACACTCAATTAGGCAGTTGTATTCATCCTTTCCCAATCCCCAGCTCACCAAGTAATTTTAGTTTATCTGCCACAGTGTATAGAAACGTATGCCTGGGTTTTAATCAGCACAATCCACTCCTCATTTCATTCACATTTCCTAATAAGAGGCATACTCATCCTCTTAACATATACATTTGGCAAGAGCAGAATGCAGCTTTGGGGGAGTAGAAATTACAGAGAAGCTTTAGGGTTTGTGTTCTGAAAAGAGTATGCGCTTATGGTCTTATACCCATAGAGCCTGCTTTTCATCTGAGCCTGCAAGCAGCACTACTGGAGCCAAGGGCCAGTTAGTAAGTCTATTGTAAAATTTGCTTTTTAGAGTTTACATGTAAGAATTCACAGTGGGATGAAATTTGGCATCAAAGGCCCTGGCATAAAGCACTCTTAAAATGACACCAGTGCAGAAGAAAATCATTTCAGATCTAATTCAGTATTTCAATGGGGAACTGCAGAAAGTGTTCAAACCTGCTAAAAATCTGGCTTTTATAGTATTGTCTCCAGTATGGTGTCTGATAGAAAAGTTTCAGTGCCAACCAAAAACAGAATTATCCTCTATTTAGAAGGAAGTAAATAGATCATATCTCTCTGACCTCCAAAGAGGAAGAACTATTCTATCCACATGTCAGTGAAATGTAATAAAAAGAATGATACTCTTGGGATCCCTTCTACCAACGAAAAGCCACTGAGCACACTAACAGCATAGATAATCAACGCAGTTGCATGAAAAATGAGGAATTTAAAGTATTGCTGGGAATGGGACTCTGGCCAGTAAGAAAAAAGGCTTGCAGACTAGCTAGGGGCAGCGAGTGTAATTTAATATATTTCTGGCAGAAAACAAATAAGAAAATACTCATCTGCAATTACAGGAGATATATTATCTTCTGAACTACAGTTTGCAGGATCTGTTTGTAAATACCGCTACGTTTTTTCTTCATCTTCACTTCTATCCTAGTATAAAGCCTTTGCTCTACAATGGCATTAGTAAGATATATACTGAAAATATTAACGCACTTTGAAGCAGAGTAATATTTCACATTTCCACTACGCTGCACATTATTTTTGCAAGTTCATTCAGAAGGATACGGATGAAGTACGTACTTGGAATTTTGAGATCAACTGGACTTTTTCAGAGCCACGTGTAAGATCACAGTAGTTTTGCTCCAGGAAAAGCCTGCAGGTGGTAGCTGGCTTTCAGCCCTTCCCTGCCTTTGCTAGAAACGGTCTGTATTGGGTTATGACCCAGCACAGTTCGTATCCCTGGCTTAGCTCCATGGATATAGCACAGGCCCTCCTGCACCCACAGGCGTGGCTGCATTAAATGAGATTTTCTAGGGACTGCAGCAGTCTTCGTGCCAGCCCGCTAGGTCTGGCCTCGGTCCAGGGATTGTTAGCAAGACAACTAATCCCTATGAACCATGAGAAATGCTCACCTGGGCACCACCTCTCTGTCCCACCGTGAGGCTTAGAGCACCGCCTGGGCATCTCCTCACCAGACACAACACAAGATCCTCCTGCAGATGCCAGAGGGCTGCAGATCTCTGCAGTTTTGCACCCCACGCTCAGCATGGGTTGCAGGGTCTGGTTCTGCCTCAGACCTTGCTCTGAAAATTTTACAAGGAAAAAACAGCTCCAGCTTAAGGAATGTCAGCTGCAGATTTCTGTGATGTCTGACTGAGCAGGGTGAACAGTCCGTTCAACACTTATAAAACCAAAAATTATTCTACTCATTTCTTGTAAGAGTAGAAGAGCTTACCTAGACCTACAAAAGCATTATCTTACATGAGTTAAATAAGTAACTGCTTTTCTATGTTGTTTGTTAAATGTGAGACTGTGTGTCCATGCTAATTCATCCTCTGGATAGCTGCTTCACTGTGTGAGCTATGTGTTATCAAGCCATTATTCAGCATCAGTTTTCTCATCATTATAGCAAAAAGATAAAACACACAAACTCCAGTGTAAAGCACTGATATGCCACATTAATACCTCAAATTAAGAATACTATCAAACATCGGTGTTGTATCTAAATGCTTAATATATGTAGGCCAGTTGCCATGGAGATAGCAAAGCTTCCCGAATGATTTCGTAGTAATGGCAACAACTTTAGAGCCTAAATACTTCCAATTAGGCTGGAAAGCTGCATAAACAGGGAGAAAAATGGCAATTGCTATTCCTGATACAAGTTAGCTATCTAATATATTTCTGAGCAGGTGTTTCGACAAGAAAACAAGCATAAGCTGCTGCTGTACATGTACCTATGGCACATTTTATTTACCAAGTCCTCAGCTTTTGCAGTGAGTAATATAGTCCATATTACTTTGAACTGGATTTAAGGTGTTCAATAACTGTAACATCTGGGTCTTGCAATTTTCTCTGCCCTACATAAGCACTTTTTTTCTTCTGTAGTAGAAATGAGAAGAGCAGTCAACAAATTGCTAATTTGCAGTCTGGGTAAAAAGCTGACTTAGTAGCTCATAAGGCTTAAGATACCACATTTGGCCCTGGCAGCAAGCATAATAACCTACCTAAAGTGTCTTCCAGTTTGACCAAGAATTAGCTTCAAGCCTTGGTCCTTTCAGAGGAACAAACTGATGTGTTCTGTAAGGCTGTTGTTTTCCAGGGATCAGACACAGCATGTTGGTTGCAGTCAGTGATGATTCGAGGGGATTTTTGAGAGGAATAGCATTTTCCTGTGCTGTGAGACTGGCTGAAGCTTTTGCTCTGTCCACTAACCAATATTCTGTGTATATAAACAATTTTAAATGAGAATTAAGACTAACTCCACTGAATGTGCTAGATCTGTATAGCAGTAAATCTGACATGAGGGGAACAGATCCTCCTGTATCTTTCTAATTATCTCGGCAGTGATATTCTTTTCTGCCACTAGAAAAAGGCATAATATAAATTACACATGGAGCAAGGAGGAAGAGAAAATGGAATTATCTCAATCTAGCATCTACAGTCTGATTTTAGAATATGAGAAATAGAGTAATATTCCCTGGCAGTTTATGGCAGAAAAGCTTACTGGGACTGTTTGGACTGCCACCCAAGATACTGCAGTAAATAAAAGGGTGAATTACTGATGCACATTTTAATGGACAAAGACTTGCAGCAATTACCCTTTATGTATAAGTACACTATTATTATTATATGTAAATATGCATGAAAAGGATAATATAGGTGAGCCAGTTACTGTTTTGTCCTGGTAAAAGACTGACAAAATAACTAGTTCCATTAACACAAGCTTTCCAGTGGTACTTGAGGAAGGGAATATGATGAAGCTCTCTTTTCTTCACCTAACTTTGTCTGAATTGTATCAACAGAGGCTAAACCTTAAGGGGTTTTGAAAAGCATTGGCCTACCAGTTCCAGAGGTTTCAATTTCCAGTTTTTGGGGGAAAGCATCTATTATCCTGCATCTATTGTGGGATTACAAAGAAATGATATGTTTTGTGGAGCCTGTCTATGTTTCTATAACTTCTGTGACAGCAAAGGCAACCCACGGCTTCATGGAAGAGTTATTGCACACATCTTTCGTGAAAGCAGTTGGTATTGAGATCTGAGATACATTTGTTTGGGAGGAGCACAATTACAGGAAGCAGACTCAGAAATAAAACACTAAGCCATCATATTTCACCAGAGAAAGTCAAATCAGAAGGGAGCATTTCGAACGTAAGTTAATGTCAGTGTTAACTGAAATAACCTGTGCATTTTAGCAGTCGCATATGTGTAGTCAGTAGGGATTTTTCCAGCTACATGTGTTTTTTTTCCCCTGCATCTGTCAGATAAATCAGAGAGCCAAATGAAAATCTAGTACTCAGGAACACTATGTATTATAATATTATGTCACACCCCCTGGAGGGTTGCAAGTTCATAATGCAATGAATAAATTACAAGGAAGCAGTCTGAAATCCTGAAAGTTGCACCTGTCCTTTAGGACATGCATGTCAGGACAAATTCCATTTAATTATGCTGAGCACAGGTGAAAAATAAATAAATAAATAAATAAATAAAAGCATTATCTTTCTCTCTGATAGATGGAATTTTTAAAGGCTCCATGTGTGTAAAAGCAAATTGACCTCATTCACTGCTGCATTGCTTCATTACATTATAACTCCACAGAAGTGACATTGAAATGGATTTCAACTTGCAGAAAAATAGAGCGACATGGTGTTTCAATAGGCCCATATATCAATCTTAGAAAACAAGGTAAACAGACAAAACTGGCTAAGTGTCGATTATTATATTAATGTAAACACAAGCAATTGCTACGATTATGTTGTGTTTTTTTTTTTTTTTTTTTTTTTCTTCTCTTGCCTGTAGCCTTCTCCTACAGAAAGAAAAATGCTCAGCAGTTCCCCATAATCAGTATTTTGAAATTTTAAAATAATTAGCACAGCAGGAGAATGTGCACAACAAGCAATTTGTTTCCATGTTAAAATTCTCATAAAGTAGATAGCACCTATAATTTCCTTCTTTTTGTTTTACAGTAGTAATTCAAAGTGAACACCAAGAAATGATATGGTAGGCCTTGTTTTTATTTAACCTGAGGCTCACAATAATGTTACATCATTTATTTCGCTGAATTTTTGCTGATTAACGTTTCTGTTTAGAAAAAAAAAAAAAAAAAAGTTAGTTTTCCCAAATGTGGGTTTTGTTCAGAGGCTTATGCTAGGGATGTGAGAAGTTAATCCATGCATCCTTTTAAGACAGAGCTACAGCTGTTGGTAACTTATCAAGGCAGCAAAGACAGATATAAGACATATCCTTAAATATAAACTCTTTCTTACAAAATACAAAAATGCCAACAGCCAGGTTGTTCTGAACAATTTCCCCATGCAAATTTCACAATTTTGGCAAATTTCCCAAATTTTCCCTCAGCAAAGACCAGTCATTGGTAGCTTTTTAGCAATCATTAAAACCAAAAACAGCTCACATGTGTAGGAACCCGTACCCATATCACCCTCAGGTATTTAAGGAATGTATTTCCCAGTTAGATTATATTTGGCTTCAACCAGCTTCCTCTTGCAATCAGCAGTGAGATACCACCTATCTTCAGCAGAAGCTGGTTAGAGCCATCCAACTCACCTTCTGTGTTGTGTTCTATCCTAACAAAAAAGAGGACTTTGGGGAAAGTGAGTTTTGGTCACAGGGAGAAAAAATATATATGTATATTGTACATGTAAAACCACTGCTTACAGGAACAGGACTGTTTCCAGTGGGGAAGAAGAGAACTGAAAGGATAACAATTCTTTTTGATAACTGCATCTCTATGGTTTCAGCTTGCCCAGCTTGATTGCAGAGCCATCTTCTGGTTGCAAATAACAATTTCATATTTGTTAAAATAATGTGTATACATATGTACATTTTACTTTAGCTATGTGTTTTGAAGTGTTTCAATTCCCTGTTTTTAACCACTTTAGAAAAATGACACTGGAAAGAAACAAGCTGGATTATGCTTTGTTCTGAATCCAAATAGCCCAGTGGCATGTCAGGATTTTAAATAAATTCCACTCTATGCGGTTGGGACTACTTGTGATGATATAAGAAACAAAGATTGCAAACATGGACCCTGAGAAGTGGTGAAACCAGAATGAGAAAGTTAAACAGAAACAGGATGAGAAAAGTTCTGGACATATCCCATGAATAGTCTCTTTCTGTAATAGATCTTCCCTGCTGCTTTGACTTCTCATAATGTTACTTTTTGAAACACAGAACCACCTCATTAATTTTTTTTTTTATTATTATTATTTTTTTTTCCTTGACTTCTGAGCATTTTCTGTTTTGGCTTGATTGCTGTAAGTTTTAGCTAATACAGCATTAAATTTTGAACTGATTACAGTGTTAGAGGTGTCTGTCAAATGATTATAGCCTAGACAGAAAACTAATCATACAGCACCTCAAGCAGAGCATGACTGTTATAATGTCACTCTGATTCGCAGTAAGTTTTTCTTATAGTCCTGTGATTAGAGATGGTTGATCTGATTCCAGTATAGGTCTCGCCTCACATATTTCAGAAAGGCCAAGGATTACAAAGACACAGAGTTAGCAGTCTCTCAAAAGGATCATTACTAGAGATTCGATGCAAATACTAAGGAAACTGTTGTATCAAAAAGAAATCTTTGTTTTCCATTTTATAATGAAAAGAGGCTTTTACTTTGTGGGAGCAGAGACAGCAAGAGATTGATTCCCATCTCTGAACATCACAAATCCAGTGGCTGTGGCTCACTGCACCCAAGAGCAAGGAAAAAGTCCCTCACACCCTGACAGTTTAAGCTGCGTCTTCCACCTTTCAGGTAGATGCCCTAATGACAGCCTACCTCGTTTATCTGGGAGCTGTTCCAGTCTCTACAAGCAATTTCCCTCCCATTAGAGGAATGACGTGAACCTCAAGCTGCCACCTGCATGCCAGGTAAGGTTCTTAACCACAGGGTCCCCAGATCCCGTCTCTTTTATTCAGAATGCAGAATTATTTATAGAAACTTAAACAGCTCCAACAGAAATGACTGCAAGAACAAGACCAACTCTTTAGCCTCTAGGCAGCAGATTAGAGCCTTTCTATATATATGTGTGCCAAGTTATACACTAACCACTTGGCATGTGATCTTTCTCCCAAAAAGAAATTCAAATTTGAATTGCAGTTAAAGGCCTTCATTATCAAAATTAGCATTTTCTTACAAAGTTCTTTTTGTTGGGACGCTGGCAAGAAAACCTTTACTCCTGACATGCGTGACTAGCTGTAGCAGAGGCCAGCTAACATGACACAACACAGGGTGAGTGTTATGTGGGGAGGCAGCCCCGGCGCTCCCAGCACAGAGCCCTACAGGTCCTGTCGCTGATCCTCAGGCAGTGCGGAGCAGAGTCAAATGCTGCTTCCTCAGCAACTCTGCAGCCATCAGGGAATTAAGGTTATTAAAGGCTGAATTTAATGAAAGACTTAAATCCTAAATTCAGGAGTACCTAAGCCAGGTACTATTGAAATCAATGGTGAAACCTGCTCCGATTTAGCAAGGCCAGATTCTAACAGCCATAAAACATGCATCTGTTGCATCTGAAATGTCCTTGTTCTTTGCCTAATGTGCACATGTATTTGTAAGGAAGCAAATCTATTTAAACAAAGCTTCAAAAACAGTTTTGTATCTGGTAAAGAATAGATCAAATTCATTTTATTTTTAAAATTCTATATTGTTTTGAAGTTTAGCTGCAACTGTGAGACAGGTTTACGAATAGCATGCTTTTATGTTCACAGCAGCACAATTGAACTATTTAGTTCACTTTACATTGATTGCTGCTGAATAGAGGACTTCTGAAGTATCACTTTAAATCTGTTTGATATTTTAAAAACAAAACTGCTATACGTGTTATCTTTGTAGTGGAGTCTTTCAAATTATTTCCTGAGAATAATTATTATTAATAAGTTAAATTATTTATAACATTTAAAAACAAGCAAGTCCTGTTATGCCTTTTAGATCAGTTCTTAACAGGAATTGTTTGTTCTCTGAATGTGCCCTTCACACTGCTTGCTCTTAGAGAGTGTATTAATAGCATATTATTTGTGAGCAAAAATACAGTGTTATAGTAGCTCTTGTTTAATGCCCCCTAATTCCATTTGTGTGTTTCTGCTAAGGAGGGGTGTTCACAAGCTGCACCAACAGTTAGAAAACCAATCCATTTCTGTCTAAAACCAGGCACCAGTTCCTTAACTGAGTAAATCTATGGCAGGTTCAGTTACTTCAGCTCATCTGCAACGGCTGGAAAGAGATGAGGATGTGGCTCAGTGCTGTCAGAAACAGGATCTTTTTCTATCAAAGCAAATGGAGCGGGTTGCTCTATGAGACTTACCTTCCCACACTCAGCACCTATCAAATTCACCAGAAATGGGCAGCAGGGAGCCAACAGTGTTCAGATAGCCTTGCTACCAGTGACAGTGAATGAATCTCAGAGACCCTCGCAGGGGTGGCATTTTTGTGTCTCCTAAGGTGTTTCTGAGTTTTGATGCTTCATGGCTGACATGGCCTCACCATCCCTCCTGCCTGCCCTCTCATGGCTGTGGTACCACAACCTCAGATGAGAGCATGGGTCAGGATGGTTCTCAAGCTATTGCTTCATCTCCAAGTAAAAAAAAAAAAAAAACCAAAAAACTGATACACAGACATATACATCACATGCATATAACCCTTTATATATGTACATATATATATAAATATATAGGTATATGAGATGTATAACACCATATTAAGAAATCTTGCATATGCATAAATTGATGTATATGTATTTTAATATAATAAAAACACTACACATATATGCAGGGTTCCTACTTTTACAATAAAAGCCCTGATTTTTGTTTAAGAAAGATTTTTTTTCCAAATTCTAATAGAACAGAAGTCATAGAGAAGTTCAATTAAAATGAGTGGGGAAATTTTAAAGTGCTGTATATAAGCTTTTCATTCTTTTCCTGACATACCCACTGGCTACTACATTAGTAAAAAACACTTCAAAGTAATGTTTTGGATGCTCAGCTCATGCTCCTCTGTAGCTCTTTTTAAAGGAGTCGTTAGCAGCAGTGCTCTAGTTTCTTCACTTTTTTGGTCAGTTTTCCTAACACTTCAAGTGGAAAAAAAAAAAAAAAAAAGGAGGGAAACAAAACAAAACAAAACTTAAAAGTAAAAAAGATAAATGTGCAAAAGCATGCTAAAATGGTAAATATGGAAAATCAAATCCAAAGCACCTCTTTTGTTACAAACTTGAAGTCTTTGCTTAGCTCCTATATGCATGCAATATTTTCACACATTTCCATAAAGTAAATAGTATCTTTATTTACAAGAAGAGTATTTGTTGCAAATGAAAAATAATTAGTAGTTATAATATTCATTTTATTTATGAATACCTTGATTATTAATTTCAATTTCTTTCTCTTTATCATCAGGGCTTGTTCTTCTCTCATTTGTACTCAAAGGATTGGAGAAGTAGAATCAAAAAGGAACCAAATATGAGGCAGATGAGTGAATTAGACACCATAATTTGTCAAGATACAGATTTAAGAACTACCACATCTGCTGCAGAGCTATATAAAAATTCTAGTAAGTTCTAGTGGCATAGAAGACCTTACCTTCATGACTTTTCCTGTGATGTGCTTTGTGATGTGACATGATTTGCAAACAAAACAAATCATCAGTCTCCTGAGTGAAAAACAACTTTGATTGGGGTGTTTTTGATTACTAGGTGCCTTATTCATTTAAGCAACTGTCTTGGAAAATGTTTTTACCTGAAGGAAAGCTTGGGAAAACGCAGTTGCATATCTTTGCAGAGGACAGAAATTTGACATTCAATAACAAACTCTTTTGTCCCTTAACCTGACACCTCCAAACACCTACCTGGAATTGTAAGTTTTCAGTGACACATATCTTCAAAACTCATGTCCAATTACAACGAAGATGTAGCAGAGATATCAAGAAAAAGCAAAACAAAACAAAACACACTTGTACGAAGGTTGTTTTTTTTTCGTACTCTAATATGAATCTACTGAAAAGTTTATTTCCTCCTACTGTCAGCCTACCAAGATAAGACTGCTGTGCACTGAGATCAGAAAGGAACAAAGAAACTCTTTTTAAAAGAAGGGTCTGTAAAATGCTTTAACATTGAAAGCAAAGGAAAAATTTACTACACTAGTCCATCCAAAGACAGTTTTCCAGAAAGATGGAAATGAAATACCATAGATAAGTATTTTGATTATTGCTCAAGAAATCCATGTTAATTCATAAATACAAAATGAAAAGCTCTTGAAGTTGTTCTTACTTGGGAAAGCCTTCCTAAAAAAAATACTGTGTTTGCATATATATTTCAATACTGTATTTAATTTGACTGTAAGCCCACATTTCAACTGAAGCATATGCTTAAACACCTTGTTTCAATATAGATGGACTTAAATATATGCTTAAGTGCTTTCTTGAAATGGGATTTATGCCACAAATTATGCCTTACATTATTACATTGAAAGAAATTTCCAATTATAATGTATTACCATTTATGTTGTCTATTTTCCTGCTCCATTTAATCAGGTTGGAAGGAAAGCCATTCTGGTAATTTCATCTTTTGTTGTAGATGGATGGGAATTAGAACTGAGACTGCAAGCGGCTGTACTTTGGGGAAATCAGGATTCAGATCCAGAAACATTTAATCTATGTCTTTGAGATGTTTGTCACCTCTTGTAATGTCTGTGTAGGTTTCAGCAATTACATAATAATCAAATTGTACTGGCCGCTTTTGGATGCCATCATCCTCTCATTCCCTGGTTTTCAGATGTACAACACTGCAATCCTTTAATGCTGTTGTTTTCTCTTTTCATGTTTGCTTAATTACATTTCTGCCCATAGATTTCTACCATAATACCATGGGAGATTTCTTTCTACTTTGGTTTCAACCAGACAAATTATTTAGCTGAACTATTAGAACAAAAAACAAAAAACAAACAAACAAAAAAAAGGAAGTGACACTGCAGAGATGACAACCTTGAAATTAAGGACTGGGAATAAACAAAGCATTCAAATACAAATCTTAGCCATCCTTCCTTAACACACAATGCATTAAGGGACAGGAAAATACTATCGATCTAATTAGTAAACATTAAGTGATCTTCCACATTAATCAGCTCTTTAGTGATTTTCTATAAAATTAGTATTGAATTTTTGTATAAAAGCAGTCTATTCAAATTTTTCACAGCTTTCACAGCTACTTCCAGAGTGAACAAGATGAATTGTCTGCTCACATGCTCGCACACCCAAACATAATGGACGTGTACATATCTACTTTTTCCACAGCTGAGAAAGGCAAAATATAGATGTAAAAGGAGAGGGGTCCTGGGCCTGGATTTATCACAGATCTGTGGCATGATGGCAAGCACCTGCCCTTTGCCAAACACTCCCATGGGATTCCAGATGTGGAATGGGTTCCTGGAGGAAAAAGGTCAGGTTGGAACAACTTCTCTTGGTTCACTGTGTCAGAAGAGAGGAGGGGACGAGGTACGATTATCTACAAGATAGAGCTGCGTCTGGATTGGACTGAAGGTGATTCCCTAGGCTGCACCTGAGAAAGCCTTAGGCAGAGGTTAGGCACAAATATTTTTTTGTAATTTTAGAAAAAAATGTGAATTCTGTACTCATTTCTGAATAAATTTTATCACAAGATCTTCACCACAGCTGGTATATTTTTAAAGTTTACTTCAATTATCTATGCCCATGCAATTTTTTTTTTCAAAGTTCAGTATTTAAGTCAGATCTTTTAGTCAAATGAATACTGTCACAGATTTCTGCAGTTCCTGTGCTTATGCATATGGCTAAATGCCCCAGCAAAGCAGATTTCAGGATCTGCAAATTCCTTTTCACATCTGTCTCTCATAGTTTCCTTATACTATATCTGGAAAAAGTTGCTTTATTTGAACTAGAAAGAATTATCTAGAAATCATCAGATAGAGCTAGTTAAAAACATTCTCATTACAGAGCTTTCTGTAACAAAATGCGGTCTCATCAACTTCTTGTATATGATAGTATTTAATCTTATAAAGATCTAAATCTTAATAGATTATTGTGTCAGGAAAATATCCATATATTTTAACTTTTTTTTTTTTTTTTTAACTCTTTGACATTACATGTTTTCTTTCAGTTATCACCATCAATGACATTTTAATTGGACATCAATAAAGCAGTATTTAATATTATAGTTTAATAAACATGTCATATTATGTGATCTTGTCATATGCCATTTTTCTCGATACTGTATAGGAATCATGAATCTTCTTCTTTTCTTTTCTATGCAGACTTCTCTGTCTTTGCACAGAACTTTAGCCTAATTTTACTGAAGCAAATCCCTGTCATTTCAACATTGTTTCCCATTCAAACTCACAATGAAGATTGTTAATGATTAATGCTTGAAATAACTGAATATTCAGGGGAAAAAAAAAAAAAGTATTTTATATACTTGGCAATACATATTTTTTAACATTGAAATGTTTTAAGTAAAGAGCATTTTCCTATAGGGTGTTAATAAAGTGGCCCTTCTTTCTTATTTGGGAAAGAACATATCACCACCTCCTATCCAGCTGATAATGTTTGTTACAGTTTCAATTTTGTAAAATGATTTTACTGCCTGAATCCAATTTCCTTTCTCAACGAAATGAAGTGGGACTATAGTATGAAGGAAGAGGCACCCAGGCCAATAGTAACCAGACACTCAGTGAATTTTACAAAGGGACAGGTTCACATTAGTGTTCTTTACACTGCGGGAAGAAGCAGTTAGCATGACAAATGCAAATCTCTTCATTCTGCAAATGGAGAACTAAATGAATCCATCAGCACATCAGACAGTCAAATGAAAATTTACTCATGACGTGAGAACAAGGCCCCCTCAGCATAAAAACAAATAGCAGTTGGTGTTTTGAAAGATCTGCATGCTCAATGGGACAGGCAAGGATTATGTAGCACATCCCAGCTACGCTGTGCATAGTGTGCATAGCTGTGCACAGTTGCTCAGTCCTGGATGAGAAGCCACTGACCAATATTCTCTATAACACTTGAAAACTGGCACAGTGACACTGTTAACAGGACAGACCCCATATCAGCAGAGTGGCATTGGCCCTGAATGCACAAGGGAACAGGAAAGGGACCAGAGACAACGTGTAGGGGAGTGAGTCTACTGAAATAATCAGAGAAGACCTGAGCATCAAGCACTTGAGTTATGAACCCCGATCTAAATATTACTAGCTCACAACGGACTATCATGGTAGGAAGTGTTCTGAAATATCTGTAGCTTCTTGTGAGATTTATTAGGGCAGCAATTCAATTATCCTGAATCAAATCTTGAAGCATTAAGAGTCCCGACGGCAATGAACATTTGGAATCCCATTTCCTCCTCCCTTTCTTCCCATGGCTCACATAAGTTACCTCATTAACACAGTCACATATTTTTACTTCCAAACCAGAATAATGGAAGAGTAAATTTGTATGTCCACAAAATACAGCATTAGCATGCCAATGGGATCCAAAAATACAAGCCTCCAACAGAAGAGGAGTAGCTTATCAGTTCTGTCCAATCCCTGGGATTTCTCACTAACAAGAGAAGCTTCAGTTCACCTTACTGCAAGCTACCTGACTTGGTAGATTTGAGTTAATATGGAACTGATGTAAAAGGGGTTGGAATTAGGTCCTTCAACTTGGTGTGATCTCCTGGATATCAAAATGAACACAAATATGTGAAAATGCCACCAACAACTTAAAGAAATACCGAATTTGCCTTTAATAAAGAAGTGCATACAATAATTTTAATTTGCATTTCACTTGAGCCAAATTCATTTATGCTAACAGCATGGAGAATTGCTTTCATTCAAGTCTTGCTGCAGAGAAAGCACATTCATTTTTTTTCCCAAAAGAAGTTTTTTCACCCCTAACAAGCAGTAAATTCAGAAAAAAATGCAGCTTGTCAGTTTGACATTGTTTAATTTGCAACAAACTGTAAACAGAGTATAGAAAATGGAAACTCTAATAGAGACAGGCAGAGACAAACCATATTTTTTTGTCACAAGAAAAATCTGTGTGGCAAGAAATGAATCACATATATTTGCATTTGTCCCTGTGACATAATGTTAAGTTTAATTACTTATGTGTGAAGCACCCTATTAGAAGGTATGCACCTAAAAATAAATAAATGCTGGTTTAGTTAATTGCAGTCTGAATTTTAGTCAATGAATGAATATTCTTATTCATTCACAGACACTTCCAATTTACATACTTCAGAAAGTGTGTAACACTCTCATTTGCTTAAATGTCAAATGACAGAATTATCCTGATAAATACCATTTAAAATCAAGAAATATTCAGAAACTCTCCAACTGCAGCTTACCATATTTTTGAATCTGAATGTCTAAGTCAACATGTAGGAGGAAAGTATCATCCAGCTTAAATTTCCACTGAGGAGCTGGTCCTAAATTTTATGCCAATACAATTATACATGTTATTGTTTCTTATTCACCACAAAATTTATTATAGTGTCCAGTCCTTCCAATTACTCTTTGTTAACCAAAACCACCCATAAGAGAAGTTGTATAGGGAAAGCAGTTTGCCCAGTGAGGAGCACTCCTATTTATCCTAAAGTCCTTTAATATTTCCATGTGTTTTAAACATTAGCTCTCCTTGCTTGGGGTTGCTTTGACAAGCATATAATACACATGAGAATGATGCGAATACAGCACTGGAGGCCATTGAGAGACTTTGGGGAAAAAAGAACAAAAACAAATGTATTACCAAAACAGTTTTAGTAATGTAGTTACTGATCATTAATATAAATACACAAATCCCCTGAGCTATTGTATGCAGAAGTGTACATTTAAATATTTAATTATTCATATTCAAAGTGTTAAGAATAAAGATCCCGAGCTATAGCCAGTTGTAAGATAAAAACCGAAAACAGATCTTTGGCCATTTCCAATCCTCAGATCTCAGAGATCTTCACACATTTAAAGACATGAGGTAGACAAAAGTAACACCAAGTTGTTCAAATAGGCAATGATGACACCTTTGCTGAGACCTCATCCAGAACCTGCTCACACAAGTGGCATGTACCACAAACACCCACTGAAAGTCCATATTGTGCATACTCCTCAGTACTCTGGCATATGGAAGACAGTGCTGTGAGTGAGCATCTAATGTACTGGTTCAAATATTTGCAACAGCTGTTTTGTTGTTGTTGTCGTTTTCTTTTGCCTTTGCTTCCCCTCCATTTACCTTCACTAAGTGGGTGTGATGATACTGAGCTTATAACATGCAATTTCAGCTGTTCGGGCTAGCTGTAAACCATTCAGTCACTCATATTTCTCTTTCCCACTCAGACACACTGGCTTACATGGTGGCTAAATTTCACCTGGTAACTTCTTCACTGGAGAAAATAAACCATTAGTGGAAAATAAAAAATGTGAGAGCATAACAGAGTCCTTGTACAACTCATTATTGTCCCTGTTCTTCAAGTAAACAAGTAAATTTCAGCATGTTGAACCAGGCAATGACTCAACACATGGTTAAGCCAGGCTTAAATAAGCATTGACAATTCCTGTTTTTTAATTAGGGCCATTAAGAATAAATAAAACCAAAAGTAATAGGCAAGAGAAGAAAGTACAGAGAGAAAGCAAGCTGGAGAGAAAGAGAACTTATGAGCAAGTGACAATGAAAACTGAAGAAAAAGATAAATCTTAGATTCTGGAACAGAAACACCAAATGTTAAGAAAAAAGCAAAGAAGCAATGAGAAACGAGAAGCACCTGAGTGAGGTGAACCACAAAGAATCATGCTCAAAAAATGCATAAAACTGCAGAGTAGAACTGAAGTCAGACCATACTTTTGTAATTACAGTCAGTTTTTATTTAATCCTGCCAATTATCTAAAATGTGATTCAAGAACACTTGACTTTAGTGAATTATGTTCTATAACACTTTCATATGTATCATTCTCAAAAGTCAAGTGGGCATTGATTGCATTTCAGATAACCAGTGATATTTCTGAAACAACGGTGAGGGAAAAACCAGGATTAACTATCTGTTTAGCATGAAGTTATATGGAGCTTGGGTGTGTTTCCTTGTGCTCTGCTCCTGCTAGGCCTCCTCCTGCTCGAGGCTGTGTGCACATACATGTTGGCCATGACCAAGGGCAGCGGCGTGTAGCACAGATCAGCTGGGCTGGCTGAGACCAAAACCATCTCCTCCACTGATAAAAGGAGTTGTGAAGAGAGCTGGAAGCAAGCTGGCCCTTGTTCTCCCACCACTCTGCATGGGAACCTGACCTCTGTCTCCGGCCCTGATCCTGACCTGGGCTTGCTGCACCTTGGCTCCTTGCTGGCACGGCCACAACTCCCACCTGCCTTCTGCTCAGCCCTGGGCTCCCCATCCCCTGCACAACAGCCACCTTGATACACCCTGGCAGCAAAGGTTGGCAATGCTGGTTTTATCTGCAGACTCCCTGTATGAGTGGGTCTTGTGGAGCCCAGGATCTGCATAAATACACTATGCATAATTTTGATGTCCTGCAAATCTGCTAGGGTAATCTAGTTCATAGGTCCCAATTGCCGTTAACCCTATTCTGATCCTCTTCCCTTTTTGGCTGGATCACCCACTAGAAACTTTGTGGGGTGAATATTCATTCTGACTAACCGCTGTATTAAAGTATTAAAATGTCAACAGATCACAGCATGAACTCAACACCGGGGAGCTCCATGCAGCCTGGTTCTCCAGGCACTTCAGGTAGGGTAGAAATCAGTCTCTCCCTATGCTGAAATAAGACCTGGGCACATAACCATTGTATTTATGAGGTGTGGCAGCACTTTCCTATTCATAGTCAGCAGTCATAGGCTGCAAACAGACTGTAGATAAAATCCATATCATATAACATGGATAAGGTATTGACATTAATGGCAAAGCCCTTGAGAATGTAAATCTGAGAATTAAACCAGGAAACACTAGCAGAAGAAAATCTCAGTTATGTCAGCAAGAGGCTTCCTTCATCTGCAATATTTTAGTAAGGTAAGCCTGGAAGAATTCCCCCTATCCCCTTAAAAACCTTCTATAGTTTTTGGGAAGCTTTTCATGCAAATTTGGTTGTGCTTTTATTCCAGCTGGTTTTGCCTCTAAAGACACTGCAGGTGGTGATTCACTGTGTCCTTTGATGAGAGAACAGGCAGTGGTAGGTGTCCTATGGCTGCTGCTTGTAGGAAGTAGCACTAAAACAACAAGCAACCTGCGTCTGTTGTGCAAAGTGTTTGAAGATCAGCTGCCAGCAGATGCATTTTGATCAGAGACAATGAAGGAGCACTTCCTAAGGCATTTTTCTTTGGATATCTGTGAAGGAAATTGTTGAACATGGGCAGGTTTCCTACTAAGCTGCTTCCACTTCTCTTTTTTCTCCTCTCCCTTAACCAGTAGTCCTACAGGGAACTCTAGGGGTGGGAACTAAAGATGCATATAATCAGTTTTGTACATAATCAATAGATGGTATCAGGAAATTAAACTAAATTTCTAGCAAGGCACATATCAACATGAATTCAGCATTTTGGTTTGAAAGATTGGTTTGAAAGAACTTCAGAAAGATAAGAAAAAAAAAAGAAAAAAAAAGATTTCTCATAGGTACTTCAGGCCCAAGTTTTGAGAGCCACATTTCCAAAGATTTTAAGGCATTTGTTTTTGAAGAAGACAAAAGAAACACACTCCTGCAGATCACCCCGACAACCCCATTATTATACACATATACCTGATAATAACATCCCAGGGCTGCTGAAAATCTTCCCACCAGTTTCACATGGATAGCCCACAGATGGTTGGATGTTGAGTGCTGTAAGGGTGTGTCAAATTATTCCTTCAGGTGACTTTACTCTCCTGTTAAAAGGGTAAAACGTTCAATTGTTTTTTCTATTTTGAATAAATTTAAGTCAGAAACATCTTCCTGGCATCTAATTCTACTCTCAAACCATCAATGATCAGCCTTTTCAGACTAGGATCACCCTTTCTTGAGCGAAATTGTTAACAACACCATCCGTAACAACTGGGAGATTTATTTTTATGTATCTTTGACAAGGAAACCAAACATAAGTTACTAAGACAGATGTTAAGTTTTAGTGATCACTTTGACCGTTTAACTCGTACAAATTTAACTACTTTCTTGAGGTCACTTTTCAAACGCTGTAGGCAAACTCTTAGTTTCAGTGTTATTCACATGTTCTGAATTCACATTTTCTGAGCCTGTGCTTGAAATGCATTTGAAATCACATCCTAAGAAAATCATTTTTTAGCCAAAAACTTTTGTAGCTTAAATATTTGACAGGGAAGGAGGAATTAATTTTTCTTCCAGAAGATCATTTATTCATTAATAATTCCATGTTGGGGCAGTTGGAATTTTTTTAATTCTAGTTCTATCCACTCAATGATTTCTGCTTAAGCAAAAATGACAACTTTGGAAAAGTTGTAATACAAGTCTACTTCAGAGAGAATCTTTCCCTCCCTGAAATCAAAACAATCTAATGTAAGTCAAACTTGGTGTCACAAAGAAACTATTTTTTCTTGTTTGTTTATCTGAAAGAAAAAGGAATGTGTATTTCTGGTTAATCCAAATATTTGGGGGGCCAGATCTGTACTTAAATTCTACTAGTTCAACTAGTGCTACCTGACAGCGACTGAGGTGGTGACAAGAACTCAAATACGGTCTTTGGACTTTAAACAGCAATATTTTACCAGTCTAACCCAGAGCAGTCCTAGCTCTCTGGAGGAAAGATAAAATAACTCACAGTTGATCTTGCAAGCCTGCAGCAATGGAAAGAAACCTTCCTGAATCACAGGCTGTTCAGGAGTGCCCGAAGCGTACTGGGAGGCACAAACCCAATAAAACAATAGTGTATAAAAACAGAACACTTGAAGCTGTGGAAGGAAGAAGGAGAAGATTTGAGTTGCTACCCAATACTGAGATGTGTTGTGTGCTCCAGTAGCCCAATTTACAATTCCCTTTGGGAGGATGAGAGAGGCACTGTATGGTTAGCAAGGCTTAGACCTGCTGGAGAGACTGCAAGAGCCTGAAAATCTGTCTGAAAATCACCCCCAAGAACCTACACTAGTTTTTGTGGAAGTTTACTCTGGAAAGCTGGATAAGAGATTAGTTTCAATAGGTAACAGCTTATTTCTAGCACAGTTTACATCAATATATCTTTTCTTATTCACTGTAACAGAGGTCAGTTATTTTCCATCATGTGAATGGAGGTAATGAGTGTTTTACCCCCTCTCAACATCCCATTGATTTTGTGATGACACAGAAGCTGTATAAAAGCAGTGAGATCACACGGTACACTGAAAATTGAGGGCCAAAGAAACACCATTTTTCAAAGGCAGATACAGTACCAGTTCAGGACTCATTTCATTTTCAGGTGAACTTCTTCCATTCAGAGTTGAAGCTCAGAAAACAAGCTGCTGTTAGAGAGGTCCAGGCTAGTGCCTGAATAACAACTACAAGTCATCCCCAGCCGTGCCTCTGTAACCCACAGGTGTGTCTCTGGAGGGCTGCAGGACAGCAGTGAAAATTATTAAAAACACACACTGGAAAGTGCTGCAGACAGCAAATGCCTGAGGCTTTTGGTGTGGATAAAGCAGGTCCCATCACCCAGGGCCAGCATGACTTTGCTGAGGCACCTTTTGGTTGCAAATACGTTTGCGTGCAGCAGTGGGAGCCTTTCATTTATTCATTCATTTGCATTTAAAAAGCTACAGCAACTTAAAATGTTCTACTGGTAACATCGATAAAAATAACATAAAACTCCCCAAAAGGACACATTAAACAAGAGCAACGTTGCCAGGTAATATTCAAGCTAATGCACAGATTCTCTAATGGTGGAAGAGTGAAAGGTTTGTCGTGAAAAGCCTTTCTATCCCGTTGAAAGTATCAATACCACATGCTGGGGCTGGCACTCTCCAAGAAATAAATATTGATTTCCCTCTCTCCTTCTGTACAAATGGCAGACAATGGCTTTTCTAACTCCTATTCTTTTCATTGTTTTGAGGTTGAAAGGTTTGGTTAGTATAGAGTTTTTATTGTTTCATTGTTCTCTTGCCTTCTGCTGTTCCTCCCAACACACTTTGCATCTTAAAATGCTTAAAACATTCATGGGGTGTGTGTGGGGGGTGCTTTGATTATTGTTTTGTTTGTTTGTGTTTTGCTAGACAGGACATAAAAAGGAGAGGTTGAAATTAATGTAGCACTCCCTGTACTGCAGTTCTCTGTCAGGTCTGATTCATCTAATTTTAGGATAACTATCAGGAACACTAACAATTTCTTGGGTGCACATGGTGCTAGTGATGATAAAACATTCTTATTTAAAAAAAAAAAAAAAAAAAAAAAGAAACACTTTCCTGCAGATCATGCTATAAGACATACATTTATCCTATAATTGTGAACTGTAGACAGCATATTACACTCAATTCAACTAATAGAAACACCAATCTTACTTTCTGTCCAAAAGAATCTGTAATTTCACAAATTATCCAATGAAAGTGAGATGCAGAAGTGGAACAAAAAGTCACAAAAATATGTAGGCACGTGTGGTTCAAATGATCCAAACACTAAACAGAATCTGGAGCAAAATGCAGAGTGTAACAGCAAAGTTTTATTGGCTTTTTTTTTTTTTTTTTTTTTTTTTTTTCATGGAATATCTATTATTCTTCAATATTAAGTATATGTCATGAAAAGCTTACAGAATAGTTATTCATTTTCCTGAAGGTCATCCAGACATAGTAAGTTCATTTCATTTTCTTGACAACACATCTAGGCTTGTTATGTACTCTATGAAACATGACAGCGAGTGATTGTCCCTCCCATCCATTTCAAGCAGATGTGATTTTACCACTGAGGAACAGGGAGATAGAGGAGGTAGCTAACCCTGATCCAGCTGTACCTGTGTGGGCCCTGGGACAACAACTGAAGGGAAACGCTTTGCAGAAACATCCACCCAGCTAGAAATAGGCCAGAGCATGTGGGTGTCTGAATCTGGCCTTGCTGTGTGCACACGGCAGGCAGCAGCACTCAGTTGCAGAGCAACCTGCAGGTCTGACCCTTCACGGGCCACGCTCACAAAATTAAATCCTTTCTTCCCTCAAAACACAGAGGGAAAACAAGCACTGTCTCAGGAGTGGGGTGTCCCCCCAGTGCTGCTGGGGTGGTGGCTAGGCTCTGCAGCCCAAGTGCCGCAGGAGACGTGGTGCAGAGTATGCCTTGCAGGATGGTGCTCAGCCCTACTCCCCAGCCCGGGCATTTGCTGGCATAAAGGCAGCCGAGGTGGGAAGGTGCAAAACTGCCGTGCACTCAGCTCACCTTCTGCCTGCTCAGGGCCCTTTGCTCTGATGCACAACGTGAGCATGCAGAGAAGGCAAGCATGGATCAGTGCATTGCTATGATGCCATGAGCTTATAACATATTAAGAAACAAATATTTTGATAATTTATTTGCATGCACTGATTACTTATTTTTCTTTCTGCTTTTCTTTTGCAGCCTCTTTTCTAATCTTATGTCTTTTCTTCATCCCGGTCCAATTATCAATGATCCTTTTCATTTTTCATTTATCTGGACACAACACCTTCTATTCTGCATGGATTTGAAAGTGTAAGTCATCGGTGATTTGAGTTTTCTTGTCACATTTTTAATTACTGTCACCTATCTTATGGCATATGCTCAAATGAGATCTTTGGAAATACGGATGCAACTCCCATTTGGGAATTACATGTATTCAGACTGACAGGGTAACAAAGGCACAATGCATGTGCTTTTAGCATCTTTTCTAGCGCTTCTGTTAGTAATGTGATGAGGATGAAGCAGGCAGCTCCTTCACAACAGAAAATCTACAGAAGTACCATGTTGAGATGGGCAACTGCAGCAATTAAATGGGACGTCAAGCATGTATGCTAAGGATAAACACGCAGACAAAACTAATTAGTTAGAATTTGTCTGGGAATTGTGAATAATAAGAGCTATGAATTATGAGACAGCTGTTAGTATTGCCAAATTTTCTCCTGTCTATCTTTTCAGCAATGAAAGTCTATGAAGACACTGAGCTGTGGCTGGTATTTATCCATTACCATCTTAGAGAATAGAAATGCTAAAGGAATATAAGAAGCTCTCTTCTATCTTACTCATATTAAAAGATAGGCATTCTCAAGTTATATAAACCACACTTTTATATTATTATAACTCTAAATATAATTATATAGATACAGTAATAACATTGAGATATTTTTTCTAATTTATCTTTATGGATTTTCAGTGAAGTATCAATCTATAGCCTGATTTTTAGCTGTTGAAAAAAAGGTTTTCTGACAACAAGATATGATCTTCAATAAGAAAAAAGGAAAATCTGACTCTAAACTATGGCTTTTCATTCTTACATTTTGATAAAGTTCCTCAAATTTGGCTGTCAAATTCTTTAAGCCAGCAATTTTGAACTTTTATTTATTATTTAGAAAATCCTAGAACTTGAATATAATTTTTGTAAATGATAGTTCTCAAAATTGTAAACGTAAATTCTCAAAATCTTCAGAATTCTGTTACCAATTTAAATGAAATGTTTTAATGTGATGCACTCAAAAGGGACATGTTATGTTAAAAAATTGTGAAAACTTGTGTGAATAATTGCAATCATTTTTTTCCTGGATAAGTCTGGGAGTGATGCCAAGAAAACTCTTATCCTCTGACAAAAGTTCCTAAACACCACAGTGCTAGAAAGAGTAAATATGTAAATATTAGTGCTAGTAGTAAAACTTACAAAGAACATATGTATATCGAAGGAAAAAGTGGTTGGTGAAGCTTTAATTTTGCTCCATCACTGTGATCACCAATGAGTGCTAAATGTATTGTAACATTTTGTACATGCATGCATCTACTAAGAATTGGATAAAGATTTTATAAGCATAATGTAAGATGATGAACAACAAACAGAAAACATTACTGACTGTCAGTATCTTGGCCAAAATCAGAAGTGTGGCACTGCCACACAAAGTAAGGTAAAGACAGAAGTTTGTTAAACTTAAGAGCAACAAAACAACCCAGGGCTGAGAAAAGTGATCATTTCAAGCCAAGCAAGATTCTAATGAGATTGTTTCTTGAACACTTGTCATCTGAATGATCCAGGAATTAAAACAAAACAAACAAAAAAAAGTGCTAAATACAAATAAGGGTTGAAACTGAATAGAGGGAGTCCTGGAGGAGACAGTTATGATCCAGATCTAATCTTTGATCAAATTTTGCACATTCAAACTCAGTTTTCAGTTACTAGCCGAACTCCTTAATGAGAAATTACTAGATAGTAAGTTGATGTTTTGGATGACAACTTATCAAACGTGTTTGTAGAAATCGGTGGATTTACAACAATTTACACCAGCCAAATATGTGCTCCTTTATGTTCCAAAAGCACAGAATACAGAAACCTAATCTACCACTCTTGATCATAGCTAGAAACACGTGACTGATGAAGCTGGAGATTCCCATGAGTATTCATGCTTCAGAAGGGAACGGGGACTAAAACTAAAACATGGATATCATTGCTTGTATCACTTGGCAATATCAGACAGCTTACAGTACATTACCTCACTTTCCTGCAATTTGGTGCTTGGATTTCATGAATTACATTGACACACTATTAAGATAGGTAAACAGACTAAATAATTGATCTCTCCAGAGAGACATCAGAACCTATTGTAAAAACAGATCTGCAGCACATGTGGGCAAGTCACTGTTAGAACCTTACATGCCTCAATTGTTTCTTCTTTCATTCCTACGTATACAAAAGTGTTCTTCAAACTAAAATTATTTTCTTGATAGTAACCTACTTTGGGGCTGCTATTCATCCACTCTGACAATACAATAGGCCTTTATTATGTAAAATGAGAAAAATGGTTTAGAGATTTATAAGATAACCATGAAACCATTTGTTTGTTTGTTTGTTTGATTTTGAGGAAAACAGAAAGTTGGATTCTCTGCTTAGTCTATGCTGACAGCAAATAATTTTCCACAGTGAGAGAGCATAAACAAACCAGTAAGGTGCCGTAACGTACGCAGGAGAGCGGGGAAATAGCATGGCTGTGGAAACAGGAGCCCACCTGTGGCTCCAGGATGAGGCACTGTGCCCCTGTAGCTGCAGGGATGTGGCCCTGAAGAGGTGGATGGGGAGCTCAGCACGTGCAGTGTGCCTGGAACAGTGTTTGGGTCTGACACCCAGTGCTTTTTAGATGGGCTTGTACTGATAACTACTAGGCCTCTGCCATGAGCTGTATTAGTTCCTGTGGTTCTTTACTCTCCATTCAAAACTTTGCATGGATCAAGGACTTTTTTGTAAAAACAGCTCACCATCAGCCCGGCTGCTGAAGGTAGAAGCCCCAGCATCATCTTCTGCTGCCACTTCTTGTATGGGCAACCAGAGGCCAACTCTATCTGCAGGGAACAGCCTTCATGTCTGGGCACACAGCAGCAACCCAACAGGTGGCCTGGCTACTGCAAGAGCCCTGTGGATGCTAACCTTGGCACATAGCCTCGCTTTTAATTACAGAGGAATATTACCTAAAGCATTATCTTCTTATGAAGTGATTCATGCCAGGGGGAAACCTATGTTTATTTTATTTTATTTATTTAATTTAATTTAATTTTAATTTATTTTTTTTATTTTATTTTTGTTTTGTGTTATTTGTTTATAAATACTTTATTTTAATCATCAGCATGTTCTTTACAGTACTAAAGGCACCAAAGGAGAATGGTAATGTTGCAGCACAAACCCACAGCTTCCCCATTCATTACAGTATTACATCTCTATAAAGAAGCAAACACTGCATAATAAAGACCCAGTTAGGACTCATATTTAATGATGAAACTGCCAATAAGTCAGTTGTGCTCAGCTTCACAAAAACTTCAGGAAATGAAAGCGCATTCTAGTTCTTCCCTTTCTTGCAAGGACACTTGACCACCTTGCTCAAGTGTCCTTTGGTGTTTTGTTTTTTGTTTGTTTGTTTGTTTGTTTTTTTTCCTATTCAGATTTTGGTATGTTTGTGGTAATAAAGGACATGTCTGCCAATATGTAAAGTCTTGAACAATTATAGATTATGCAAGAAAACATGAATCCTAACTCCAACTGTTTGCAAGAACAATCATCTCAATGCTTTTTCCTCCATATACTGTCTTCTTACAATGTCTGCACTGGGTGCAGCTGAGTTCCTAAATGCTACAACTGCCTAGTATGCATCATTACTTTGTACCTGATTAGAAATCAGTGGTACACACTTCAATTTCATAGAAAATGTTGCAACAATATAAGAAACATTTCTTTCCTAACTTACTGATCACCTCTATTGTTCCAGCACGTGGAAGGAAAAGTGACATCGATGATTTAGAATGCATTCACCTTTTAGAAAAGATAATTTGGCTGTGACTTTCTTCGTATGAAACACATCATTGCCTTATTTGTGGACAGAATTGTTTGAGATAATGGGTCAATATGCCACAGATTTTGAAATTTGTAGAACTTGCATGCTCTCTGATAAAGGGATTATTATGAAGACAGAGAATAAGAAACAGGCAAAAGCTGAACTCTACTGAAGAGAAACAAATAGGTGCAGAAGTCAGTGCTGTGTGAAGTATGGCAAACCAACAGAACAATAAGAAGCAGATTGTTTGACTATTTGAGAAGAGAGACAAGGAAATCCTGCAAGCAAAAGAAAGGGAGACGAGGTGACAAAATGAGTGAGTAAGCAAGAAAAAGAAAACGAGAAAGCTGGAAGGAATCCACCCAAACAAGCAAATAAGATGAGCATGGGAATGCTATAAACAAACAGATTCACATTTTAGAAATCCTCGTGGCCTTTATGGATGTAAAAAGAATGCCATTGTCAGATGAATGATATTGATCTGATAAGCAACATAACTGAAATTACAAAGGTTTGAGGTAATAACATGAAAGGAAGGAAGGAAAGGAAGAAAGGAAAGAGGCCTCTGGAAGCACAAAGAACAGTTTACATTTGTGGTTTTCATACCTTACTAGAAAATATGCTGTTGGCATATGCTGGTTAAATAAGAGAAAATATGTTAAAAACTGGGTTATTAATCCAGCTCGTAGACTCAGCACAAGTGATGAAAGGTAGCCATGTGTTCAGATAGCTGAGGTATGAATCATTTTAAGACTAGTAAGCCATCCCACATTTTCATAAGCCATCTGTTTAGTGAATGAGCATTAGGTGTATGCAGCACTAATAACTCTTACATGTAACAATTATGCTCAGCATGACACATCATCAGGAACAGCAGAAAAATACTTTTAGATGCCTGTACGGGATTTTAAAAATAGTAGGTGATGGTATGTTCGAGTGGGCAGTGATAAGCAAGAGGAGCTTTGGGTCTGCTCTGAGAACATGCCTCTCATTTTTTCCACAAATTCTAAATATTATCAGCAAAGTTTTATGTTTTCTTTGGATCTGGTCAAAAATTCTCAGAAACGAGACTGAAAAAAAAATAAAAGCAGAACAAATAGAACACTAATGTTTTGACGGGCTTGGGGTGTTTTGGCTCCAGATTTATGTATCACAGTCCTATCTTATATGTCATGTTCCATTACAAAATTTAGTGGACAAACTCCAGAACAGCAATCCTCAGCTTTGACTTGACCACAGCAAAAATACTAAGCAAATAATACCCTGATGGTAATGTTCTCTCCCTCTGCATTGTCCACAGCAGAAATGGTGTCATCTTTATCTTCAAGTTCCTGAGATACTTCAAAAGAGTTTGACAATCATCCGAATAGCGTGTTGTGACTGAGCTGTCATAGCAGCCTGCTTCCTTACATGATCTATAATTAGGAACAACTCGAGTTAACCTACTCATACCATGAGTGCAGTGACTGCACAAATTGTAGTATTAAATTTAAACTTTGGGGTTTTGAATATATTAATTAGGTTTGACATCTTAGTGGAAGTTTAGGTTACTTCCTAAAAGAAATTAAGTGTAATTTTTTTCAAGATGGAAGAGAAGGGATGCCACCTCAGAAGGGAATACACCCTCTGAGCCCAGGCTGCAATCAGCTATTAAGTCTGGCTTTAGTAGACACATGATGACACGGCTTCCAACCGTGATGCTGTTTTGCACTCCCAGAGAAAGTGACTCTCTTAGTAAGAAACTGGAAGCTCACATACAGATGCAAGCAAACCATCTCAGCAGGACAGGAAAGTTGTGGCCCTCTTGGAATGATTCAATGAGTTGCAAGTATGCCAGAAAGATAAATGAGCACTTGCTATAAAGTTGGTCTTAATAAATGTGCCTGTATCTCTTATGGTATAGCTATCTGGTGTTCATGAATTCAGAAAGAACTAGATAAGTGAATTATAAACCTGTTGTAAATAAATATGCACATATCAGAAAGATTATATTTTTGTATTTTCAAATTGTAACAAAAACAATGTGATGAATCTTGTGTAAATTAAAACAGTAAGTCATAGTTTTGTTTATAGAATACAATGGTGAGCTAAATACTAATGGAAAACTGAAGCACAAAGCCTAATAAATTTAAGCATTGATCATTCTTCTAATGGGTCAGCACGAAGTGTTGTCATGTGTTCAACTCTATTGGACACACCCAAAGCTTATGACTTCTTAAAACTGACCATTCAGTTCATATTTATCCAACACCAACTAACCTCACCTCTCTCTTTATCTTTACTTTCTTCTGTTATGTCATAATATATTTTTGTCTTATCATATTTCTGGGAAACTTGAAAAGCCTTTAGGGGAGCCAAAAGTGCATTGCCAATAAATAAAGCCCTCAAGCTCTATAGAACCAGTAATTGCAATCCTGTACTTGTATGGCCAACCATGGAGTATAAAAGCTTAGCAGCCTAACTTTTTTCTTCTCTCCTTTTTATGACAAAATAAATTGTTTCTTTCTGAAACTGATTTTTCCTGAACTCTGGAAAGCCCAGCATATCCAAAGATACAGTGAACTTTAACTGATTTAACAAAGAATATTTTCACTGTTCATTGACAGTATAATTTGTCTAACTATACTGATGAATAAACTGTGTTGAGAACTCCTAACCCTGTATATATAACCCTGTATATCAGTTTCTGACTCAACAAACACTGGTTTAAATGCACATATAAATACGTGTGGAGCATGCCTGTGCCTCCCAGTGGATACTCCCTCTACTCAGTAAGTCATGTAACTGTGTCTCATCCTGAGATTTTTTTCCCCACTTCATGAGATTTGAACAGTTCTTCCTAGTGGCACTGTTTCACAGAAGCATTGAAGAACACTTGGAGGATATTTCCCTCTTCCTTTTAAGAGACTCAGTGGTTGGCCTGAAAATGAGGATTTGAATATCCTGCATCTGGACAGAAAATAAAATCACTCTATCTAAAAGCACCAAGATATTGTTGGTTTTGTTTGTTTGTTTTGTTTTGCATGGTTTTGTTTTGTTTTGTTTATAAAAGGCTACCTCCCACCTCTTTGGATTGCAGGCATGAAAACTCTGTCAGCTAGAAATCTTTCAGACTCCCCTACATTTTGCATTTGTTAAATGCTAGGTGCTTGCCTGAGAAATATGCTATACTGTACAAATTGGTGTTAATATTTTCTAAGCCTAGTCCTCCAGCTGGAATGAACTTTTACAGTATCACAGCACATATTGTTAAATACCTTCTCATTTTGCTTATAGAACATAGGGTTTAATGAGATCTGAACTGTGATCTTTTAATGTGATCACTTAGTTCATTAAAACACTACATCACCTACACAAATTTCTTGTTCGTGAAGTTCACTGCAGTGAATCACAGCACACACAAGTAACTGTAAAGCAGTACTGAGTTTTCCTACATTTCTGCAGTACAATACCCATTGGGTTTTCACAATGAAGACTTTTTCAAAGACTTCTGTTCTGAAATAATGAAAAGTCCCATTGAGGAGACTCATTTTCATTTTTTCAAGAATGGAACTCATTTCTTGGTGAGCCATCACACTAAACTTCAGGTGCATGAAGTTCACCATCCTGCACTAAAGTGCCTGTTCATCCAGCATTACAAATAAAGAAAACCATGGCATTTGGTTAAAGTCTGGCATTCTGGGAATCTTCTGCTGTCTAAAAGCAGAGGACAGAGAATGAAGAAATGGAAAAACAGACAAAAAATAAAGAGAGAAAACTTATTTGAAATGGAACCTGAAACTGTTTTAGTCAGTGCTAACACTGATCCCTTCCAGGACTTTGCAGGAATAGATCAGTTTGTATAACAGCTGAGCATTTGAAAGCAGACAGTCCTACAGTTCTACAAGGAGTTTTAATATTAATTTTCCCATGCCAGTGGTATCAGACTTTGTCCCAGTAACCAATAATTAAATTCCTCATTCCTGCTCCTTCCTTCCTGCAAGAAGGAAACCAGGGCTGACAGGATGCAGGGGATATATGGCATCTCAGAAGAATTGTTGGGAGATTAACATTTGCTAAATGTTTAGGTGACAAAGAAAACAGGCTGAAAAGCACCTTTGCAACCTAGACAGAAAGGTCCAAGAGTTGATGCCTTTTGCTTCACTAAATAACTTATTATATATAACTTCAACTCAAGATTCAATGACTCAATTGAAAATTATCCATATATTTTCCTATTTTATTTTTTTGTGGAAGCATATTTCTTCTGTTAAAGTAAAATCCATAGAAACACTTCTTCATTATTTTTTTTTTCCTTTCCAGGCAAAAGACATTATTTATCCCCCTTTAGAATAATAATTAAAAAAAAAATCAACCAAAACCAGAAAATGGAAGAAACAATGCTTCCTATTTCTGGTAAATGTTAGGCATTTTTTGGCAAAAAAACAAATACTGATGTTTGAAGAAAAATAGAGATATACAAAACTACATATACAGAAGGGTTAATCTTTCCATAATCGACTTTCTCCAACCATCCCATTTTCACACTAAATCTAACTTCACTTTGTACTTATAATGCATGCTTTCCTCCTTGACTATGTAATACTTGGCAAAGGCCTGAAATGCCCAGGGTAGATTAGCACAGAGAGTGAAGAGACACTGCCAGAAGTGCATGATAAATGTGGTTCATCATGTGGCTGTCCAATTTATCACCCAGATATCACCACGCATGGAGGGTGTGTAAGTTTTATTAACCTAATCAAAATCCTTCTATCCAGAATGATTGACTGAGAGAGCTACTACTTAGAAATCCGTGGCCTAGCATTGAAAGCCTTGTTCTGATACTTTACAGCAGCTGAGTAGAGTTCCATGGCTGTTCCCCTAACATGTGAGATGAAGCACCACCCTGGGCAATTAAAACTGACAGGTCCTGCCCACAGAAGTATCAGCCTGTATAAGCTCTCCTCCAGGGAGTGTTGAATATATTTTCCCAGACAGTGTCAAGTTATGCTGCACCATTATTATAAACTTGACAAGTAAAAGTGCAAAAGGTAAACAGCAGAGAATAATGTAAAAGGGCAGGGAAAACCAGCAGTCAACAAGATGTGAGGAAAAAAAAGGGAAAGGATTTTGGTGGAGAGTCCTTATGCTAAGTTCACTTTAGCGCACACAGCAGGAGAAACAATGTTCAGTGTTATCATAGGATTGTTACAGAGATTACCCTAAATCAGAGTACACAGAAAGAAGCATTTTTAATCTGATAATCAGAAGTAGAGAGAAAGCAGTAACAGAAGGAGGTATGTCCCAGAAAAATTACTTTTACAAAGAGCCAGGGTCCTGCTCAGGACCCTGCAAGCAGCAGTTTCTGATTAAGCTGAGCTGAGAGCCTCGGGGAGATATAAAGAAAAAGAAAAAAAAAAAAATAATTCAAAATAGCTTGAAGAATAATAAATTTTAAAAACCATTTATTCAAAATAAATGACTAATTTATTCCAAGAATTTTTCATCATTTCTGAATAATATACGTGATGAAGTGTGAGAATGATGCTTGATTAAATGAGGTCCCTGGAGTGCATCAGAGGAGATTTAGTCTGGAAAACAGCATCTGCTGTCTCTTTCTTTCCTTCTCTCAATGCTGTGTTGTTTCCACATTTCACAGCATATTACCCTCTTTCATTCTTAAGAGAATGGGACAATATTTATTCAGATTTTTCTATGGTGGCCATACAATGGGTCTTTTAATGTGTTAGGTCTGAAAAATATTGCTGAATATTTATTTATTTTTCCTGGCTGGAATAATAATAATTATCAGATATGTTCATCAAATCCATTACCTTCTCTTAGTCTTCACAGGTTACACAGACCTAAGTTATTATCTGATATAATCATGCCAGCAAATTTAATTTTACTGGCTTCTTCCCGGACTAATTTTTTTCTGTATTTCTGTTCTTAGCTACCAACTCACATGATATTGAAGATCATGGATCAAAAGTAGCAGCACTGAGGGCAAAACAGATGTCGATGACCAACAGTTAGAAATTTGACCACTTTGATCCTTTGTCATTTCATCTGGCTTTATAATAATGAAACACACATTGTCCAATACAGCTGTGTTGTACACATCTACTCTTACCCAGTTCTAGAAGCTGAGGTCATGAATTGCTCGGTTTGAAGACCAGATTAAAGGTTAAGTTATTGGACTCCAGATGCAAACACCAATGGAGAATTTTGAACCACAGAAATAAAAAGGGTTAGGAGATCCCATTAGCTCCATTCTGATGGTGTTTGGAAAGATGAGGTTGGGGAAGAATTACCAAACAATCATGATAATAAGAGAAAAGTCAGTGATATCAATATCAAATCTCATATTTAATTTCATTATAATGTAGCAAAGTGCACAGTAATAAATGTTGTGCCAGAATCCAGGTGCCAGAAAAGAAAGGTAAAAAATAAAAATAATAATTAAAAAATAAAATAATAATAATTACTATTATTATTATTAAAAAAAAAAAAAAAGTGAATACCTTTGGACAGTCCTCAGAAAGTTCTCTAGAGAACACAAGCCTGGCACTAGCCTTCTGCAATGTCCCAGCCCACTGAGCGGGATTTTCATCCCACTTTCTCTTGCTGTACTCACACCATCTGCTAGCAATTCATAGTGCTATGGGAACATTCAGTACCTGTGATACCAAAGGCTTGGATAAAAAAGCCCACTGTAACAGAGCATTTATCCGGCATCAGAAATAAATGTCAAAAGATAACTAGTATGTAGGTGGCCAGATGCTTGTCCACAAATAGCTTTGGATTAATAATGGATTCAGGGTGTGTTTTTTGCTTTTTTTTTCTTTTTTAATCTGAAAGTAAAACTATTCACCCACTTCTACTGTGCACTGCTTCTTTATTAGCACACATTTTCTCCCTACCATATACTACACTTGATTAGAGAGACAACCACTTTTACAAGAAAATGTTATGCCAATATTAACTAGCAACAAAGATAATATCAAAGATAAAACTGCCATCAAATTATTACAAGGCTGTAATTTACTTGAACATTTTTATGAAATTATAAATTGGATATCATATCTATATCTGATTACGAACAGCAACATATCCCTGTGAGTTAATAATTACAGTCTTGTTTTTACTTGTTGACAGTCTATGACTAATTGCTGTCTGAAGAGAATTTAAACAGATCAATTCAAAAATCAGCCATCTAAAGAAAGGTAACATGCTTAAACCTGTGAAATCTTTACTGTGATTTACTGTGAAATCTTTGTACTTTCTTTAGATTTTAGATACTTCTATGGTATGGTAGATCTTCAACAGATTAAAAAGAACATTATCTAAATTTAAAGTTAATTTAAGTTAAATTACTAGTTTTATCTTTTAATTCTTTGGGTTTTGCAATGCTGTTATTTCTCCTCTCTTTAGAGCAAAATAAAGAGTATAAGGATCCCTCCTTTCCAGCTTTAGATCTTCCACTAACTAGCCATGAGGAAGAAGCAGTGGGCGACCAGACTCTCCCCCGGCAAGAGGCTCCCTAGCTCAGCCTCCAGCAGGGCACAGTGTGAACCAAGAGGAGAGCACCTGAGGAGTGAGGTGCTTGCTGCTAGACCTGCTGTCTACACAAGACATTTGGTGTTGGTTGCACAGACAACCAAACAAAAACCTTTTGACTCTTTCTGATCTAGTCCCATGGACTGTATGTCTTTTTGGAGCAGGAATGCATTGGATGCTCAGTGAGTGCATTTTCCAGATTTGTTTCAGCTGAAAGGAAGCCAGGCTATGCTCAGAGCACTCCGGTATGGACATGTGCACAGTAAACAGCATGATGCAGAGATCTGCTTCAAAAGCATGACTGTCATCCACGTTAAATCAGAAATGCCCTTGCTGTGTTTAGGAGTGAAGCCTGACTAGTTAGTTGGGTAAATAGGAATGACAGAATCTTATCTCAACTTTATATCACCCAACTTTCAGAAAGGATATCTCTATTTAAAGAACAGGCACCTTTATCACATCAGAAGGCTTTTATTATTTTTATCTGGAATGCCATTTGAAATTCAGGCTCATGTGTTCTTTAACAAGCAAGCATCACCACTGCTTCTACAAAGTCCCAAATACCGTGTGAAAGATAAAGCAAAGCTATTCGATTTCTCTCCTTCTATGAGCTTCTCTTTATTAAAATGCCAAGTCTGATTTCCTTTAAGTATGATATTTAAATTGTAGCTAATGGCTGCGATAGCAAACATACTCCCCACATCTGACATACAAGGGGAGGCTGAGAGTTACCAGTCTATAGAAGAGAAGGCTTGGGGAAAATCTCAATGTGCATAAACAGCAGCAAATTAAAGAAAATGGGCAAATGCTGTACTATTTTAAAAATAAGGAAAAAATACTTTTTACGGTGAAGATGGTCAAATATTGGAACAGGTTGCCCAAAAATCTTGTAGAGATAATCAAAGGCTATCTGGACATAGACCTGAGCAACCTGCTGTAGCTGAGCAGAGGGTTGGAATAGATCATCCTCAACATCAAAACATTCTGTGAACCTATAAAAATTAGTACCAAGTAGAGATAGATCCTGAATTCCTTCCTCACATGACCACTATTGGGCAATAGTGGTCAAAATATTGGGCAAATAGCCTTATATTACTTCTTAGAGTATTCTCAGGGTGACAGATTATATTCTCTTCTATCTATGAATTTCTGAATCTGATTTTAAAACATTTTACCAGGAAACTTTAAATATATTTCAACAGATTCATAATCTCTTCAAGATAACAATAAGGGCTTAATGTAAAGGGAGATTAGAAAGGATTTAGGAAATTAGTGTGTGAAGTCACAGGTTAATTGCTTTGTGGTTCATTAAGCAACACATTTATCTGGCAACAAATAATTTAGCCAACAAATTTATTCTGTGAACAGAAAATCATTTTCAGGTGTTTTGGTGAGTAAATTTAGTTGGTGAACTTTTCACAAGTAGTCTGTTTTCAACTTTCATTCAATATTTATTTTTCACAACTCAAGCTAGGGATGGTCTCTGCAATTGCATCTTACCTTTCTGCTTCTCAAAATGAAGAAGTTGGAAAGTTTGAAGTTGGAAGTTGGAAGTTGGGATTACTTCAGCCTACCTACAGGGTTTCTCCCCCTGTAGGTAGGCTGAAGTAATATGAAAAGAAAGAATGAAACAGTGTGCAGCTGAAGAAGTTTTAAAACTAAAACTGGAAAATAGTGCAAACAATTCTTCTCTACTGAAAAGGGATTCTTAGGAACACTGAAATACAAAAGGCTACAGACCTGTACCCTTCAGTCACCAATATTATACATATTTTTCAATCTTTTAAAACAAGATATTCATCTGATTCCATTCATATTTAATGCACATAAAAGTAATGGAGGTGAGTGTCGTTATTAGTAAAAACTATTTTATCTCATTTACTCCTTCCCACCACTTCTACTGAAAGCGTAAAAATAGAAAAACAACTAAGACATACACAGACCATTTCAGTCTTCAGCAGACCAGTCTTTCAGAATGCCTCTTTGAAAAAAATACCAACCAGACAATGCAAATCATACCCCCCACACAGGGACATGTGAAAGAGGCAGGTGTCCTCCAGTTCCCGTATGGTGCAACAGCTTCTCTTCCCTACATTTGGTAAGCAGGCTCCAAAAGTAAGGGAAAATCCTGACTATACTTGGAACTCACGAATTCTAAAGGATGGGAATGAAAGTATCTATGAAAGACCTCTTATTTTCTTTTCCTAGGAAGTTTCCATAATCTGACCAGATTTCTTAGAATGTACAAAGGCCAAACACAGAAAGTTTTAAAGAGAAGAATATAGAAAATTCCAGGTGCTTTAATATCACCGGCAAGAGTAGAGATACTACTGTTGCCACTGAGAAATGTTGGGTTTAGAACGTGAAGTAAACCATTGACAGAACATTCTTGAAAGCCAATTATTTGCTCCCCACACATATTATTCCCACTGATGTCAATAAATATTGATCTTTGTTTGGGTATCTATTGAGATTAATTGAGTCAAGAACTAAATATTGACCAAAACAAAAAGGAGGTCAATATGTACATTGAAGGAAAATATATCTTCATCTTTGCTGAAAATACTAAACCAATAGGCCAAATATTTACCCTAATTTATTTACCCTCTGGAACTCCTCGAAATTCAACTGGTGAAACCAAGCACAAAACAATTATACTGTCCAGAATATGCAACTCTCAGCAAGTAGCTGAAATGGATTCTCACTATTTTGGCTGTTTCAAGGGGAGATAAGGCTATTAAATTCATCCTAACAATGCCATAAGACTCAGCAGTTGGGATTAACTGCTCTCCAGAAGTAGTGCAAGTTGAGTACTATTCTGCAAATTCTATAAATGAGCAAAAATATTTAAGAAATACAATGAAGTCATGTTCCCCCTTATATGTAGGGTATTTCTAAATGCAGTATGTTGTTGAGAAAATATATGATTAAGTATCAGAGGAATAAACTGTGTAAAATGGAGCAGATTACCCTCAGATATTCCTTCCTACTCATATTGCCTTATGTTTTTTTGAATTTGTTATACACATGTGAACAGTGTCCAGAAGGTAAATAAAGACTCATTCAGCAGCTATATGAAAGGATTTATATATATTTTTTTAAACTAGAATCAAACCTGTAATAGTTTTATCTTTAATGATTAGCTATTTTGCATAATTGTAACTTCAAATTCTTTTCCTATCTAAAACCTTTTCTAGTTAAGAAGCATTTTATTTGGTGTAGAACAAACACTGGGCTTACTGATATTTGAGTCATTATTTTCCTTGCAATTTAATCTGACCTAAATAGGAGGCCTATAATGACAAACATATTATAAATGAGCAATGGGTGCCATTTTTATCCCATCTTTTATGAAACATTTTATCATGGGTTCTGGGTATTATACAAATTAAATAAGCTTTCATCTAGCCATTGCACTGGAAAACCTCATATGGTATGTTTAAAAGGCAACTTTTAACATATTCATATGTCTAAAATACATTTCCCAGGCAAAAAGTCTTTGCTGAGAAGTAGGCATGGCATAGTAGAGAAAAATAGACAACATATTTTTTCCTAATTTTTATCTGATTTTGTTAGGAATGGCAATGTTCACACACACTCTGGATGCCACTTTACTGGAAAACAGGAGAAACTGCTAATTTACACAGACGAGAGAAAATTAGACACCTGGCTTTTGAATACATGATTTAATTGTGGCCTTAATATGAAAGCAAGGATCTCTTATACAAAGGATTCAGCTTCAGGTAACAGCTTTTATCTTTATTTTCAACCTGGTGTAATGAAGAAGCAACACATGAGCTTCTTTGTTTTAATATTCCCATTTTGCTTGTGGGCAGCAGTGATAATGTCTTTGTCAAAGCCTGCTATGACACTGTTTCCAAGGGGAAAAAAGCCCAGGAAGAAAAAGACATCCAAATAAGGTCACCCTCACTACTTCAAAAAACTCAGCCTTCTGAATGATTTCTTTGTATTTGTTTCATTAAAAAAGTCCCTTACATACCTTATTAGAATTGTGGTCAGCCATCCATCTGTGCCACTTTCACGTCGAAGAGGAAAATAACTGTAGAAACTGACATTTTAATTTCTATCTGTCAGGACTGAAATATCTGAATGAACACTTACTCTATCAGGGTAGAGGGAACCTGATTGATATCTTCACACTAGATTACAGCAAGGAACAATGAATTACTAGAAGTCGTTAATGATACACACACACACAAAAAAATTCCTAGACTTTAGTTTGGGTGGACATGCTACTGTTGCATAAAATTAGTAAATTCAAAGTATAAGTGAGAACAAAATGAAGGACTTCTGCACTATTTAATGATTATCATCCCAGAATCAAATCAGGCTTTCCTGATACCAGCTAAACCTGTTTAAGATTTTCCATATATCTCAATAATATCTCTCCCTTGAAAACACAAAAATGTCACCCGTAAAAATACAAAAGTGCCTGTTCACTGGTAATGTCAATCTACAAGTCAAGGAGACAAATCTCACTGATTTTTACATGAAGAGAGAACGTACTTAGACTGTAAGCCAAATATTCAGAAACAGTTGCTTATGACTAGAGAAAAAATTATCTTTTTCATATTCTTTTTCGTATGCTTTTTCATCTTTTAAGAACATCTGTGTATCTTTTGCGATATGCTGACCTCTTAAAAACATATATTTTTTCCTTGAACATATATCACATACATTTGTAATAAAAGCAGACAAAAAAGATTAAAAAAATGATATATTTTGCCCTTCATTAGAACTGAAGAGAATAAAAACAGCTATTGTCCTTCCCCCAAAACATGGATTCCTCCAGAAAGTGTGAAAAAAAAAATTAAAAATGGTGACAAAGACAAGTAATTACTAGAAAGCATTCAAACTAGCAAGGGAATCAGAGTGTCAGAAGTAAAGTCACATAACCATTCAGCAGCAGCATGTGGAAGACGGGCACTATTACACAGTAATCAGATTTCTTAACTTGCTAACTGTATTGAGAGTAGTCCAGCTAAAAATAATAATAATTAAAAAAAAAAAAACAAACCTCTAGATTTTCAGATATACTGGTCATTGATCCAAATTATGCCTGCCATTGACAAAGTAATGATAAAAAAATATTGCTGTGTCATAGAAGAGCAAAGAAGAGCTCACTACTTGTAACAAAATAACTAGCTCTACATGTTGTTAGCTCCAGATTAGACCTAGTTCTGGAGATATTTCATGATCAGGTGTGACAAGTGAAAAACCTGTACATACAGCAAGATTGGAGTTAGGCACGCTATAAACATGTTTTATTCATTTCATTTACAAGTATGTCTATAAAGTAAGTCTATATGAAGAAATTTTAAAAGAAGTAGGGTTACCAGTGTCAGTAACAAGCGGATGAGACAACTGATGGCAGGGATAGTTATGAAAGCCTCACTTTGATATATCTGTTGCTTTTATCACACTTACATAACAAATGCGTGTAAGGAAGAAAAAAAAAAGAAGGCAAAAAAAAAAAGTGGTTAACTATGGTAATAGTAGCTTTGCCACGTTTTAATTCCTCACAGTCTATGCAACGAGATAGAGCCCTGTGACAATGTCTGTGACAAAATACTAGTACAATACAAACTAAGTTGCAAATGCTTTGAAAGCAACTCCTCCAAAGTCAGCAGTTTTCTAGGGAGTACGGTAATCAGTGGTGTTCTTTCATTGTTGGTTTGGTGTGAGGTTTTTTATTAAAGAAAAGTCGTTGAGATTTTGATTCTCTGAGGATAACAAAGAAGTACTCATGTCAATTATTTCTGGAGGAGTTGGTTATGACAATAGGTGAACAGTATAATTGTGAATTAATTGCTGTATATTCTTGCATACAATTGCATTGCTTATTGTGCATTTGTGAGTGTTAAATGCAGTTTGCCCCAGATTATTTCAACAGTAGCGAATAGGAGAGATTTCATGTTAGTTCATTGGAAAAGTTTAGCAATTTGGTTAAGAAAATTGGTTAAGCTGCAAATGTAGTGATTCAAGTAAGAAGCTGCTTACTGATGCAGACATAGATAGAAGTATAGGCTGGCATGCAAGCAGTTATTGCTCTGAAATAAAAGGTTTCCATATCCTCACTAAGCTATTTCCAATTGTGAGGAGAGGAAGGAGTTACCGTGGGCATGGTTCTGGCTCTGTAATCATAAGGCCAGTTCTAACAGAACAGGATGTGGAATTGCATAGTCCAGGACTCATGCAGTGGCTGACAGAAGTGCAAAAAGGAATTTTGCTCTACCAAAGACCACCAAACACTTCATATTTCTCTACACTGGCACAGAAACCAGAGCTTCACAGATTCTGTTTTCAGAGACATGTAATTTCTACATGCTGGATGGATAAGTTTCTGCTTAAGACTTTCTCCCATGAAATAGTTTTTGAGACAAGATTCACACTTTTCAAAGAAATTACTAACTTTCAATATTTTTCTAAGACAAACAGAGCTTTTCAAGTTTTGTGATCCTTTTCCTATGATACAAACACCCACACCTCACAAAAATTGTGAAACTGAGATTGCAGATACCTTATTAATGTATTTAAGATCTTAGACAGAAGATAAAACTACTCACTCACATTTATTCAACCCTTAATTACTCTCTAGTAACATTAATCTTGATGGTAGTTTCCCTAAAATATTGCAAGGTGCCTACCCAAGGAATCAGTTATAAGTAACTGCCACAAGAGTGGAAGTTTGTTATTATTACCACAAACAGCTGCATACTTTGGCAGAAGAGCTTACACAGTGGCCTCCAAACAAATTTACAAATAAAGCTTCTAAAACTAATTAGAGTCTTCAAGCAATTAAAATGCTGTGCTGGTCTGAAGCCTTGCACAGGTCTCTGCCAACTCCTGTGCCTCAAATTGCAGCTGTGGCTCAAGGTAGGAAATGATCAAGTGACAGAAACGTGGTGACACAAGGTAACTTGGTAGTAGTCAAGCCCTCAGCAGTCATTGGAGACAGTCTTTTCCTTAAACAGAAATTTAGAGCAGGAAACAATTTAGCTGTTCTGATGCACTCAGGATGCACTCCTCTCCTGAGGAGTGCATCCTGAGGAAGGTTTGATTCACCAGTCAAAAAAGCTTTTCTGGGTATCTCGCTATTTCCTATTTCTCGCTATATCTCCATACTTAGTACAGCTTTGTCATATATACAATTCCAGAAAACATATCACAAATTATCAAGGTAAAGTCATGTTGATACTTTCATGACTGGTGTAACTCTATCAAGCTCCATGGGGATGAAACCCATTTTCCCTTTTTGATCAAGAGGGTAATTGTACAAATAGGACTGCTGGGGTGGCATTTCAGCATGCCTCTTGAGAGAAATTACTCGCTTTGCTTAGGTTGAAAGTATTCATGGAGCCACTGTATTAAAGTTTATGGAATTACACCAGAAATTAATTTTGTCTTCAGTGTTCAGAGTGTAAACAATGGCATTATTAGTGCATTCAGACCTCTTCAGTTTTAATGAACTGATCAGATTATTCTATTCACAGGCTTCACAATGATGAGGATCATTATGTATTGTCAAAAGAATCAGCACATAACATTCATAACACTGAAGCTTAGTTGAAGTATCCTAATGTTAAAGGCTGATAAATTAAGCAGCCTCAGAATTCTCATTAAGTATGTCAAGCTGAATTGCTGTGTGTTTTGCCTTAGCTAATGGGTTGGGTGACCAGCAGCAATTCACAATTGAACTGAGGGCATAATAAGATCATCTTATTAAGGAAGCAGAATAGTAGAATGAGTATTTAGAGGAGTATCAAGCAGTCAAAAGCTGCTTTAAAAAAAAAAAAAAAAAAAAAAAAAGGCAACTTTTAAAGTGGGCTCTTCCATACCATAAAATATAAATACTTTTAGAATAAAGTTTTTAATGTTCTTAATAAGACAGGCACAAGCAAGAAAATACATTTCCTAGGACAACCATAAAATAAAAAGTGAGCTCTTTCTTGGTGATGGTTAAACATGATTCAAACTGCTTGTTTCCCACCAGTTTCAGCCACTGAAGCAAGGCACAAACACTCCCATTACTGATTCATCCTTCCAGCTAAGTGTTAAATGTCATTGTACACCATCTGTATTTCACTCCTTTTTCAAGCAAAATCTCTCATCTTTCCTGTCTGCTACTAATGCTTTCCTCTCATTTGTATGAAAATCTTGTGAACCAAAAAGTTCTTGTCAGAAGTCCCATCTTCATGCACAACAGAACCAAGAAAATACCGAAGATATAAAACCCTAACAGCATTGTTACTCCCTGGTCTCCTTATGAAAGGCCTAAATCATTTTCCATCCTTATTAAACCTCCTCTGAGATGTTTCATTTGGTTTTGGTTAGAACAGTTACTGATCAGTACTGATCAGTAACCCCTACTGTTAATGAAGCTTTACATAAATGCAGCTGAAGAGAAAGGAACCTATTATTCTTAGATATTTATCTGTGCACCACCACTAACGCAGTTTAAAGTCTGGTAAACACTTCTCACTGCATTTAATGATAGTACTAAAAACTTGAAACAGATACTACTATGACTGTGCTTATATTTGGAGATACTGCAAGCCATTATATGAAATGATGATTCATTTTCCTTTGAAGAGCCCTTCTACAAATCCATGAGTAACATTTTTTGTACAAAATGAGAAGAAGTACAGAAGCATTAATGACAAGCATTTTCCCCTTGCCCCATCCTCCATGGGCATGGGTCTTCCTTGTAGGAACTGATCCATGACAAATTGTCAGTTGTTGAACTCAGCAGATTTTAGACTAGCTTGAGTTCTTTATTTATATGCATTCACCACATATGTATAGACGTGCATGGACTTTCTTCTTCTAATGCAATTGTATGTTAACTTTTGGCCTGAAGATAAAGCAAAGCATTCCCTTTGTTTGTTTTTGGTGGACTGACAGTGGGCATTTAACTTTTTGAAGCAAGTTTTCAGATTATTTTTCTTGGTTGTGTCTCAGTACTTGGTGACGACACACCCCTTCCTTATTCTTCCATTGCAGCCAAATGGCTGTGTACCGACACTCCAAAACATTTTTAAATATTTCAGATGTTTGTCTTCATCACATACAGTTAAAAATGGAAACAGACATTTCTTTAAGGATCAAGTTCTGTAATTTTTGTTTCAATTTTTTGCAGAACAGGTCTGACCTTCCTCTTGGTATCATCTGTAACTTGGATTGAGAGAACACGTCAATGCATTTGTTGGAACTAGGGCGTGTTGAGTGGCTTGGACATATTTTCTGTGTACATCAGGCATGTTTAGTTAGTGCAATGAAGCTAGTCCAAGAGCCACAATAACAGTTCTGCTACTGATATATTCTACAAGCATATTAGCATTCACACAAATAAACACAGTTCCTTGAGGCCACAGTTCCTTTGTTACAGCGTTCCTAAAGCACAGTCATTCTGTATGATGTAGAGACGTACTCTGGCTCTAAATTACAACTCACCTTTTCAAAAGCTTTCAAAGCTACAGAAGGCAGTGACATTCTTGAATCTAGAATGGGACCAGATATACAAAGGAATATAATTTGCTACCTCTCATACATACATAAGTGGATGTATTTTTCAAAGCAAAAATGCCACAAAGCAATTTAGACTAAATGATACAAAATTCTTGCAATACAAAGTCTAGTTAATGACCTTATTCACTGTGTTTCGGGATAATTAAAGAACATAACTGCCAGTGACTATTCCTTTGAACTTTATTAAATTTTGTGATGAACCCGTCCCTATCAGTTTGTCACACGAGTGCCGGGAGGATTGCTCAATGCAATATCTTCTAACTGTCATCTCAGGAGCATTGCAGACCATCCCCCATGGTGACCTTACTGACAGTTGTAAAAGGAAATTTTCATTATGTGAAGTGTGGAGTTTCTGACTAATAATACAGTTCATCTTCCACTCTCTTCCTGAGAATATTCTGCATTTGCCTTTTCCTGATTTGTTGCATTTGTACTGTACCAAATGTAAAAATTCAACCCATAAGAAACTAAAGCCTTCTGGGAACAGGGTCTAGGTGTCTCAAGTTGCATGAAACAGAGAGACTCAAGGGGCTTTCAGTTGCGTTTCAGCCTGGGCTCCTGGAAATCCACTTTAAACTCTATAGAAGCACTGACCTAAAAAATGCATAGGTAAAATGCAGATTTGAAATATTCATTAAAAATAAAAAAAAATACAGTGACCATTCTGGTACCGGACCTTGTATAATTCAAGCGGGTCTCTCCAGTTAGCTCAGTACCAAGAGATGCACTAGTAACATTCCTGAGATGATCACTTCCAACAGGAATTTGCAACTAACAGTAAATGTCAATAACCTTTTAAAAGACATCCTCAAGAGCTCATCTTCACCATATATAATGTCTATATTGTACAAAGATGGGCATCCAACCTGAAATTTTGTAATTATGAAAACATTTTAAATTTGAATTTAAATTAACAAACTCATTTAATTTATAATGTAAGTTAGCACGTTTTTGTTTGTTTGTTTGTTTTTTCACCTGTCTGCCCAAAATATGACCTCTTATTTTGGTAAAATCTGTTAGCATTTTTCTTGCTCTTTCAAGAAACTGGTCCTAGGTCACCAACTATTTAGCACATACACATATTAACATAAGTTATGGAACACAAGGTGTTTCCTTCTTTCATCATCTTAAACTAATTTAGTCCCCAAATGCCCACATCACATGGACAACTCAAAATTCCCAATGAGAAAGTCCATTTTTTATGTATCTAGTACATTTCCTGATTGCACTCATTTTTAAGATTTGGATAGGTACCCTTGCCTTCAGTATAGAATTGTGAAACCTCAGAGAGTTTTTAGATCTGCAGATAACAAAAGCTTGTATGGACTGCAAATAAGCTGGAGGACAAACTAGGAATTCAAATGAACTTCACAAATGGGAAAGCAGATGAAAAGCATAGGATGTTTATTCAACAGGGACAAAGGCAAGGTTCTGCACCTAAGCAAGAATAATTAGCTATACAAATGTAGAATGTGGATCAAGTAGATAGCAATTTTACAGAAAAGGATGTGATGTTTGTAATGCACCAATGATGAACAAGAATCAATGATATTATACTGTTGAGAAAAGCCAAATACCACCCTCAGACACCTGAAAATGTCAAGAGTCAAGAGCCATCTCGGAAAGAAAATCTTTCCCTTTAGAAGAACTGATAAAGCTTTGGCTGGAGCATGCTGTCCAGCTTTTAGCTTTTGTCTCTGAAACATGGATGAATTGGAGAGAATAAAATAAGGGCAATGAAGCAAAGTTCATTAATTAACAAATACAGACAGAAGTATTTGGAACTGTTTTGCTCAAAGAAAAGAGTACAGGAAACAGTGATGATAGCATTTTATCATAAATAAATAAAACAAGTAAAAGCATTTTGTAAAACAGAAGTGATTATCATGTCCATAACTGGACATGTATAGAAAAAGAAAACTGCAATAATAAGGCTTCAATTTACTCTCCAGGAGTAGAAGAAAGTCTCTATTTCAGCTCTTAACTTTCTTTATCAACTGGAATGACTTGGGCATCCTTAACACGGAATCTTTAAGACCAGGTAAAAGAAATGGCTAGTAGAAATAAAGAAGGTGTAACAAATCCTGCTATTGTGTTTCTTAAAGATCTTCCAGTATTTTATCTACTAAAATGTCAAGGAACTATACAGTTACACATGAACTGAGTGGGGAGTAAAAGCAATAGAAAAAAATCTTTTCTCCCATAACTTTTTTTCCCACTTTTCCTTAATTACGGCAGAAGGGAATAAAAAAAGGAGACAGCTAGCTTGAGCTGCTAACTAGTACTTATGAACACATGCCGTACTTTGATAGTTCAGCAAACAGGAAATAATTAGTTTTTTACATTTTAAAAACACTGCAAAGTTATATCCAAGAGTTCTGTCACAGTGATAATCTGATGCTGCTGGTAGTTGGTGGTTTATTCCCATGAACAATATTTAGCACGTGCCCTCTTAAATAAGGAGGGCACATACCTTTGGAGTATGGAACAGAGGCAGTGCTTTTAAGGGAGCAGTGCTTAAAGTGCTTTTAAGTGCTTTTATTTTTTATTTTTTAATTTTTTTTTACTCCTCCACCAAGAGAACCACTCATTACCATTTCCAAATAATTAGCTGGGAGGAAAAAGCCTAGGGAAAAACTTTGCAGTGACTCCAAACTAACAAAAAGAATGAGACTGGAACAGATAAGAGTTTCTCCCGACTTGCTTTACAAATAATTCATTCTGTAGTGTTGTGACTTTTTTATTTTTTATTTTATATTTTATATTTTGTATTTTATAAAAGAAGTTAATATAGCTAATATGTGTCCAAAGTTTGTAGACCCATCACACAATTTAATGCAGATACCAAGTTGCAAGACAGAAACAATAGAGATGGTATAGACGGTGGAGGCCAGTAATTTATGGAAATAGATGGTACAGTGACATTTTGTATTTCAATGACAGTGGATTCTTCTTAAGTCTGTAGGAAGTATTAAGCACAGAGGCAAATGCCAGAAGAGACTGGTGTTTTTATAGTACATAAGCCATCTAGAAAAGTGTTTTAGATGTTCCATGAAAGGGTCATTCTAGAGCAGAAACAATCTGTCAGAGAAATATCACAACTGACAAGTGAAGCCAAACAGAAAGCACAGGCCTTTAAGCATTAATACCAGATTAAACCTGCAATGAAGTTTATTTATCAATCAAAAATATACAGAGGTGCATTTCGATAGTAAGGGATTCTTGTGCACAGATGGCCTGTGATGCTGTAGCAGTATCTATATTTTTATTATCGCCATTTCTTTAAAAGCACCTATGTCATTGTTTTGAATGTAATCTTTCCCATCATCCAAATTCCCCTTTCCTTGATCTAAAGATACCATAAATCTTTAAGAAAAGATAGTATCAGACAAACAGGTACCAATGCTCATAATATTTTCTAGTCTATAGTTTGTAAATTAAATTTCTGAAGGGGGCTTTCATGTGTAAACATAGTAAACAGAATTTAGTTAATCCATAAATGTATTAGCTTGAGGAACAGTTCTACTACATGGTGCTATTTAGAGATCTGTGAGGCTTTTAGAAATTCAGAATTTCATTCTGCAGAAGAAAGAGCTTTAATTTCTGTTGCACTGAACTTTCATAGTATCAGATTTCAGGATACCTATTGGCAAAAATAATAACATTGATTCAAATAAAATGTAATTTATTGTTGAGAAAACAGCTAGACAGATTAGACTTCAGGAGATATTCTCTTTTCAGTACATGTGCTTAATTCCTCTCAGCACTAAAGGGTATTATTTGCATGTTTCAGAATAGACGATATGCCTTTCAACCCTACTGCAATATTTAGGTTCCACTTAAAAAAACGAATGGGTGTTAGACGTAGGAACTTTGTACATAGTACTTAATATTACCCAGTGATAAAAATAACATAGCCACACCATGACCTGAGGGTTTGAAGCACTGCTGAAGGAGATGCAAAGCAGAAGCTATCACATACTGCTCTTAAGGCCATGAAAATATTTGTTCTTACTCCTTTGTATTTGTTGTGTCCAAATTATATTGTCTCTTGTTCTATATCAGGAGCAAGGAACACAGCCAAACTATGTTATCCTGCACTAGGACTTACCAGAAATCTTGCAGTACAAAGAAGTGGCACCAGAAACCTTTCAGTGCTGTAAAATGCCTGTGCCGTCATGTGAAATATAGAGTGCTTTTGCTTTGAAATAGATTGAAATTATGACTGGAATTCATTATCACTATATTATTTGCTCTGATTGACCACTGATTTTATACAGCCTTGGAGAATTAACCCCAAATTTACATCTCCATTCATTCCAAATAGATCTGAGGTTTAACTTCTGATTGATCACTATTCTGGAATGTCAGTAGCAAGGAACAGAAAAATGCAGATCATTTTTGTAGGTCACATATCTGATACAACTAAGATTATACAGAAAATTGTGGTGATAGTAAATGTAGGGTAAAAATACCCACAGTGCTAGGCAGAAACAGGTATAGGAGTGAGAAAAGATGGAAAATGTAAGAATAGCTACTGGATTTGAAGGTCTCATCAGCTTTGGCTGCAATATTGAAGGATTGTATCCTTCAAAGTGTTAGACCAACTGAAGTTCCAGTCATACCAAACATGTCCCTGAGTATTTTTATGCCTTTAGCGCTCCAGTGTTCACCAACAGAAGTGTCTTACAGAAAAACTCTGCAAGTATTTAATATAACTCCAAAAATTTTCATTAACACTGGATATTATTCAGAATGCGGGTCCATTCAAATGACCAATACCATGCTAATAATCAAACTTCTTACAGAACCTACTTAAAGCAAGAAGAAACATCATCCTTCCTCATCTACTACACTGGCAATGAAGCAATATACGACACTTAACTGAGATTATAATCTGGTCTAGAAAGAATAAAAGTTTAGGGAAATATGAAACCTTTGATAAAGTTGCATTTCCCAGAAATTTTATGAAGTTGAGCATTACATACTTTAAAGATGAAGAGTGAAAGGTAGAGCTAAGAAGAAATCTTTTCTGAATAACTTTAAAGATACCTTACAGTCACTACAATAGAGAAATTCTTACTGATCTAGTTTTGCATCCCACCTACATGCAGTCACTAACAAAAATACAAAGGAAATCCAAAAACTCTCAAGTTACATTTTTAATGGGAATATTACATTTGAAAAGTAAGAGAAAAAAATGTGACAGAATCCAGGAGATAAGAGAAACAAATTTGTTTCTCTTAAAAAAGATAATAAAAACACTTCCCTCAAAACTTACACAAAATGTGCTAATTCTACAGAAAAAAAAAAAAAAAAAAAAAAAAAAAAAAAAGAGAGAGAGAGAAAAAAAAAAGAAGTACTAAAAATGCTATTTGATGTATGCTATTTTTCCATTTGGCAATGTCAACTCCTCCCCTGAGGGATGATCTGGATCCAGGATGCTTCTTGAGGGGCTTGTGAAGCTGAGTGACTGATGTCCCCTCACTTCTGTACAGCCATGTGGTGGGCTTGCCTTTGGCTGGCTTCCAGGCACCCACCCACCCTCTCCTCAAAAGTGCAGGGGAGGAAATAACATGAAAAAAAAAGTCTCTTGGGTTGCAATACAGACAGGGAAGTCATTTACAAGTTATCACCACAGGCAAAATACGCCATCACCTCATGGCCCACTGCTTTCTCCCTGAGCAGAGCCTCATTCTCAGCCTCTTGAACTCCTCCCACTTCCCTGAGGAGCTGAGGGCTGGGTCACCACACAGCAGTACCTCTCTGTCGCTCTGTCCTCCTCACACTTGTCCCCTGCTCCAGTGTCGCTGCTGTCCTCAGCCCGCAGCTCCTCCACAACAACCCCGCTCCAGCGCCAGCTCCTCTCAGAAGCCCACTCCTGGCAAGCCCTCCTCAGGCACAGGGAAATAAACGGCTGCCCTGCCACCTGCAGCGCCCCACTGTCTTTTCCCAGCTCAGTGCTCACTGGGCTGCCCTCCACACTTGTCACTGTCACTGAAGAGTTTTCCCCTTCCTTAAATAGATTTTCCACTGAGGGTCCACACTTGGGGCTGAGGGGCTCAGCTGTGCCCTGTGACAGGGCCCTGTGGAACCTGGCCCCAGCCTCCCCTCACAGCAGCTGCTGCAGCCACCCCAACACCAAGGCTGAGCTTAGGCACCCCACACAGATCATGAAGTCCATGGCACGGGCCTGAGCTCGAATCCACCAGCAATCTGCCATTTTAAAACTTGTAGCCTTATCCGAACTAGGGGTCTAGACCCCACTCAGAAGGCAATGGCTGGTGATGGAGGTGCCTCCTAGCTTTCACGCTGAGGACCTAGACACAATCCCATAGTACCTTGTAACCACAGGCACTGAGGAGAAAAAGGAGCTGCAAGTAGCGATGTATCATTTAGCAAGTGATAGGGGCAGATGAGAAAGATCCTTGCCTCTCTGGAACGCAGTTTCACTGCATTTTTATTCTGAAAATTCAATGCCCCTTTGACGCCTAACCGAACTAGCAATTAGTTGTCAAGGCATAGCTAAAACAGCAAAATAAAACCTGTAGATTTAATCAGCATTTCCATGGTAGCTGAAATTATGCTGCTTAACGGCTGGAATGTGTTGCAATGAAAATGAGTTGACTGCGTATCCCTAAAAATTGATTCCCGAAAGAACATTCACACACAGTTGCTTCAGGAAATAAATAAATAAATAGACCATGGGTCTCTCAGTTGCCTTAAAACATGGACATATCTAAAACTCTTTATTAGTACACCAGATTTGGTCATAGATGTAGCTAGAGAAAATAAACTTAGAAAGAGAAATTTTGTTTGGACTAAACCTGCAGAATACCCTAATTGACTTTTGGTAAAGACTACTTTTTTTTTTTTTTTTTTTTTTTCCTGGGGAAAGAAATGCTAACTCCCCTGATGTTGTGAATATTGTTTTTGCTAGTGTGAAACACATTGTTTTCATTTTACTTCCCCAAACAATAGTGCTCTGTCATTGAGACAGCATATATGAAAAAGAAAAAAAAAAATCAATTTGAAAACAACGTGTTTCACTTTGTTATAAAAAGGAATTAAAAAGTTGGGGGTACTATGATGAATGCTGTAAGTTTAGATGTGTTGTTAAAGCTGAACTGTTGCTATTGTTCCAGATGCAACAATCATATTGGATATAAAGCACCCAACAAATATTGGTATGAAAAAAATGAGAAACAGGACTGCTTGTCTAGTTTGCCATAGACATCAATTTCCCAATAGCTCAAGAAGAGTGTATAGATTATGTTTAAAATTTTGGGGCTATCTTATAATATTCATATGTTCATTCTCAGAGACTTCTGTGGTTTGGCAGTAATTAAGATTTGTCTCAGCATGTTGTGATTTTATACAAGATATTTGGTAAAAATAATGATGGAAACTGGTATTCATTTTGCTGTTGTTTCTGAATAGAAATAGTAAAATAGAAAATACTTCCATCAAGTAAATTAATCTTTTGGAAAGATGAGACAGATATCGTTAGTTGTCTTACTGTCAGATTTTAAAGGAGTATCTAATTTTCATTGAACTTCTGTAAGTGCATAAGTCTATCATTATTACTATGTTTAAAAACCAGAGTAAATAGAAAAACACCAAAAAAAAAAAAAACTTTATTAGCTTTACCCACTTTTTTTTTTTTTTTTTTTTTTTTCCCCTAATGTTGATAGTACTCGAATACCACATTCCTCACAAATCACAGTTGTGGGCCTGTGCTACCAACATTCTTTGCCTTCCAGGTGTAGTGTTGCTTCACCTTCAGCTGCTTCTTACAAGTCTTAAGAGGAGTGGCCGAGGGAGTTGGGGTTGTTTACCTTGGAGAAAAGGTGGCTCAGGAGAAACCTTATTGCAATTTACAATTACCTTACAGGAGGTCACAGTAAGGTGGGGATCAGGCTCTTCTCCCGAGCACCAACTGATAAGATGAGGGGAAATGGCCTCAAGTTGCACTAGGGGAGGTTTAGGTTTGATATCAGGACAAATTTCTTCACTGAAATGGTTGTGTGGCATTGGAATAGATGTGGGAGGTAGTTGAGTCACAATCCCTGGAGGTCTTCAAGAAAGGTGTAGATTCAGAGCTTAGTTCTGAAGCATGGTTTAGTAGCAAACCTGTCAGTACTATGTTAAAGATTGGACTAGAAGATCTTAGATGTCTTTTCCAAGATGAATGATTCTATGATTCTCGCCCCCGTCCCTTCCTATAGAGATGCCCTGCAACTGTTCTGCCCCAAAGCTGTGTGGATGCATGGGGTTGTTGTGGCCTGGGGGCAGTACTTTGCATTGACCTTTGGCGAAAACAAGTTTCCTTCCATCCCAGTCCCATAAGCTTGCTGTTGTCCCTTGGAAGGTTCCTCTGCCATCCATCCCATCCATACCCTCCATTTTCAAACCATCCAGACAATTTATAAGAGAAAATTTTATCCCAACATCCAAACCGCTTATAGAAATGTATATTTGGACATCAGATTTTAGGGACTGAAATTTTAACAACTGGTAGTTTCTACAGTTTATGCAAGAGTCATTACTTTATTTGAAGAAGTTTAGAAAATTTTCTGCAGCAACAAACTATGCCATAAACTCATGTTAAGCAGCTACTGAATAAGATTACAGTGGATGAAATCATCACAGAAGGTGAAACACTTTCTTTATTGAATTTGAGATAAGAAACAGTAAAATTTTGAAGCTTGACTTTAAAAACTATGAAACTTTTACAGGACGTGATGTATTATTCACAGTTCTGAAAAGTATTTCTAAAGTTCAGTGATAGAGAAACGTCTGCCATTCTGAAAGCTGAACCACAAGTAATCAGTTTGCTTTTTGTCACTGTCTCTGTGGTTAAAAAAGACAAGTACAATAACAATACAGCAAATATTAGGATTTTCACAGTTAGCAGCCTGCCTGTGACACTTCTCATTATTTCACTTGGTGTGCAGATGGCTTTCACAATACTTTTCCCAACAATCCTGCAATACTCAAATGCATTCTATAAAATGATTTACCATATGTTTATATTATGTACATAATCATTACATCCTGGCTGGAAGAGAGGGAGATTTGCATACAGAAGCTGTCAGATACCTCTCTAATGGACGTTATATATAACGCACACAAGTGAAGATTACTACCAGAGAGGAATTAAAGACACTTGGTTCAGGACAGTGACAGTCTTCATATAGATTCATTGAACTACCTTAAGATGATTTGAGAAGTCAGTAGTGTTGCGTGGACAGAAAAATAATTTGCTAGTACAAATGTATATCCAGTCACTAATGTCTTTCATCTCAAATGAATGCTTTGGACCTAGAACAAGTACTATGACAAGATATCAAAACAGTACAAATAAAAAAATAAAATTAAATAAAATAAAAAAAGAAAAAGCCTAGTCTAAAGGCTGCCATGACAGAAGTTTTAAGAAATATTGGGAACGCCTGCCTTTCAAAAGAATTGTTCTTACAAGTTTGCTTGGCAAAAGACATGGGCTGAAGTACCGAGCTACCAGCAAGTTATGAGATGCACCTTTTATCAAATTTTCAAATCAACTTTAAAAATATCAGACATTTTCATTAGCAACCTGATGTTTACGTTTATATTCATCATATTCCTCATGATGGAAAGGACTGACCAGAAAGGTAATGAACCTCAGTCTTAAGACTGAAGAGATGCCGTATGTTTTTCTGCAGCTCCTTGCAGTGGTTAATTTAACTCCAGAATAAGAATCCCTAAAACTGCTGATTATGATTTTTCCTTTGAGTTAGCAGTTCCACTTCTCTCTTCCCACTAACTCGGAGTTTTCTATTGTAAAAATGTCAAATTTTTGTTTTCATCTCTGCTTAGAGGACTTCTTCCACGAGAGGACTTTTGTTCTCTCAGCCTGCACAACAGGACAGTGACTCTCCTTGGTGCAACCTGTTACTTTCTTTCACTGTATGCGTTCTGTAGCAGCCATTACTCTGCTCTGAGAGGTTTCCTGAAATGGAGGTGCTGAATTACTGACGTGTGTGTGTAGACACTCAGAAAACGTACTCTAAGAATCTCAAATAGGACTTAATTTAACATTATGGCCTATTCAACTTGTAATTAGCCTTGGGTAACAATCACAGTCCACAGTCATGTTGTGATAAGAATTTTGCTTTGGTAATTTCACTTTCTGAAAAGCTCTTGTTCCAGCCTAACACATAAACCTGAATGTAAAATCATTGTGTTTGAAGTCCCTCAACAATTAAATCTTTTAGAATAAAGAAAAATATCTTTTTTTAATGAACAAAGCCCTTTTTGATTGCAAGTTGCATGTCTCTGGTCATCATAACAGAATTTTAGCTGGGTTCTTTAAGAATGAAACACGAGTACAGTATAACCAACCGTCTTTCACCAAACATCAGTCCACATCTTGAGAATTGCTACAAGGGGATTCATGCCAGAGGTATTTACTGAAAGTGGTTACAGGAATTGGTCAGTCTTAAAGTGAAAAATTAAAAGAAATCCATAGACATTGAGAACAGTACAGAAAGCAACTGATAACCTAGCGTAAGTTATTCAAATCTATTATGTACTTCCTTGTACGTGTTCTGCAGAAGGTTGCGCAGCATTTCAGATGAGATGCTGCAAGAAGGGGCACTGACTTTGCTCCTGCTCCTCAGTGCTGCTTGAAGCCTGCAAGGTATGCAGATAGGTATGCAGATACCTGCACCACATAGGCAGCTCAAAGAAACTGCTTGGAAACAGATTCTTATAGCCTTTATGTATGAAAATGCATAGGTATTTTTTTATACTCCTTTAGATTTAAAAAAAAAAAAAAAAAAAAAAAAAAAGAATCCCACCCAATTAATTCAAAATATGCAGCATCGCATCACTTTCATTTTTTTCTGTCTAATTTAGTAATTACAGGAGTCATCATGCTGCAAACTGACTCTTCTGAACATCAGACTTCTCATTGTTTGGAGTAGTTTGACATTAAAATACACTCATTGACTTGCTGCAAAGCTGAGACACCACACACTATTCCCCATGTATCTTTGTTTAGTGGCTCTGCACAACAGATGGAATTTTATGTCATGCGGCATTAGGCTACTGTTAAATTTTAATTTCAATTAATGGTCTTTATACTCTTTCTTTATGCACACCAGGGATATTTTAGGCATCCATTTCCCTTCTAATTAGCTTTTATTGCTGAATTCATTCTGAATCTCTGGAAGTCATTAGATTCTCAAACATTCACAGATGAATTTACTTACTCTCTAATAAAATTAATTAGTCCCTCACAAAAAAAAAAAAAAAAAAAAAAAGGCTAAATTTGGTGTACCTCTATACGTCTAGGTAAGCACCGAATGTAGAAGATGGATAGAAGCATCAGTTGACCTGTCTTCCCCAGCTCCCCCCTCCGCTTCCACTATTGACCTGCATCTTTGCTACTATCATCACTGTTTCTTGAGTTGTTGCATTGCCTACTTGGGCTAAAATAAAACCCCGTTCAAGTGCTTTGTCTTCTACGTTATCGCACAACATCAGTTACACACTAATCTCTGTCAAAGGGCTGTTGTGTCATGAGTTTCCTTGGAATATGATGATCACTGTAAAATTGCATGCAGCAATTAGAGCTGAATGCAAAGGTAGTTTCCACAAATATAGCTTGAAAAATTCAGATTACATAGGCTAATAAATCATTAAGTAGTATTTAGTCTGTCTGAAAGAGAAACAACTAAGGTAATGTAAGAAAATTCAAAATCCCCCCCCCAAAAAAAAAAAAAAAAAAAAAAAAAAAAAAAAAGGATTTACTAGAAGAGAGGATTAAGCTGGGAAAGAAAAAAAAGTCTTGCACTGCACAGTAATGTGACTTTTTTATTATTATTATTTTTTAATCATTTGGATAGTTGCTTATAAGAAATCTTGTTTCCTTTGTAGCACAACAATATTAAGCTCAAATTTATCATCATGCTGTAATGATGAAAATTGAAGTATACACCCTCAAGGAAGAGGCAATGAAAGACTTAACGTACAGATTACAGGAGAATATTTATGACACTTGCTAAGAGTCTGCAACAACTTGTGGTAACCTCCCATTAAGTGTAAATTATATGCAATTATATGGATGCTATGCAACATAAATTATTGGTAAAATATTAAAATATTTGTACTACTCACTTGAACTTTTGCACATAGTTTATTTATACTTCTAATACTGTTAGCATTTAAAGACCTCTAATTTCCAAAGCTGATTATTAACATGCTAAAGACATCTCTATTTATGCATCTAAATGAATGAAAAGTTAGATTTATACTAGAGGCACCAGGTGTCTCTGGGATTAGTTTCATTCAAATCTGCCATTTCCAAGGACCCAACTACCCAGAGGCAATGCACCTTCCTCACAGACAGGCATCACAGCAGACATACAGCAGTGGCTTCTTCTGGACTTTAGCATATGGGGAAATACTAGTCTAAAAACCATTCAGAAACAACAAAACAGAATAAATGATGTTTCTGAAAGTGTATTTATGTAGGTGAGGGCTGCAGCAGTGAAGACAGGGCTATGTCTCACTGTCAGGTTTGGCATTCCTATACTTAGCACTCTTCTTGCCAGGCTCCTGTTCTGTGGTCTAAAGCTGTTTCTGACCTCAGTAAGCCAAACACTAATTTAAGGAGTGTGATACTACAAAGCATTTGCCCGTTCCAAAAAGCGGTAGCGTGAGGATAAGAATTAGCTCAATTCCCTGCTCAGTAGAAGAGAACAGAAAAAAAAAAAAAGTTTTCTCAAGAAAAAGAACTTTGGAAATTGCATGCTTATTTAACATTTCCCTGGTTTAGCCTTGTAATAGAAGCTGATTTTTTTTCCCCTTTTGAATTGCCTATAGGGCATTCTTTAGCTCTCCTAATTTCTCTTTTTTAATTAGAAACTACATGATAGACCCAAGAGCAGAAGTACCTGACCTCATTCAGCACATTCCCCCTCAGCTATTCCCTGTTTGTCTGGTGCCTGCTTTTGCAAAGCTCAAGCCCTTTCCTTCTCTGCAGCAGGGGCAAATGGCCACCCATAAGAGCCAAATTTTGTGTGTGTGCATGGAAACGGGTACAGAACAAACATACAGATCAAGAACATACACAAAATAAATGGACACATCCTAAATAAATGACTTACATTATATATTATAAAAACACATATCAAGATTAAGCGTGCAGTCCACTCCTGATGATACTGTTATGTAGCTTAGCAAAGAGATCCAGGTAGGAATAGGAGACAAACCACCCCAGATCAGAGAACCACTGGAGATGGGTTAATTGTTCAAGGAAGCCTATGTGAAAAGTACATTTTTCCTCCATCAAATACGAGGTACCTTACTGTATTCCCTCAAAGAGGTGAAAAGCTCATGACTCTTCACAACCTCATAAACACAAAAAGTAAGAAGGGCTCACAATGCCTGAGTAAATCCACAGTATCAATTACTTTGGAGACAGGGATGAAAACAAATGTGAGCACCACACATTGGGGATATAGCAGCTATAAGCAGCTATATACATTAACTAGTTCAAACCACTCATCAAATTAACTAGTTAACTGAGTAGGGACCAACATCTCATGTTTTAAAGATTATTTTAAGTCCCTTAAAAGTCATTTCTGAAGATTAATTTTTATATTCTGGAATATTTCACAAATTTCATTCTTTCAAGCAAGTGTCCCAGGGAAGTAGTTGAAACCATGATCCCAGAAGGACTTCAAAAAAACATGTGGATGTAGTGCTTAGTGATGTCTTGGCAGAGCTAGGTTAAAGGTTGGAATCGATGATCTTAGAGGTATTTTCCAACCTAAATGATTCTATGCTGTGATAAATGGGGAAAACTAAAGAATTTTAATTCAAGCCTTTCCCTCAATTGAGGTGAACTTCAGCTTAGATACATAGTGAACAAGATTGAAAAAACATCTTGAAATTTGCTTCATAGATGAAGTTGTTGTGCTATGTTGTGTTTTTTGTTTGTTTGTGTGTTTTTTGTTGTTGTTTTTTTTTTTTTTTTCCTCCTCTCTCTCTCTTCTTCCCTCTAATGAATAATACTCCAACTAGATATAAAAGTCAGTACAGAAGTAGATTAAGGAATTAGATCACTTAAGAAAATTAAAAGGCCAAATCTGCTCTGCCTTTCTGGAACAACTGGTGGAAACAAAAGCAAGAATGACTCCAAATGTTATTTTCTTAGGTTTCTTCATTATCATGAAACTATTCATTTTCAGACAGTGCTTTGTCACAAGATTAAAACAAAAGTAGAGTTATTTATAGAAAGTATTTAAATATGCATGGTCATGAAGCATGGCACAGACTCATTTTATGTTATTCAGTCTCATAAGATGTGAAATAAAATGATATTTCCCCCCCAATTCAACCTTCTTAAAAAGGAAATGCTGACTAAAACAAAAGACTCATGCAAAACAGATGATTAGAATAAAAGGATCATCTGAACTATGTATGCTAATTGAAAAGCTTTTTCTTCTTTTTTTTTTTTTTTCCTCAAAAGCTATTATGCATTTTCATCTAGAGTTTTTGTGTTGTTTTGTGTTGGACTTTTTTTGCATAAATAAAAGTTTAAACAATAGGAAATACAAATTTATATGTGATTTTTTTAGATGAGAGTTGTAAATAGAATTCAAGATGGTCAAAAATGAAATAAAAATAAACCACCTGCTCCAATTAACATACTTAATTTCTTCTCTGCCCTATGTACCCATTTTTCCTATGAGCATTTCACATGCAATAGTTGAAACTCTAATTCAAACAAAAAATCCAAGAAAATAAGTTAAAGATTTTTAAGACTCACTGAAGTTGTTTTTCTTCTTTTTTTTTTCTTTCTCTCCTTTTTTTTTTTAAAAAAAGCTGATGTACATCCCTGTTGTACAAGAAACTTGCTTTAAAGCATTGATTGAATTGTTCCCTTCACATTTCCAACCACTTGGCCTTGAAACACTCAAAGCTGCTTTTGCTACTAGAGGGCTATATAGTCACCTCTCCACAGAAACCGATAAGCTGCGGCTGTGTGTCGTTGGTGTCCTTTCATGTTTTTTTTTTTTTTCCTTTTTTTTATTTCTTTTTTTTTTTTTTTTCCTTTTGCAGCTTTTGTTGGGGATTGTTTTATTGTGTCAGTGACTAATAGGCCTCCTTGGATTGTCATCTTTTATTGCCTATTCCTGCCAGCTGCAAAAATACTGGCTTCCTTTTTTAATCACGAAATGAATTGTTGCAGGAATGGGGAATGCTACAGTTTCCTCCACATAACATTCTCCAATCAGAAAATTATAATTTCTCAGATGCATTAGCACAATATACTAGGAAACAGCTGCATAATTTAACTTAATTGTTAAGCAATACCTCATTATAGCTAGACAGTAAATTCAGCAGTTCACATTTTTTGTATGCTTCTCTTTTCAGTGCTCACATCATGTTCCCTTTTTCATCTGTCTTTCTCCTCCCAAAGGTGCTGAAAGTCCCATATTTGTGATAAAAATGAATTTAACCTTCTAAGATTCAGCTTAAATTCACAGTAGATACCTTAGATGCAAATTTATAGGAAAATAGTCCTTTCTAGATATCTCTGTAAAGTCTGGTAGCAGATATCCACCAGATCAAAAAAACAACCTCCAAAGTCCAACATCAAGTAAGTGTTCACATTTGAAATAAGTCTTAATTTCTAAAGGCCTGTGATAGCAGTAAACATTGCACAGCAGGGTAGCACTGCTAGAAAAGTGCAATTCAATGGTAATGTGTGGCTAGCAGCTAAGGTACTCTTAGAAGCATAAGACACTATTAGAAAAGAAACTATTTGCATTCACTACTAGTTCATCTAAGAGAAAATACAATTGTTTGTACAAACTGGAACAGGCAATGTTGGCAATCTAACATAATATCTTCTCTAGGTATTCGGTGAATCTTATTTTCCTCTGCTCTTCTTTGACATGTTTCAATAAAGGTTTTGTCCCAAAACAATTTATTTTGTCTTAAATTTTCTCCACTTCCTAGTAGTGTTTTTTTTTTTTTTTTTTTTTAAATCAGTACTTTATGAATCAATTTGAATATATTTATGCATTTATATTTGAGTCCAGCAGCCAGACTCAGCTATTTGCATTGTGTATTCATATATGTGTCTATGTGCTGATTCCTAACTCCTGTGCAAGTTATTAATTTACTGGCTCCTCTGGGCCGAGGGAAGAAAAAATTCAACTCAGTTAGTTTCTATATTAAACATAATCCGTGTTTCAAATAACGCTTCCAAACATGCATCACTTTTATTGCTGCCATTGTCTAACAACACATTTAGGTTTCTCTAAAATATTTATATTGTATCATAAAATAAAAGTACAAAAACTTACTGGAGTTGCTAGTAACTTACAGATGCACTATCAGGTCTTTCTGCTGTTGCTGGTTTCCTCCTCTCTGAACCAGAAGTGTTCTGGATGTGGATTGAGACTGACAATGCAACTAGGAATAGTACACTGTACTGTTTTAGTAGTTTCTCTCCCATATTCTTAACCAAGAGTTCATCTAGTATCTAGGAGAATGAAAAGATTTTACCAAAATTGTGATACTCACCCTCTAGCCTCCCAGAAGAGATCATCAGGAGTGTGTCCTCTCCAAGTATTGAAAATAAGGGAGGGAGATAGATAGCATCTCCATTAGAAACTCCACTTTAAGTCATGCAGAACTCATTTCAGGTTAGGCCAGAAGAGTAAATATTAAGAAAAACTGTTTACATTCCCCTCTGTAAGTTAGGACTATTATAGAGATGCACTCAAGAGAGAGTAGGAAAACTTCAATGACCTTTCTTCTTGCTAGTTCTATGTAGTATGAGCAATCAGTAATTAAAGCCTTTCTATAACTCTAGTCAAACACGAAAAAAAAAAAACAACTCTAAGGGTTGAACCTCTGTAAGAAGGTTTTGGGGTTTTTGTTCTTTTGTTCTTGCTCTGGTTTGTTTCCTTTTTTTGTTCAAGGATATTTGAAGAAAATCACATACAAGAAACAGCAACACTAGGATTCTGAAAGCATTTAGTTGGAACATGTAATTATTGATAACAATCAATCATCCCTGTAGCTTCTGCTCCATATAATTCTCCACCCACTGAAATACAACTAGTTTCTAATAAATGCGTCATTATAAAAAAAAAAAAAAAAAAAAAAAGTTTAATAATAACAGCATCCTAACCAAATATGATGCTTTTTTTTTCCGACTGCTGCACATTTTCTTGCAGCCTAAGTTCCATTAATAGATTTTAGAACTTCACACCACTGTATACCGTCTTTTCTGTTATGTGACATCTGATCATCATGATTCTGAGTTCATGATATCTGTGTATTAAAGGTTACTGACCCAAAACTGATATTGGTAGGGAATTGAAACAGTTCTGTGAAGTTTCTTTAACGCAGTTGCTGGTTTTCCATATCATGGACTAATACACTAGTCTTCCTTTTTCTCCTTCATGAGGAAATCAAAGGGACCTCATCTCTACACCTGGACTGTGGTAACCAGGATCTGTCAGTTCAGAGTCTGATGCACAATGGTGAAAATAGCTACCTGCGTATTAACATACAATTATACGGCAGTTTGTCTGTGGTGATCACTAAGGGGAGTGACTAATTATCTTTCTAACCTGGTCATCTAATTAAAGTAGGCAGAACTAGGCTCATTATATTCAGTTCTTAGGAGAGCTGACTACTTTCTGTTGATAATTACAAGAGAATAGAAGAGAAACAGTCTTGACAGTTCTGGTGTAAGGGGAAAATATTTCACTTTTGCATTAAGCAAGGGAAAGGAAAAGATCATTACAAATAAGTGGTAAAAATTAATTTTGAAATGTATGATTTCTCTTTCTTCACTTCTTCAAAAATGCACCATTTTATTTAGAAAAGACACCTAATTAGAGGAAAGCTGCAAGAAACCAACACCTGCTATGAGATATTGTTGAGATAGAACAGAACAGCAATACAGAAGCCATGTCCACAGCTGTATCATTAATGTTTTCAATGTGAGATTAACCTTGGTGCTAGAGCCAGTACTGGTCAAGAAGCGATGAGGAGCAGAGCCCACCCCGGGGCAGGCTATCCTGTACGAAGCGGGTTCTTCCAACCTATTAAAAGAGGCTCCTTCAAATGCAGAATAATGTGTCACATATTCTAATATGTATTTTATATATGTACACTAATTACACATTCTTAGTGTATTTGATGTATAGCAAGTGCTTTGTTCATGCTATTCACAATTTTTGTTACCCTGTTCCAAACTTAACTGTATTTTTGACCACGTCAGGCCCCCATTGCTGTTATTTCTCAACATGATTCAGCTGGTCTGAATGTGATATAATTAACCTGACTCTGTGTTCACTGTTCCCAGTTAAAATTCAGGAGTAGCTCAGATGAAGAAATTGCACCTGTTTAGCCAGGAGATGAGTCAGGTCTGCCTTTGAAAAAATGTCAAAGACGGACAAATTAGCAAATGGAAAATGCTAAAAAGTAACAGCTATTGTGTTTTTTTTTTAAGCCAATTCCCCCCAGAAAACTGTTTGTCAATCAGCTACTGTAAAAATATTTACAAATGGTTCTAGTGAAATCTGTGCATCTTCTTACAACAGGAAAAAAAAATGCAATCCTTCTGTGGTCAGCGTAGCAACCCTGAAAATAACATCTAAAACCAGAAATAAATCTGAAATGCAAAAGCTAAAAATAATTATTCAAACAGTGTAACTGATGCCTAATATACTAATGTAAACAATTACTCCTTTAGCATATTTTATGGTTCCTTGATACCCAACCAGACTTATCAACAAGGAACTGAGTTTTCGTTCTGCATGAATTAACCTTCATCTTTATCTCTCAGAGTTTTTGAATGGCAAACACTATAGCAATGGTTGGGATTAAAATGTTAGCCTGAAGTCAGATACCTGATACAATGGATGAATCTTTAATTCACTTTCATATTGCTTAAATAATGTTACATTCAAATTTTTCTGCATGGATGAACATAAATTCTGCCACGAAAGAAATGTTGTTATGTTTAATTCAATAGATTTAAAAATTTAGTTATTAAAAGATTCTAATTTAGCATTTCCTTTGGTATTTTATGTCTTGCTTAGTGAGAAGATGCATCAACAGGCCATGATAAAGAGATTAAACAAAGCTGTAAAAATTTTGCCAGAAACAAGTATTTGCTTTTATTACAATGGCTTTTAACACAGGCAATGATGACAAAAAAGAGTGACATAATTCAATTGCAGGTTAATACAATCACAGTCTCTTTTTCTGAAACAGTTCACTGATGGGTAGGTAACCACTAATACAGAAGGCTCTTGAAGCATAGTGGGTGTAACTGTGTAATTTATCAGTAATTTGACACTTAGACAAACAGATGCTTTTGCTTGAAAAATAAAAGGTTGACCCTTAAAGAGAAAGGTGCTAATCAAAGGCCTTATAAATCAAAACGTAAAGGTCTCAATTCTGATCAATGATATTTTATAAAATAAGCATATTTTCATATTTTGAAAGCACAGAGAATTTTAAAATTCCTTAAACTGTTTTAAACATATGTGGACTTGAATAATGGTGAAATGAATATTTCCATGAAATAACATGACTAGGATTTAATATAATATTTATTAAGGAAAAAATGAGAATGTGTAGAAACTATAAGCATTGCATATTTTGATGGTTTGGCTGTGCTTCATATACAAAACCTTTCATGTTAAGCAACCATGTTCTGTGAGGAATTGTGCAATTACTAGAAATGGATTGTTCTCTACAAATTGGGGAAATCAACATTTTTATTCCTTCTTGAATAATTTGCCTTCATAAATCTTTATATTCATTATAATAGATGGCACTCTTTAGCTCTCCACCTTCCTCCTACTGCCTTAGAAGTCTTGAGGGGGGTCTAGGAGAAATCTAAATGGAGGTGTTTGGGTTGGGTTGAGTTGTTTTTTCTTTTAAGAGAATAAGCTATCCTGAATGACTTGTGTAATAAGAAGGAAAAGATTTTCAAGAAAAATCAAAAGCTTTCTTTCACAGTTTCAAGTAAAAATAGGTGATTTTAATCACTGGTATATCCCTGCTGCTCTGCTAGTCCCCATAAAATATCCCAGCTCTGTAATGTCAGTTCTTAACTGAGCTTTAGGAATCTTCTACCAAAACCATTTTTTTCAAGCTGGGAAATTATAAAGAGAAAGCTGTATCAAGTACAGGTCCTAGAGTTAGGTTTGTCCGAGACACATTTTTGGCCTGCAGAAATATGACATTCATCCAACAATACTAGAAAGTTGTCTCTTGAACAGAGTACTCAAGGTCGTGGAAAGCATTGGGTCATTTCCTTTCTGGCCAGAGCTTTTTAAGTGTCATCTGTTAGAGCACTCTTCCTTTTAGTGTTGGCTGGCATTTAGCATCCACTGTTCATTTTCATACTTCGTTTGCTCATGCTACAAGAAGCAATCTGTGAGGGGATGAGGATTCATTGGAGGTATTTGCAGTTTGCAGGTCCCTCCACTACTACCAGTTGATGTGAGTCTGCTGGGTCATGCTGAAACTATGGGATAAGACATCCATCCCTAAGGCAGCTTTTGTGATAGATTTGCACAGATAATCAACAATATCTAATCAAAACCCAAGCCATATAGCTTTTCTGTAGCTAATCATTCAAGTCCTGCCTTTATTAGACATTTAGGGTATTCCTGAGGAATCACAGCAGTTAATGCAACAACAAATAAAGGCCTGTCTCAGAGCCTGGGGGTAGGAAACTAAGATACAGCAAATATGACCCTGCATATTACAAGGCGCTTTTGAGGTGCCATTTGTACGGCAGAAATGCACAGTGAAATTCCAGATCAACTGTGAGGAAACAACAACCCCCCAGGGAGTAGTCTGAAAATATTATAAACCCCATGTTCTGTTATGGAACTACAGAAGGGAAAAAAAAATAAGTTTTTCTTAGGACGTGTTCAGTAAAAAACTCTTTTAAAAATCTTTTGGTTAATAGGGCAAAAATTTAGGACAGAACGTGAAAATTTCTTTTGTTTGTTTTGGTGTGTGGGTTTTTGTTGTTGTGGTGGTGGTGGTTTTGTTTGTTTTTGTTTTTAAGCTGGTGACAGCTCATATTGTTCAGCTTCTAGCAAAAGATTTAATTAAGACTAAAAACTGTCCAAAGATTATTTTTGCTTAAACTGACTTTTTTAGCCTACCATCAGCAACACAGGAAGTTTCAGCTGTTGTTAATTTGTCTTCAACTATAAAAAGAATACATTAAAATTGAAGTATACATATAGGTGATGTTAAAAGCTTACAAAACATACTAAATTTTTCAAAAGAGTTTATATGAACTTGCTTGTTCATTGTGGTAGAGCTAAGAGTCATGCAATATACCAGAGGTGTCCAGAATCCTAAATATTCAATGCATTTTTTTACAGTCTCAAGTTGTCCTACACATCATCAGAAAACTCACCCTAAAACAGCATCAGAAATGTTTCTCTGAGTGCATGTGTGCCCACAATTTAATCATGTAACCTCAAGAACATCATCATCATTATCCTAAACTGGTCAGAAAGCTTGTATCTATGTGATATTTAACCAAGCCATAGGTTCATGTCCATACAGCAATATCTAGCTCCCAGTAAGTGGAGCTTCTGTCCTTACCTTACATGTATTTTCAAGCAGGCGTTTTGTTGCAGGTTTAATGTAAAGCAGTGCACCTTTAAGACCCAAGCAATGGTTTGTGGTGCCATGTAAATAACTGTGCCCATTGCATGTTATATTGGACTTTTTATTCCACTGTCTATTGTGGACTGTGTGGATATGTTTTTAGAATATTTCAGCTGATAGAAAGACAGAAATTGTCACTTTCCTATTTGCAAAACCAGGTTAAGGAAATTCAGTCTTGCAAAACAAGGAAAAGAAAATCTGGGTGTTCCTAATACATATTTGTACTTCCTCTCAGCTTTCATTAAATGCAAGTAGTTAGCACACAGCTAGCAGAACATGAGCCAGGATGGAAGCAGCATCTGTACTGGCCTTGATGGGAGGAAGAGAGGAAACCAGCCTCATCTGCACCCACGTGTCCTCAGATGATGGGGTCAGGCTGCAGCAAATGAGGCAGCGCAGCTTGAGATTGGTGTGTCGCAGCTGCCAACAGCCTGCACAAGGGGATCTGGCCAAAATGCTCAGGGGATAGGTAGGGGACGTGCTCCAAACATCAACAGTTTGTCCATGAGGTTTTGTGGGGTTATATTTATTTATTTGTTTTAAAGTTTTGAAAGTCCTTTGGGAAAGATCTATTCATTCTGCATTCATTATAGAAGAAGATCTGCTTCAGAAAAAATAAGGAACAAACAGCAGTGCACACTTTTTTCTGTCTTTTCAACCCTTTTTAATTTTAAAATTTGGATAATACATGACATTTATTCATGAATTGCATCCCAAGATAACCATATCAGAAATATTCAAGGTATAAAACACAAAAGGATAGGTGCCGAACTTGGTTACTTCTTTTTAATTTTGCAAATTCAGTTTAGAAAAATATTTCTAAATAATGCAAAGAAATATAAGGGAAGTACTGTTTTTTTTATATTTTTTATTTTTATTTTTATTTTTATTTTTAATTAACAGCTGGGGTCCACTGATTTTGTGACTGGACAAAGAGAATTAAAAAATTCCTATATTAGCAACTTCCTGTAATACAGCAATTTAAAAGAGAAAAAGAACAGCCCAGGTGCAGGATGGAATTGTGTTTTGTAAAGACCCTGTAGAGGATCCGGCAGATCTCAGGAAACAATAGCTAAATTTAATATATTAATACATTAACATTTAAAAAAAAAAAAAGTTTACTGACCTGAAATATTGCAGAAAATTAACCAGCAGAAGCAAAATCATCCTGTTGTGCTGTTTACATAATTAGCCTAGCTTGGCTGAAGTCTTGTAAGTTATAAATTAAACAAAAGAATGTGTTGGATACTTAGCCTGGTTTTCTATATGACTTGTCCACGTAATTTGCAGGTCCATTTTGCACGTCGGTGCACATTCACCCCAGGACCCTGCATATGGCCATACAAAAGTACTCCTGGCTGTAATTTATGTATGACTTGCGCAGAAAAGTTGTGCTTCTCCAGGACAAAAGCTAGGAGTGCTGTGTAAAGAAGGGAGGAAGAGGAAATAATTGACTGATATTATTTTACATCATAAGAAACATTTATTTTGAGTCATAGAAAGTAGTCTCAAAAATACCCTCTGCTATACCTGCAATGCAGCCCTAGCAACTATATATAAGTGATAATCTAACATTAAAAAACAAATTGCCTGTTTGAATATTGCATATTGACACTACAGGTGTCAGTCTTCAGGTCATCATCCTTCAAAGGTGTGGATGGAAGGGCACATAGGAGGAACAGCCCCAGATTCCCTTTCCAGCACAAGGTCTTTCCACTCCAGTGCAAATCCAGTGCACATCAAAGGTTCAGGCTGTGTCATGCACTTGAGTGCTGAATGCACCTGATAGGAAGGCATCAGAGGGAGAAGTCTCTGACAGCAGCTATGATTTGTTTTTGGCAGGTAGATATCTCTTTATTCTTTGAAGGGTAGAAATATGTCACCATTTAAAATGGAACCATATTGTTTAAGTAGGGAAAAAAATCTTTCTGCATCTTTGTGTATACTAAATCTGTCACTTCTGAAATGAATTCTCTTCCAGAATATGGGTAATGACTTGTCACCTCTTCAGTTTGATCCTCTGCCCTTTCATCAAGGCTTGCAATGGGAATGCAGCACTCTCAGCAGTACAACCACTCAGGAAAATCCCTAAAGAATGGAGAAGACATGCGACAACTCAAAGAAAATTATTCTGACAAACCTGTGCTTCAGACTCATTCATTTCTGCATCCCCTGCCTCCTTGCCAAAAATGTGCTCCCTCTTTGCCTGCGTCTCTCACACATTGCTGAGCAGTCTCTCACTGTGCTCAGCTTCATTTAGGGTGTTGCTCCCAAGGTGAAACTTGCTCCTTGGAGGTGTTCAGTGCAGTTCAGATTTATCTGCATGTCTTGCATGGGGACCCAACACGTAAGAGGAGGACAGCTGGTGAAGGTGAAACACAGAGGGTTTTCCTCTGCTGAACTGTGACTTTGGAACCAGTGAGAAGATAGTAATCTCAGCACTCAAAAAAAAAAAAAAAAAAGTGAAATGTCCCTCCCTCTGACTTTTAATACAGTAACACAGAATAATCTAAAATGTCAATATACACTCCTTCCCTTCAAGGCTACAGAAGATCATGACCAGCTGGATTACAGGGACCAGCTTGGTTTAGGATAATGCTTAAAGCACACATTGATAAGCAGGATAAATAGGAAACTATTTCCATCAGGGCACCAACACAAGATGTTTACATAGAACGTAGAATACAGACTAGAATAATGCACCATCTCCCTTTTTACCTAAAATAATGCCCCTGCCACCAAGATTAAGTCCTGGATTGTACCCTTGGAATTACAGAAATAGCTGTGATGAGCAAAAGGCATTTTTGGTAAGTTTTGGGATCTCTCTAGCACTTCAGGTCAGGAAATACCAAAGATATTTCATTTTAATTTGCAAGGGCAAATGTTATAATGGAGACCATCCACAGTTCTCGGAAGATAAAAGCAGGGTCTCACTTTGTTCAACACCAGAACATGTTTATTTTGTTCTCTTATAAATATTCTGAGCTGATCTATCAATCTGTGAGGCATCTCTATCATTCAGACATGTAACTCCAATAGGATTGACTCACATTCTGTAACTGCTCTGTAGCCCCAAAATGAAAAGGCTGGTGTTAACAAGAGCAGTTTATAATCAATCACCCAGTGAGCCTATATCTGCAATTTCTATACAATGAATTTATTTCATCGTTTTAATCTAAGACCATCTGATTAGATAATTTACAATCAACAGTTACAAATTAGACAGCTGAACCTAAACTATGTGAAAGGTTTCTTTTTAGGTCTACTTTTTACTTTTGTGAAAGTTTTTTTTTTTTTTTTTTTTTTTTTTCCCTGCAAGAGAGATATTGGTTTTCAAAGAACTGTAATTAAGGATGCAAGTAATATTCAGGCTGAGAATGATTTACAGCACATCAGCTTCATTCTAAAGCAAAGGCAGAAAACAATGACGTGTTGGTGAGAAATGAATTACTCTAGGACAATTAATTATTAGACCCTGCATGCCAATAACAGTGAAATAATTCATGTAAGAAAATACTTTTATAAATTGTTAGAAGATGGGGTAAAAAGCTGATCAAAATATAGTACCTCATAAGCATGGCATGGTATGAAGGAAGGTCCTCTTCAGCACCCTGCTGAAGGATATAATGGAGTCACTTTGGGTATTTGGCACATTTCTCTGGGTTTTTTTCAGGTTTTGATATGATAAAACTACTGAAAATGTTTACTAGGTGAGGAAAGTACCCATATGCATCAGCTTTAATAAACATTTGCAGTTTTCAGTCTCAAATCCTTCTCCATACACAATCTCTCTTCTCAACAGCAAGGAAAACAATGAGAACCTCCAAGATGTTTACAAGATGGAAAGGATAAAAATGAACATTGCAGAAAATATGTAGAAAATATACGGGCTATAACCAACCACGGAATTGCGGACCTGCTTGTATGGAAATTAAGTAATGGCATCGATCCAGGAGACATTTTGTTTCAGCTTCTCACTTTCTCTTATAAAATTAACAGTCAATAGGAGGAAATGGATCTTAAGTTAATTATTGCTCTGTGCCTTTGAAAACAGGGCTGTTCAGCATGACAGATTGAAAAGACAAACTTTGAGCATTCATTTCTTTTCTTAGACTTTCTTAAACAGCATCTCTCTCTGCTTTTTCCAAGGTGACTTTTACCACTACTTCAGAACCATGGCAATTCTAAATAGTAAAACTTAATGCACTGAGTTTTGCATTTTGGGCAAAGCTACAGTTACCAAGAATCGCTAGGAAAAGTGATGTCAAAGCAACATTATCTAGAACAAACCTAACTGCTGCTGTAGTCAAAATGGAAACTCTCATAAACAGTTTCTTTCCTTTTCTCTCTCTCTTTCTTCCTTCCTTTCTTTCTTTCTTTCTTTCTTTCTTTCTTTCTTTCTTTCTTTCTTTCTTTCTTTCTTTCTTTCTTTCTTTCTTTCTTTCTTTCTTTCTTTCTTTCTTTCTTTCTTTCTTTCTTTCTTCTTTCTTTCTTTCTTTCTTTCTTTCTTCTCTCTCTCTCTCTCTCTCTCTCTCTCTCTCCCCCCTCCTCCCCTCTCCTCCCCTCTCCTCCCCTCTCCTCCCCTCTCCTCCCCTCTCCTCCCCTCTCCTCCCCTCTCCTCCCCTCTCCTCCCCTCCCCTCTCCTCCCCTCTCCTCCCCTCTCCTCCCTCTCCTCTCCTCTCCTCTCCTCTCCTCTCCTCTCCTCTCCTCTCCTCTCCTCTCCTCTCCTCTCCTCTCCTCTCCTCTCCTCTCCTCTCCTCTCCTCTCCTCTCCTCTCCTACCTCTCCTCTCCTCTCCTCTCCTCTCCTCTCCTCTCCTCTCCTCTCCTCTCCTCTCCTCTCCTCTCCTCTCCTCTCCTCTCCTCTCCTCTCCTCTCCCTCCTCTTTTTTGACTGCATTTTCAAAATCAGCTTCTGGAAAAGGAAAAGGAAAAACAAACAAACAAACAAACAAAAAAAAAAAACCTTAGGAATGGAGATGGAGGAGCAAAAACATAACTGGGGATTCTTTTTGAAATCACTATAGTAAACGGGGAAAGCTAAATATTTTCTCATATATGTTGTTCAGAATAATGCCAGCTTTTTAGGTGCTACAATTGCTGCAATAAATGTGATATAAGTATAAAGAAAGACAGGCAGACTTAATTCGGATCATATTCAAGTATATTAAGTGCTTGAATGCTGCATATTTAAAACTTCCTAGCTTCAAACACATTAAACTTCCCCTGTGCAGGTGCCATGTTATCTACTGATCTTCATGTCTTTTCCTTTGAATTCTTCCTTTGCTAAATAGGAGTTGGCCAGAGCAAAACTGAATGAGCTGAAGCAGAGCAAGAGAGTTTAAACATTAAAACATACAAAAAATAAAAATCAAAAAATCTAAGTGAGAAAGAAAAACAGTTGCTTCAGTGCACAGATAAAAATTATGGACAGAAAATGTTTTTAGAAATGCAAATGGCATTCCATGTACCCTGCTGAGAGTTTTCTGAAGCCTGGGTCAATCTGAGCGACTTGTCCTAGATTCTCCAAAAGCTAAGAGAGAAGCAAATTAATCCAAAGTAAAATTACACAGTAGCAAATATTCTTTTGCTGAAGGTATAGGGAAAATTTCAGAAGTACAAACCTTCTATCAACCTGAACACTTAACAGTGTAAGCATATATATATATATATATATAACACTTCCTGAAAAAGATAGAAAGTATGTGAACTTCCTTCCTTATTTCAGATCTATGAAAGAGAAAGAAGAACAAGAACAAGAACAAGAACAAGAACAAGAACAAGAACAAGAACAAGAACAAGAACAAGAACAAGAACAAGAAAAAAGGAAAAGGAAAATTAGATAGATTGATCTGGAGACATTTTCCTGTTAATTTATTTAGCTCTTATCACCCAGTTCAAGAAAACAAAAAACAAAACAACAACAATCAACCAACCAAACAACAACAACAACAAATGGAGAAGATTCAATAACTAAGAAAATTCATATTTTTTCTGCTCATGATCTTTAATTTCCATTGGGACTTTCAAGTTCTGCACCCAAAATTAGAGGTTAGTTAAGTAAATATTATACATGTCAACTTACCAACCTGAGTCACATGTACTCTTCAAGGATTCAAATTAACTTATTCAGAAAGAATTCTTAGAAAGACTAAAATAAGCTGGAGCTGTTCAAAACATGTCTCCCAAAACTAAATCACTTTGGCAGCTTGCAGTTAAGTACTATTCTCCAAAAGCAGCTTTTATAATTCTGAGATGAAGTCAAATAGCAGACTTAGTTTTAAGCTACGCAAAGTGACCAAAGGTTTATACTTATTTGAATTTGAATCTCATATCAAATTTAAAAAATTGAATTCATTTGCCTGTTTTTTTGCATACACTTTAATTTATAAGATTACATCTAATGAAAATATTTTATTGATTTCCTAATTCATTTTAAAATCCATATTATCACGTATTCTCCCTGAAAGACTTGTGATGCATACCATACTTGCACAAATCTACTGATATTTTTCTTTACCTATTTAGCTGAATGAATTATGCTCTATCAAGATTTTCAACAGCCTACATTTCGTATTGCTTTACATTTTCTATTCTTTTTTTTTTCTCTTGCACTATTACTAGCTTAAATATTCAATTTCTCAAACCATCATCAATAGCAAAAGTACCTTTCTTCTAATCTTTTTATTTCAATAGTTTCCACAATTTATTTTCAGATTTTAAAATCCAAAGTATTGAAATAGTTTAATAGACCTAAGTTTAATATCAATAACAGTGGTGAGAAATGGTAGGGTGCATAAATTTTTGAAATTTTTAGAAAGGGTAAACCAACTAATTCTTGAAAATAATTTCCCTTTACAGGTAATGCCACCTGAATTTCTTACTACTTATGAAAATTTTGTCTAAGCAGTAGAGACTCTTTGACATTTATTCAGTTCCTGTATTGCACCATCTTTAAAATAATCCTTTGAGTATTTAACTATCATTGCCCAAGTGTGGAGGAACAAATATTGAATCATCTACTGCACTACTCCCCCCACTGGCTTGTCATCTTCAGTACTAATTATTAGATGTAGTGGCTTTACGTGGCAAGGTTTTGGTAGCAGGGGGCCATAGAGGTGGCTTCTGTGAGAAGGATCTAGAAGCTGCCCCATGTTTGGTAAGGGCCCCACTGCTGACCAGAGCAGAGCCAATAAGTGATGTTGTTGTGATATGTTAGTGATATACCTCTGTGAGAGCATATTTAAGACAGGGAAAAGAACAAGGGAAAAACAAAACAAACAATCAAAAAACAAACAAACAAAAAAAAACACGCTGTGCCACAAAGCATCTGGGAGAGTGAGAGGAGTGAGGAACAGCCTTGCAGGTGCCAAGGTCAGTGAAGAAGGAGGGGGAGAGGTGCTCCAGGTGCTGGAACAGAAGTCCCCTGCGGCCTGTGGTGAGTCCCATGGTGGAGCAGGCTGTCCCCCTGCAGCCCATGGAGTACCACGGTGGAGCAAGGTTCCATGCTGCAGCCCGTGGAGGAGACCAAGGTGGAGCAGGTGGCCCTGCACCGATGGAGGCTGCTGCCTGTGGAAGACCCCTGCCGGAGCAGATTCCGGGCCAGACCTGTAGCCAGTGGAGAGGAACCCACGCAGGAGCAGCTGACCTGGCAGGAGCTGCTGCCCCGTAGGGGAGCCAGGTTGGAGCAGTTTTCTCCTGAGGGATGGACCCCATGACACGGACCAAATCTGGAGCAGTTCTGGAAGAGCTACTGCCTGTGGGAAGCCCACACCAGATCAGTTCGGCAAGGACTGCATCCTGTGGGAGGGACCCCACAGCACAGGGGACAAGAGTGACCAAGAAGGAGCAGCAAAGAAGTGCTACAGACTGACCATAACCCCCATTCCCCTGTTCCCCTGCACCACTCGGGGGAAGAAGTTGGAAGAGGGTGGATGGGGGGGAAGGTGTTTTTGATTTCTTTCCTTTGTTTCTCGCTTCTCTAGCTTGTTAGTAATTAGCAATGAATCTTACTATCTCCCTATGCTGAGTCTCTTTTACCCATCACAATAATTAGTGTGATTTCCTCATCCTTCTCTCAACCCTTGAGCCCTTTTTATCATATTTTCTCCCCATTCCTCTTTGAGGAAGGGAAGTGAGAGAGTGGTTGTGGTGGAGCTCAGCCGTCCACCTGACTGAAACCACCACATTAGATACCAGGCCACAGGAAAACAGGTGCCAGCACCAGAAGAGGAATGATGCTCCATGCCACCTTTTGCATAATAATATCCTCCTTGAAGGCCAGCTGGCAAAGCTACTGTTCCACTACTAACATTATAGAAGAAAATGTGAGGCTTTGTTTTAGGGCTTGGGGTGAAAAGGAGGAGAGAAGATATAATAAGGAAGGGGTAATAGTTTTGCATTAATATCTCAAATTAGTTAATGACAATGCATTTGGTCTGTGTGGTAAGATAATCACAATAATCTAACACAGTAGCTGAACGTCTTTAAATATATATATTATCCTTTATATATATATATATATATATATATATATTTACCTTTTTTATCATCTTTCTAGTTTTGTAGTTTAATTTGAATGTATTTTTTTAAAGATAAACATCGGCATGTGTTTTTACCAGAATCTGCCATATTGCAAAGTTCTTTCTGACAATTTACTTCGGAGTCTATCCTTTGCAGCTTAGATTCTGTCCCTACTTTAACATTTTCAAATTTATATGCTAACAGAAAAACATGACTTGATAAAGACTTTCCAGTGTCCAGTCTGCCAATTCTGACATCCTAATTCCACTCTTAGCCTAACATCTCAAATGGAGGCAAAAGCTGCCCAATAGCACGTTCAGCCAGTTTCAAGTAACCAGGGAATAGGGATGACCAACATATCAAATAACTGAGCATTGAAAAGGTCAAAATGGTCTGATTTACAGTACCGCCGCGTTGTGCGGAATGTGGGAGGCATTTTAATCCTCATTTCACATTCTGCAATGACAATGCCTTTAATGAATAGGAAATGACATATTATGAATTCATTCTTGTGATGATAATTGTAATGAGACTAGTGAATGGTACAACAAATCTAATCCATCTTCATGACAATTTAAAAACTGTAATCTGATTGCAATCCTGGGGTATTTTTCAGAGACTTTACAGAAGAAAACTAAATACAATTACGTAGCAAACAAAAATATTGCATTTCCCAGATTAGTTAAACCTGTATTTATTGGAAAGTGTTGAGATCTGAATAAGTCTTATACAAAAAAATCTTCCTTTAATTACATGGAATCTTTGATTTCCCTTCTATTCAGCTTTGTATGTTGTAACTGTGTTAAGAGAACTTTAAAGGCCATCAACTCAAAATCATGCATTAACAGGGGATAAAGAAAAGAATTGGAAAAAAGTTGAGTTATTCCAATAATAATCAGATGTTCTGTATGTAATAGAACACAGTGATGTATTGCATTTAATAAACTTAAGTGTATAGAAAATCAAAGTCTCCACTACAAAAACAAAACAAACAGTGGCTTTGCACAGAACTCACAAAATTCTTATTTTGAGCATGGGGGAAACAGGCTTTGTTGAGTAAAATATATAGTGGTACACTCCCTGCAAATTTTGAAATGTAATAATTTCAGCATGGGAAATAAAAATAAATAATAATAATAATAAAATACATTTTAAAAAAACAACTTCTCTGAAACTGTAAATATTGATGTGAAAACTGGCAAATGGCAGGCCTGTCAGTTAGATCTCCAAGATCTTCATCTATTCTTTGCAACTAGTAAAGTGCTATAATTCATAAATTGTTGATTTTTTTTTTTGTTTTCTATTTTTTGTTTGTTTTTTTTTTTCATGTTTTTTTGGTTGTTTTTTTGGTTGGTTGGTTGTTTTTTAATTAGTGTTTCTACCAAAAAATTATTGTTTTCCTCCCAAATAGTACCCTATTCTCTCTGAGATATCCTCCCTTTGCTTCACCATAACTTCAGTGCTATTTTATGTTTTACTTCTGCTGCTTCCTTCTCACTGTGTAATTGAATGAAGTCTGTTATATAGTGCTGTTCCAAACCTAGGCTTGAAATCATGTATAGGAGGGCTCATTTAATGGATCATTGCTTGCTAAGTTTATGTAGTATTGCTTGGCTTGCAATCCGGTTCTGTATGTATCTTGTTACTCAGCTGATGTTCTTGTAACTGTGCTGCTGCATCAACTGAAATTTATGTTTCTGCTTAAGATTTACTTTGGGGATGATTTATTTTGTTTTCAAGAGTAATTTGTATTCTAACAGGGCCTGTTCTAGAAAAATGCAGAAAGCATTCGCTGAAAGGTTTACATAAGCAAAAATAAAAATTATAATGACAGTTTGTAATTTTCACAGATGAACTTTTAATGTTAGTGCTCTAGTAAGCAGTGACAATTTGCCTTCACTTGAAGAATTAAAATCACTTGATATGTTGATTGTATTGAATTAGTCACCTGTATAAGTCATGGGTGTTGACTATTGAATTTTTTTTAAAAGGCCTTTATTGATTTTCTAAAGGAGAAAATGTATTTAAAAGGTGGCCCACTAGTGTAATTCTGCTCATTATAAAGCGCTAAATAGCTATAGGGGACTAAAAGAGTATTTGGAAAAAGAGTATCTATTTTTAACTAATTAGCTTTGAATCATTTGTCTGGCTAATCCATGCTTTCAATCTATGGCAGTATTTGGAAGGTAATTGAAAACCAGTCTTCTAATAAATGTACAGATTATTCTTGTGCTGCCCTAACCAGGAAAGATTACTGTACTTAGGAAAGGGGACAGAGATGACTACAAATGGGTACTGGGAGATCTGGGGAATGATCAACATCCAAGTGGTCACTGCGGTGCCCTCAATGTGTGCTAATGTGAATTAGTACTCACACTGTGACACAGCCACTGATCTCCTAAAATCATAGAGCACCATCAACAAGAGCACAGTTATTAAATATTGGAAACTTATGCTGCTGGAGAACCTTTTTTTGTTTTAGTTAAACTGTGTATCACTGTGACTGTGCTGGCGTTTTATATATAGTCAGTAAAGATGAATGAACTTTGGGAACAAAAATACAAAAATATTTGGAGTAACGATTAACCCTATGAAACTTTAATAATTTCAGAATTTCTGTAACGTTCTAAGTGTTATTGGAGTTTCAACTTTTAAGTCCCTACTTTTGGGTTTGCCTAAATAATTAAGCAGTAAAAGAGAAAAGAGCACACTTCCGGGTTAAAATAAATAAATAAATAATTTAAAAATTCTTATTATACTAGAAAAGTCCATGTTTAAAAAAACTCTTAAGTTAATTGCTTGTTAACAGGGCTTTTATCCCAAAACAAATGTACTTGAAAATTGGTACTGTTTTAAACTGTAACTTGTAGTTTTCTGGGGGATGATGCGATTGCTGTAGTTATATCTCACTTCCTTTTAGACTTCTATTGTCTGAAAAACTCTCTTGTTGAAACCACTCCGTATGGAAGGTTTGTGAAGACCAGAGCTGAACTATGGCTCTTCTTCAGCATCAGAATGCAGACATCAAACCCAGATAGTATCCCAAACCTATCAGATCCACTTCATGTAGAAAAGTGGCCTTTAATCTCAATGTTGCTGCGTGTTCCTTTGTTCCAGTACAATGCTGTGTATGCACTTTGGTTTTTTACCCTTTAAAAAGAGGTAGAAGCATCAGTGTGAATGGCTTTGGAGTTTTGGATCTAGTAATTGTTGTTGTACTCTCCATAAAACTGCTGTGCTACTTCCTGACTTTGAAGCGCTTTATAAAAGATATTTATTGTGGCTTTCTTCTTAAAAAAAAAAAAAAATAAAAAAAAAATAAAAAAGAGAAATACTTTTAATTATCTGCTACGATAAAGCAAATGTTTTTGAGAAAGTATCAAACAACTCTACATTAACATGAGAAGAGAAAAAACAAACAAGTAGATTACTGATTTTATTTCTATTTCTAGACATCCTTCAGAATCGCCAGTCATATATTTTAAGTAACCTCACTTAACTTAAAAATACAGTGCCAGTAAATAATACCCTAAGTGCAACAAGCGCATTAAGATATAAATGAACATCACTATACTAGACAATGTAAACACTCCAATACTTTCTTTCTACCTCTAATTCTCTATTACAAATTTCACCTCAATTTTCAAGTAGAAGAACTTCAGTGTTGACAGATCCATTACTTTTATCTACTGTTTCATTACGTCTCCATGAAACAACTGTGTCTTTATTACACCGCTGAATTGAATAGAAGTCTAGACCACAAAGGAAACAAGCAGAAATATTGAAATGCTGCTCCGTCTCCTTCCTACAACTTTCCCCCAACACATACTTGTCTTTCTCATCCACTGAAAGTTGCTGATGCTTGGAAAATTAGCTGCTACAACCTCAGCCCCTATGAAGAAGCCTGAAAAGTCCTGAATACAGAAGCCCATGCTGTATCTGATCTGTTTTGGATAAACTCCTCAGAAGTTAATGGAACTAGGCTTGTTAAGATATTTCAGTGAAAATAATAATAAATATTATGAAATATTCTGAAAGCCAAACTACTTTTTCAGAGTATTACTGTTGATAAATATTTAACCAAGACATTTTCTTCCTTCCCAGAGGGAAGGGACTCGTGTTACAGCATTTTGTATATTCCCCTGAGACGCAAAAGTTTTCTGTTCCAGTCCTATGGGATCCATTTGTGTATAAAACATAAGCAGCCCTGGGGATTTAAATTTAATTCTAAAGCACATGGGTTGTGAGCACAACCTGTCAAGTTGATGCTGTGGGGAACCTTTCTTCTCTGGGCATGCTCTTGCATGCTGCCACAGCTTTGTCTTCCTCCTGGGACCTATTCCTGCTCCCACACCTGCAAGGACACAGCAAGGCTGCTGTGCATCTGAAGACCCAAAGCTATGTGGAGCTGCTTCGGTTAGAAGTTCAATGAATCTTTGGGAACATAAAGTGAGACATTTTACCCTGTTAGGAACATCCACAGGAGGGTTACACACAGCTCCTGCTCCACAGTGAAGCTAACATGAGTAACTTCCCCTTTGCTTTCAGCCTCCCTTCAGAAATCATTCACAGTGGGGGCTTTGTTTCCATTTTTGGTTTGTTTTTCAGAAGCAAATGTCAGTCATCCTATTAGCCCTCCATTGGCAGGAGCCACTTGAAACTGCAGTTTCCCCATAGTAAGAGCCTCTATTGCTTTGCCACTCTTATTGAATCAGCTCTCTGAGCACGGACAGGTAGTTTAGTGTCACTGGACATCACTTAACTACACATGCCCTCTTTGGTTCCTTCCCTGGAGCTGTAGAAATGATATTAGTTTTTAAGTATTAATTTTTAGTAATTGGACAGCAAAATAAATGATTTGGGGTTTGTTGTACCTTGAAAGAAGGAAAAAGTAAAAAATAATTTATCTTGACCTGACATGGCCTGACCGGGCAGAGAGAACTTCCTGATAATTTGCTTAGGGAAAGAGCTTGCCATAGTTAGCAGCTGAAACATGTGGATGCGGAATCTCAAAGGCCTCTCTCCATCTTTCTATGCTTCATTTTAAATTGTCTTTGGTGTACCCTGATTCAACAGGATTAAAAGGTGATTGAGTCCAATAGTATTTTTGAAAGAGCCAGAGAAACATCAGCTATTTCTCTCCAGTTTATTTAGCTCATCCTTTGCATTATGAAGAGGATTCAAATCCACCCAGATGTTCCCCTTTATTTAACAAAATACAAGCCAACACTAAAAACCATCTCAGTCAGAAACACTAGATCTGCATTTTGCCATGCTCAACCACAGCACCCTGTACGGTGGAAGAATTCACTCTTCATCTCCCTGTCTCCCATCTTGTGTTCAAATGTGGCTGGCTTCTCCATTTGGATTTTTTTCCCTTCTTCCGTAACAATTTGCCTGAAGGATGATATGAATGAGTCTGGCTTTGCAGGATGAGTCACAATGCACTACCAACATTTTAATGATTTCAATGATTTACTAGACAATAGTAGAACTGGAAAAAAAATTGACAGCCTGTCACAGACAATGCGAGCTAAGTTGTTTAAATCATCTCTAGGCATGTTCTAATTTAGCTCATTATTAATTTCCTGCCAGGAAATCACTGCCCTAAACCTCTCTTTAATTCAGACATAAGTCATTCTAAACTCTTGCACAGACAGCTGATTGAACTCAAGACTTTTGTCTCATTACAAAGCCCAGATGCTTTCAGGCAGAAGACTGTTCTAGGAATTTAATATTTTGAAACAAAATGTACTGTATAATTAATTGAGTATGAAATGCGTTGTTCATCACAGAATTAGTTTATCTTTTCAAGAGTTTGCTAGCTGTATGCAATCAATCATTCATATTTCACAAACTGTTGTAGGTTTATGAATTTTCACTTTTGATACAATTGAGTTCTAACTGTGTTGCAAAATGAATACAAAACACTATCTGGAGGCAAACTGAGTGAAACCCCTCTTGTTTTATCTGGTAAAATAAAATGTTAGGTCATTAATCACCTTCTTCTTCATCACTTTTCATTTTTTCTGGCAAATGATTTGTATTCCAGCCACGTGGGAGATACTAGCAGAGAACAAATAAATCTGAACTGACAAAGCAGGAAATATTTCCTAATTACCAAGGCTGCTGAAGAGGGCTAGAAAGCAGAGACAAAGAAAACCCAAGAAAAGATTGCTTTGTGAATCATTCTGTTTGCTAGGCATGAGATGTGCCGGTCATGTTAACTTTGCTAACTTTCTTCAAAAGGCACTTCAAAATTGTGTGCTGGGGTGCCACCAAGCAGGGGGAACCCGAATACCTGGGCATTGTACAGCAGAAGAAACTGCCTTGGCTTGTACATGGCAGGACAGTTTTTTGGACCTTATTTGAAGTGAGAGCAAAGGGGTGAAATTTTTACCAGTTCCTCACTTTCATGTATGGGCTGAGTAATAGACTGAGAAAAATGTTTTGTTTCACCCTTCTTTTAAAAGTAAAAATAAATTAATTGACCACAGTGAGAAATGGGTTGTGCTTTCTAGCCTTCAACCTCTCTGACCAGGACATGTGGAAGCTTCAGACATTTAGACGTCATTGTTTTCCTTTCTTGATATCTCTTTTAGCATAAGATGGAAACCAGTGTCCCCCACGTTCAATGCTGAATGGGGAGACCATACCCAGTACTAATAACAAATAACAGTCCTGTCAGCATGATTGTGTTCCAGTACCAGCACTTAATATCATACATGTATGAAAAAATATGGTGCAAGCTAATGAAATATTATGGTGGCATAAATCTCTGTCTTCACGGTTACTTTGCACAAGAAATACTGAAGAACTTTCTTCCAGCAGGACTCACATGTCCATAATCCTGGAGAAAGAATGTGTGATTCCTTTAGACGGAGCCTTTCCTACAAAGGGACTGATGGTTGTAAGAAAAATGTCTGCGAATAAATAACATGTTATACTCGACTAGGTGCTATAATAACACCCCATAGTCTTTTAGGAGATCTTGGTGGTGGATTTGTGCTATTTTGATGATAGCTGTCGATTCACAGCTCCTCAGTCCATTTGACAATAGGGCTCCTACTGTGTTATATAAAACATGCACTTTAGCTTTAAAAGCTCAAACCTTTAATCAAATTCAAAATGCCAGAGTGGAAAATTTGAATCACTGTCAGTATGACTTCACTCATGTCTTCAAGTCTGACAGTCTCAAAAAAATACTTTCCTAGCTATACTGTATCTAATGGAATTAGCTTAAACATAGTTGTAAGACTTTATAATAAGGAACCATATTTATTTCTTTGTTTCCCTACTTACATGAAGAGCAGTATGCTAAGCCACATTTTCACTATTTCTGTTTTTTTTGTGTTTGTTTGTTTGTTTGTTTGTTTGTTTTTCTTTTCAGTGAAACCCAGAACTGTTTCAATCTTCACCATGTCGGTCTTCAATGACAGGACAAACATTTCTAGGTGCTGTTTTTATAAAATAGAATGACTGATAACAAACCAATATAAAAAGCTCCCCAAAACAGCTTTATGACATTCAGCTTTTGACATTTAAGATGATTCAGTTACTCACGACCAGACACATAAAAATTGTGCAGCACTGTACTGCTATAATTTTAATGGCCTGCCTTTAACAGTCTTCCCAAATACAGACATGCAAAATAGAATTAATCATCAACAACAACAAAATAATTATTTCAAAATAATTTGAAATAATCTATATTTTTATTTCCCATTCTATTTTCCATTTGAAAACCAAGCCCTGTGAGAGAGTTAAAGTTCCTGTCATTATTATCATTCAGAGAGAGGAATCTGACTAGGATTAAGAGATGCATCAGAAAGCCTGCTATTTTCCTGAATTGCTTAAGTCTTTCCTGAGCTGTTGTCCATCAACAGAGTTCTCTCTTCAATTGAGATGGCTGCTTAGAGGTGATTTTCTTTGCACTGATCCTGCAGTATCCCTCTGCAATAGCAGAGGCTGACTTAACTCAGAGCAGCCAATAAATTCTCTAAATATTGCCAGTTTCCGAGTAACTTATATGAAAACCAATGGAAGCACTGGCAAATGCAGGGGTTTCCTGATGAGATGGAAGAGCTTAAAGTGCTGTTTAGATCTGCCATCTTCGTCTTGAAGTCCAAGTGGAGGGCTTGAAAGACTCTAGCCTTCTCATATCTCATGCAGTAAACACATGAGATATGTCTTCACAGAATCACAGAATTTCTAGGTTGGAAGAGACCTCAAGATCATCGAGTCCAACCTCTACCTAACGCTAACAATCCCCACTAAACCATATCCCTAAGCTCTACGTCTAAATGTCTTTTAAAGACTTCCAGGGATGGTGACTCCACCACTTCCCTGGGCAGCCTGTTCCAGTGTCTAACAACCCTTTCGGTAAAGAAGATCTTCCTAACATCTAACCTAAAACTCCCCTGGTGCAACTTTAGCCTATTCACCCTCACCCTGTCACCAGGCACGTGGGAGAACAGGCCAGTCACCACCATGGCCACAGGCATGGAATAACTGGGTCTGTATATCTGCCCGATTCCAGCAGTGGTCAAATCTTTATCAAGCCTTTTGATTTTTTTTTCTTTTTCCAGTAATCTCTTTCTCTCTCTACAAAATCAGGAACTTCAGAGGGCTTTAACAAGATCAGTTAAAGGGGGCAACATTGCTTTAGGGTACAACTGTCACCTCAGAGATTTCCTGTTGGCATGGTCATTCGTCTCTGTTTCCTGATCTGCTAAAACTGAGTCATTCTGTGCTTTACATTCCTGAAAAATATGAGTTCCCAGGCTCAAACTCCACACCTAGATAGATTCAGTACTCGACTTCTATAGTCAGGATAGGATGTTATATTACAGCTGCCAGAGTCCACCTATATTGACTCCACTGAAATATAGTTTCAAGCAAAAACTTAAATTCACTAGTCACAGAAAGTACAAACCTCTCATAACAGCATTATATAACAAGCATAAACCTCTCGGTGCGCTAATGAAATTCACAGGTGATATTAAATTCAAAATTCTGTACACCACAAGAGTAAAGAGATGATACAAAGGGTACAAGAGAATAAAAAATTCCAAATAATAATAATAGCTAAAGGAAAAGTGCAGAAAAAAAAAAAAAACATATAAAGAAACAATGGGAAGACAAAAAAAATATAAGAGATGAAAACCCAGGATGTACTATGGAAAGATGGAAAGGAATAATATAAGCAGACATGATTTCATGATATAGTCAGAAAACTAAATGGTATTACAGATACCTTTTAGGTGTAGGAGAGACATAGCAATGATATGAAGATGACATGGTATAACCTTTGTTCATTTTAGAACAATGCATTCCCAGAAAGAAAGTAACAAAATTGAGATGCTAAAAAAAAAAATCAAAATGAAGGAAAAATAGTGAAAGAACCAAAGCATGTGATTCACCAAAAAAAAAAGATCAGATAAAGCCATTACTGAGTGAAAGCATGACAACAGCCTAAAAAATTATAATAATAAAAATGTTAATGCAGTGAATAATAATTATATAACGTGGTACATGACAAATAATGAGGTAAAATCAGAATAGAGAAGACTAAATTTTAAGAAACCACTCTGAAAATTAGTTTACTAGAATGCAGAGCAATCGTGCAGAGGAAGCAATGAAAACAGCCCATTGACTGGGAATTAAATATGGCATATGCATGTGTGTAAATGGCATCTCTAATAGATTTCTTAATCAATCTATTTTGACCAAATGATGTGTATAAATACCTGGTAAATAAATGAGTCCTTATCCCATTTGATGGACTTTATCTTTAAGTGAATAGTCAGGCAAGCAATAGTAATTTTTAAATTATTTCTAGGTAAAAATAACAAATGTTCATGTAAGTATTTAATGGCAAATACCTTGATGAATATGCAACACACACAGAGTTCACAAGTATTTCCTGAAAACTTCTAATTAGGAACTCATCCAATCAAAGAACAGCAATAGCACTTAGAAACATTCACAAAATTAATGTCACATTGCAGATCTTGAACACAATATGCAATAATCCCTGTACTCTTTCTGTAGGCTAAAACAATTAAAGTAACAAAGTAACACCAAAATATTAAGAACATTTACGGATAACTCTAGAATAGAATGGATTGTCAGTTTAAAAAATAATAATGATTGAAATACAACACAATATTTTTGAAATAAATTTTGTTATTTTATGTGGCAAAAAATAAATAAATATCATTTTCATTAATATCAAAGCTAGTTAATATTTACTGCGCCTAAGCAGATAATTATACTGAGATCCCCCATCAGAAAGTCATGCACTGTCTCAAACTTGTCTGATGGAGATGGGCATTGCCTTGCATTTCTTCCTGAGACACCAAAAAAACATTGGTCCAAAAGTCTTCTCCACCAGCACTCAGGAGACAGCACGTATACAGGGTCTCGGGAAGGCCCTGCTCTGACTGCCACTCGAGTAAATTTGAGACAGATTATGTCAGTTGGTCTGTTATTGAATAGTACATTCAAGTTAAAACTTTTATTTCAAGGGACAAACTAATAAATCACAGTAGCTTCAGATGACCATTAAACTTGTCAAGATTTCACTTTCCTACTCACATTTCTTGTGACTTGACTCAATATGAGAATTTTAATGGTGGCCACGTAACGTAATGCCAGGATGACCTTCCCGGTCAGAAAGGGCCCATGGGTAAGCATTGAGATGACCTAACCTCTAGAGAGGACTTCAAAAATTAAATGAATATGAGCTTAGACTGTGTGACTGATGCTGTGGAACAGTATCCAGGCAGTACTGTACACACTGTACATGCTGGGAATCTGAATGAAAACTCCATCTGCAGCTTCCTGCCACTTTACATAAAATTACAAGGCTTATGTATACATCATGGCTGACATCAGTTCAAGGGGCTGAGCAGAAATTACAAAGATAACCTTTTAATGAGCAATGCAAATGTAATGAAAAAAGTATGATAGACATAAACTGGTTTTTTATGATTGCTAGTTTAACAGTGTATAAGATATTAAACATGAAATCAGAAGCAAACAACAACCTTTCTGTAAGTATCTGCATAGTTTGATTAGAGTAACAAACTCACAAAATCTCTGAAAAATTAAGCTCTACCCCTCTCACCCCCCCAGCTTTGACTGAACATTTTCACAGAAGCTGGACTTGTGCATGATCTACCAAACAACTTATGCCTTTGTTTTAACAGGGAGAAAGCAGAAACGATTAAATGTTTCCAACAAGGGAACGAGAGTAACTGCCTCCTCAAAAGTTCTCGGTGTGACCATCCAAAAAGTTATTTCCTTTTTCCTAATAATAACAAAGCTTTTGGGGGTAACTCTATTTCTGACTATCTTATTCTGACATGATTATTTCCCCTCCTTCACTGGTAATTTCTTGGTGATTGGAAAATTAGGAAGGGGCAAAGTTCAGTACTGTGTTCCAGCTAGCTAATTAAGAAGGGACAACTAAAGCACACTTTAGAGCAGAAAAGTCTGGAAGGTATTTGTATTCTTTAGATCTATCATGCAATAGATATACTGAGTTGAGTATATTCAGCAGCCATTACTGCATCTCAAAAATACGCTCGTAGTTTTCTTTCTGAAGAGGTATTCATCATATTTGCAATGTCACTGCAAAGCCCATCTATATATTTTTTGAAATCATTGCATTGTCCAAGACAGTCTTTCTCTGAATTAGTTAATGCACTATCCCACAAGTTAAGGGCTTATCAAGTTAAAAGGTATGTTCTAGGAAACTTTAAATTGGTCATTTGTCAGAGATTTCTTGTCTCAATAGTTAAATTGCAATGAAATTCACTGTATGACAATGATGTGTGAGGAAAGAATACCATGTTCTTCCTAAGTGAGAATTGAAGGTCAATCCTTTTGTGGTGTAATCAGTAATATGTGTTAGTAAGGCTAATAAAAGAAGAGCAAAAATGAAGTCTTACAATGACTGAAGCCAGGCTGTGGCATGCACATTCTGCTTGCTCCTTCTCTCCCTCCTTCCAACTGCTGACCTGGGGAAGATAGCACAAAGGCACCGAAATCATTGAACAGGACTTGCAAACCTAATTTTCCTCATGAACCCCAGGCCTTTCTGTGGCTTACCTACAACAGCAATAAATCAGTGATGTTATTTTCACTCTTACATAGAGAAAGAGTTCTCTTAATCATTATTGTCATTGTGCTGTGCTCTTATATTGTATCTATCTTGTATGATCACTTAATGATCTTTCTGTTGCCTAAAAAAATCTTGAGTGATTGTGTTTGTTTTTTGTTGTTGTTTCTATTTACATACTATTGAAGCAGTTGTCAAGCAGGACATAATAAATATAAATTCTGACAAAATAAATAGATAATGTGTTGTAATTGGATTATTTGTAGACTGTCTCACTCAGCATAAATTTGTGTAACAGTTAGAGAGAACACTGCAAATATTGGAAATAAGCAATAGAGCTAATTACAGGTTTTGTTTACATGTATCTTCCTGAAAACACAGTTAAATCAAAAGTATACGCTCTCTTTAGTTTTCTTAGTAAGGCTTACTTTAAACATTGTTTTAAAATGGCCACCTCTTCCCTGATTATAATATACATGATAGATGATGGAAAGTAAAAGATACCTAGTATCTGATCTGTGAACCACCCAGGGTTATAGAATCAATGCCTCTCACAACCAGTCAAAAATAAAATAAAACTCCATCACCAGCACACACACAAAAAAGGATAACATAGCCAATTCCAGCAACATGTACTATTGATTTTTTTTATTATTTTTTTTTAATAGGTAGATGTATAGAAGCCAACAGAACACATATCTGTGTTCATGCAGATGATCACTGGATTAAAACAGAGATGTCTATTTACTTGTTGCCCGGTCATATACAGGAGGAGGTTTGGCCTTTGTGCCTAAAAATGCTCACAGGCTGTAACCAAAACAGGGATTTCTGAAGAAGGAAATAAAAGTTTTTCTGTTTTGCAGAAACAGTGTATTTTTAAAGTTCTTGAGAAAGATCAGAAGCTAGAGCCAGGCTGCATGCCCTGAGTAGCAGCACAGTGAGGCCACTCGGAGACAGCAGGTACCCCCCTACCCTCCTGCTGCCTGACGGGGGGTGTGAATCCCTCCCAGGACCTTTCAAATGGCCAACGTATTACTTTGTGCCTGTTTGAATAGCATAATAAATTTACATTTCCAAAATGCCAGCCATTCCATGGTCTTCTTCTGTTCATCTTTTTTAAAAGAAGAATAACTCAGGAAAAAGTAAAACAAATATTTTAGCATCTCTCAACAAAATTGTGTCCTGCAAGAATCCCAAGTTTCAGTATAGTCTCAAGAGGGAAGAACTGTGTTAAATAGGATTAAAAGTTAATGAAATATTTTATGATGGTGTTTTACCATAGCAACTGGAAGTCAGATCTGAGCATTGTATAAATATTAATATTACTCCCCTCATCTCAATCAGTAAAAGACTTGGGGAAGGCATACAGAGGGGGAAGAATCTCATTTGTATGGTTCTAAAATTCAAATGTGAAAGAGGAAGAGAGATTAGGTTATAAAAATAAGGTACTGCATAACTTGCCTAATGGCCTATAATCTTCAGGAAGTACAGCTGCAGTGAGCTTTTAAACAGGTGCTCTGATTATAGAGCATAGCAAACACGTTAGGCTTTGTAGTGCATTTAATAACTTATAAACAGCTAGGCTAATTTGGGTAAGGCTAATGGATTAGTTCAAATTGTACTCATGTAAAAGGTCTGTGACTATATCTCTGTGCATTAAAGCTAAAAGACTGTTTTTGGTGTGCTGAGCTCCCCATCCTGTGCATCCCAGAGCAGAGGCATAGGCAATGCCTGGAGGCTGCTAGGTGCTCACAGCATGATAGAGAGTTGGAGATGCTCCTGCATCCCACCCATGGCTTTATTTGTTGATCCTGTATCTGTATAGCCTTTCCTTACAGGGGAGTGAGGGAAAATGAGCTCAAGGTACTCCATCTGCTGTCATTTAGATTTGCCTCTTCTTCAGAAATCTATGGCTAGGTTGCTATTTTTTTTGTTTGTTTGTTTGTTTGTTAAGTGAAAATATATCAGGTACTGATAGCTCATGTGTTCATATGTTTTGTATTTTCCGAGGTTCACTTTATCAGGGTGCTACAAGAAACAGAGTGAAGAACACAATGCAATGCTGTATCCTCAGCTACACTGGTCTTGTCTGGTACAGCAGCTCTTCAGGTTGGTAACACCTTGAACACTACCTGCAGGTGCTCAGTCTTGATCATTAGTAGTGACCTATGTCAGTTGTGTTTTGGTTTGGTTTGGTTTGGTTTTTAATCTGTATGGGACAGGACAGAAGAAATGGATGTTTGATAGGAAATAGTGGGGGTGCCTTGGAGACCCAAGCTGGAGCTGGAGCCCCACATGGGGCTGTGGTGCCTGCAGGTACCTGCTCAGGACACAGCCAGAGCTTTAGGACTTGCAAAGAACAGAATGTTCCCAGATGCATGGAGAAAGTCAACTCTTTTAAGAGTTTTATTTATTTATTTATTTGTTTTATTTACAGATATATATATATATTTTTTGTCAGAATGGTTCTACATACCTAAGATTAAATTCAACTCAAATTTAATATTTTTTTATGCATACTGTAGTTTATTGAATAGTCATAAATAGTTAAGTGACTCAGAAATTTTTGCAAGTTCTGGGATTTTTTTTTTTTCCAGCAGCTGATGTTTAAGTTTTAATATTTATACTCAGTTGAGTTTTGACACCTAAAATATCAGAAAGTGATGTGACCTTTTAAGATTTCTATTTGTTTTTTATTTGAATAGCTGCTGTTCTTTCAAGCATCTGTTTGGTGATATACCATGCAGGAACACTTATTATTAGATTGTTTATTTTAAGAACAATGATATAATAGATATGTCATTGTCAGTTGAAGTATAAAATGTAAAAAATAAGGTGCAAAGCTGGCGACTCAAATACATGTTTCAGGGAGGCATATTAGGTGGTGAATCCACTTCTTATTCCACTTGTTCCACAAAAGAAGAAAAGTGGATTCTTTCATAGCTACATTAATACCACATGAGCCATTCTGAATCAAAAATGCAGGGTCTCAGCTCCAATGCTGTAATCCAAAAGAACAATGAGATGGAAAGTATGTCCCATCTTCAAAGTAGTGATTCCCATTTAAGGAAGAATATTGGAAGAGAAAGAGCTTAAGCTGCTCATGCTGTAAAAATTCAAAGGTTAAAACCAAAAGATTTAGAGCAAGCACGCACAGCAGCTTAAGCCAGAAAACAGGTTCTCGTGGTGAATCCCAGAATTGCAAAGACATTTATCTCAGTCCAGTCAAGTTCCTTGATCTCTAGATGTCTCTAAATTGGTGTATATAAATGTTCCCAAAAACCTACAGTAAACCAACAGCAAAATCTGCCGGTTTATCCACTATTCTACTGACCAAATTACTTAAATCATGCTCCTTTCTACAACCAGATATAGCAGTGGCATAACACTTGAGCATCATTTTTTTAACATATTGCATCAAAAATATTGCATACACTATTCAAGATCACTTTAGACTTTATGTGTGATTCATTATGTGATCTTAAAAGCCTAAAATGTGATATAATGGAACATTTAGCTCAAAGATAAGGAAAACAGCACACTGCACTTTGCAGCCATTTGATATCCCGACAGGAAAGGGAACTGACACATGATAAAGAAATAAATAGCACTGGAAGTGAATTATGGCTAGCACGGATCCATTCATACATTATTTAGCAAGTATCACGACACAGTACACTTTAGAATTGGCCAGGCCACCATTTTGCTTTCCTTCAAATAGACTTGTTTCCTGTGTAAAGAACTGACAGGAGCAAATAAAATTAAAATATACACACAAATGGTAGGTAGAGGTATGAAATAACAAACCCAAGGGCAAGTGTGCACATCCTGTCAATTCCTGAGCCATGAGGGAAATAAAGTATTCAAACATTACAGTGATTCATAATGTATAAAGGGCAGATAATGTAAAGCAGTTGTGATGATCCTCTACAGCACAGGATGCAGAACTTCACTGAATTGTGTTTTCCTTCTTTCAGGTGGAGAGTTTTATGGAAAACATTTTTTTTTTTTAATTGCATCAATTGGAAGTCCAAAGCTGCCTATGTTAAATCACTTTATGGTTAGTTATCCTCACTGTCAAAGATCATACTGCTGTAGCAGTCTCTTTGATTAGCAAAACAACACAAGCATTTGATTCTTCCTGTTAAAGAGATTTTCTATTCCCTCCATTGTTCCTGTAGCTGAAGAACTCTCTTCAATTTATTAACACCTAAAAGAAGAGAAATCAAGAAGCTGATTAATGATGTATAAAGGGGAAATTCAAGAACATAAATCCAGCGGGAACTTCCCAGTGCAAAAAAAAATGCTCTTCCACAGGCTCAGGGCTTCAGAGCTAAAATCAGAGAGATGGGGAAAAGTAAAAATAAAATAAATAAAATTCTGTGTGCCGTTTCCTATTGGCTGGCTTAGGTGGCCCTGCAGGCACCACACTGCTTATCCTGAAAGGGTGAACACCCCCACGTCGGGAGTCAGCCCATCTTGGTACTCACTGGGCAGAGAACTTGCCCTCTGACATGCTTGGAATCCTGTTTTATGGATGCGCCTTTACAAAGATGTTCATTTTGTTTTTGTTTGTTTGTTTGTTTTTTCTTCAGTGCCGTTAATCTTGAGATGCCCTGCATTATTTTTTAAATTGTTATTTCCAAGGAGTTTGACACATATTCTAATTCAATTATTTCCTGCTTTCTGGATAATTTTAGCAATTGAAATAAATTTTGTGACTTTATCTTTTGGCGCTTCATTTCAGATATGTAAATATAAAGTATGTTTAGCTAATGTCTGTTCAAACTACAGAACATTAATAACATAAAACTATTTTTCTTGATTAATTTGTCAAGCATGGATCTTTGCACAGAGTACCTTGTTTTTTGTAGTATTAATCTGAGTTGCTGCTGATAAAATGAGAATATGTGAGGTTTCACAGCAAGAACATAAATTCCAATTAAAAACCAAACAGAAGAAAGAATTAATTCAGTAGACTATGTATGCTGAAAGCATGTTGAAGTAATAAATATTATAAATATTTCTTACATTTTCATAGTCTCCACATGCCAGTAGCTAAACAAGGTTGAGAAAAAAAAATCAATAATAAATTGCACTCTTTGCAAGCACTAATAAATATTCACATTACTTCTATAGCCCCTATGCACAGATCCAAAGTAATACATGTAAATCATAAGGCTTGTTTCATTTTTACATTTGGCCACCACCCAGAAGAAAGCAGGTGGACAGATTAAAAAGGGTTGTTGGAGAATTTTTTTCATTCAGTTATCTGTCTGTCCCTTCATTGTTTCCTTGATAGCACTACTATTTTCATTTTCATATACAACACAGTTGTTTGTGTCCAATTAGAGTTCTGTAATTTATGGAATACTAGCTTTGGAAACAGAATGTGATTATATACACTACAGTAACTCCTTTGGATAAATAAATGCAGTTAATCATAGTACTCCTAGCTATAGGACTTTATCCAGAGCAGAAATTGCATCTGTGAAATAATACATGCAATTAACTCCAGACCAATCTGCAGCTCATTATATTCTTTAGGACACATGAGGGAAGGAGAAAAGGGATTGGAAAGGAAGTGAAAAGAATTCTCAAATTTGATTGAATTATACAGGGAAGGCTTCTTAGAGGGAAAAAAAAAGGAAAGGAAATTATACAGCTGAAAATGAGCATTAATACTACAGCTCTCTTCAAAACCACTTTCAGTGTAGCTCCTTTTTAGTGTGAAGAATGTAAAAAATTAGTTGGACAGCTCCTGTGAATTGGTATGGAGATTAGGTTTGTCCAAAATATTTGAAACTTCATTTAAAATATGGATATGTTTCTTAAAGATTAATGTATATATATATATTGCTTTAAATTGAAGGATTTTATTGAAGTAAATTTATTTAAATTTTCAAAGGGTCTCAGCCCAAGTACTGCAGGCTGAAGAGGATGGACTGAAAGCCTGATTTGGGATTCCTGGGCAGAGCAGACACAGTGTTGAACCTAGTACTTCTTCAACTCAAAGCAGACAGCCCAACTGCATTTGCAATGCTTTACCCTATTTTGCGTGTGCAAGGGCTGTCAGATCTGCAGTCAGCACATTAAACTTGTGCTGAATTTTTAATTTGAAAATTAAGGATTAATTAATATGATTTCCTCCCTACTTATTTTCTGGCACCTTCCCCTCTCTATGAAAGGAGGCAGTGAGTAGGAAAAGGATGAGTAGAAAGAGACTACCTCTATTCCTGTGTTAATTATTTTAAATTTCTAGGTGGAAATCTGGCAGGAAAAAAATATTTATACAATATCCAATGAGTTTTTCATCCATTCTGTTGGAACTTGTTGCAACAGGAAAGAATCTCTAGCTTTAATGGTTAAACAGGAACATCATTCACTGGTACTTAAATGGCTGAAAGATGCTAATTAAAAAAAAAAAAAAAATCTTTTAAGCCATACCTGCTACGGTAACTGGCCATAATGTTTTGCACAGCCTTTGTTCTCCAGCATAACGGGACAAACATTAGTGCTCATATTGCACCATAACAGCAAACCTTTTCTTATGTTACATCCTGTTTATTTTCATATAATTCTTACTGGGGAAAAAATAAAAAAAAATAAATAAAGAAATTTAAAGAAATAAAACCTGGAATCTGAAACAGTATTCTGCAGAACATAAGCATTATGTTGGACATCTGAATCCGTGAAGAGATGGTTAATGTTGTGGTTCTTTGCAACAAATACTGTGCTTAAAAGTCATTTGTGACAAGGTCTTTGAGAGCATCTGTTGCTAGGAACACACAGGCTGAATCTTATTATTGAAAACTATTTGAGTGACAATCAGCACTATCTTTCACTATTCATTATCTTTTCTGCTTGGCAAGAGATCTGTACCTTCTTTCCATCATTCCTGCTACCCAACAAATACATCAGACATTTTTTAGTTTTCAATTGTGACCTCAAAATCACCTATTTCAGGTTTTATTTTATTTCTGTTCTACACTACATAGTAGAATTATTTGTTTTCCTGAAGCAAATGATTGAGGAGACAGTATGCCATGGATACACTAGCCACTGAGCCATGATATATGGGCAAATACAGTTCAAGAAGTGAAACTGCTTAGTTAATCTGAGCAAACTAAGGTTTGAATGTTTCCTAAATGACTAAAGAATAACAGCTTAATGCTCTTCATATTTGAGTCTTCATTTGTAGTTCACTCCTCATGCTCTTTAGAAACCAACCTTGTGGTACAGGTTGGAAATACTGGTTGTGGGAGGAAAGCTGTACCAGCTCTTCCAAAGGTCTATATTATTTTCATTTGTTAGGAGAAGGAATTTAGTATCTACAAGATTCTCTACAACAAACAAACAAAACCACATAGAAGTCAGGGATTATTGGCAGGTAGAACATGATACAGTATCATCAAAACACATTTTTACTGATTTGAAAGATTTTGCCAATTCTGTTACTATTCCTCCAGTAAAAATACCAGATATGTTATCTATTCATCTAACAATGAAAGCACCTTTACTGGTTAAAAATGTTCACCTCTGAGTCCAATATGAAAGCCTAGGGATCAATTAATTCTGCTTGAATTAGTGTGGAAATATTTAAGTCCTGGAACCACTGTACTAGACATAAGACAAATCAGTGCCTGTGAAGTCTTGTTTCTGCTACTAGCCTGGAGAGCTGACCTTGTGGAGCACTTTGCAGTGTCTGAACACCATCCAACAACAACCTGAACAGTAGTAGCTCCATTTCCTTCTGAAACAACCTAGGTGAGTGTCAACATCTCTAACCTTCTTTGTGTTCTCCTGCTGGACACTGTAGCTTGGAGGACATGAAGAAAGGCATTTGCTGAATGATCAATCTTTGTTGTGCCATTTCCTAAACTGAATTGGACTGGATGCCACCATCCCTCCCACTAAAATCTTACAACTGCTGCCCAGCAAACGGTAGCTTTATGTTCTTGCATTTCTATTTGCAGACACTGTGCACACTTGAGGATGCCCAGATAAACTTGCCCAACATACAAATCTGCAAGTAGGATTTCAAAGTTGTCTCATCTCATAGCAACTGGCAGCCCCCTTGGAGCACAAAGGCACCGAGAGTATTGAGCAAACCACAATGATCCCCTGAAATGTAAAATGCCTTTAAATTCTAGTGCCTTACAATCTGGTTTACAGTGTGACTCACAGTTACAAGTGAAACACACGGGTATACCTCAAAACAGATTACCAACAGACTACACAAATCCTATTTGACGCTCACATGTCTGTCATATTTTGTTTTGTGTACTGATACAGGGATGACATTTAATAACTTAAATATGCAGCAGCTGAAATGGAAATACAAGTTTCTAACAGCTAAAATACAAGCAGTATTTGGAGTTTGTACATTCTGGTGTTTGTTATAGAATGATGGAATGGTATAGTTAATGCAGATTTTACCTCCCAGACAAACTTAAGTTATACATTCATACATAATGCTTTTGAAAAAATCAGGATAAGCATCCAGTGGAGTCAGTAATACCATATACTTATATATTAATCTACTGACTCTACCATATAATATACAACACAAAACTGTTACCTCAGTGTTCAAAATTCTGTTTAGTTTCCTGCCACATTGCCTGTACACAACAGTGAAAATTTCATTTATTGAATTTTACTGACAATGGCAGAAAACGCAGATTTCCTATTTTGTATATCATGTGTATATATTGGAACAGGATAGCCATCCTAAATTATTTAGTTTCCAGTACATAACATAGTTTTGCAAACAAGAATCAGCACATGCCAACACAGAACTGTTAAATAATGTATTGGTTTTCTTTACACTGTGCATAAAGTACTTTACCTTAGCATCATGCTGTCCAAAGAGAAAACCATGAGTGCTGTAAAAACAAATGCATAACAGTACAAATATAAATTCCTATGGGCATAGTTCCCATTGTCTTCCTCCTTATGTCATCCTTCATCTTTCTGTTAAGTAGGCATATAATACAATCAGATCTGAAAAGCAGCTGATTTATTACTCTTTTCACAATGGTAAATGAAGACACAAGATGTAGAACAGCAAGAAATTTGATCCTTGGTCTTCCATAAGCCTTTCTTGTTTGCTCTGAAGTACCAGCTGTGTTTCGGGTCAGTAGAGATTAAAGTGTATTGGAGCAGCTCTAGTAGCTGCCATAAAACGGCTTTCATTTCCCAGCAGTCACTAAAGCAATCACCTATTATCAAAAAATAAAAATAAAATTGTGCTATACTTAGGAAATATCTAACAGCTATAACAAAATAGGTTGCAGATATTTATTCTATAGTTTGGGAAAATGGCACATGCACGCTACTTTCCCACTTCTGTATAACTCTTTCAGTACTGTTAAAATTCTTTGAGCTGGTCACTACTAGATTTCAAAATGGATAGAATTGATAATTAGGCCTCGATCTTCAAGAAAACTTGGTATACGCCCAGCCCTTGAGAAAACACATTTCTCGTTCAGGTGAGATACTTTACATCTGCCAGAAACAAACTTAACAGGACTACCAATATCTAGTCAAAAGAAAATCTAACAAACTAGTCTTCCATTTGTTTAATTTTCAGAAAGTGAAGATTTTACCTGTTTGCATTCCAAGTAGTTATATGATAATCTTAATTTACTATGAAATGATCATGAAAAGTGCTGCTTTGCAGAAAATGTCATCTGAATATATGCTGATTTATGTTTATTACATTTATTTATTTTATTTATTTTTAAGGTGGTAATGGTGTCAGAGCTGCTTACAGCCTATGGCCCACACAATACTAGGTCCATGGCTATTACCCAAACTACATATAATTTGTGATTTCTGCAAACAGAATTATTTGTTTAAATAATCAGTAAGGGTTATGTAATACTGACACACACATACCCCTCCCATTGTCACTTTTCACAAATATCTTTCATGGAATATAAACTCATTTAAAGTGTAAATACTTTTAGTTGCCTTCAATTTCTTCTGGCTTCTAAATGAGTAGTGTAGGGTAGAAAGGAGAAGGAAAAAGAAAAAAAAAAAAAAAAGTTCTTACCTTCCATTCACTAATTCATTCAAAACTCAAATACAAATATTTTGGTTGTCATTTCTTCTACTTTGAACTGTATAAATCAGAAAGTTTTGAACTGGGATATTATTCACCTGAGATCTACAAAATCATGAAGGCCATGGATATTGTTCTTTCAGAACTGTTACTCACTAAATTCCACAATATGAGAAAGAGATGGCGATCAAACAAACCAGCAGAAACTGTTTTAAAACACATATGGGGAAGCAGAGTAGATAGAAAACTTCTGAATTTCTTTGCCACATAGATTTGCTGTGGGGGTAGACGGATATCATCAGAGACAAAAAAGGAATTAGAGCAACTCATGTGTTCAGCTTCATAAATGGACCCTGCAACGTATCAGAACTATTTTTGCTGTGAGATTACAAGGGAAACAAACCACTTCAAGTGGCTAGGCTTGAACACTCTTCAGCTTATCTAAAGAGCATCTCCCTTCACCTTCATCAGAAACTGACTACTGGTCTGAGATGAGCCTTTTCTGACCCAGTATAGGATTCTGCCTGTCCCAAGGACTTGAACTGGGAACATTAAATGTGACCACGCCTCAAGGCATCTTTCCAGGTGCAGTTCTTTTTGGCCAGTTACAATAAAACACAGAGTAAAAGCAGCTGTTCCTTGAGAAAGCAAGGATTGTACCTTCCTGGTGCCCTGGCACAGCACCATGCATGCAGGTGACACCTCTCACCACTTCCAAGCCCCTCGGTTCTCCCAGGAGCCCTCCCTCAGACATGGGAACTTGTACGAGAAACATATGCAGACATTTTAGTCAAGTATTGTAGCATATTTTCTAAAATTGGATTTCTTTTTGCAATATTTAATATTGTCTTCTGCTTGTACACAGCACATTTTTAACAAACATTCCCTGGGTAGGAGTTTGACATATGCTTAAAGATCGCAAAATGAGTTTTGCATCTGATTTTAGTGATACAATCTCATTTCAGCAACATTCAGGAGAAAGAACTTCACTTTACACTTTAAGCACATCTTGTTCCCTGAGTACACTCTTCCTATAGGTGCATTTGCTTGTTTTTCTTATTACACACAATTTGATACCTTTCAGTTCAAATGTCAAGTTAGACACTGTGTATGGAGTTGGAACAGATAAGTGATTTCTCACTGATACTGATGTATGAAAAGACAGACTTTTGCCAGACTATTCTTGGAAATAAGTTTGAATGATCATTCCCTATGAAATTAAAGTAGGGGTTTGTGATTCTAAAATATTACAACAGAGGGTTCTTTGGAAAATGCCTTATTCTTAACAAATTGCCTGGCACAGAGAGAGAAATCATATTACTCATTAAAAGCAACAAATATGAGAATCCGGTTTTCATAAAAAAGAATCCAAGCTGTGAGAGCCAAAAGAATTAGACTTTTGTGTGTGTGTGTGACTGTAGCTACATGCTAGAATATGAAATATTAATATGAACTATAATAGTTATCATATTTCACATTTTGCCTAGATTTTTGCCACTTCAGTCTAACTCAAATAAATACCAATGAGATACATTCAAAATAAATCCTTAACAAATGGAAAAGCATGTACCTTTTTCTTTGGAATTAGGTGACTTAAATAGATTACTTTTATTTGCACATTCTTTTCTTTTCTTTTTTTTTTTTTTTTCCCTGCAAGTAATGTCATTGTTAAACAGTCACAGATACAACCAATAAAAATATCTGAATCGGCATAGAAAACATAAAATAACAGATTTTATACAGAGAAAAGTAAAGCATTCTTTTGTTGCTTGGCACATAAGGATGACAGATTAGACTCCCAGGAAGGAATCTGGAAAAGAGAATTCACTGTATCCCATGTTTTTGCATTCCTACATTTAGCTGTTTCTTGTTCTCACTTTACTGTTGAACTCCTGGGTGAAATTCTGCACTTGTGAAAAGGCAAAGGTCTTGAGAAATGGCTTAGCTTGATTCGAGGTGAGATGTGGTGGCAGGAGTGGGGTATTCTGTCTGCATCACTTCACCTCTGCACAGAAATCCCAGCGGCGTTGAGCTGATGAGCTGTCGCAATGGAACCAGTGTTAATTGCATACAAGAAAGTGCTCCCACATCAGAAATAAAGACCAAATTTTAGGCAATGGAAAAGGTTGCTATTGCCTACCAAAAACAAACAAACAAACAAACAAAAAAACTGTGTGGATTAGCCTGTACTGCATAGCTCGTATGGTTTTAAAGCAGCACACATAAGGAGGGGTGGCTGTTCCAGCTGTTCTTTGTGCTAACTGTAGAAAGTCTTCTAAACTGATTTTTGCTTTAGATGTGAGTCACAGTTCACTATTATTATTTCTTACTGGATGGAGAAGCCCAGATGATGTGCAAAGAAGCAGAAGCTGTCGAAATACCAATGAGCACTTGTGCTCTCATGAACTGCACCTCAGCTGTCTTATACCCAAGCATGGACCAGTGATTTTCATTGACAAAGTTGCAATATTTGACAGCACCTTGGAACATGACACAAAGAAGAAAACATTTCATCCACCATTTATTGTTCATTTCAATTTTTCTCTATATCCTGCTACTTTATTTCTGCAACTGTATTACCTTATTCTGCAAAGTATTTTAGAGATGCAAAGTGTTAGGAAAGAGGAAAAATATATCTCTTGTTTTAGATGGATTTTAGAAAGCTAGAAGATGCTTCAGATACTTAGCATCACCTGTTATTTTGAAACAATGGAAAGTCTGGAAGTCTGGATCACAGAGAATGAATTAGTTACAGGAAATTAAAGTTCATTAAATAATTTGTTCACAAAGTAATCAGTAATCAGCAGTAATCCTTCCATTAAAAAAAACTATCTTCTTAATGGCCAATGTAATGTTTGCTTCAAATTAAAAGAACACGTGTTTCTAGTTTGCTTGTCACAGCAGAAGATGACAATACATCTGCAGTATGCTGACACTCCTCCTTATCTGCCTGCACTGCTCTACTTGGAGAAAATCACTAGAAGCTGCGATAAGCAGGTACCCGAACCAAGAGCCGACAGATGGTTGCCTTTTACAAGGTGAATCTTTTTTTTTTTTTTTTAATGTTCAGCACATAAATTTTACCATCTGAAAAATAAAATTACATTTAAGGAAATGTTTCTTAGTGTTAGAAAGCCAGGTATTTTCACTGACCAAAAGCACAACTTTTATGTGAATCCTCTGGGAATGTTTCCAGTTTATGGCAGGAGCTTGTAAATCAAGAACCAAATGTACCAGTAAAGCAAAATTAATTTCTGCACACACTTTCATTTCCTGTCTTCTCTCTCTTCCTTTACACTCAGTAGTTGCCTTTTTAGGGACCTGACACTTTCATTTTTCCCTTTGTAAGAATATGCTTGTACACGTACATGAGTGTACATATGCATGTAGATATGTATAAATAACTCACTTATGGAGCAGCTATGTAATGACTGGACTGCAATTAAGTACAAGTGTGCTACAGCAAAAAGGTCACAGATGTAGACAGAAGAGCTTGGTTTCCCTTCAGGACTCTTCTGCTTAAACAAATAGAATCACAGCAAAGGTAGCACCTAGTGTATTGGTGTACCCATGATAGCTACCAATGCAACAGCACCGTGCATACAATGATTAAATCTAGCTATGGTATGGATACTGAAGGTCACCAAAAGCATCTCCAGAAGCCACTTTGAATTCTTCAGAAATGGGTAAGAGGAGTAGAATGGTGGCATCTATTCTAGTATACCTTAACAAGGCTGAATATTCAGCATAATAAATGCAGCTGGAAATTTATCACTTTGAACATGCAAAAGATGGGACTTCAGATCATTAATATAAAAACTGAAAGTCTGATCAAGTAATTGCAATAAATAGAAAGCACTAATGATATTGAAAATAAGTCATAATGATATAAAAAATAGGCATTGTGACTGACTACTGCATCGGCTGTTGAATAAGAATTACTGCTCATATTGCAGCTGTGAACAAGATAAAAATAAAGAAATACCACTTCCTTTATGGATGGAAGAATAGACAATAGAGGGCCTATAAAGGGAGAATAAAAGCACACCTGTATAATGAATCTAAGTTCTGCAGTGGCTATTTGTACAGGAGTGCTAGCATGGGGAGAAACCTGCACTGCTGAGCAGTATATTTTATTTCACCCTATACCCTGTAGTTCCTGTGGCTCGGATTTACACCAGCTGTGACAAGATGCAGCAGAAGTTTCCATTTAGCTCTATTTTCTGACCAAACAGTCCATTTACTCCAGCTGTGCATTCTTTATCAGGATTTGGCCCTTTGTGTAAAGGTGAATGCTTCTTTGGCTGTGGTCCCAGTGGGGTGTTTGATAACTTTGTCAGAAAGAATCAAGAGAATGTAATATGACTGAACAAATAATAGGCTGTCAAGGAGACTTGAGTTACAGGAGCTGAAAGATAGTCCAAAATGCTTTGCTCTACAAAGAAACCTAGAAAAACTTTGTCTTAATTTGGCCTTGAGAACTTTGACATCAGCCTCTGCTTGTCTGCAAGCATCAGCTCAAACATAGGAGTTTATATAGATAGTTAGTCCTCATGAGAGATTTCTGGCAGGCTGCTTTCCCTCAGGTCAGTTACGTATGGCATATGCTGCTGTTTTTTCACCTCCATTTCTTTATGAAAAGCTTCATAGACTGTACTAGAAAAAAAAACCCTCTTTTTCAAAAAAACGTTCAAACAATGAATTATGCTTATTATAGAAAAGGTTTTTTTTTTGTTTTTTGTTTTTTTTTTTTTACTTATTTCTATATTTTGTAGTAACTCTTGAACCATATTTCAAAGATCAGATTCATCTTCATTAAAGTCAATAGATATTCTTGATCTATACTTTTCTTTTGCTTTGCAAGCTGATATATTGTAAGAGGCAAATAGAAAAAAATTCAAAGATCAATATGTGTAGCCAATATCAGTTTTTTACTTTGAAAAGGGTTTTTAAAGGGGAAATTCTTCGATGAAGGCCACAAAAGAAAAATCTTTGACATTGCTCCCCACCCCATACTCTATTCCCACACCTTGGCTGTGCTTATTTTTGAAGCAGGGTGTCAGTTCACCTTTAAGCAGCTCACCTTTTCGCACTGTTGGTTCCCTGCTCTGGAAATTATTTCCTCTCCCTTCATATCATCATTCAGTTCAGCTAGAATAGTTAGATGTGCAAAGACATGACACAGGCATATCTCCCATTTCTGCATTCAAAATAATAAACAAATGAGGAACAGGAAGAACATGCAGTACAAAGATTAAGAAACTGCATTTCTGTGCATGTCTTTTTCCTTACCACTTAATGCAATAAATCATTTTAATTAGACATAATTAAAACAGTTTGCATTTGAAATTTAAATTAAAATTGGAATCAACATTATCCAGTCTCCCCCTTCCACATTTGTCTCAACTATCAGGAGAATATTTCATATCTATCTACTCTTGGTATAGATTAAGTTATAACTTGCATTTTTTGTATACAATCTCTGCTTGTAATCAAGCACTAGTATATGGACTTCTATAATCAATTCCACAGTTACACAGCCTTTCCTAAGTTCCCATCCATATATCTCTGGGTTTTAAATCCTTTATTGCCTTTTATAATTTTTCTTTTCATCTAAAATTAATTAGAGCACAGACTCCGTTGTCTTTTTCTTATTCCGTTCAGTTCTTAGGGTGCTTTTGTTCTCCACCTGAACAGCAGTCCTGTGAAGCTTTATTTAATACCCCGCTCCCCTGCCTACAAGTGTAAACTCAACAAGAAGAGTGTCATGGCAGATACAGGGCAAAAACTATATAATGAAAAATAAGGCAACCTTTTGTCTTCCACTATACAAAAATACAATGTTATGATATTAGAGTGCACAGCAGTGGACTGATTAATTAAGATAATAAAAGTGATGTAATTAAGCATGACATAGATTCCTTTTATTAGACCTTCTGTTGTCAAATAAACCTTTCAAACCCTGTAAATAAGCAAGCCAAACGATGGTTTCCATTGATATGCAGGGGATTTGAGTTACTTAATGTTGTAATTTTTTGCCTGATTTTCACTCTTTAGAGCATCAGCACTAACACTTGAAATAAACACATTGATTTGGCTGTATTGTCAGTGGGTCACTAATCAGAGAAATCATTGATTAGACAGTAATCTGACAATTAAGTCCGACATTGTCTCTGGTGCCTTGGCAATAGGAGGCTGCATTTTTCTTTAAACTCAGACCTTGACCTTGTTGTCTTCAACATCTGGAGCCAGAAATCAGGATTCATGTTAAGTACACTCATCCTTGTTTTTTTCTTTTCCCCCTTAGTTTTTTGAGCTTGTTCTTTTGAGATTGTCATGTGTTTTTCTGCATTTCTCTTCTTCTGAAAAAGCCACACCATTCCTGCACGTAGTTGACATTTTGACAGGTTAAGACACTTTAACCATTTCCTCCCTCACTTCCTGAAAATTGATTTTTAGGATTCACTCATCTAAATTACATGGTGGTGTTAGTTTATAAACCTGCATTCACACATGTATATGTGTCACACTTATTTGGCTCTTGAGGGGCTCGGGATGTCATTCAATGGCTGTTCCAATTGTAAGCATTTCCAAGCTCCTTGAGCACAATGGCTCAGCCCAACTGATGTGCATCTGCAGCATTCATGGAGAAAGGGAAATGAAATGTGATGTTAATCTCCCTGGATAGTACAAGAATGAGTAATTCTTCCAATCTAGTAATAAGACACAATGTTAGTCTTGAAATTAGACACTTGGGCTCCAGTCCATCATTAATCAGAAAAGCACTTGAGCATGTCTATACCTTTAGGCATGTACTCAAGTGTTTTGCTGCAGTGGAGCAGGCTAAAGTAAATGCTTAAATGATTCGTCGAGCTTGTGTTTCAACATGTTATTGTTAGCATTTGTATATAGCATCAGGAGTGCATATTGTTTTCTACACAGAGAATACTGTTATCACTCTGATTTCAGTGAATTAAATCAACATCACTAAGTGAACTCAATCGCATGAAGTTGTTTGTGCTGTCATACTAGAAATCCATTGTCACTCTGTGATGCAGGGCAAGTCAGTGATACCCCATCAACTCACCTGAAAACAAGATTTCACTTATTATCATAAAATGCTCATCATCACTTATTTCCAGACTCAGCTATATTTTCCTATAATTTAGAAACATGATCAGAAAGCAGAATTTAGTATTTAGATACTAGGAGGCATTCACCTGTATTTAGAAGCGACTCACATTTTCTACTGTTGGCAAAAAATTAAATCAACACTTAATTACTGCTTTTAATTTATTTCATGGTCCTCCATGAAATATAAATCAGTATATAATGAGGTACTGCTATATCTGAAACCCAGAAGTAGAAGAATATAAGGTTAAGTTAATATTTAAAGATATATTTCAAGGTTTTTAGCTTTTATCTTAAGTTTTCCCAATAAAATGGGCCTAAGAAGCATGATAAATTTTAGGGAAAAAAGTTTTGAAGCATGCAGTAAATAGTCAACCTACACGGACCAGTGCTTAACTCAAAGTCTTCTGATATTAGTAGAGTGAGAATTTAATAAAACAGTACTTATCTCCTAAGAAGCCTATACAAGCATTAATCAGACTGAATGATGCATGGCTCCCACATGAATCGTTTACTCTTAGTTCACATGTTCTGTTCCTTAAAGAAAAAAATTGAAGGACTAGAAGAGGAGATGGCTTCCTTTTTTGGAGAAACTAAACACAGAAAAGCTGCCATAGGCTTCAGACTAAATTAAGAGAGGAGACAGTCACAGCAGGACCGTGTCCTCAAACAACCGAGTGTCCTCTAATTAGAGATAGGGAGCTCTTATTCATTTGCTATTAAAAATAGGCCATTGAGTCAGTGTTTCATGGCTGCTTTCAGGAGTTCACTTTTGGATGGAGGTTTATGCAGATCCACCTCAATCCAACAGATGTGGTTTCTGCAACAGCAAGTATACACAATGCTGCAAAAATGCCAACACCCCTCCCAACCAGAAAATATACTACATTCAGGAATCTGTTCCAAGTTTATGAAAATCTACGGCACATTTCCACACACTAAGTTATTTCATTGGTCTTTGTTATTAATGGAAAACTATAGACCTGTCATCACCTGCTAAAATATTTGTATTCACAAGGAATAGGTATGCTTATTCTTTATTAGAAAAAAATCAAGCTTTCTTAAAAATTCCTCCAAAATATTGTACCCTGCCCACACACACTGTTCTTCCACCTCATCCAACCAGCATCCTACTGAAATTGTTTACAGCATTCTGCTTACTTCAACTCCCTTTTAGTCAGCTGTTCCTCAATAGAAATCCATCAGATTTTTTCTTCACTGATGTAGTAGTAGCCTTTACCATGTTTCTATTTTCTACAGTGAATATCCAATAGTAGAACAGTAGCACATTCAACACTATCATTTTCAAACAATACACAAGAGGAATAGATGTTAAAAATTGCCTCAGCCACATAATATATTGTCAAAAAGTAATTCTTAGAGAAAACACTGCCTTTAAAAAAAAAAAAGTGACATTGTTAATGAATATCGTCAGCATGATAAAGTAATAGACCCTTAGCCATTTCTCTATAGACCTACCTGAATAGATAGGCTTTATAAAAGAATATTTTCTAAGAAAAAAAAATGTAGAAACTGAAGTTTTATAACACCTTTTTGCCTTTTCTCCAGCTCTTGTCTACTATAATTTTATATCCAAGCATTTTTATAACTTTTTTTTGTTTAATTTTGAAGTACATAGTGATAAAAGGTATAAGCACGGCTTAGAGATTTTTTTCCTCCCTCATATTCATTTCACCTAATATTGCCCAGTACCTGGCATCGAAATGTGAAAAATTAATCATAGTAATTAGGAAGCGATATTACTCTTGGTGTCTTCATATAGAAGAAAACATGAACAACAACAGCAAAAAAATGATTCCCCTCCAAACTAATCCTTTGAATGAAGTAAAGTTGTCATGCAGAAAGACATCTGTCAGAAAACCATTTAAAATACAATAACGTGAGTGATTAGTCTAATATACTTCTTATGTCAAATCCCAGTTACCAGAATGACAAAAAAGAGTGAAGTATTTCATTCACTGCAATCTTACACAAATTCCCACCCTACTGGATGCAATACCAAGGACAGAACAATAATCACCACTCAAAAAAAAAAAAAAAAAAAAAAAAAAAAACAATTAAACAACAACAACAACAAAAAAAAATGGTGGTACTCATGTCGTCTTTCCTGTAGCAGTGTTGAAGTTAACATATACTTTTGTCTCAATACTACAGTCTCATCTGGCTATTTCTGACTACCTAAGATCAGTAACATTAAGGTCCTATATAAAATAGGAAAGAACAGTCATTTTCTTGAGCTGTCCAAGAACAGAATCCATAGGTCCGTAGTTCTTCTCAAAGAGCTGCAGAGCATGTTAGTAAAGGCACTAGTTTTATACTGGTTTTGCCTATGCTGTTTATTAAAATTGAAGTGTTATTTACAGAAATACACAAACTAATAACTCATCTGTAATATTCACCAATAAGCATCACTGGCAAATACCCAGTTATTTGCAACAAGTAATCATTTTGATATCATTTGCTCTTCTGATTCACAAGACAAAATGCTTAACATTCCAATTGACAGGTCTTTGTCATTATTATTCATTATGTTTTGTTAAAGCCATTTAATCATGTGCAGGACCCTACAAAGGATTTCTTCCCCTTTCTCTTTTTAACAAACATGCTTTTTGAAGGTAAGCTTGCATAGCAAATAACTTATCTGATAGAAATAATTACAGACAGCAAGAAGGAGAAAAAAATCTAATCTGCTGGGAATTGTTCTTTGCTTTCATTGTCCTGCAGCACCATTTTAACAGAGAGTGCTCTGAATAATTTAGGCGCTGCTAATATGATTGCAATGTCTTCTGATGTTCACCACAATTGCTTGAGGTCACCATGCTATCTGGTTATATTTGATGCCCAAGGAAAAAGGAAGCTCTAAAACTGAAAGCAGCCTATCAAATAAGAAAGATCATTCCAGTTGAATTTCAAGAGATTTTATAGGCCACTTAATGTGTACAGTAAGGACAGAGAAAGTCAGATGACATTCAGGAAGATGATGGTTTCAGAGGTTTATTTTAGCAAAAATACAAAAAGAGGAAATTGATTATTACTTCTGCATTTTCCTTGCCTATGCTCCAGAGTCATAGCATGAACTAACGTGTTACTTAAGGCAGTAAACATCAGCTGTTAAAAACATTAAGTTAGAAAGGCATATTCTCCCTGCTTTAACAGATTAGCACTCTGGGGTACGGTGCTGTACTGTACCCTATTCAGCCATCACATGGATAGCTGAACCATGAGTTTTTGAGTCTTTGTTCCCTCCAAGAACGCATTTAAATTGAAAGATTAGTCACTTTCAAAATTACAAATAGCAGAGGATGCTATATAAAAGCTTTTCCTTTTCTTCTAGGTATACGAAGAAATGCACAAAGGGGCATCCAGCCTCAGTCTTCAAAAAATACTGTATTGTGAGCTGCAACACTACTAATAACTAAACTTATTGTGTGCCAATCAAGGAAATAAGTATACATATGTAAAATACTTGTTTTGAGATTCTTCCTCAATTTATTTGCTTACAATTAGACGAAGATTGACTTAGGATAATGCAGGAGTTTCATCTAGCACTGCTTTCCTATGGGAGCTAAAGTAAGCCAAATGAAGTTAAGACCCATAGAAAGCATAAAATACACGTTTTTGACATAGTATTTTACACTTAATTAGTATTGGTAGTTTCCACTCAAAGAGAAATCTGGTTCTCATTGCCTCTGAATAATCCATGGTTGAAGTGGCAGGTAATAAAAGATGGAAGACTTGTTGACTGCTGTTACTGAAGAAAATAAATAAGTTGGTTTTCCATACATTTTCAAGCCTGCTCCTTCACAAAGCAGCTTACCCTATATGTTAAGATTATGATAACAGAACAATCTTTAGGGCCTTCAGTAGCCGAAGAGGTATGATTTCCCTGTTTCATACTTAAGAAATAGGGAGTTATCCCTATACAGCTAGATATAGCATCTTCCAGTTAGAAGAAGCAACCGGTGGAAATATCTTCACCACCACACACACCATAACCCCAAGATACACAACAGTCAGAGAGAAAAAAAAAAAAAAAAAAAAAAATTGAAGTAAAGCAGCAGAAAAGCATTTTCTCTGAGGAATCTGTTTGCTACCTTGGGTATCACCTTACTTCACCTGTATTTGAAGATCTACTAAAGACCATCCACTCAGGTCAATAACTTCCCAGCTTTCCTAACTCAGCTTCCTCAAATACAATAGAGACATTCATGACAAATTTATGACAACTCTTTACATTTGTGTGAGGAATAACAAGCCCTCCAGAACCAACATTACTCAAGCAGAAGAGCTTCCCTCTTCTGCCACCTTACTTCTACAACCTATAAATAACCTGCTCTACCCACCGCCCCACACCCACTACAACTCCTATCATCTAACATTCATACCCACTTGCCTTTGGTGCCCATTAAATAAGGCCACTAATTGCTCCCAGGTGTGTCATTATTGGTAGCACTTGCTTGGCTTATTTTAAAAGCTTCTAATACCCATCATAGTATTGCAATTCTCTTTCAAATATGAGCTTATTCCTACAATTGTTTCCTCAGGAATTTTTATTTTCTTGTTTTTACATAAAAATAAGGTGTGGTACTAACTAGTCTCAGGAGTCTATGCTCTATTTGATGCCTAGATTATTGAAAGGGAAAGGATTTTGCATCAGGTGTTTGTGGTAAAGCTCCAGTAGCATGGCTGGGCTGTGAGGGGCCTAGTCAGTGGCCAGGTTCCACAGGGTACAGCTGAGCCTATCAGCCCCAAGTGTGGCCCATCAATGGAAAATCTATTTAAGGAAGGGAAAAACCTTCACTGATAGTAAGAAGTGTGATGGGGACAATCTTGTGAGTACTAAGCTTGGAGAAGACAGCAGGGTTCTATAGCCATGTGTCTGAGGAGAAACCACCAAGAGCAGGCTTCTGAGAGGAGCTGTGGCCTGATGAAAGGAGATGGTGCTGGAGCAGGGTTGTCCTGGAGGAGCTGTGGGCTGAGGAGAGCAGCCACGCTGAAGCAGGTGACAAGTGTGAGGAGGACAGAGAGGGACTGCTGCATGGTGACCCAGCCCTCAGGGAGGTGGGAGGAAGAGTTGATGAGGAGGAGGGTTGAGATGGGGGGGGTGTATTAACTTTTGTCTTTGCTTCTTACTATGTTAAACCACTTTAATTAGTGATAAACTAACATAAATGTTAGTTGTTACATCTGTTTTACCTGTGGTGGGTAGTGTAAGTGATCTCCTTGTCCTTATCTTGCCTTGTGGGTTCTCTTTATCATGGGTTCTCTTCATTGTGTTTTCTCTCCCTGGGAAGGGTACAGGGGTTACAGCGGCTGAGGCACTCAGGTGACCAGCTAAGGCCAATCCCCTGCAGTTTGTAAACTAGTCAACTTGCAGTCTTGCTCTTTAAGTACATCTTTGCACTACCAAGCTCTGTTTTAATATATTCAAAACATAACTGCACAAACTGGAAGCCATCTATAAAGTCTGTTTTTGCTACTCCTTTTTCCCTGAAGCTGAGAGTATCTATGGGCTTAATGCTACTGAAGTGAGGTGTTTGGAGGGATTTTCTCAAAGTGAGCACCCTTCTATTCTTAGAATTGTAGTGGAGTAGTTTCAGTTGCTCATGCCAGCTACAACTAAAGACTAGCTGAGATAAGAATTGTCACAGCTGTTGCAAGATGTAGTGCATTCACCTGCATGCTGGGGAAATTTTGGGGAGGCCAAGGTAAGCATGGGCTCTGAATGGGTTAGTCGCATTCTTATGTGTTGCAACCTGCATGTGGATTAATTCCTAAGTTCATTCACTTAATGACTATGTGCAATGAATAAATCTGAAGGGTGATAGCATGGAACTTGTAAATGCAAAAAAAAGGTAAAACTTGCAATTAAATGGTTCCCTCTGAATCATTTGCTTCGACTGAAGGGTGTGCTGGTGGGTGGTTGGACCTGTAAGTGTAGTTACAGAGACTGGCTGGAAGTTAAGAGATTGCTATTTTGTTATTAGCATGATGTGTTCAGAGCTAATGATTACTCAAATGCTGGATGTTGGGCACTTTGGAGCTGTTCAAGAGTGAAAAGCAAATCTTTCTGCTAGACCTCTTGCTAAAGGCTGTTTTTTGTTGTTAGATTCGGAGAAAGGAAAGGTTCCTTTAAGAAGACCATTGCTAACTGCAGATAATTTGTCTGACTATCAGTGGCTCACTTTTTTTTTTAATTTGATGGTGTGATCTAGAATGTTACAGTAGGAACCTCAAGTCATCCAAACTACCGAGGTGTCTATGAACAAACACTATGTGCTGTTATTTCAACATGTTCTTTTAGATAATTAATCCATATTGTATCCCTGACAGTTTTTTTGTTTTATTTTATGTAAAAAAAAAAAAAAAAAAAAAAAAAGGTGGGAGAGGACGGTGGTCTGTAGCAAAAGTCCTGGAAGGAAAGCTGCAAGAGATGTGTGTGGTCCCAAGAGCAAAACCCTGAACCTTACCAGTATCTTGTGATGCACTATTTAACACTGCCATCAAATGGCCAAATATATTTATTATTGTACAATGGCATTTCAGCTGACCATCTGTAACACTTGTAATTCTAGGCAACCCAACTGAATCACGCAGGCTAAAAAGCAAAATAACAATGGCTTTCCACTTTCAGGGTTCAATGGAAACACAGGCCTGATCCTGCAGCTAGCTTCAGAGTGAAGAGAGTTTGTATACCAGGAGATGTCTCACTAGTGCCTATGGGGCTCTATGCAGATACAGGTGTTCATTCAAGCTGATTCATTCATAGGATCTAGACTTGTTCCTTCTATGGTATAAATATACATCTTAGAATTCAGAAAAGTACTGAATTTTATTGTTCCTTGGCATGTCAGTTTTTTGCAGCTTCAACGTTTCCTCTCCCTAAGAGGCAATATTACTGAAGGTTTGCATTGTCCCCCAGATTGTTTACTAAACATGCAAAGCAGATGTAGAATGGAGTAATATAAGTTAAACATGGTCAATCACTGCAGAGGCGGATGAGCAAGTGTAAAAGCTACATACCAGTGTGCAACATAAGGAAATAGACCAAGTTTAATTGTTCTGTCACAGGAAGGTTTTGATCAAAAGCTTTGTGGGGCCTCTGGATGAGTTAGGCAACTGAAGTGTCCAGCAGTGAGCCCAGGTGGAAACCATGCTTATCTGCCTTCCTGTACTCCTAGCTGCTGCTGAATAGCATCTTGCTGCCTCTTGGGTGTGCTCCAAGAATAGAATTACCATACACAACTGTTTTGCATTCTCAGTACAGACCTGTGTAAATAGTGTGTTTAAATACTATATGTGTCTAATGTAAGCTGTCCAACTGCTAAACTTGTAGTTCAGTAATCTCTCAATGCCAAGAAGTATCAAAGGTATTTTTTTCTGCTCTGTATCAGCTCTGGTAATTAGTGTTTTGCCATAACACTCCAAGGGTGGTAACATCAGTTTTCATTCTAGCTACTTTAAGAGCATTTTGGAAAACCTTACAAAGCTACAGCAGACCATGCTTTTCTCTCTGGATGTTTGTAATGTTGTTCCCTAATGCAAAATTTCAAAAAATTCTGTGGTGTCCAGGGTATTTGTAAGGTGTGGCTGAAACATCCCTACTATAGCTTTAAGTCCATTACATCCGTTTGTGTCAACAAAAGCAGCCTTTTTTAGCTGTTCTGTCCAAGACCTACAGGATTCATGGATGCTGTACATGTTCACATGGCACTAGTGCAAAACCTGTCATGGTATGGCAACTCACTGCCATGGTCTTACAGTTTGTCTCAGGGAAATGAATATCTTTAAAAATGCTTGGCCTGTTGTCTTAGGGTTTGTTTTTACTTTTTCTCTGTACAGCTTCAGACCTCAAATGATGAGACAAGCATTAGTTTAGGTTGTAAAAATACCACCAATCCATAACATAGATCATCGGCACTGTTTTGGCACTTAACAAAATTGTCTTGATGAGACTCGGGGTCTCTGTCACATTTCAAAATGTTACCTTCTTTAAAAAGTTTTCTATATTAAGGGGCAAATGAGATGAGTATAGTGAAGGGCAATGTATCTAATCTGTACTGAACTTCAAAAGTTCTACCCTAGATTATAAACACTTGTTTGTCAGTTATTACTGTTGGTATAGCAGGTCACTTAATCTACTTGATGAGCGTGATGAAATTGCTTGTTGATAGTATCTACTAGCAAAGATATTTTGACTAATGTATTGGAAGAACATATTTTTTTGTGTTTGTATGTAATGCTTTATGCAAGATATCTTTGGTGGAACTAGCATGAACTTGTTCAAGCTATAGGTCTATTTTTATCAATACAAAGAGCCTTAGTAATTCCTCGATGTTACTGTTCATTTGAGTTCAATATAAAGTGTCTTTGAACTTCTTGTGGATGATGGGGAATGCAGGAGATCACATCTTCTGTAATACTTTAGAAATAATCATCCTGCAGTCTTAAAATAAAAATGCATTTAATCTCAAAATTCTCACTTGCATTTCTAATGGTTTACTCCTTGCTTCTGTAATTCACTTCTAAAGGGCCTCTTCCTGGGCAGATGCTCTGACAATTTCAGTCCCCATTTTCTGTTCTTGGTGAATGCTTTCAGGACAAATTGATATGGATATAGTATAGATGTAGATTTTTCTTCCACAGCACTTCTCTCAGCTGCTGTAGAGAATTTTCTCAAACACTGTCCTTCCTAATCTCACTTTACAATATACAATATTAAGACTGGAGAGAGAAAAAGAAAAAAGATCTGTCTGCCACATGGGTTTTAAGAGGCAATTAATGGTTTATAGTCAGCTTTAGTGACTACTCCCACCTTTTATATGCAACTGTTTATTCTCAGGAAGATGGTTATTTCCTTTTTATTGCCCATATTCCATTCCATCCTCTTACCAGTCTGAAAGAAATGTCCATCTCCCCAGTGCTTTTTTTGATGGTACTTATTGCTTATTTACTATTAGTTTTATACTTATTAATGTAGCATCTCATCTCCAAATTCTTTTCAGTTAATTGCTTGATCTGGAAGGGACTGCTATCCAACATCTGTGTCTGTGGACATCTCTGTGTGGTTGCACACATACAGTAGGGTTTTCCTGTGTTCACAATTCGAAGTGGTCAAAGATTCTTTGTGGTCTGGAGAAAGCATGCTGATAAGTCTGAGGATTAAGAACAGTTTTTTGTGGGTTACTTTTATCCCAACCACATTATGGTAAACAAACTGTGTTTTAAGCAAGCTGTAACCTTACAGACTTAGCTCCTCTGGTGCTTTGCAGTGCTGGCCTTGCTCCTTTGACAGATCAAAATGTCACCTGTGTAAGGCGGATGCCTTGAAACTAATCAAAATGGCATTGTAGGAAAGCGACTGTCTTACACGTTTAGTCCCCATAGTGAGATTCCTTTATTAGTATAAGCTATGAATTTAGCAGTTTGCCTCTGTCCTACAGCTAACCTTTCAATGTCAGTTTCACCTAAGAAAAGGTGAGCTCTAGGCTGGGTGCCCCTACTTGGCCCATCCCTCCTTATCTTAAAAATAGGGGAAAAAACATTAATGCATTGTGCTCTTTCTATACTACCTAACCAAAATAAATTCCAAATGTCATGTAAAAATTCCTAGCAATTCCTTATTTCTTCATATTTTAAAATGGTCCTGTCAATTTCTTACTAATTTTTAAATGGTGCTACGCATATTGACAAAAAATGATAATGAACATCTATAATTCTGTTGATAACCAATTGGTATGATGTCAACCACCTCTTTTATTAATTGCCATAGATTGCTTAAATATTTATTTAGGAAAAAAATATTTTAAAAGTGAAGCTAATAACAAATAGGCAATGAACACAACCTCCCTGCTAAACTGCTAAAAATGAATTCTCCGGTTGAAAACAGGTAACCTTTTGCTGCTGTCAGTGTGATGCTGCCTAATGCTTCACTGTAGATAAGAAATCACATCAACCCACTTAAACTGCTATATATCTCAAGCTGCTGGGGTTTGCTTTCAAGTCATCACCTTGTACGTTGCACAAAGCTCATGAGAAACTAAGTTAATTGTCTTTGTCCATCTTTGTCCTTGTCATATATTTATGAAAATGATGGCAGGTCCTCTGCAGAGTTGGGAAAGGAGTGTAGATAAATCTGTGGGCTGAAACTGCCCAGTATATCACACTTCTGTCTTTAAGGTCTCTCCGTTCCTGATTTACAATTATAAAACACCAAAAGTCACAGGAAAGTCTTCCTAATATTCCTTTAAGGAGTGGTTAACTGGTTTTATCTTCAGAATTTATATGCTTTTGAGTGAGTAACCTTTCCCTGCCTGTTCTGAATTTCTCTTTTGACCAGAGTGCCCTCTGTGTCCAGAGAGTGGCCATTCAAGTAATTCATTTTTACTTTGCTCTGAGCTGAATACTGACAAGTGACATGATCTTCAGGGATAATTACAATGGATAGCCCAATCTAATCCAGGTTAGATAGAAAATGCAATGTCTTCAGAGCTACCACAGACAAATTCCATAAATGAATTCCTCTGAAGAGGTGCTATATACATGTCAAGAAGCTGTGGAAAGCTCAGTGTAATGCTAACAGACTTGCTGGGTCATTCAGTTAGAGGGAAGGGATCTTCAGCTAATGCAAAGTAGCCTAATTCTGTGAAAATCAATAGTGCTCCTCCTGCATCAGTGGAAGATCTCTTACTTTCCCTTACGGGTTTGGCAGGCATCAGTCTGACTCCTTCCCAAGCTAATCATGTGAGTAGAGGCACTGTCCCACCTCTGAGGGAGCAGAGACCTTCCCCAAGGCCTTCAGCTGCCTTTCAGAAGATGGGCCTCCAAACACAGTGGCACCTGAGCCCCAGCTCAGCACCTAGGGGGCTTGCTGATAATGGCAGTCCACCAGGTTAGTGGCATTAGGGTAGCTGAATGAGGCCTGTTTACACCCACCTCAAGTGACAGAAGAAACTGCAGCTATAACTCAAATTTCTTCTGTATCCTGAAGCCATTCTAAGTGCTAAACTGCCTTGGCTTCCCGATGTTGCCCAGTTTGTTGTAAGTTGAGCAGCACATAGAGGTGCAATGCTATTTTTTCATAAATTAGAAGTACAGTTTGGGTCTGTGAGGGGAGTATGTATTACATATCCAAGTGTATAGAAACATAACAGAGCACCCGTGAGAGCTGAGAATGGCTTCAGAAAACAATCTATAAATCTCTGGTGTTATCTTTCTGACAGCCTCCTAATCTCTGCAGGTTGTTAAGAGCTGCATTAAACTAGCCTGTCATTGATCCCAGCTCTCACATCTTCTCAAAGAGATGCACTTCCTGTGATCAATTAGAAAAAGAGGCAACAGCTTCTTAAAAGCATCTTTACAACAGTGCCCTGCAATAACATATCTTCCCAAAATGTGTATTTCTGACATCTACATCATACCTTGTCAAAGTACAGCCAGCATTTGTACCAACAACATAATTCAGTCTTCTGAAACAAGTAAAAAAAAAAAAAAAAACCTTGGATTCCTCACATAGCATCACCATTCTCAGCTCCAAATTCAGCCCCAAGAGAAACAGCTATGTTAAAATAGTGGTTGCAGTTTCTTGCCATTTATTTAATTTTGAGTGTTAAAGAAACTCTGAATGAGAAGTAGCTTCCTATTAGCAATTTAGGGGTGTAAACAGAACATGAACCTTCTATCTTGGTTAAATCTTTGTGAAAGGAATCTGTCTTGCTGTCCAACTCCTCTTTGTTCCACACATTTAGTAGGAAAATACTTCCTCTATGAAGTCCTGTGTATTATTTCCAGAGACATTTATGCATGATGGACCAATTACACTGCTATTACGGGATTTATGTTCCTATTGCATTCTCTTGCAGTACCTGGAGAAGGTGAAGTTCCTCTTCCAGCCAGGTTCAAGTCTCACTGTGACGAACTGCAAAATCTGCTGTAAAAGAAGGAGCCTGACCCAAAGAGGTTACAGTGCGTGTACAGGAAGGTGACCAGCTGCCTGGTTTCACTACAGGAGCACAAATGTGGTTGTGGGAAAAAGAATGTGTGGAGGGAAGAGAAGAAATACTGTTCTGTTGCTTGATACAAGATATTCTGGAATGAAAGTATAAAGTAACATTCACTGTATCACAAGAATCAAAGATTGACTTCTATGTTCTTCCCCTTCATTTTTTTTTTTTTTTTTGTTTAAAAATTAGAGATCAACCTTTCAGCTACTATGCTTTTTAGTACTCGGAGTAGTCTGTCTCCTTAACAGGGAAATAGTGGAAGGGAAAGATGATCTTCTGAATTTAAAATATATATTCTCAACATTTGTTAAACCATGGCAAGTTAAAGTAACACAGATTCTCCTGGACTGGCTTTCCATTTCACATCTTTGTAGTCACTGACACTGACAAAGAAAGCCAATTTGTGTGCCTCAGCTTTTAGAAATTTTAGGACAAGACTTCCTAAAATTGCCGCAAAAGGATGGATCTGTTTCAGTGTGCACTTGCAACACTCCATATAATTAGCAAGCTAAGCGGTAGTGCTGTATTTAGCTCACTGGCTCTTAAATGGAGTTACTTTCATTTGTTTACTGAATGTCTCTACCCACTAAAGGCTAATGAACTAGTAATGGATCTGTCAGAAAACGGAAAAGACAAATACTTCTAAATGTTGCTATTATAGCCTAAGAATGTGACTATTATTGTTCCCCTAACTCATGATCTTCATAAGAAGGAAGGCAGCAAGATATTTGGTATTCAATGGGTGTAAGGAACCACAGGCATAATTTATGTACTGATGGAGTGGAAGGGAGGAGAGTAACAACCCTCAGGAAACTATACAATAAGCCAGCATATTCTTCCTGCATATTTTTGCTACTGCTTTTCCATCTCGAGTTCCATGCTTCTGTGTGAAGTATATTCATCTTCCCAAATCTTGTATGCTATGTAAAGCCTGAAAGTCTTAATCAAAAGCAGTGTCCTGCTGTGTTAGATACTGCAGATACACAAAGATGTTCAGGACTGGAAAAGCTTTCAGCAGAGTGAATCTCCTTGGTCTTTATGGATGGGGAAGAGACACAGAAGAAAGCTTTGAGTCGTCTTTTTCTAATGTGACTGGAAAAAAGCTACAGCCTGGGTTATGGGACTTGAAAAAGAGCAGAGCCTGGGCAACTTTTGCTGGCTCCAAATGTCATCAGTTAGATGGACTGGGCACAAAAGATCTGGACATACTTGCATTTCATTCTCCAATAAATGTAGCAGAAGATTGAAGCCCTGCACAGAAAAAAAATGGTTTGGGTTCACTGTAGCAACTGATGGACGGATGTTTCTTCATGTTGAATGTTGTTACTGAGGTTGTTTTGCATGTTCGTGATGTGTTCTTCAAAAAGCATCTTTTTTCCAACTTGAATTCGTGGTCCTGTTTAACCAGATGGGATACTACCCCCCGTTCATCTCCTTCCTTCCTAGGACTATCCTCTCTAGAGTTGTGACCCTAACATCAGTGCAGGCTGAAGAGAAAAGAAAGAAGAGAAATCTGTGAAAAAGTCAGGTCCTTGGTTGTACCCTGAAACAAGTTTGGGGACAAATGGTCCCCAAACTGTTGCAGGACAAACAGAATAGCTTGGAAGTGTTTGGGATATAGGGTTATTGTTCCCTTGCTAGGCAACTGTGAATAATCACACCATTTGCAGTTAATTTTCTAATCAATCCTCACCTTTGCTTGTATCAACACAGTCTGTTGTACAAATTTCCATGGGGTGGTCCTTGCTTACATAAAGCCTGAATTCATCTCTGGGCTACATTTACACTTTTCTGTGAGTCAGAAAGCAGATCAAACGTCAAAGTAAATTACATTTCACCTGCTTGAAATTCAACAGTTGAAGCAAAGGGGCAGGCAGGTGCCTCAGCCAGTCAGATTGTAAACAGGGTGTAAAGGGGAAATGCAGCATTTGGAGCAACAGCCAAGTGATAGAACTTCTGTCACTAATTTAACAGAAACTTTGACCTGAGGAATGTGAAAATAACATGGGCCACCTGCTGCCTGGGAATCATACTTGCTAAATTTGGGGAGTTTGAGAATTTTGTGAACTATTATTCTGTTCCTATGGACCTACATCACTAGATTTGGCCCCAAATGGGAAAACAACCAAGAAAACCTGACTGGGCAGACTGTCCTTAGTTGAGCAGGTTAATATGAAATATGGCCATTCAGTTCAAAGCTTATATGCAGATTTGTCACAGCAGTGCGAACATACCCACAACTGCATTTTGAATAACAGCGCTACTAATGTTTTAATGAATTAAATTAAATCATTCCTGCCCTTAAAAATAGAGATTAAATTCCATAATATTCACGCATTGGAAAGGTTCTTCTGTCTGGCTCATACCACCTCTGTCCTTTAGAGACTAATGTTCCTGTAGATATGTAAAAATTTCTATTATGCAGTACAATCTTAGCATTTTTCTGTAGTTTTATTCCTTCCCTATGTACTTTAATTTCTCTACTCCAGTCCTCACTGTTAGTGTTATTCTGCACTTCTTTTTTTTTTTTTTTTTTTATTGGGGATTATATTTATGACCTTTGTTTTTTCACAGTTGATGTGGTACTATTTCATGTCTTTGCATCTGAATGCTGGGACTGAGTTAGACAGTCCCATGTCTGAGTTCAGATCTAGACAAGCATGGAGGAAGCAGAAGAGCCTCTCGGCTCTCAGACCTTTCCCTGTTTGAGACATCAGATCTGCTGCTTCATGCTCAAGCTCGCACAAACTGTTTGAAGTTCAAAATAAGTGGCTACAGGAGTAGATCAGTTCCTTACCTGATACTGTTTGCCATGGTGAGGACCCAGGCATTGAACATTTCTCTTAAGTCTTTATTCTGGTGGGACATGTTTGTGCTGACCACCTGCAGATAGTTCCCAGTTTCCTCAGCTGCCTTCAAGGCATGGAGAGTCTCGGTATGGTTACAAGATCTAGCTCACCACAGCAGTTTTCTGGGACAGAGGTAGGTGTGACCTAATTTTAATAAAGTAGAAGCTAAAGAACCTAATCAGACCCTTAGCTTCTCTTTGAAGTGTGGCATGACTGTTAAGAAAAAGTTCAAGTCATTATTTAAAGTCTGATAATGAGGAGACTTACTTTCCTTTTGGAGAAAAAAAAAAAAAAAAGTTACTTTTCTCTTGAAATCTTGTTGCTGAGAGTCCCTCTTGCAGAAGAACATAAGATTGTGGAGAAAAAAAGTACGTTTCTTTATCCCCAGAAGACAGTAATACATCCCTTACAGCTGTAATTGCTCTCCACCCAAGTATGTGCATAGCTGATGTTTAAGAAATCAGCATGGTGTTTAGGGGCTGTTATGAAAATGGGCTTTAGTTACTCAGCAGGCCATCATGACTAATTCCAAACTTAGTCCAGTATTTCCCGTAAAAAAGAAAAATAGTATAGCAATAGGCCTTTCCGAAGCACTTCTGGGTTTTAACTCGGTCAGCATAGATCTGTCAAGAATTAAGTCATGTCATGCATCGCTGTGAGCTCTGTCTTCCAAGAACTGAGCTCTGGTCCTGTGACGGTGTGTAACCTTCAGCTTGTAAAAATGTTTTAACACAGCTATTTTCAAATAAGGACACATTTTTATGAAGAAATTTTTGTGATTCCCTTCCTTTCACCCATACGACTTTGACACCTCTAGGCTCCATTCTTGTGCAGTAACTCGCCTCCCTGTGTCTCACCTTTTGGATTCATGATCCCAAATCATCCCTATAGCAACAAAGCACAGTTGCTAATTACGAAGAGCAATGTTAGGAAATAATAATGCATTTGACAGTCACTTTGCTCCTTTTGGAAAGACAGCATACTTCCACTGTGGCCTGCTTCATTTCTTTTTCCCTCCCATCTGCTCCTGGTGAAAACAAGGTGGATGCTGTGGTGAGTCAAATGCAATCCACGCCCCAGTGGGACAGTGTTCAGCAGACCCTCATCCTGTACCTGAGTCAAGTCATGACCAGTCCCATATGTAGCCTCACTTGTAACCAATCCGTACAGTAAAGACCAGAGGTGACTATTTATATCATTGGCCATTAGGTGACCAAAGTCAGACTAACATAGGCAGAATTTGTCAAAAGATGTCATTCTTTTTGTTTCACTAATGTCCACAAAATCATTAAACATTTAAAGTAACATTTAATTTTATATGCTTGCACATTGCCTATTATATTTGCATATTTTGTTCATTGAGCATATAGAATTAAATTTTTAAAACAAATGCAAATGTTCTGCCATGCTTTTAGCTCTAATGTCCAAAATAACATCTATTCTCTAACTAGATAAATATTGATTCTGTCTTAGAGCAGCTTTATGATATCTTTACTGTTTCCTAAATTTTTCAAAAGTAATAGGAATGAAAACAGCATGGAAGCTAAAGTTTCTGGAAAATCCCCCACAATTTCAGTTTTACAGTAAATAGGCTGTTTCCATGGCATGTTCAGAAGTATTGTTAATACTAGGTTTCCACCATAAGGCTTGAGTGAAGAGTATACAGAGAAAATTCACAGGAAAATCTGTCCTTTACAGCCTATGGATGTATTCACTTTGTGTCTCACTGAACAGTGCTGGAATGGATGTGTTCGTGTTTCTGTCAGGGATTATTTTGGGAGAAAATGGTAGTCCAGGTGCTCATGTGCCTACATATTTCTGACACAATGCACAAGACCATCCAGATCAGATGGGTTAGAGCAGCACTTTGGAAGGATTCTGATCTTAAATTTACCTCTGCTTTTGCTGCCTAGACCTGCCTTCCCGGGTCCCTGAGTCTTAGTTGACGAAAGCTGGCTAGCTGCAGGAAGTCATCAATATTTGGTAACCCTTAGGAAGCCCAGTGCCCACCTGTGACAGGCTTTAGGGCTCCTTTTACTGTGGGGCATTTTGAACTGGACTGTGGGCTGTGGTCAGTATTCATGCAGAGTTTTTTAGCCTTATTTCTAAGTGGTAATGCTGCTTGCAAGGTCTTTGTCTTTTGAGAAGCAACAGTGTGATTTTTTTATGAAGATGGTAGAATAATTGAAAATAGGTAATATTTCAAGCATGCTTGGAAGTGAGCATCTGTAGCTTTAATAGTTGATTTATTGTTCTTGGAGCTTGTATATTCATACTTTACATTTTTCATGAGTAAATATATTTTGTAACTGAATTTGCAAAAGTCTTATACAATCGGCATACACTATCGTAATACAAAAAACTGCTTGTGTCGACTACAGAGGGCTTTAAGATACTCAAATCTTGAGGCAGAAGGTATATATTATGTACATTCTCAAAGCCTAAGATGCTGCAGAATGCAAACACTACAGATGTTTTCTAATGCCAAAATGGAGGAATGCACATTAATGGTTCCTTAGTGCTTCTCATTAAGGATCTGTTTTGTCACGTTCTAGTAGTTTTTCTTGTTTTCTTGGCTATGAAATTCTCAGTTTTATAAACTAGAAGAGAAGTTCTATGGCTTCTAGTAACTCACAAAATGTCTGCCTGAAACCTGAAGTCTGATCTTGCTGTTTGTCTTGTCTGCTTGTCTGGTATTAGCTTTCTTCATGAGTTAAAAGTTGCACTGTCTTCTGACAGAAACTTTAAAGGCCAGTTTCAAGTAAGGGAACTTAGGTAATGCTGATAAAACAAAGTGAACTGCCTCCAGAATATCATAGTTTAAAATGCTGCCCTTTTGAAGATTTAATGCAAGAATAGGGGAAGATTTGATGTGCTACCTCAAGCACTCAGATACTGCTGGGAACTTTCTAGGTGTCAGTGCAGGACTTCCCCTCTGGCTGCACGGGGGGCAGTGCTGGCCTAAGTCAGACATCAAAGTATCGTGATGGGTTACAGCAAGATCAATAAAGCTCTGCAAGCACACAGACTGGGAAGGCATGTTTTCACTCAGATTTCAGGCTGCACTGGTCTTCCACACAGCATGGGTTCACGATAGCTCTGTGAGAAACTAACACATCCAATATGCAGGAGAGCTACCTGTAGCTTTAGCTGAACCAAGGTGGCTAAAATGGTAAAAATAAATGTCATTGTGCTTCCAAGGCTTCATTGTGGTGTTCTTGTGTGCAGAAGGTGGGAAACTTCCATGGCAATGTGGCCAATGCAGTCAATCAGAAGCTGGCACTGCACATGATCTCACCGTGGTCATACAGATTAGTTGAAGAAGGATACATAATGCCAGAAACTTCAGCCACAGGTTACACACAGCATGGAACAACTCCCAAAACAAAACTAGCATTCTAGGAACAGATGTCAATTAAGCATTTAGCTTATATCTCCAGGGCAGTATAGACTGTGACAGAGAATAACAACGTTAACAGAAGAAATTAACAGCTCCCCAAGTCCTCTCTGTAATGCAAAGACTACAGTTCTTCACCATTAAGTAGCTCTGGTTTAAAAAAAAATAAATAAATCTCTGCTTTCTGTGTCTGTTTCCTCTTCTCATTATGATATTACATCAGCAGCTCTTGACAATTTAATGAATTAGGTTCAGCGGAAACACATTTTCCACCCATGTTTGATTGATGTGATGGGAATCAGAACTAGCAGATCTAATGTGAGATGGTGTTGCAACGGAAACTCAAAGGTATCTGAGCAGTGAAGAGCTCTAAAATGTGATAAGGAATTTCTCTTAAAGATGGTATATGAGTGAGTATTCAGAGTATACATGTGGAACTATCCATGGTCCTTGGAATAAGACTGAAAACTTGAAACAGAAATTAAGTATGGAGTTGTTCTCTTAACAGCACTAGGGACAGAGCTCAGAATCTAGAGGGGCAGGGATTTCTCAGCACATCTGGAATATAAGTCCTTAGTATGATCACGTTCTCAACAGTCATCTTGTTGTGGGGCTAGACCTAATAATCACAAAATGTATAATTTAATCCTAACAACATTTCTAAAGCTGCGTACTTCAACTAGAGTGGCCAGAATAGCAAACCTAAGAACAGCTAAATAGTAAAGGTTGAATAGGGGAGCTTATCAGTGAATAAATGGCAAACCTGGAAGTATATGCCACTTACTCAAAGCAAAGAACTCATCTCTTAAATTTGGCCAGCATAGCTCCCTTTTCCTGAATATCTGATGGCATTTTAGGTTGTGCTTGTTTTCAGTCACTGTCAGTTCTTGCCACTCATTTCCAGAGAGGTTCTGTAGAAATCCTTGTCATAATGCCTTCTCTCAAACTTTGTAAATGTAGGGTAAGGGGTAGCAAAGAGGGAAAACACCTAGTTGTCTTCCTTGTAAATAAAATAAACCAACAGCAACAAGAAAAACAAAACAACCCTTGGTCTGGATGTTTCTAGTCTGTCATAACAACCCATTGTAGAGGACTGGAATGGGGTATAGGTGGGAGCTGCCCAGAGATGACCCCATTTTGTGCCAAGGGCTAGAGTCCTCATTAGCTCCTGGATTAACTGGAGACTCGTAATGGCATTGAGCAACTGTCTTTCCTCCCTGCCTGAGCTCTGCATGAGAGCTTTGCGGCCAGAGCCAAGGATCTTACAAGGAGAGAGAATACTGTGATTAAAACCTGTTTCTTGCAAATAATAGACAGACAGCAATTTCTATCAAACTGCTCTGTACATGAAAATCTGTCTTGCCAAAGCCAGCCAGCCAATAACATGATGCTAGTTAATAATAAAAACATGTCCCAAACTTGCCTCAGACAACTACTAATCTCTCCTCAGAAAAAAAGGAATGGCAGTTTCTTTCAGAAATACAATTTTTCTCTATAATTCTGATATTGGGGCTCAAGTGTCTATATTTTATCAGCATATGTAGCGGTAATAAACAGCTATGTTGTCTCCTCTTTTAGAGCTTGATTGCAAAGAACCATTTTCTGTCAGGCACTGGGAGTTGGTTTAAATATTGTACTCTGCATCATAGCATCTTCCCAAGAAGCAGTTTAATTTTGTCTAAACATTTTAATTGTGATCCTAAGGGAAGGGAAGTCATTGCCCATATTAAACATGAATCCCATTATACTAAAATGTTTATGTTCCTCAAAGGCTATTTATAGATGCTTCACTACTGTATGAAAATGTAAAATGCCAGAGCTGAACAACAATCTCTTGGCTCTGCTTGCCAGCCTGAACCTCGGCTTGTTTATTCAAATGGTCAGGCAAGGCATAGACACAGCATCACTTTCGGCATTACTATGATTTCCTATAAACATTTATGGCTGGCTTGTTGCGTCAGGGCAGATGCCAGTGGAAAGGGCTATGCCCAGCAAGGAGAAGAGTTGATAGCATTGCAGATGTACCAGAGAACAGTGAGCAGATCGAAAACATGGGGACAAACCCAACCTGCCATCGAATACTGTGGTTCTGCCACAAAATGATAGCTAAGAGGAATGTAGATGCTTACTGCTGCATTACTGTCTCATAAATGTGGTGCATGTTCTTGAACTTTGAATGTTTTAACTTTATATCTGCTTGATGCCAAATAGATTCAAATAATGTTTGACAGGCCTGACCCAATGGCAGACAAATGCCAACCAATGTTGGTAGGACTCTGCAGGCTTAACCGGCTTTTCAGATATGGCAGCAATGATCTCCTCCAAAAAGTGGCCTTGAAAATGGGTACCAGGCTCTCCAGAATGCTGTAGAACTTACTAGAAGGTAACTGATTTGGCTGATACAAATAAAGTATCTTCCTATTGCACAAACTATATATACTATGCACTGTGTGACTAAAGGTTTGGGTCTTTTATAACCTCTCACTTTTCAGAGTTATCAAAGCAAGTGAAAGCCTTATTTTGTCTACTGAACTGGAATAAAAACTTGAAATTGGGAAAGTGGCAACACAGTGTGCAACACCATAATCAAGGAAATGTGGGGATTTAACACTAATACAATTGCAACTACTTTACAGATATGCCATCAAGAGAAATAGATTTTCCTCCAGATTATTAGTGAATCACATGCTCAATGAGAATGAACCTAATTTTGGACATTTAATATAAAGTATCAGCAATACCAAAACAGCACTCCCAGTAATAAATACAACAACAAGCCCATTACTTACATGGAAATAACTGAAAGTACTGCTTAACTTCTGTCAAACACAAAATACCTAAGGAAGAGAAAGCAATTGTGTATTTCTTAGTGCTCAATGTAGTCTTATCTATTTTGTTCTGTTACTGATAAAAATGATTTTTCCTTCCAAAAAGATCTTCAATAAACAAAAGAACATTTATGGAAAGTCAAAACGTGATTTTTATTTAAAAAATAGGATTCAAAGGCTCTATTGTTGCAATCTGAAAAATATAAATAGAAAATATTTCACATTCTTTGTTCTTTTTCATTCCAGATAATTTGTAAAGCTACTGAAGTCTTTGAATTTCATAGTGAATAATAATCACAGGAAATTATCTTTCCCTTAAAAGAATATTTTTGTTCCTGGTATGTTGAGATTAGCTTTAACATCTCACTGAACAGCCTGACAACGGACAGAGTAGAATTTCTTCCTGTACATACATCATTACTAAAGAATAAACTATAATAAAAATTAGAGCAGTGGAAAGTGCCGCGGCGAACCAAGATATTTTACCGAAGACTTGCCTTTTTCTCTTTCTCTCCTACATGACACTACTTAATAGATCACATGGCCCTACTGACAACGAAACTGTGAAACTGCATTTTCTAATATCCATAGCATCACAGGGAGCATCCATTTCTAGGAACCCCTGAGTGCTGAGTTAATATTGCAGGCTTATTTGGTCTTACATAATTAGTTATAATGACAAAAAGGACTACCGGAACATAAAGTCTTTTCAGCAGGCACTGTCATTTCTGTGTGGTGTTTTATATAGTCTAGACTGTGGCTCCCCAGCTCCAGCGGAATTTCAATTAATGTGCAACATAAAAGAGGGTAAAACACTTTGATTACTTTGGGCATGGAGACAGGAAATGATGCTCAGCAATATATTTTAACATAATATTTTAACCTTTTTTTAAAGTAGCTTTGCGATTATGTTTGTTCTTGATGTTAAGGGGAAACCAGTGCATTACAAAAATTATACTGCAAATTAAACAGGAAGAAGTCAGCCGTGTATCTTTTTTAAAGATGTTTGTAGCAAAGGCAGCTACATGTGTATTATGTATTTGTGCATGTTCATGCATGAATTAATAATTTACAAGCTAAATAGTAGTAGGATGTAAAGTTAAAATTATGAATTGTTACAAAGAACAAGTAACTTTTGAAGTGTAATAATTACTAAACACCGTATCAGTAATTGACAACTGACAACTTAGTGGGAAATGTTTAGTTTGAGTGGTGTTCTTGTCTAGTTTTTGTATATTCTAACTAAAAGTTGTAGGCAACATTGTATTTATCAACATGTTTATATTCTATCACTTTGGGCCTATCCAAAGTCATTCATTTGCAAAGTTCCTAGGGATGAGAAGGATGAATCATTTAATGAAACTTGGGTATCTGCAGGAATGCTTTTTGCATTGGCAATCAGCTGCATTTTGTTTAATACTGTAGATATTTTACTTCTCATGTTTAAAATTAGCCTGCCTGCCTGCCAGAAAGGAGCTTTAGAGAAAGGCAGGCAATAGAAGTGTGACTAAGGCGATACTTCTTTAGTTATTACATGAGGGAAGAGTTGTGGAGGAATTTGGGGGGAACTGCAGGTTTCTCTGCAGCTCTGCTTGCCAGTGGTGGTGCTGCATAGCCAAAGCCCTGCTGGATACTTCTTCACCTCAGCCTTGGAGAAAAGAGGGAGCAATAATGATCTAAATTTAGCCAGTGTTTTTTCTAAAGCATCAAGTGTGTTAATAAAAATAATAATAATAATAAAACAAAATAAAATAAAAAAGCCACGTTTCTAGGATTTAAGTACTTTGCTGCTTTACTTCTTACATTTTATTTCAGCCGAAAAAAGGAGTTGAGAGGCAGATGAAGGACACTGGAATGTGCCTACCTGGGAGACTATGTAACTATAGGATTTAAGTGGAGTGGTAAAGCTGGCCATCTGCTAACATAATGGCATCATTTTTCACCTTCTATATTAACACTAATAATGAATCTAGAAATATTGCTTGGTAATAAAATAGAACTGTGACTTTTTTTTTTTTTTTTTTTTAACATACAAGAAAAGTTAGTGCCTTTCCTGAGGAGAGTCTGTGTAGGATGTCCTAGATGAAGTGGAGGAGTTGAGTGATGCTGTGCAGTACTCGTGTGTATGATGAGCTGTGTGGAAGGGTATGTTTACACTGCTGAATTACTATTCTGTGCATCTTTTGTGGATGTTTCTTAATTGAGATCTTTAGAAGCTCAATGTGATATCTCATAATAAAGAAAACAAAATTGAAGCACTAACCAAAGGAGGGAAAATCATTAGATGCTACTTTTTGTGAAGTTTTTGTGAAGTCACAGCACCCTGTGACTTTCCTGTAGGTTAAGTCTAACTGACCACACATTCTTACAGGCCGAGTGCAAAACTCAAAATATATCTTCCTAATCTATAGAAAGGATATATCATAGTGTAAATATCTATTGGCACGCAGTCAATACAGTGTATGTGAATATAATTTAATTACTTCATTTATAAATTATGTTTAATTGCTTATGGAATCCCTCGGCTGTGTAACTCAACTGTATCTGGTCTGTGCACATGGCTCAAATAGTTTTCTGTACTATCTGCCTACAGTTAGCACTGATTTATCAGTTTCAGACAGACTATTGGCCAGGAAGCACACGTCTTTGCTTGTGGGAAGGACTCTGAGGTTGTGAAGTTGTGATTTGATGTTGTGATTAATGAGGCTGTGAGGCTTTTCATTTCTCAGTATAGATTCCAGCAGAAACTGAGAAGTAACAGCAGAACCCCCAACTAAATGTTTTATTTGATTAGCTTCCTAATGATAGATTCACTAAGAATTTTACACTGAATTTGTCTCTTTCCACATATTAATGTTAAAAATAGGAAGAATAGCCTTATGCTCTCTGTAGATATTTGATGGACTCATGCTATAATCCTCTATCTGTATTGAGTGATTATATTCGTGTGTCTTCACTGCAAGTTGCAAGTTAATACTTTCTCCTTTAGAAAATTCTTATAAAAATAAGGAAAAGGAATCTTCTTTCTAAACCTCTGCAAATATGTAGACAGTTACAGTTGTGACAGTGTAGTAATGAAGTGCTTATCACATACCCTTTGCTTTTCCAGTCGTATTTCAATGATTATTAAAGAATAGTCTGAAATTTTTGCAACTCTATTTTTTTTCACAGAATTGAGCAGTGACACAGTTCATTGACTTTTTGAATGTTATTTACCAGAGTCTTCAGTGGTTCACATTTGGCTAGCACTTGTGTTTGTGCCCAGTGAAACCCACTCTCCACTAAGATCAAAGGCATAGCAAATCATGCTGATTTACTGAGCATAAGGAGCTGGAAAGATGTTCTCTGACAGTCTGGCAAGGACAAAAAAGGGCTCAGCATTAAAGCCATGTATAGGGTTGTGAGTATAACATAATGGCAGATGATGAAAATAGAATCCATTCCTAGAATATATCAATAAAGACATACAGCTGTAGTCTAACAGGGTCTCGTTCTTGTTTGGCAGCAGTGCCTGTGAGGTATGAGCCAGGAAAAGGGATGGTTGTATCTCAGGCACCTGCATGCCAGCTGCCATTTGATTCCTCTAAGCTTTTGCACCACAGACCTTCTCTTCCCCATTTAAAACCAGATCCTGAGATTTGTAGACTCAGAGCAACAAAAAGTACTGGAATACCCTGACACAGGGAGGCTCTTGCTCATCCTTAAACTTTTCTTAGGCGTGTAAGTCTTCCTTTGTACTTACACAGCAGTTAGGTTTTGTAGTGATGAGCTTCTGAAAAAGCATTAAGTTAAAGAAATGCTCACTGCATCACACACTACTTTGGGACAATTTTGCATCAATACTCAAACTTGATATTCCTGCTGAGTTTCTTATGCCAAATCATTTCCCGTTTCTTGCACAGAATATATTAGGTTAAAAACTACAAAATTGCATGTCAAAGTTTCTTTGAAGAGTGGTTTCTTCTCCAGGGTTTGCCATATTTGATCTGACACTGCTCTGTTAAATATTCAGGTCTGTAAGAACACTACAGAAGACTAAAATAGCGTAAGGGATGGGATTACGTCAATATATAATCCCAATTATGATGGGAAAACCAGGTTTGCTGCACTACTTTCTGTTATCTAGTTGACCAACAGTACTCCTTCAGGCCTGAGAACATCTTTTAATGTTTCTAACAAATATAAACTGTCTTGTGAAGAATAAACCAAATTAAAATAGAAAAAAAAATCTAGAAATATTTTCAGTTGGAAGTACTAGAAATATCTGTTTTACAAAGATGAAAGCAAGTTGGTCAAACCTACAAATTCCTCATTTTAATGTCTAATTACATTTTAAGATGCCCAAATTTCTTTTTATGATTAAAATTCACTGACTAATAATACAGAGTATCTGGACTATTACGCTATTCCAGAGCTTCATTCTGCTATGCTAATTTGGTATATTTTAGTGTGTGGAATAACTGAGTTCTCTCTCTTTTGCTAATTTCTGGAAGACATATTGAAGGTGTGATCTTCTTTCAATTAAAAACAGATAAAAACTGTGGAAAAGACACTCAATTTGACCTGGCAAGTCTGTCCTACACTCATTTTAGGAAGCTCAGGCTTCCTTTCAGCATTTGACCCAAGCCCTAAGGCAGCAGGAGGATGGCTGTGAATTCAGAATGAGGTGATTCCTGTTAGCATTTCACTATGCAGAGTAACTTCAGAAGCAATGAACATTGCACTGGGCTTTAACAAAGCATTAAGCAGGTACTCCAAGCTTTCCAAAACTGTCATTTAAAAGATCCTTTCAAAATCTGAAACATCAAAACCCCCAATTTATTCTTCAAAATCTTGTCCACAGTTAGACTGAAAACTAGGGTGGAGTGATGTTCCTTTAGAGGTTGCCCTACTGATCTTCATGGATCTTTAACTGTTTTTGTTAACTGGGAAATTATTTTCTCTCTATTATTTTATAAGTGATAAGAGCAATTCTGAATATAGACAGAATTTGGGACATCAGCGGAAACAATTTGGATTACACTTCTCTCTTATACTATTTCTGAACTCTCATGAAAGAAATACAGAAAAAGGGAGTTACTCCTCTTGTAGCAGCTCTTCTTGTTTCAGAGGACGTGTGCCCTCTGAAATACCTGTGGTAAACAACCGTGCACTTCTAAAAGAATGTTGATGTGCCTCAGGTTGCCCTGTCAGAGGGCACCTTCTCTTCCATCATGGTGTTTGAGAGGAGGAAGGGCCTGGTGCGAGACCTTACAACTCCACAAAATGAGCCAGGGCAGAGGTGGGAGAGAAGGCTCCATCATTTAAATGTGCTTATTTAGCTATGGTCTGTCTGAGGTAACATTTTCCTGAGCTTTGTCAGATCTGATCCAGAGGAAGTATAGATTCTGCAAAAAACATTCCTGGAGGAAGAAAGGATTTTGCATTTGGAATACGGAAGCCAGTACATTGTCTGGGAAACAAGCCTCTGGGGTCTCAACCCATCATCACTGAAGTGTGAAGTTCTAATTGTATTGCTTTTCATAATGTATCTGCTACATAAATATTATTCAATACCTGCAAATTTGTACTAGTGGGAAATGGAGAGGTTATAATGCAGGGAAGATTTATGCCTGCTAGATGCTGGGCTGTCATGATTAAAAATTTTCCACCCATTATGTGAATCCTATTGATCATTGCAGGAAGCAGAAAATTGTGCTGTTCATTGATTTTGCGTGGCTACAGAATGCATTAGGCCTGATGCATTTGATGGGTAGGCAAGTTTTCAAAGGAAGCTCAGTTAAGCTAATCTTAGTTCAGAGGAATATGCACAATGGAATAAGAAACCTTGTAATTGCAAGAGCAAATAGAAGAGTCAGAGGACTATATTATGAGCCATATCAGCATAAGAATTAGACATGAGCCTTCCCAAGAGACAACAGTAAAACGCATCGAGGCTTTGATGCTGTTTTTCATGAACGTAGCAATTACTGGATAAATTGGGTTTTAGCTTCTCACCCATCAGCCAAGATAGTGAACAAAAAGCAATTAGTTCTTCTGCCTCCTTAGCAAAAGGGGGTTATCAGGTTTTCATCGACTCCATAAAATAACATAGTGAAGAAATGAGTTTGAATCGAAAAGTAAAACAGGGTTCAAGAGAGAAGGAAAAAAACTTGCAGGCAAAGGGAATATTTTACCTTTGAAATTTTGTTTCTACCGATTTGGTCCTTATCTCTGTCTTTTTATTAGCTTATGATAATGCTTAGTCATCTGTGTATCACATGCTGCATTTCCTATGAACAAAGGCTTTGAGCAAATTTAATCCCTAAAACAAATTCTGTCAGTATCTAATGCAGGGATTAATTCCAATCTTGGAAAGTAAGGGAAGGAAAGATCAGTTTGCATCCCAGCTGGATGCTGTCTTGCTGGCATGCTGCTACAATGTAGAGCTACTTCTGTGATAAAGGAAATATTATAATACCTTGTACTTTTTTTTTCTTTTTTTTTTTTTTTTTTCTTTTAGCCAATGAACTCTTATTAAAATTCTGTGACATGTGGAGCCCTAAGCATCTAAAGCATTACCAAGAGTGAAGGCTAAACCATTCAGGTCATGCAACACTTCTGAAGGATACATATATTTAGGGACCTGGATTAAGCATGTGTTTATTCTTATATTCTCATTTACTAACTCTGGTAATTTTGTCAAGAAAAAAGCATTATTACTTGAAGAGAATGTGAGTGTATAAAAGTTTTCTTCATCTTAAACATCTGCCAAAAACTACTGGCAGCAATATTAAATATTTTTAAATTGCAATGCGGAATTTATTCAAATAATATGCTGGTTTAGGTGGTGAAAGTGAATGGGTGCTATGACATTCTTACTGCCCTTTTTATTTCAAAATCTGTTGTTTTAAAATGTCTGATGAATTTCAAGGCATAACTCCTTTAAGTTTCAAGTATCATCACCATGTGCACAATAGTCATAGCTGGCCTCCATGTATAAAGAGTGATGAGTGAGGTTCAGGAGTTATGTTTTGCTTTATTCAGTTACGGTTCATAACCTGGGAGTAGGATGGAGTATTTGGTTTTAATAGTGCAAAGATAATCATCAATGTAGACTCTTTGAAATGACACTGCTCATACTTGTATGACCATCATTAACATTTTTTCAGCTTTAGGATATATCTTTTTTACAAAGACTATATGATCAAGCCTACTTAAATATTCTCAGTAGATACACGATGTCGTGTTCTTGCTGAGGTTGAACTAGCGGGACTTTTATGTACATGCAGCCTAAGGCCACACACGGTGTGGCAATGCCTGTAACAAACTTTGGAATCAAAAGGGATTGTTATGGAAGCTTTTCCCTTGTTTTTATTTCAATTCAGTGTGCAGATCATCACAACTATTCCAATTTACCAGCAAAGTAAAATTTCAGTTAAACTTTCTATGTCTAAATCCTGCAAATGCTTGAAGAAAAACTCCCAACTCCCGTAAAGACTTATCCCATACATATGAATCTTTAGAGAACTAGAGTCCTAACCTGTAATGATGAAGCAAACCTTTGTACAGTAGTTTAGTTATTTGGACCACTTTTTTAAACCTAGCAGTGTCTAGGGGATTAAAGCAATAGTAACAAAAGCAATGTTGTAATATAAAATGTCAGGAATTGAAAGAATGGGAAATCACAGAAGGAACAACGATCATAGCTCTGCACTGAGGTCTTTAGCCATACAGCCCAGAGGATAGATTTGCTCTTGTCTGGAAGCCAGCCCAGCTCAATTTAAAAGACCAGGTTCAGGAATTACTCAGACACTGTCTGGCTAGACTGGAGCAATTGAAATATTTGCCCACACAGTTGCTTACCAGACAATGTATTCATCTTTTGACAGACCTTTCATCAATATTATTTAACAGTTGTTTACTCCTAAAGCATCCAATTACCAATTAAATGCTATTAAAAGGCTTGCATCACTTTTCATTTAATTCCACTGTTTCCCCAGGAAGATGTCACAGACCACATGCCTTAACTTTCCAGCAGGCAAATTTGAACTGTAATTCTGTACTGCGCATCAAGCTGAATATAAATAATGGGGGATGACAAACAACCCCGGGGTGGGGGAAAAAAAGCAGTTTGACAGAAAAACCACCTGCTGGTTTGGGGTTCTCCACTACAAACTTGAGGGTTCCTGCTGTCATTCACACAATATTTCACCGTGGCAGCCTCTGAGATTTTAGGCCTGTGGCAGCTGCTCTCCTGCCTGTATTCCCCCGCCTTCTCAGTAGTTGTCAAAACTCATTGCGAGGCAATTATGGTGATAAGTACCAAGACAGACGAGAGAAAATTAGATAAAATGTAAATGAAGGGAGATGATGACGAGGCTGTAGGGTATGATCTCAGTGACCTCCTGTGGGGCTCTTAAGAGGCACAGAAAAGAGCTGCACAGCCTTGCTGTTCCGTAATTTGTCATAAACCTCATTTTGTGGTATCTTAAATCTTAATACTCGGAAACAAGAAGTTTACAGGCTGCAAGTCTCCTACTTCAGAGCATGTAGGAAATTTGGGGAGGTGGGTGGAAAAAGGGGAACACAAGCAACTCTTCCTACATAGAGCATTTCTGTTCTATGAAGCTGAACACAGAGAATCCTTGCTCTTGTATTTCATCCTATGAAGGGGAGTTGGCAGGCATCATAGCCAAGCCTTTAATGGGCTAGACCAGCAGAAAAGTGAAAAATTAAAACTCTTCTTGTAAATCATCCTGCTGGAATGCATTATTGCTTATCTAAAGCTGAAGGCTTCTTTACACAATGACATTCATCTGCAAAATGTGTTATGTATCCTGCAGGAAAATTAATAGCTCTTCCTCTAAGATGGGTTCATAAAGGAACAATGTTTTGGGTGAAAAGCCAAAAAAGGGTCAATATCTTCAGGAAGAGTAAAGTACTAATGTTTTTAAACAGAAAAATGATGAACAGGAAAGACCAGATCCAAAAATCTGTGGATTCAAGGGGATGTTTCTTCTGATGTCAGTAGTTTTGGATCAGGCTTGAAACATCTGGAGTGGGTGGGTAGTACTGGCACCAAAACACAAATGGCTGTCCAGGATCATGAAAAATCCACCTGAAAGAATAAAAATGTTTTTAATGGTCCACGTAGAATCTATTTTAGGGGTCCAAGATTATGGTACTTGATTAAGTACAAGATTATTATACTTGATAAAATTTATACAGGTGTATGGATATAGTTTAAGGAAGATCTTTTGCTTGATAGAGAGCACTCCAACTGCCTCACGGTCCAGCTCCCACTGAGAGGATGTCTCAGGTAAGTCCCAGCAAGAAGGGATCCCCACCAGTTCATCTAGGACACAGGAGAGCGCGCTTCGGCAGCCATATGTTCACTGCTGGGTGACAACCCTGACACTGAGTTATTGGCAACTGGTTTTCAGCACAGCTTTCCCTTTTCCTTCCTAAAACCTCTCAGTTAATGCTTACCCAGGACCACACCAAAAAGATGAATCTAATACATCTATTCAGAGCATGCATCAAAATACAGCTGCCTGTACTCTTGCTGAGATGAGAGTGAAAAGCTTTTTGGCGAAGTCCTGAAGCATAGGTAGAATGAATTGTTGGAAAGTCCCAGCTGACTGAAGCGTGACAACAGCTTGCGTCTGCTCCTATGGCTTTCCTGTCCTCTCACGTACATAATGTGTGGTTTCCTTCAGATTCACATCCTGGGTGCATTCCATAATGCCAGAAATATGTCTTTGTTCACAAACACTCATGTATGATTTAAGAACTTTTTGGTTGTTTTTGTTGCCTTTTTTCCTCACTTAATGATCCAGCACACAATATTTGAAACAAATTATTGCTTGTTTATAGACAGCTCCATTCTGACAGACACTGAAAAGGATTTTATCACGTTTCTCACAGCAGGCCATGCGTGTTTTTACTTATGATTTGTATGTCAAATAACTTGTGTTATTCCCCCAGCCACCCTATTAAATGTTTGCTATTTAATGACAATAAAAGGTGATTTTTAATGTCCCTGAAGCTGGTTTGCTTCCATTTCAATGGAAATTTAGCTTTTTTTTTTTTTTTTTTTTTTTTTCCAATTTCCATTAGATCCATGGTTTCTTTTATTTCACACTGCTAAATGCAGTGGAACAAAACTGATTTTGGAGAATTAAGTTCTATTTAGATTCATTTTAATTTTATTACCAAAATGCCCATAGGGTTTACCTTCTGTGTGTGTGTGTTTGGTAAGAGAACTATTTTTTTAAAACACAATATTATATAAAAGGAAAAAAACATACATGATAGAGACCAGTAAAAGCTGCATAAATGGGGGAAGTGGGAAAAATATTTACATCTGTTGGAGGTGTAGGGTAGTTAGTTACTCAGTTAGGTAAGTTAGCAACTGATGATGGTTGAGTGTGACTTCCATGCCATATTGTCTATAACATGTGTCCATCTGGCTTATTATAAATCTGCCTTGGTGAATGTGCCTCCAGTGCTCCAGGGAGCGTTGTGTGCTCTATGCTCTGCTTCTTCCCCATCTGAACGCCTGCTTCACTGAGCAGCCTACCTGAGCAAATGGGTTTGGGCTGTCCTGGCACACGCAGCCCCGGCTATACCTGCAATGGCCTTGGCATGAGCCTCTAAAAGCTCTGGGCTATAGGTGTCTGGGGTGACCCTCAAAAGGAAATGCGGACATATCCACATGCTTAATTGACTGACCTTGCATTTCCCATGGCTCGATACTGAAGATTTTAAGCACTGCCTTTGACCTTAATTTCTTTAAATCCAAAGTTTAATACCTGTTTTTACCCTTTTCTGAACTGCATCCACAATGAATTGTTTAACTAAGTCATTAGGGCTGTAAGCCAAGCAGATATCTAAGCCAAGCACGCCTTTAAGACCCATTGAAAGGACTGGGGCTATCCATGCCTAAATCCCGTGTTCTTCTCAGCAGTGCTTGAATACCTTAGACAACACAATTCAAATTTAGGGGTAAAGTTTAGGGTGCTAGAACAATTTGACAGGCTACTTTTCTTCATTAAGAAAAATACACCTGATACGTTTTCCATTTCTTTGCAAAAAGAATCATTGATACAATTCCCCTTTGATTTTTATTAGAAATTATTTGGAGCCATCTAACTTAATCTTACCTAATTCACTTCAGGATTTTAGGTTGCCTCTGTTCACCTTGTTACCTGGATTCCTTCCATTTAGCCAAAAGTGATACTGAAGTCCCAAGCAAATGTCATGGAGCTCTGCTACTTTTGTCTCCTGCTGTCAAAGCTTTCTTTGGAGTATGCTTTTTTTGCTGTTCTTTTGTCTTACTTTTTACTGCTTTACTTCTTTTTTATTAGTGAGTGATAATTGATTTCAAGTGTGTCACTGACAACTGGAAGCATCATTCTCATAGTGGAAACTAATTCTTTGAAATATGGTTTGTAAAACTTCCTATGTAGTATATTAAGCAGAAGGTCAAGGTAGTAGACATGCTGTACAGAAGCATACAAATAACACAGAGAAGCCAAAATAACAAATGGACACTATAAAACAAAGCTCATTTTATCTTGATGAGACAAAAATGAAGTAGGGGTAAATCTCACACTATGGATTTCTCAGCAATCATTAACAGTTTTCTTAATTGCTTCTGTGCCTTATACAATGTGCCAATTTTGCCAGTTACTAACATGTTAAATTCCAAATGCCATGGAATAAACCTGCCATTCCCTGCAAATAAACTCCAGTGGATTAGAAGAATGTGGGAGGAATCAAATGTTAGCTGGAGAACAAGGAGCCCGTTGTTTCCGATCGTGGAAAGGGGGATATCACAACACTCCCTATTTCATTTTTGACTTGTAGAAGAAAAAAAATTCTTCTGGTTAACTGTTAAGCATGCTCCTGTCTGGGCCCCATCAAAAGCTATGAATAAAAAATACTTAATTTCAGTAACTTAAATTTAAGATACTTTTTTCAAGATTTTCTCTAGAAAGATACTCGATACTTTTCTCACGATTTTTTTTTCCAATATTTTCATGTGAAAAGGTATTGTTTTAGCCAACCAGCAGAAATGTCATCATTATAAAAGACTAACTTTTTCCAGCTCTATGAATCAAGTCTGGAGCTGCATACCAACCAGATCTATTCCTCTTGTGGAACTGAGGGAAAACAAAAAGCCTTGTCATTCTGTTACTCAGCACCTGTATGGGAGGATAAGCTGCAGACCTTTTTGGTGGGATAAGTGGGCAGAAAACCAAGGCCCAGTAGCATTCCCTTTCCCTCTTAGCAATACCCATGTCAAATGCGCTCACTCAGGCTTGAGGCAGGGACTAGCCATCATAAAAGGAAGAAATAATCTAGCTTTTCTTCATCAGTATCTTCAAAAAAGGGTTTAAGAAGCAGTGTAGATTAGGGAGTAATTGTATGCTGTTAACCATTGTTCTTAAAACAACAAAATAACCTTGCAAACACTTTTTGAAGAAGCACGTTGAATATTTTGCAGCAAATTTCATTGTCAGCAGTAAATTCTGGATTTATGGAAAACTTTCCTTTGTAATCTAGGTATATCAAAGATGTGATCTAATAGATGCAGACAAATCAATTGTGTTTCCTTAGGAATTCTACAGCTCACTTCTTTAACATCCTTGCAGCATGATCTAATTTCTAGGAAGTTTCACCAAATGCGGACAGTTTAGGGGTATTGAATATTCCTCCTAGCAACCACCAAGCTGCTGTTAAATCTGCATAATTTATACAATGCTTAACAAAACTTATGTAGATGGTGACTGCTCATTCTGTATTTCTATTTCTACTTCATATTTCTATTTCAGTATGTTTCACAAAAGTCTACTTCAGTGTTTCACAATGAAATTTCTTCATTATTTGTCCTCTACTTAAATTACTCCCCGAGACAAAATGCACTGATATATGCATAAATGATGGCTATTTGACAGCACATCTGAAGAATGTTACCCTTTTTCTCAATTCATCAATTATTTCTCAATTATTTTCTCTGTATCAATATATTTTTTGAAATATAGGGTTTAAAGTTGCTGGTGTTGATGACAGATACAACAGGAAGCTGGAAGGGAGACTGGGTTTTAGCACTGTAATAATTTTCCCTTTTTAAATAAGATAATTCCCTATATTCCAGGGACCAGGGTAGAGGATATTCTGGATTTGTTGTGATAGTTTGTAGTGAAGAATGAGATTTAAACTTCAGTCTTCCTACAGGAAGACAGAATTGCTCCTTTTGATGGTAAAGCCTTGGCACAGTACCTGTGTGCCTGCATCTAGATAAATCAGGTAATTTTAGAGACTGATGTAAAACTCCTGATGTAAAACCTTGTAACATTAGCTTCTTAGTGAATATCATTTTTGTTTATATAGTCCTAACCTTTTATACTTGTGAAATAGTTCAGATGCTTCAGAATGTTTTTAGCAAACGTATAAACTATTTTACAATCATTATTACATTGACTGTATTATATAATTTTAAAAATAATTAAGATAGCTGAAATAGTTCAATTTATTTTACTCTTTGTAATGAAGCTTTATGGGTAGCTGTAATTAACCTCTACTGATGTTAACTATGCACAAAGTAGGAGCTGGGAACCGGTGACCATGCGACTCATTGAACAACTGAGGTGATATGAATTGCATGGTGCTTATATGCATCTTCCAGCCTCTTGCGCAATATGAAGCCAAAGTCATGAGACTTACACTTGGGGAGCAAAAATACAGATTCATTTTTTTTCATAGTAAAATCACTGAACCTCACTTATCTTGGAGCTAAAAAATGACTACAGTTTTCACTAAGATAGCTCTGTAGGGGTCCTACAAAAAAAAAAAAAAAAAAAAAAAAAAAAGAAACAAAACTTTCTAAAAGGTTATCAAGCCTAGTTAAACTTGAATACATTTCTCAAAGTGCTTCTTTTATGAAGGCACAGTTCTACAAGGAGCCTATCCATGGAGTAGTAATGCAGCTTCCCATTATAAGGAACTCTTTACATCCAGGTAAAGCCAAAACCAGGAGCTGAGGAGACAGTCAATGTATGCTCTGTACCACTTCTGCATTGACTTAACAGATTGTGGTCGTAACCCCATGAAATACAGATGGGTGAGGACACTTATTTTCTGTTTCATGATGTAAAGGTGTTTCTATTTCAACAGACAATGCTTAGTACCTTAATAGTAGTAGTAAAGCCTAATTTTTATGGGTCAGTTTTTAAGACTTCAGGAAAAATGCTCACCAGCGCATCTCTCCATCAGAGAATTAATTTCTTGTTTTATGAAGGGACCAAAATTATTTATCACTGCACATTTTTTCCAGGCTTCAAAGAATGAGGAACTAATTCTGGAGAGAATTATTTATACTTTAAATTATTTATACTTTCTTGCTATGGAAATACCTACTGAGAACTTCCTCAGCATAAGCTTTGAGTTCTTCTTTGCACACTCACTAAATTGCTTCAATAATATTAGAGAAATACAATATCAATGCTTTAATAATATCACCTTTTCATATCACCACAATTTCCGCTAGTTTCTTGTGAGTTGGAATTAAAAGGTCCATTGTCATATTGACGTTTACCTAATATCATCACAAAATGTATTCATCTAAGTGTACCTTCAATATTTTCTGGAGTAACAAGCTGAAAAGGCAGCTTTTGCCAGCAACATGTTCTTGTAAATGGACCTGGAAATCAGTACATCTTGAAGGCTGATGAAACTTCAAAAAGTTTCTTTGCTAATCACTGTAATTACACTGTGTGAATATAATAATGATCCAAAGCAGTGTCTTTGTACATCTCCTAACAGGAAGCTTTGGCATTGCAAAATCCAAAAATACCACACACTAAAGCTAATAAAAGTTTTTATTCTTTAAGTTCCCACCTATAAGCCTCATCAGCAAACACCAACTTTCTCCCTCACAAATCTACAGCTAAAATCTAGATCATTTTTTTTCCCCACATTAAAATCTTGTACTGTGCCTCAGATGTCTTCCTTTGCTTTATGATTGCAACACACGATTGATAGATGGAGCTTTTAATCTTGATTCTCAAAACTCCTCTTACTAGCTGTTGTCCTAATTGCTGCAGAAAATATCACTCTCATGATACTAGTCTTCTGCAAGTGATAACCTCAGGTCAGACCTGTTTGTGTTTCCAACATAGTTTTGCAGATTTTTTTCTGAATAACGGAACTAAATCATGCACTTTATATCAAAGTATACAGATGAAATTTTCATCTAGCCTTTTTTGTACTTATATCACTTAAAGAATTCTTCTGCCTAACCCTGACAAATGTAATCTTTCCTAGTTCTCTGCCCTGCCCCTCCAAATCTCTCAGCAAAATATTGTGAAGATTTGTTTCTGGTACTACTTCATTTTTAAGTTCTCTGTAAGCATTTCTCTGCGGTTCTCTTTCTGTTAATCTAATCAAACAGAAGCTGCTAGCCATCAATTTCTAAGCTGCTGAGTCCATTCCCATTTTCTTACGACTGCTCTATCATTTCTTAAGTAATCTCCTATTCATTACAGGGAAGCCAGTTGTCTGGCTCTCAACCAGTCCATGCCATCAACTTTCTGTATTGCTGGATTCACATTAAAACAATCTTTCTGCCTTTTCTGATGCCTCTTGTACCTGCAGGGAGTTATCTTCAAATAAGTGCAAAGTTATCTCTCCCCCTTCAGTTCCATGTTTCCATTAAAAGCTTACAGAAACTTCATGAAAGTTTGAAATCCCAAATGCTGCCTATCTGCTCACCAGAGCTGTCTTACACCTTTGGTATTTCTAGATCAGTCTGCCAATGGGCTGCCTCTTCTATACATTGAGTATGATTTCCTGGGGACAAAGGTAGTCCTTTTGTCTATGTAGACCAGACAGTATAGGCAACTCAGGACTAGACCTGATTAATCTGCAATTCCAGTTAATTGTACTTGGCATATTACTTTTTTCTATAGTTTATGTACATGAAACGTACAGATTTTATGAACAAGAAACAGTATTCTCCGAGTGTTAAAGCAGACTGGGATTTCCCCAAAGCACTTGTTTGAGGTTTCTCAGCAGATTTTTAATTTACATTCTGTACCTTTGAGCTTGTTTTCAGATGTCATGCACTAAGTAATAGATTGCCTGGGGATGCTGTGAAGGCTCCCTCATCACGGGTTTTTAAGAAGGCTCTTGACAAACATCTGTCAGCGAAGACTTGGGAATAGATGATCTGACTTCGTGACAACGGGCTGATCTAGATACTGGCTTCTATTTCTGGGTTTCTCTATCTCCTTTTCAATGACACTAAAAATTAGACTCAGTCCCATCTGAAAAGTTCTGACCTAAGTACAGAAGTAGAGCTTTCTGCAGAAAACGTCTGTCACCATGTGGAGCAGGTGCTTGGGTGCCAAAGCTGTGTCCACCTGGGGTAAGGTACTCTACCCCTTTTGAATTAGGTAACTAAAATAGTTGCAGTACAGTATTGAGCTAGCTTGTTCACTTCCAAACCTACCTGAAGTGTCTCCATGCAGCAATGCTAAATATAGCATAACCTGGCTCTGGGCTTCCAACAGAGATTTCAACCTACAGGTAGGAATAGCTGCTACTGGGGAAAATTAGTCTCTCTTTTTGAGCTGCTTAAGCTACATTTCATGCTTCTATAGTCAGACTCCCTGGCTAAGGAAATTAATTTCAGTTTCCTCACATCGTGTTGAAGAATGTAAACATTTCTTTATGCGGGGTTCTATCTTTGAAATATGTAATTAGATCGCTGTCTGGTGCATTTAATTGTCTTTCCAGCAGGGCTTTAGAGAAGAGTCTTAGGAAGTGTGTCCATGTGCTCAAGTGGTATAAAACAAATCGGAAGTCCTCCCTGGTCCTCACTGTGTTTTGTCACTGAACTCAGAGGCTGAGATTTCACCTTGGTCTTGTGTTGTACTCAGTTCTTTTCTTTGATAACTAGTTTAACATTTCCCTTTCCTGTTGACTTTGAGTGTAGGCTTGAGTTGTGAGCTCCTGAAGTATTAAAATCAAACAAAACAAAAAATACACACACACAAAACCACTGCTTTTAGTAGTCATGTAGTATGACTATAAGCCAAATCCAGACATGGCCAGGAACATTTATTTTGTCAAAAGACTTCTTAAGCCTTACAACCAAAAGTTTTATATCTGCAACAGCAATATGCATAACAATGTTGAACAAGGAGTTTATTCCAGTCTACCATAATTTGAAATGAAAATGTGTAAATTGTTTTATAAGAGAACAGCAGAACAGTCTACGTACAATTAAAGATAATAGCTTGAGGGAGAGGAGGGCTGCAGAACATATGTTGGTGCTCAATTTTCAATAATTTTAAACATCAAAATGTACTTTCTGTTAATTTTTTATATTCCTGCTACATAGCTGGGTTTAAAAAAAAAAAAAAAAAAAAAAAAAAAAAAAAAAAAGCTAATGATCATATTCATAGTGCTGCAACTTTTCTTCCAGGGCTGTTTAATCTGTCTTTCATGGACTAATTTGAGGAGAACCCAAACTTACGCCCAGCTGTTTAGTTCCATTTGATTGTCAATAAATTTAGTAAAAAATTAAGGATCTACTTTTTATTAATTTATTGTTTTAACCTACCAACTAATTTAAGGGAGCTAAATTATTATAAGAAATGGCTTTACTTTTTCTCACTTGAAAATTACCCAGGCAAATTACTGCCTTTGTTCTTATATGCATATGTATACCCTGGCGTAAACACCAGTACCCCTTGTTTCGATGCAGAAATGCACTGTATGTTTATGAATATTCTATGTGAAGGAAATAAAAATCAAATATTAGAGTAAGTTTTTGGCCTTTCCTAGAAAGAAATAAAAGCCAAGCTAAACTATTTTTGAAGCCCACAATTTCATGTTCAAACAATAAATGTTAAGCTACGCAATTTCTAAAACAAGCTGCTGAAAAATATCGTATGCATCTTTTAATATTTATAAGTGTTTTATGAAATGGTGATGTAAAATATAAATTTTGCAAAGCAACTGAGTCCACGTCACAGCAGTTATCTTTTTTTCCTCTATTTTATTGCTTTTGTACTGTAAAAGCTGTAACTTTTTTCAAATTTAGTTCCATCACTTTGTAATATTTTCTTATTATTTTTCCAAAATCACTGATGGATATTAATTTGTCAAAAGCCTATTCTTTAATTTAATCAGAAAGAAATGTGAGTTAGTGTAGAGTCCCAAAGTCTGAAGCAGCAAAAATGTTTTAGTGATTAAAAAAAAAGTAAGGGCAAAGTTTAGTCTTCCAGTGTGGTGTTATGCTGTTGGGGTATACAGTCCAAATTGTCTTATGTATAGACTCTCAATATGGCATAATTCACAGTACCTTTTCTCTCTTGTAGGAGTATTTTTGGCAGAGATCTTCGTGTGTGTCTGTAACCAAGTGTTCAGACCAAGAATAAGTCCTTCCTACAAACCACTGCTACACTGATAGATTTAGTCCTAAACCAGTTTAGTATTAGGGGGACATTTGCAATGATGACGTCTGTTGTCCCAGTAACTGTTAGTGTGCTGGGCCCTGCTTTCCTGGAAATGGTTGCACATCTGCCTGCCAATGGGAAGCAGTGAATGAATTGCTTGCTGTGCTTTGCTTGTGTGCACAGCTTTTGCTGCCATCTTACCCCGTGAGTTTTCTCACGTTTAGCTTTCCAGTTCTCACCCAACCCCACTGTGGGAGAGTGAGCGAGCAGCTGGGTGATGCTGAGCTGCCTGGTCAGGGTTAAACCACAATTCCTAACGTTCCTGGCGAGTGCACACCTTTGAGTCCAGAAATATCACTTCTTACTGTGGTTTCATTTATTTCTTTGATAGCTGGTTTTTACATTTGCACCACCAACTCTTGTGTTTCACTTTTGCCCTCTGCACTTCCTAGGTTGGCATTCAGTTGTTGTCTTCTTGTCCTTGCTTCCTTCCTTCCTGGATACTGCTTTCTGGTGTGCTGTGTTCAGGCATTTATGCAAGCAGCTACTTCCTCTCCTCTATCTGATTTTGTACTCCTGTTCCTCTTACTTTCCTTTTTCTGCGTATCAACACCACATAGGTAGATGCTTAACACTTTTGAGCTTCATCTGCCAGGAACCAATACCATCTTGTGGCAATCCATAGAGGCTTTGAACAAGAAGGGGGTGCTCTCTACAACATTTTCCGCTCATAGCTGGTCTATAGCAACTTGACCAGGTTAAGGGCTAGCTGAACCTAACTCTTTTGCAATGGCTGTCCTAGAAGGTAAAAGGGCTGTGGGGTATGCAAGTGTTATGAAAGCATTGCTTTATGATAGCTATAGACTACAGCACTGTGACTGCATGTGGCAAATGTGTACATTTGCATGCAAAATTGTGGAGCTGGGATTCCAAAAAAAAAAAGAATTGCACCCAAATCTGTACTGTTTTCTCTGAATCATTTGTTTCTTTGAATATCTTTTAGGGAATTTTTCTTGGGGAGAAATACATCTTTTGTACGTTTTCTCAGAAAATGAATGCCTAAATGTTATTTTTGTTATTGTCTGTAAAGTGTTTACAGCAGTAACAGTATTATTTTGTCTGATTGCTCTGTGGTTATTTAAATAACAGAAATAGAAATCCATTAAATGATATTTTATCTGGAAGGGGGAAAAAAAAAAAAAAAGATAGTTATATGAGTACTTCTATATGAATATGAAACGGCACAGTTTATGTTGAAATGGTTTTGCATTTTCTAATACCTCCATATTTTTGTCAGAAACCTTAAGAGATGGAAGTAATTTAATTTTGGATGTATACTCTGCATTGACTGCAAGTGTATTATTTCTGGTTTATTCATAGAACTGGAAGGGAAAAAAAAAAAAAGATACTTAAATTAATTGACAGCAAATATGTTGATAAACAAGAAAAAGCAGAACCTGTTGGAAGTACAGCAGTACCACGAAACAAGTGTGAGGTCAGCTTCTTCACTGCTAAAATTATCAGGGACTAAATAAACAGCTTTAGAGTATTTACATGTAAAACATACCCTGACTACCAAGGCTCAGCTGCCGAATTAAATCTATTGCTGAGACAGCCTTGTCCTGTATGTATATATACTATGCTAATTATAAAATAACAACCTGGATTTTCAATGTGACTCTCTGTGGTCACAGCTTTAAGTAGGTAAATATCATTGACATGGATAAAGTGGATATCTACACTGCTAATTAGAGCCATTGCTGGCCAGCAGCAGGCACCAGACTAGGAGTCAGGAGACCTGTGCTCCTTTTCTGCTGACCTTTGCTATTTCAACCCTGTGTTTCTACTACTATTTTTTTTAATACTGTTTTCTTCCATGTTTTTTCCTTTTTTTTTTTTTTTTTTTTTTTTCTGGATTGTCAGTTCTTGGAAGCCTATGCAGAGCTGAAGGTTGTTGATGGTAAGCCTGAATTTTGAGAAAGAGACACTGAGTTTATTTTTTTAACCAACTTTTGCAGAAAACAACGTCTTCATAGAATGAATTATTAAAAAAGAAAAAAAAAAATCTAGTCAGAATAATTTCATTCAAAATGAGCCAAATGCAATGAAAATAAATAACCAGTCTGGTCAAATAATGACAAATAGAAATCCCCAGGGAACTGGAAGCTGTACCTCCCAAACCCACATACTCCTGACAAGCCGTCTCTGGATACAGGAACTCTTGGCTGAAACATTCACAGATCCATTTATGCTTTTCACACACTGGATCTACTTTAAAAATTAAGGACAAATTAATTTCAAGACGAGTTAAGTGCATCCAGCTGGCTAACTGGGGGGGGCGGGTGGGGAGGTGGTGAATTAAGACATCTAAATCAACTCAATTAAAAAAAAAAAAAAAAAAAAAAAAAGGCTTGTGTCACTCACTAGTCAGGCTTATGAGGTATTGGTAGATACATGATAACAAAATAATGGCTGTATAAAGAAGAGTGACCAAAGCCTTGGCATGCTTCTGTCAATAGATCTATTCCAATTTATAGTTTCTGATGGTTGGGCTTGGCACTTTAATCTAGCCATTGTCAATTCCAGTTCTGTTTTTATTAATCATACCGGTGATGTCTGAATAAGTAACTCCAGAGAAATTGGATTTAGGAGGTTGGGATTAAAGAATAAAGTGTACAAGTACAAACTGATGAACAGAAAGATATATATTGGTTCTTTTTAGGTAATATGTATTGCTGCATACGCCTTCAAGGTATCTGTTGAGCAATTTAGCTGTGTTTTCTGGCAGCTGTCACTAGTATCATCCATCAGAACGAGAGCCTTGGCCGACAACTCTTTGCTGAGATGCTAAAGGGATGTGGATTTTAATTCTGGGCGGTTTCATATGACAGACAGTTTGACAGATGAATGCCAGAAAGGCCTAGGACTATGCTAGAATTTGCACAGTTTCAAGTAAATAATTGGGCAATTTTTCAAGTAAAAGAAACAGCTGGACTGTTGCTGTAACTTCTGTGCACTGTTATTTCCACGTTTAGGGTGTTTTTTACCAGCTTTGTTCAAGCAAGTTGTGGGGGTTGGTATTGAGAACTCAGGGACTGCAAACCCCAGAAATCTGAGATTTGTAGGAGCATCTCTGCTTTCCCTTAGCTTCTTTTGTTCATTACGTACACAGAAGTACCTAGATATAGGTGCAAGAAAACATACCTGTATCACCAGGAAGTGCGGTGTGAGGATGAAAAGCAGGGGGGAATAATAAGTATTGCCTGCTAACACACACTGAACTTCTTGGAATGACAAGGTAAAGAGACATTGTGGGAGAGCTGATGGTATCCACCCCTGGCACAGACATCTTCTGCCCGTGCCAAATGGAGAGGTTATGGTCTTTCATATTTCCTTAGCTGCCTGACATTTTTTCCCTCTTCTATATATTAAACTTTCTGTTCTCTCATGAGCTCTTTGGCTGCCAGGTTCAAAAGCAAACAGGTTTACTTAGGAATCTAATAGATAGGTCTTTGTTAACCCAATTTACTTTGACTTGATTACAATAAACTCCAAACTCCAAAGCAGATTAGGAAGCATCCACGTGAGCAACTTGGCAGGTAGGAGGAAGCGATGAGGATAATGGCATATAACTGCAAGGGCATTTTCATTTGCATCAATATTAAAAAAAAAAAAAAAAAAAGCTGTGCTTCATCAACTTCACACAGGCTCTGTTTAAAACTATGGATTGCTGAGTGTGCCCATTAGGACAGAGGCTGTTTGCGTAGCCATGAAATGCTTTAGTTGAATGGGGCAGGCATAGATTGTACTTTCACACAGAAAGAAAAGGTTTTAACACAACTGGAGGTTCTCTGCAAGTGAATTTTACATCTCCAAAAAGTAATAATTGAAGCCATCACAGGTCTGGTATCAGCTGGAGTGCAGCACAGTTGGCCTCAGGCTGATTTCTCTACTTAAAATTTAAAACTAGGAAATTGCTGAGCTTCAGCCTGCTCTAGCTCCTAGAGGTTTCTGTTGCTCCAGTGTGAGGCAGCTTGAGGATTACTGGGGGCCTTTGACAGCAAATGCAGCGGGGGGGACCCTCCTCTAACCAGGGAGTTTACAGTGTTTAGGCATGTGCTGATTTTCTTTAGGTCTTTACAAGAGAAAGTAATGTTTCCATGCTTAAAATCTGCAAGAATGTTTTCTCCACCTCTTGCAAGTCTTTGATACGATATCAAGATAGGAATGTTGCATCCATGGTACTACAGTAAACATGCAGCTTTTGTTCACTTCGATCTCTCCTAGAAGTGCTGGGTGTCTAAAGATGCCTTGAATAAAACTGTTATCGCCTTAAAAATGAAAAGGCTAAAAAAAAAAAAAAAAAGAGGAAAAAGAAGAGGAGGACAAGAATGTCTAGTGTTTACAGGTGTCCAATTTAAGGACTAATTTTTGAAAATGTTGATTACTCATAGTGAAAAAAGCAAGTAGCCAAACACAGCTAACACTTCTAAAAACCTTTAACCTAATGTATAAATTTATTTTATCAAGAGTATTAGATGTGTTGTTTATAATGTTTTTGTCTCTAAAATAACAAAAAAAATCTATTTTGTTGAAAGCATTTTGCTTTGTATCTCTCTTGAATTGACTTTAAATTAGTGAAGCTGTAAGAGAAATGGATTGAAGCAAACAGATATTTTTAAAATAGGTCTCAGAAATAACCTACATTTTGATTTTAAATGTTTAAAATATTACAGCATACTTTCTGTATGCGATAAAGCAGCCATGTACTCTGAATTATAAATAGGTAAGACTGGAATTTCTATCAGTTTAAAAATTGCAATATTTTCTGATTTTCACCCTGAATTAAAATTGCAAAACTACGAGGAATGCAATTATTTCTGTAGAACAGAGAACTCCAGTTCAGATATCTAATAACACTTATAGGTCTGCACTGTGTCTGGGATGGCTGCTGTGGAGGGAAGGAATCAGCTTCTCTCTGGTGGAGGTGCCCAGCATGAGGAAGGTTGCGGAGGCTGTGATAGCGCCCGAGAAGGTGAGGGAAGAGCAGGTCCAGGAGCAGAGCCATTGCTGGGGGCTCAAGGTGACAGGAGAGGGGAGACTTTGTGCGCCTCTGGTGCTGCTCAACCCAGGAAGCTGCCCAACTAGAAAATAATACTGGAGGGACAAACTCACCCTTCAAGGACAGCACTGAGAGGGGCATGTTTTTCAAATGTTTTTAATACTTCTTTTCACCATGTTTTCTATTTAAACCGACACCTTGTTCTAGTTTATTACTTTAGTGTTCTGATAAATGTCTTTTGATATCCTTTGGCCCATATGTTTAAATAATAAAAAAAAAAATAGGGGGGAAAATGTGTGAACAGTTGGTGGCTGAGCAGGTGGCCAGGGCTATTCTGCTGAGCTACATTTCCTGAGATGCACAGTCTTCCTCACTCCTCTGAGACACCATGGCAAATCACACCAGCACCAAGTAATTCTGAAGTGACCCAAGGTAAAATGTAATAACAGCAATCAAACTCTGAATTTGAACTTTGTGCTTCTCAAACTCATTAAATGAAAGGATTTCTATGTGAAACTGTTCAGTACACTCAATCTGTTTTCTTTCTCTTCCACACTTTCTCTTTCAGCCTTTCCTTCCCTTTTTTTTTTTTTTTTTTTTCCTCTTTCAAACACTGCCTACACTATATGTGGCACACCTGCAGAGTGAGCTGGTAAGGCTGCAGTGATGGTGCCTTGTAGGCAAACCCAGACCTCTCATGGGATAGCAGGAATCTATCACAAACAGCCCCATGAAACAAGAGTGCAAAGCCTCAGAAAGAAAGGTGGTGGTGTGCTGAAGAGGCCTTCTGACCTTTGAGAAAATCCCAAATGCATGATTGCTTCTTGGTAATGATGGTACCAATACTCTTTCTGTACCTTTGGAATTGGAGGAAGGAAGATTTGAAACTTTTTGAAAGAGAAGGCTCTCATGAGACATGAGCAAAACTATTCAGTGTATTGGAGCTTAAAAAAGAGAGTGTACAAAGCAAGAAACTCATAAACAAAAATCCTCTCAAGGTCTTGCATTTCTGGTTCACTGGTGTAGATGTATAAGCTTCCAAGTGTGTATATGTGAGAGTTCTGTTCAGATAATTTAGCCTGGTGAAGAAAAACGCCTTCCTACACTATGCTTTAGTCTGTCTCAACATCTGTGATCTATCCTAGCTCTTTAGTACTTTTCTAATAAATGTTTGGGTTTGCTAAAATTTGGGACTTTGTAAGACTTAACTCTTGCAATGGTCTTCTGGACCGTGTGGTACCCTAGATAGGAGCTAGCATCTCCAGCGTGCACAGGGCTGTCAGAAGTGTACAAGGCACCTTGGAATCTCTGCCAGGGAGATGACAGAAATGGGAGGTTTCCATTTGTTATCAGGGAGGTCAATGATGTGCTAGGTTAATGTTTTTTTTTTGTTGTTTTTGTTTTTTTTTTTGTATTCCCCTGAAGTTACTTAAAATCTCTTTACTGGGTGTTATTCATACTGAAAGTCATCAGCAGTAGAGCACATACCAGAAGGTTTGAGACAACTGAGCAAATGGGCAAGCACCAAGGAGCTCGTGCTCAAGAGCAGCCCACGGCCATCCCCTTCGGTGCCACCTCTGCTGGGTGCTGCTGAGCAGGGGCCAGCTCGTGTCCCCCCACAGCTGTGAACGGCCTCTGGGAGGTTGGTTGCTGTGCCCAGACTGACAGCCTCAGTGGAAGAGGCAGCCACAAAGTCTGCGCATTCTAATAAAATATTTTATTCATAAATTCATAAACTGAATTACAGCTCCTAGATACTTTTTCATTTAGATTCTTTTTTTGCAATGTCGCTCAGCTATAGGGACAGAACAAAATCAGTGTTTATTTGAGAAGTGTCATAAAGCATTAATCTTTGTTTAATATTGCTATGGCTGACTGGCTCTGAACACAAAATGAGTAGCCTGTGAAGTTAAATGTTAAATCTGCCGTGCTCTTCTTCACGTAGCTTTTGACACTGCTGTACCTAGCAGGGCAGTTCTCCTGTTATCATCCATGGCTGTGTCAGATCATGAGGTGTTTTACTGATCACCAGAACCAAAGCCAGATAAAACAGTCCCTGACAAAATTCAACTCACAATGATACGGCAATGAAAGTTAGTTAATGAACTGTAACATTAAACAAACACAATTCTTCTCTGGTCAGAAAAAGGCAAACAGAAATTGGTGCACAGGGACTGTTGGTGGGAAGCACTTGGGTCCTTTGCCTACGGGCAGCCGCCATTTTGTCGGCGTGTCCCGGCTGCTGCTGGCCTCAGAGGGACACGGCAATGGGAGGAGCACGTAATCGGGGTGTTTGTCCTGGCTTTTCGCTGCTCTTGTTTTGAAAGAAGGCTGACGTTTCCTAGAGAAAGGGAAACAGCTTATCAGCTCATTTGTTAGCATGAAGTACCCTCGTTATCTTTTTTTTTGTTCTCAAATGTTGGCCATTTTCACCTCATTGCACGTCAGTGGTGAGGTGATGCCCGCCATTTTGTTGTCAAGGCTGGAGGCAGAGGAAGAATCGGCCTCGGGGCAGGGCTGCCCTGGCACCCGGTGGCTCGGGGTCTTCTCGGCTTAGCATCCCTCTCCTTTACACGCCTTCCTATGAAAAGTTTAATGCCTGTCTGCCTTTGTAATTAGATACCACAAGTGCTTTCAAGCAGGGCCATAAGTATATTTCTGCGTGGCTGAGGTTGCTCCACGAGGAAGGTGGTTTCTAATGGAAAACATCCTTCCTCAGATTTCCCTCAGGGCCAGGGAGAGAAAAGAAAACCTTGTATGTCCCAATGAGTGACTTTGGAAACCTTGCCTGTGCAGAACCTGTCAGCACTTGATGTGTTGTCTTTGTAGGGCCCAGCATACGGACAGATGCAGTTAAGCTTGGAGAGAACTGCTTGGTTAAGGTTAAAAAGATTGAACTGGGCTCACTGCTGTATCCAAGAGTTTGTTGCTTTTCCCACAGATCAGCTGCTATGAGAATATTTACCTAGGATTTCTAGTGAGTGACTGTATTTTTGATTTGAAGTTCCTTCATCTTCCCGTTCTGTGCACTTCACCAGCAGCATCTGAACTCCCTGATACACAGCATTTGCCTTGAAAGCGACCCATCGTTGCCCACTGGGATATTCTTATTATAGCTGTCCTAACCCCACCTGGTATTGTACAGATTGAATTCTGCTCATCAGCTGAGCCCAGCCAGTCTAACCGCAGATTTAAATAGAAGGAGAAGTGTAATGAAACCCAAAGGCACCCTTATGGTTGTGGCAGGCAGTCCATTCCTTAAAGTGACAAGCTTTACCAAACCAATTTTTCAAAAGGGTGTGAGGGCAGGGCTTTTCACCTCTGATGTGCAGGCCCTGAAAGCTAAATTGACCATAAGATCCGCTAAAGCTGACTGATAGTAGGTTTGCATTTACTGTATGTACTTCCTCATGAAAATAATCAAGGACTCTCAAAAAATAAAAACTGAAATCCACTGGTACAAGGTAATATTTTAATGTTTGTTGTAGATCTGTTGATCTTACTGGAAACATGCCGCACTTGGAGCCTTTTGTATCACAAAGAAAGTGCAGAAATGTCCCTGTTTGCTCAATATTTCTATAGTGCTCCCTCTCTTTTTTTCACCCTACCATTTTCTGAGTAAGAGTCCACTTTCCTGTACCACTTCTCCAATATCTTCTTCCTAGGACATGTCATCACATCATTCTGGACCTGTATAATAACCTGTTAAATTGTTAGTGATGTTTTCTGATCAGTGTGTTTTGGGGACATGAATCCAAAAATATGCAGCAGCTTCCCAGCCAGTTACCCAGGAAGTTCCTGCTCTGAAACTGTCCCTAGATAGCAGACAGCTCATGAGGGAAGATCGGGTGTATGCCTTCAAGCCCAGGGAAGAGGTGGCTGGGCACAGGGGATAAGGCAAAGCAGCAGTGCTCCCTCCAGCCAGGGGAGCCCTGAAAGAGCCCTCTGCTCCCATGGGGATCCAACAGATCTGGGGAAGCCTTCACCTCACACACCTTGCTCCTTTGCTTGGGCAGCCTGGGAGTAGAAAGGTAGCAAAATATAGCTACCAGCTTCCAGAAGAGAATTAGAAAATAAAAATCAATACCGTAGTTTTTGGTGAGTAGTGTATCGGGTGTTCCGTTTTCAGCAGAGATGGCCACAGAGCTCTTATCTTAGTAGCAAAGAAGACTTGTCTTTAATTTGCACCTCATTTGCTTTCCAGAAAACGAGTGGGATAGTCTGCATCTGAAACTTGAGCATTGGTTGTTATTACAGGTTGTTATACTTTCCTTCCTTTGGAAAATTTTCACGGATCAATGAATAAGCATCATGAGAGTGGGGGCCCCAGACAGCTGTAAGGATCACTTCACGATCCATGCAGCTACCATGTCACAGCGTCACTTCTGGGGAATGACAACATTTTCATTTGAGCTGTGCAGAGAGTTTGCTGTCTTTGTGCTTGGGCAGCGTTAATTGTTTGCACAGTTAATTAAACCATGGGTGAGGTATTCTGTTAAATATCCATGTGTAATGCACATATTGACTGTTTCAAGGTGAATACTTTTCTAAACCATGAGCTATTGAATGTTGACTCACTGTGGTCTATTTTCTCTAATAGGCTTGAAGCTATTGCTTGTTGTGATAATATGCCCTCCCCCCCTCCCCCCAAAAAAAAAAATAAAATTACTCTCAAAATACAAACACCAATGGGTGTTTTGAGAATCACTGTGCAGAAAGAGATAAAGAGATCCTCTTGTGTACACGTGTAGGTCAGTATCTGGCTGGTGTTCACCTCTGTGTTAAACAGCCCTTGGGTGTGTGCATGGAGGCCTGGTGGGCCCCAGTGTGCCCACCAGTCATAAAAGTACAGCAGAGGACCAGTGTCTCTTGTGGGGTCACAGCTTTGCTTTCTTCCAGCACTCTGACTTCATGAAAATATCCAATAAATGATTGTTTTCCATATGAAATGACCAAACTATAGTTTGGTAAACATCTGCAAGCTCTGCAAGAATTCTTAGTGTGTAACAGAAGCCATAAAGATAAGCGAGTTTTTCTGGCCTCACCTGATATAAAATGCATCATTCCATGCAAAGCCTCCACTCAAAATATACTTTATATCATAGCATTCATTCAGAGGCAAACTGATGAGGAAAACTAGCTCTCAGATGAAATTTCCTAACTCATTATACATTCAGAAAGAGTTACACATTTGAAGAAATTAATTCAATTCTGTAGTTTAGTAGAATCTCCTGATAACCCAGGCTATGGTTTGAGCTACGTACTTAAAGTGAAGTCAGGGAAATTTTTAATCCATATGTATTTGTGTGACTCTGTCCATTGGTCAACATCAGGTGTAGGATCATATATGGGACATCCATTTTTAGCTGAAACAATTATAAAAAGAGACCTCTTTGGCTTTAAGGGATTTTACCTTGAATTGTAATAAAAGGAGTAGTGAGATTCAAACCCCAATAGCAATTTAAGAAACATAATTCTATGAAAACTGATTTCACTTTATTTCAATGGCTTTTTTTTTTCTCACCAGAATGGAAAAAAAAAAAAAAAAAAAAATCCTCTGTGAATTTAAATGGCATTTGGAGCATTTAAACCTATCTATTGAATGATAATTGCTGCATTCAAAATTCATGCTCTCTTCATCACGCATAAGCAATAAGGTGAGAAAGGAGAGTGTTTAGAGAAGAGCAGATACTGCTGGTTGCCACTCAGCTGAGGCAGAAGGGATGGAAGAAACTTGCCAAGACTTACAGCACAGCAGAAGGTAAAACACTGTCCATGGTTTTCCCAGGTCTGTTTCTGATAAGAAGCTGAACTCCTGCCCTCAGGAAGGAGATGTTAGAGTTAAAGAGAGATGAAAGCAGCAGCCTTTGCCTCTGTCCTTCCTTATTTGACCTAGAAGTCAAAGTACTGAAAAAGACTGTGTGGTGTAACCTCGTAGGTGTAAGTTGTGTGGTCAGACCATTCTTGGAGCAGTTATCAAAATCCTGAGTTGATTCTCACAGGCAGAATTGGTAGAACTGCACAGGAGAAAAAAAAAAAAATCAGTCTGCAAACAAGTCTGCTTGTTAGACAAAATAATAATAATAATAATAATAATAATAATAATAATAATAATAATAATAATAATAATAAATTTCCTCCAGAGAGAAGAACTCTCTATGGAGAGTAAAAAGTGAATCCTCTTCCTTTGGCTGCTGCAGCAGGGGAAGGTCACGCCTTCACAGGCCTCCTCACCTTTCTTGCTTCTACCAGAAAACTGCCACTAATGATATGAGCTCCTGTTGTTTTGTAGCCGCTTCTAGAAGTATGTTTGGACTTGATAATCAAGTAGGGAGGTGTGGAAATGGCTAAGCAGAAGTAACAGCTAATAAGCGAAGACAGAGATGAAAACAGAACCTGAAATGTACAGTTTCTGACCACACTGATGAAAAGTTAGTTGTGTTTTTGTTTTTGTTTTGTTTTGTTTTGTTTTTTATCACAGTCTTTGCTTATTAGGTAGTATCTAGTCCTGCTCATTATTTTCCAGACTAAGTGTGAAGTTTTATTTTATCTGTCGATGAGCTAAACTTTTAATTAACTTTCATATTTGCCTTAAGTTAAGGCTAATGACTCTCAGAGGAATTGCTTACAAATCCTTAAAGTTTTGAACAAAGGGACCAGAGAAAAAGCACCAAGCTTCCTTTGAAAACCAACCTTTCTATTAGAGAACAAAATCAAACATAAGCAACTTGAAACTGGGAAGCACACAGGGTATTAATATTCATCGTTAAAACAAACTGAAAGAGAATTTAAATCTGTGTTGACCCCAGAGGATTTTTGTTAGGAATTTCAGAAAGATTAGCAAATTATGTTAATGATTTCAGTACATGGTCTCTAAACTGGAGGGAAATTGTTGGTGTTTAAATCAAGAGTTTCTCTGAAGTATTAAATACTTTGCTTAATGTTACTTGTTTTGATATAGACATTTAGAAACAAATTATAGTTTGCAATAACTTTTACAGAACATCATCCACTTGTACAGATTTCTTTTCTCTTCTTTCCTCCATATTGTCATATCTGCTTATGTTAATGGGAGTCAGAGCTAGCTGTGTGCCCAAGAAGGCCAACAGCCTCCTGGCTTGTATCCGGAATAATGTGGCCAGCAGGAGCAGGGAGGTGATTGTCCCCTTGTACTCAGCTCTGGTGAGGCTGCACCTTGAGTGCTATGTTCAGCTCTGGGCCTCTCACTACAAGAAGGACATCGAGGCTCTGGAGCATGTCCAGAGAAGGGCTATGAAGCTGGTGAGGGGCCTGGAACACAAGTCCTGTGAGGAGCAGCTGAGGGAGCTGGGGTTGTTTAGGCTGGAGAAGAGGAGGCTCAGGGGCGGCCTTTTCGCTCTGTACAACTACAAATGAGGACAGGAATAAGACAAGAGAAACACAAAATTTTACAAAGGCGTATAACTCGGTTATAAATCCTACAAGTTTGATGAGGGTTTGCCTCAGGGTGAAATTAGAAAATTAGCTGTGAAGGTTGAGCTACTCCTTTCATGTTTCAGCGGCTGACAAGAGCCCGTTGCTTTAGTACATATCCTTGAGATGGTAGTATGTTAAATGGCTGAGCATTACAGAGATGATGCAGGGTAGGAAAAGAATGTGGCTTCGTACAGTATATTTGACAAAACTTGGCTGCAGCTCTTTTTTTTTTTTTTTTTTTTTTTTTTTTTTTAAGTCAAGCAGTGGTGGTTGTTTTTTTTTCCTTCTTTCTTTCTGGCTCCTCTGATAGCATGTGTGCTTTCCTGCTCTGTTATTGACTTTGTTGCAAGCAGTCCTCCAAGCAGAATTGATTTATGATACACTTTGCAGCCATCCAGACAGCTTCCAGTGAAGTGACAAAGAAGTTCTGCTTCTGCACCCACCTAATCAATGAAACACAGAGAAAGACCAGACAAAACAGAACCCCCACATGGAGCGATGGGATGCCAAATATCAAGTGCAGTTCACAAAATCCACGATGTAGCTCTTTTAGTTATCATATGAGCATAATATGCCTTTTTTCTATCCCCCCTCCCTCCCCAAGGTAGGAATCTTTCTTTTAAGGAACAAAAAGAACAAAAGAAAAGCATGTATCTAGCCACAGATCAGTGTGTAGAAATGGACTCTCAGTTTGGCAACTGGAATATTAAAACCATCAGATCTTAATATACCAAAGTAAGCAACCGTTAGCTGTTTTCTCCATCTTTTACAACAAAGTATATTTTAAAGCTGAAAATTCTACAGATATCTGAATAATTAGCCAGTAATGGTTTGATCTTGCGAAGAACTGAGCCATGTGGTTCTGATCCAACAATTTTGTGAAGTGTGTATTTAATTGGAGTGTGAATCAACACTTCAATCCTTGGCACAAACCACATAATCAACGTTAAACATCAGTAAATATTTTGTGAAAATGAGGCCAAATGTCCTCTTCTGGTCGAATCAAGCCAAGAGAAACTGGAAGGGCTTTATCACCCTCATACCTGTACGAGGATGATAGAAAGTTGTTGGTTTACATTAGAAGTTTCTGCATTATGTAGTACAGAGATGCACATCGGGATCTAAAATGAAGGGCAGTGAAGGCAGCTCAGGCACTTGCAAGAATACAGGAGTCTGCAGTTCATGGATGAATTTTTGGGAAATGTTACGCCTCTTTGAAGTATTCCATTGCACGGCAGTGCCTATACCAGATAAAATGGCTTCATTCTGCAGTGGAGTGCACTTTTTCCTTAAACGGAAGCCACAATAAAATTTTGAAAATACCTTTTTCCTTTCTACCACATGGCTCCATTTCCACAGATTATATATAGCACTGATTATTTATGCAAACGGTATTGATAAAATAGTTATGTACCTGAATAACAACCTGATAACCTGATGTTAGGGAGACTTATTTTCCAGAGCAGTAAATCATCACACAACTTCATCCATTCACTCAGACAAGCACGTCCTATTATATATGGTTTATATCTATGTAGAAATCTCCAGCTGGTATAATTTCAGCTTTCAGGGTGAAAAACTTCACTATTTATTGAATAAATGGTAGTTCTTTAAAATTATCAGCAGACATTCATACTCCCTAACAATGTAAAAAACAGGTGAATCTCTGTAGTTATGGCTGTAAAGGGAAGATACATCTGGATTCACGTGATATTCATGAGCTCAAAATTTACTCATAGATCAAATCTTTGGAAATCCTATTAAGGGTAGCACCTTGAGATGTCATGATTAATCCATACTAGTCCTTCAGGAAATCTTTGTGTAGTCACTTTGAATGCCTCAGTAATTAATTCCTCAGTGTCATTTGGTTTGACTCAGGAATATAATTTAGGCTGTGCTGGAAATAACTACAGTGAGAAGGACATATGACAATTATGGCTCGTTTATGCTTTTTTATTTCTGGTGTAGTTCTGATTTTTCTTAGGACTTTATTCAGGTTTTGATACTTTATCACTCAGTTATGTACATTAAAATGGAAATATATATTTTTTTAACTGAAATAAGTCAGATTGTGGGATAAAATGGAAAACCTGACCATTACAGATCTTTCAGGGTGGGACAACGGGCTGGTTCATTTAGTCTGGAAGTTAATGTACCTACAATTAAAAATACAGAATAACGAGAAATCTGAGAAGAGTTGTTCTTACTGGTTGATGTTCCCAATTTGTGATTCTTTAACCCAAACTACCCCAATTTCTAGAAAACAAGACGTATAAGGAGCAGCTGAGGGAACTGGGGCTGTTTAGTCTGTAGAAGAGGAGACTGATGGGGGAGGCCTCATCGCTCTCTACACCTGCCGTTCCTGGAGGTGGTTTCTATTCTTTCATCTGGGGCTGTTTTTAGGCCCATTCAGTTTTGCAGGAAACATGTTGGATTTTACAGACATTCACCTAATCTCACCTGATTTGGGCCTTGTCCTGACTGTTTTGCCAACAATGTTCAGTGACTTTGGGCCTTCCTTCCCCAGGATCTTTCCAGAGCCGAGAGCTATGGCCAGTGGTGGGGCGGCTTGGAGGAGGTGATCCCCATGAGCCTGGGGAGCTGCTGCTGAGGCTGTGGCTCTCTGGCAGCCCCCAGCCAGAGCCAAGCCACCAGCTCTACCCCAAAACTTCCCCCAGAATTTATCTTACCTTCCCAGCCTGGGCTCAGGGACCTGAAAAAAATGAGGCAGTGTCAGGCTCAGCATCCCTGAAACTGGAAATTGTTATTTGATGGAAAATCATTAAATGTAAAAGGAAAAAGTTAATGAAATAAAATCTGTATCAGAAGTAGATACCTGACTGCCAAAAGGGGAAAACATCAAATGCTATGTTAAAATCTCTAGGGTTTTGCCGTTAATTTAATCTGGCACTTGAGTAATCTAGAACTTGAGATTTCATGCAAATATTTAGGGAGAAAGGACATCTTTGGTGGAAATCTTGCCAAGATTTCTTAGCTATTTACCACAAACCTGAAATACTTGTTTGCATATGCCTTACATATAGTACAAAATATATATCTTGTTAAAGATGTAAATCTGAACATCTCAAAATCATCCACAAGCTTCACTTCCCCACTTTTTCATTACATTTAAAAGGCAAGTTGAGTCTATTCAACTCAAATTCAAGTCTACTAGATTAGAATTAAAACTTTTAATGTCATGAATCTCTTGGACTCAAATCCCTTAGGAGGTGAACCGTTTCATCTGTAACATTTGGTTAGACTTAAAATACTGCTTGTAGAGCTTTACGCACTATCGTACACACACCTAGAGAAAACTCCCCCCAAAAACAAGGGTATGGGATATATGGGTAAAGAAACAACTGCTGTGCATGGGATTCTGGGTTTTAGATAGCAACATGGTTGAAATTCACAGTGTGTATGTATGGGTGCACGTTACACTATCTATGTATTAACAGGAATAGATATATGTAATGCATATATATGCTTGCATGCAAATACAGAAATGTGTATATCTGGTTTAAATATTTACCCGCGCTTTGTCTATGTATATTATAAGTGTAAATATTCAAACTAAACATACATTTATGTATTTGTGCCTGTCTGTGTGTTTTTAAGGGGACAGAAAGAAGTCAGGGACTTTGAGCAGCACGGATTAGTACACTGCTTGCTTCAGAGAGGAACCGAGGAGAGCAAACACTGGACGTGGGACTTGTTACTAGCTCAAACACAGATGCCAGTGCTGCAGCCTGGGCTGAGATGGCCCTCCTGATATGAGAGCCACGAGGGGGAAAGTAAGCATGTTTAGGACATGGCTAAGCAGAGTTTGGAGCTGCCATATTGTTACTCTGCCCTAAGATGCTGCATGCCCTGCTTTGAAAATGATGGCTTGGGGCTGCTGTGCTGTACTACTCAGTGTCAGGGCTCAGGGTGTCCTTACAAAGGAACACGCTCCTTCTCATTTTAGTATATTTTTAAAACGATGGGTTATTAGTGAGCCTAAATTTGTAAAAGAAATTATTTTCAAGTGAACAAAAAAGGGCAAAAACCCAAAGAAACAGATTTATTACTCCTATTTTAGATACAGTGACAGGTTTTTTAGCACATTTCCTTCCTGAGGTGCAAACCCCAGCTTTATTACTCAAAAATCGACTGCTTTCAGATGTGTGTTAAGATGATTTTATGAGCAGATGGCTTTCCAAGAACTGTGATAGCCTGATCCATAAAACACTTCCATGCTTGATTTACTCTTGCTTCATTTATAAACTTAGAGAAAAGCAGACTCTTATGCTCATCGTCAGGTTGGAAAATGAAGAACCGAACTTCATGAGGCAGCAAGCATCTCTGCTGGAAGATTTAGTGTATAACAATTATTCCAGTACTTGTCCCGATGCTGTTGCTGTCCTTTTTGTGAGACACTTGCACCTCTTCTAACTCAGGTTGCTATGTTCTACAAGAAGGAGGTATTGTTCTGCTTTATGGACTCTGAAGGAAGAATATCCTACTCTTGATAGTGTGGAAGTATCCTCGGTGTTAGAAAAAAAGAAAAAGGAAAAAAAAAAAAAAAGAAAAGGAAAAAAAAAAAAAGAAGAAAAAAAAAAGCTGTTGTTCCTTGACTGAAAGAATTTACTGCATGGGTCACCAGCCACTGGAAGCCACACATGCTCAGGGGGTTGACCTGTATTTGGAGGAGAAAAACAAAAAGATCTGTTTGAAATGTAAGGATGCTCTCCTCTGCAGTGACAAGGTACCTATTGCTACTTTAATAGCAGCAGCAGAAAAAAGTGGGGAAGACAAATGCTGACACACTGCTGACTTCACAGAAGCATGCTGTGTCCATGTTTATTTGCTTTTCCTCCAGGCTTTTATTATATTTTAGAATTTATCTATTTCTATTCTGATTGATTTTCCATAGTAGTGAAGGCTGGATTAATTTCGTTGTGTGGGTCATTTGATGTATCAAGAGACAAATTTTGCCTGTTAGACATGGTTCAGAGGAGACAATGCAAGTCTAAATGTCTGAGGTTTGGCAGTTTACAAATCAATTATTTCAGTTAGGTAGCCAACTGCTGCACCAACTGGGAAACAGATTATATCAGATTACTGCACTTTTAATTAGCCGATCGTGACAAGCAAGGTTTGAAGAGGAAAAGAAATCAATCAGGAGCTGCCAAACTTGGTCAGCTGAGCACACAGCACCGTTATTGAATTTTAGACGTTGTTCTGAAGCTGAACTTGATCTCCTGGGCTCCAGCAAGGGGACCTGCCTCACACGAGTGAGCCGTCTTAGAGCCAAAGGTTATTCTGGAGCAAATATTTCTAAACATTTGTTATAATTATCTTCTGACAAGATCTGTTGCAAAGCAGAATCTCGTTTGTGGGAAGGAGGAATGGGGCACGTTGCACAAGGGCTATTCCCACAGTGATGTGGTGGAGCAACAAATGCCTCTGCATACAAGAAATGTGTGTGGTTGGGGGAAAATATTTGCTTTGTACGTGTGGAGGCCAGCTTGTGTGCATAGACGAGGACATTTTGGCCAACAAATTTTAGAGACGCTTTCCTCACCTGTTCAAGGAACTTAAGTACTTCAAAACTGAACCACTGTTTGCTTTTCTATCGCAGTTGGTTTATAACTAGGTAACTCTAGTGATCCAAATCGTACAGTCCTATAAAACAAAACTTAGGGTATGCTGTCTTAGAACCAAATTCTCTTATACCTTCACCTCACATAGTCGTTTGCTCTGCAAACTACATATACAGCAGCCTTACACCGAGATGGTCCTGCATTGCGCAGGCAAAGGGGAGTCCAGATTCGCAGCTCAGCTGAATTACAACTTAAAAAAAATAATAATAATAATAATAAAATAAAATTAAATTAAAATAAATTTTTAAAAAAATGAGGACACAGGGAAAGTTTCTTTGCAGGAGTACACAGAGCAATGTGTCAGTTGGAGGTTAAATTTTGGGAAGCCTTGTTGACCTAAGAAAGTCTTTCACTGATCAAAAAAAAACCATTGCAGTTGACTTGAAATCCATTAATAAAGCATAAAATTATGAAATAAAATCACAGATCTAGATGGTCACGTTTACATGAAGAAATAGAGGAAGAATACGTCTGATTTTCTTTTCACTTTTTGCATTGCTTTCTGATGGAACTCTCTTCAAAAATTGTTTTTACATCCTTTGATCATTTGCACATATATGCAGTCTGATTTGAACATGATTTATAGATTTAACCACAATAATCGTATTTTTACTGAAGCAAAGGCCTCAGTCTTGCAAACACGTGATTTATTTTCCAATCAAGTGAAATATGCATATCTTCATAAATCAAAACTTATCAAAATGAAGATTAATTTTACTTCAGTTGCAGCATGGCTGGAGTTTGGGTCTTATTCCCAAGTTTTCATAACTTTGCAGCTCATGGTAAAGGGATGTAGCTGCTGCCCCTGTGTCCCAGCTCTCTGCTCCAAACTGCTGAAGTCCCAGGTTGCTTCAGATGTGTTTCGGTACCTAATACCACACTAACTTTATCTGAATTTCTCATTCTTTGGTTTGGCAGCCAACCTGAGGCATAATATCCATCAACTTTTGGCAGAATGAGTTTCCATTTTTAACTCTGCCCATTTTTAAGGCTCAGCTTTTTTCCTTAGATGCAGGTACCAAAGTATTCTTAAAAGGCCTTTGTGCACGTTGGAACTAAGATTATCAGGATGTATGTCTGACCTACAAAGGAAGGTAAATACAAAATGCCTTCTGGTTTAAATATGAGATAGGACCTATGCATCTTTGTTAAAATGATCCTCAGATTAACGGTAAATCCTCAATTAATCCTCAGATTAACTCAATTCCATCACCTTTTCTGACTGTGACCAGAACATTAAATTAAGAAGTGCCTATCACTGGTTTTGCTGCCAGAGATGATGTGCACTGGGCATTGGAAAAAAAAAAAAAAAAAAAAGGGATTGCAAGGGTGAAGCCTTAGTTTTTGGAGGTTGGAATGAGCTTATTTTCCGTGGGGAATAACAGTCAGCAGTTTGGGAGGCCCAATCCTTAAATCCATCAGGCAGTCACTATAAATTAATAGCATTTCACCAAAGACCGTATGTTGTAACATTAGAGGGCTAGGGCACAAATGTTTTAATTTGGATAAGACGAAATGGAGTTAAAATTGATGTACTGGTGGGGCCAGGAGGCAGCAGGACGGACAGACAGACAGAAGGCCACTCGTGATGGAAAAGCACGGAGAGGGCCACGGGTGCGGGTGGACGTTCAGTACAGCCAGCTCCTTGCCCTGGTCTGTCGCCTGCTGACAAACAACTGCTGCCAAATTACCAGGAAAAAAATAAATAAAATAAAAACACTCTCCCTTAGTTCGCCCTCATTAGTTTTTAATTGCACAGTTCCGAAAAGGTGTTGAAGAGGTGCTAATTTGAGGCAGCCTTTGGGCAGCCCTGCAACAAACATCTGGGGCTTTCTCCCAGTCAGAGAAGTAGTTGCTGTAAGGAAGAATAATGTGTATGACCAGCTGTTCAAAATCTTGTATTATATGCTGAGCACTTGAGCACACAGAGCACTGAAGCATACTGTTCACTTTGTCCTCTATAGCTGGGAGAAGTTTAAAGCTGAAATTCCTCTGCGCACCCTCACTGCTGCTCCATAAGCCCAATTTCTGTAGTGGGATTAAAGTGTTTAAATGGTGCTTTAGCTCTAGCATGTGTTTGTAGGAAAACAGTGGCTTAATTTGTATCTTTGTTTCTGGGCTGGATGGTCCCTGGAGAGGTTCTCTCCAACACCGTTTATAGAGGGCTTCAATTTTCAGGAAGACTTCTCGGTTCTGGGGAGTTATAGCACCTGTAACATTCGGCTTGTTTTCCATCTTCCAACACAGCAAAAAAGAAAGCAGCTGGCATGGTTTTAGAGCATAGTACAAGCAACACATGCCTTCAGACCAGGGACTTGTGAGGTCTCACCTGTGCAGCATGTGTCGGGTAAAACCCTGCACAAAGTATTTGGAAGCGATGCTTGTCTCAGAATAACGTGAGGATTTTCCCTTTGGCATAGTACAAATTTCAGTTTATTCTGTGAGTCAGGATGACTTCAGAGTGCTTAGCCCCATCCTTTGCTGTGGGAAAGCACTCCCAGAAAAGTGCTCCTACATGTATCTCTGCTCCTTTTGTCAGATTCCAACCACGTGAATGTCTTGTTGGGTGCTCCAAGGTGTCCCCTTGGTGTTTTCAATAAAATCTGTGTTAGTTATTCCTGGGCTTATGCTGAGATGTCACAGTTTCTCAAGATGCTACATTTTTTTTTCACTTTAGAAAGCCTTAAATTATTGTTCCAGTTTATTAAAAAAAAAAAAAAAAGTTTTATTCAAACAGATTTTATTCTCTTAAGAGCATACCTGGAAAAATAAACTCTGTTTATGAGAACGTCTGCTAAAATAAACCTGTGTTAGCAAAGCAGAGCCCTGACAGCTCTGGGAAAATGTAACCTTGCAGAGGTGGAGGGCAGAACAGGAGAGATCTGTAAAATCCATTTTTTTTTTAATGCATTATGGTGAGTCAAGGTCAAACCGTTTTGATTTGGGTCATTTGTAATAGTAACATCAACAATGATGATACATTTCTTTCACTTTTTACGCTTTGAAATCTGTAGTACTGAAAGACGTTCCTCTAAATAAGTTTGCTGATATTGGATGCCTGCATCTTGTCTAGCTGAAGCATTTCCCTTTCCTGGAACGTGTGTTCTTAAATAGGAGAGCAGAATACCAACAAAATTAGGTCAGGTTAATATTTCCAGTAAAGGGATTTTGGTCCAAGAAGGAAGATAGGTTTAGAAAGCCTGTTATCTGCCCTCTGATATGTTGTGCTTCGTCTTACACTTCAGGATTATCAAAATTAAACTGAATTTCACATATGAAGACAAGTGTTTGGGGCTCATGGTTCTCAACTTGGTGTGTGAAGGGGGGGGGGGAAATTCAGCCAAAAATAAGACCACCTGCTCCAGAAGGAAAAGCACGTGCCATTATTATTAGTAATGTAATAATTAGTAACAATTGGTATTTTCTAAAGCTATAGACAATAGGTGATAATTCTGAGCGTGGTATGAATTATTGCCTATAACTAATGAGAAACGTCCTACAATTTTAGCATTAGGGTTGTTTTATTTATTCATTTATTTTTCCCTTTAGTGATGGGATACAGGAAATGAAGTTTTGGAGGTTGCTTTGTATCTTGACCATTCCCCAGTACTTCACACCTACACTTCCATATGTTTTTCTCTAATGCAGAGACAATTTTTCTATTCTTTGTTTTCATTTATGTTTCTGAACTACAACTGTCTTGTGTGTTCCTCTCGGTTTCCCACAGTCTGGGCCAGCAGGCAGGGTGCACACCTTCGCTCTAGTCCTCGTTCCTAGTAAGTTGTGCAAGTCCTCAGGGAGAATCCTTGCCCAGTTTTATTCAGGTCCCAAGGTGCTGATCTGCTGCTGCAATGTTCCAAAATTGCTTGCTCTCAGCTTGTTCCGTATTCAGTTTTTCTTCACACTGGAACAATTAGCAACTTCGCATAATAGTTTCAGACACCCTTTTACACTAAGAAATCTAATATTTTGAACTACTAATTAGCAATTTTTATGTCCTACATTTGGTTTTAACCATATAATATCCCATTTGTGATACCATGACGTGATGTTTTATGTACTTCTGCATTTTGTGAATATTTTAAGAATATAAAAAAATATTTTTAAGTAGCTAATATTTAATTCAACTTTATTTACCTCATTTGATTGCTTTGGGAGATTACATGAGGTGATAAAAACTTCCCAGAAATCTTGTCCATGGGTCTAACAGTAAAATTAGTCCTATTCTCAGGCTGAGAGAACTGTTCTATATTTAGGTTTCCAATTAATACGTTAACATTTTTAACATGACTTATGCGTGTTCAATTAAGATTAGAAGAAAGTGGAAAATGTGTACTCATAAGGAAACAACTTTATTACTTCAAAAATTAAAACACTTGATTAAAAGGAGAGGAAAAGATCTTGAAACCTGACTTCCACTCTTCAAAGCTGCTTCCTTTATTTTGTCTGACTTGTTTAATTTCACTGTGGTCATGATTAAGTGCTAAGCCCAAGTGGACTCAAATGTGGACGCAAATGCTAATTATTCACGTTAGTGGAATGCTCTGAAGTGTTCTGGTATTACGTTACTGACTATATATGTTTTAGCAAGCTTCAGTCTCTTTAAAACAGCATTACTTGTTCTGATCCACATCTTCCTATAAATTATTCCCCTCTGGTTTCTTCTTACTACTTCAGTTAACCTTATTTTTTGGTTCTTTTAATCTATGATTTAAAGTTAATATTCATACGCTGTTACATAATTCTTAGCTGGGGGATTAATTTTGTTGATTTGTAGCTCAATTTCATCCCTTATTTAAGAACATGGGGGTTGTTGTTAATTAAAAAAAAAAAAATAGTCTGCCGATGTATCTTTCTTTTGTATGTTCTGTCTCTGCAATAGCTACCTTCCTTGTTGTTTTGCAATGCGATGGCTTGAAAGCAGTGAAACTTCTGGAGGAGCTCTCTCGGAACAAGAGTCACTTGCTGCTCGATAGCAAGCGGCGGCAGCTGGGGCACGGGACGTGTCCTGCTCCCACACACCCACGGGTCTTGTGAGGAGCGGCTGAGGGAGCTGGGCTTGTTCAGCCTGGAGAAGAGGAGGCTCAGGGGCGACCTTATCGCTCTCTACAGGTACCTTAAAGGAGTCTGTAGTGAGGAGAGGGTTGGTCTGTTCTCCCTCGTGCCTGGCGACAGGATGAGGGGGAATGGGCTAAAGTTGCTCCAGGGGAGGTTTAGGTTGGATCTTAGGAAGAACTTCTTTACTGAGAGGGTTGTGAGGCATTGGAATGGGCTGCCCAGGGAAGTGGTGGAGTCACCATCCCTGGAGGTCTTTAAAAGACGTTTAGATGTAGAGCTTAGGGATATGGTTTAGTGGAGGACTGGTTAGTGTTAGGTCAGAGGTTGGACTCGGTGATCTTGAGGTCTCTTCCAACCTAGACGATTCTGTGATTCTGTGACCCAGCAGTGGGGCGCTTGGGCAGCATGCGAGACCAGGCGGCTTTCCATGTCACTTCGCTTAGCTCTGAGCCGGCGGGTGCTATGGAGAGCAAGAAGTGTTTGGGTGCACACAGGGGAGACCTGGGAAGGTTGGGAAGGCTCAAGGTTATCTGCAGGTGGTATTTTGCCTTGAATAAGGTTTGGCGTGGCCTCTGAGCACGACCTAATCTCACTGTTGATAGCGTTTCTTCTGGTTATTTAGAAGTGGATGAGAAAAGCAGTTATAAGGCTGTGGACAGGAAGGGGAAAAATCACAGTCTCAATCAAAAGCCAATTTTGACAAAATGCTATGACTAAAGCAAACTTTGAGGATTAAATTTATATAATTATGGGAAGTAACAATGCAGAACATAGTCATTTCTTTCGCGGCTGACTTCATTGTCTGAGTCTTTGTCATATGGCTAAGTCCTTTTTTTTTTTTTTTTTTTTTTTTTTTTTTTGCCCCTAGCAAAGAACTATTCATGGCAAACCAGGGAACAAATTGCTGCTTTTACAAGCTTGAAACTTTCCATCATTATGGGAAGGAAGTTCTTACTAGAAGAACACGCAAAATTGCTAAACGTACTTATGTGTGAGTGAGATACGTAGTACTTTTCATTAGATAAATTAGGACTATATTAGAGGTTAATTTTGGCTGAACCTTTGATGTGTGATAATTTCAAACTGTTGAAAGCAGCTCTTCAGTCCCAGAGTGCTTATTTCAGAGTGTCATTATTTCAAACCTGAATGAATGTCTGTCATCGTGATTTCCCAAATCACCACTGTTTTTTGAGCTGTGCACTCCCAGAGAACTAAGCACATTGGTCGTTGCCTAAATATAATAACCAACTATATCTTAAACATGTCCTAGAAAAGCTATGCTATATATAACTATACAAAGCTTATATGTACTATATAACTATATATGTAACTTTAATATTAAACTATACTATTAGGAGTTATATGAACAACATTTTCCATTACATTTTCTTCCGTTTTCTTTTGTTGGTGTAGAGGTAAAGTACAACTGGAAGGGCATAATATACTGCAAAGCTCTAAACATCCGTGAGCAGAACAATTCCAGAATAAATTTGGTAACTTCACAAGGAAACTTTAGTTGTTGTCCACGTCAGTTGTCAGGTGTCTGTTGTCAGTTCAGAGCAGCTCCTAGTTTCTTAGCATGTGATTGTGCCATTCATCTTTATTGACAGTGGAGTTGGTACCAGAATCAACAGGGAAGTTTTAAAACCAATGTTAGGTTTTGTTTTTTCCCCGTTGGTGTTCCTCAAGGTGCAAGCAAGCTTCTTTTGAACTGCAGGTGCTAGATCACAACATATCTTAGTCTAAGGAAACTTTTACTAGATAAAAGTTCTTAAAACTTGTCTTTGTTCCAGGAAATTAAACAAACAAACTACGAACAAACAAAAACAACAACAAAAAAATTGTTGGTGACAGTTAGGGTTCTTCTCTGGTATTTCTGAGCCTGTATCATTTTTTTTGTGCTGCAAGAATTGAAATTAAAAGCAACTTTTTTTGAAAAGCGAATGAGAATCAGCTTCAGTAGCCAGCCTTATTTTGCACATTGTATCTTCATGTGAGGGGTGGCGTACTTTTGAGTAGAAAAAGATTTTGTACAGTGATTGGCTGCATTTTATCTTGTTGGTCAAAAAGCAACTCAGTGACATGAGCACAGAATGCAAACTCCTAGTATGTGGCACAGACATTGTTTTAAAAAGATGTCACTTTATCCCTCAAAACTCAAGCAAACAAACAGGCTCCAAAACATAGGAAGGAGCAAATAGTAATGCAAAACAGAGAGTGTATTGCTGACTACCTGCATTATTTTTGACTTGGGCATGCTGTTATATTCTTTCACACTGTTTTAGCTTTTAAACTGTAGTAGAATAACTTTGATAGTCATTGCCTGTGTCTCTGTTTTTGGCCTGTTCTCCTTATTTTCTAGCCAAAGCCGTCATTTCGCATAGAAGTCCAGTCATTTACCTTTTTGCATTTGTGAGTATTGTGAGTGAAATCCCTGAAAAATCTTTATCAACTACAAAGAAGAGTTTTGTTGTTGTTGTTGTTGTTGTTGTTTAAATAGCACACTTCGATCCAGGCTTTGAATTTAAGTTACTAAATTTTTAAGTTACTTGAACTTGTAATTTTTCCTGGGAAGGTTGTTTTGTAGTAGAGGTGATCCAGGACTAAAAACACTCCTGGTCCCATTTATTACTGTGTGCTGACTTTCCTGTCTTCTTTATGTAAGTCTGTTAGTCTGTTTATGCTACTAATTTATTAATTTTTACAGCTATCTCGAGAATCCGTGTAGCAACCTTGATGCTTAGATTTGACCTAGTCTGATGCAACCTTGTGCATTAGTCAGTTTTGCAATTGCTTTCTTTATGTTTGTTCACTCTTAGCTTGGCAAGTAGTGGGACCACTTAGACACCTTCAGACCTTTTCTTACCTCATTTACCTCATCGTGACTTCTACACTTCAGGCCTGAGTGGAGATTCCAATCTGCTAAGGGTTTCCGTGCCAGACTTCTTGTATGGAGACTGGCCTTCAGGAACCCTTCTTCCTTCTACTTCTTCCTTCTGAATTTCAGATTCCTCTGCTGCACTTTTCACCATATTAGTGACATGGTAAATGGGAGGTAGTGTGGATTGTCTGTTTTCTTTTGTCACTTTGTTTTGAATGCTTTTTTGGTGGTAATGATAAAATCACAGAGTCATCGAATGGTTTGGGTTAGAAAGGGCCTTAAAGACCACCTAGTTCCAGCCCCCCTGCCATGGGCAGGGATACCTCCCACCAGACCAGGTTGCTCAAAGTCCCATCCAGCCTGGTGTTGGGCACCACCAGGGATGAGACATCCATAAGTTCTCTGGGCAACCTGTGCCAGTGTCTCACCATCCTCAGAGTAAAGAATTTCCTCCTTATATCTAGTCTAAGCATACCCTCTTTTAGTTTAAAGTCATTACTATCTGTGTAATCAAATAGTTTGTGGCAAACTTATGTTTCTGTACGATCCCATTGTCTCAGTCCTTTAACAGTACCCTTGCATAAGTGGTTTCGAGGCCCTATATGCACCTCAAAAGGAAAGGACATTATCCTAATATGTTTTTATAACATCAAAGACAGTGGAGCATGATACAGAGTGGAGTCAACCTTAAGCAATGGATAAAAGTAAGAGAAAAACACGCTTTTGTACCTGTGTCATTGACTTCATTTCTGATAGACACATGGCAGTGAGGAATCAGGTGCTGGTCCCAGCACTACTGGTTATGAGGAGGATGTGGGTGATGCGACCCTGTTACAAAGCAGGAATTCAGCTTCCCAAGCAAGAGCTGAAAGTCGTAAGTATGGTAGGTTTACCAAATTAAGAAAAGAGAGTAAGACATCAGCTCTCTAATCCCATTCATAGCAACGGTATTACACGTTCATGAATTTAGGGTTTTTCCTCTTCAAAGGACCGCTGAAATGTACTAGCACATTATATTCAAAGTTCAGCCTTGATTTTTGATCCTGATCAAAGGGATACACTTCAAGTATTTTGACATCTAATCCTTTTTCCTCACTTTGATCGTTTCAAACTGAGGTACAAGTAACCACTTCCACTGCCTGTGTTAGCCAAGACTGAAAAGCATCTTATCTGCAGATAATGGATGCTGCTGCTTGGAACTTCATCCCCTTGATATTTGAGTGTAAAAGATGTCTCTCTTCTTTTGCCTGGGGTTTTTAACACTGTTGCACAGTATCATGGGAAAAAGAGGAAAAATCCAATCTACAAAGTACTTTTTAAAAGAAAAATCTATTAAATAATAATTTGGGGCCATCAGATATGAAACCTTCATAGGGTATGTGTGAATTCTGTGCAATACAGTGTCAATGAGGCCTTAGAGAGTAATAAAAGATTAAAACAAACAGGCGCTTTATTGTTGCAATATAAAATTTCTCATGAGATGCAATCATTAGGCAGATCATTACAGATTTTTTTTCCTTCTTGTATCGTAAAACAGAACCGGCATTTACTGGGGCTGATATCTCGCACACTAAACTATCAGAAAGATTTATGGTGGCAGCAGAAGCCACATAAAAGTTGTGTGGTGTTGAGTGCTATGGGATGGGCTCCAGCAGCCGGCAGCCAGAGGGCTCGCCAGAGTTTCCTCCAGTGCCAATGATGGGGCAAGGGGGTCCTAACCCGTCTGCTGTAGTCACCTTCTGCTTTTGTCACCAGGTTGCTTTGAGAAGATAGTAAATTCCTGCAGCTGTGCCGCTAGGTTGGCCTTGAAGATGTAGCAGTACAACTGTGACCCAAAATACTTGTATAATATATCACTTGGTAAATTTGAGAAGAATAAATGCTGGGGAAAGTTATTTCCTGGTTTTATGTTTCCTCTTTCTTAATGTGCTTTTAAAAATCAAAAGAGATGATTTGTATTCAGTTCTGTAAAGGAAGGATTGTGTGTAGGGTTAAGTAGCTGAAAATAGCACCATTTTGCATCCATAAAGTATCACCAGTTTCTTATGACTTTTTTATTTTTTTAATTTTAAAGCTGTCTTGCTTTAGATGTCTTTGCCTTCCTCAGACAATATTGTTAAGCATCTTTGAAGAGGGACCCATATAGGTGTTTTTTTTCAAGAGTATGTAGAGAAATGCAGGATAGTACCAAAAGTGAGGAATCCTGCTATCCAGATCTTAACCACAGTGATAAGCAACTGGACTCCATCTCTGGGCTTTCCAAGTCCTTTTAGCTGATCGCTTTCCTCCTGTGCAACCTTTTTCCTACTGCTTGCCATCATTTTGTCCTGCTTTTCCCTGCTGAGGTCCTGTACTTCCTCCCAGGCTTCTTCTTTCTGGACTTTGACCCCATCTCTCCTAATGTGGTGGCTCCATGAGTGGTGAATCGGGCAACTGTCTGGAGCAGGAGAGGAGGTGGCAGGGAGGAGAAGGATGTCCTCAGGCCTTGGAAGCACCAGGACGGGCCTCTGTAGGAGCAGTAGCTTGCTGTTACTTGCTTACAGCCTTGCTAATGAGTGATGCTTCAGAGATGAACCACTCTCACGTCAGCTGAATGGCACTCGGCAGAGCTGGGATGGCTGCTCAGTGGCTGGCGCCATCTCACAGTTTGCATCTCACTTTTGTTTCTGGTCTGGTCCACGGTGGGAGCTGAAAAATCTCGCAGTGGCTTCATGAAGCAAATAAGTCCACGCCTCATGCAAGGCTGTCAAGAACTTTGTGGGACTTGTGCTGCCTTTTGTGTTTTATGGACAGCAGGGCTGAAAAGGAAACAAGTGCCAGCAGGTAATTTTGTTTTCCAAATAGTCCAGGCGTGAAGTGTGTGAGCTCCATTTATCATTCCAGCGGAATCTCTGTGGAGACTGACCTCCTGTTTGCCCATTTTTTCTCATTTTTTATTATTTTTTAGTTTTCCTTGACTAAGTGTTGCCTGCTGGAACAAACATTTTTGAATCTGAATTTCTAACCATGCACAAATGATAAATTGCTCTGTTTGTTCAAGAAACATTTTTGGAGGAATGTTTAATTGTAATTAATAAGAGGGGAAAAAAAAGGCTGATCATTGTTGCAGGCATTCTTTGTAAGCAAAAACTGTGTTGATAGCATCAGCAAAGACAATAGATGCGAAAAACAACTCTGTAAACTTGGAGGGCTACAGTTACATGATTTATTTTTTTAACATACAGATATATTAGGAATTTATCCCTTGTTTCAGAAAATGTTAATTTTAGAATGATATTAAGCTATAAATACTGAGATGAATTTGCTATAGCTTTTCCCCATCATTTACTAGGTGTAGAAAAGACCAAGATAAAATAGCAATGCATGTTTTACACAGGTTTTTCCAGCTTACCTGAGGTTCTTTATCATGGAGATGCTGTGATTAAGACAAAAAAGACAAAATATTGCTACTAACTCTTTTATTATTCATATCCTTGAAGAGAAACAAACAAAACCACAACCAGAACAGACCACCTTTCCTTCAAACCTGATCCTTCCACTATTTGTTAGCAGCTTTCAGTGGCAACACAAAGCTGAGTGATCCTGCCTTCAGGAAGATGGCTCTTCCTCTGGAGAAAGAGGAGGTACCAAGAATTTTTCCAGAAGTTGAGAAGAGGCGACTGTACATGTAATTCTTTGTCTTTGATCAAAATGTAAGTGTTCTGTTTCTCAGTTTAAACCTATGTGACCTTCTGCAAGAATACATAGGCTGAACAGTCAGGCAATTAATAGGAGAAACTGTAATCTTACACTACAATAGCATTTCATTATCCTTAAAATAGCCCAAGAAAAGAGATTCTCTGATTCCTTTGACCTGCAGCATCTGAGTGGTGTTTTCAGTTTTGCAGAAGCACCGGGCTGTTCCTTCATTGCTGCCTGCGGCAACCTGAGCCTGCAAGGGTGAAAAGGATGAGCTGTGATGAGTGCCATAAAACCGAAGGGAGCGGAGAGAGATGCCTGAACAATTCAAAGTGCTTTTATTAATCCCTCTTTCCATAACTTCTTAGAGGGAGGGGGAAAACATCTCTTTCAAGCTTGGCTAGACTTGGAATTAACCGCTGTCTTCCTTTCATTGTCTCGGCACTTTTGTGGTGCTGCTGCTGTCTTGTTAGCAGCTTCGGCTCATGAACAGCCAGTCTGTTCCTGCCTGCAGAGGGGCTGTAATTTCATCCCATCTTTACAGATATATTGCTTTGACTTTGTGGTGAGAGCTCTGAGGACACTCTCAATGCTAGCTTTAATTAGTTATTTTTGGTTGTTTTTCCCAAGTAAAATTTGTTTCCTTTTAATGCAAACAGTAATTTGCTTTGAATACCTCTATGTCATTGCTTGGGTGATGAAAGCCCTTTCTTTATGAAAAGAGTCTCTTTGCAGCTCCTTCTCAAGGCATACAAGAGAGCCTTCTTAAAAGCTTTTGGAAGAGCTGGATTCTAGCTTTCTAAATGTAGCAAGGACATAATTTGGTAGGCTGAAGGTTTTCCTAACTATTTTTATAAATCTTTCTTGGATAGTTTCAGTTATGTAGTAAAACCAAAATAAACTACTTTATTTTGGCATGTGAAGTGCTTTGTGCCTTTACATACCATCAACAGTAGGGAAGAACTTGACAAGCGTCTCTGAAGGAGGTGGGGTATATTCCAAAACATGCTGCAAATGCTCATTTGTAGCTTGTCAGGAGTGTGCTGTAGACAGTATCTTCTGTGTCGTAGCTATCAGAGTCTTCAGGTGGTTTGTGGTGTGTCTCGTTGTGGTGTGTGTGTGTTTCATTCTTTTTGGTTCAGTAACTTGAATATTGAACCTATTAAATAGCTATGCAGAAAAGAGGAAGGCAGTCCTATCTGGCCCACAAACTGTCTTAACCTACAACTGTGTATGTCTTCTTACGTATCTTAAAAAGCTAAATCACTTTAAAAAATGCAAATTTTCAGTGCCAGAGCTTTTCAGAAATCAGCCCATTTAGGCTGTCTGGTATGCACGCTTTGCTTTGTTGTTGTTCATGGGCACTGTGTGAAGGTTTCTTCTCACCAGAAGGCCTGGTAAAGACAGGCTCTTATGTGCTCACACATCATGAGCACATGAGCATCAGTATTTTCCTGCCCATAGCTTAATACTGTGGATAACCCTGCGGTTGCTGGCTGAACTCAAAGGTATATCTGCTCATACATAAATGTTATTAGTAACTTTTTCAAGAAAATTTTGGCATAACTTTCTTCTTATGGGTTTCATGTGTAACATCTAGTGCGAGAGATGAGTTCGGTCTCTTAAGATCCCTTGGTTTGATTGTCCTTTTGAGCACGGGATTTGCATTTATGGTTCATCATTTGTTCTATGTTTGCAGCTTGCATACTTGATAGTGTAAAAAACGAATGAGTCAATCAATGCTTTTCTGCATCTTTTGGAACAACATAGCATAACAACAGGTTGCATGGAGAAATGTCTAGCTCTGAAAGCAGGCTAAGAGCAAATTGAAAGCGTGCATTTCTTTGATGTGTAGCTTGTCCTGAACTGTAGGAAGTAGAAATCTTTGGGGGCTTATTTTATTAACCTGAATATTTCCATTAATAAAATAAGTATCTAAACCATAAGCAGTATTATAGTCTAGAACAAGCCTGTGTGTAAAAGCACTCACAAGAGTCTCTTAAAACCCAGTAACATCATAGGTAAGTTCTCATTTATCTAACACAATGAACACAAGATATAATTTCATTAACAACTATTCTGGCTATTAATACCTGGAGAGGATACTTGAACGTTACCCTACAGCAAAGAATAAAACACAATGATCTCTCTCTAAGAGTTAGCGTACACAAAGCATGTAATATGCTGTAAAACCTCGTGTAGTAAAAGCTGTTGGGGATGACAAAAGACAAACTGGACCAAGTTAGGAAGATATTTTTTAAAGATAAACCTTTATATATGCAATGAAAGAGGATGAATCGGATTCCTTTCTCCCCACTTTCTGAAAGTGCTGATTACTGTGTGGGGAGGTAACGTTTATCAAGTTACAAAACCAAAGGCAGAAGTAGAAAAGAAGAATAAAACCCCAACTTTGTTGCAGTATTTCAGGGCATACACAGATCTGTACCAGGTAGCTTAGCCTTGTTAGTTATAGATGCTGTGACACACTACAGCTGTTGCAGTCAGTTTTTGCATGTCTGCTTTGCATGGTTACAAAAAGCTTTTTTTTTGCGCTTTTATTTAGAGCTGGTTACTGCTTTCAGATACAAAACATTTACCTACTTTAACAGGAGAATTGTTTTCTTAATTTACCAGCTATTCTTCCTGTCACTGTGACAGATCTCAAGCTACCTCAGGCTCAATCCCAAATGTAACTTCATGTTTGCTTTAAAGTCAAGAAGGATTTGAAAGAATAATGTTAGGTGTTAGTTTTGTATTGATTAAGGCCATTTCTCTCTACTAGAAACAACATTGATACCTTTTGCTTATTTTGAAATTTTTTAACGTCTTATATTTTAATATTGGTACACTGTAATTTGAGTACTTTAAAATGTCATAAATTCAAGCAAATTCTTAAATATATAGTTTTAGGGTTTTTATATTTATTTTTGAATTTATAGTTTTAAGTTTTAAGAAGAGTGCTTGGTCATTTCTGAGGCTCCATAAGGAGAGAAATTGGAAAAACTTGTCTATGACTCAGGAAAGAAGATTCCAATGATTCCAGTACATTCCAGTGTAAATGCCCATTTGAGGGAGATGCGGATGGATTCTTCATTTCTGAGCATGTTACTCTGTCCAGCTGCATGCAGTATATGGTGTTAATTCCGCCTCTGGAATTTAGACAAATGCTATTTTGAACCAACACTGAAATTTACTGAGAAGGAGCTATTTTGAAGAATAAATCACTTTGTTTGAACTGGATGTGATTTTTTTTTCCCACTTCTGTTAGTGATTGAAGTGATAATAACACAACGTGACACACATTCATATTTCACACAGTATAGGAGGACCTGAGCTCCACACTCTCTGAAAAAGTTGGCAAACAAACAGTTCCTTCATCAGATAGGTGTAGTGCAGAGAGGGAATTCAGAGAAGCTTCGCTGGCACCAACAGAAGCTACAATTACGTCTACTTGGTAATGCCTGTGGAAAGATTAAGTGGAAAAAAGAGAAGGAAATATCAGAAGCTGCTAATGTTAGATGATGATACCCTCTTTGTGTTGGTGGAAATACACTTGAGAGAACAGCTGTGTTTTCCAGTTGTCTTGGGTGTCTCTGGCCTTTGCCACCAACAGGAGATGTGCTGATGGCTCCACAGAGCACAGACTTGTGCTTCCCCCTTCTCGGTTGCGCATCAAGGGACAAAGTCACCCTTGAGAAGAGATGTGTTTCCTTGTTTCCAAAGGGCTGAGGTCCAGCAGGTTGCTGCACTGGGGTTTCACGTAATATGTAGCCTGCAGCCGAGGCGCCTCATCAGCACCACTGCAGTAGGAGCGAGGCTGGCCCCATGCCACCTTGTCCAAGAGTAGTTGCTCTACAGCTGGGTAGGTGGTGCGGGCTCTTTCTCTTCAGGCTTGGCCAAACTGAGACAGTTTGCTTCTGGTTTGAACGCAAGAATTTGACTTTGCTTCCCAAAGCTGCCAGTGCTTCTGCAGGCAGGGGGGGGCTACTTTCCTAAAAGGTTACTGGTTTGGTTCGATAACCTGCTTAATGCTCTTGCTGTAGAAAGGAAGGGCTGCCGGAGGTCAGAGGCAAATGAATTAACAAACCCTGCTAAAACACAGACCTGGAACATGCTTTTGTTGGCATAGTGGCAGCCAGTCCAGATTTTGCAGGAAACACTATTAGAAATAAGCACGCTTTTTTCTCTTAAAGAGAAGAGATTTCCAGAAATACTAACTGAGATCTCAGAGTGCTGACTTAATTTTTTCCCCACTACCTGGAGACAGAGGTAATGCCCTGGCGTATTCCAGTGAGCCCTCTTTTGCACAAACATAACAAGGCAAAATCCTCCGGTCAGGAGCAGCTTTGCAAAGCATTAAGCTAAACACATATGTATTTGCCTGTTTTTGACTGGAGGATTAGTAATTTGTTTCTTTGTGAAACTCTACACTGAGCTCTTAATTAAGCTTACCAGGCACAAGTGCACTTCAGGTGATCCAGACGACCTTTAAAGGGCCTGCAGCAGATGGTGGAAAGTCTGTGTTCGCACAGTATTCTGCTGTTTTGTCTGTTAAATAAGTATCTAATTACTCCCAGTCTTATCTTATTTCAACACTGTGTCACTAAATTACTTACATGGCTGTAAGTAAGGTAATCCTTTGCCAATCCGATAAGCTTTCAGCTTGACTTTTTGGGAAGTAAACTTGCACCTGATGAGAATTTTCTTTCGTGCAGACACAAGCGTCTTCCAGTACTTTTCCAGAGGCTCTTAACAAGATCATTTACCATCTTTCCCACATAGCTTTTCTTTCAGCTGTTTCAAATAAATTGCCTGTGACAAATTCTGATTTTTAAAGTTTGTTTCTTGAGGGCAAAATGGCTTTTGTGATGTTTTACACTGTGATGGGCAAGGGGAAGTAAGCACTTCTGAAGTAACAGCAGCAAGTCTTTGTATTTGCAGATACACAATCATTTCTCTGTTATTTTTTTGAACTGCTGCCCACGTCAGGCAGAATGGCTATTATGTAGAGCAGCACTTAGGCGGGTGGTTGAGTCATCCGGAGTTAATTTCTTCTTGAGTATTGTCTTGAAGAGACCTAAAGTGCGAGAATAGGCAGGTTGTTAGTGGAGTCGATATCTAGATATTTCCTCACCTATGGCTCTTTTTTTTTTTTTTTCCCAGCCTTACTAATCCTGTAGTGGCATGTGAAAAGCTCGGCAGCACTGGGGAGGCTCTCCCTTCTTCTGTCTTCCACCTCCACGTTACCCCACCTGCAAGCCTGTTCGCCATAAAGAACAGGCATTTGTGTGTGCACTTCTGTGCATTGAAAAGAGCGAGATGCCACCACCAGCTATTCAGATCTTTGGTAGCTATTTTATTTCTTACTATCCCACATGCCTGTAGAAATCAGTGAAGTTCTGCACGTGTTCGTGGCATTCATGCAGAATTCAGCATAGGGTGAGGCTCTGCACATGTAAGATTGCCCTTAACTCCTTACCTCAGCTGCTATTCTGCAGTAACAATATTGAGAGGGGGGAATGTTTAGGAGAAGCATAAAAATGTCACTGCTCAATTGTTTTATAGAGCTCGCATGCCTCAGCTTTGCGGCACAGGAGCCCGGCTGAATGTTTGCCACAAGCTTGGAAGCAGGTCTTTAGGCCAGTAAGTGCTCACTTTTATTTTTAGCACCACTGTTTTCCTCCTTTGTTTAATCACAAAGCGCCATTCAACTAAAATGGTTTGGAAAAGGGGCTCGGTTCAGTCAGGACTTGAGATGACATGTTAAGATGGACATGGCTGCTGCCTGTTTTGGGCTTGCAGAGGAAGGAAGCAACGCTGCTGTCTTGTTTTCGTCTGTGAATGTGTATGTCCTGGTACCCTGCGATGCTCTGTCTCGACTCCATGCCAGCAGCATTAAGGGAGGCAGCCTCCTTGCTGTCTCCCTGTGTCTGTGAGGGAAGCAGAGTGCTCCATCCTGCTGAGCTGAGGACCGCGGCGCTGCTGCATCTCCTGCTCTTTGCAGAAGCCCCCCGGCTTTTGCACAGCAGTGCTTTGTCCCGCGACTTCCACCCTGAACACCAGGAGGTGATCGGTTTTGTTCAGAAGCTTCAGGGTTAGACCAGTATTCTTTTAGTTGCATTTAACAGGAGGTTAGATAAAATAATCTCCCTCCTGTCCTGAAAGATCTGTGAGTCTCACCAGCGTAGGGAAATGTCTTATTCCTGTAATTTCAGTCACTGTCCTTAATCAAATGCTCAGAACAAGATCCAGGAAAAGGCATGCTCACAAGCAGCCTAACGACCTCTTTGACTTTAGTTTCTGAGTTCCCATAAATGTTTTATAAAATAATTGTCCTTTTAAGAGAGAGAGAGGAGGGAAAAAAAACACGTTACTAAGGGCAAGATGTTTAATATGTTTCTGGTAAATATGCAATTTAATCTAATAGCGCTGTTCTTAGCTGTTAATATCCATGAATGACCTATTTTGGCATGAGCATCTGAAAGCAGAGCTGTCCTATTAACCTGCCAGGGTATCTGTTAGCCTCATTTTGAGAGTGATTTGGAAGAGCTTGATGAAGATTGTTGTAAACATCATAGCATGATGCCAGGGAAGTATTACCATGAGCACACTTGCTGCTTTTACTGCATGATCAATTGCTAAAAAGGTCGCTTTGTTTATGCTTTTGCATTAGAAAGCATACCAAATTAAATATTTTGTTCCCTCTGTGACGTGCTATTGGTAACTTTTGTTAAACTGGATAAAAACTCCAGCTGCAGAATTTGAACCCTATCTCATTGTATGGGTTAGAAGCCATCCAAAGGATTTTATTTTTTCTTCCCTAAAATAAAATCCGTTCTTGACTTGCAGTGGGATCTCCTATGTTTAAAAGACCTTGGCACCAGTGGTATTAATGCAACCTCTGCTGGCTGTGGTTGCATGGAGATGAAGCCTGAAGTCCCTGCTGTTGCCCTACAACATGAATATAATTAAGGATGCAGTGGAATGAAAGCAGCCGCACCATCCGAGAGAGGTGAGTGACCTCTTCACAGCAAGTCTGGGGAGGGCTTTGGGATTGCCTGGCTTTGGTGTCTGCATCTGTGCCATATCTAGATGCTACTCTATTTCTTTTGTCTCAAGTAGGAGAGCCATATATTCTTGCTGCTTTTATCTGTGGCAGTAGATGGGAATAATCACACAAAATGAAACTTGTTGCCACCGTTTTAAGTATTTGTCTCCAGAAGGATGCTTCCAGCTCATACAAATTTTTGAGCAAGGTGCAAGAAAGCACACAGCAGGTGGAGGCCATCCTTCAGGCTCTCTGGGGTTGCCCACCCCATGCCCTGGGCTGCAGCTGGGGGCTGGGAAGGCTCAGGCCCCACAGGTATAGCAGGGGGGCACTGTGCCCCCCAGCCCTGAAGCATAGCATTGCTCCTTCCCCTCATCCCTGCTTGGGGAGTAGAGGAGGATGGAAACCTACAACCTATTCCCCATGTGCTGCTCATTATTTTGTATGTTTTCAACACAGCTCTCTCAAATCTCCTTTCTAAAGCAATCAATCTCATCTCTGAAGTAATCAATCAGGAGCTGTTTGAGTCTTTTCACTGCGGTTCTCCATTTCCTTAATCACTCCTGTTGTTCATACAATTGCCCTTGGACAGTACTTTACCTATCAGGTTCAATAACTGCTCAGTACATGACTTTTCTCCCTCCCTCTTTTGCCTTGCTCTAGTTGATCTGTTTTAATACCCATGGAAAAAAAAAAAAATCATGTCAATGTAAACTTATTATTCAAAGAGATTTTATGTTCATGCATATACAGATAGTTTTCATAGCTTGAACTAAGCAAATGCTGAATTTAATTTTCTGTTTAGAGTTGCCACTATGGGGTGTTAAATTGTTGCTGCTATAATGAAACTGCACCAAATGTAGTAATGAATTTAACAGCTGTATATGCACCACAGTAGAGCATAACAAGTCAATTTAGGGTTTGATCTGAGGAAATACTGAATTTTTTTTTAAAGCATTCACAATTCACAGCTGCAAACTATCCTGTCTTCACATACGACTCCAGGAATTAGCTAAATGTTTATGCATGAGTTTAAGGATTTATTATCAACTGCAAGAACTCTTATTTCTAAGCTAAAACTTCAGAGAAAGGTAGTATAATTTGAGTAAGCGGTTTTGTTCTGAAATATTTCCAGCCTGTGCAAGCAGCATGATTTAAAAATTTCATTTCCTTAGGTGATAATCTCAGGTGATGTATACTGGAATGCTCACATGGACCTTTCTTGTATTCCGTTTTTAATTTTATTTAGTCCTCTCCAGGCTTTGGAGAAAAGTTAAAATACCCAAACACTTGATTCAGTTGTCCGTGACTTCTCTGAAAATGGCTGACTAAATACTAAAGTGAGAAGGGAAGTAAACACACATTGAAATCATGAGAGCTTTTCTATGACGCTGAAGAGAGAAGTCCTTCAGAAGCTGAAAGCAGAGGGGAAGCCCTGGTTGTTATCTGTGGAATCAGCTCTGTATTTCCAGGTGATTTTTTTCAGGCGACATTATGTATTTGCAATTGCTGCATTAGAAAAGCTTGATTTTTGTGTATTTAAGCTGTTATTCAGTGATCACTTAACTACATATTCCATAAATGAACTGAAATGTACTTGTGGGCACATAAAAACTACAGCCATAGCCAAATGTCGATATCCATTTCCTAGGCCAGGACATGAGATGCACATTAAATGGTTTATTTCCTGAATGATACAGGAATAAATACCAGAATTCATGTTTTCCAGTACAAACCAACCCTTTCCTCTTCAGCTATCTGATGCTCTCAACAAAAGGTAAGTATCCAATGTCAGAACTCTTAACACAGGAACCCGTGTGCTTCGAGGTACCAAAGATCCTCAGCACTGAGCTTTATGCAGCTCACACACACACAGCTGTGCTTCTTCCACTGTGCTTTCCACCCCTGTTGTGAGAGGAGTAGCTGGAACATGCTCAAGAAAGAATTTCCAGGTGCAAATCCCATTTGTCTGTCACTCCTATTTCTGCCATTCACAACGATGACAGTTATTATGCTATCAATTATTTTGAGAGGAGAAGGTGTTATATATCTTTTCCCTGGTAATAATGATTTCATAACAAATACTAAAATCTCATTCCAGAGAGTGAGAGAAGAGAACAATAAAAAAAAAATACACATTTTATAGCTTTCACAAATTATACTGGTTTTGTAGGGACAGCCAGTGTCAAGTGATTCTTGCTGCAGACACCAGGCAGTTCTAGCCAACGATATGGAGACTTACTGCATACCATCAAAGTCAACATTTTCATGTGTTAAACACCTGAGCCTGCAGGAGTTCATGCTTCTGTGTTTTTCCATCACAAGTGGTCACACTTCTGTCCTTATTTTATTGAAGAGGATGGTTAAGCATCCTCTGCTGTCTTGGGCAGCTCCTGGGGCTGCCTGTGCACTTTTGTAGTGCTGTCAGGAATGACTGACAGCAAAACTCTGTCCTCACCAGGTTTCCTCTTAATATGAGAATAGGAGGTGGATGGACCAGTGTTGGCGTGAGTGAGGGTTAATTTGAAAGATGATCCTTCGCTGGTTTTATGCTTTGCATTCATTCTTTTAAATTGCTTTCCTTCCTTCTCTTTGCTCCATGGGTAAAGCTATGTTCATTAAAACTTTAAAAAGTTCTCCATCAAGGCTCTCCCATAACAGGCTGCTCTTCAGAAAAGAGGAAGTAGTTCAGAGTCTGTGTCCATTACTCTTGAGTTCTTGAAAACAATATTGAGACAGTTTTCATGTTCAGTCATGACAGAGAAAATATTTGCTCTCTGTTTCTTGAAAACTTGGTGTAGGTTTCTTCCCCATTTGATCTTGAGACATTAGTTTTCTATTAAAAAAAAAAAAAAAGTTAAATATTCACTGATAGCTGTACAGTAGCACTGAGTTTGTTGGATGCAATGGAGTAGCAATGTTCTTTTATTTTGCGAATTAAGATCAGTTCAACATACTTCAAAATACATAGAAAAAGAAGCAAAAAGCAACCTGGCAGGCATAAATTCAAAATGAAATTTCTGTGTATAATTCTGTGTATAAGTTTTCTTCACTTGGTTTAGCTATGGGCTTAATAAATTCTCCAATTTAGCCCAAAAAACTTTCAAAAATCATACATTTCTGGTTTGTTAGGTCTCTGGGATAGATTCCTGTAAGATGACACTCATCAGGAGGAATTGGGAATTGTCATTCCCTCTTTGTCATTGTCATATGAATGGAGAGAGATGAAACTCCTTCCAGAGGTAATAGATTATAACAAAAGATGTTACTGCTCAGGCATGGTGTACATAGAAAAGAACATACTGGGGTCTCTTTCAGAGGTGTACTGGGGCTTATTGCAGGCGGTACAGAAAAGCACTGAAGATAGCTGCATTTTAGGAAAAACCAATCTAGCTATAAAATTGTTTATGGAATTTGCAAGTGTCATATAAAGGATGATCCTCACCCAAAGGTTACTGAAGAAACCCCAAGACCGCTCACCTGATTATATGCCCACAAGCAAAGGTGGCATCTCTTGTTGTGACTTCCTGACTTCATTATTTTATTATTTTTTTTTCAAAGCAATTTGACAAAATTTAATCATAAAGATGGTATTTTGTCAAGCAGCTGTAATTTGCTCACAGATAGCAGTCAAGTCCACTAATTTGCTATATATTTTTATAACAGTCATGAAATCAAACAGTTGAGATGCATGTGTGGCATGATAAAGGTGCGGCTCGGCAGCAGGTGAGGGAAGAAACACAATGCACTTGAAAGCAGGCAGGACTGCACATCCAAAAATACTTTGTTCATATACTTTGGCAGTTACTTTACTTGGACTATTTCTGACAATGTTTGGTCATAAATGCTCAGTGTTTATCGACTCCCTATTTTATAACCCCTAAAACATGAGATTTGGACAAACTTCTTCTACTGAATTGTACAGAATGCATAGGAAATAATGTAGCATATTATGCCAGATTTTTTTGATGTGCCTCTAAGTACATATGCTCACGTATAACACATATGCACACTATTTTGAGGTTAAAATGTTCCACTTTGCAAACAAAATCTTTCCATTCATGTCAGATTTGAGCAGCATGTGACAAGGAAGCTGTGACAATGATAATAGTTTTGGGAGAAATAAGTTGATAATCACTTTCAAAGAGCAGTGGGGATGCAGGCTTAAATAACGTCTGGAAAGCTCCAGTATTCTCCCACGCAACTCAATACTGTATGAAACAATTAACAAATTTAAGTATGTTTTTGCTTAATGTGCTACCCTAGGATCTGGAGGACATATCTATTTCCAAATGAATTTTAAGCCTTTCGGGGAATTTCTTTGGGACCCGCACATCATTTCTCTGCAATGCTGAAGGACTTTTTTTATCTGACAAAGCAACTTGGGCGGGGTTTTAGGAGAGGGATCTATCACTTTCAGTTTAATTAAAATACCAAGGAAATTTTGAGGAGCCGTGGTCTCCGTGCTGCTCTGCAAATTATTGTTTTGCAGTCATTGAAATCCATCCAAATTGCTTAGGTTAGTAACTGGTTTTCCACCTCATTGGTCCTGGTGGCTCCTTGCATCCAAAGGCTCTCTTCTGCTGCAAGTGCTGCTGCCTCCTTCTTTATAATATAAAGAAATAAAGACCCCAGTCTTAACTGTAAAGTTCCTGATGTTATGATAGAGCGTACAGGGGGATGTTTCTTATCTCATGTTCTTGCCTGGATTCTTGTCATGCCTCTTTTTTTTTTTTTTTCTGTGTGCTGGACACAATATTACATCTTGGGCAGCATCCATTGTAGGCACAGGAGCTATTTTCTGTATCGCACACCCTGAAAGACTCCAGAACATGAAAAATGATGGCTTCAGAGGCAGACAAAGGGGATACTGAATGCAAAAAAAAAGGACTTTCTCGCTCCATCTCTCCAAAAGACCCATGCCTTGTGACAGTGGTATCAGGGCAGCAGATGGCAAAGTGCGAACAGCATGGGAAGTCATCAGGAGTCCCTGGAAAGTGTATTTCGGGAAGCTGTGTGGCAAATCAGGGGACATTACAGGCAGTACTGAGAGCAAGGCAATCGTCTGCATAGCCATAAAATAACCTTCACCTTTTCTGGCAGAGACTGACACTGCAGTAAACAAGCTCAAACTGGGGAAGGCACACGGTAAATGTTACAGATGAAGTCATAAAAGTCTGGCAGCCACGCAGTTCGTGTCCTTCATAAAATCTGTGAAGAAGCAAATGGGAAGCCAGGGACCAGCCAAAGTACCAGCACAAATCAATCTACCTTTCACCATCTAAGGGAAAGAAAAGCAGACCTGAAAAAGACCTGCTGAGCGGATCTCTTCCCAAACCCTGTTAATGCGCTGCCACATGTTACTGGAACTTGCAAAGCAAGATGGGGTCCAAGAAGATTGAATGAGTTGGGACTGGCAGAGGGGCAGAAAAATCTTTTATTTTTAAGTTGGGGTAGCCTGAGATAATTCGGTCATCTGCTCTCTGTGAATCTGCAGTGGTCTGCAAGCCCGTTTGGGTCTGCTATACACACACCAAAGCTACTTGCTGGGGTTTGTATGGCTGCCTCAATCCGTTTAATTTTATTAAAACTTCCAGATGAAAAAATAATAGGTGTTTCACATGGAATAAGAGGAAATAATTCCTTGGCTTTGGAGCTTCTAAGGAAAATCCTTACATGGAGTTTTTATGTTTTATGAGCAACTTTACAATGACCACTTAGAAATATGCATCAGTTGGTTTTAGAGCCACATGCACATGTATTTTGTGCTGAATTTCAGACTCTGTTTCCCTCTTTCTCCTGCTCCTAGCTCTGTATTCCTCCCTTTGCAGGACTGCCGTAGTGCAGTGAATTGAAGTGAGCCGATTTGTCTCTGTAGAAGCCGGGGTCAGTACAGCAAGGCACAGGATCTGCAGAAAAGAAAGAAAAGAGGAGAGCACCCTTCTTTTGGTGGGAACAAGTTACCAAGTGAAACCATACCTCGATCAGCTGGGATTTTGGATTGCCTTTGATTTTTCTTTGAAACTCCAGGGGAAAAGTAGTTAAGCCTGCCACTGAACAGGGGAAAAAGATGGACTTTGCTGTTTTCTGTGACTACCTAAGCCCTAATCTGCCCTGTAGGATTAGCAACTCACCACACATGTCTTCTGAAAACCTGTAATCCCTGGTTGTTGATGATACAAACCTTTAATGCTTCTCTTGGACAGGAATAGGGTAAATCTCTTCTTCCAAAGGAGCAGCTCTTGCACAGGGAAATGAAATTTCATCTCTGCATGAACTGAGCCTGCTATTTAAGTGATCCTGGGGGGGAAGAGCTGCTGAGCAATTTGTTGGGAGCAAAAACAACACCTCGTGATTAACTTTCAGAGAATCATACCTTTTGGCTCTTGGCCACAAACATTTAGTAGTAGGTCAGGCTTGCTGGAGCTGCTTTCCTGCCCGGACCTGAACTGGTAAGCCAAATCCACTGCTCCTTGACAACTTAATTTTGACTTGGGGACAAATCAGAAAGGAACACGAATAATTATGCAACAGCTGTCACTGCAGAAGAAAGAAAAAATAAATAAAGACTAGCTTGTAAGTCATGGCATCCTACTTTAGAAAGCATAAAACTTGCAAATGTGGTGCTGGAGCAGAATCACTCATATGTCCAAATTTTCTTTCATAAAAGAAAATCGAACTAGTTGACGAACTAGACAATTATTCCACAGATGTTGGGTTGGCAGCAGTTATAACACAGTTCTGGAAGTAAAGGAACATGTCTCATGTGCTGTGTACACAATTCAAATGACATGTTTAACTTGTCAAGAAAAAGGATTTTGAGCATAAGGCAAAATCAGTAAAAATGGCTCCTTTGGGATGTTTCTGGCTACAAGGCCAATTTCTTCCCCCCAAAAAGAGGAATTTTTTTTCTTCTGGATCTGGAGACGGCAAAGATGAAACTGAGCTTGCTGAGTTACTTGTTCTAAGGCTGAAGTGTTTGGACATTATAGTGTTTTCAAAAAAAGAAGGAAAACCAGGGTTGTGCTGCTGGGGGTAGCCATCAGCTGCTTCTGCAAATTAAAAGAGCATTTACTGCAGTAACTGACAGGGAACTGCAAAAAGAGAACAAGTCTAAATTGAGCTAAAGTAACAAACATCAGAATTTGCCAAACATCTCAAACTCAGATTGTAAAAAGAAAAGAAAAGACAAGAAAGATGCAACCCCTTTATTCTTCTATTAATTTTTCGTTTTGGGGGGACATCCAGGTCTTCATTCAGGACTTTCTGTTCTCCTGAATAACTATAAATTCAGATGACACCAAGTTAGGTGCGTGTGTCGATCTGCTTGAGGGTAGGAAAGCTCTGCAGGAGGATCTGGATAGGCTGCACCGATGGGCTGAGGTCAACTGCATGAAGTTCAACAAGGCCAAGTGCCGGGTCCTGCACCTGGGGCGCAATAACCCCAAGCAGAGCTACAGGCTGGGAGAGGAATGGTTGGAGAGCTGCCAGGCAGAGAAGGACCTGGGAGTGATGGTGGATAGTCGGCTGAATATGAGCCAGCAGTGTGCTCAGGTGGCCAAGAAGGCCAACGGCATCCTGGCTTGTATCAGAAGCAGTGTGACCAGCAGGGCTAGGGAGGTGATCGTCCCCCTGTACTCGGCTCTGGTGAGGCCGCACCTCGAGTACTGTGCTCAGTTTTGGGCCCCTCGCTACAAGAAGGACATCGAGGTGCTTGAGCGGGTGCAGAGAAAGGCGACGAAGCTGGTGAGGGGCCTGGAGAACAAGGCCTACGAGGAGCGGCTGAGGGAGCTGGGCTTGTTCAGCCTGGAGAAGAGGAGGTTCAGGGGTGACCTTATCGCTCTTTATAGGTACCTCAAGGGAGGCTGTAGCGAGATGGGGGTTGTTCTGTTCTCCCACGTGCCTGGTGACAGGACGAGGGGGAATGGGCTTAAGTTGAGCCAGGGGAGTTTTAGGTTAGATGTTAGGAAGAACTTCTTCACTGAAAGGGTTGTGAGGCATTGGAACAGGCTGCCCAGGGAAGTGGTGGAGTCACCATCCCTGGAGGTCTTTAAAAGACGTTTAGATGTAGAACTTAGGTATACGGTTTAGTGGGGACTGTTAGTGTTAGGTCAGAGGTTGGACTCGATGATCTTGAGGTCTCTTCCAACCTAGAAATTCTGTGATTCTGTGAAATTCAGGGTCAACTACTGCGCCTGGGAAGAGCTGCTCTTCTCATCCTCTGGATTTTGAATAAACTGGAGCTTGGATTACCTGCTCTCCTCTCAGCCCTTGAGGACAGTGCAGAAGACACCTCTCTACTCAGATTCTAGCAGACCAGCACCAGCTAAAAAAGGAAAACAATGAGAGAAATGGGGATTGTGACTGAATAATCGCCATGATGCTGGAGGTTTTCAAGGTGCAGTTGGAAAGGGTGCGAGATAATCTCATCTAGACTCCCTTTGCTTTTGTCAGGTTGGACCTAATAATCTGTAGAGGTCCCTTCTGAATGGGGCTGTGCAGTGATTCTAAGTTGTTTTCCTCTTATCTTTATGCAGGAAAATTCAGTTTTGCCCACGTATAGCAGAGAAGCTTTGAAGCAGCTTTTCGTGTGCTATATAAATATGTATGAAGAAAAGTGTTTATGACAGGATTAATTCCTTTGTGCATCTTAGGAGGCCTCAAAATGGATTTAAAATGCCAAAGTATTTATATCTCCACTTAAATTTTTCCTAACCTCTCCCCACCAAAGAGGGAGAGAAGATAATGTTTAGAACAAAATACTAGTTATGTTTGCACTGTCAAACATGAATCCTTTCTGATGAAGAGACAGCCTCTGCCTCTTACAGCAGTACGTATACTGCAGGTTAGCAAAGTTCTCCATGCGTTTCTAATTTCTTTCACTTCTCTGGTCTTTGCAGTAGGTAATACTGACCCAGATCTCTTATCCAATCAATCCTTTTTCCCAAATTAGGGCAACGTTATACCTCCTTTCCCTGGCTGCACGTACGTTCTTGTTTTCCAAGTTTGTTTGAACTAATTCCCAGGGAGCCTTAGAATGTGCTAACTGTATAGAATATATTATTTTGCCATCTGTTTTGGGAAAGACACTTTTCCCCATCACATTCCTATGCTGTAATTATTTAAACTTTACAGTGAACTCTCCAGACTGCTGGTATTTATACCCCTGTAAACATAATTCCTTTTTTTTTTAACAAGAATAAACAAGGAACAATCTTTTATTGATCAACCTTTGAAAAGGCTTTTGTTAACACTCTGATGCAAATGTTGCCATGATGGTTCAAGTTAAAATTAACCTTCATATGCAAACATCACTACTGACATGAAATTTTGATTTGAGGTTCAGTTCTTGCATAAAAGTTGCATTGGTGCAAGGCAACACATATCCATGAGCATTCCTATGATCTAAACATGTGCTAGAGCATCCAAGATTTTGTAAGAAAAACTTGTCCTCAGACAATTGAATGTTAATTGAAAACATTTGCATATTGCTCAGGGCAGTTTTACAAACTCTTATTCACCAGTTCTCAGCAGCAAATTGATTCACTGTTAATGTGTCACCTATTGTTGTGGCTATTTCCAACAGTTATTTACAGCACACCAAAAGAAAATTGTCAGTAAGTAAATAAATAAAAATACAGCCCACCTACTGAAATGAGTTCACCTTGTAAAGTCAGAGAATCAAAACACAGCCAAGGTTTGCCAAGATGGAGATTTTTTTTTTCTTTTTGTTTGTTTGTCACTGAGAAGTGCTGGGGAAACTTAGTATTAGCTTAACTTTCTATCTGTGTATGTATTGTTCATGAAGATCTGATACCTTCAAACATGGTATTTAGAACTTCTTATATATGCATGGCACTATGTACTGTACTATTAGTACGTAGTAAATGTGTGTTATTGCAATGCATACTAATATAAATTGGATTTACTTCTTAGGAATGCATGTCAGATAGTGATTTCTTCTGATTTGTTCAGAATCAGAATTAATGCAGGAATTAATGCAGTACTGATGTGCTCTGAATGTCTGTAACACTCGAGTTAAGTCACAGATATCCTGAATGAATTGACTGTGATTGTTTTAGGCTAACTACTAAGTTCCTACCAATAGCACAGGTCTAGCAAACATAACAGAGCAATATTGATTTACTGTCATAGCTGTGTTCCCTGACTGAGTTAAGATGCCTTGGTTTGGATCAAGAATCTGAATCTTGAATCTGATTCTTCGGGCTTCAGTGGAAAATCTGGGGAAGAAAAAAACAAAAACAAAAACAAACAAACAAACAAAAAACAAACAACAAACAAACAAACAAACAAAAACACTCTTTGGCCTCTTTCCTGCCTTGATGTCACCCAAACACTTCTGTAGCACTGTGTCCACCTCTTGCACCCAACCTCATTTCATTAGCAATCGCTTTCAGAAATCATGGTTCAATCAGTTTTGTTTTAAAGGAAGAATCTCATGTGCTCTTAGGAGAAGCCCACAAATTAGATTTAAAATGTTTTGTTTATATGAATGCACTTGCACAGCCTTGAAATAATTGTCAGTATTAAAGCTTTCAAGTCCAATACTGAAAACACGCTTTTTGTTTCTTGCATTGCTCGCTGTGATGGTTTAGATCACTACAGGTCATGATTAATTTGCATTTAGCTGAATAAGGAGGAAAGTATCAGTATGTACATGCAGCAATGCCATAGGACCTAAAAGTAAAGAAGCACAAGCTAAAATCTTTGTTTGAGCTTTCACTTCAGTAACAAGTTGGCTGCAGGAGTGAAATATTGTGAGTCTCCCTGGATTAATCGTAGAGGCCCTGGAAGCTGATGGCTGTCAGCTCTGTTAGGGTTACTCTAAGGAATAAACTCCTAACCTGTTTTGGTTAACTTTCTCTTGTTTTTGCTTGTTTTTGTTCCATTAATAAAAAAATAAAAAATAAAAAAGCCTTCTTACCCTTGAATTTATTTTTAACTTTCATTGATTGCTACAGAGCAAGAGAAAATGGCAGGCGGGCATCTTGAGAAAGTGACAAAAAGCTCTTAGCTTTTTTCTGGCTACTCTCAGCAACTTTATGTACAAGCAATTTTTCTCTCTCTCTCTCTCTCTCCTTTTTTCTTTCTTTTTTTTTTTTTTTTTTTTTTTTTTAATCTGTTTTCTTGGAGAAAAAGGTTTGGAAGTGAATTTTAAAGTGTTTTAAAAAATAAATGCAGGAAAAAAAAAAAGTTGCTGGTAAGTGTTGATCTAAAGATAAAGACACCACCAGGAACCAGCAGTGTTGCAGAAGGAAAGCTAAAAGCCTGAGCGCTTACAGTCAGGTGAGGGAAGAAAGTGCTTTGGTGCAGTACCCTGTATTAATCTCTGCTGCCACCTGTGTCCTTCTGAACTGAATCAGAGTTCAGATTGTGCTATTACTTACCTCTAGCTACTTATTATGGTGCAGAAACTTTTCAAGTGCACAGCCACCCAGTCAAAAAATTCAGTGGACTTACTCAAATTTAAGCACGTACACAGTTCCTATCCAAGAATGACCAAACTTGTTGCCTTTGCTGGTTTTGGAGGGCATTGACATGAGCCATCAGTTTGACACTGAAAGTAATTCAAGTATAAAATACCTAAAATCTGACTGTAGATAGTAAGGCATGTCAGAATCAGATCAGCTCCTCTAGAAACTTCCACACATATAAACAATACTACAAAAGTAACTTAAAATCCTTCACCACGGAACAATCAGAGTAAGGTACAGCAAACGGTTTGTTAATGACTTCAGTTTTTCTTTTGCTTGTATTCCAAACTTCTCAACATTTTCAAGTGCTTCCCATGTAGCAATTTCAGTCTGCAATTAAACCAAAAATACAAAAATAAAAATAAAAAAATACATCTTATTTTCCTAAAGGTAACTAACCAGGCATCAGTTTTTAAGTATTCGTAATACAGTGACTAACTTTAAATGCATAGGATGATGTGAATCCACAAAACAGATTTTGGCTGCTCCAGTAATTCCTGTTATCATGAATCCCTCTGTCATGGAGTGAGAAGTTGGTACAAGGGGGCAGTTGAGAAAAGATTTGTTTTCAGCAGCGTAGGAGCCACAATATTCCTGTGTTATGTATGATATTTATAGCGTATGTGCTGTCACAAAGCCAGTAATAGATTTACAGGCACAATCTAGCCTCGTTAATTTGAAGAAGTAGCAGTTAATAAACATAAAGTAATAAAAGTAATTTGCCTAGCAAAATAATAGGAACACTTTAATCCATATATCCTAATGCTTAATTCAAAATAGAAAGGGTACTCTACAGTTTTGATGGGAGGTTTTAAAAAATAACGTTAAAGGAGGTTGTTGGGTTTTTTTGTTTGTTTGTTTGTTTTTACATTTAGATGGAAGCGAAGTGACTCTTGCATTTCCTCTAGAAACCCTGTCCTGTTTGGTCTGTTTTTTCCCCTTTCACTTGATGTAAAATATCCTCATTTGGGTTCAACATGGGTGTAAAATTAGTCCTTGTTTATGGACCAGAGGTGTTGAGACTGGAACACTGCAACTCTTGCAATGTACAACCACCAGGAAGCTGAAGTGGGTGAGGAGCCACTGCTGGAGGCTGTCTGGTGCAGCCTGCTCTTAAAAGCCTTAGCAGAGCTTGCTTGGGGCTAGAACCCTTCCAGCAAGGCAGATTTTACTGCTGTATGACCTGATCCCACAAGTTTTGGAGCTGCTAATCTAGATTCACCTCTCAGTTAACTGGTACTGAGAAGGCAGAAAATTATAAAATTAAAAGCTAAACTCAAGGAAGCGGTTAGGATTTTCCACCAAAACTGTTCCTTTTTTATTTCCTCCAGAAGTGTTCTCAGGTATATTATTTACATTTGCATCCATCCACCTTTCACCTATTCTTGGCCCCCTGCTGCCTGCGCTGCACTGCACAGCCCATGCAGGTGCTGCGCCAGGGCCAGGGGATGTCTCCTGCCGTCACTGGAGTGGGAGTTGCATGGGGTTTTCTCCACTCCCTAGGCTGTGCGAAGGAATGATCTGATGTTGAATTTAGTGTCTTTAGGACAGGCTGGTACTGGAACCCCATAGCTACACACAGGGCAGCTGTGCTGTGGGCAGCAGCAAGGGAAATACGTGGAGAAGAATTTGAGCAATCCAGAAGGAAGCAGAAAGCTTGTAAGAAGAAAAGTGATCAGCTTAGGTTTTCTCCAGTCAGCTTTTATGCTTATAAATAGATACACTCACTACAGCAAACACAGTAACAGAATTACTCAACAGAAAATTATTGACAACCTTACACCTGCCTTGAGAAATGGGTGTTTTTTCTGTATTGACTGACTTGCTGTCTGCCTGATAACTATACAACTTTTAGATTTCCTGGCAATTTCCTCTGATATAGGTAGTCAAAGAAAGAATCCCTTCCTCAGTTTCGTGAAAGAGATGATCTTAAGGGTTTTCAAAATTAATTTGTTTTAAAGTATTAGGGCAATTTTTCCTCTAATTACAAATCAGAGGAAATTTATGAGCATTTTTAAGATAAATTCATTTCTAAAAGTGGAACATATCCTTTTAACAATGTTTTTGATAAGAAATAACATCCACTCTCACCCTAAAAATGTACGCCCCAGACTGGGAATATTAAGACCTTTGTGGTAGTGAGAAGGTTGACACGTGTTTCTCTTAAAATTTTCACTCTAGCAAAGTGACCAGTTCTGCTTCACTGTTTAAATCCTCCTCAAATGACTGACGTGGCTGGAGAACCAACAGGCTAATAGTTATTTCTTTGTTGATCAACGCTTCAAGAGCAACTTCCATCATCTTTGTTGATCAACACTTCCAATATGTTCACACGCAAAGCCTGAGCTGCTGAGCAGAGCTGAGCAGCCTTCCACTAGCAGCCTTGATACCAAAAGATCTCCAAGCAAAAATTGTACAAAATCCCTGCAAGAAGGTATATTGCTTATAAAGATGCTCCATTTTTTTTTCTTTTTTAATTTATATCATTTTATTATTTTATTTTTACAACTTGAAGGGAAACAAAGTGCTTTTATTGACAAGATATTTTCTTCTTCCGTTGGATCAGCTGAGATCACCAAAAAAGACTCCTCTGCATAATGCTGCCTGTTTCTAGGGGGGGAGCATTCAACATGACATCTGGCTAATGCATTTCTCAGTTTGCCTGGCATTCACTGAGCAGGCAGGGTTATCAAGTACTCATTTTGTTTTCTTTTTCTGAGAGAGCCCCCTGGGCTTGTAAATGTAAATTTAATCTAGTGCTGACATGCCATTAAAAGTGAAAGGGAAGAAAATAAAGAATTTGTAAAATGAGGAACAGCAAAAGATCTTTGTAAAAGCCTATTGTTATTTACTTCTACTGAGTTAGGTGTAAGAGATGTAGTTTAGATAATTTTTCCCTCACTATTAGGTTCCCCATCCTATCAAAGAGAGTTTCACTGAGCTCATCCTGGCTGTACAGAAAAATATAATCCTGTATGTGTATTTCCAGTTTATTGTTCAAGTAACTCAATCTGAAGATATTGGAGTCTGCTTTCTTCTTGAAAATATAGAAGACAATGGATGTATAAAGGTAGTGTATAAACCTTATGAATAAGACTCATTTACTGTCTTTTGAATGCATAAAATATTCTGAATTTGAATCACTGCATCTTGCAGTGTGTATTACTAGGGCACCCCCTAGCTCCCATTATTTCCTGATCAGAAAGGAAACAAATTGGTTTCCATCAATTCCGGGCCAGAACAATGCTATTTTCTAAGTTGTAATAACATAGTGTATGATTAGCAGTTGCCATTAAAAATAAAAATAGCTGGCAGAACTTTTATTGCACAATTTGTGTTTTAATAGGATTTTTAATATGAAAGGAAATTACCCAAACATTGTAGTAAATGTAATAGAGTGGTGCTGATTTTTTTTTCTTCTTCTTCTTTCTTTGATTCCCAAAGCCGGTTAAGGTAGAGCTGGATCACTGCTGTGTATCTGGAGGCAGATTGGGGCAGTGTCTGCGGCAGGAGGGTGCTTGTGCAATGAATTTTACAATCCCTCACAGGCAGCACAGTGCCCTCGGAGCACCCAAACTGGATTCTTTGTGTGGCACAAAGCTGGGAGGTGTGCTCAGGGAGCTCCCAGTGCCCCCAGCTGCCATCGGGCATTCAGCTCAGCCCTGGCACTAGGAGTCACCCAGTATCATTCTTCCTTTCCTCCCACCTGCCCCAAAGCCCTCAGCATCTCATGGAGTAGTTATGTGCTGAGCACATCACCCTGCCTGTGAACACAGAGGTACAGATGTGGCTTTAACTTTTGGACCAGAGGCAGGGGCAGCACAGGGCCTCAGACTCTCTCCCTTTTGCTTGGGAGCTTATAAAGCAGCACTATGCCACCAGTCTTACTGGTTGTTATGTTCCCCAAAGGCTGTAGGAATAAAAAAGTGCTGAACTCCTCCATGCAGGGGAAAGAGTGATTTCAAACAGGTTCTTTCAATAAGCTGCTTCCTCTATACTCACCCACATAATCAGACAGGCTATTCTAAACAGGCTGTTTCTTGGCATTATGTTTCCTTAATGCAGATTTTTATCCTCCCTGTTCTTAAGCTGCAGTTTGCATAACTCATTTTATAAGTAGTTTTGTATCAATTGCTGAAGTGCGAGCCCATGGCCTTGTTTGTAGGTTGTTTTCCTCACGATGCTTACAATTTAATCCATGCATCCCCATTAAGCATTCCCTAGAGTGACTATGTGGGGTTTTCCTTCATATTAATTCATTAGTTTTAAAGGCAGAATACCTAGCATCAGAAGAAGAGGTTTCCAGATTGAGCTGTAACATTCTGGAGGAAAATAATCTTCAGTGCTTCATAACTACGCTCACGTAGTTGCAGCAGGCTTAAAAATACCCATGAACCTGTCATATTATTTGCTAATTGTTTCTTTCATATATCACCTGGATTCATTTATATTAAAAATATCATTTTGCAGATCATTTGAGCAAGCTAAACAGCCCTGCAGGTACAGGATGTGAATTAATGAATCTCTTTCTATCAGCACATTACATTGCTGTGATAGTATTGCTAGCGCCTTCCACACAAAATCAGTCATGGTACTGAAGTCTGCGCTGGACTTCCGAGACATCACTGCAAGGGACAGCCAGAAGGGACTTCAAAGGATCACCTAATCCATCTCGTGGCTCTGAGGGGGGTGTTAAATGTGCCCAGACGTTTCTGATAGATGTAAAATGCTTTGAAGAAGTCTGATGAAGGGAATTCCACAAGTCCGCAGGTAACTGCAGGGGTCTTTTAAGTCCTTCACGTTTGGCACAGTCTCTGACAGTTTACATGATTTACTTTTTTTTTTTTTTTTTTTTTTTTTTTGTCCAAATTGAGTTAATTGGTCCTTTCTTCCAGTGGAAAAGGAAAACGATTGCTGTCCTCAGTAATCAGCAGCACTTGTTGTCTTGGAAAGCCATATAACATTATAACATTCACTCTCTCCTGTTTGACAGAAAGCTGCTTTCCTTCAGTTCTTCTTCAAATTGTGTTTTCCAACTTTTCCTTCTCCTTGATCCTCTGAACTCACTAAGATATCTGCTTAGAAACTACTACCAAAAAATGGGCATTGGCCATCTATGTGAATTTTGCCAGGCACTCTTTTTCAACCATTGGTCAATGAGTTTGTGATCAATGGTAATTTTTAGTCCCTCTTGGTCAGTAATTTTATTTTCCATTTTGTATCTGTGTATAGGCCTTTTATTTTCTAAGCATTGTACTCTTAAATGTGTCTTCATTTAACTTTTCTTGCTTGGGTTTGCAGTCTTTTTTTCCCACTTTCTCAGGCCTGGCCTGTTCTCCTCAAACTTGGCCAGTTCTTCATTGCCTTGCTACTTGCCAGATGTTTGTAAATAGTTTAGCAAGTGACCCTTTTTTGGTGTTTCTGCATGTCTGTGGTGTCAGTAGCTATGGTTGCACTGAAGGGATGAGCACCACGTCAGCACATTGGGTTGAGAGGCGCTTGCAGAAGGGCAGTTTTTTGTGGTTGCCTTCAGTGTGTTGCTGGGAGGTCTGACTCTTGCTTTCCATGTATTTGAATCATAGATGATGCTTTTTGCTTTCCTGTCCTGTTTCACAAAGCAACATTATAATTTGTCATTTTTTTTAGTGAGTGCCCTTCTGTTAGGATTGCTCTTTCTTTTTCTTAAGTTTGTCTTTGATTCCACCACAATTTTACATTGTAGTCCAATTCCGAATTTCAGTCATGTACTTAAAAAAAAAAAAAAAAAGAAAAACTGTTTCTGCTTTGATGCTAACTGGAAATTTTCTGGAATCCACATTTTTGTGGTTTTGTAGTATTGGAAATGTGGACTGTCTTCCTGGGTCTTCGATTTCTGAATGCCGTGCTCCTGCTAACAGGGAAATCTCTAATAGAAAATTTGTGTTACTCAGCTGGAGAATAAGATTTTGTTACTTCCTGAAGTAGGGAACTGACAACATCCTAGACCCTTCAAAAAATAACTTTTGTAAGTAATTCAGAGATGAAAAAAAGTCCTAAAATGTTATTTCTCTACATGAAACAAGATCATCTCATTCAGAGTATATTGAGTCGGAAACAATCAAACTTTCTTTTCTACTATGCCTAGAGTATATTGGAAATGTGAATTGGTGAAATGTGAATTGGATTTTGTGTAAGAAAGCTTTCCTGTTATGCAAAGGAAATTCCATGCTGGCGTTTAACCTACCTGTTATGTCCCAGCTGAACAGGAGATATTGTTTATGTTTGATTTCTCTTGTCAAGGATTTCTTTCTTTATTACTTGTATAAATGCAACATTCACTGGAGCTTGTATTCATTTTTTTGTTGTTGTTTTGGTTGTTTTGTTTGTTTTCTGATCACATTCACACAATTGGAATTGAGCTTTTATTTCACATCTGAAGCTAGATGTGTGAGCCAAGTCATGAAGTTTACAAAAAAATACTATAGACAATAGCTGAAAGGTTCTAGTTTCTTTGTAATTATCTTTTTTTTTTTTTTTTTTAAGGAAATGGGAAGGCATAAAACAAAGTAGAAACCTTGTTATTGTATGAATAGACACATCTGTCTCCTTTTTGAATCGCTGAATATCTTAGTAGACTAAAACAACCATAGACCACACGCACTATTCTTCATCCCAGTGCTGTCATCAGGCAGCTCCTTCCTGTGGCAGAATCCAAGTTTTAATATTTCAGACTTTCTGTGCATGTGTACATATATATATGCATAGTGTGTGTGTGTGTATATATATATAGTGAAAGGTGATTAAGAAATTTGTGTAGTTCTTAGTACCCTTTGTCCATATGCCACTGCATGCAAATGATACTGTATTGCCATCATGAGAAGAGCAGATGGTCTGGTTCCCTCCAAACACCAGTAATTCACGTTTCTTTGCCTTTTCCCCTATGATATTTGTATTAAAACTGTTGTCCTGAAGTAGTAAACTTGGAGCCAGATGGACCTATCATTTGAACTACACAAACTTGCTTCAAAAAGAGTTCTGGAAAATATTGCATGATTTTTTATTTATTTATTTATTTATTTAAAGTAACAAATGAGGAATTCAAAACTAGCCAAAATGATGGTATCAACCTGTATTTCATGCTTATAGATTTATTGCAGCTTCCATTACAAATGTATTTTTAAAGAGAATTTAGAAAAAAATCAATATGGTCTGCAGGAGAAAAAGGTAGGATCTTTCTTGAAAAACTTGCTGCAATGACACTTACTGATAAACGTGGCGAGTAGGGGAAGGGAGGAGCAGAGTCACTGCAGGCACTCAGTGTGACTTTACTTTTCTCTCCTCAGAAAGTGCAATGAAACCCATCCAGGGAAGGGCACTGCAGGGCTGCCGCTGGTGCTGGGGCCACAGCACTGGAGGCACCTCCTTGTGTGCTACCTTCTGCAGGCTTCAAGGAGCTTCTCCCTCTCTAAACACTAGAGGAAAAAGTGCTTTTGGCCATGGACTTCTACCCTCAGAGATGCTTCAGTGCTCTCTTGTGCTTAAGTGTATGTATTTATTTGTGTATACATAGCTGAATATCAGTTATGTTTCTAGTGCAGTTTTCTTGGGAACCTCCCAACAGATTTCTTGTGTCAGGAAATTGGTTATACAAAAAAAATAATAATAATCTTGAGTATACAGACTATGTTAAAAAAACAAACAAACAAAAAAAAACAATTTCTAGCCAAAATATATGAAAAAGGGAGAAGTTTTACATGGGTTAAAAACAGTAATCTGAAAGGCAGGAGAATCATGTTCAGGTCTCTGGACTGATTTGACAGGGCCCTCCTGGAGAGTCCTGTAAGTACAATTGGGCTATTTAGAATTTATTTATTTATTTATTTATTTTCCTTTTTGCATTTTGTCCTAATAAAAAGAAGATGATCTGGAGCACCTGCCTAATGTTCTGCTGAATACTTGGAGTTTATGATTCTAGATAGAAGCTTTTGTCTCTAAAATTGTCTCTAAAACTGATCGAGCAGATTGTTTTTGCTAAGTTGTGGACAGAGAATGTTGGAAAACGTGCCCAGCTAGAAAAGCTGCAGTCTATCAGCAGCACAGAAACTAGTTGTTCTGTTCTTTGATACAGCTTTGAATGAATGGATGCCTGTTCTAATATTTCTTTGTGAGTAGATGAATAGTTGGTTTATTCTGCAGAATGCTTTATCTTCATCAGAAATACTTGATATGGTTTCCTTTATAGCACTGACTTGAAAAACATCATCTTGGTGTGAAGCTTTATATTTCTCTTGTGAATGATTAACTTGATTAAATACATTTCATCTCACTTTATTTCCCATTTATCATGATTATGCAGAATATAGTTTTAATTAGAAAGAGGTATCCTTTCTTTCTTGGATTCAGAAAACTATATGAAATCTTCTATGGAGGCGGGAGCTCTGTTTTTCCTTCTGTTTGGATGCTGTTGCACTACGTTTCAAACACTTCTCCCCAGCTGGCAATTCCCTTTCACAGATAAGGTTGTAAATGTCTTGGTTCTGTGTGATTTCAGAATGAAAAGCCACTGTGTGCTTAGCTCTTACAGGAATTTTTAACACGCTCTTGTCAGACATCCAAAATGAGAGTTTGATTTGGGATTAAATAATTCTTGAAAGAAGTGAGACATTCACGGGATAAATCAATTGTGTTGAGCTCCAAATGAGTGTTCTCTTTTTGCTTTCAGAGCATTTTTGGCCACAATAATTTCTTTTGAGCAGATCCAAGAGCTCAGTGCTTTGCTAGGAATTAGTTTTATTTGAATGTCCATGAGTTATCTCATGTTTCCAACCAATAGACTTTTTTTCATGCAGACTAATTTGGCCATTGGTTGACAATATTTTACCATTGCTTATCCTTATGAACTAAACAGCCCCATGAGGGTGAAAATTTGTGTTAACCCCAAACAAGTCAGCATAACTATGTATTTTGGCCTTCACCTATTGGGACAGTAAATAAATAAATAAAGTCTTCCCTACTGTCAGAAGATGCTCTTGATATTTAGGCTTCAGAGATGATGATTTTGAACTTCAGTGCCCTGCCTGCATTGTTTTCCACTATGTGTTCTTGCCCTTTGTTATGTGAAATTGTTCTTTGACCCTGCTTACATACAGATGTACTTAGAATATACTAAGATATACTGAGAATTTTGTGACTACTCATGTACATTTCTGTGGTGAAGAGTGTACTGTGAGTTGCATTGGTTTGGGATGTTGCACTGCAGCCCTTCTTCAGCAGCAAGAGTACAAAGTCTAATTTGTGAAGAGGAGCATTTTGGCAGGTTGAGGGAATTCGTTTTTCCTTGAAATCAATTAAAATTTCAAAATAAAAGGTCCTGATGAGAACTGGCAAAAAGACCATGCAAGTCCTCTTCATTTCATGAAGAAATGCAAGAAACAGAAGACTCACAGTAGGCAGTACGGGAGAATATCATGCTAGAGGCAAAACAGCAAGGTCGACTTCAATCTGAACAGACGATTAAACAGCTTTCATTCTACTGGGACCACATACAAGAATCTGATATTGTAATTTAACCATATTAAAAATGCTTAGTAACTCTTTGAATGCATGAAATAACCACATGAGCTCTCCACTCTGTTTACAATCTCTTGATTAACCCACCCAAAGGACCCTGTAGTGTACAAAGCCACAGCTTCTGAGGCCTTGTTAGCATAACGTGCCTTAATTTCTAAGGGGAGAAGAAGGGTAAGCAACCAGAAGAACCCTGCAAAGTGTTTTGTTTTGTTTTGTTTTGTTTTGTTTTTTGGTTGTGTATTTTCTTATTTATTTTTCCCCTCTCTATAAGGAGCTTGGCATATCAAGGACAAACACTGCGGTTCAAAAAGCTCTCTGAGTACTGTATCCTGCTTAACTAACAGAACCTGGTCTGTGCTCTGGTTATATTCAATCTCTAAAACCAGAAAACAAACACATGAAGACAGTCAGAAGAGTACTCTAGTGCTTGTCCTGCAACCAGCAAACTTTCCTTCTCTTAAGTGGAAATAAAAACGTGTTCTCCAACAGAGATCCTGTTCCTTCTGACTGTTGTGGGGCTGTTGAAAAGATGAATAACTTGCAATAAACAAGTTAGTACAGAGAGGGGAAGCAATAGTCACGTTACAACGGCACTCTGCCCAGTCTAACATCTCCTTTCTCACCAGGGCTGAGAATTAGCATTTGTGGGATGCTAGATGAAAATAACTATCTAGCACAGTTCAAAACTCTTCAAGCTGTACCTTTGTAGCCCTCTGGCGCACAGAGTTGTGATACTTCCTAGGTCTTGGTAGAGTTCAGCCATCTGCCTGGGGATTTAGGCCCTAGCTGTAAGGTTTCAGTCCCTAAATCAGTCAACATGGGTAAACGCAAGTAGGAACAAAAAACAAAACAAAACAAAAAAAAAGAACCTTTACATCATTTTCAAATAAATGTGGGTAAGTTTAAAATAAGAAAAAAAAAATTGATTATTCTAGAATAATATTCTAGCAGTATATACACACATGTTCCAACTATGTTCTCAGCTGTCCTTGCTGAGTAGTCCAAATGCTTTATTACAACCATGTTATGTAATTAGGTGAATAATTACACTAAGTGCCATCACGATCTGAGGAATGAAACAAACAATGGCAAAATCACCTGTAATTATAGTTCTGGCATGACTGAATGTAATGCATTCTCTAAATGTAAAGCACTAGCCTTTGCAAAATGGCCTAGTAATTACTTCAAAGCTGTCCATATTATCTCAAAGGACATGTGTTTTGTACGTTCCTCTGCTGACAACTCTTTAACAGAAAGTTTAGGTGATATATTAATTGTTTTTGCTTTAAAACTGTTCCAATTGCAATTTTTAACTAACAGATATACAATAACTGAAATTCACCTTAACTGGTAGGATAATTACTATATGCTTACTATGACATTAAAATACTGAGTGTATTTCATAAATGAACAATTATGTTGCAATTTTTTCATACATTTCTGCTTAATGTGAGTGTGAGTACTGTAATTACCACTAGTTATTCGTTTCTTATTATTTCCTTGGGATTTTTTGGCATTTACTAATGTTCTGTAATATAATGCAATACCTGTTCAATTAATGTTTGACAATTTTACATTTCCCTTACTGAATGCTTATATACAGTGTTCTACCAATAGAAGCTTATGGTTAATAAAAAATGTAGTAAAATGTAGATGTTACTCTTGATGTAAGATTTTGGAATGGTATTTTCTGAAACAAATGTATGTTAGTGTGAGATGAACTGCAAAAAATGCAAAGAAATGTGCTTAGTTTGACACTAAAGCACATCTCAAGTAAGTATGAATTTACCCTGGAGGGAGAGGCTGGTCATAGCAGTTCCCTTTTTCAGTCACATTAGCGTCACCCAGAAGGTGATGGGCCAGACAGTGCTCCTTGCAGTTGTTGGACTGAGTTTTAGAAGATCGTGCTGCAGTGCAGGTGAGTCAGGTGTTTTGGTTACAATAGCTTGGTTAGCTTCAATGAATGTAACAGAGTCACCACAGAAGAATTGCAGGTTGTATAGTAGTGCTGCTGTTATTAAATAATTAAAAATAGGATAGGGGCATTTATTTTGTACTTTCAGCAGAAAGAGGCAGTACTTGCTCACAGCAATTTCTCATGTCAGGAATTGGCAGTACACAGGCTGTGTTCTTTGGCTGTGTTTCTGGAATGTCTGAAGATACAATGGTACAAAATTGTAATTAATTGGGACCCTTGCTTTTATAACTTTAAAAAGAAAAAGTATGTTAGCAGGGATAAGATACTTTTCAAGACTGAAGTAGTAACAGAAGCTCCAGAGGGCATACACATTTTATCATTGCTATCTCTAATTCCAAGTCTTTGTTAATATTTCCCTATTTTCCATGCACAGGGAAAAATCCCTATGTATTTCTTTAACTAAAATACCAATAAATATAGCACAGATATATGTGTTTATATTTGAATGGGATATATGTAGATATGTAGATTTCTACACATCAGCACAACCTCCTCAAATTACATTTATTTTTATGTTGCCTTTTTGAATTATTGCTACAGTATTGTCATGGAGGCTTGACAATAAATGTGGTTGCAGTGGAGGAGGATGTCAGATGTGAAGACATATGCGCTTATAATTACTTGGTCTTTTTGTCTGAGTTAATGCAGGGAAAAGAGGGGTATCTTAATAGTGAAGCACAGCTCATAAAGGAGTAGGTGAAGAGAAACACCTCTCTAGGCCTTCTGGTCATCGTTTTCTGCTTTCTGGAATCTATACCCAGTCCTTTACATGGTCTAATCCCTAAGCGGTATGCCTTGCTAGGTAATACTTTTACTTTTTGATAATTTAATTTGTATGTAAACTTGCTTAATTGTATGTAAACTAGTCTTCCAGTTGCTATAATACAGTGTGCTTGCGTTTTTCCTGTAGGAAGAGCACTGTGCAAAGCCCTCTATGTTCAGCCTCCTCTGCTTATTGCTTCAGGGCTCTAGCGATGCCAAAAAAGTGGTGTTTTCCTCCTGCCCCTTATGATGGGAAGTCACAAAAGTCGTGGAGAGGGATGGTATTTCCAGCCTTCATGTTCTGGTTGTGTTTTTTACCTCCTGTCCACTCTGCTCTTATGACGGGGGGAGGGAGACCACGGAGCTGAGAGCCTGCTCAGGGATTGCTTTGACAGTCAGGGCTTGCAGGGAGCTCCAGCCGTGGTGTGCAGCCGTCAGCAATGCCCTTTCAGCACAGGTTGGTGTTCAGCTCCTGCATCTTAACAGTCAAAATTACAGCCACAGATGTACTCTGGAGAAATGCATGCCAGAGCAAAAAATGTCTGGGTAGGTAGCTGGGATAGCAATATGACTGTTACAGTCGAGATGATAACATCTCAGGCTGTTTAACAGCTAAGAAAAAGTTTGTTTTTTAATTATGGAGACAGTAGCTTGATTAACAAGCACTATGGAAAAGTACTGAAAAATAAAAAGAAAATTTCTGAAGTATTTGAAAAATAAAGTACTAAGGACAATTTTCCTTCTAAAAGTGTCAAGTATTCAAAAAGGGATGAAGAAGTGTGCTACAGAAAGGATGGCAGAACTGAAGTCTTCCCATCCCATGAAATCCCTCTGAGGTTCCTGGAACCTGTAGTCAAAGAGGTAACTTATTGGACAATAAATTTAGAAAAGCTTCTGCATCCTGGACAGCCTTGTCAGAGCTGTCAGATGCAAGTTTGACATCATTCTTTCTAGTGTCTTTTAGGCTATGTTTGCTGAGAATATGACTAGAGATAAAGCGTCATTTTTAACTGATTTTTCAGATTTTTTTTTTTTTGTCGTTTTCTGTTTGAGCTGAATCCTGGTTTATTTATTTATTTATTTATTTATTTGTATTTAGTATGTGATAATATCTGTGAAATGAAACACATTTGTCAGCCTTGCATAAATGAATGGGAAGCAGGAAAGAAGTAGGGCAGTAAAGCCATACAGCTGTGTGAATGACTGATCTTCCAGGTTTGCTGGCAGCTTAAAAATAAACATAACATAACATGACTCTGAGATTGAACAAAATATTTCTTTGTTATGTAAGGTGCTGGTATGAATACATATGAAATCCACAACCATAGTTCAGACTTCACAATCCTGTGAAACAATGTGCAAACACCTGGGAAATAATTTCAGAACAATTTCAGAAAGTGAGTGTCAAAAACATAAAATCCAAGACTATGTGAAATCTGAAAAGATGAGACTTGAGGGTTATCCCTAAGGCTAAAGTGATAGGGCTCCCTTGTAATCTCTGTCAGAGAACAACGAGCCTCCCAGTTTTGAAATTTGTGAAATAGATGATTACTTTAAAGATAATGCTATCAGCATGTCTTCCTGACAGCAGCATATCCTTGCAACTATTGTGACCACTGTGCAGTCTTAGTCAAAATCTTATCCCCTTATTAAATCAAATTGTGAGGTAACTCTAATAGTGTTTCCCTTATTTATTTACATGTATAACACTTTAAAAGGTACATGTGGCAAGGTTGCAGTATCAGCCACATTTCTTTCTGTACAGCTATTTTAAAAATCAAAATCTCAAAACTGAATTTAAACAACATTTTTATTTTGTTTTAATCTCAATTATATATTAAGGATTGCTATTAGAAGGCATGTATTCATTTTTAGAAAATGGCAGAATAATTATTCCAACAGTCATATAGAACTTTAATATACGCACCAAATCTTACAGCTGCCCTTGGCTACACTAACATATGCAACCCTACAATATTTAATGAGTACGCCTACACTTTTCCCTCATTAGTAGATTTGCTATTACAAAAGTTTTGATATATTATGCTGTTTTGGTTTCCTAACTTTTATGTCTGCCTGAAGTTTAAAAACAAACAAACAAACAAACAAAAGACAAGCAAAAACAAAGCTAAAAATGTTCCTTTATGCCATTTTTGAGAGTTTGGATCCTCAGGCCTATGTAAAAGTAAGTCTGGCAGAATTCTGTTATGGAGGATTTTTTGATATAAAACTGGTATTTCTGAATCTGTTTGGATGAAAGAATCATTATCATTTTGTCTCTATGAGGACTCAGGAAAGCTTAAAACAAATCAAACCAAATTAGCATCCTATGTAGGTTTCTCATCTAGAAATAAAGTGATCTTAGTTCACTTCAGCTTCTCTCCTTTTTTTTTTTTTTTTCCCTGAACTTATTCTTGCAGTGCTACATTCCACATCTCTGAGAAAGACAGACCAGGATGAAGTTATTTATTTCTCATGACATTTTCTAACACTTTGGATACTTAGCTAATGTACTATAATTTTAGCTTATGCTCTTTCAATTAGTAAGACAAATTTCTTGTATTGCTCATTTACAGGCTGTTTTCATGCTGCACTAGTTATCTGTCTTGTTCCACAGGAACAGACTTTTAAATTGGGAATGGGTCAAGAGAGCACGCTTGAAATGACTTCTGACAAGCAGCTGACATTTTTCTGCACCTAAGATGTTCTAATCTTCATGCTAATAAGGACATTTATTCTCATAGACTTTAATAATTGTTGATGGCTTTAGAAATAAAAAAAAGTAGCACTTAAGTCATGCACAGTGTATGCTCTTTCAGGATGTGAGCTTAGTGAAGTGGCACACAGCGCTTCTAAAATTGAAGACTGTTCAGGTCTTTAATGAAAAAGTTAATAAAATGTCAGCAAAGCCTTACAATGGTGTTTTTTTTGTTGTTGTTGTTTTTGTTTTTTTTTTTTTTTTGTTTTGTTTTTTTTTGTTTTTTGTTTTTTGTTTTTTTAATGACTATCTTAGAATTGTATTTTTATTCATTAATCAGGGAAGCATGTTTAACCATAAGAATAGTTATAAAGTGCACGTAACTCTTTTTGATTCTGGAAATCAAGATCAAGCATGTATTTTTCTCATTTTAAATCTTTATGTGTGAAATAGCAGTTTTTAGAAGTGGCATGAAAGGAAGAATGCGAGCTGTAATAATATGAGATCACATCACAAATCTAAGCACTGCTCTTAAAGCTTGATTCAATAACTGCAATGGATATTGGTGAGATGGTCAATAATGAGATGATTTAGTGAAACCTACATATATGTAAAGTTTGGGGCATTTCATTGTTTTGTTTTGGTAAAGGTGAAGGGTGAAAGGAAAACAAAACATATTGTTTAGAATGCATTATCCAAAGAGACCTATCTGATGGATCGTGAATGTGGCGAAAGAATGGGAGCAGACTACCTGTCTTTTTGTTTATTAAATTAATTTCATATCTTAAGTATTTTAGAACTATTTTACATCTTGAAGTAATATGTATATATATTTTTTTTCACCTTCAAACCAAATTTGAGTAATCATCGTCTGGCATCTTTGTACCCATTTAGGCAATGGAAAGCAGGTCACCAGACTGTTGCAAATAACTTGCATCTCTGAGAGATGTATTTGTTTTTGCAATACCTTCATTTGCAAGCGGTGGTTCATGTTCAGTCATAGTTTCTGATTCCATTAGTTGACCACTGGGGCTTTTAAAGGTAATATAACGGATAGTGACCAGAGAAACTTCTGTTAATTATGGCTCAGTCCTTCAAAAGTAGGTGCCTAACTGTACAAAACAAACACCAAGGAAATGTGGGTTTCACTTTCCTCCCTTTGAAGTCAAGAGCTGGATAGGTTCTCTACAGAACTTGTGCATGGAGCTTCCATAAAGTTGAAATCCAGCATTTGTTGTGTAAAAGTTTGGGCCCGTGTTGAACCAGACAGCAGATCTCCAGGCAAAGGAGGGACAGGGAGACGATGACAGGATGGGATGGTGGAAGATGTGTCCCAACGGCACCAACCTGCTGCTTTCCTGCCCTGCCTAGGTGGCTGTGCACAGTGTGTCACTGTAGTCACATATTTCAGAGTCTGGGCACCTCCTCCTGCAGTGTGCAACCCACTGCATTTGGCTGCCTTGGGTAGCAGTCCAGTTCCTGTACCTGGCAATGCTTTTGTTCTTGAACGCTGCCTTTTGCCTTTCTCCTGGTGATGTACTGCTCCCAAAAGCACCTCTGTGCAGTGACAGTCCGTCAAATCCACAGTGCTTAAGGTAAATTAATGTTCTATTGTACTACATTTATATCTGAAACAACTGTATTTCCGAATAAATGCTTCACTGTTGGCTTGGACCAAAACACTTGTGCATGGGGGGTGCGACTGTATAGATATATATTTTTAATTTTCAGCAAAAAGAAAATATTACTGTCAAGCACTATGCAGTTATCCACCTATGACTTTTTGCATGAATGATTTATGTTCCATCTACACACAATTTAGATGTAATTTATATGGAGAAACCATGACGGATGCCCTCTGTGTATATTACACAAAATTGGTATCTATCAAGATTGAATGCTTGGCACACAACAGGGCAATTGCCTGCAATCTGGAAGTGAGAAAGCCATAAAGAGGAGCAAGAAAGCATAAAAAGCACTCTCATCTGCATAAGTATGCAAATACAGCTGATGGAGCAGCTGAAAATCATAGCAATACCCTGGAAAAGTCCTGAGCCTATATATCAGCCCTAAGGAGATCAAAAGTACCAAAGCAGATAGGTGCAACAGAGAATTAGACATTAATATGAATGCCTGTGTAAAATGTGACCTGTACGCAGGCTGGTATATGTAGGAATTTATTTATTTATTTATTTATTTATTTATTTTTTGGGGGGGGTGTGTAATAATAGTTATAACAATAATGATAATAAATTAGCAAATAGCATAGCTATTGTATGTCTGGCTGAACTCCTCCTTATCCTTCCCATAAGTGTGTACCCGAGGCAGTATTAGCAAGCATTGCCCGTACTGAGCAGCTGTTCAATTGTTCAGTAGGTGCAAAGTTGCTAAAACGATGCAAAGCATTGAGAAACTTCTGATATAGAGGAAATGCACATTTCCTTGAAAGGGAAGAGGTGGTGTCATTGTTAGCAAACTTCATTTCATTTGGGGGCTTGTTTGCAATGCATAAATCTGAGAGAAAAGGCCAGTTTACTTCTCTGGCACTGTTTTCTGCCCCTGCTCAGAGACAGGGAGTTCACTGGACTGTAGGGGAGGAAGAGGTTGCTCTCTTGGAAGGATGGGAAAATTGTCAGCACATGGAGCACTTCCATGGGAAGATGAATGGTCTTCATGTGCAGGCCTAAAATCTGCTGGAATGACCAGTGCTGTCCAGGTCTGTGTCACTCTGTGAAACAAACTCATGTTACAGGCAGAGCTGATATGTGTGGTACGCTGTTCTGCACTTGCTCTTTGTTAACAAATTATATAGGAAAGAAAATACAAACCTTTGATCTAGAAGCTGTTCAGATACTTCAGACCCTGTTCCTCCATCCCTAGGAAATCAGGTGTGTTTGGGCCAGGTTCTTGTGAAGCAGTAGAAGTTCACAAATGTTAAGAAAAAAAAAATACTCCTGTTCCAATTAAATAAAAATATAATAATGATAATGAAAATGATAATAATAATCACTTTTATTGCAGTGCTTGGAAAAATCACTATAACCCATCTGTAATACCAGTCAACTCTAAAGCTGCATACCAATGATGAATTCTATAGTTTTCTGTGATTTCACCTAAATAAAAGTGTCTTGAGAAGGTATCAGACCTATGAAAACCAACTTTCAAAATTACTTTTATGTCATTTTGGCACCCTGCGTTAGACTTGCACAGATTAGGCAGCCATATATTAGACTTGCATTTTAAAATGCTACACTGAAAAATAGATAAAAAGGAATTGGGAAAAAAAAAAAAAAAAAAAAGTTCTGAAGGTCGCAATGGAACAGAAGATTGAATAAAATGTTTTGCAACCTTTAAAAATATCCTAAAAGGTTATTAGAAAACTGCAAAACGTCCATGAGAAATTGGTGGTCATCTTGGTTATGCAGCTTACTTGTAAGATAAATAGCTGGCACAAATTATTCCCAGTCTTCTTGTTTACTAAAAGCTAGCATGTAGTTTGTGGAAAACTAGCTAGAGCCTGAACTACATGAGATTTTAACGTGCTTCTTGTTATCAGCATGTCTTTACAAGGAGCTGTGCCTCTACTGCAAAGTACTTTGATGTGGGGAGGGAGAACAAAGCGGTTACCTTGCAGGAGTAAGGGGGAACTGGAGCTGGTGAGCTTTTAGCACTATTTAGAACTCCTTTCTCTTTTCTTTTACACCAGCATAACTTGATTAAAATAAGTTATTCCTCATCTGCTCCCACGTAAGGAGGAGGCCGGTTTCTAGAGCCAGCACAGAACTGTCAGAACAGGTTTTAATTTAGCAGCACCAATTCACCAGAGGGTAGTGGTATTAATTTTAAACAATTCTGTGAACTATTGTGAATGCAATTTTAAAACAATTAAGTGTTAAAATGTGCTAGTGCTATTAAAAAAAAAAATGTAAAGAGGATCTTGCTACTTTACACAATAGATAAGAGCTAAATGTTATGCATTAATAGAAAATCTCAGACGCTTTCTCTAACAAAAATATTATGGCTATACTTTTCTATTAACTTCATAGTCTTAAGCAAAGATGAATAAACCTCTCAAAGGTCTATTTGCTTGTTCTGTTTAAACTGACAGCACAAGCATGCAAAGGATAGTTGCCAACGGACCATTTCTGCAGGCTGCAGCTGCAGCAAACCAAGCACATCGGCGAGTTTAACCGCATTAGTGCGGCCCTCACTAGGCACTGCTAGAGGACAGGACTTTTCCCTCAGCTCACCTGACGTCTGAGCAAATCCCATCACTAAACCTTGCTTTTCCATGTGTGGGTAATCCCACTCATGTTGGTTGTAACAGTCCTGTTGCTATGAGAATTACAAAATGAATCATCTGCTTCTTCACAATTACTGTTTTTATCATGAAGGAGATGATGTACTTTAATTACTGCTTGCTGTGGTGCTGTGCCATCTCACTGTTGAGCTGTTTGTTAGGAAACAGCACTAGAGATTTTCAGGTTTATTTTCTGAAGGAGCCAAAGAGATACTAAAGCATTTATGACAACATCAATTTATGAAACATTATTTATGTGAGCATTAGATTAGTGATATTTTAATGTTATTCTTGAAGTCATTTTTCTTCAGTACTAAAAATGTTAGAGGGTAAACAAAACAAAAAAAAAGTAATAGTAATAAAAAAAATAGTAATAATAAAAAAGCAAACCTTTCTAGGTCTTAAAAGCACTTCTTTTGTCATGTATGGAAACTGAAAATTATATTAATTTACTGTGCAAAACAAATACCTGCATAGAGAAGGACTTTACGCAGACAGCCTACACATATCCTTGATAGCCAAGTAAGTTCTTAGTAGGTAACGCAAAATACAGAACATCATAAAATATTTCTAGCTAAGAAAGGATCCAGTTTTGAGTGTTCCTTTCTGTTTAAGCTCTTAAATGAAAGAAGCTTCATTTTTGCAAGTGCTAGTCAGGTACTCCCTTTGGTCTTTGCTTATCACTAAATAATTTAGGCACCTTTTAAACCTGAAATATGATCATCTTTGAAATATATTGCAGAAATAGTATTCATTCATGCACGCATTAAAAAAAAAAAAAAAAAAAAAAAAAAAAAAAGCACTATTAAAAAAAAGACAAATAGGCACATACATTCATTACAGTTTTGCTTTCTCATGCCACAACTAGGGCATTGGAATTTTTTCTTTGTTTCAGTAATATGGTATCAGAGGACATTATTACTGGCAAAAAGCAAAAACAAGTAGGTGGTTTGGAGCTGAGAAATCAGCTTGCAGTGATTCCCACTAGCATGAGAGGCATAGACCTTCCCAGAACTGCAGGTCAGGCTGGAATCTGCCCCACTACGCTCTGTAGATCTCCTTCTGCTTCTCCCTTCATGTTAATGTTCTTCCCCCAACTTCTCACACAGCTACTGTGTACTGTCTTCCAGGGATATGAATTCAGTGCAGATTAGACACATGTATTGCTTCTTCTATACCTTTCTGCTAGCAACTGTGAGCATCTGCATTGTCTAGCAAAATCTAAAATTTTGAATTAACAGAACCATTGAATCATTTCTAGGGTGGTATGAAAGCTGATGAATACAAGGCTCATAGATACCATAGATAAATTCTTTTTCCTTTTTTTTTTTTTTTTTTTAACCCTTAGTTTTCTACTTATTCAAGTAGTATCTGTAACAACAGAAAACAGAATGATATTTTTAAACAGAGGGTTTGTGCTCTTTTATGCTTCAAAAGCAGCAGGAGACCCAATCTACCTCCTTGGCATTAGGGATGCAAACACACTTTTTTGTGTGAGAACGCGAATAACCTAATTTGCCTGTGCCTGAAGGATGTACCAGCCTTTAAGCAAAGCAGCTTAGGGGGAAAAAAGTAGTTAATTAGCAAATGTGTTTGAATGCACATTATTGTGGCTGATTTATATGGACCAAATTCTCATGCCATTTATATGGCTAATTTAGCATGGACAAAATTCTCATGCTAACTTTGGTCTTTTGGGGGCCTGTTAAAAACCTCTGCCTCTGCAGTGTTCTGTATAAGTTTGCAGAAATATAGGCAAAGCTCTTATAAACTTTCTAATTTCAAGAGGTGACATAGATCCTTTCTTAATTTTCTTTAAAGGCTCAAATCACTGAATGCCTTGGCACTGTATATTTGAATAAAAACATAGAAATTTCTCAGATTATGTTACCAGATACCAGTTTTCCTGTGGGAATCTCTCAGGGGGATTTGGGCAGGGGTAAGATAGTGTCCTACCAGCTCAGACAGCTATGCAGAAATCCTGACCCCAAGGTTCAGGGGAGAAGGAGTGATAGTAGGTGGTAGGAGCAGGACAGAGGAGTGAATATTTTACCATTGAATATTTTACCATAATTAATGTAAATACAATCATTTATATATTATTGGAGGAGGAGGGAAGTCTCCCATTCCAGAGGGGCACAACTGTTTTCCAAGTACCCTAAAATTTGGCCTAAAAAGTATACCAGACAAGTCCCACCCAACAAAATTCCTGGACTGAATAACACAGACTTAACAGCAAGCCAGGAAGGCAGCTGGGAAGGTGCACTGTGTTGATGGACAGTGCATTTTTAGCAATGTAATTTACTGCTGTTCAGCTTTACTGACCTTTTGAAAGATTAAAAAAAATATATTATTCTCTGTGGTCTGAGTGATTTCAGCTGTTTCAGCTACTGTACTCAACCACATAAAAGCTTCATATCAAAGGAGCCCCAAGGGAATAGAGGGTTGGAGAAATTTCTAATAGTCTCGGGTCTGATTGTTATAACCCCAGCTTGTAATGGTATGCGAGGGTGCAGGACTGAGAGCAGTGTTTGTTTTGTCCTAGCTCAAGTGGCATATTTTTATTGCGCTTTGTTTATACAATTGTTTTCAAAACCCCATCCTGGGAAACAACCTGGGGATCAAACCTGTGGAAGAGGAATGTTGTTTTTACCTGAGATTTCAAGCTCTTTTCTGCAGGACCGGCTCAGCACGTGTACAACTGGGAGCGAAATGTGTTTTCCCTGCCACGTAACCTGCCCGCGGCAAGGCACACGTCTGCAGGGCTGCAGCCTGTGCGGCTCCCGCAGATGCTGTCCCTTGGCTGGCACTTAGACACAAGGTGTTCACAGGTAGCAGCTGCTGCCTTGTGTTTGTCTATGCAAATAAATGCCCACTGAAGCCAACACTTTATTAAACAAGACCAAGACATGCAGGTGACATCTTACCTGATGTTCCACCACCACAAAAACCCACTATGGAAAGGTGCCGTCCTCTCCTTCCCCAGCCCTAGAAGAGCAGAACCACCCTCCTGTGACGTCCTCCCGCCGCCAGTGCATTTGCAGGGCCCAGGTGAGCAACATCATCAGGATAAAAAATAATGCAACAATAAACTCGGTGCCCCAGTCCAATTTATCATGCTGCTGTACAAACACTTCTTGCCAGAAATGCTGGGCTATGAAGGATAAAATTTGAGTTCCCAGAAAACAGCACACAGACAAATTCAGAATCCACACAAGCCATTAATCATACGACAAATCAGAAAAGGAAAAGTATGCCAAACTGCCCTCGTATTTGTAATTCTTAGTATCTGATTTATTATTTTTAATGCGTTTTTCTTTGAAACTCAAAGTTCATTAGTGTTCTACCCAGCAAAGTCGTGACATCCTTTGACTAGGAGTAACGGCAGCTTAAAGTTAGATTTTGCTGTTTCAAGTAAGATGTTTTTTGGGGATAAAAGCACAGTAGTGATAGGGGTGAGGAGGATGAAATAAAGAAATTGCTGTACTAAAGCAGAACAGAAATCAATCTAATCTAATATCTTTCTCTGCCAGTGGCCAATACTGGGTACTTCATGAGAACATATGAGAAAAACTGGGATAATTGCTTTCACAGGAAATATTTCTTTCTGTTGCTTCTTACCCTTGTATTTCTGGCTACCATATCTTGAGATACAATGCATCAAATCCTTTCCAAAATTTTACTTTAAGACTCTTTTTATAGCACCTCTAGAAGTTCTTTTTATTGAAATAAACATCTGTTCCCTTTGAAAAAAAAAAAAAAAAGTACTGATTTTTGGTCCCAATGATACTCATTCCATAAGATCTCATAGGATTATTATGCTTTGAGTGGAAAAAGTATTTACCTTCACGGGTTTTTAAAATTACTGTCTTCCAACTTCACAGAACAGATGACAAGAGAAGTAGGGAGAAGTTCCCATTACAACTTCTGTACTGCTTAATGTTCCATATAAATTATCATGTCATAGTTCTGTGGTGATGTACTTAAAAGGATTACATTTCTCTGAAGTTGAGATTTCTTCAAAAAAATACATCAAAGAAATGGAAAACTTTGGGGAGGAAAAGGAAATCATTATTTCTTGTAAATGGGCATTAAAGCATTGCCATTTTAGTTGCCATGTCATGAGGCTTTGCTTATTGCAGATTATTGCATATAATTTTTTATTTTTTTTGTCTCTAAAGCTTTACCCGAATACAGATATTGTCATCATCACCTCCGTCATGCTGACAGCTGTAGAAGTCTTTTCCCCAGAATGCAATTAACCACTATAAAGACACTGCATTGTCTTACTGATCAGCTGCTCTGGTGGTGTCTTCACTGCCAGCTGAGCTTCGGTGTGAGTTTAGGAATGGTTTGGCTTGAGTGGATCAGGATCAAGCTTAAGATAAACTGAAAAATACTACTCTGTTTGAAAAACAAACATCCTTCGAAAGCTTTGTGTGAATTGAAAATGTGTCTTTTAAAAAAGATGACTTTCTAGCACAGATTTTAGGTCCCTGTAATTTGGGATTTATTACAGCAGGTTGTGCGTTGCAGTAACTGATGGACTGAGCTCTGACCAGACAACACAGGCATGCCTCAGCATCCTGGGCATTTTGCAATACCTGGTGAAAAACAACCAGGTGCCACAGTGGACACAGTGCATTATATGACCTGGAAAAGGAGGTTTCCTACTTGGAAATATAGGTGCAATTTGTAAGCATGCAGCTAATAAGTGGGAAATGTTATATGTATTTCTCTGTCCAACAAACTGCATACAAGAGAATTATTTTCATGTCCATGTTTGAGGAGGGAAAGGCAAAGGGAAAATAGTATCATGGGGTGTTGATTGGTTTTGATTATGTTTTCAGAAATGCATTTATTTCACTACCAGTGTTGCTATTGTTGCATTGTTTGCTTGTCCCCTGCGAGCACGCTGATCGGAGCAGAAAGGGCAGACAAATGGCTGTAACCAGGGCTGTGTGGGACCTTGTATGACTCCAGGGTGTTTAGGAGGAGCAATGATTATATTTCTTTCCTTTATCAAAACCAGTTCACCATCCTGCAGTGCATATGATCAGATAATTCAGGCCCCAAATATGCTGTTTGTTTTTTTTTTTAATTTCTATGAGGAGCCTCGAGGCACATCTCCAGCTGCTGTAAGCTGAAGGAGCCTCTCTGGCAGCATCAGCAGAGCTCTGTACCTGCTGTCAGCTGAGCATCCGCCCTCATGCGATGTTTCTGCATTTTTGTTTGAACAGTGCAGGAGACTGAAAGGGGATATTGTGTGGGGAAAAGAAAATCCAGGTGGAGTAGTTAAGGAAAGCTGTACACATTCACATGACTTGTACAGGAAGCCCGCAAGCTGGCTGCTCTCCCTGTTCCCCCAAAATACTGAGGTTTTTCAAGGTCTGATTACTCTGATTTAGTTGGATCTCCTGTCTGATGGAAAAGGTCACATACAACCACTTCTTCCTAGGCATTGCTGCCACGATGAGTGCACTTTTAAAAACTCAGTGGGTATTTCTTCAGGTGTGGGCCAAAGCATAGCTGGAAACGAGTATGGGGGCTGTCACGTAGGTCTTACACACCTGAACACAGTGTAATTATTTTCTTTCAATGGATATGCACCAGTTTACATCAGCTGAGAGTCTATTTTTTCTATATTCTTTTGTTGTAACTTTACAATAAAACAGTAAATGTAGGAAAACTGCAAAAGGTATTCATTTTTTCTCATTTCAGAGGCAGTGATACTGACTGGGCACTTGATGTGCTCACTCACTGTTGCATTTTGCCTGCATACTTTAGCTGCCCTCTAACAAACTGTTTTCAAACTGAAACACCAGATCTGTTCGCACAACCAGGACATGAAGACAAACTATCAAGTCACCCTGCTGTATATACTTGTGAAAGCATAAATTAACCCCAGGCACAGTTATTTGACTGCATTTCATGACCCTTTTTAAAAACATTAATGAATGTTTAAAGTCTTTTCCCCATGTGGCTAACACTCTGTTAGTTCAGTGCTAGATAAGACTCCACAGTTTTGCTTTATCACTTGAAAAAACATTGAGACAAAAAACGAGCCTATTCTCAGGAGAAGGCAGCCTTCTACATTTATGCCAAGAAGATTAAGACTAGCATGTTTGTGATGGCTAAATATAGATTTCGGACAGTCTTTTCCAAAGGAACGGTACATGATGAAATACTTGCTCAAGAACGCTATAAATGCACAAGCAACTGTATTTTTGAATAGGTGAAAAAATGATGATTTTTGAAGCTCAAGAGTATCGAGCAGTTGTTATTGTATGATTAAGCCACTTACAGGCTGCAGTTGCATGCATTTACCTGTCTAGTTTGAAGGCAAAAGGGTTTGACACTTTTTTGTTATTACGGTGGGAAAGAAATGAAGGTGCAGACAAGGAAGCCTTTGTATTTCTCCGTATATTTCCTTCAAAATAATGTCTGTCATTCTTTGTAATTTAAATATTACTTTGCAAACAGTGGGGGAAAGAATCACTTTTCTGTTTAACCTAGGGACACCGACATATTTCTTTGACAAACATTTAGAGCAGCAAGTAGAGAAAAGCATTAGAAAGTCAGCTAAGGGCAATTATTCCCACACAGCTATGACAAATGTTTCTTCCTGTATGTGTCAGAAAGTAGTCTGGAAGTCTGATTACCACTGCAATTTGCTTGCATGTTTTCCCATATTTACTGTATATGAGGTACCACGCTGCATCACGTATAGGAAAACTATTAAATAGTTTATAAATAATGGTAATAAAGTCATATGGATTAAAGGAAAGTTCAAGGGCAAACAGAAAGCATCTGAAACTATGGGCCTGCCTTCTCTTGTGAGGAAGGAAGGATGAAGTCCAGCTGCATGTGAAATTGTTTGCCCTACCCATGCCATGTACCCTGGGTCCTGGGATCGATGCTGTTTGGTGCTCAAGTTGGTGCCGGTTCTGGCCACCTGGTAACACAGGTTAGCAGAAAAGGTCCAATAAATCAGTTTTCTATCCTTGGATGGACTAACAGAAGAGGGTTTCACAATACAGAAGTTTTCCATCTTTTTCTAAAAGTGCCATTTTCCCCAGGCTGTAAACAAACAACTTGCTGTGCTCTACTCTGTTTTGTAGAACTTTCAAACCGTGATACATATTTTTTCAGTATCATAAGATTGCACTGGGATAACTTGTATTTTGCTCATTCTTTTCTAATTTTAAACACTATTTTAAAGGCAATGCTTCATAATTCTGGATCTTGACTGTTTGGACCCATGGATCCTTCAGAGATATATTAAATAAATTTTCCTGTGCAGATTTCCCTAGGCTGCTGTACAAGCTGGTTAGGTACAGATTCTGCAGGACCATTTAGGCAAATATTAAGTGATGTGTACCAAAAGGTTTGTCTTGCTGCTATGGAGAATAAAAGATTAGCTATTTATCACAGACTTCTTTCGCAGATATTTCAATTCCTCTCTCATAGTGGAGCATCTGATTGTGTGGGACACAATCTGATTCTTGCAGAGATATGTATGAAAACAGGGTCCAGATGTGCACAGTTCATTCTGTTAATATGATTACTTTTTGCTCTTCTGTGATAGAAACCCTGCAATACCCTATGAACATCGCTGCAGAGCACGTTGGATTAATTGTAGACTTAGCTGAATCGTGTTCTCAAGACTGAGAGTGATGGATGTAGCAAACAGGCTTTCTTATGACGTAAATTTGGGAGCAGGACTCCAAATGAGTTATTGCACCTTCCCTTTCATAGCAAATGGTGTGTTCTTCAGGGATGCTGGATGCAAGATTAGCTTTATCCGTATACTTTAGATGTGAATCCAGGTGGGAAATAAAAATTACAGAATAAGCTATCTGGAAACAGATTCTATTCTTGTTATCGAAGTGTTGCCTTTATGTTTTCCTTTTCATATTTTGCTTTGTTCCTCCTTCTTTCTTTTATCCTCATCTTTGTCTACCTTTAAGCCCATCCTCATCTCTTCTCTTCAGCCTCTGTGGAGGCCAGTGGGCTTGTCACAGAGTTGGAAAAGCCCCAGCCAGAGGTGCTCTGCAGCCATAAGCAGTGCACGGGTGACACAGCAACTCTGTCTCCAGATTTTTAGAGCTAGGCTGACCTTTTGTTTGGCTTGTATATCTCCTTCCCGTCTTCTGAAGCCACCCTCTATCAGTATCCTAATATGCATTGGTTTGTCTGTATTAATTTGTGTCATACCCATAAGACCACAGCACATGCTCTTTATGGTGTTGTATTAGAAGGCTCTTCTACAACTTCCTTGGGAGAGACAATTGACGACATTATTTAGAGGAAATTTGGTTACTGGTTTTATCACCATTAAAAGCTCTGTTACAGGTAGGTGAACAAGCATTTCACTAACCTGGAGGAATTAACCACAGGATAAGAGTTAATCATCTTTGAACTTGTTGCCAGGCCCAAGTAACAACACAAACTACATACACCATGGATGTGGCAGTAGGCAAAAAATCTCTGATTTATGATTTGAATGTCAGACCTAAGTAATATGATATGACAGGACCTCTGGTTCGTTGTTATAATTCATAACTACTGTAGTAATGGGCACAAAACCTAAGGCACAGGGCTGTCAGCCAATTAGTTGTGAATTAATAGAATTTCACTGAAGTGTCACAGGCAAAGACAAAAACCTAAAACATTTTATATATGGATATGATATATTTATATATATTTCCCATCATACAATCCACCCCATTGTAACGTGTATTACGGCCTCCACTTTCTGAACACTGATTAAGCAGTGACATAACTTGAATTCTCCTTCCTATTTTCTGTTACCTGGTAGAGCTCATCAATCCCAAAACATGAACTGTGCCACATTTTGGCCCTCATTATCCATGAAGAACTGGTTGGTGACCTGCTACGGCACTTAGATGTGCACAAGTCGATGGGGCCGGATGGGATCCACCCAAGGGTACTGAGGGAACTGGCAGAGGAGCTGGCCAAGCCACTATCCATCATTTATCAGCTGTCCTGGCTATCGGGGGAGGTCCCAATCGACTGGCGGCTAGCAAACGTGACGCCCATCTACAAGAAGGGCCGGAGGGCAGACCCGGGAAACTAAAAGCCTGTCAGTTTGACCTCAGTGCCAGGAAAGCTCATGGAGCAGATCCTCCTGAGAGTCATCATGCAGCACTTGCAGGGGAAGCAGGCGATCAGGCCCAGTCAGCATGGCTTTATGAAAGGCAGGTCATGCCTGACGAACCTGATCTCCTTCTATGACAAAGTGACGCGCTGGGTGGACGAGGGAAAGGCTGTGGATGTGGTCTACCTTGACTTCAGCAAGGCTTTTGACACCGTCTCCCACAGCATTCTCCTCAAGAAACTGGCTGCTCTTGGCTTGGACTGGCGCACGCTTCGTTGGGTTAGAAACTGGCTGGATAGCCGGGCCCAAAGAGTCGTGGTGAATGGAGCCAAGTCCAGTTGGAGGCCAGTCACTAGTGGCGTCCCCCAGGGCTCGGTGCTGGGGCCGGTCCTCTTTAATATCTTCATCGATGATCTGGACGAGGGCATCGAGTGCACCCTCAGTAAGTTTGCAGATGACACCAAGTTAGGTGCGTGTGTCGACCTGCTTGAGGGTAGGAAAGCTCTGCAGGAGGATCTGGATAGGCTGCACCGATGGGCTGAGGTCAACTGCATGAAGTTCAACAAGGCCAAGTGCCGGGTCCTGCACCTGGGGCGCAATAACCCCAAGCAGAGCTACAGGCTGGGAGAGGAATGGTTGGAGAGCTGCCAGGCAGAGAAGGACCTGGGAGTGATGGTGGATAGTCGGCTGAATATGAGCCAGCAGTGTGCTCAGGTGGCCAAGAAGGCCAACGGCATCCTGGCTTGTATCAGGAACGGTGTGACCAGCAGGGCTAGGGAGGTGATCGTCCCCCTGTACTCAGCTCTGGTGAGGCCGCACCTCGAGTACTGTGTTCAGTTTTGGGCCCCTCGCTACAAGAAGGACATGGAGGTGCTTGAGCAGGTACAGAGAAGGGCGACGAAGCTGGTGAGGGGCCTGGAGAACAAGGCCTACGAGGAGCGGCTGAGGGAGCTGGGCTTGTTCAGCCTGGAGAAGAGGAGGCTCAGGGGTGACCTTATCGCTCTCTATAGGTACCTCAAAGGAGGCTGTAGCGAGGTGGGGGTTGGCCTGTTCTCCCACGTGCCTGGTGACAGGACGAGGGGGAATGGGCTTAAGTTGAGCCAGGGGAGTTTTAGGTTAGATGTTAGGAAGAACTTCTTCACTGAAAGGGTTGTGAGGCATTGGAACAGGCTGCCCAGGGAAGTGGTGGAGTCACCATCCCTGGAAGTCTTCAAAAGACGTTTAGATGTAGAGCTTAGGGAAATGGTTTAGTGGGGACTGTTAGCGTTAGGTCAGAGGTTGGACTCGATGATCTTGAGGTCTCTTCCAACCTAGAAATTCTGTGATTCTGTGATTCTGTGATTACAGTCATTGCTTCTGGAGTTCTTACCGTCAGTTAAATGATGAGAATTGTGAATTTTCTGCCATGAAATGCAATATGTTAAATTCTAGAACACGTATTATAACACAGTGGGATTGCTTAATTTCTTGTACCATTTCATTACTATGGACAATGAATATTATCTTAAAATAAACAGGTAGGGTCATCTGAAGTGTCCTTTGACAGGTTTTCTCAGGCACCTTTAACCATTAGGTCTCAGTGAAGGTGGCACACTTACTAGTGTTTAATGCCCTAGTTTACATTCTCAAAGTGATGCAAGCTGTTGCATTTGACCCTGGGATTTCATAAGGTGACTAAAGTAATTAGCACCCAAATTCCTCTAGCTCAAAAAAGGAATCATAATTAATGACCTTTTTGACTATTTTATACTTACAAAAATATGTTATTATAAAATAGCTTTAGAACTCATTAGCGTTAGTAAAATGTTAGTGTTATATCATATTAAAGCAGATAACAAAATGCAGGGAGCGCAGGAGCCATCTGCCTCATGAAAAGTCTGAACTCAACCTGACTCCCCAGTGTCCATGCTGGTGGTTGGGCCTGCTGCTTTCTGAAAGCATTCCCCTGTGAACTGGTGACAGGATGAGGCAAATCTTCAACAACAGCAGGCATGGGGAAAAGAAATCCCCTCCCTAACCCCCAAGAACAGCTAGGAGAATGCAGGGCTGTCTGAAATTTCTGTTATCTATGTAACATTTGCTGGTGTTGCTAAAACTCTGCTTTCTTTTTGTTGCTAAAACTTCACATTTCCTACATCTAAAGAAAAAAAAATAGAAGAAGAAAAAAAAAAAAACGCATTTTGTACCACTCTAAAATCTATTTTTTTGCAAATGTCATTAGCTGTAGATTTCCCCTGTTAATTCTTTCTACTGTAGCCAAGGGGAAGAAGAAATCTTGCGCTCTTCTGTGTCCCTCACCAGGGATGTTCAGAAGAGAGTAGGATCTATTCTCTCACAAAAAAATTTCATGGTCAGGAATTATGTTTGCATGCAATAGCCAATAAAGAAAACAAAAACAATGATAGATCATTACTATAGAACCTCTTTTTCTTTCTCAGCATGCTCCGCAGGAAATGATGGAGATAATGAAACATGTTTAAAAATAATAATTCACCATGATGACAAGAAAACCCTCAAGCTTCATTTAACATCTGACTTTATTGGCCCACTACCTTCACCATTTACTATACAGTGAAAATTTTGGAAGATAGCCCAAAAAGTCACTGTTGTATTCCTAAAATAACAGAAACACGACCTGAGTGGTTTGATATTCCCCAGCCAGTGAAATGAAACAGAAGAAAATTGGTTATTAGAGGACCACTGCTGCTCTGCCTCAAAATCTCCCATGGAGGCTAATTGGAGATACCCAACTGGCTTTGGGAAAAATAGCAGCACTTACAAGAATGGCATGTTTCAGGAGGAAACAGTAGTACGACCATATGATGTTATCTCTGGTTAATTCATTGCTGCGCTTGGGCTCCTCGCTGTGTTTTTATTCCCACCGCGCTTTGGCGGCTGGTGTACAAACCAGGCACCTGTGATCTGGAGCCAGCTCTTCCCCTTCTCCATGCTTCAGGGGAGCCTCATGCTGGGGGAATGGGATTGTTCGTGGGACGCAGGGTTGGCCATGCTGGGGTGGGGGCAAGGACAATAGCCTTGTGGTCACCTTATGCCTTTTTGGGAAGCTAAACTGATGTGTGCAAAGGTACAGGTACATGTTTTTCAGAGCAGATAAAGTATGCAAAAGTTGATGAAACCTGTCAACTGCTGGCTACAATTAAGGAATAATACAGGTGATAGTTTAGTACAAAATTCACTTTCTACTGATTTGCAGAGGGGCTATTTTTATAGTGTTTTCCTTGGGGGGAAGAAGAGATTACTTCTTTTCAGAAATTGAAAACATCAAATGGCAACCCCTGATATTTCTATTGACGTTTTTCTCATCTGCTAGTGCTCTACACTGGATCTTGCAGGAAAAAAATCCTACTGCTTCTGTCTCAATAGCAGCTTAGTGCTGTTGATGGTGCGCTTTATTCACACTCATCTCCGTCATGCAGCTAGAGTGACTGCAGCCCCCTCTGAGTTTGTGCTATGCAGTGGTGTGTTTGAGTGTCAGGAGAGGGAGGGGAAGTAAGAAGGGGTCACCAACCTGAGCAGTGCTGTCCTACAACTGCTTTGATATGTTTCCTAGAGACAACTTGTGCATTGGCTGCATGGTATGTGACCCATGGACTGTGTAGCAGCTGCAGGACCTTCATGAGCAGTAGGAACTGGGTAAAGCCAGTCTGAGGGAGAGTATGTTGTATGAAAATCTTGACATTTTTCAAGCATTTACCCAGGAAGATACTGATGGCTTGTTTAATTACATTTTTCTATCCTAATATCTGGAGAAACAAATATTTTATTGACTAAGTTGTTTTGGAGAGTGAGTTTTCACTCTCTTTTTGCTTTCCATCCCTGAAAGTCCCAGTAAATAGGGATTATGTGGGGGAGGGAGGTGGGATTCCATCCCCCAAAAGCTGCTGTAAGTAGGAATTATGTGAGTGAATTATGCAGAATGTAAAACAGAGAATAGAACAAAGTAGTAATAGTCACTTTGGAAGGCTTTAATTATCTTTAGACAGCAAAAACAGTTATTGTTACAGTTTATGGCTCAAGCTGAGCCAAATCCCTTTTGCACCATTTGGCCAAAGTGGTAGGAATAAGAAAATCAGAGCACAAAATAGCCTCTAAATGCATTTTCTTTGCATGTAGTTGCCAGTGAACGTAAACCTGACTAACAATAAGACTGTAGAAAATACAACATTTTAATTCTTTTATCTAAAAATAAATTGAATATGTTCATTCTAAGTCATATATTTAAACATTACTGCTTCATCATCAAAATCACATTCTCTGTACTCCATAGAAAGAAAAACCTGCATGTATAGCTGAAAGTAAAAGCCTACCTCACCCAATTCCTCTGTAATGAGTGATACATATGTGTATCCACAAAGCAATAGATTAAGCTCTACTAAATGCTAGCATTTTCTTCCAATGAAGTTTAAGCTAGTTCCAGAACTTATTAAACTCTTTTGTGTTATTCTCTAGGCCATAATTACTTCTTCACATGAAGACGTGACTACAAAATTCATACAGACATTCTAACACTCCCAAGACAAATGCAACAACAGCAATGTCATAAAATATGTTCATTACTTATGTATGGTTTTGGTTATTGATAGGAAGTAGTAATCTAATGTTTACTAGCTTTTCTGCAGCTACAAATATAACCGTAGGTGAAGGTCTGTTGTTTTGTGTTTTTTTTGTTTTTTTTTCTTTTTCAATTTGAGTGATGGGAGAAAATATTACCTTGACTCGCACTTGGTAATATGAAGTTACTCTATTGACCCATTTGTATGAGTTGGAAATGACGATCATTATGCAGTTAGATGCAGGGAAATGTATTGTCTTAAACAATCAGACTTTCTGAGCTTAACTTCTTTGGTTGTGATTTTGGGGCTGTACTGTCTCAAAAAAAACTTGGGGTGAAAATGATATAGCTCAGGTATCTTCAGTTCACAATGAAGCAACACTTCCTGGCTCTCTTCTTTAGCTTCTCATCTCAGTTTTTGTTCTCTTTATATGTTGTATTTGCTTAGAAAAGACAAAAGATAACTGAGATGAAGTGAAACTTGGACTGAAGAAACCAAAATGCCTGTTTATACATTAACATAAAACCTATAAAAAATTCTCATCTTCAATGAAAATATTTCAAAAACTGACAGTTTCTATTTTCATGAATCAATATATTTCACTAAGATTTCTTTCATAATGTTTTTGATTAGATTCTTGAGCTTACTTCTCAAGATAGCTTTGTTTTTCTCAAGACCTTTTATGAAAGTATTCTGACTGATAGAATCTACTGAGTCTTCAGTTTTAAAATTGGGCCAGTAGCTTTCTGTACATAGCTTAACACTAATTTCACATTGATGTGAGTTCTAAGTTCACAAAGAGGGCAATGTACGTGCAATCTTATACTGAGATTCCAAAATTCTCTATTTTTTCTAAAAATCTCTGAATGCAAAACCAGGCAGTACTGTTGTGACTTCCTTATTCCTAGGTAGGTGGTATTTGAATAAGACCTCTTTTCTCATCCTAAAATGGGGTAGGGAGTAGGTACATACAGGCTGTTCGTATACAGAATCACAGAATTGTTTAGGTTGGAAGAGACCTCCAAGATCACCTAGTTCAACTTCTGACCTAACACTAACCAGTCCTCCACTTTAACCATATCACTAAGGTCTACATCTAAACGTCTTTTAAATACCTCCAGGGATGGTGACTCAACCACTTCCTCGGGCAGCCCATTCCAATGCCTAACAACCCTTTCAGTAAAGGAAGTTTTTCCTAATATCTTCTTTGCTTTATACATGAGAGCTGAAGTTCCGTGGCTGAGGAGAAAAGCCTGTGAAAGATATGTATTTTGGCTCTGGCAACAGTCCTTGTAATCCTTTTCAAAATTCCTTGAAGTACTGCCTTCATCTTACTCTGCCTTGTTCTAGTGTCATTTAGCACTTCGCCTTTTTCATAGGCAATTGCTTCTCTAACCCACTGCTGTATACATGAAACTACCAGATTTATGACATGAGTCCAGCAGCTTTTGTATTCAGAAACTGTGTTGTAATATAAACGTTTCTCCCTGAATACAGTGGCAAAGCAAGATGCTTGTTTGTTTTCATGGCTTGGAGTAAACTGAGAGACTAATACTGGCAAAAAGGGAGCTGTGTTAAGGGCTTATGTAGGAACAAAAACAAGGAAAGGGAAGATTTCAGCAGAACAGAAATGGCATCACTTACTGCTTAACACACATTGATCTGAAGGAAATAGCCCAATTTTTATCAGGTTGACCGATCTTGAAAACAGTCCCTATTGTAGCATTAAGCCAAGACTGTCACAGATACTCAGTCCAAAGGAAAAATTCTGACCTGTACCCCTATGTCCAAGGGAGTGTCAGTTTGTAATTAACTGTGTGAAATCCCTTCCCCTCACTTTGGGACTGCTGTCGTCTGAGGCCCACTGACTCGCTCCGGGAGCTGCTGACTCCTGGAGGTGGGCAAAGAGACCCCTGCATCCAGCCCGACACAGAAAATTGTCACCTCTGTGAAGCCATGTGCGGCTCCTTACTGCACAGAGTGCCTTCATTGAAAAGGGTTTGAATTTGCAAAAAGCAAGCTTGCTCCGTGCTTGCACCAAACGGAGTTGTTTTGGCCACTGCGGACATTTCATGGGCTTCAGCACCATCCACCAAGCCCCTGTCCTGCTCTCGTTGCTGGCAAGGACGCTTGCTCCACATTTCGATGGCCTCTCTGGTTTAGAGTAAATGGGAGTCCAACACAGACATTTCCCTGATGACTTTCTACAGACACTTTGAATAAACTGAGGAGTAAATTTCCTTTCACCTGGCTTTTCACTTCTATTAAATACCTAGGAGTGCACTTATCTCACTGAACCTCTGATCCTTTAAAATTAAATTACCCTCCCCTGGTGAACCAGATCAAAAAAAAAGACCTTGTAAAGCAGAATAATCTTAGCTTGTCCTGGTTTTCCTGATTAAGCACTATTAAGATGAATGCCCTCCCCCATGTGAATTATTTCCTTGAGGTCCTCCCTGTTCTGCTGCCCTTGAGTTATCTTTAAAAGCTGCAAAGTGATTTGTTAACATTTGTGTGTGTTTCAGAGCTTAGAAAGAATTGTTTCATATATAAATAGAGCCCTGTGACTGAATTCCTCAAAACTTTTTCCCCATAAGCTTATCTAAAAATGGAAATGGGAGACAACCAGCCAGGAAGGATAATATATATATATATATATATATATACACACACACACACATATATATATAAGCAAGGAAAAAGACTTTGTTTAGGAAAAAAAAAAATCAGTTTAGGAGTTTTCAGGAGCAGTCTGCTGTCTTTCCTGCAACCCTATATATATGTATATATAAAGTTATAGTACAGGCATTTCACACAATCTCAGTTAAGTACTTAGGGCATTTTCACCTTCAGGATGCTACAGCCAGTGATAGCTAATTGCTATTAAAATTATATTAAACCTACTGGGTAGTGAAGTCTGCCCTCACATCTGTTTTTATCCTGACTCCGAGGATACTGAGTCAGCCTGAGATAAGAGTTAGCTAGCGTAGAGTAGCTCACAACTAGCCCCTGACCAGCACTGGAATTGCACATGCCAGGATAAATTTAGGAGTCCCACTTCCTGTCTAATCAAATGCTGTGGCGTAATCTCCCCCAAACAGCTGCCTAGCTGGGGATCTGAGCTGCAAGCCAGCCTGCCTCTTTGTGGAAACCTGAGACAGAAAGCTTTCTCCTATATTTATATTGTTTATACTGAGCTGTCTATCTATTAAGACCCATGTGGAGACTTAAGTATAAAGTGCTGTTCATGCTCTTGCCTTCATGAGTTCGAGCCCTTTCTACAAGCAGCAGCAGCAGCAGTGACACCTCTGCTCAGGTTCTCAGAGCAGACTGCTGTGCTTAGCACAACTTGGCTGTTTCATTCAAAGTTTCTAAAGATCCAGCCTTCCCCTGAGTAAATTATTAAGAAGGGACTTGATCAGCCGAGACCCAGTGACCTATTTAGAGAACTCATCATTATCACCCTAAAGTAATGTCTCTGTGAATTGAATTCACAGTGAGTTCAGTGGTTGAGGACCTCAATAATTTTTTTGCTTTGATGTAATCATTCAGACTTGCATTAGTCTTATTTTTTTAAAGCTGTTAATATAGGACAGAACTTTTGACTTGGGACAGCTCTGTGATAACCATAAATCTTTTCCATCATTAGGAAAAAATCCAGAATTGAATGACTGCTTTTATTTTGCATTCGGCTACAGGGCAGCTGACTTGAAGAAGTACAATTTCAGGCATATTCTGTGTGTGAGATAATGCCTTAATTCAAATTGCAGAAAAATCCAGAAAATCTTAATGCTGTTTTTAATGGATAAGTTGTGGAAAGCACTGTCGCCTACATTCAGGAAGAAATATAGGATATGACTCAGATATTTTTATATAAACTTTTCCTAAAAGTTAGTAGTAACACAGGATGACACCCCACGAGTAGGAAGACCTGTGGATTTAGCTGTATGGATTTACAAATACACTGTTACTAAATAAAAGAAGTAGTTTCTCACAGAAGAGTAGTTTGACAATTTTCACTGTAAGCAGAATGCATGGCATAAGTATTAGTTTTTTTTATTATTATTATGGGCTTTAGAGCCATATTTGTTTAGATGAGGATAAAAATAAGACATGTTATCATCCAGTGAGTACTGGAAGGCAAGCCTCTTGGTCTTTTTATACAGGATAATATAATGTATCAGGTTATGCTTTTAGTAATCAATTAGAGTACTAAATTTGTGAGAACCTATGACATCTAGAATAGCACAAAACTGTTTTAACAAGTGTGAGATCTGTCTTTTGTTTGATTCTGCAAGTTTATCAAGAACCTGATGGATTCAATTCTCTTCCACTTAATTTTGCTTGGTGTGGTACTTAGGGTATCTCTCCAATGCATCTCTGTGGGTTTAGCTACACAAAGGGTGAAAGAAGTTGAAAGCAAAAATCTGCTACTATTCCTCTTAAGCCTCCATTCTGTTTTAGTATGCACCATGTTTTTCTTCCTAAGACTATGAATAAAAGAAAATCTTAAACTGCTAATGTATATCAGATTTCAGAAGAGCAGATTTTTCAACACCAAGAGCAAGACAAATAGATGAAACTTTAATTACAACATCTATATATCAAGCTCCTGATGATGATCCTCTGAGGTTAATTCAGTTGGAATATTTTCAGTAAAGTTACGGGCAAAACAGAGCTACACTTACATGTTAAAATGCAAATAAAAATAGAAGTCTCACTTTCTAAAAGAATACTAAAAAATAAAATCCTGAGTTGCACACATAGTTCAAGAATCACGGGTTCTAATCTACACCATAAACCACAGCATCATCCAGTATTTTGCCTTCCTGTGTGTAAAGCATAAGGCACAGAATGTTGCATAATACTTCTGAAAAAAAAAGTAGAATGTTGTCTGATTTAACTCAGAAAATTCTCTATGCTAAATAAAGGTTTATCTTGGCCTTTTTTCTGATTGGCAACTTTTTTTTATAAGAACACTGTTAACAGATTGAGAGTACAAAATATGAAGCTCATCATCCCGGAGTTACTGCTGGTAGCAGCTAAATATTATTACCAGCTCAACAGAAACATAAGATCTGCAAGTACATCAGACTAGTAGGACATCCTTTTCATTGGTTACTTTATTTTCTTTCACATGTTTTAGCAAAGATGAATGAAGAGCAAAGTAAATTATAGCACTCGTATACATGTATGCTAGTTTTCTATCTTTTGCTTTTTAATGTGGTTATGTCTGTAAAAGCAGCATACAGTATCTGAACCTTCTTGGTCTTAGATCTTTTGGGAATACATGCTATCAAGCAGATACACCCCACTACGCAATTGATATCGACAACTACACCAGGTGGGATCTGTGACAGGATTTTACATATTGAACCTATGCACAAAATTTGCATAGAAAAGCGTAAAGGGGAAAAGAAAAAAAAAAAAAAAAAAAAAAAAAAAAAAAAAAAAAGTTTACACAGCTCCAAGCCTAGCAGCTTACAAACTGATGTTAAGAAAACCTGGAGTTATAATGGTAAATATTAAAACACTAAAGAAGACTTTTGAAAGAAAATTAGATTTTCCTAGCTCTAGGGTCTGAGTTATAACTATTGGATGTTCTGAGAAAACAGCAGAGGAGAGTAATTTCTAGAAAAGAGCAATTTCTTCCTTTTTGTCAGAAGCTGCTGGTAACCACTGAGCTGACTCAGGGAAGCCATCACTACATCTCCCAAACAGTGGGTTTTCTGTAGTGTCCAGTTCCAAACACGGCATATATTTTGGCTGGTAACATGCTGCTGAACAGGGAGAACAGCTAAAGGGCTTTCAAGGAATAAGTAATATCCCTCTTTATTCCCATCAGGCTGAGAACTTTTCTAAACAGAGGATGCGTTTTGCAATATGTCCAAATAATGTCTAGCATACTCTGGGTATTAAGCTAGTAAATATATGTAATGTACATAGTCATGTGGCATGGTATGAATATTTTTTTGTTGTTGTTGTTTGTTTGTTTGTTTGTTTTTCCTATGCTGTTGTTTCAAAAAATCTCTAACCCAGTAACCTCTGACCTAAATCCAGATGTAATCACGTGAAAAGGATTTTTAGGGAATAGGTTTCCAATTGAACTGTGACTCTAGATCCAAATCACATTAAGGGGCATGTTTTTTTATTCTGCAAGTTTTAATTACTAAAATGAACCTGAACCTGTGCCTTTAAAAGAACTTGAGTACATCCCACTGAAGTAAATAACTTCCCTTTTTTGTTTTAACATCCTGTGAAGGTAGAACTGCTATGCCATGTGTGTTACCTTTGCTCCATCATGAACACATCAACGTCACCCTGACTGCCAATGTCATCAAGTATAATCAGAACTGGAAGTATAGTCTTTCAGAAGAAAGATTTATATATATATATATATATATATAAAGTGGGTAAAAATTATTCTTACCTGTAGTAGACATGTCTGTAGACATTCGACTCAGTCAAGTGGTGTGGAAATCTCTGCTAGAAGCATCTCTGTCAGAGAAAAAAACTGAATTAAAAAGATAGCTGCAGAGAAGGGAAGACTAGACTGGACTAAATGTAACACTGTGCACATGGCTTAGGAGTACTCATGTCTGTTAGACTACAAATGCATGAATACCCTTCAGGAGAATTAAAAAAAAAAAAAAAAAAATCTAGATAATTTTATTTAAATAACTGTATTCAAAGCAGGTTGATAACTGCTGTTAGTTAGTACTGTGATTTCATGAGTGCTTCAGTTAACATTTGCAACACTTTTCACCATCTAATTGTTGAGACAAAGAGCAACCTCCTCCTTCCAGAATGGGATTCCTGTGTGGTGATGAGAAGGCCCCTCTCCCTGGACTTTTTCTTGCTCCATGTTCCAGTTTCTGTCTGTGCCATCTGTCCCATTGCATGCACTGTGCAGAAAGCAATAACCAGTGTTATCAGTGCTATCTCCAACACGTACATCTATAAAATTGCACTCCTCTACCGGGTGTTTTTTTCCCAGAATTTATCAGGTTGTTCTTTTAACTTGCCATTCCTCCCTCCCTTCTGTCCTCTTTAATTCCAGCTGCTCTTTTACAAAGTCTTGGCTGATCATTTCCTAATAAAATACTCTGGTAAATTTTAAATGTATAGTTAGACAGTTAGTTGCAAACCTCACCCAGACAATACTGCCTTCTAGATTGTGTTGCTTGGGATTATGTGTATATGTTCAGTTTGGAGTGTTTGGTTGTATTCTTTTCAGTGCAGAAGTGAAGGTCACATTTTTGCTTCTGTCCAGTTTTATCTTCCTCACATATCACCGAACCTTTTACCAAGAATTTTACCATGGAAAAAAATATTATTTTACTCATCTGAGGGCAAAAACATCTCTTCTTTTTTAGATGGAATGTAGATAAAATAAGAACGTTTCTGATTCTGAAATGCAATGATCTGTATGGTAATGGGAAAGATACTTCAGGAATATATTATTTCTTCAAAATAACTCAATTTTGAAGAAATGAGAGGGAAATGGTCTCTACTTACATAGAGAAAAGATTCTGAAAAGATCTTAACTGCAAAATTGTCACCTTAGCGTTATTGTAATTAGTGCTTCCCACACTGTATTCATACCATCCTGTTATGGCCAGTTGACAAATGCTGCTTATTTGGAAACCTGAATAAGCAATGTTGCCTTAGACTTTTAAAGTAGGAGTTTTGCAGTTGTCTCATCCCCTATTTATTGGGAATCCATATATTATCTAAATACAATGTATATAAAACACACAAGGCCTGGTTTTTAACATTTTTAACATCACTTCCTCCAATACTTTATGGTGCAACAAGATCAGCTATTTAATCACTGAAAGGTCAGGGAGGTCCAGAAACACCACTTAATGATTCATTAACGTTGAAAAAGTAGGCACAGTTGCAAATGATCGTTCTTCTCTTAGGACTAAATCAATGGGTCTTCTATACACAAATAGGCTCGTTTGTTTGTTTCCACTAAGCAGTTTCCACTAAACCGTTAGACTGAAGCCAAATTAAACAGTTAGACTGAAGTCAAATGCTGTTTTCTACTTGCTTGCCCTTGCTCTCTCTGCATCTCCCTCCCCTGTGCAGCAGCAGCCTCAGTGTGTCCTACATGTATTGTGAGTTGATGCTGCCACGGTGAATCAGTGAGGAACCTTCACAAAGGAGCCCCAGACATTTAAAAAAAATGACTGAGCTTCAGTTATGGGGACTGACAGATAAATTTTCCATCTATTTCTATGTATATGTTCTCTTTTTTTTTTCTTTTTTTTCTTTTTTTTTCTTTCTTTTTTTTTTTGGTGTATGTTGTTGGAAATAAGAACAACAAATAAATATTTTTGTTATGAATGAAAACACCCCAACCTGTTCTGTCTCACTAACAAAGACCCCACCAGAGACAGCATGGTGAAATGAAAAAAGACCTAGATCTCTGCTGTGCATCTTCATATTTAATGTTCGTGTATGCGGAGTACAAAATTAGAAGTGTGGGAATATTTCACTTATGCTCATGTAAACATATTTAGGACACCTGAACCTATTTTTTTCCTGTCAGAAAGACAGGCACAGGAGTGCAGTGTGTGGGAGTTGAATCTCTTGGGAGCGTTCTTGGGAGTGTCAAGATTTCTTCTCCCTGAATTGCCTTGAATTTGGAAGATCTATTTTATTACCTTCAGTTGCTGTTTTCTTTTTTCCTACAAAGAGCCTTACTCAAGCAAGCTATCCTTTAAGCTAATTCATGACCAATTAACTCAAGATGTCTTTTGAAGTTTGTTTCTGAGTGAACTCTTACGGACATTGACTGGCTAAATGAAAAATGAAAATGATTCCTTTGAAGGTGGTGTTAAATGTTGCTTGTGAAACAACAGCATCTATGATAAATTAATAGAAAGGAATCCTAAATATGAGCAAAGCAATTTTAATTATTTTGTTTAAGTGGCTATTAGTAAAAATTGATTTGAGATACTAACTCGGTTGTTATTATCCTGCCTGCTGTAAAGTATATTATTATGGTCTTAATTGTCTCGCCATGTTTAGTATTGACATCATCATGGCTAGACTTGGTCAATAATTACAGCTGATTATCATCACTAAAAATAATTCTACACTGCTGAATCCTCAAATATATAAATCAGGGCTTCTCACACAGTCTTTTTAAAATATATTTGAGTACAAGGTGGATGTCAAATGAAACTAGATTAAAGAAGCAAGGGTTCTATAACTGAATATAATAATCACGATGTTTTTTAAGGGTGTTTTAAGGAAAGCAGTCAATGTTAGATTATTGGGTTTGCAATAGTAATGTTGTTGCTATTTTAAATGTGATGCACAAGTAGATAAATATGTAAAATCACAGAGCACTTCCTTTTTTGCATTAGTAGAGAAAAATCCTTCATAAATTTCCTTTAAATGCTACCTGTAACAGATTCTATTGTCTTGTTCTTGGGCAAGAAATGTATTAGTATGAAAATGGTAACAACCTCAAAATGTGTTTCATTAATTCGATTCATAAAAATACGTTCATAAAAGCGTGTTTATAAAAGCGTGTTTTATAAAAGCATTTATAAAACATGGTAATTTCATTTTGATAAGGACCTATAAACATGTAGGCTCTCCATAACAGTTTTAAAGTGAATGTTGGAGTTTTTTTAGCAAGGCTGTAGGTGACTGACCGTCTTATTTAAGTCTCATTTGACTGTTGTCGTATATCCAGCTTGTCTAACTTTAGGTATTTGGAAGGTAAATATATGCATCTGAGCAAGTCTTACACCCTGTTTACATGAATGTAGAGAAGCACACTTCCTGAATACTGCCCACTTTGACCTATTGCTGTCACCTAAAACAAGACATTGAGTCACATTATGCAAGACTATTTCTGGCTTCAAATGTGTGTTACAGACATTTGCATTTTAATGTTACATCAGATTAACTCCACTTTCCACGTGTGGTGGTTCTACTTGCTGGGTTGGGTTCTACCCAACTGCTCCCTTACTCCCCCTCCTCAAAAGAAGAGGGTGAGAAGAGAGTATGATGGAAAGAAAAAAAAATAAAAATAAATAAATAAATAAAGCTCATGGGTTGAGATAAGGATAATTTAATTAAAGGAAAAAGAAAGAGGGAAAAAGAAAAACAAGCAAAGGGTGTGTGGAAGCAAAGAGGGAAGAAAAAAACAATCATTCTCTACTTCCCATCAATGAGCAATGACTGGCTACATCCTGGGAAGCAGGGCCTACACACTATAATGCATAACCTCCAATGTTATTTATCAAATTATGCAGTCTGAGATAAAAATATTTATGCTTTTATGTAGAGGCATTGAACCTTGAATTATGAGAATGTGAGGAGAAAGAAAATTTGCTCTGGTACTTTCATTTCCTATTTGGATTAATTCTTCAAGAGTAAACTGTTCTTTATGATTTGAGCAGTGGGTTTGAATTGAGTTTCCTGAAAGAATTGATAACTTACATGCTGGCTTCCCTCGTCTCTAGATTAATGTTTAATCATAGTAAGAGTTCAGATAAGTCCATTTCTTCTCTACTCAAAAGAGTCTAAATAGTTTTCCCAATTAGCAGAATATTGTCACTGGTATGAGAATGATCTGAAAGAAATGACAATTTAAATGACAGTATTTTCTTACTTTGCTCTCTACGTCCATCCCTAGATATTCAAACTGCAGATCAGTGAACCCCTTAACTCACTGTACACTCAGCTCACTGCTGTGTGACTTTTCTCTCACGATTATCTGGTTAACAGTGTTATTCTTCCTTTTATGTTACGTTGTTTAATTTTGTTTGTTTGTTCTTTACTCTGTTGTTGATTTATGTGACATTAATCATCACAATTGCAAAGGAAAAAAACATCAAGTTGAACTCACAAACCAAACTACTACCAAAGGTTGGAATGACAAGCCGTCATTTTCAAGATAACACAATACATGTATAATAGTGATTGCAATCTGCACATGACACAGTTAGGTCTAGGAATACATTCTAACACCCCCCAGGTTATTTTCAGCATATTAGTAAATGGTATGATTTACTATGTTCAGATGCATTTTTTTTTTTTTTTTTTTTTTTTTAATTCCAGCATTTCAGCAAACACTTAGGTCAGATTTCACATTAAACTTGTTTGTATTAGGTAGGTACATTATTACGTTATTACTTCCCTTTCCTGAATATAATTATTTTCCATAAATGAATCTTGTCTTGAAAGACAAAATGAATTGAGTAATATAGCTTGGGGAGAGAGCCTACTTAGGTTTTCCATGTGCCCATTACTAAAGATATGATATTCATTTAAAAAGAAAAAAAAAAAAAAAGAAAAGAAAAAAAAAAACCTTCATACCCTGAGGAAGCTCCAGAATCAGATTAAGAGATAATGGATCATTATCAGGACTATATAAACAGCATTTGTATTGATTAATCCATGTTACAACTCTTTAAAAGAGCTAATAATTTTAGTGCCAAATAAAGAAGAGATTGCAGTTTCCAGTGAGGAAATGGCCATAATTGCCATTTGGGTAGTGGATAAGAGATGATTATTAGACACCGTCCATTATTATGATCCAACAGTGAAGCTGCTGACCACAGAAGCCATTATTCTGCAGATGAACACTGAGCTGCAAAGCATGTGCTGGTCTCTGACACCCACTCCACATATTGAAATAACAATAAAAAGTAAGATTACTGTTCAATGTGCATTTCAGTATGAACCTATGCATTTTTAAGCATTCTCCTTGTCCCTAATCTTGACACACCTAAACTACATGGGGATGCCCCTTCAAAATATTATGTTTATGATGTGGCCATATGTCTAATCACATAAATGAAAGGTTGAATATTTAGTAATAATTTATTCCTACTTTCCAAAAGTTCATAGACACAAATGCTAAAAAACAGCATCTATTCTCACTAGCACACCTGAATTCTAAAAACATTCATGGGGAGACGTTACACTTTGATCCTAAAAAGACTTTTTAAATTATTATTTCTGTAGGGGAGGGTTACTTTTGTGTATTTGTAACTTCATGTTCTCATCAGGTACTAAATATTATCAATACCTCTTTCTGTGGAGAGAATAACTAGATTGGAGGTACTGTTCCTCTGTGTTTGAGACCTATGTGAGACCTTACACTATAACGAGGAGTTATTAGCATTTACTCTCCATTTATCTATAATTAAGAAAAAATAATAAGAATCTGGAAAAAGTTAATTTTAATCTAATTCCAAATGATAACTCAAATTCTGCAACTTTCATCAATCTTAATTCATGACATTGTTTCTAGAATATAACCTAGGAGCGTATCTCTACAACAGCTGTTAAATTTTAGTTTACATTTTAATATTGTTATAAGTAATGTCCCATTCTTACATTCTAACACAAATAGGTGAAATTGAACAAAGTTTGAATGGTGCAGTGTGTTAGGCATTGAGTCAGCTATTTGTAACTGAATTCCTAACAGTAAATGGTGGTATTAGTACAATTATTGGCAATTTAGTTATCAAGCTAAAAGCATTCTTAAGTGGACCTAGCCAGTTCAGAGATGATTGCTTCTTAAGGTAGGAAAAAGATACTTGTTTAATCTTTATCCTTCCATGTATTCTTGTTTGCTACAGAATACGTTAAGTGCCCTGTAACTTTGAATTCAGTTATTTTAAAATTATTTTTACATGTTTCCATAAGGATTCCATTACAGTTAAGCATTAATGAGGACACATAATAAGCAGTTACCTGTAAAATACTTTCATCTGAGATGTACTTCTAAATAGTACATCTTGGTGGTAAAATTTTTGCCTACAGCAGCTATCATGTCAGCCTACAGCATGCATTATGCTACTTGTATAAATGCAGAATTAGAATGCCTAAGATTTTAAGAGATTATTCTGTAGTTCAGTGAGCTGATCTGGAAGCTAAAAGCAGTTATCTAGATGATGTTGATCTGAATGACTATAAATAAGATGTGCTTATACAATTGCTGATAAAATGGCCAATACACGAGTGATTAAAATTTCTGTTTCACTAGAAGATACAGGAGATTGCTGTCTTTTTTAACAAAACTTTCCTCACCATACTTTGCAGTTGAAGAACTAGATATATAGGCACCAAGCGTGTTGGAGTTTAAGAAGTGTTTGGATTGTGGACTTAGTCACATGGTCTAAAATGTTGGGTAGACCTGTGTGGTGCCAGAGGTTGGACTCGATGATCCTTATGGGTCCCTTCCAACTCAGGATATTCTATGATTCTACGATTCTATATTTTAATATGGTAAGAAAGACAGTCTAGAGTTTACATTCGAAAATAACCTTTTTAAAAGATACGCTGTATTTTTAATAAAGGACTTTTTTATTTAAGTTAATCTAGTTAACTTAGATTGCAAAATGCAAACATTTTTATTGTTATTACTCCCAGAAGTACTTGAAAAAAAATGTGTTTTCAAAAATGACACCACAACAGAAGGCATTATGATATACTACTCACTCATGGTATTAAAATAACAATGCTGCTAAATATTCAGCAGCAGAATTTAGATATGGATGTGATAGGTACCTTCACTTAAAGGGGAATTTTTCACTATAATTTATTTCACACTTACTCTGAAAAGCTTCATTGCTGTGGGGTTTCCTTCTCTATCTCCTTTCTTCCCCTAGAAGAATATTGCATAGGAGAGATCATGCTCAGGTTTATTTTTATGACATTCTCTCTAAATTTTTTGATAGATTTTTCCCATCACTACTAGCTTCAGCTGCTTTAAATACTTCATTTGACTTCCTTCATATTTTATGCTCTCCAGGGACTGCTTTTGAAAAGTTGCACTACAATCATAACCCCTAAATTATTGCTCAGTAAGAGCTCTTCATTTTCACTAGTTCTTTTAATCTTTTAATCTTTTAAGTAAATATGGTGATCAAGTTTGTTACTGTGCTCTGGACTCAATAATTTTATTTATTTATTTCTGTAATGTTAATCCCAGAACTGAGTAATTTGTAATGCACATTTCCACGAAACTTGGTTAAGATTCATTACTAAAACCATTTCAAATCACTTCAGTTGCTGAAGAATCAGTCTGAGCATTCTTAGCATTCACTGAAGCCAAAGCAGAAATTCTTCCTGTCTTGATGTCATGGACATCAATGGCTGCAATACAAAAGAGGGCTGAGGCACATAAAAGAGGACTACATGAGTATTTATGATCTAACATGTATTTATGGTTTTCTAGCATTTAGGTGGTTTCAGATGTGTAGAATTCAAACTCACAACTAATACAGAAACAGAGGGAAGGTTTTAAGGTGCAGACTTCTGAAGAGTAATGGTCTGTGTGTTATTTCTTCCAAATAAACCCTCATACTAAAAATTGGTAGCATTCCTATTTCACCAGTAAACATTTTGGTTATCACAAAAGCAAGTTGTGTCTGACTTGATTGTTACTGAGACTTAAACACGACAAGCACTTTGTTTGAAAACTGGCAGTCACGTATAGCATCTTCGAGCTGAAAATGGAAGGCAAGAAAAAAAGAAAGAAAGCCACTCCTTTTTGTTATGCTATTCCTTGCTAAAATAAAGTGGTGATGTTTGTACCTAGTCAAGCATAGCTCTCCTTTGATCTACATAATGATTCATTTACACATTCACAGTCAAGCTTGTACTTTCCCTGACATGTAGTTTTTAATCAACAGACTGACATCGTCTGTAGCAAATTGCCTATAATCAGTGCTGTCCTGAGATGGGGGAAGGAACCTCAGCATGCCATAGCTCCAGAAATGTGTAGGTTTGTAGGATACTGCTAGCAGTTCTGGTGAAGAGTAAACTATAAGCTTCCTTTTCCTAGTGGCTTTCATGTTAGAGTCATCCATAGAAGTATCTTCATCTTGCTGTATAGATGACTGGTCTTGCTAGTTTGCCACCAGTATGTGACCCATATTAAGGGTACTCCCATATTAATGTTGTTTTTGATAACACAGAAATTCCCAGTGAGTTATGTTAATCCAAAGCCTGAACGGAATATCATTTTATTAAGATTTCCATAATAGAAAATTCAAAGCCCCAAGGAAATAAACCCTTAGATAAATAAGCATTTTGAATGTGCACCTTGTTTTACTTGCTAAATTTTCTGGCATGACAGGAGAGAAGGGTTTTCCTACAAGGTGACATTCATGGTTTCTGTCTTGCACTGCAGCTGCCCAAGGTTTCTGTTCTCACTAATATGACCCAATGGGTTCCTACTTGCAAGCATCCTACTGTCCCCACTTGGACTTGACCTCAGTCTGACTTTGGCATTTTTATTGCTAGAAGAGAGTGAGAGTATTGCTAGACTTGACACGGTGATTACATAACTGTATACAGATTTTACTGTCTGTTGTTTAAACTAGCACATTGCACTGTTTACAGTGCTTCACTAATATATTTTAAAAAGTAATTGGATAGTTTTAACTGTGTAAAATTGCTTATACGAGTGTGACAATGCAGTACACTGCTGCTAAGCAGGTTTTAATCAACTCAACATTGGGTTCATTTGGTTACTAATCTCAGATGTCTATGCTTCATTTTTATATTATAGGAAGGAAGTTTCCATAAATATTCAAGACATACTAAGTAAAAGTAATTATTTAGGACTTAGCTGGGAGAGTAAGCAATGGAATGAAAATCTATATGAGCTGAAATGGAGATTTAAAAAAAAAAAAGTAATTCTTTGAGTATAAGCTAGATTTACAAGAAAACTGTGGATCATCAACATTCATATGAAAGCAATATAGTAGACTTGTTTACTTGGAGTATATGTGTGCTACAAGAGTCACCTTGTACAAAAAAGATGAGCTTTAATTACAATAAAACATCTGTTCCTCTTATAAAATGGAAGTCAGCTTCTAACAAATTGTGCTTTTCTCTTGCATTCTTTTGATATGCTTACAATTTTACAAAGAAATATTTTCAGAAGAAAAAAAAAAAAAAGGAAAAAAAAAAAAAAAAGGTTTTGGAAAATTTTCATTGCTTGTGCTCTTCTCCCCGTGCATTTTATCTGGGGCATAGGCTGGGGAAAGGCCGTTGCTGTGGTGACACAGGAAGCCTTGGAGCCTCCCCTGCTGCTCCCTCCTGAGTAATGGGGAATCTCTTCTGTTGGTTTGGGTTGACCTGGCTATGATTCCTCTCCTCGGTTTTCTGAGAGACATGCATCGTTTTCTTCCATTTCTGATATTTGCTGACACCCACAGTATTTGTACCTCGTAGCTTCAGAAGCTGCTGTTGCATTTGGATCTTGCATGCACAGCCAAAAAATGTCCTCTGTTGTGAACACATTTACTGCCAGCTTCCCCTGATGAGGGCATTCTTCATTTTTCACTGGTGCTGGAACCAGCATATGGCACACTTCTAAAACAGCCACCAGATGAGGAGCCACCTCCACCCCGGTCTCACAGGCAGGTCTGCCGATGTGAGTGTTGGTTGTAATGCTGTTATGACATGTTTTTGACATGTTTAGGTAAACATTTACATGTTTACCCTTTCTGTTTGGCACGTGTTGACATAGGTGACCTCCCTCCTGCCACCAGGCCTGATCCTGACCCCACCTGAGGGGGACATCCCAGCCTGGCCTTGGCCCAACATGGAGGTGTCTGGGGGTCAGGACTCTGGGCCGCCATTTCCCATCGGCCTTGCTCCCTCACTGAGGTGCTGTAGGAAAGTCCCTGTCAGTCAGCTTGTGGCTCCCCTCCCGCAGGGTGCTGAGGGCTCTGAGCCCTGACAGGAATTTTCTGCTCTCTCTTCCTACTTCTTCTTAATATGATACCTGAAGGTCTTTTCAAGGTTAAAAACTGCTAAAAAGGAACCGAGAAATTAAGTTATTTTCTCCACTTTGTGTGAAGAAAGCTCGTATGTTGCTCTGCCTAGTAATAGCTAAGCCATTTAGAGTACCAGCTTGTTTTAACAGAAGAACAGAGTCTAATATAGCCATGCCCTTATTATTATTTTGCGCATTTGTTTGTTTATTGTTATTTATTCCTCTTTACAGGTGTTTTCCTGCAACCAGTGGCATCGGGTTCCCGCCTGGAGAACCCCAAGATGGCAGCCGGTCTCTGGGTGAGTCACGGCTCCTGCAGCCTTTTGCAGGGTTTTGCAGCTGCTTTGACAGTTTTGCTGTTTTTGACTTTTTGCTCTGTTGTTTTTTGTTTGTTTGTTTGTTTGTTTGTTTGTTTGTTTTTCCTGGAAGATTTTTCATCTGGTATTGTGGTAATTAAAGGCAAGCAAGTCATGTCTTACCTTGGATGAGAGAAGATGAGAGATGGGGAAAAAGAGGCTCAGGTTTAACTCTTTCCTTTGTTCTCATCTATCAAAGAAGAGATTGCCATATGTTTTCTCTGCTTTTGCTGCTGTAAATGTGACATATATTAATCACATGTTTCACTAAAAGAGTTTTGCTCTTTGAAAGCTATTCGTATTTTATCCTGTGCTTCATTTACACTGTTACATTTTGATTTCATAATTGCAGACTGGATATTTTCATATTTTTACATGAAGTATGGGCTAGATATTTCTGCCTGAATGGTATATAGGAGAATATTATGTATGACAAGTATATTAACTATATTTGATTCCAGTAATGGAAGCTGAAGTTTCTTCATTAATGTTAATGACAACATAATGATTTATGCCAGCTGTGAAGATCTGTTTGGTTGTATTTTCTGCTTTAGGAAATCCATTTGTTTGGTAGAACGGCAAGGTTCTTTTTTTTTTTTTTCTGAATAACTTGAAAATATTTATTAGACTGGTTATTAATTCTTAATACATAAACATTCATATTCAGAGGATTATTCATAGTGAAGCTGCTTTGTGACTACAGTGAAACTGCAGTTTCCACAGGGTTATGGTTTGCCTAGGTATTGACCTGGCATAGGTTTACAATTGCAGTGATGTTTGCTCAGCTTATTGAGAGGTGATAGATGCTCTCAGGTTCAGGGCCAGTCATTTGCTCTGTACACAGGGGGCGGTGGCAATGGACAGGACCTGCTAAATGCTGGGGTTGGTTTGGTCACTGTGAGAGCAGGGATCAGCAAACAGGAGCCCACTTTTCCATATGTCTCATTCCAGAACATCTGCTCTTTGTTATTGATGGAGGTTTGACCTTTTACTGGAAATTCTATACTAGTGTTGGTATACATACCTGCAAATATTAACAAAACATCAACAAAGCAATCCTTTTCTGTTTTCAATATTGACACTTTTTGCAATGAACTACTCCTCACAATTTAAAGTGATTCTTATAGACAGCTTTCAGACAAAAGTGTTTGCCTTCTTTATCACTTTGTATCTTCCATGGTTAAAGCTACAACAGCTGAAATTTCACAAAATGGCATTTATGTGCACGGATCTGCTCTATACAAAGAAACAGCACGTGTTTTGCTGTCCATGCTGTTTTAACACTTGATCTTTCATTTCTGCCTTTATAGTATGGTGTGACCTTTCTTCTGTACCATATTGTGTCTGTCCTTGTGGACTCCCTTCCTTTCACCCTGGTGATATTTCACTTTAATTTCTGAGTCCGTGTGTAGTCTACTGCCTATTTCCAGTGGAATTCAGGTTTCTTTTCTGCAGACCAAGCTCTATTCAAACTATAAATTTCATCTCTCTTGGTATTTTTTGCTAAGGTACTGCATTTTGAAAATTTCTTTTTGCTCTGACTTCCCACAGTTTTAATTTTTAGCCTTATGAAGAAATGATCTCAATGTTCAGACAAGCTAATTGCTACACATTTTCAAGCTTCATTTGAATCTATTGTAACTAAGTCTCTTTATTTGATAAAACTGAGCTAGACAAGTAGATTTCCCTAAGTGTGGAGGTTACAAAGTATACGCAACCCATTTTTGTTTATATATGGAAGAAAATTACTGACTGTTCACAAAAGCAAAGCAGTTCAGAAATGATTCAGTAATTCTGTAATAGTGATGCTGCTAGTGCTTCCCATTTCTCCCCCATATTTTTTTTCCTTTTCCTTTTCCTTGTCCTTTTCCTTTTCCTTTTCCTTTTCCTTTTCCTTTTCCTTTTCCTTTTCCTTTTCCTTTTCCTTTTCCTTTTCCTTTTCCTTTTCCTTTTCCTTTTCCTTTTCCTTTTCCTTTTCCTCTTCCTCTTCCTCTTCCTCTTCCTCTTCCTCTTCCTCTTCCTCTTCCTCTTCCTCTTCCTCTTCCTTTTCCTTTTCTTCTGTTGCATAAATTTAGCTTAATGGTTAGAGTTTTTCTTTGTTTGTTGTTTTTGTGTGTGTGTGTGAAAGAATAGTGCATGTGTTTCCTTAGGATTCTTTTGCTTAATTGGTTTTGTACATTAATATTAAAAAATAAATTAAAAAAAAAAATAATCAATTAACCTCATCACTTGATTGTAATTCAAAATTTAAGAAAGCATGTGGAAAAGATGTGGAAAAGACTCCTTTTAATAGCTAATAAAATTATATTACAGGAATTATGAAATTATTCATTACTGGAGAAAAACTGAGAAATAAGAGATCTATAAAAACTTAAACTTTACAAACACAGAGCTACTAATAGAGGACTTGGGACCAGTGTGAATGTGCATTTTAAATATGCACTAAGTGCATATTTAAAGTAGTACTACTAAGGTAGTCAGAAGGGATCATAGGTATATGTGAACACAGGTATCGAGGTTCTTCTCCCAACACACTGAAAAGGTTCAAGGAAATATATGTCGTTGTCTCTTAAACAAGTGTTCTATCAAATGCCTTTAAAAAGCAAGCAGTTCACTGGAGTTTGAAATTTGTAAGTGATATGCAATTACAAGAAACACTATTTAAATATATATATATGTAGTTTTACATGCACACATAATAAATATTATAACTGCAAAGTTACTCTGTGTGGAAGTTGGAAGGGAAAATTTATTTTGGCAGTCAGTAAACACCATTTTACTAGTCTTTATTTTCAGTCAAGAAAGAGCATGGATTTATATTTGGAGTGAAAAACTTATACTAATGTGAACACTTGTTTGTTCTTAATGCTTTGCATCTACCCTTCCCTAAAGGGTAAATTCTTCTAATGGACTAATTTTCTACTTGACTAAATCAATTACCAGTGGTCTTTTCAGGTCCTTCTTTTGTCTGCAGAAGCAAGTCATCTAGTTAGGGAACTAACTTTGCTTTGGGTCCAAATGGCTACTTTTATCATGGAAGTACAATCTAAAAACTCCTATACTCTATAGCAATTAGTACACTTAGATATTTTTAAAGTTTATGATTCCTTAAATAAACACATATGATAAAGAATTTTCCCAGTGCTCTTGCATCAGTACTTTCTTGTCTCAAAAAAATACACAGGCAGTGAAATGTACTAAATTTTGTAGTAATTTGTGTTTTATGTCTGTGAATTTTAAATTTCTACTTTTCATTTTGATGAAGAACCAAGGGGTGGAAAAGCTTTTTTGAAAAGAATTTCAGATCTCTAAATAATGGCTTAGATTAAACTTTTTTTATGACCAGGATGCCTCTTTGTATTGGTTGGTTTATCATCTCTTTATTGCATTATACACGTGCTCTTCAACCGGGGTATGGGATTAAAGCAGATAGAGTATCGCAGGATTCAAATAGTATGAATACTAGATAGGACATGTTTTGATTTAACTAATATAGCAATAGCATAGATTATGAAGCCTTTGAAATGAAACACATTTCTCTTGTTTAAACATTTTACATTCAAATATTAGATTCTGCTACTTCCAAATAATTATATTTCACCAGATTATACATGCATATAGTGTATCTATGAGGGTGAGATCTTCTGGAATATATAAAATTTAAAAGAGAAAAGGCTTCTGTTTTCTCAGTAGACAGCGATTGCACAATGAGAAGTAATTAATAAATTAATCTTACTGAAGATCTAATGGCTTGATTTCACAAGATACTGAATATCTTGGTCCTCAACAAGGCCATAGTGCATGTTTGGATCTAAGTTATCCTTAGCCTCATAGGAACAAAAGGTTAAAATCTTCGATTTAAGTGAATGCTCATCAGTTTGCAGGATTTAGATCTGCTCAGAGCCCTCCTAAACCCTAAATTAATACTGTTTACTGATTCTCTGAATATGGAGATGATCCTTGGATCCATCTGAAGCCCCTGCATTTCTATGCACAGGTTCCATGGGTCACCATCTGAGTCAGTTTTCAGGAAAGGGCTTAATTCCGTGACCTGCCTGATTTCAGCCCCTTTTCCAAACAGAGGCTTAGGAAGACTTTGAGCTAATCACACAAATCAGTACAAACCAAAACTGTCACTCAAAGCTGATTTTTTCCCTTGGTATTTATAACTTTGTATGCCTAAGAGTAAATCTGAGACCTAAAAAGGCATTTCCTTTCTTCTAGATATGTGTTCTAATGAAAATAACTCCCTACTTTTGAAGAAAGGAGTTATAAAATTAACACCTGTTTGAAGGACTGCTAAGATTTATTTCAGCTGGGTGTTCATCCATAAAACATTATTTTTTTCCCACTAATAACTGAGACTTGCAGTAAGTGAAGTACAGTTCTTGGTTCACAGTGCTAGTTTTCATAGCATTCACTTTTCATTGCATTTGAGAGATACTGTAGGTGCAATCATTTTAAAAATGGATTTGCTCAGAACTGATTGCTGGTTCTACTGCTAATCATTATGCTATTCTTTACTTTTTGTTCTTTTTAAAGCGTAAGTATAGCATTATAAGGTAGCTTACTTCTAGAAGGAGCAATGTTGTGTAATGATGAGCTATTTAAAACTATTCCAGAATCAACTGACTTAAGCATTGGGTAACTACGTACATCTTTCTGCCAGAGGACGCTGGTCCAGAGGCCTGTAGATTCAAGGAGCATCAAAGCATAGATGCTGGAAAGCAGAGACAGTGAGACTGTTCAGCCATTTCATGTATATACCATTATTAAACCTCAAGAGAACATTACTGTTACAGACGAATGAAGCTTTGGGATAAGGAATACGAAGGTATTTCCTTAGAGTCCTCATGCCTGAAGTATCTTCTAGAGGCTAGGTATGATTTCATCATCTTAAGGCCAAAAAGTGTTAATTGCAGTAATCAATAATAAATAACCAATATTATTCACAATCAAATATTAAATATGTATAGCTAGGCATTTACTAATTAGTTTCTATCAGTTTAATCACAGCACATATTCGTGCATATGCTCTTATTACACAGCAAATGTGATATTAAATGTATTTACATAGGAGATTTAAATTAATCATCTTACTGCACATTTTATAACGCACAATGAATACACGGAAAGCTTGTTACTATGGCTCAGCTTGTTCAGCTGTGGTAAAATGACCATATGTCTAATTCTTAGAGCGTCAATATCAAGATTTAATGCTGTTTAATGAATGCACTTTAAATTGATACCTCTTGTTAATTTGGATTAACTTTCAAGGTGTCTCTATGACAAACGTGGAGAATATGATAATATTTACTTTACTGTCCTCTAAACTAGCAGGAACCATTATACTCCAACTTACTGATCCCTAAATGTATCATTGGCAAGCATTATTTTCATGGCTACGTAGTCTCTTAGGAATCATATAAAACAGTGTTAACTGCTGTGTTTTATGCAGGGAAACATTTTGGTTTTCTTTGGAAGATCAATGAGTACCATCTCTACAGAATGCCCATCTACTTTTTTTTTTTTTTTTTTTTTTTTTTTTAATACAGGCTTTATTTTCCATTTGGCACAGTTTTTTTAATAGGTTAGTACTAACTGTATTTACAAAACTATTAACGTTTTATAAGAGATAAATGTGTAGGTCAAAAAGAGTGTCAATTTTACTTTTATGTTCTGAATTTTCTACCTTAAATTGTTTGTGAAGCAATATTTTGAAACTGCAGTAGCTGATAGGAGTGAGCGGAAAATATATTTTGTCCACTGTAATACGTTTAAACAGCTGACAAAAAATAGTCATTTGTAGCAAAAATGAGTGCTGCAAACCCTATGTAGTAACTAAATTAATCCAAAGCTCTCGGAGTAACTTTTTTGGAGGAACATGCTTTTGTATGGTAGTCTTGCTAGAATCCCATTGTTCTTTTCTTGTACTACAAGTGACAGATACTGCAATCTGGTCTGGTTAAACTCACAGGTTTCTGAAGTTTACAGCTGGGACATTGTAATATGCAAGCCTGCATGATTAAATGCAGTATTATAACCTGTACAAAGCTGTTACAGAGTCACTCTGAACATTCCCACATGCATCAGTTTCATTTAAGAAGCTATAGAAATGCTCAGAGATCTCGTTTATTTACCTAGTGCATGGAACCTAGTATAACTTTAATCATGTACTGGAGGCACAAGTCCTCATTAATATAGCTAGTTTCTCCTAAAGAAAGAGATGTAAAACTATTTCTCTAAACTGTAGCAAAAATACTTCTAATTCTCCTAGTATTTGTGATTTTTCTATTGCCATTCATGTATTTTTTGCTTAGATCTGTCTCTGTGAAACTCCCCTTGAAAGGCAAATGCTTTGAACATTCTAGGTATTTTTGTGCTCTAAAGAAAATATTTACAATGGAGTGCAGACCTGTTTTTTTCTTCTTTTTTCTTTTTTTTTTCTTTTTTTTTCTTTTTTTTTTTTTCTTTCTAAAGAACTGCGCTATTACAAGAAAAGTTTATTGTTGGAGCTGATCAAAGGATAAGACTTTTCCAGCTCTTAAACTGGCTGAAAATTGTCAGTGTTAAAAGACAGGGTATTTTTTGCAAGTCTTAATGAACTCACTTGGCTTATTCTGAAAAGCAAATAGGCACAGAAAATGCATGTTGAAGTCCCAGATTTTGGACTTGAGAATTATCTATAGTTAAATTTCTAAATTCTGCAGTTGGCAAGGAGCCAATTCAGAGAATGAAGTCAGCTTACTCTGACTTAATGAGGAATGTGTTAGACAGGAATGGATTTACATTGACACCAGGCCAGAACAACAAAGCAACCAACCCTAGCAAAAACAGCAAAACACAAAAACCCCAAACAAACCATACTGAGTGGCAAACTTACACTCTACTGTTCTCCTTAAGGGATAAGATGAAAAACTCTACTGAAAAAATACCAGATGAGCATCAATTGAGATCACATAGACACTGAACACACGTTCTAAAGCAAAGTCTCTAGATGGAAAGTCTGAATATCAGCTTTCAGGGTCCTCATAAAAATGGTAAGAATGGTAAGCTTTGAAACTATGTTGTGCAAGAAGACTTTTTATCCGTTGAAAGTCTATAACATATCTAAAGTCAGGAAAGATAACTAATCTTAATCTTTTAAACATCTTGAAAAGAATCAGTTGGATATCATGAAGAGTAGAGAAGAGGAACATGAGAAATAGACAAATGTCTACAGTCAGCCATTTGCAATTTATAACCAGAAAATGTTAGCACTTTCTTTGACCATTTTAAAAGAGACAACACCACAGAAAATCAAGGAAACATGAAAGAAAGTATTCAGAAATTCCTTAGTCCTGTTCTGCTAAGCAAAAGGAAATGCTGGTCAGATTTAATTCATACTTGTAGAAAAAATACTTTTTATGAAAATAGAGGTGTGAATTTTCTTCAGATATACTGGAAAAGAAAAGAAATCGTCAATACAATTGTAAACATATTTTCTATACGATTTCTGAAGCATTAGGTTTAAAATAGGTTTGTTCTACATTTTACATAATCGCAATACTATTCCTTGCAAAGAAATCATCAATGCCACTGTTTTCAGGTTTTTATTTATTTATAGCTAGGACTTAAGATGTCATGAATTTATCAAAAGACTTAAAAGTGCCTCTAAAATTATAGTAGCATTTTTATGCCACTGGGGATAAGATTGTGTCAGTATTTCTCTGATAAACTTAACTTTCAGGTCAATGATCCATGAACTAGGAAGGATTTACAGATATGCCAATGAGGGCATATTTATCTTTTGTGTCAACAAACACATCTGAAATAATGTTGCACTAACCAAAAAAAAAAAAAAAAAAAAAGGTTCTTAATGTAACACATCATATTGAGCTGAATGATTTCGGTGGCAAACCTGGAATTATTTTGGTCTTTTAAAAGGGTAGCTTAAGCAATATTTTACCATGTAGGCTGGCTGACCAACAAGATCTTGAACAAAAATTGCAATGGAAAATCTGTGTTAAAATGTGTAATGGCCGTCCAATGTGTTACAAAATACATCCTGTAGAATTATCAGCTTTGTGGATTTCCTTTTAACCTCATGTCTGTAAGAAGACCATGGCTGTTTGTGTAACTGGAACCATTCTCATTTATGGGGCGACACCACAGCTTTATCTTGTATGCAAGTGACACTCTCATATAGGGTGCAAGGGTGATGTATAGGCAAGAGGCAAGACAGTGGACAATGTGATACTACTGAGAAACTTCCACTTTTCCACATATGCTAACAGTTCCAAAACTGTTGAAAGAAATGAACAAGACAAGGGTTCTAAGATGTTTTGGAAGAGATCTGCATTTTGATGGATGCATTTGCAGTCCCTGGTTTTGATCAACCAAACTTAAACAAGTAAACAGAATGAGAGCTAAGAGCTAGCTATACTATCTTCTTCTCTGGTGTGACTTTCATATTATCATCAGCAGTTTGGGGAAATGTAACCATAGAAATTAGAAATGATTTTCCAAACAGCAGTTTGGGAATCATTTATTGAAAAGGGTACACCCTTTGAGGAAAAGGTAGGGAGTAGGGAAAGGGAAGAGGTTGTGTGGATCCAGATGAAAGACCAGAACTTGAAATACTGAAGGTCTGAACTGAGATCTGATGACAGAAAGTGGATGTAATTGGTATCAGTGTTAATGAACCAAAGTGGAAGATAAATACATTAGGGTAAAAATAGTCTATTGCATTAAAAAAAAAAAAAAAAACTATTTTTAAAACCTTTTCTGCCTCCAGAATCCTTCCTATTCATAAAAGCATTTGATGGTTCTAATTGTTTGAAATCTCATCAAAGCATCCAATATCAATGGGAGTGTTCACTCTTCCTGGATATGATTTAATAATTTAATCACTATGGTTTCTTACCGAGAACCCTGCTAATGGGGATCCTACACAGATTACATAAATTGTATTCACTCAAGTACAGTAAATGGTGAAGCACTTAATTCTATTATTTTTTTCCTCAATTTAATTGAAGCAGAACCATTTAAATAGAGCAATTAGAGGGCTCTCTGGCAGCCCAAGAATAGTTAAGGTTATCTTTTTTATTGTGATTGCTTTCAGAGATGGTAATGGAGACAGCTAGCTTGGAGTTATTTCTTATATTACACTGATTATTAATACCATGTACAATACATGTATATAGGCATGAACTGCATTCCTGACAACTCCCATGCCCTCTCTTGTCAATAATGTTTTCCATGAACTCTTTCACTTGATGCAGGCTTTCTGTGTGTTACTGTTGTTGGGGCTGATTGGATAAAGCAGATTTCACCCTGCCACCTTTCTTGCCTTTCCTCCTGAAGCTGTTTATGATAATGCCAGATGAGTATTCAGAACATGTGCATGCTATTGTTGCCTGTCACACAGGCTGTTTGGCATGAAGGCTTTCTCTGATCTACTTCTCCTCTTAATAGGCTCTTTAAGGTGCCTTGAGTCACATTTGTTAAATCTTTTCAGGCTAAACTTACATGTAGAAAGCTTGCTGTATTTTCTAATGATTTACTCTAAAGAAATCACACAAGGCAGTATGGCTCTGTTTGCACAGTCTGTTAATTTCAATCAAACTTGCTAGCAACCTAGCTAATACATATAGCTTAAAATGCCCGTTTACAATCTATGGTTTATAACTGCTGAGGGTTTTCCTTAGTAACTTGCATGTTTAAGCACACGCCATTGTAGTAATAGGTGCCTAGATACAGTTACACTATATTTCGTCGAGATTTCTGTCAGCCAGCTCCTCCTTTCTCTTTTGCACCTCCTCTATGGTTTTATCTAGATTCTAAGATTGTACATCCAGGATAGCTCGGCTGTAAAAGAAGCCAGGATTTGGACTGTATTCTGAAGTTCAGTAAGTTCAATCAGTTTCATTTTCAAAATAAATTATTATTATTTTTTTTATCAGATGCCTATTTCTTCAAGGCAACTTGATCCTAAGTTTTTGATCCTGCCAATGGGACTGGCAGGAATTGGTGTGGCCAACAGAGATTATCTTCCAATTTCACTTCCATTGACACTGAAAACTAATTTTTCAGATATGTCTCCCTTGTATGTCTCTACAAACAAAAGAAGAGATGGTGACAGCTTGTTCTAGGGAAAAGATTTCAAATTGCTCAGACACTTTCCTCTTTTTTTCACTTACCCACAATACACGTACATTTGTTACAGCAAAATATAACTGAACATTCTAGTTTGAAATACCCTGACATGTTCAGTCACAGTTGTATGCTGGCTGGGAAGATCTACATATCCTATGATGTAAAGCTACTTATGACAAAGCATAAGATTGTGAGATTTCCATGACTCTATTCAGCTATCCCATGCTTACATTTATTCCCACAAAACCACTCACATCCCACTCTGCATTAGCAAATGTTTAGACTTCAGTGAACACACCTCCGTTAGTGTTTCAGTTTGGATCAGGCAGGCAGTTCTCAAATTAAAGAGGCTTTTTAACCTCGCCAGCTGGGGCTTGTATGATACCTTACTCTGGTTTCCAGCAGGGTCAACCAAGTTCCCTTCAGATGAGCTGGGAGTGCTGTCACATGAAATGCACACAGTGGGCTCAGTCTGCTTGCTAGGATTGGATACAGGCCTGCTGGGATCGCACTGGTATAGCAGGCTAAGGTGAATAATTTGGATACCTTGGGATAGGACAGCTTTAGATCATCACGCTAACTTTGAAATATTAGATAAGAATATGAAAGACTTCAGATATTCTGACTACGAAAGACCTTCCTTTCAGGAATCTTACAATATTCCTGCAGTTATAATTGTCTACATTCTTTACGCTTTTTGAATGGGTAATAATAGTTTTGCAAGTAAAATTGTAAAATCTTGAGTTTATGAACAAGACAACTTAAGTTTCCAATTTTAACTTCTCTGGATAGTTCCCATGGTTTTATGGAAAGAAAGAAGCAAGCTTCTACAAAATACCTAGAGATATTTCACAAACAATGTATCCTATAGGCTTTGGGAATCAAGTCTTTGTAGATCTGTTCAAACAGATCTAAAATTAACAGTATTCCTTTTTTTTTTTTTTTTTTCTTAATTCACTCTGTCCATTAATATAACTTATATTCCCTTAAGAAATGTGACTTGCATCAGAAAACTGTTTTCTGTAGAAAATAATAGCTGATATATAGGGTTCTGGAGATCAGCTACGATATCCATACTCCTTGAAGGTTTATAAGTTGTTTGAGTCTTGACTGCTAAGTTGCAGAACTGGAGGAGGCTATAGAAACTTCAGTGAAGGTTAGTGTATGTTGAGCTCTCTTCTCATAGGTTGTATATTGTAGGCAGGTTTCCTCTGGTTTACATACTCAGCTTTGCAATTTTATGAATGCCTATTTCACAAATGTAGTTGATATTTCCTGCCATTTCTGCAGAAAATTACCTATCCTCTTTTTGCAGTCTTAAAAGGATTCATTTGCATCTGTAAGAAGATAAATTGTAATTGTAACTATAGTTACTCAATCACAGTGATTTAAAATTGACTACATCTTCAACTTTGTCAGTTTGGCTTCAAGTTATATGGTCAAGACTGAAGGCACACATTTAATTAAACTACATGCTGTTTATTACATCATCTTAAAATTCTATCAATTGCATTAGAAAACTTGTGCTTAACTGGTAAAATAATTTGCATGGCAGCTGACATTTGCATATCAATAGAAAGATCAATAGCCATTAGTGTTTTTTTTTAATTTATTTATTTTATAATCAGACTTAAAACACAATTAAATGAGTTCTAGAAATGTAACACCTTCATACAGAAAACAGAGATGAATCTCCACAGCATTCTTGCTGATTGTCTGCTAAACACTAGGATTAAGACATCAGTGAATGTCAAGGCAGTTTTCCAAGAGTTGTGTCCTATTTGGCATCATCTTTATCATTTCTTAAACACTGATAATGTATTTGCCATTCTTCATGTTGTAAAGAATGTTCCTATTGAACACCATCAGCAACCTATGTAAAATTCTTGGAAACAGAAGTAACAAAGGTGAAGTGACATAATTTTCTAAAAATGATTACTATTGAACTACGCCTACTTTAATTATCCTTTCTGGTCTAACTTACTAACTAAGGGCAGTCTGTGTCTTAAGATAAATATGCACAAGCTTGTGTCTTTTCTCAGCAAGGAAAAACAAATTTGCAGTTGTAATGTCCTAATCATCACTTATGTTCTTTACTCCCAAATAAAATGTTACTGTTATAAATGAGGTCTCAACTCAATCTGAATTTAGTAATATTTATAAAACAAATATTTCTAAAAGGTATAAAAGGCAAGTAAACAGCACTGGGTGTGCAGGGAGTCTACGCTCCACCCACACGCACACACGAACATCAAACATTCTAAATATACAAAACATTGCTTTACATACTAAACCTGAGTATGGGTTTACCCCACGGGGTTTGCCAACCCCCACGGCCACACTCCCACATCTCCTCATTCTTTATTAATATCAACCATCTTCTCGACACGAATTACCACTCCATATATAACAAAACCGCTACTTGCCACGTAAACCCAGTACATGAGGCAAGAGAACTCAGAAATGGTTTGAAAGAGATTTATAGCAGCATGACAGAACATGGCACCTCCTAGTACAAAAAAGACAGCTCTACATGAAATGATCGGTTGGCAGATTGAAAACAAACAGAAGAATGTGCTTCTTCACACGCGAGGCATAGAGCTGTCGGTCTGGCTGCAGACATGGTAGATGCCAAAAAGCACCTCATTGTAGAAAACACCAAAAGCTGCATGATGCAGAACTCCTTAGCGCCGACTAGAAGAAAACACCAAAAGCTGCATGATGAAGAAGTCCTCAAGGGCCGTAGTGAAGAAAGCACCCAAAGCTGCATGATGAAAAACTTCTCAGGGCCTCGAATGAAAACAAAACAAAACAAAACAAAACAAAAACAAAAACAAAAACAAAACAAAACAAAACAAAAAAACAAAAAAAAAAAAAAAAAAAAACACCAAATGCTAGAAGATGAAGCACTTCTCAGGGGCTGGAAGGTGAAAACAACACCAAAAGCAGCATGATGAAGCTCTCATTAAGAAAAACACGGCGAAGAACTCCAAAGGCTGGATGGTGCAGAACTCCTCAGGGCCAAGTAGAAGAGAACACCACAAGCTGCACGATGAGCTCCTCAGGGCCGTAGTGAAGAAAACACCAAAATCTGCACGACGACGCATTCCTCCGGAGTCCCAAAGTGAAGAGAACCCCAAAAGCTGCATGATGAAAAACTCCTCAGGGACCACAAGGTGAAGAAAACACAAAAAGCTGCACGAAGAATTACTCCTCAAGCGCCACAGTGAAGAAAATGCAAAAAAGCTGAATGATGAAGCCTTCCTCAGGTGAAACGTGGTGTGGGGAAAACCCCCAAAAGCTGCACGATGAAGAGCTCCTCAGCGACGTAGTGAAGAAAATGCCAAAAGCTGCTCTAGAAGGCACTCCTCAGAGGCTGCAGTGGAGAAACCCCAAAAGCTGGACGATGAAGCTCTCCTAAAGTGGAAACATGGATCCCAAGAAGCTGAACGATGAAGAACTCGTCATGGGCCGCAATGAAGAATACGCCAGAAGCCGCACGCAGAAGCACTCCTCAGGGCCTGGAATGAGAAAAAAAAAAACACCAAATGTTAGAAGATGAAGCACTTCTCAGGGGCTGGGAGGGGAAAACAACACCAAAAGCAGCATGATGAAGCTATCCTCATGGAAAACACGGTGAGAAGAACACCAAAGGCTGGATGGTGCAGAACTCCTCAGGGCCAAGTAGAAAAAAACACCACAAGCTGCACGATGAGCTCCTCAGTGAAGAAAACACCAAAATCTTCACGACGACGCATTCCTCTGGAGTCCCAAAGTGAAGAGAACCCCAAATGCTCCACGATGAAAAACTCCTCAGGGACCACAAGGTGAAGAAAACACAAAAAGCTCCATGAAGAATTACTCCTCAAGCGCCACAGTGAAGAAAATGCAAAAAAGCTGAATGATGAAGCACTCCTCAGGGGAAACGTGGTGTGAAGAACCCCAAAAGCTGCACAATGAAGGCATCCTCAGTGGAAACACAGTGAAGGAAACATAAAAAGCTGGACGCAGAAGCACTCCTCAAGTCGCAGTGAAGAAAACACCAAAAGCTGCTCAAGAAAGCACCCCTCAGAGGCTGCAATGGAGAACCACCGAAAGCTGAACGATGCAGAACTGCTCAGGGTTGCCGTGATAAGAACACCGAAAGCTGCACGACGACACCCTCCTGCAGGGTCACATAGTGAAGACAACACCGAGAGCTGCACACAGGAGCACTCCTCAGGGGCCATAAGCAGCCCAAAGGCCACGCCTCGCCTGTGTGCCACCATCGCCAGAGTGCCGCAGCCCCAGCACACCCAGCACCATGTCACCCACCCTGCCCTGTGACACCTCTGTTCCATTATGGCCAGGCGCCGCCCCATTGGCTGCCTGCCTTGGCGCCTCAGGGCGCAGCCAATAGCGAGGCCGCTGGCGCTTGTTGCTAGGCAGCATGGAGCTGTGGCACCCGATCGGCGTCAGGAGGCTGCAGGGCAGGGCTGGCCTCCCAGGGCTGAGGCCTGGCGCAGTGCCTGGCAGAAGCCATGAGGCTTTCCTGACACCACCTCCAGCTCTGCCTCGCCTTGCCCCCGGCCCTCCAAGAGGCGCATCTTGGCACTAGGAGCACGCAAACTGCTCCAGCAAGGTGGTGGCAGCATTGTGCAGGGCACACTGACATTGCCCATCAGTCGATCCCTCCTCTGTCCCCGGTGACACAGAGTACACTGCCCGCTTAGCTGTGCTGCCCACAGACATGTAATTGAGTCCTCAGCGTCCTGAAAGGGTACAAACCAAAGCCAGTTCTGTTGACACAGCCCACAGCAGTAAACTCCGTTAAACCATGCACCGTGAGAATGCCCATCTCTTTCTTCCTCACCCAAACTGCCCAGTGCTATGTAGCTTTTGTATCAGCTTCTTGCAGAACTGGATCTTCAATGTTCACACAGCTCTGCAAAGCTTCCGCTCTGCAAACTTTTGAGTCTGTGGACTGTGGAAGGACCAAGGCCCCACTATGCAATTTGCCGTTCGATGTCGTCTTCAAAACCAGGGCTTCTTATCGATGCAAGCCAGGTCTAGAAAGACTGCATCTTCCTCTTTTCAATTGTTAGGGGTAATCCAAGTTTTAGAAGACTGTGGAAACATTGTATTAATGGAGCTGTTACTCCAATATGTTAAACAGAAGATAGAGAAACCTTTCTTCTTTCACAGAATTGTAGGGCTCCTTTCACAGAATCGTAGGGGTTGGAAGGGACATCCAGAGATCATCGGGTCCAACTCCCCTGCCAAAGCAGGTTTCCTAGAGCAGGTTGCACAAGTAGGCGTCCAGACAGGGCTTGAATATCTGCAGAGAGTCCACAGCCTCCCTGGGAAGCCTGTTCCAGTGCTCCGTCACCCTCACTGTGAAGAAGTTCTTTTGCGTAGTGGTGTGGAACTTCCTGTGCTCCATTTTGTGGCCACTGCCCCTTGTCCCGTCCCCACAGACCACTGAAAAGTGGTTGGCCATATCCTTGTGTCTCCCACACCTCAGGTATTTATAGACATTGATAAGATCCCCTCTCAGTCTTTTTTCTCAGGGCTGAACAGAGCCAGGTCTCTCAGCCTTTCCTCCTAGGGGAGATGCTCCCGTATCCTGTCTATGAGCCTCCGCTGGACTCTTTCCAGGAGATCCCTGTCTTTTTTGTACCGGTGAGCCCAGAACTGGACACAGTACTCCAGGTGAGACCTGATCAGGGCAGAGTAGAGGGGCAGCATCACCTCCCTTGACCTGCTGTCCACGCTCCTTTTAACGCACCCCAGGATCCCGTTGGCCTTCTTGGCCACCAGGGCACCCTGCTGGCTCATGGCCAACCTGTCGTCTACCAGGACCCCCAGGTCCTTCTCCGCAGAGCTCCTCTCCAGCAGGTCATCCCCCAGCCAGTACTGATACATGCGGTTGTTCCTTCTGTTATAAATGAAGTCTCAACTCAACCTGAATTTAGTAATAGTTATAAAAGGTATATTTCTAAAAGGTATAAAAGGCAAGTAAACAGCGCTGGGCGTGCGGGGAGTCTACGCTCCACCCACACGCACACACGAACATCGAACATTCTAAATATACAGAACATTGCTTTACATACTAAACCCGAGTCTGCCTATATATATGTACAATCAGAAAAGGTAACAAACAATCCTTTAAGTTCCACGACTTACTAAACTTGCGTACGCCTATACATAGGTACAATCAGAAAAGGTAACAAACAAACCTTTAAGTTCCATGACTTAACAGTCTCCGTTTTCCATTCCTTTTCTTGATTACAAACAACAGTCTCCATTTTCCATTCCTTTTCTTCATTACAACCACCGGAGAATTCCAGGGCTAGTTGTGGGAGCAATATGTCTCGCTTTAAGCTCTTAAGCAACTCGGTCTTCGGGCCTTATGTATCCCATTCTTCCCGCATCGAAGAAAAGCATATCCATCTCCTTCTCAAGGCCAATAGGGCCTGGGTCAAAAGGCACGTCCACGTCACCAGGGGGCAGAACAGCAGAGGCCTTCAATGGCTGTAGCAGCAGAGGGGCCGATGGCATAGCAGTCGGATCATTAAAGGAGCCCGCAGCTCTGGGAAACCACACGTGTCTGACTGTGGTCCCACACAGATCTTTAAGGCCTCAGAGACTGCTCACCAGGTGCCGAGCAATCCCACTGCATCCTTGTCGTTTTTAGTTGCAGAGTCCCATACCTTGACCTCAATTTGGTCCCATATTTCAGGATCGTAAACTGTCCGATTGTTAAGAAGGAGAATAAGCCGTAAGGTTACCAGGACAGTCTTTGTTTCTAAGGACGTATGATTCCCCATAATGCGCAACTGCTTACCAGCGAGGGGCAGCTGAGTGTGAGGCTCTGCTTCTCTCAGCTTGAGCTTCTCTCCAGCTCCGGTGTGCCTGTTTCCAGCGACTTTCAGTACGAGCTTCTTTGAGCTGTTTGCTGAGTTTGGCCGAACCGATCTTCATGAGGCGGTCAATGTGCCTCTTCCCGTCCTGGTCTCCGTTCTGCTTGCCTGTTCCTTTTCATTCCTTCTTTCTGCTTCTTTATTGATGACATAACTTCATCACATCGCGTTGCCTTTTTTTTGTTTGTTTTATCATGGGGGCAGGCTCCCCTCTTATAACCTTCACCCCACAGCAGTCCTTTTCCAAAACAACTTGTCATTGGTCAAACAACTTTGCAAATAACAACAACCGTAAATGCCCAGAAACTTCCATGCCTTAACGGCTGGAGAACAAGCAACCCTGAGACTGCATGGAGTCTCCTGAATCACCCTTCTTTGTTCCTTCTAAACTCTTTTACATTCCTGATGGCCTCATTGTTAAGAGTCTACTGTTACCATTAACCACAGGGTTTGCCGACCCCCATGGCCACACTCCCACATCTCCCCCTTCTTTATTAATATCAACCATCTTCTCGACACGGATTACCACTCCATATATAACACTTCCCAGGTGCAACTTGCTTTTGTTAAATCTCATCTGGTTTCTTCCTGCCCAGCTCTCCAGCCTGTCCAGGTCTCACTGAATGGCAGCACAGCCTTCTGGCGTGCCAGCCACTCCTCCCAGCTTTGTATCATCAGCGTACTTGCTGAGGGTGGACACTGTTCCCTCATCAGTCGTTGATGAAGCTGTCGAACAAGACGGGACCCTGAGCTCGTCACAGGTCTCCAACCGGACTCTGCGCCGCTGATCACCACCCTCTGAGCTCGGCCAGTCAGCCAGTTCTCAACCCACCTTACTGTCTGCTCTTCTGTCCCACTCTTTGTCAGCTTTGTTAGCAGGATATCATGGGAGACAGTAGCAAGAGCCTTTCATTTTTGTTGTGTTGTTGCTTGGTTTTGGAGATACACATCACACTCCGTGATAGAAAAGTTTAGCGCATCAGCATCCCACTGGGAAGACACCAAATGCACTCCCAAAGTCTTTCCCCATCTCCTTAGCACTGGAGGTGCCTTAAGAGGAGAGTGGTCATGGCTGGACCCCTGCAACGCTAGCAAATTCTATGAAAAGTTGCATTCGGCTGAAAAGTAAGTGAATGACATGAACATGATCTCACTATTTGAACTAATGAGTTAAATGTCCACTCCTGCAAAAATACTCCAAGAAATAATCCAATAGGTTATGTGTAGTTAGGCAATCACAACTGAAACTGCAACAAAGTGCCGATGGTGAGAAACAAACAACAAAGCCGTTTCCTTCTCTGACAGCGGAACACCTTGCTCAGGGAAGACCCCCATGTGTTGCCTTCAGAAAGCCTGCGACACCCTCCACCTCGTGCTCCCATCAGCAGGTTGAAGAAGGTGAGAGGGAGAGGCTGACGGAAGACTGCTCTATCCAGAGCATGGGGTCCACTGTGAAATTTTCCACTGAAATTGTGTCCATTTATGAGGATTGTATTTCAAGGAACACACACACCAAGCAGAAAGCATCCAAGGAACCCAGGAAGTGATGCTAAGAACGACCCTTCTTAGGATCAGACTTTTAGGAAACATGGTCTCTAAGGAAAGATTAAACATTGGATTAATGGACTAAGGCTTCAATGTCAAGAGAAGGCAGAACCGAGATGTGGAGAAGGATGCTGCAAATAAAAAGCGAGCAAACTTCTCCTCAGGCCATAGATTTAGGACAAGGAAGAAAGGACTTCAGATGCAGCAAAGGGACTTTAGTTTAGGTGTTACAGTGTGGTGCTTTTACTCGGGTGGGCAGCCGAGTTCCACCACGGCCGCTCTCTCACTTCCCCTCCTGAAAGGGAAAGGGAGAGAAAATACGATGCCAAGGGCTCAAGGGCTGAGATAAGGACGGGGAGATCACTCAGTAGGTATTGTGATGGGCAAAGCAGACTCCGAGGACGGAGACAGTAAGATTTTTCCCCCCCAGTACACCCTCCCCCACGTCCTCCCCCCGAGCGGCTCAGGGGAGTGGGGCCATGGGGGCTGTGGTCAGTCTGTAGCACTTTGTCTCTGCCGCTCCTTGTCGGTCGCTCTCTGCCCCTGCTCTACCGGGGTCTCCTCCGCGGGCTGCAGCGTGGAACCCTGCTCCACCGTGGTACACCATGGGCTGCAGGGGGACAGCATGCTTTGTTGTCCTCACCACAGGCTGCAGGCTCCGGCACCTGGAGCACCTCTCCCCCTCCCTCTTGACCGACCTTGGCGTCTGCAAGGCTGTTTCTCACTCCTCCCTCTCTCCCAGCTGCTCTTCCAAAGCAATTTTTGTTTGTTTGTTTGTTTTTAACCCTTCTTAAATCTGGCCTCACAGAGGCACAAACAACAGCGCTTCTTGGCCTGGCTGTGGCCAGCAGCGGGCCGTTCTCTAACATGGCGGAGTTTCTGGATTCGTCTCGCAGAACCCACCCAGATGCTCCCCCCCCACTACCAAAACCTTGCCACGTAAACCCAGTACATGAGGCAAGAGAACTCAGAAATGGTTTGAAAGAGATTTATAGCAGCATGACAGAACATGGCACCTCCTAGTACAAAAAAGACAGCTCTACATGAAATGATCGGTTGGCAGATTGAAAACAAACAGAAGAATGTGCTTCTTCACATGCCAGGCATAGAGCTGTCGGTCTGGCTGAAGACATGGTAGATGCCAAAAAGCACCTCATTGTAGAAAACACCAAAAGCTGCATGATGCAGAACTCCTTAGCGCCGACTAGAAGAAAACACCAAAAGCTGCATGATGAAGAAGTCCTCAAGGGCCGTAGTGAAGAAAGCACCCAAAGCTGCATGATGAAAAACTTCTCAGGGCCTCAAATGAAAAAAAAAAAAAAAAAAAAAAAAAAAAAAAAAAACACACCAAATGCTAGAAGATGAAGCACTTCTCAGAGGCTGGAAGGTGAAAACAACACCAAAAGCAGCATGATGAAGCTCTCATTAAGAAAAACACGGCGAAGAACTCCAAAGGCTGGATGGCGCAGAACTCCTCAGGGCCAAGTAGAAGAGAACACCACAAGCTGCACGATGAGCTCCTCAGGGCCGTAGTGAAGAAAACACCAAAATCTGCACGACGATGCATTCCTCCGGAGTCCCAAAGTGAAGAGAACCCCAAAAGCTGCACGATGAAAAACTCCTCAGGGACCACAAGGTGAAGAAAACACAAAAAGCTCCACGAAGAATTTCTCCTCATGTGCCACAGTGAAGAAAATGCAAAAAAGCTGAATGATGAAGCCCTCCTCAGGGGAAACGTGGTGTGGGGAAAACCCCCAAAAGCTGCACGATGAAGAGCTCCTCAGTGACGTAGTGAAGAAAATACCAAAAGCTGCTCGAGAAGGCACTCCTCAGAGGCTGCAGTGGAGAAACACCAAAAGCTGCACGATGAAGCTCTCCTCAGAGGAAACGTGGTGAAGAGATCCCGAAAAGCTGAACGATGAACTCGTCATGGGCCGCAATGAAGAATACGCCAGAAGCCACATGCAGAATCACTCCTCGGGGCCTGGAATGAGAAAAGAAAAACACCAAATGTTAGAAGATGAAGCACTTCTCAGGGGCTGGAAGGTGAAAACAATACCAAAAGCAGCATGATGAAGCTATCCTCATGGAAAACATGGTGAGGACAACACCAAAGGCTGGATGGTGCAGAACTCCTCAGGGCCAAGTAGAAGAAAACACCACAAGCTGCTCCACGAAGCTCTCCTCAGGGGCCAAAGTGAAGAGAACCAGAAAAGCTGCACACTGAAGAATTCCTCTGGGTAAACACAATGAAGGGAACCTCAAAAGCTGGACGATGAAAACTCCTCAAGGGCCGTAGTGAAGAACACACCAAAAGCTACACGCAGAAGCACACTTCAGGGGCCACAGGGAGAAGAAACCCCAAAAAGCTCCACGAAGAATTACTCCTCAAGCGCCACAGTGAAGAAAACATGATGAGCTGAATAGTGAAGCCCTCCTCAGGGGAAACGTGGTGTGAGGAAAACCCCCAAAAGCTGCACGATGAAGAGCTCCTCAGCGACGTAGTGAAGAAAATACCAAAAGCTGCTCTAGAAGGCACTCCTCAGAGGCTGCAGTGGAGAAACCCCAAAAGCTGGACGATGAAGCTCTCCTAAAGTGGAAACATGGATCCCAAGAAGCTGAACGATGAAGAACTCGTCATGGGCCGCAATGAAGAATACGCCAGAAGCCGCACGCAGAAGCACTCCTCAGGGCCTGGAATGAGAAAAAAAAAAACACCAAATGTTAGAAGATGAAGCACTTCTCAGGGGCTGGGAGGGGAAAACAACACCAAAAGCAGCATGATGAAGCTATCCTCATGGAAAACACGGTGAGAAGAACACCAAAGGCTGGATGGTGCAGAACTCCTCAGGGCCAAGTAGAAGAAAACACCACAAGCTGCACGATGAGCTCCTCAGTGAAGAAAACACCAAAATCTGCACGACGACGCATTCCTCTGGAGTCCCAAAGTGAAGAGAACCCCAAATGCTCCACGATGAAAAACTCCTCAGGGACCACAAGGTGAAGAAAACACAAAAAGCTCCATGAAGAATTACTCCTCAAGCGCCACAGTGAAGAAAATGCAAAAAAGCTGAATGATGAAGCCTTCCTCAGGGGAAACGTGGTATGAAGAACCCCAAAAGCTGCACAATGAAGGCATCCTCAGTGGAAACACAGTGAAGGAAACATAAAAAGCTGGACGCAGAAGCACTCCTCAAGTCGCAGTGAAGAAAACACCAAAAGCTGCTCGAGAAAGCACTCCTCAGAGGCTGCAATGGAGAACCACCGAAAGCTGAACGATGCAGAACTGCTCAGGGCTGCCGTGATAAGAACACCGAAAGCTGCACGACGACACCCTCCTGCGGGGTCACACAGTGAAGACAGCACCGAGAGCTGCACACAGGAGCACTCCTCAGGGGCCATAAACAGCCCAAAGGCCACGCCTCGCCTGTGTGCCACCATCGCCAGAGTGCCACAGCCCCAGCACACCCAGCACCATGTCAGCCACCCTGCCCTGTGACACCTCTGTTCCATTATGGCCAGGCACCACCCCATTGGCTGCCTGCCTTGGCGCCTCAGGGCGCAGCCAATAGCGAGGCCGCTGGCACTTGTTGCTAGGCAGCATGGAGCTGTGGCAGCCGATGGGCGTCAGGAGGCTGCAGGGCAGGGCTGGCCTCCCAGGGCTGAGGCCTGGCGCAGTGCCTGGCAGAAGCCATGAGGCTTTCCTGACACCACCTCCAGCTCTCCAGCTCTTCCTCGCCTTGCCCCTGGCCCTCCAAGAGGCGCATCTTGGCACTAGGAGCACGCAAACTGCTCCAGCAAGGTGGTGGCAGCATTGTGCAGGGCACACTGACATTGCCCATCAGTCGATCCCTTCTCCGTCCCCGGTGACACAGAGTACGCTGCCCGCTTAGCCGTGCTGCCCACAGACATGTAATTGGGTCCTCAGCGTCCTGAAAGGGTACAAACCAAAGCCAGTTCTGTTGACACAGCCCACAGCAGTAAACTCCGTTAAACCATGCACCGTGAGAATGCCCATCTCTTTCTTCCTCACCCAAACTGCCCAGTGCTATGTAGCTTTTGTATCAGCTTCTTGCAGAACTGGATCTTCAATGTCCACACAGCTCTGCAAAGCTTCCGCTCTGCAAACTTTTGAGTCTGTGGACTGTGGAAGGACCAAGGCCCCACTATGCAATTTGCCATTCGATGTCGTCTTCAAAACCAGGGCTTCTTATCGATGCAAGCCAGGTCTAGAAAGTCTGCATCTTCCTCTTTTCAATTGTTAGGGGTAATCCAAGTTTTAGAAGACTGTGGAAACATTGTATTAATGGAGCAACAACAGTAAATGCCCAGAAACTTCCATGGCTTAAGGGCTAGAGAACAAGCAACCCTGAGACTGCATGGAGTCTCCTGAATCACCCTTCTTTGTTCCCTCTAAACTCTTTTACATTCCTGATGGCCTCATCGTTGAAAGTCTACTGTTATCATTAACCACGGGGTTTGCCAACCCCCACGGCCACACTCCCACATCTCCCCCTTCTTTATTAATATCAACCATCTTCTCGACACGGATTACCACTTCATATATAGCATTTCTATGCTGAGTAATACTATGACAGAGCTTTTTTCATCATGTTTTACATTGATAGATTAAAAATTTTCTCAGCTCCTTCTAATCCTCCCAAATATATTCAAAAGTTCTTCTGGATGTGTTGTAAATCAGACAACGATTTTGCCACAGCTATCTGCTTCTGTTTTCAGTTTCACATGTCAGATGTGTACCAAGATGATCTGTGAAGACTGCACACAAGGAAAAATTTCATTGTAGGATCCCCACCATTTGATAGTCCAGGCCAAAGCATAAACTGTATTTCAGCAAGGGGTTGATACCTTGTTCCACTGGCTTAACAGCTACCCACTTGGACTAACGTCAGCGAGCAGCCCATTCAAATCAGGAACCTGAGAGACACACAGGAGAGTTTGTGTCTCAAAGCAAAGGTGGCAAAAAAAGACCAAGTTTTTGTTTGTTTGTTTGTTTGTTTTTAAACTAAGCTTTTATTTTAACTGAAAATAATATTGCCATTTAAAACTCACAGCTAAAATAAGAACCATGTACATGTAAGATGTCACGAGCAGTCAAAAAAAAAGAGGAGGGGTACTTGAGCTGTTGATCTGATCTCACTTAACACGCAATTGTGTGAGTGATATGGGCACTTTCAAGCTCCCATTCCCACAGGGAGAGGCTGCTACAGAGATTAATTGCAGCTCTGACAGTAGCTTTTGTCCATATGTTGTAGCAGGCTGCATTCTCTTCAGCAAATCTACTTTTTCCTTTATTTTTTTTTTTTTTCATTTTATCTGTTGGATTCCCTGTCTCTACCGTTTTTTTCTCATGCATAACATTCTGAGTAGGGAAAGTTTTTGTTTTAACTTTTGGTTCACTAACCTGAACCTCACATGGTGAGGATCAGGTTGTCAAGCACAGTAAGTGACCTGCTGGATTTAAAACTTTTGTGTTCTTATCTGTTACGTTTGTCTGTCTGGAGTTCTCTGCTCCTCATTGTTTAAGTAAATGGTAATACTACTGAAAGTCTTCCAGATTATTTAAAATAGATACCTTTTCACTTTCTAGTTCTTTCAGTTTATCAGAAGGGTTTAAGACCATCTGGTTTAATATTATTATATTTTTTCTTCTCCTGCAAATGTACAGTGTCCGTTGTTCCAAGCAGCTTGTTTGGGATTTAAGCACACTGATGTACCTTGTTCTGCCACAGTGAAAAACAGGAATTCAAGGCCAGAGAATTCCAGGCCTGATCACCTGGGAGCTGTTCTCCCCTGCTACAGTCTGTGTCCCCACTGAGGGCTTCTGCTGTTCTTTCTCTGATCTTTCAAGTGTAGAAAACATGCAAACTCATCATTAGCAAATTCAAATCAAATTAGCAAAAAAAAAAATATTTCCTACGTATAGACTATGCACAGACTAATGCATTTTTGTGTGGCCATGTGATGGTTTTACTTGGGTGAGCGACCAAGCTCCACCACAACCACTCTCGCACTCCCCTTCATCAAAGAAAAATGGGGAGGAAATATGATGAAAAGGGCTCACGGGTTGAGATAAGGATGAGGAAATGGCACGGTAATTATTGTGACGGGCAAAACAGACTCAGCACAGGGAGATAGTAAGATTTATTGCCTATTACTAACAAGCTAGAGAAGTGAGAAACAGAGGAAAGAAACCAAAAACACCTTCCCCCCTCCATCCATCCTCTTTCACCTCCTCACCCTGAGTGGCTCAGAGGAATGGGGGAATGGGGGTTATGGTCAGTCTGTAGCGTTTCTTCTCCGCTGCTCCTTCTCGGTCACTCTTGTCCCCTGTGCTGTGGGGTCCCTCCCACGGGATGCAGTCCTTGCTTAACTGATCTGGTGTGGGCTGCCCACAGGCAGTAGCTCTTCCAGAACTGCTCCAGATATGGGTCCGTGTCATGGGGTCCATCCCTCAGGAGCACACTGCTCCAACCTGGGTCCCCCACGGGCAGCAGCTCCTGCCAGGTCACCTGCTCCTGCGTGGGCTCCTCTCCACGGGCTACTGGCCTAGAATCTTCTCCAGCACGGGTCTTCCAGAGGCCGCAGCCTCTGTCAGTGCAGGTCTACCTGCTCCACTGTGGTCTCCTCCACAGGCTGCAGGGGGACAATCTGCTCCACCATGGACCTCACCACAGGCTGCAGGGGACTTCTGCTCCGGCACCTGGAGCACCTCTCCCCCTCCTTCTTCACTGACATTGCTGCCTGCAAGACTGTTCCTCACTCCTCTCACTCTCCCAGATGCTGCGTGTGGTGCAGTGTGTTTTTTGTTTTTTTTTTTTTTTTTTTTTCCCTGTCTTAAATATGCTCTCTCAGAGCCGCAAACAACATCACTTATTGGCTCGGCTCTGGTCAGCAGTGGGGACCTTACCTAACATGAGGCAGCTTCTAGATCCTTCTCACAGAAGCCACATCTGTGGCCCCCTGCTACCGAAACCTTACCAAGTAAACCCACTACAGGCCATTCCCTGTGGTATGTCCAGGCTATTAAAGTAGGTATTAAACCACCTTCTATCAGTCAGAACTCAATTAAGGAACAGCAGGGCAACCCACATCAGGTCCTTTCATGTCCATCACTGTAGCAGCGAAGTCAGTTACCTACTGCTGATGGTGCCAGATACAATTCTTCCCATTGAGTTCAAAAACACAAGGTCAGGATCAATGGAAAGCATATGCAGCTGAAAACTCACAAAACAGAGAGAAGAGACAACATTATTTGAGTCAGCAATATTTAAATCAATATAAGGCCTTTTTAGCACCTATCCACTGTCTTCTTTCATCAGCTTCCTACCTGGATCCCACTTGGCTGCATGGAGGGTGTTGAATGTACTTTATTTCAAAGATAAAGGATTCATTGTAAACAGGAATTGAGAGGGTGGGAAAAGACAGAAGAAATAGTTTGAAACATTGTGTTTACCATGTTTGACAAGGAACAAAACCCTGCTTTCATGTGCAATGTTGTTCTTATCAGACACTCCAGGCTATTTTCAATTTCAATTACTGGCACTTTTTTTTTTTGTCTTTAGTTCCTTTATGGATAGCTATCAACTTCTACAACAGTGATGATTCCTTGTTAAAGCAGACACCTGAGTTAAACTTGGTTATATGGTACAGTATTTCTGCTTTGCTGAAAGTTCTGAAAAGCACAATAAAAAGATATGTTTATAAACATCAAAGTTACTATGCCGTGCCCTGCTTTTGTTTTCTATTTCTGCACAGAGACGTGTCCATATGTCAAGTATCTGGTAAGGTTAGTTCCAGGCTAGCTACCTTCTAATTCTTCTCTGTGTCCCTTTCAATTTTTAAGCAACGTAAACTAGGAAGCCAAGATGGAGTTTATATTCTATATTGCATTAATGTTTTTAAATAATTTCCTCCACTGAAGGTAAACTCTAATACCCTACTCTATTCTATAATTCACCTGCTGGTGAATTTGTCCATAAATTAAGTAATCAGTGAAATAAGTATATGGAGATGAGCTTATCTGTGAAAAGCCAAATAGGCTGCTTTCAAAGATAGGAGTTGAAAATTCAGTTAACCTTTGATTCTGGCCACAAATATGGCTAAAAGATGAGAGAATTTCCTTTTGAATTGTTTTTCATTGCAAAAGCTGGGAGGAAGAGGGTTCTTTCTGTATCAGAAAGTGAAAAATGTGATATTTGGAAAGAGGTTAGGTTTAAAAATAGACATGAGACCTTAAGGAAAGGGGAGTGCTCACTCTGTAACCTAGAAACTGAAATCCCTGAAGAAGTATCCACTACAGCAGGATGTGAAAAGAAAGAGAAATTTAAAAATCCAGCAAAATAGGCAGAGTAGACTTCCTAAAAATGAATAATTACAAATAAAGTAGGAATAATAGACTCTATGGCTCCTAGCACATGTGGTCCTTTCTACTGAGGAATTCTGTTTGGAGATATTTTTTTCATGATTGAAAATAACTGTCTCTCTGTATGTCTTTGAAAAATATAACAGGATTTATAAACTCTTAACATACAACTAAATTGCTTGCATACCAGAATTTCATGGTGAGAATGCAAACTGTATGGTTCTGGGGCTTATTTTATATATTCTAGAAAATGGGTCATCCTGCTACTGTTCTGTGCTTAAAATGTTGCAGAGGATATACAGTTTTAGTTTGTAACATAAAAATCAGATCATCCCTTCCTATGCTTCCATTAATGTCAAAGTGAGCTCAGTATGTAGAATTTGTCAGTAAAATTTGGCTGGCATATCTGGCAATCTCAAGGATGTGTAGCGGTTTAGTGAAGTGTAGAAACCCTCCTTTTCCTTGCTCAGTGCGTGTAGTGGCCAACTCAAACTTGCAATCTGTGTACTTGCTGCTGACGGCTGTTGACAGATGATGCTAAGACAGGAAAAGTGTTTAATGCCTCTTTTTCTTGCAGAATCCTGTGGTTGCTGTATTTAACTTACAACTCCAATTAAAATAAAGTTTTCTAGTACCATACCTTTTCCTAAACAACTCTGTTTATCCTTTGTGTTGTGCACAATCTCTAAATCGTGTAACTTCCTTTTCCTACGTCAACTTGCTTGTTGATGCTACAAACTTACAAAAACAGGCAACAGAATTCTGCAGCTTTACCTTGCCTAGCAAAGTAATTTTTAGGCATTTTAACAATTCTGTCAATTCTGTTCTCTGGTGGGCTTGTTTCATCTGCTCATTTGTTTCTTTGTTGTTGTTGTTGTTGTTTGTTTGTTTGTTTGTTTTAAAGAAATATTCAATGAAGATAAAATGGAAAAAAATAAAAAATAAAATGTGGGAAAAGGGTCATGGATCATGACAGGAACTGAATGTACACCTTTATGCCCAAGTGACTGATTCCCCAGGTCAGGGTTTTCCTGGTATGGGATGAGAAGACTCTTGGACTATGTCAGTTTTCACAGATCAGAAAGTGCACAAAATGTAAGAGATCGTATTTCTGGTTTCACTGATCAGACTCATGTGTTGGTTGTCCTGCCTTTCTTAAAAAACAGACAAACAAACAAATAAACAAAAAAACCTGCATAGATAACAACTAAATAGATGTCAATATTAAAGAGGGTGCTGCTTGCCAGATTTTTTTTTTTCCCAAATGTAGCACACTTACATTTGTTTTTCTTGCTGAATTAAGTGTGGGGTAAGAGAAGAATCTTTGTCAAACACAACCCAGCTCCTTAGGTCAATAGAAATAAATAAATAAATGCAGGCAAATAGAAGATCCTGATTTTTATGTCAAGGTAGCAGAAGTCTGGATTCAGGTTCTGTTTAAATGACGTTTATCCAATAATGAAGACCAGGCAGAATGATGAATGTGCTTCAGCGTGCCTGTGCTGAAATAGGTTTATAAACAAGCACCTGCCATAAATCACAAAAACGGCTTTGTCAAAAGTAACTAGAGACCAGATGCATCTTTATAATTACCTGTGACACCCTTTGTCCTGCTTTCATATCCTCTGCTCCTCACTTAGATAATCTGTTTTATTTTACTTGTGGTTTCAGTGATTTGCATTCTCTTTTGAAACCTCGACTGATGTCTGGGAAGCTTCTCGAAAGTCTCTAACAATTGCTTTAGAGGTAGTAAAAATTTGTGAGGTTCATTGGTTAAATGCTGCAAATCATTTTTTTCCGGAGAGAAAATGAAACTACTCACTGGTAGTTTTACAAGAACTTTGACAAATATTTTCCCAGAGCAATTATTTTTATTCGCTTGTCTTCTGGAGTCTGTTCACCAGGAAGGGGAAACGTCATACTTGTTTTCTTTGGCTACATCTCATATTCAGTGTTATGGGGGTGGTCTCAACTCATGAAGGTAATTTTCATTTCTAATTAATAAAGAATTGTAGAACTCTCATGAATATTTTTGTTCTTTTCATTGTCCTTTTGAGTTGATCTTGCAGTGTGAGACTAACCAGTAGTTTGCAGTTCCAAGTAAAGAGTTGTTTCTTGTTTAGCTTAGAGAGGGCTGGAATATGAGTTCCGTCTCTCTCTTAGTCTTTGCTAATTTTTCTACCTTATTGTGTTATCAGGCATCTAGAAATAGCATTAATGCAAACAATGTTAGGCACAAAGCAGGCATCACACAGGAAAGGAGATTAAAATAAAAGAGAATATGAAAGCTTGGAGGTAAATGCTGATTGAATTTGACTTTTTAAAATGTTTTTCTATTTCCTACTGTGGCTACCATGCTTAGCTGATGTACAATCACAGTAATGTGTTCCTTCATATTGGTTTACAAAAGAGCTTTGCAGTAATCATGGAATAGAAAGCGCAGAGCTAGACAATAAATGTGTCTGCTCTTAGGTCAGCCCATTTAATTTCCTTTTCAAATCCAATTGTTCACCTGCTGTGCTTATTAAATATAAGCATACTGTCTGTATTTGAATACACTGTCTGTGCTACTTTGGCACTCTCTACCTATTGCTTTGCCATTACTGATGCAAGTTGCCTCTGAGGATGATAGCAAGAATATGAATGCATGGTCTTTTACTTAAAATGTTGCCCACAGTTATTTATTTTCTGTGGTTTTTGTTTGTTTGTTTTGTTTTTATCTCTTCTCTCTCCCCCCACTGTCATGATGAGTGCCAGGACATTCAATTTGGTGGATTTACTTTTTAACTGTAAGTTCAGCTTCCCGGTGCCTACCGCCCGTATATTAAAACATCTTTCTAATAAATCTATTGCTTCTGGTCACCTTAAGAGTCTACCTCTACATGGAGTAATTCCAAGTAATTCATTATCCTCTCTGACCCTTCTTGTGTGATTACATTTTATGGTGATAATGGGATTATGGCTATTTAATTCTTTCTTTTCACAACAGGAATGAATGAATCTCAAGTACCGAGAATTAAAAACATGATTGGATGTAAACTAACAGTGTTGCTACCATGACATAGGCTGACCAAATCCTGTATCTTATCTGTAATGAAAATAGCACTCACGCAGGCAATCACTTCACCTGGCAGATTATTCCTGCTCAGTATTTTTTCCTTTTTTTTTTTTTTTTTTAAACTCTCAGTTCCTTAAAAAGATTATTTCTCTCCAGGGCATATACATGAGAACCCCAGAACAAGTCCCATAGGGCAGAAATAGAGCATGTTCTTCTGCAAATTCAATCAAATCACCTAGGACAGAGCCCAGACAAGCACAGTCAGTAGCAAGGAGCCATGGCCATGGTCCTGTCAAAGCAGGAGGATTCATCCTGGCTGTGAGGGAGGGCCCATCTTTACAAATCCACTACATGGAAAAAATTCTTAATTCCCTGTCTTTTGTGCAAGGCTTTGTGTGTGCTTCCCTAGCCATAGCAAAATACGGACCTTTTCATTTTCCTCTAAAGAAATCATCTCTTAAATACAGAAGATGAGATGAGTTAGCAGTTAATCCAATCAGCAATCAGTATTAATTCAGTTTCAGAATGGGTCTCTTGCTGATGTAGTAAAACCACAAGGACTAGCAGCCCTTTTGTTTCTGTCCTTCAGGATTTAATGGTCATTGGGAATTGCCCTGAACCAAGAGTCTGTCACAGAAACACATCCAAAGCTCAAAGTTACATTGAGTTACCTTTTTCGCACTTCAGATTTCAATGAGGGAATGCAGGATAGAAATAGATCAGTAAAATGAATGCTGTCTGACCATTAGCTACAACTCATATTTCAGTACATCTGAAAAGCAATATTAACGTGCAGTTTTAAAGGATGAACACTGAGTAGCATTCCAGTTTTAATTTGGTTTATTCAGATGCAGGTTTGTGTTCAAATTTGCAAATCTTCTATTTATATTTATGAAGTCTGACTATATGGATCCAATTTAGCATGCATCATGCATACCCTGAACTTTCTACCACTACAAAATAACATGACGATCTCACTCCTAACTGCTCTTTAGAGCAAGAGATTAGCTGCATGGTGAAAGTTTCTCTGTTGTCTTCTAATGACCAGTAGTGTTCTTTATTCAGTGCTATCAGCAGAGTCCTGTAGTACCAGGCCAAGCGTTACACTAAACTTATTCTAAAATGGTTTGAAGAATGTTTAAGTCACTGTACATAAACTGATGTTTCCTGTGTGTCTTCTTATACATATGGGTGTGGTACATGTTGTTCTGTGTAACCTTTTTGTTTGGCAGGAGAATAAGATTCCTTGCAAACATGCTTGATTTTCTTACTGTAAGACTATTCTGTTTTTAATCTAAGTAAAACATAAATATTTCTTTTTCTTCCTAGAGCTTTCCGTTGGGTCTTTCTGAGCTCTAGTGCAGCTAGGCTCCTTGTAGCTGAGATACCTATTATAGATTTAGGGATATGGGATGTGTAGGTAAGCTGCTGCTTATGACTAAAGCAGTCCTAAAGCAAATGTATAAAACTACATTACATAAGGTGGGGGATTCTTGAGTTTAACCAGAATATATTAGAAAATAGAGCACACTTTGCTAGTCACAAGTGATGAATTCAACTAAAAAAAGCTATGGAAATGATATATTAGCATGCTTTATGTGCCTTCCTGTGCTTTCCTTGGTTGATTTTAATCGGAAGTTAATTTATCCAAAGCACACCTCATCCTATTCCTGAGTTGCCTCCCCAGGCTTGTTTCTCCTGGGAATGGATCTCATTTAAGTCATGAATAAAAAATACCCGATTTCCTTCATAGGGCTTCACTCCCTACAAGTTTTATATATTCATGTACGTGTATATAAATATGCATGTATGTATGTATATACACTTATGTGTATGTATTATACATATAAATAAAGACCTTGATAGTCTTTATGATACAGATTCAACTTCTGCTAAGTTAATATAAGCACTTTTGACCACTAAAATTTTATCCTGTATTTGGGGCTCTATAACAGAACACAGAATACGTCCATGTTTCTTCACTTATTTTCTTTAGGCTATGTATTTCTGTTGTTTTAATGGAATTATTCTTTTTTTGTTTTAGATTAATAACTAATGATTAATATCTTTAAAATGTATAGCCATTAGGGACATGGCATTGCAGTATTGATGAAGTCACTCAAATGCAATTTTTTTCTCTTCTTTGGTTGTATTGATAAAACCACACTAAAGAAAATAATTAATCTATACATATATGTGTTCCTTTGCCTTTATTGTTCTGTGATTATCTGCATTATGTATTTATGCTAGCTATGAAAAAAACTGCAATTTATCCTGACTGTAAATCCAGTCTATTGAAGAGACATATTTACCAGAAACAGATCATTTTGCAGTAACTAACTGGTTTATGTGAGTGTACAGGTAGATGTGGTACACTTGCAAGAAACTTCCATACTGGTGCTACACAATCTTTACACAAAGATTTCCAGGAAAGACAGGATATTTATCAGGGAGAGTTCTTTGTAGCTTGGATCTTTAAGCACAACTGTTATTGAAACACAGATGACAATCTATTCCTCACCAACTGCTTGTTTCTAACAGTAATGCCCTTATGGGCATTAGGGATGAATCTTTCCGATTAACCAGGTCTTACCTAAAGAAAAAAAGAAAAAAAAAAAAAAGAAAAAAAAATGTGCTTAACCTTACATATATATGACCATGCTTAACAGATTCCCATCCAAGTTCAACACCATGCATATACTAAATGATTTGTTTTGACTGGCCTGTTCTCATGGCATTGTCTCATAGAAAGGCAGTATCTGGGCAGAGTGGGTGGTTATGCCAATTACTTATGGAAGCATGATACAGTATTTTAGTTTTGTGCCTCAGAACTGTGCATATGCCATGTAGAATATGAATTAAAAAAAAATACACTTTGCAGCAGAGGGAACCATCAAACCCAAGTCTCAGAAGTTCTCTGGTTTTCTTAGAGACCATATTTGCATAGTATATTTTTTTTATAACATTTAAGTTTTTCTTCATGTTTTGTTGTTGGTGGTGGTTTCCTTAGTTTTGTTGTTATGTTGTTACAGTGTAAGGTTCTGGTTTAGTAACTATGTTCACCACAAACACTTTTTTTAATTAATGCCTTCACCAAATATTTATGAGGATTGGGAGAGAATATGTAAACTGGGCTCTGTACGATAAGTTAAAAGCCTGCTACACTGCATGCAAAAACACAGAAGCCAAAGAGCTTTGCAGCAACTCTACACAACAACAGTGATGCTTGCAGTATTATCATGGTATGTGAGGAATAAAACCGAAAAATAACAAAACTATTTTAGGATTATTACGTTCTTTTGTATTGTCTCTTGTCTATGCTGCATATTACCGGGAGATATCACTGACATAATTCATAGTTTAGAATCCTTTTATATGTACTTGCCAGCAGCATCAAAATTCTCTGGAATACTTTTGCAGGAGGTAGGAGCTTCCTAGCACAAGTTAAAAAAAAACAGGGAAGATTTGTAATTGATATGAGTTTTACTGGTGAAATTGGAGTTTACAAAGGAATTATAGGATAAATCAATAAAGGATTGATCTGACAGTTTTAAAAACTCCTAAGTTTCGATACAAATTATCCACATACAGTTCTTTGTAAGAAATATTTCAGTCTTATTATACAAGGTAGAGAAGAGAGGAGTTGACCTAAACAAATCCCTTAATGACCTGTAATCAACCCAGTCCTCTGATCTTCATGTCATTTTTGTAAAGGAATACAGGGGATAAGTTGTTGCCGTTTCTGATGAGGAAAGGTGCCTGTTGGTCTTCTGAAAAATCTAATGTACATGCTGTTAAAAGAAGAGTAGATCTGTGGTAAAAGACCATGATTTGTGACAGCAGATTTGTCAAATATTCCCAACCTGGAGAAATCAGTTTCTTTGTTAAACTCTAGCAAGATAATATAGAGGTTTTGATTTACTTTACATGTGCTACAGTGTCCTAGTGTCATCCTAGGACATCAGCTTCCCTTTGAGTGGCAGCTTTATCGGTACAAACATCTGCATAGCACCACCTACATTTCAAAGCCTTTCACTAGCAGCTTTATGTAATAAGGGTATGATAAGCACATATATTTTTGCAAATTGTCAGGCTCTGCTTTGTTCTTTGTGGCATCTTGTTCATGTGACAAGCTTAGTGGAGGCAAGTTTTATATAAAAGCTGTTTTAAAAATTTAACTTTGAACTTTCCATGTTGTCTTTCAAGGTACATGCAAACTCAAGGCAATGATTTCTCCCACTGGAAAGTTATTCTGAATTCCACATTACATAAGACTTACTCTTACCTTAATGGTTATTTTCTATGCATAATTTTCTAAGACCCCACAAAATCGTCTCTGCAGTTTAGCATGAACCACTAATATTTGCTTCAAGTTGTTTATATTTATTAAAAGTTACTTTATTACGAGCACAAAGTTTGGCTATAGCCCCAGCATTTCCCCTTTGGTCTTTCACATTTTAAACAAAAGATTCATTTACCTCTGGATTTCATTGATGCTTGCATATTTTTAGCTTCTACTTTATCTGTGTTTCAAAGTGTGTTTTGAAGAGGGAAAGACTGCCAATGAAGATTTTTTTTATTGATTGTAAGGGAAGTAAAGGGTGTTTCTTTGCTAACTCAGTTACAAACCCTCCACTAGTATTTTCAAATAGCCTTTAAGCAACTGTCAGCCATTCGCCTGTGAAGAAAGACTTCAAGTTTTGTCACGCAATTAGTGAGTGTTCAAAAGGCCACAGAATTCACAGGCTGAGCTCTGCCATGAAACTCTGTACAGGCAATTCTTTCTTAGCATACCTGCAAAAAAGCTACCACTTAGGTAGAAGGACTCAGAATAAAATTAGAGAGGAGATGCAATAATAAAGTGTTATTTTAAGGGGACTCAACAATATTAGGAACTTGCTTAGATGCCCGAATAAGGAGCTTAGTTTTAAAATATATCCTTATATATATCCATATATATATGCCTTATGACAATGTTCCTGAGCATATATGGACAAACAATGCACCCACAAATGACACTGTTCCTTCAGCCCTGCCTAAGTGTACTTCTGAATTAACTCCGTTACTATGGAAAGATCTTCTTTGAGTGTGGATTATAATGAAAATGCTATGCAAAATTTTGGTCTTCATTCAAACCTCAGATCATTCAAACTTTATTTTCCAAGTATTTGTCCAGCAGACCTCAGTTCTGGAAGTAATTTCAGTAACTGTCATTTGGCAGGTACCTGGCAGCTCATTAATTGTTGCTTTTAACTTTAATGTGGAAAGGATTTCCTTAGTGAAATATCTGTAAGTTTTTCTTTTCTCCTTCACATGAGAATTTCTTACCTTTTTTTCGCCAGTTGTTTTACCACTGTTAGTTTTTCTGAAAACGGCTTACACTTTTTCTGCTATAAAACTGATTCTTGACCCTCCAGCCCTTATGTGCTGTGCTAAAATTGTTCTTTGGAAATAAAGATGCTACTTTAGTGATGGTATGTCCATCAACTTCTGCTTTCTTCCCGTTCCACAAAAACTAAAGACAAATGGGAGAAAATCTGGTGAACATTTTTATGATTGTTCATGAATTCCTCAGCATTATGGCAATTTGGTAAAAGATTGACCATAGTCATACTGAGGGGCAAACACTGTCATAGGTTCTAGACTATAGAAAATATCTTGGCATAAATGGAAGACATATATTGTTTACTCAAGCATGAAGGTAAGCTTTCAGGCCTGCCATCCTTACCAAGATCTCCTTGAAATACTTCTGTCTGTTAATAGTTATTACAGCTTCTTGTTCTAAGATATTATTCATTAACGAATGTTTATCTAAAATTGGCCTACAACTTTGTTAGTGTATTATTTGTTATTGTAGTGTTTGGTTCATACAATGAAGCAGATTTTTTTCCACTGTGGGGTTGTTCAAAAGAAACATACTGTCTTCCTGGTAGGCATAGAGCTCTGTGATTGTCAATAACTTGATCTCCTGTAAGAAGATCCTAATTAAGCCATTCAATTATTTTACACAACAGAGAACAATATTAGAGAATTTAGTGCTGTTTTCCAGACAGGTGCATTTATACACACAGATATGTACACAGACACATCCACGTCCCCATGCATCCTTGCTCACCATTTGTGAACTATTTTCTTTCTAATAACTAATAGACTTTGGCATCTATTGCATCAAATAAAGTAATGGAAAGATTTGTGTGGATAATTCTCATTATCATTAATGGTCATTTTAATTATCACATGTCTCAATGAGATGAAATAACCCTACAATGCTGAAGTATCTCTAGTCTTCTAGTGAGTTACCCGTATGTGAACTTCCTAAATTATTAATTGGTGCCTCTCATTATTTAGTTATTTTAACAAGTCTCATCTAATATCTAATTAGTCATATCTAATTTTCTTGAAGTCCTGCTGCTGCTATTCTCTTCTTCCTTCAGTAAAGGGCAAGTGCATTGACAACAGCATCCCAAATCCTATTCATGATAAATAGCTGTAAATCAAGATTAATTCCCCTGGTAACCTGCAATTTAATTTTACTCTTTGAGTATGAATGTATTCATCATGCTCATGTGAAGAACCAGCCTCTGATTTGTAACTCTTCATTGACTTTTCCTGTATCATGCTGAGGACTGTGAAATCATTTAAATGTATTATGAAGTTTGTATTGTATTGAATGATAGTAACAACTGATGTTATAATTTCAACACAATCTTTTTAAACAGTGAAAGATCAAATTAGAAACCCTCAGAAACCAAGACAATTACATATATTATCACTAAGTACTGTCTAGACTGATATTTCTTTATTTTCTACTATAAATAGAAATAGAAATCTAGTAAGTAATCACACAAAAAGAGATTTCACATTGTTCTTAGTTTAAAGTTGCCACCAATTCTTAAAACTTTTGTTTCAGTCTTCTCTTTGTAGGATAATATTCTCTGCACAGAAATGCATTGTGTAGTTTTAGTGGCAAGATTGCACGTGCTTGTCCTGGCCACTTTAGCTGGTTTTGAATTATGAAAAGTGTTAGTGTCTAATTAGCTCCTCTGATCCAGGGAGGTGCCAGTGTGGCCAATGGAAGCATGCTGGAAACATCACGATTTATGCTTAGCAATTGAGTGGCTCTTCATTTTTTCTTCAATCTTTTATTTCCTATTGTACTGGCCTTATTCGTGCCCGGGTTTCTTTTTCTAAAGCCCTTGAAGTCTCCATAGGCTAAAAGCCTATGACCAGTATTTCAGGGTGATAAAGGGCTATCTCCTATGGTGAAGCTAGACTTAATTCTCTTGCAAGCTGTCTTGAATATTTGTTCTTCATAAATGCAGTGCCGTTTCTTTGTTCTAAAAGTGCCTTTTTGAATAAATATGATATCGCATTTAGAGTAGTGGAAAGGTGAGAAAAATAATCTAGACCACAAGACAAAACTATTTCCTGATTTTTCCCTTTTAAGTAATCAACCATGAAGTCTTGACATTTCTAACAGAGATATTGTGTGTTACAAGTCTCAAACTAAAAAAAAAAAAAAAAAAAAATCCATCAAAATAAATAAGGCAGTTCATAACTCAGGCTTCCTTCTGCCAGGTAGACAGATAACATTAGAAGGTGTACATGCAGATCAATTTTTTCAAGGTTAGCTTCAGAAAAATGAGAACACTGGATATAATTGAGAAATATGTAGACTGAGAAAAATATGGCATCAGTCAATTTTAATATTTTCATACTGATGGTCATACAGTTCAGTATCTAAACAACAAAGTAGTATTTGTATTATCTTGTCCTTTATCTCCTTTGCTCAGTTGTTTTCCAGACCATCATTAAACAATTACTGTCTTTTTTGCTCCTTCACAGCTGAAAATAGAAAGGAGAACCTGGGCTCCAGAAGGCCCACAATTGCTTACGCATGGATGTAGATAGTAATCCTTCTTTCATTTATTAATTGTGTCACAGTGACATGAAAAAGACATGAAGAAAGAACTGTTTTCTGTCACTTCAGAAATAAAAATGCGAATACCTTTATTACAGACCTGGTTTCCAGAGAGCTTGAGCATCACAAGAAAGGTTCAAATAAGGTGGCAGTAGTCTGTTTCTTGAAAGTAAGTCTGTGGCAGGCCTGCCTGGTGACATAGTACAGCGTTTGGTTCGGTGAGTTTGGGAGCTAGCAAATAGGGACAAACTAACAACAGATCATATTATTAAGGAATAATAAGGAAAGAGGATAAAACAGCTGCATCCTTTGAGCTGCATTTGGCCATAGGAAATTAGCAGATTTGTTGTCTAAGAAATCAGAATGAAATTTGTTAGTGATTACTCTGCTCTACTGTGTTCAACTTTTTGAGAGACTTCTGCCATGGAGGTCCTAAATCAAAAGGATTATATCTACAACTGAGCCTAACAAGAAGAGTTTTCAAAAGTGGTGGATTACACAGCTGCTTAGCCTTCTGTCTTTGGTTCAGGACTTTCACATCTTCCTCTGCCTTTTTTTTGACAGCAGCACGACATGAAGTCTTAGAAGTAAAGCGTCCTGTGTAAAATTGCTTTACATTAAATGAAATCCCCTTATTTCTGATTCGTGCTCTTAGGATGCATTAAAGAGCTGAGATACTGAGCAAGTCACTGCTTCATTTAATTACCCACAGACCTGCTGACATAAGTGCACCCATACCCACAACTTGCAAGGTTCAGATTTGTGATCTGCTGTTGACAATGAGATGATTTTTGTTATTGCATCTGTCATCTGAGACTAGATTAGATAAACAGTTGGTCTAGAAATGGCAACTGAATCCAAATGTAGAACACTCCTTATCTCTCTTATAACGGTTTCCCTAAACATTTTGTGTGTACAAGAAGATTTTTTTTATCCTGTTTGTATGTACACCCATCCATGAATTCCTAGAGGACTGGTAAATATGTGTGAATTTGAGAAACTCTAATTTTTGAACTATTGTGTCAATTTTTTCTTCCTGATTCATCTTTAAAGCTTTGGCCGTATCTTTTACTAACTCCTAACAATTACCATAAGAATATTAAATTAGTTAACATAAGTAACACCTTTTTCATTATTGTTAGTATGCTATTATTTGTATTATGATAGTGGCTAGAAGTCCTGCTTAGTAATGCAGACATCGTTAGGCTAGATATACTAACAATTCAAAATAGAAGACAGCTCAATTCAAATCTAATAAACAAAATCAAAGCCAAAACCAACACTTTTAATTTCTGGAAAATAATCGCCAATATCCTCCTGTCATGTCACCTAATGTAGCAGGTTTATAATGATCTTTGCTGGAGCTTGAACTGTGCTGATAAAATGTAACTCATAAGCAGTGGTACAGGTTTGTTTCTTTCTCCTCACAAAATAAAGGCAGCTATTATCAAGAGGAGGGCTTGAAGAAATTTAAGCTATCTCCCAAGAGCTACACATTTAATTTTAAAGGAATAAGCCTATTAGAAATATTCAGTTTAGATGCTTTCAATTTCTCTTTTTACAGAGCCTCTATAAACCATACAAAGGAAAAAGGCTTATTTAGATATTTACTAGTGCAGACTTCAGTACAAACTTGTTGTATCACATATATATATATCATCCTACTACTAGTTCTAGTTATTCATTCATGGTTTTAGACGTAAAGGTTATTCTAACTTCCTAAATGGCACCTCTGAAATCGTCAGTTGTCTCACTCCCTGACAGCACAACTGCTGGTGGTGGGAGTGTGCCCAAATCAAGCTGCAAGCATGTCTGTTCCAAGTAGCTGCTGTATGCCCAACAAGGAACCAGTCATAATATCCTTTGGTAGAGAAGTGGTGCAAAATGGGGAGGAGCAATAGTTAAATAAGTAAATAAATTATTGAAAGAGAAAGAGAAAAGTAAAAGTGCATCTGAACTTAACACACACAGAAAGTTTTTGTGGTATTCACCCAGCTCTGTGCTTGGAATCTCTAAATCAAATTAAAGAATTACCTCAATTAATACCTAGCTGACAGCATAGCTGAACTAGGCAAAACATTAGTATATTTTAGCAAATATTTTAGCAAAACTGTGCTTTCTGGTGTATAATTAATTCCAGTGGTTCCCTCCAGCCTTCCAAGAGGTCGGTAAAGAAACAAGAAATGTAGCTACAGGGTTTTTCTGCCTGGAGGCATATATCATCAGAGCATACCCCTTTGTAGCTCTGTTTCAGATAGCTAGACCAACAGAAGTCTGTATTGTAGACCTTGTGTAAGTAAAAGCTTCCTAACAATGCTACCACCCAAACACTCAGGACTTTTTAACCCTCCCTGAAGAAAATATTGGTTCCTTTTTAAAGTAGCTTCAAAGGAATAAGCAATATGTAACATTCAAATGGAAAAGCTTGTCCGTTTGAGAGTATGTAAGAGCTTCCTATTGACTTTTCTTCCTTTTGATTCCACAAAAAGGGTCAGTCTTTTCTTCTACTTCATTGTCTTTGACAGAGACCTGCAGATTGCAGGGAACCACACTGCCTACAGCTTGCCCAAAGGGATCACAGCAAGACAAAGACTTAAACTGAGTCCAGTTTAGTTTCTTATAACAAGCTTTTTGGAGTATTAAAGCCTCTGGATCTGTTTTCCTGCTCAAAGCAGGTTCAGAAACTACTGCTTGTTGTATGTTCTAGGGACCGTGTGCATAATATGAGAGAATAAAATATCATATGGTGCTCTGCTATGAGTGAACATGAGGGAGTTCTCTTTTGATTCTTCCATTTTGCTTTCTCCTTAGTACACAGATAATTAATATTTGTAGTTAATATTGACTCAACAGATGGAACAACTTGTTTAAAAAGAACCTCAAAATATGTCAAATTTCGGTTTACTCTTCAAAAGCACATATTCTTGCAAGTTATCCATAAACTATTTCATGTGAGATATTGGGATCAAAAGATAAGAGCCCAGAATTACTCTTTTCCTAAGTTAGGGTGCTTCCCACTAGCCAGGACTACACAAGCATACTTCCTCTTCTTCATCCCCTCTTTTCCCCAAAGTAGCCTTCATTCCAGCTTGCATAGCTACTGTGTCTCAGCAACAGGAATGAAAAAAATCTGTTATCTATATTTCTTTTGTGCTACATTAGTGTACGTCAGTGTAGTATGAAACTTCAGCATGTATTCTCATTGGGCTTAGAATGCATGTATAAATTGAGTCCTCTTCCAAGGTACATTAATTGAAGCAATATATTCTCTTCCACAATATAATATATAAGCTATTGCATACAATATGTAGAGAAGAGCACACATTTTTCTGTATTTGAGTGAACACATATACATGACAAAATGAGTAGTGGCATACTTCTAACCATAGCAGATATATATGAAAATATGTTAGCTCATTCTTAAATTAGTCTATTGGAGTTGCTTGAAGACATACAGAGAATAGTTTGAGTTAATGTCTTAATGTCTTAACATGTCTTTTCCTTTATTTTAGTTCACTAATCATTAGTAAAAAGTAGCGAACCATAATAATAAATGTTGGTTGTTCTTTTTTGTTTTGTTTTAATTGCCTGACTAGCCCTGCTCAGAAGGTAACTAATCACAAGCTAACACAAGAAAACCATTTTAAGTAATGCATTTTGGAAATGTCAACAGATGACCTAAAATTAGTTTCTGATACCAAAAGAATTCTAGCTTCACCTCTCTCTCAAAGGCCAGGACAAATGCCTGCTTTTACAGCTTTTTTAGTTTTCTAAACATACATTTCATTTTACAGTCAGGGAATACGAGATTAAATTAATTGTTAGAATCTCAGGACTTTGAATTTAAGTTTTTAAGTATAAGGAGGGAACATTTATTTGAAGTTTCTTAGAAAATGGTTGATGCTTAAAGATTTGTAAAATTGAGAAGTTGGACTGGTAACTACAATCTACTTGGATTTTCAAAGGTGTATGGTAAATTGCTATATTTCAAAGCCAAATGATGTCTTCTAGATTGAATCATTACATGTGATTGTTGACCAATATATTCATTGGTTTTGAAATAAGAAATGATGCTGGTGCCTTTCTACATTTGATTTGCGTTAGAGAAATTGAGAGATTACTCTAATTGCTTAATAATAATGATAATAATAATAGCAAGAACAAAATAAAATCCTCAGCCCTTTAAACTTTCCTTTAGGAATGAATGAAGAAATTAACTTGAAAGACTTGAAGCACCTGTTCATTTAGCCCTTCCATTTTCAATCACATTTGATGCCATAGTTTCAAATAGTTATCTTGATGGTACAAATAATCGCTCAGATGAAAAAGTTAATGACACTAACAGTAACTAATGCATAATGTACATAATGGAATAATTTGGGGTTAACTGACGATCCTTTAATATTTGCGGTCTGATCCTGTATGAGCACGCCGAGCTCTCTCCTCACACTTTATCTCCATTTTCCCGATATCACTCATACTTACCCTTAGGCCTCCATCTTCATTTATTTCCTATAGTTCTACTCCATTAAGTAGATCATCCTGAAATAGCCAGTTCCATTTGTCAGTCTTTTGTTCTGGTCCCCAAGCTCTCTGGTACCTGGATAATGTTTCTCATGCCCTTCCACTTTTTGTGTCTTCAATGAAGTTTGTCATTCAGTATCACAGATTAGGTCCGGAATCAGATGAATAATTAAATAGTTAAATATTACTAGCTGTGAGCAGTGAATGAGACTACTTGTTTCTTCCTTTCTGGACCAGGTTGGGAGTTACACTCCTCTCAGACAGACTTTTGCTTGCAAAAGTTTCTCATTTGTATCAGGTACCATAATTTTTAGTTCTCCAATGCATGTTATTTTTCTTTTTTCACAGATTGATCTATGGAGGATTACACCTAATAAGAGGCTTCATTGCTCCAATGCTTAGCATCTAACTTTCAGACTCCTACTAAAATTTAATCCAGTAATTTTAGGACTGTGGGAACACTGAGATTAGTCTGTCTTTTAAGGAGAGTGCTGGAAATTAGGAAGTTGATGCTTTTTCCATTCTGAAATGCAGTGAGAGAAGTGTTGCTGCTGCCGCATTTTTTGCACAATAAATAACTCACTGACTGGGTAGTTCCTCAGGATGAGTGGAATTTAATTACCACTTGTATTTGAGGGGAATTGCAGTCAGTTCTTCACTTGTAGCAGGGCCTTTAACCTTCAGCTGCTCACTGTGCTGACCAGACTTTGATTGACCATCCAGCACTTCTCAGGAAAGGTTTGTAGAAGGTCCAGAGTGACCATGGATCTGCTGCCTAATAATCATCTAGCAAGAGAAAGTCTTAGGTTCTCCTCTGTACTTGATGCACTGCTTCATGCATTTTGTACACATCCATTCACTGGATTTACAAAAATGAAAAAACATCTTTGAAGATGGGTATGCTTGGAGGAGGTTTCTAAATCTCTAAAATTAGCTACCCTTTAGGCACCTGCATTGTTTTATTTGGGATACAGACATTGGTGTATTAGAAGACAAATTGTTTTTTTCACTTTTTGTTGCCATTTAATTTGCCCTTTAGCCAACATGCTGAGGAGGTATGTACTGCTAATGAAACTCTTATGTGGAACTATCTTCTCAAAAACAGCTCCCTAGGCATCTTTGAGCTGGTATACTGAGGAGTAGTCTGGTATGACAGCAATAAATTTGCACTGTACTGCTTCAGTGATCTACCCTTTGTAGAACACTTCTCTAGGGCTCTCTTAAAAGCCATCACACATGTTTTTGCATCCCCATTACATTCTGAATGATATGCTACAAATCGGATACGCTATAGCACATCCGATTAAAGAAGTCATTCAAAATGTGGAGACGTAAATGCAAACTCATTGTCTGAATTTCTGAGAAGAATCTGACACACCTGAAACATATCATTCAATTGCAATTACTTTATTAGTCATATTAGCTTTCATTTGAATTACTTCTGAAAAGGAAAGGGGGAATAATTACTGGTTAATGTAGTCTCTTTTCCTGAGGAATAAAGGGAGAGGTTTCTATGGGTAGACTTTTTATCTGATTCTGTGTGTGTATCTATTGTCACAATCTATGTCATAGGTGTTATTCGTTGTAAGTAGCTAGGGCCAGTCCTGTACCAAATAAAAGTTCTCAGACTATTTCAGTACTAGCAAGAATAATTCCCAGGAATGTGAGTGCAATGTTAATTACTGAAAATTCCTAGATCGCTTATTAAAATCTAACCTAACTTGGTGCATGTTAATGGTGTGCTAGCAGTCTTTATGTGATTTTTCAAAATCATGCTGCCTGCTGAGAGTTAAACTCAGAAGGAGAACTCTCAGAACAAATTATATTTCTTTAGATGGTTTTTCCTTTAAAGAGATACAGGCACATGATTTGAGTAGCTGCCGGGGATGAGCTGCAGCCTCTGGGAGCACTCCCAGCTTCATCCCAGAGACCTGCTTACACTGCGCTGGGGCATGGAGGTGCAAGTGAGCCCTACCCACTGTGGTGGTTTTACCGTGCTGGGCAGCTAAACCCCACAACCGCTTTCTCACTCCCCCTCCTTTAGATTAGGAGGGGGAGAAGTAAAGCAAAGAACAACTCACGGGTTGAGATAAGGATAATTTAATTAAGGGGAAATAATTATAATAATTAAATAAAGACTACCATGAACTAAACAATTTAACTAAGGGGAAATAAAAGGGAAAGGGGAAAAAGGGAGGAAAACAAACAAACAAAATAAATGAAAGCTATATGGAAGTGCAGAGGAAAGAAATTACTCTCTACTTCCCACAAATGAGCGTTGATTGACCACGTCCTTGAAGCAAGGCCTCAACGCACGCAGCCGGTGTTCGAGAGGAGGACCGACGTCTTCTCAACGAGAGCCCACCCCTCCCCTCTTCTTCCTGTTTCCACCTTTTATTGCTGAGTGTGACACCACATGGTATGGAATATCCCTTTGATTGGTTTAGGTCAGCTGCCCTAGTGATGTTTCTCTCCTCACTTTTTGCCCACCCGCTAGGAGGGTTAGAGAAAGGCCCAATGCTGTGCCACTGCTGCTCAGCAGTAGACACAACACTGGGGTGATCCCACTGCTGTTCCAGCTACAAGTACAGAGTACGGCACTGTATAGGCTGCTGCCGGGAAAGTTAACATCCCAGCCAGACCCAGTACACCCACTCCTGTGCACCTGCAGCAGGATGGAACCCTCCTGCCCCTGCAGGGCCTGGGCCAAGCTTCTGGCTCACAGGAGAACACACCCAGTCACTTTGACAGACAGAATATTTTTTTTTCAAACAAAATGAGCTCACTCAATCCAGCAGTTATTTCTACAATTAAACAATACTTGCCTGGTTAGGTAATAATCCAAAAAACCCTCCACGATACCATTTGGAAACAATTCCACAATGAAGCAGGTGTGTTGCCCTTCAGGACCTAGTTAGTCACTTAGCACTTTTGTAAGATACATACTTTGATCATAAAGTGAGTTAGGGATCATGGGCATGTTCAGGCACTCATTTCAGAAACTGGGGATAGAAAAGGTATAGGAGATAGAAAATGTCATCAGATATTTCTAAGAGTATTTAAATCCTTCCTTGAGGCCAGGACACTGATGCACAATTAACACATCGCACAAGGAAGAAAACAGCCCTACAGGTGGTTATGTGCTTTAATATAGGTCTCACTCTCCTCAGTTCCTAAGCTTCAGTTACATCTGCTAAGGCTGCATTAGATGAGCAACAACTCTCACTGCTGTTTTGCAGCCAGCTTTTCCCAATATCAATTTAGTATTTCCTGGGAAAACGACACACATTAAAGTAAGACTGGTGTACTGAATAAGCTAAATTGTATAAAATACACAGTTTATACTAGATGTTTTCTCTCTGTCTTTTTTATTCCATTATGCAATATTGTAAAATATTAAAAGGCTATTGTTATTGCTTTGGTTTTACAGTGGTGAAAGACATTAATCCTCCAATGATGATGAATATTGCAGTCAATTTAGTTCAATCTAATTTAGACCAGTTAAATTAACGTAAGAATTTGGAATATATGATATAGTTATTGGTATAATATTTGCAAGAAGCAAATAGTTTACAGGTATGTTTATTCAGATGAGTATGGCATACTGGTGGCTCTAATATAGATTGTAAGCAAGTTCTGGCCAAGATATTTTAGTTTCTGTCAGATTAAATAATGAGAAAAGACTGACGAGGATTATTGTTTCTGAAGGACAAGATGCCATTCAATAGGAACCTGTTGCTAAGAAAAAGTCTTGTAAAAATACTGAATGGCTAGAAAAGGAGTAGTACTGTGCATGCAGGAGGATAGAACATTATTCATTTTATAAGGAATGAGATCTTAATTATTTACAAAAATAGTCAGCAGACGTGAAAAAGCAGATTGAAAATGGAAGCCAGGTGTGGAATGACATATATGTGAATGCCATATGGTCGTTTAAGACTGTCAAAATATGAAATCACAAGGGCTGACAGGGAACACTTAGAAATATCACAAAAATATTGAAAGTTTTTTTTTTAATAAAAAATTATCAGTTTTCTACTAAGATACTTGCCACAATGCACAGAATAATAACTAAAACAATAACTTCACAGAAAAAAAAAAAAAAAGTGATAAAACTGCACCAGGAAATACTGTGTTTATCTAGGAGATCACTAGCCTTTATGTCAGCTGAGGCAGAGATAAGTGTGTCACTAGTTGTATACATTGAATTTTTTGTTGGAAAGTTCAATTGATCTTCAGCTTATCACTAACTAATAGGTTACTCAAACTATGGCCCAAATTCGAACTTTTGAATTTCAGGGTTCAGGAAGCCCAAAGGTTGGGCTAGCTCTGGAGTTAGTGGACTATGTGTGACAAGGAAGGATATTTCTGACACAAAGTCTTAGACGTACTAGCATAAATGTCCTTGTAAAAAATAGGGCTGCTGTTCATGTTATCATTTTTCTTTGTGCAATCTGGCCACGTAAATCTCCTGAAACAGAATGTATTTCTGGATTGGATCCCAGAGTATAAAAGACACTAAGGGAACAGCAATAATCACAGTGACGCCTCACAGCAGTAGTAGAAACACTCCCATCAGCTACAACAGGGTGAGCTAGGAAAAAAAATGAGGTGTTATTAGTGCAATTGAGAGTACATATCATCAGAGCCATCTTTTATTCCTCTCAGCCACATCACTGCAGAAGAGGACATCTTTTCCACGCTCTAATAAAACTGGAGGGGGTAAGGGGAGGATAATCTCATAATGGAAAACCCAAATGCATCAGTGAAGCATTGCTGATGTATTAGAAATAGTTAATGGTCCAGATTACAATTCTCCTGAATTTCTTCATTCAGCTAAACTAGCTGCTTTCTCATGCCCTTGAGAAACCTTGCAGTTTCCCAGAGCACAGCATTCTCTTAAAGATGAAAAGATCATGGTTGAAATACCTGAGCAAAATTCAGGTGATATGTAGTAACAACATGCTATTACAGGTTTCTTAAATTCTTCACATCAGGCCTTGTGGCCTTGAGGAACTCTGCCCTTACAGGCCCTCAGAAGCCCCTCCTTGCCCAACTCCTGTGCCTAGGGGCCCACAGCCCCATTTTGGCTCTGCCTGGACTGCTCAGCTCTACTGGAAGTATGCGAGCCTCCACTGCTGATGTCTGGATGGAACAGCACTGGGGCATGGTTCCCAGCCACACTTACAGAAGGTAATTTTAAAGTCATTCAAAAGGACAGATTCAAAACTGGGAATAGAGACCTCTCAGTTCTGTCCACTGAAAGAAAAAATCATGAAAGAAGTTACAGCAGTTCTTGAAAATTTCTTCTTCAAAAGTTTTATGAAGAAATCTGTCAGCAGGGAATGCGCTGTCTCTGTTACTAAAGCTTCCAGTAATCTGATTGTGGATTATTCCACTTTAGTAGCAGTTTATGCATCTTTATTCCTCCTCCTTCTTTTTTTTTTTTTTTTTTTTTTTTTTTCCTATTGGTCAGCCTCAAGGATTTAAATCTTCATACCTAGATCTCTAGGCTGCTGATCACTTTGATCACTTCTTACAACTGTCTTCTTAACTTGCCTTTTGATCCATGTCTCTAAGTCAGTGTCCCAGGTCAGTCGCAGTACTCCTGCTGAGGTCTCACTGTGCTGTCTGAAGCACCTAGCTGTTCATGGGGTACTCCTCTCTTCACAACCCTCATGAAATTCCGTTGAGATATTCTTTTGGGAGAAGATGAAAATGGTGACAGCTCCTATGACAATGTCATTGAATGTATTTCCAAACATTATGCCAAAGCATAGAAGAAATCCAAGTTATCTGCTTCAGGCCTAGTTCCATAAGCTACCCCTGCTCAATCGTATAATAGTTGCCATGGTACCAGCCATGAAGTAGAGGTCTCTGTCCAGTTTTCCTACCAGTGCTAATCCCATCCTTCCTCAACCGCTGCAGTCGAGACCATTCAAAATTCTGTTACATCAATTGCAAGTCTCGGTGGTTATGCCACTATGTCCCTCTGTGCCATTTGAAAAGTCATGGAGTTCTTTAACTGCTCTAGGGCTGTGTGCAGATTTGTAGTGAAGGTCTACAGATTATTACTAGACACTTAAATGTTTCTGGTAAAAAAATTGTAGGTTTACAAGCATAAGAAAAAAAAAAAATTAGTCAAAGAGCATGAGAACAAATATCACACGGCTCCTTGGTAAGCTCCTGTTATGATAAAATAAAGGAGTTGATCTTATTTCACTTTTAATAAAAACTTGTCATCTAATGTGACAGCACAAATAGCTAGCAGTGAATGGTCAAAGAGAACAGCTCCCAGATGACTCATAGTATTTAGACAAACAGTTTGGCTGATTCTATAAAAAAAAAAAAGGAAAACTGCAGTTAAGTCACAGACAGTTTCATAGATGAAAGGGCTAGCATAATTTGCAAAGCATATAAATGAATAGTTCAACCATCTTTACTCAGTGGGATCCGCTATGCCAAAAAAGAGTGTTTTTTAATCTTTCAGAAATCTAATAGTGGATAGAACAACATCAACAACAACAAAAGCATTTTAAAAAAATGTTGAGTATTAAATACAAGATTTGCAAAACCAACAAGAAGAATTTTGGAAGGAGGAATTCAGAAAATGAATATTCACCTAATAAGTTTGAGACAACATCTAGACCCATATGATAATATCAGCCCTACTGAAAGCATCTATACAGCCTGCTGAATTTGGATTTCTCCTAAACAGTGAATGTGAATGAGAAGGTTCTTAGTCAACTGAGGAACAAGTTCTTTCCATTTAAGAGGCAGAGTTCCTGTTGTCCTTTGATTTGACCCTAAATAGGACAGGGATGAGGCAGAGAGATTTACAAGTTGCTCTAAATGAAAAACTATGACAGCTCTTTATTTTCTTGTATACACGGAGCCAAAAATAAGGTGTTACTCAAGTTCCTACAAAAATGTTAATTTAATCTTTTTATTTTTTTTTCCCTACAATTAAACCAACTCTTAGAGGTCTATGTACAACTCCACCCTTCTCCTTCTCTTCCTTGCTGCACGTTATGAACTAGAGTGATCAGCTCTATAAGCAGTTTGTACATTTCCATATGGCAGTTGAGTAATTGAGAAATCAGATTTCTCTGAAGGTTCTGTATTGCTAGCCTTAAATAAGTGAGACAATGTTAAAAACTAGACAGTGACTTCAAGCACAGTGTTGAGCAGGAACTGATGAAGTAGCCCTCATCTCTTTGTAGGTTCTCTCCGATTGAACTATTTTATTCTCTCTCAAGAAAGTGAAAATATCAGATTACAAAAGGGATTAAGTCACTGTTTAGGATTGCTTCTGGTGAAGTTTGCCAGTTTATGCTTAAATTTATCTCCCATCTCTTCATCTCTCTCTCTCTTAATAGAATTAACCTGATCTATACCAACTACATGATGTGATGGCCTTTTGAACCCTTAAAATTATTATTTGACTCTCTTGCCTGGCTATTTACTTCAGTATTATGTGAAAGGGTGTATCCAATCTGTTCCCCCCCACCCCCCTCGTTCACTCCCTGTGAGTGTGGTAGGTTTGAAACATAAAGAAATGAAGCTATGAAGGAGAATAATAGATCAGATAAACCTACCAGTTTTTGTATCTGTTCTTAGATTTTCTATCTCTTTTTGAAGAACTTTGCAAATTATTGAGAATCACATAGATAAATGAAATGGTCATGTTATCTATAAATGAGTGGTACAAAGATCACCCTGTAGTTTAGTTGACTGTTGAATGTGTGTGCTGTATAGTTTGCAATCAAATTAATATGCTTTACTTTAACTTTGTTTTGTTGCAAATAGAGTCACATACAATTGCAAAGTCAACAAAATTTGTGTTCTTACCTAAAGCTACTAGAAAGCAATACCAGAAAACTCTCAGAGTTGTCAGAAATCTGCCTTTAAGGTACTGCAGAAATATACATTATTTTATTTCCTTTTTTTTTTTTTTTTTTTTTTTTCCTGTCAGTGCCAATGTGAAGATCTGTATTTCTTCTCTTTCTGACATTCCTATAAAAGACACACAACTCAGCATAAATTTTGTTATCATTTTTCTAAATTTGTGCTTCCCAAATATTAACATACTAATGTGCAAGATACTGATGTGCTAGTTCCAGGTCTACTTTTCTTTCTCAGATACACGGGGAACTAAAGGGCTCAAAGAGTCCTAGTGAGTGTAAATCAACAGAGCTCCACTGGTTTTAATGAAGTTATGCTAATATACACTAGCAGAGGTTGTGCTAAATCTCTCAAGAGCAAATGTTCCCTTTGATTACATTTTGCTGTTAGGTATAAGCATTGTCCCATTCCAACACAATTACTTCTTATTGTTCTTTCTATATACATATATTCCCTTTAAAGTATCACTACATGGTTTTGAATGTTCCTTGCCTATGTAAGTCCTTATAAAAACACTTCTGAAATCACTTACATTTAATAAGGCTTGAAAAGATGCAAAAGATCTAAATAAATTCTGAGGTGGCATTGAACTGTTTCAGATTTTTCAAATCTTACAGGTGGGCTAAGTCTCTACAAGCACACAGTAAGCTGGGCAAACTGTGGAAATATGCTCCAGTCATACTGGGAGTAAAAGGTGGGCTTAGAACACAAGAATATGATTTCAGTGCTAGTTATAAATATCTCAGCTATTAACAATGTCAAAGGTAAAGCTAAAGTGAATGCCTCAGCAGATTTACAAGTTTCTAGAAGCCCACATTAGCTATGTTTGGCATCCAGTGGGGTAGCAAAAAGCATTTAACTATGTAGCATAAAATGAAACAAATAGCATGACTTACATTAAATAAAGTCAGTTAGGAGAAGGGAACTAGTTGAGAAAATAACTGCCAAAACTTAATGTAATGCACCCTTGCAGTACTGCAAGCAGTAATGACCCTATATCACTTTTCCTATTCCATTTTCCCCCATTTTTTAGATGCTGGGGGGCAAGGTCAGTAAGACATTTTGAATAACAAGCTCAGCAATCCAAACTGACAGCACAGAATAAATAAGTATTGAAGGGGAGGCAGTGGACATGCACTGTTTCCCCCCGCTTGTAAGTAGGGTGTAAGTGAAGCAGCCGTGCGATGTGCTGGGAGTGGTCTAAGAGGTCTGTGTAAGAAAGAGGAAACTAAATGTTTCAGGGCTAGAACTTCAGCAGAAAGCTGTGCCTTGCTTTCCTCTGCAATTCTCAAATCAGAGCCTCTGTTACTGCTGACGGCAACCTGAATTAATCCTTTATTCTTCATTGATCTCAAAGCATCTAAAACCTGGCCGTCAATATAATTTGCAATAGCCTCAGGTTTGCTTTTATTTTGTGTCTCACTACAGCACAAGCTAGACAGCAAGAAGTCATTGACTTAGCAATATCTGGGGCATGCCCCCTTCCTCTAGTTTTTGCCCTTGCTACATTTGTTAAAATGGGAGTTGAATACTGCTTGTTAGCAAGCAAATTCTGAGTGTGATCACTTGTAAGGCTTTATGCAAGGAAGCTTCTGTCCCTTCTGCCTGTTTTCTCAGAGCAGAAGAAAAGGAAAGGACTATTCAACATAATCAAGGTTTTAAAATCAGGTTCAAAAACTGTCTGCAAGTAACAGGGGAGAAAACAGAAGTAAAGTTGGAGTAAAGCCTTTGAATGGTATGTGTACAACAAGTTTTTAGAGGATGAAAAATAAGAACCTAGAAAATGGAGCAGACATCTTCCTGAATGATGAGAGAGCATAATCCTCACATTTTCCAATTCAATAGCCGGACGTAGGAGTTTATTTATAATTTTAATCCTCCTCCTGGAGTTATACCGAAGAACCAGTTCACTTCAGCAGTTTTTCAATTGTATTGTGCTGTGTAAAAAAAATATATAAATAAATAAATAAAGAATCAAGATGAAATAACCACTTTGACAGATCTCTTTAACCATGCAGGGCTGGTTTCACCCATCACTGAAATGGGCTGAAATTTAGTGAGACATTATTGAATTGAAATACCTAGGATTTTAGGGTAGCTAAAAGGTAACCACCTTCCCTGGAATTTGGCCAGGACACAAAGGACGTTAGACTTTCATTTCAGTACTGCCCTGGGATTGGCAGTGACAAAAGAAGCTCCTTTTTGCACCATCCAGGTGCTGGCACCACTAGCAGAGCAGTGACTCAGCTCTGTCTTGTTCTCCTCCTTCAGCAGTGACCTGGCCTGACCTCCCTTAACAGGAGGCTCGCAGCCTGAGGTGAACTGGTTTGGCTGCAGGCTTGCTGCCAGACAAGAGGTGCTGGACATTGTAAAGAAATCTAGCTAGAATAATTGGAAGCCACAGTTTTTATTGAGAATTATTAGAGTGTATTTTGGTCTGTATTTAAGCAGCTTTGTCAGATGAGCGTTCCTTAAAGAGATAAACAGAAAGAAACACAATTACATAAGTAACAGTTACCATTGAAAGAAAATTGCAGAAACCCAGGCTTTGGCTGAAAAGGATCAATACTTTACATACAGCATACCATGTAATGTGTACTGTCTAGCTATCTAGGTGAGTAGCAGAATATTTTAATCTTCAGAACCCTATGAAATTCACACAAAAGAATCTGAACTTCCCATGGTATCTCTCCTTTTGTTTCAGAGTGTTTGAGTGGATGAGAAAATGCAAACTAGCTCATTCAGAATCACAGAAACTGAAGGCTATTGATCTTCCTGGCTGTCCTTCTGCTAACATGCCACTGCATTTTACCTTAGAATCCAAATCCTTTTTCTAATCCTCCTTTACATCTCTGAAAAGTTTTCTGTAGCAGCATATTTACAAATCAATGAGTTTAGCTGTCTGTAAAGTTTCTTAATGGCCTTCTTTATATTTTTTTTCTTTCAAGTCCTTTTTCTTAATCACAAGCCTTTAGACAATCTGATGAAGTTGATCTTCTCTTTCTTTGCCATTCCTTTTCACAGAATATCTGTACACAACAATCTAATCCCCTTATTCAGTTTCCTGTACTGTAGTTGGTTATATCGGATTCAAAACTTAACCTCTTAACTTTATTTATTTTTTATTTTTTGGCCTTAGGACATATATGAACTTATCACTTCCTAAAATTGCAGAGGTCAGACTAGGTGCTTTCACACAGACTCATCAGAGATGGCCATCTTGCCTATTTTTAAAAACTGGACCATGAACTTGACACCACTTACCTCTGGACAGTTGTAATTGCTATAATTTGTAGTCGATCATTAATTGTATCCTATATCAGTGAGGAACCATTAGAGGCAGAACAGCAGCACTTCCCTTCTTCCTTTTCTTTACTGACATGCCCTGAAATTTCTTATGACAGTTTTCAGAGGAAAATCTGAAGTTTTTGACAAGTGGCATTTGTTTCATTAAAATACTTGTGGACCACCGCATATCGGTTGCACCCAGCCTTCCTAGCTATAGCTTACATAGCTAAAATAAACAGCATGTTGTGTTTTTTGGCTTTTTTTTTTTTTTTTTCAGCATAGAGAAATGCTGTGAACAAGCAAGGAAAACAAGTGAAAGGGGAGGAAGTACTTCAGCCTGAGGAGAGCATTCTAGGGAGCTGCAAGCATGCACAGGTAATTTATTTTGCCCAGCCAAAACTCAGCAGACCATGACCAAGGGAATTAGAAAAGTACATTATGTGCATGAAGCCCTCTACACCAAATACAAAGGAAACAACAGAAACTGGAAAGTATAGTGATGCACAGCAAAATGGAGAACACTGACACGTAGGGATGGCTTTGCCCTCTTAGCAGTGGTAACTTGGGAAGAGCCTTTGAGATTATAATAACATGAAGATAAAGATCTCTAAAGTGAGAAGAAAGTGATAAAGATTCTTCTTCAAAATAATTTCCAAGCATTCCTTTTCTTTTACTACAGTTGATTTGATTTCACTCGTAAAACAGAATTGGCCAACTTTGAATATATTGGCCTTTTAAAAACTGACTGTGCATTGTAATAAGCACACTAACAAGCTAATTCTGTAGCAATTGACTTCCAAACAGCTCAAGATTTAAGTGTGTGCTTAATTTTCAGCATGTTAGAAATCCTACTGAAGCTGATGGGGATTATTCACCTACTTAAATTCTGTACAACTTTATATATTTTGCTGAATAAGGTCCAAAATATACTAGATTCATCCCAAAGCAGCCCAAAATGCATTCAGGAAAAGAAGCATATACATTCAACCCAGTGTAACACAGAAGTTGTGATGGAACACAGCAGGCCATTTCCATACTGCTAATCTAACTAGCATAGCTGATGGATTTATCATTTTTTTATGTAATCCAACACAATTAAAATAAGAATTTTTCTTACAAGCAAATTCAAGCCAGGCTTTAGCTGAAACAGGTATTAATACAGCACTCAATAAATTTAAGTAGTTACTTAATGATCTTTGAAACAGGGACTTCTTTTCATTACATGTATGTCAATATAGTGGCTAGCACTGTGAACCCTTACTTTTGGTAATGGTTTCAAGTTCTGTTAATATTATTAATGAACCATGAACTATTGACGTAAAATTATAATTTAAATTAGCAACAGAATAGCAGCACTGTCAAGTTTACAGTCTGCCCTGGGACAACATTAGGAATTTTGTTTAGCATCTGCTCTATAGAAAAATATGCTTTATTCAAAGCATTCTTGTTGAATCTTGTTTCTTCTAAGCAACGTTAGCCATGTCTTAGATTGCCAACCTTAGTCCCAGTAGAGTACTATTGATCTGGCTCCAATAGGGCCATGTGATAAAAATGAAGCAATAATGGTCATTCAAATATGTACTACAACATGGGTATCTAGAATGACTTTCAAAGAGAAAAATGCAAGATAACGTAAATGAAATATCATGATCTAGCATTTATGAAGGATAAACAGGGCAACATTTCCTTTTTGCTTTCCAGTGTGTGTTCAGCATACTCTTGTGGGTTGGAGTATAGCATTTCATTTCCAAAAACAAACAAACAAACAAAAAGTGAAATATCAAAATAATTGTTTACTTTCTTTGGGTGGCCTCAAAGTATACTGGATATATTTTCAAAAGCCTGTGCTTCCCAGGAGCAAGGAGTAATTGAGTAAGAGATTTCAAAAGAACATAAAGCATAAAAATTATTTGTATATGTGTAGTGTGATACTTCATTTCACTGCACGTAATAATAATGCATCAGTGTGTGGGCAGTAGACCTGTGTATTTATCATGACTTCATTTTTTTTTTGTATATTTGATGAAGTCAACACTTTATTTTGATTCTGATGAATTCTTGTATGGCTGTGAGGTATGGTGTGTTTGAGCAAATTTCTATGTGTAAATTTAGATAAATAAAATAAGGTCAGGTGTGCAGCTTTAGAGAAAAGTAAGAATCTTAGCTTGTCCTCACAATGACTCCCCACAAATCTTTCTCAGGGCCCAAGGAAGTCTGGTAAAATTCTTCCTCTTTACTCTTTCTTTCTCATTTGTAACTCACCTTGTTCTTCAGACTCCATGCTTTGAGCTTAAAGAGAGTAGTGCCAACGTAAGACAAGAAACAGTTCTTGTGGTTTTCCAGCTTTGACCAAAACAGTAAAATACTAGAAACCTACCTCTCCTCCTCCTCCAGAAAAAGTAATGCTATTCAATCGTGTATCAACATAGTATGTGCTAAAACTAAATCATGAAAAAGTTTACTTTTTAATATCAAGAAATTATGTTAATTATACACATCAAATTATTACTGCACAAAGTGATAACGTTGCCATGCAGATTTGTAAGCCTACTTTGTGCTAACCACAATACAGGAAGTGTTGCTCGCTGAAATGCAGGAAGCTTCCCTTTTTGCAGTCTTACAATTCATTACCTTAGTAGACTTAGAGGCTGCAGTCTTACTAATGACTAAAGTTGGATGTGTATTTCAAATTCTTCCTGTGCAGAAAGTGAAGAGGTTGTGACTTAGTGAAATCACCAGTCCTCCTTGGGGAAAATAAAAAAAAAAAAAAAAAAAAAAAAAAAAAAAAAAAAACACACAAAGAAAAAGAAAAAAAAAAAGGAGCCTGTGTGAATTCCTAACCTTTCATAAACCCTACTATCCAGCCATTCATTAAAGAGGGAGTACAGCATGTGACAAACAAAATCCGAAGTCTAAAGCGGTGCAATGGGCTTTGGCAATGCCAAGATACATCAAGCATATTTTTCCTATTTTTCCTTTGATTATTAACCAGCAGCTCAGGCAAGTCAGAGGAGACATGTCTTTATGTAGAGCTGTGGTTATGACCTATCAACACATGTCTATTAGATATGATATTTATGTCACTTAGTGGCCATGTTTTCAAAAATTCGGCTAACCTATAGTTCTGAGCACTTCATAAAAGCAGAAATATGTGATACTTCAGGTGAAAGTAATACTCAGATCAGAGGTAATAATGAGATCATATTCAATATTTAGCTTTCCTTCAGTGAACAAACCTGCACAGTACTCTTAATCCTCCTAACCAGAGAAAATCTCTACACCCAAATTGCTTCGATATAAACGAACTTAGGTTCAAATTAATGTTGCTGTTACTTTAGAGTAACCCTGTATTTTTAAATTGTTCCATGTTACTATCAAGTATTTCTACACTATTACATGAAAGCAATAATGTAGTTAACATTCATTATCATGCAGATAAGTCATTGCTAGAAAAACTGAGTCTTCAGATCTCAGCAAGGATACTTAGAGACACTTAACTTCTGGAAGGACTGTAGTATATATAGTGTTTAAAATTATAATGGGGAACTTTCAATGACTTTGCAATTACTTGTGTGACAAAATAATTTCATCTTTTTACTTCTGCTGAGAAGAGGCTTTATTCTTGACTGATACAGCGATGACAGAAGAAAGCCATGGTGATATCAGTAATACTATGTTCTCAGCATTTAAGTTTCCTTTGCTCCTGGGAAGTGATTCTGTTATATTCCCTGTTCATACACGTTTGTCCAAACAAATATCATCCCTGTTGTGGAGAAAATAAGGAACAGGCAAAAGTGTAAGAACTGAGAGTGGAAAACTAGAGGTGCAAAAATGAAGCTAATTTATGTACCATATCACATTGTGATTAAACTCTTACTTCAACTGTCACCAGACATTCATGTAATCGGTTCAGCTCCAAAATCAGGAAAAAATAACAGTTAAAATTATTTTTGGTTTAAGTTTATATTCAACTCCTTGAAAAAAGAATTAAAAGAAAAATGAAAGGGAGGGAGGGGAGGGGAGGGGAGAGGAAAAAGAGAGAAAGAGAAAGAGAAAAAGAGAAAGAGAAAGAGAAGAGAAAGAGAAAGAGAAAGAGAAAGAGAAAGAGAAAGAGAAAGAGAAAGAGAAAGAGAAAGAGAAAGAGAAAAGAGAAAGAGAAAGAAGAGAAAGAGAAAGAGAAAGAGAAAGAAAGAGAAAGAGAGAGAAAGAGAAAGAGAAAGAGAAAGAGAAAGAGAAAGAGAAAGAGAAAGAGAAAGAGAAAGAGAAAGAGAAAGAGAAAGAGAAAGAGAGAAAGAGAAAGAGAAAGAGAAAATTTTGTGGGGATTTAAACTCTTTTTGTAAATGGTTTTTTTTTTTCTATTTATATATATATATATTATATATTTTTTGAAACATCAAATTCTTCTCTTAAATTGAAGTATACCTTAGGGGCTTATATTTAGATCATGATGTCCATGTGTAAAATATCACAAAAGCTTTTAGGAAGCTTTCACTTTGTTTAGTGGACTTTGGTTCAAAGTTGTGTGTAGGCCTACAAACACAAAAGGAAATTCTGGGCATGCGTTTGATTCTGTTTTCAAATATACTTATTTTGAAAGAAACCAATTTCACTGAAATCATACATTAAAAGGAAAAAATGCATTCATTTTCACAGTAAGAAATGGTTTATCCACAGTAGCATGGCAAGTCAGCAGCAAACCTAGTCATAACTGAAAAAGTTCTGAGCTTTTTCTCCTGGAAGACGCAATTGCAAATAAAATCAAGATACAATATCTGAAACCCTTCTATTTTAACCACACTATTAACTTGTATTTCAGTAAACCCAGATTTCATTTCAAACTCCTAAGGCAGTGTTGGTTTATTTCAGTATGGTGATTTGTTCAGCTAAGGGGGTCTGGTTCTCTAGCTGTGGTATTTTGTCTGTGTTTTTAAGCACCCAAATAAGCATTTACCTTTGATTAAGTAAGAGCCCTATGGTGTGAGACTAATGGCCACTATTTATCTACAGTAGAGGGATGTTCATGGCAGCCTCAGTTTAAATTTTCTTGAGCCTTTGGTATCAATCCTGCTAAATTACTGCTTCCCTCTATCAGAGGGGGGAAAGTAGTTCCATTCATGTATCTTAATGCTGTGGTATCTGAATAAACTGATGATAAAGAAGGTGAGTATTATATTTTTATTGTTAAATAAGAATAGAACTGGTATTTTTCTTGTTAGGTTTGGGTAAGTTGCCTAGTAACTGCTGGTCCCAAGATTGGACCAGGAATGAAATTCCTAAAAAGGTGTGGTCTTATAGGTGATGAACTGATCTGGATTTCAACCTTCTTTCTGTTGCCTCTTTTCATCAGACTCACACAAAGAAGTTGTGTGTTCATGGAAGATAGAGACAGATCTATAATGGGTTCAAGCTTAGTAATGTCAAAGCACAGCAGTTAAGAGAGAGGGTAAATCTGATGAAAATGAATGAATATTGCAGAATCATATAGTCAGTGGCTTACACAGAAGCCTGAATGAAAGCAGTGAGAAGGCTTCGAGGAGTCTGCAGTCTTCTCCACCTACTACAAAACTCCATCTGGTGTCAGGCAGCTGAGGCTCTTCATCTTTAGTCAGCTGGGAGGTTGGAGAGGTCTTTCAGGGCCTCTTTGCAAAAGCTGTCTACAATCATCTTTTACAATAAAAAAGCATTGTTTGACAAATTAGTTATGGAATATTTAATATTCCTTTTTGGTCAAGGCTTTGGTTGTATAACTTATTCAAAAGATGGATTCAGATATTTAAAAAGTGTGACTTCATTGTGCCTTCAATATTTTATGAATAGAGACTCTTGGACAAGTTACACTCATCAAGAATTCTTAAAGAAGACAACTCTTGAAAAGGAACTCTCTCGCTCTCTCTCTATCATTTTATTTATTCATTTATTCATTTGTTACTTGTATATGAACTTCAAAATGTTACTTCATTATCACACTTCTGGCTTTTCCAGACTAGCACATGCATTGAGATACACACATTACAATCAAAGCATTTTATCATGACTTTTAGGTTGGATGTTAGGAAGAACTTCTTTACCGAAAGGGTTGTGAGGCATTGGAATGGGCTGCCCAGGGAAGTGGTGGAGTCACCATCCCTGGAGGTCTTTAAAAGACGTTTAGATGTAGAGCTCAGGGATATGGTTTAGTGGAGGACTGTTTAGTGTTAGGTCAGAGGTTGGACTCGATGATCTTGAGGTTTAGAAACCTAGAAATTCTGTGATTCTGTGAAATTACCTACCAGTTATGCAAATTACTCCAATTATGTAGATAAATGCAAGTGTGAACAACACGGAAGAATCCTTTGGAACTCATTCGTATGCAAGTTATCAAATTCATCACCCTCATTGTTAGTCTGTGGTCCATTGGAGCTCCCAGTAGTGTTTGTGCTATCTCCTTTACTTTCTGTTTCTTGTTATTTATCTTTTCTTTGTTGTTTTATCTTTGTTACTGTCAGTCAGCCTGACAATAATGTATATAAAAGCATTAAAGAAACAAATAGTTGTAAGGGCATCTCCTGACTGATAACTAAGAAAAGAGAGGTTCTATCTTTCTACAACAATTTACAGTTTTACTGACAATATAATTCACTGAAACTTCATGATTTCTAGCTAGGAGAGAAGAAACAATCAGCTAATGTTGCTAGAAATAGGGAAAGAGACTAAAGTATTTATGAAAAATAAAAAACAACATAAGAAATTTAAATTTTATAAAAGGTTGCACACAGTATGAGGTAGATCCTTTGTATATAACCTATAAGTATGCTTATTTCTATTAGGAAAGAAGCTGACTTTATAAACATAGCACCAATTTTGATAAATAAGCTGAGCCCACAATAACTATTAATTCATACAAATATTTTTCTTCATAGCTTTGTTTCTCATTTCTGGAGTTTTAGTTAGCTTATTCAAGCCTTGTAAAGTATAGTATTTATATAGCGAACTCTTATAACAACAATCTGTCTGTTTTGTGGGGGACCTGTAGCTACTATATGTCTATCCTGATTTTTCATTATTCTGCTTAGCCAGGACTGAGGTAAGAGTTACTCACACATTACTGCTTTCAATTTATTTAAATAGGATATAGCTTTTCTTTGTTTTGGCATAGTTTTTACTCAAATAAAACCATATATCCAGATATACATGCCAACTTGCATTCACTTGCAAATGTCTTCTGTACAATTAAAAGCATTATTTAGAAGTTCTAATCTACATTTCCATTCACCATTGGCAGTGGTTGTTCAAATGAGTTTATTACTAATAAGATTGTGATAGAAAACTCATTGGAAATTTTACATCTGTTGATAGATCTAGAATTGTAAATAAGAGGCTCATATAATAAATAAGCTCTCTTGGAATGAATTTTTTGTATATGTGAAAAAATACACCTTTTTCTTGAATTCTTGTGCATTTACAAAGGGCAGCAGAAAAACTTAAGATCTTTCTTATACACAATGTTATTTTGGTATAAAGTAATTAGTGACTTGAATTGGTGTGATTAAAGCAGTTCAACCTACTTGTTTTCTTGTGAAAGTAGATTAACTCATTTCAGTTGTTTTATGAGCTGAGTATAAATAAAAATCTGCAGACCTTTGAGTTCTTTTTTTCTTTAACAGTTCACAGAACAAATTCAGGTATAATTGTTAAGTTTTATTGTGTATAGAAGTCCTAGCCTTCTCAGAAGAGTTTCCTAAGAATATTTTTACTGACCAGTAAAGGCTGATTTCTCCATAGTTTGTATAAAACAAACTCTGAAAACTCAAGAAGGGCAGACACTTAAAAATTAAAAAATGTAAATGTATGTTTGCAGACAGATCTTTACAACTAAGTCCTCAGCTCTCATCTTTTCATCAGCTTTACTACTACATCCTGCAATAATTCTTTCTAGATATCTGTTAGTAACTTTTGAGATGCCTTCTTTCTGCACATGCTGAGATTCTTTGCACTGCTGAGAAGACAGCTGCATAGGATATGGTTCTAAGAAGCTCTGCAACTGCACAGAAGTCAAACTCATATGTGAAAAAGAGCTTGGGGTATGATGGTTGCTTTGGAGGATGAAAAAAACTCTAATGAAGCAGTCATTTTCATACAAAAATGCTTACTGATGCCTACACATAGAAACAGTAAGGAAGGGCAAGTTCTTTGCTTTGACTGTTGAGTCTTTCTTCCCAAAAAATGCAATATAAACTTGGTACTTCCCTTCTAACATATCAGATATGCCTGGTCCTTCAAGTATCTGCTTAAAGATAAAACAGAAACAACAACAACAACAAAAAAAATAATAATCTTAAACATATCTGAATAAAACTCAGTCAATCCAGGATATGCCAAAATATATCACTTTTCAAAAGGACAGTCTCCAAAATGGCAATAGATGAATCCTCTTCAGCCATAGGATTAAACTGGACCTCCTATGATAAACCACAGTTGATGTTACATGCATTTTTTCACTTCTTAAATATTTACTGGGATATGTATGACTCTGAATTCATCTGTTTAATCTACGGCATCAGTTGTCTTTGAAGTTGTCTTTGAAGCAGGCAAATGTATATTCTGTTCATGCTTACAGCCATGTAATTGCTCCAGCTATTTTGATTTTAAATATTGAAAAAAATAAGGAGGGGCAAAGAGATTCTCAGGGTGACTCAGCAGTGTTGGAAATAATATTTTGAGCACAGCATACTTATGCATATGTCTTCCCCTGTGTGTTGGTAAAGGCTGTCTTCCTTTCCTATCAGCTGTTGCAAGAAAAGAAGGATCCCACTTGAGTCAAGAACTGCCAGCTAAAACTGTTCTTTCCTGGGAACTTTCCCTGGATTGAGAAAGAGTACCTGCACCAAGAGGTGAAGGTAGTTCTGTTCATCTGACATCCCTTCTACCAACCAGATCTTCTTGAATTTGAGGTGCATCATATAACACAGATGCTTAGAAATGGTTTATCTTACTGCATTTCAGTTCACTCTTCTAGCTCAGTGGTCGAATACACTGTTATGAGAAACAGAATACCATACACTCAGTCTGAATATTTCCAAATCTGAATTCTCTTAGACCCTCTTTCAAAGTGATGTTGTTCTCTCAGGATTGAGCCGAGGACTAAGGCAAAGGGGTTGATAGGATATGCCTGGGACATGCAGACAGTATTCACAGAAAGCACATCTGAACAAATGGCACTGCCGATTCAGAGCCACTGTTCTGCATGTCAAGTACTTCATTCCCAAGGATTGGAAATATGCATTCTTGGACAGATCTTTCAGCTGTGCCCACCATGAGAAAACAGTAATGAGCAATCAATTCTGCTGCTGTCCAAGGGGCCCTTTCAAGAACATTACAATGCATTTTAAAATGAAAGCAGACTTAACCAGCAGCTATATCATAGCTGCCCATTACCCATGTTCCTAGATCGCAAATTCATATACAAAAGCATGCTGAGCATTAGGAAGGTACCAGGGCCTAGTGTCAGAAAATCCCCTTTGCTTTTTTCCTTACTACCAGCATTCTTGCAGTCCTCCTGAGGCTGTCACCAGAAACCCTGAGGGACGGGGCATGGCTGAGACAAGGGAGGAGTTTATGTGGCAGATTGATGGCTTTTATCTTCTGATGCCACTGTGCGACACACATCAGAGCCATGGCAGGTCAGCAGCTGGCAGGCTTCGGGGTCCCCAGTACAGTCATGGGACAGCATTGTGTATAAACACCAGTGGGACCTAGCACATCACAATCCATCACTTTGGAAATTGAAAATAAGCTTTTTAAGAAAGAGCGCCAGCAGTACCATAACAGAAGTTGAAATTAGCTCACCACTGAGAGCTTCTGTTTGTGTACACATATTTTCCAGCAACTGAGAACAAAATCTATCGGATATCCTTATAGCTGCCACAGTGGAGAGGCACGTTCCTATTCAGACATATGTAGTCACTCTGAGGCCCATATGTCCTTAGGACTGACAAAAAGGGTGACAGGATGCTTTGGAAAAAGCCACATTGGCACTGTCACCTTTGTAACAACGTGCAATGTGTCCGCAGGCTGAGACATGTTAGAAAACAGAGTTCATGAAATGTCTGCAGAAATGATTGCTTTGGATCATGGCATTTGATTTTAATGTCTTAGTTGCTTTTTGAAAATCCCAAGATATTCTTAAAGCAAAAAGGTAACAAGCTTGCCCACGGATAACCAGTGAAAAATTCCCTTTAAAATTTTCCTCTCACTGCATTGTTGTTTAGATGGTTGCATCTTTTCCCTTTGGAATGTATAGATGAAAAAGGCCAAATTTATTCTCCTTTATCAGTAATTCTGCAAGGCTTAAGACTTGAATAGACATCAGTGCCAATGAACATGCCATAAACATTCTGCCGAGCTTTCAGAAACATCTTTTTAGAGGCCAGAGTCAGGGAAAGTGCTTAAAACTGCTGTCTCCCCGGTGGCCTCCAGATTAGATTCATGACATCTGATTTTTCTCTGCTTACAGAAGCAGAAAAGATAACTTATGTTTGTTTTTAGCAAATTAATTGTTCTGTGTTTTTTTTATTTTAAAGGTTGACTCAAGCAAGGAAGGAATAATTTATCAAACGTAGAGGGAATATGATTTTTTAGAGTGAGTTGAACACAGCTGCACAGCAATGAGATGGGATATTGCGATGTTCTGTGTGTGTGTGTGTGTCCTTTCTGCCCATGCATGTGGGTGCCGTAGTAGGTACTGCCGGCTGGGGACCAGGGCTCCTGGCAGGATAAGCCATGTGGGTTTTGTTGCCATAGAGACCAGTGTGCACTCGTGTATTAAAATTCCCTAAGACAGGAGAGCACCGCACATTGTATTAAATTAAGTCCTGGTATGCTTCCTAACCTGTATTAGAATTTCCTTGAATGATGAATCAGTAGACTGTCAAAGTTCAAGGGTCACAGGAGAGCTGATATATAACTATATCATGTTAGCATATTAATCACCACTCTTCTGTTCAGGAACGTTTCTCCATGAGCACTGTCGTGCTTTAGCCTTTCATAACGCTTTAATTGGTACCTCGGGTGATCTTATTACCGGTTTTTGTTACTGCAAGTTAAGTAGGCAACACAATAAAAACCTGCAGAAAGAAACCAGTAACATAAATTTATGTAATAACAATATAGGCTCCTTCAATGGAAATCACTGTGAGTGATGCACTCAAAGCTAATAATATATCCCTGCCAAAATATTTGAGTCAGATTCATTGCATTTTCTGTTATGGCTCTGGCCTGTAAACATGCCCTGTGACTGCTTAGTTGGACTCACAGTTGTCTATGGGGTGAAAAACCCAGGTACAGGTCTTTGGAATACATAAATGAGCTACAGCACTAAGTGCACCTTGGTAAAAACCACAGACACTTATGATAATTCAGCTTGCTGGCAGATTAGGAAAAAACAAACAACCACAAAACAAACAAACAAAACACAGAAAAAAATATAGTCTCTTTTGGGACTACAAGTGTGAGCAACTGGTCCAGTTAGTATGTCCACACATATACCAAAAATATTTACAGCTGTGTAAAGATAAGTGCTGGTATACTACAATCGTTGGTATGTTTCTGCATTAGTGTGATGTTAAGAGGTGAGATACACCACTCCAGAGACAAACGTGATAAATGTTGTGGCTTCCCCATCGTACAGACTGAGAAAAGAATCCAAGTTTTGCTCTATTTTGTACATTCTGCTTGACTTCAGTTTTATGATGCCACCTTACATTGGCTGAGAATCTGGTCTTGGATGATTCATAAAGAATATTCAGACACAATATAAATGCTTATCTTTTTTTTTTCTGTGTTGTTTATATTTTTTTTCTGTGTTTTTTTTTTTTCTATGTTTTTTTTTTTTTTTTTTTGTGTTTACTTGCAGATGCATGCATGTGTAAATACATGGATACGTAGGTTAACCTATCCTCTTAATAGGCAACTGCCCCCTCTATTAACAGGCATGGGCCAGAGCTTACTCTGAATGTGGAAAGTTGCCACCTGAACGAAGAGGTCCTTACCCCTTACCTGCCACGTTGTTGGCACATGCAACAATCATACAGATGTAAATAGCTACAAAACAACCTGGAACAATACTGACCAGAGACTTAACAACATTTTCCACTCACTTTTTACCCAAATCACTGGCAAGTGCAGCCTACACTCCTCTGTGCAGATGTTGACATGCAGTCTTTCAGTTTGGGACATACGTGATTTAGATGACAAAGAGATGATTCAAATAGCAAAATGGAGTGTTCTGCTAAATAATGATGTTCCCATTAGGTTTCCAAGGTCTATTACCAACTAATGGTTTAAGTCCCAAACTATCAAAAACATAATTATGGGGGTAATTGTAAGTGCCTTGGCCATGCTTGTAGCATTTCTGGAAGGCAGCCCTGATGCCAGTCTCACAGCTGCATGGTGGCCATCAGTCCAGCCAACCTTGGGCAGATGAGGTGCAGAAGGGTTGCTCGTAGCAATCGGTGAGCTTCATCAGCACCTCGCTCTGGCGGCTCTTGCAGGGCAGGAATCCACTCACTGGCTGCAGCTATCAGCATGGGAGAGCTCTCCTCTGTGATGCTGTGAGGGTAAATGAAAATCAATGGTCACCCGCTCAGAAATTCAGATCAAAGTGCAGATTAGGCACTGCCTGGTTTTGTAAACTCAGAGATGGGAATGAAAGGGAGTAGTAAGTTTGGGGAAGAAAATTCTTTTAGAAAAAAGGGAGATGTGGAGCTACCCATGGTACAGAGAGGTGATGAGCAGATTTAGCTATGTCACTGCACTCTCTTCCACTTTGATCACAAGGAGACATCGTCCCAAGGATTAAAGAGTATTTTTGTTTGAGCCAACCTTGTTTCCTGAGCTGTAGTGACACATTGTGTTGGCTACAGTGTAATACTTTCTGTTCAGCATGTGTCTACAGCTGCCAGGATCAGATTGCAGTGGCACTTTGTAAGACAAAATACAAAAAGGACTTTGAAGACTAACTACAGGAAATACCCCAAAAAGTCCACCCAGGCTGTGTGCCAGTCACTTGGTCACCACCTGAGCAGGGAGGCTGGGTGGGCAGTGTGACCCTCCGCAGGATGCCCAGCTGTGGCCATCATTGTACAGCCCCGGTGCTCAGAAGTGCTCAGAATCTGAGCCCTCTCACGCAGTCCTGTACTGACCATTTCCTTCTTCTGCCAGGTTCCAAATTGTATTGACTTCTGTGGTTTTTAATGCAACAGTTTAGGATATTGCACTGTATGCCAGATAAGTTAATTGATTCCCATTCAGAAATAATCTTTATTTTTCTCCTGTCTTTCCATAAAGAAAGGGAGAGAAACGTTTGTTTTTAACCTGAATCTATTCAGTGAGTGGTTATACACAGTGGCCATGTAAAAGATTATGTTCATAAAGAAGAAGGGAATTAATTCCTTTGAATGCTGGTTTTGCTGCCAAAAAAAGCATTTCGCCTAAGTGAAGTTTGCCTAAGCACTGAATTTGGAGTGTGTTTTGGCAGTATACAGATATGGGTAAAAACTGGAAAAGTTAGATTGGACTTCAAAGACTTTGTCTAACAATGTATAATTTGGGAAAATAGTGAAATAATTGCAATTATTTTGCTCTTTGAAGAATTCCTGTGTCGTTGGACTACTGCAAATTTTGTGGTGCCTATGGAGCTTTCACTTACAATTACCTGCTGACTGTCTCTCTTTGATTTTACTCTAAAAGTGGCTATTAGTGGTACATACCTACTCAGTTGATCTTTCTGTATGTGTATAATACTATGGCTTGGAAATTCAGGTTCAGCAGCAGGTGTTGCATTTAGAAACACAGCTCTTTCAGCATCTGCTGCTCAGTGACTCATAAAGAGCACTGACAACAGCTGGGGTTGTTTGCTTGCCTTATTACTTGAAGGAAAGCTGCTGTGATAGATGCAAGACAAAGAAGAGAGGGAAGATTTGAGTCAATCTCTGAGAATTGCAACCTTATTTATGGAGGGTATGCCACGTTCTTCAGTTTCTTCCATTTGAGAGCATTTGGTGGGAAAGAGGAAGTGCAGGCAGACTGATATGGCTACTCACGGTCTTTATGAGTGGGCTTTCAAATGAACAGTGTGGGGATAGAAGCGTGCCATTGCCTGATGTCCAGAAACAGGCAATTTCTTTCTGCTTAGCAGCAAGAGGGCAGGTTTCGGCTATAGCATTAGCAAGGGATTTTTCCTCTTGTTGCTGTCAGGGAGAATGGGAAATTAAGGTCTTCTTTCTGTTTCCTTAGATGATAACATACCTCTTGCTGGTTTCTGTAGGAGTGTAGATGTGGAACCATTTTCTTGCAGAGCCTTTTCTCCAGGTATCCTTTTAGCAGATGCTTCATGGTTAGTTAAATGCAAGGTGGTGTCAGGCTTTTCTATCTTAAACTTTTTATCTGTATACTTCCTAAATCTCAAGTGCTGGCTTCAGTAACATGTTGCCTGTATACCTTTATAAAATCAGTTCATGAAGATAAGGAACATCCCAAGAGGTTTTTGGGATCCTCTTGGCTAGTTTATATTGGGAACACAGTAAGTGGAGCTGTGCAAAAGCAAACACAGTGATTTTACTCTTTGTGCTTCATCAGAGCCCTGACAGGTAACTGGATATGAGCTTCGTCTTAAAGGATGAAAAGTTGTAAGATTGAGATAAATGGCCACTGCAAAGATTAAGTGGGGGGCCAAGAAAGAGCAGCAGGAAAAATACTCATGATCTGATTTTGAGAGGTTGAATTTTCCTCAGGCTCTTTCTCTTAAGTTGCTTGGTGTGAACAGTGGGCATCACAGCGGCTGCTTTTGGCCTGCCACCAGTGCCTGGGCTGAGGCTGGTGTCAGCCAGAGGGCTTCAGGCAGGGGTCAGCTACAGAGAGGTGCTTTCTGTGCAGGTGTTTTGGAGTGGAGGGGAAGGAATCTCATCTGTCAAGGCTTGTTGTTCCAACTGCAGCACCGTGCTGTTATCACTGACCATGATCAGTGGAGGAAGAGGAGGGGCTGAAAGCACATATGAAAGCTGACTCTCTCTAGCTGAAGTCAGTACTTCATGGCTGTTTGTAAAAGAAGAAGCAACAGCTGGTTAGGGAGGATTCAGCTATGCTGCAAACATACATGTAGGTATGGTTCTGTCAGCTACCAACCGCGCTGCAGAAGCCAAGGAGCTTCCCTGCCTGCCTCTCAGTAATTTGCAAGGGCTGATTCCAGGTGATTAAATCAGATGAAGCAATAGGGGAAAATCACAGCAGTTGCTCCTCACAAGCAGTTCATTATTTCTGCATCTTAAAGGGTAGGGTGTCTATACAGACTTACACCATAACATATGCTCAGTCCAAGGTTATATTGCAAAGCCTGGAATGTACCATGAGGGGATTCCCTGGCTCTGAGAGTATGGGTTTTCAGTACGTGGGCACTACTGGCTAAGCAGGTAAGTTAGCGAAAGGAGTCCCTCTGTTTCAGCCTTGTTGGCAGTGGAACACTCAAGCTGGGAGAAAACTGGATGATAGCTAAAGCAAGAGAGCTACAGAAGGGCATATATCTATCTGTTCTCTGGGACTTTTCCTACAAAAAGTGACCTTCCTAGTTTTTTTATAAGCTGTAGGTACAGTGAGAAAACTTCCTTCCTTGCACTGTTTGCAGCAGCCCCAAAATGAACATCAGAAATGCCCCTCCAGCATTTGCACTTCCCCCAGTGTGCATGTCCAGTAGACAGGGACCTTTGTACAAAACACAAAAATAACTTTTTATTCATCCTCTGTATTATCAGAATAAAATCTATTTGAAATGGAGATGCGATAAAATAATCACTGATGTTGCTTTGACAAAATGATATGGGTACTTGGTTCATATTTTTGCTTTTCAGCCAGTAATTTTCAATGTCACCCTTGTGCTGCCAGCTCCTGCTGGAGTGAATAAGGTTCTGGGTATACACAAAGTGCTTCTGAAAATGTAGGTGTCTGAAATGTTGACAGTTAGTGAACAGTCAGTTGTTCTTAATAGTATTTTTTAGACATTAATATAGACATAGGCCTACAAATGTTGGCAAAACTAAAAAAAATACTTGTCTTGGCCAACACAACACAAATAACCGAAAGTGCCTAAAATTTTGAAGGATTTTCTTGTTTTAATTTTCACAAGTTTTACTTGTTTTTTAGTCAGGATCAAGATAAGCTGCCAAATAATACTAAGTTGCAAGAGAAACTGAATAAACAGGAACAGAAGAGGAGCAAATCCTTCCTTGACATAAAATATAGCTTCCCCTGTGCTCTCTCTGTTGACTCTAGCACACCTTAATATTCAACTTCAGCCAGGCATTATTTGGGAAGGAACATTAAAAAAGCAGTGCCTTCTGTGTACTCCTAGTGTACCTCTGCGGAGTGTCTGCATGTTTTGTTATGTTTATACACACACATGCGCAAGTGTACATGGAGGCAGATGAGTATGTAGATAAATGCAGTGCCATAGCATCACAGGTAACATAATCGTCTTCATCTTAATGAGTAGGCTTCTTAATACCTGACATTTTCAAAGTAGAAAGACTAGGGAAGTAGGTCACGAGGGTTTATTGATAGAAACTAGAAGTGTAAGTCTGGGATTAGAACTGGATCTAAACCAAGACATCCTGAAAGGTTCTCATGCCAGATTCTGTCCTGGTCTTGATTCCTCCTGCCTGGATCTCAGAAAACAAGTCTGCCTGGTCCCTGGCAGCTTCAGTCACTGGGGTTTACCCACATTTCTGATAGATGTATTTGTAATGGGCCTAAAGTGCTGTGTGGCCTCAATGGTATTTAAAGGAAGAGAAAACTTTCTGGATCCCAGAATAGATAAAATTGCTGTTGTGGTGTATCCCAAAGGATTCTCCACAGAACTGAACATTTTTGGAGATAAGCAACCATTTGATGATATTTTAGAAAAAGAAAAAAAAAAAAAAAAAGAGAGATGTGCAAGTCTCCTATTCTGAAGAGAGGGAGGTGTGAATATCACAAGGGGAAAGGGGTGGGAGGAGACTGCAACAGCTGCACTGGCCCTTTCCTTTTCTCTCTTCCCACTTCCAGAACTCGATGGAGGAGGAATCACAAAATGTGTCTGAGAAGTGTAGATAATGATGAAGACATTATGAAAAAGTGCCCAGACATCTAAAAACTCAGAGGAAAAGTCTTGAAGAAAAGTAGAGGGATGAGAAGTTGGTGAATGACAGTTTAGGGGAATAGCTCCACGACAGTAAAAAATTAAATACATTTTTAAAAGTCCTATCCAACACTGTTTGGGACAGCTGGGAGGAAGGGAGAGTTTCGCATGCCAAACTTCGTTGGAGGGAGGAAAGCTTCAAGAAAAGGGAGGAAAAGATAAGATAAAAAAAAAAAAAATCTTGGTGAAAGCATTTCCAGGGCCCATCTGGAGAGAAAGTAGAAGACAGAGCAGTGAGGTGGGTAAGATGGAGATTAGTGTAGTGGATTTAGGATGTTTCTGAAGCAAAACAGATTCTTAAATGTCAAGAGTCAGGATTATTAAGTGTTCAGGAAGCTGTTGAAGAAGAGTGCAGTGAGAGCAATATGAAGAGTGCGTGGTGAATTGCATGAAAATATGAGTGAGATTTTAAAAAGCAAATCTTTTGGGAGCATCTGAGTTGTAATTAATATGGAGAACGGTAGTGGCTGAAATACATACCCTCTTTTTTTCTTAACACACTATTGCTGGTCCACATGAAACACTTCAAGGTGCAACAAAGTCTTCCTATTTATTTCTTTACCTATGTAGTTGCAATCCCACAAGTTTAAGGACTTCTAACATCTTATTGCTCTCCATTGCTTAGCATTTTAAGTTGTAGAAGGAGCAGAGAGAAGGTCTAATTTTCTTCCTGGATTTTAGTCTCTTTTTTGTTGTTTTGTTTTGTGTTTTGTTTTTATTTTTCCACCTATAACACCTCTTGTACCACTGGACTGCGGCTGCACGTGATCTTCATCATAGTCATGCATTCTGAAGCTGTAAAGGAGTCCAGTTAAAGGATGTTTCTGCATGTATGTAACTCATAGTTTGAGTGAATGGCCTTCTCTGAATAGTCTTCACATACACCTTACTACCTCATTCCCCACCTTGCAACCTGTACAATGTGCACATCCGAGTGTCAAAAGCAGAACAGAACTTTCCTGGTTTCTCACATTGAGGCACTTCTTAGAAGTGTGGCAGGTCCCCAAATCCTTTCAGGCACTATGGAAACCTGCCAAAAGTTACAGGTAAGCAACATGTGATCAGCACCATTCCCTGGTACAAGAGCCTCTTCTGTGTCATTTAGGCAGCCTCTGGATATGCAACAGTGCATCCTCTCCTTATGTTAGCACAGCGGTCTCCAGAGTTCACAGCTCCTGGCTCTGAACCGGAGCTCTCTTCTCCATCAACATTTCCATCCCTTGAGTTGCTGCTCACTAATACTTCATATTTCATGGAAGTTTTACCCTAACTAGCTATGCTAGGTTTAAAAACTGCTATAGGTCCAAATTATGTTGGTTTTAGGGTACTTTCACTGCCTTTTTCATTGTCTGAGTGAAGAATACAGCTTTAAAATGTCGTCGTACCCCTCCCCTGGCTTCTCCGGTCACATTGCTGCTTGCTAAATCTGGTATTACTCTTTTTTAACTTTTGCTCCTGTGCAGCATTATCTCTACCTTTCTCTCTTGTTCAATCTGCCCTTTGCTCCAGCTGAGATATTTAACCATAGTGTACAGAGGATTTCATTTCTCCCCACTCCTGTGCCTGTTTTCCCCAGGTACAGTAGGTGCTTTGCTCTTCCCTGCTGCTCTTCATGCTTCACAGAAGAACACCAATTTGGAGCCAGCCTTTGGGTTAATGGCCATGTTAAAAAACGTCCCTCTGTGAAGCATGAAAGACAATGCAAAGCACCAAAGTAGTCCCAAGAGACAGGGTGGGAAAGCAGCTGACTTTCTGAAAATCAGAAATCCAATTAGCAGACGAGCCATGACCTGGCACACCTTACATGAACAAACTCCACCTGCCCAGCAGTTAGCTGTTCGCCAAGCTCTAAGGCTTGCCATAACCCTGCTTAGTTGCACCCCACACCTTTAAGGGGGCGACCAGAGGCTGAAGCTCACTGTGAAGTCAAGCTGGAGCCTACGCTGACTGCATCAGGAGCAGGTTCAGTTCCCACCTGTGCCGGACGAGTTGCTTCATGAACAGGGTTGAGTCTTCCATGTTGTCTGTGTACATGCCACATATTTGACATCACAGAAATCACTGCTGCCCTACTCTATTCAAAGCAATAAATTATTGCAAGAATATTTTTCTGATATTCAATTCTCTTTTACAACCCTGAAATTAAATGGGTGACCAATGTCCAGACTAATGGGTTTGTACTGTTCATGTAATTAAAAGCTTGTACTGGCTTAGCACAGAAAATACTGTGGATCCTTAACCAGAAATTTTGAATTAGTAAAAAGCAGAAACAATCTGTTTTCAATTCACTTCCATTCTGAGCACCCTGAAACCACTGACCAAAAGGTAACAGGAAAAGAAAAAAGAATAACAAAGAAGATGGTTGATGTAAGACTCCTCTATATCTTTTCTGTGGGTAGAAAGTGTCATAGTAAGTACAAGCGTACCTTTATTTTCAGTACCACTCTCACTGGTTATCTTCAGGGACTCTTGTTCTGTTCCTTTGTTTTGTATCTCAAAGAACAACTTGAGACTAATTATTTAGGAGAAATATTAAAATAAGTGAGTTTCTTCTGTAACAAATTTCTTTAATATAAGGTTGCACGCTGGATATAGCACAACAGATGCATTTTGAAAGTGCCATGGACACAAATGAGAAAACAGTGAATTGCTTGCACGAGCCTTCATGCCTTAATAGGGGTATGATTTTAAACTATTTATAAACATGCTGTCTTCTGTCAGCTTGTCCTGTGAGCAACTGATTGCTAGATTATTCAAAATCTGACACTAAGGTTTTATAAGAATAGTTTACCCATTCTTAAAATAATCTCATAATGGCATTAGCAGAAGTGTTTACTCTATCTGCAGATAGAGGGTTATCTTCCAGGCTGTAGAAGAGGGTTGGAAAAAAATAGCAGGCTTAGCAATTGGAGCTGCATAACTGGCAAGAACAATAGCTTAAATTATAACATAGAAAAAGGCTATTCTGTTTAATTAGTAGTGGGTGACCTTCTGTAATACCTACTGTATCTAACATAATTTCAAACTCAGAAATCAACTTTTGTCTCCAAGACATTCATTACAGAGAGGGAGGAAAAAAAAAAAAAAAAACAAAACACATATTCCCAGCTACAACAACAGAAGCCTTACTTAAACATATTCAACAATCTGATCAATTTGGCTGTACAAAATGCCAGGGCGTCAGATAGTGCTTTGCGTGGGGAAGGTGGAGGGAAAGACTAGGGAAATAGGAGGCAGAAAGACTAGGGAAATAGAAGGCATGGATATGCCAAGGCCATACTTTGCAGTATGGAAGTTTGTTTGTACAAAATAAATGGAATTACTGGGATTGCATGCATGCTTGAAGCTCTGTAGGTTACCTCTCTGCTGGCTTAGGGCACTAGGTTCTTACAAGTCATGGAAAGGGATGCAGGCTTTTAAAGCTTTGATCTGTCTGGGTCCAAGATGACTGATTCGAGCCAGCTCCTTGTGGAGAGCAAAAGGCTAAGAGTGGGGATCTGTGTTAAACAGCAGATGCCTCACATGCTATAAATGCCTTCTGTATCACCAGGAAGTGGTGCTCCTCTGCTTTTGGTCAAACACAATTGATACAAGAGCTTCTGTGGGTTCTCTGTCACTGGACATAGCTGTAAAGTTTCTTCTCACCATGTACACACAACCTGATTTGTGTTGTTTTTAGCAGCAGCAGCAGCAGCCAGGGCTGGCTTTCTGACTTCTACCTTAGGATTTTGGATTCTACCTAAGATTCTGAAATTGGAAGGAGCCAAATTACATCTGGTGCAATGCATGCATTCAGGGAAAGGAATCTAGAGTGTTCCATTTGACCTGACCGAGATGCAATTTTAAAGAGAGATTCTTATTATGAGGGATTGTATACATGCACTCTTAGAGCAGGTGTCGAAAGTTCGTGCTTGCCGAGTTCAGGAGGAACACGTGCATAGGAAAGTTTAAAGCTAATGTCCAAACTCCCCAGAACATGGCGAGATCAAAGTAATTCTGGTAGCACATTTGTATTCCAGACTTCAATACCATAATTTCATCTAACTAGAAATACAAGAATATACTTCATGAAAGCCAGTGGCTGCTTAGCAATGCTGCTTGCTATAGGCACATCAAATCTGTCTGCCACTCTCTGCTCCATGTCTTCTAGTGTAAAATCCTGCACAAATCATTTTCCCCAACATTGAAACTGCAGCTTGGGATTGTCTCTTGCTGCTTGTGCTGCAGCCTTTCACCTGTGATCACAGTTCTTAACAGGAGGCAGGAACACTGGAGGCTGAAAGAAGCACTGGGCTAGTCCCCCCAGGTGACTGTGGAACAGAATCATTGTAGGAACAAGGTCAACCTGGAGAAAAAAATCTGTCAGCTCTTCCATTGCCACAAGGAAACCACACTTCCTCATTCTTCCATGCTGCAAACAATGAGAAAAGAAGCAAAAGCTTATAAGATGAGCAAATTATTTTAGTTACAGATTGAGAAGGAAGTAGAAGGGATGTGCTGTCATTTCTATTTTTAAAAAAGTTTTGAAGCATTTGCAAGCTGGAGATGTGGGCTCACACATGGCAAAATAAGTCATGGTACATATACTTTGTCAGTTCTACAGAACTGACAGAGTTCTACAGAGTTTTACCCATTTCTGATAGTGGTTAGGTGACTAGAAGTATTCAGTACCCCTGAGGATGTTGTACTCCATATAGAGATCATTTAAAATATTGTTTAAATCCCGGTTTTGTTCAGAAAGGTTCATATGAGAAATATGTGCTTTGCTTTTAGTTCTCATATTCTAATCCTCCTTACATAAATAACTTTGTTAGTCTTAAACAGAACTATGCCCAAATAACTAAAAAATTCTCTTCTCCTACTGCATTTTAGAAAGTAGTTCTTGTTTTTCACTCCAGTTAATGACAACACCTCTACAACTGAACAGGATCTTCTGACATGGCACACACCTGCCTTTCTATATTATTCATCATAAAAAAACCTCCAAGAAAGCTCTGGAGGGATTTATTTCTGAATAATAATGTCTTCTTAAGGGAAGAGTGGAAGTACAATCAGAAGTGGAAATACTTGAAGCAAGAGCTCTAGAATATGCTGTTTCTCACAGTAATCTCACTTAGCAAAGCATCTGAAGTATGTGCTTGAATCTTAGTAACTACAAAAGCAATAAACATACATTTTTAAGTAAGAAGGATGGGCTCACATACTTTAAATATTGCTTATGGTTAATGGGTTGAAGAATCATGGTCTATATTAGACCAACATTAGAGATTATGATAGTAATGAGCACTGATAACTGCATTTTACAGATTCTTTCCCTGTCAGTGCATGAACATCCCCTACATACTATCTCTTTGAGTTTCACCTATTTCTTCTAATTGCATGAACTACCCCTAGGACACAGGAGCATCTTATTGGTCAAGTAGAAAAGTCTTGTCATAAAGAAATATGTTCTGCTCTTTTAAGAAGTTAGTCTGGAAAAGGATGATACAGGTTGGTGGAATGATTTTCTTAACTCTTTAATGTTTTATTTATGCATATGTATATTTGTTAGATACTTAAACTACAATACCTGTTTTTAGAGATTACTCTAAATGGATGTAATGAGAAATGTACACTTTAAAAGTTTTTCAAAAATGAATGGCAAAGTAAGCAAACAGTTTTTTTGAATGAGCAGAAAAACATCTACAGCTGTTTTGTCACTGGTGCATTATAAGTGAACTTGGTACAAAACTTTTGACATAACACTATCACAGCATCTTGTTGGAAACAAATGTCATAATTGAGCCTGACTTGAAACACAGGAAACAGAAATGGGAGCTGGGAAGAAGTTTTATTTCCGACACATTTTCTGCAATTCTTTGATACAATATTGTGTGACAAAAAGGAGGATTATTCCCTGGACAAAGTGTATTTGGTAATATATGATGAAGTCTGAAGGCTAGCTTGCATAAAATTACTCTTTTGGGCCAGTTGCTGCTTTTTTTTTTTTTTTTTTGTTATTATTATAAAAGAGTACTATTGCCTAGTACTCAAGCATAAGGAAAGATAACTGTAATATTAATTGGGAATTCATTTATCTATTGTAGTAGCTTTACCAAAATATCCCTGAATTTCCTTCATACAAATGACCTTGGAAAAACATGCATCACAGTGTATTTCAGTTAGTAATACATTTGTGGTAGGAACAGTTCTACTTATAAAAGGAGAAGCATTTATTGAATCTTAACTATTTTGTCAAATAAGCATCATCCATGTGACAGGATTTGGGAGAGGTAATTAAAGTAATTCAGAAACTAAATGCAAGACCGTCATGAAGGTGTGCAGTCAGACCCTTGACTTCCCCTGTGCTTGCACTCAGAACTCCCACTGGCATTTGTCATCATTGGCATTGGCCTCAGAGTCCAAGATAATTAAAATCAAGCAAGGATTCTCCCATCTAATGCATATGCTTAAGCAAATAGTTGGTGGTTGGGTGGTGAATGTTCTGAGTGGCTAAGTTTTCACTTTAAATTAATTAAAGTTAAAGGTTTCTTTTGTAGGAAAATAACAGTTCTAGTTCACCTGCACAGTTAAAATTGGTAAACTTCTGAGGCCAGGTCAGTACTGACATTTCACCAAAATTAGTGCTTCATCAGGAACTTCAAGAGAGTTTCAGTGATGTCCTTGCTCTTTGGCAAGTTGCTGTCCTTTTTAATAATGTTCTAGAATCTGTTCAAAAAAGCATAGCAAGAATCAGAACCTCTTCTTCCCCACCTTTCAGTGTGGAAAGGTAGCTCTGTGAGGAAGAACAGAAGTTATACGTTGCGCTATGTTATTATTAATTTATCCAAAACGTACATGCAGAGTAAGTGAAACAGAAACATCCACCCTTCGTTTCCAGAAATCCAACAGTGAAAGTACAACAAGGAAATGCTTTTCTATCAGCAGTTTGGTACAACTGATGATGTGAGAACAAAACCAAAATAAAACAAAAGAGCAGTATAATTTGTGAGGTCTGAGTGAGTTAAGCAAGAATTGCCAACCTACAGACTATGAAGAAGAATGTATAAAATGGGAATTAAGACTGTTGATGAACTGCTTTTATTACTGTTTGACACTATTGGCAGATTCTTTAGTAGAATTTGGCTTATTGTGATTTAAAGTGAAAATGGTTTTCTGTGTCACACTGTGAGATATTTGTCCTGAGTTACAAATGCCCTGGGCTTCATATTTGCCCTCTTACAATATGAGTTATAAAGCCAAGGGTTTTTTGAACAAGAGCCACACATTCGCAGATTCACAGATTCAGTATCAATATAGCATATTGTTATGCATGAATAAAGACCAGCTTACATTGGTATGAGCCTTATGGGACTGATTTCCCTGCTGACACTCCAGTAGCCCAGCAGATCACTCCTCATGCCCCCTCCCAGCCTGCTGCCAGCACAAGAACACAGAATCCTGTTCGTGTCTTCCATCGGCTCCTGAGGATTCCAGAGGTCAGATACACCTGACCTATGCTTAGGGTTTTCTTTCTATTTTCTTTAAGAAATTGTTTGTGAAACGATTAGACAGACTAAGGCGATGTTCTACTTATATCACTGGGTTTAGTATTATCAATTGCTGGTTGCTGGTTTTGAGCCCATCACCTTTGCTTCTGGCCAGAATACCTCAAAATAACATGAGCTTGTGTTTGCTGTTGGGTTGACAGAGCCAGCCTGTAATTAGCCCTACAGTCTCAAGAGCTGACTGTCAAGAGACTCCGTCTGCAGTTCTCAGTGGAAATTGTCTGAATATAACTGCTACTTTGCATTCCTGTACTGCAGTTTTATTCTGTGCCAAGTATATTTTTTTTTACTGTTTAAGAGTTGTTTTTATAGAATTGAAGTTTCTCTTTTGGTGTAAAAAATGAGGGCCTTTGGAAGAATGTGATATTGGCTTTTCACTGAGAGCTGACAAATAGTCATTTACTGACACATGTATAGGTGTGATGTCCAGTGGCAAGACATCCATAAGTGAGTGTCATTCCCAGCAAGTCTGCAAAGAATAGCTTCCAGCCGCTCTAAAAGGCAGGCAGAAAGGTTTCCTGTGAGTTAGAACACACCGTGGATTGCTGTCTTCTTAATGTTGTCTTTAAACTTACCCAGTGCTCTTACCAGCTTGTTCCAAAGTTCAGGAATTCTATCTGTTAGTAAAAAATGAGACCAGTTAAAGGTCTTTAGGAAATTCATGGGGAAGAAATGCTTTTTACCATGAAAATCATCAGAATGAATTGCAGAATTTGTGATCTCTTTGTGGAGGCAGGGAGATTTAGCTGCTAGATGGATCCAGCTGGAGAGCTCCACACACCATGAGCCTGTGAATTTTTTTGTGTCCTGACATGGGACTGGGTGACCTCTTCTAAGCTGAGGCTTGAAGCAGCTCTCCTGCACCTGGATTCACTACCACTCTTTTCATGAGAGTAGGACAGCAATCTCCAATTTTATAGAAAATTTCAACATGGGAAATGACTTTGGCCTACCTGTCTTTCCCCTCCACCTTTGAAGAGAAACAATATCTTTCTTTTCTGAACTGTCCTGATATAAGCTGTTGCCATGCATTGCTATAACTCCTTTATTCCCTGATGCATCAACAGAAATTGAGGTTCTAGCAATAAAAAAAATGACTACTGGAAAGATAAAATGTCCCAAAGAACAGGCTGAGAGCCAGACTTTGAATATCTAGAAGATTGAAGTGGCCTCCCAGCTCCCTGATGACTTGTTATCTTGTCTACTTGGCTGCCATTGCTAAGAGATATTCCCCTATTTTTTAGCAAGGATATTCTCCAGGAATTTTACCACACCTGCTTAATTTCCTTTGTTTAATTCTTCCTTCTAAAAAGAAGGAACATACGATTTTGAATGAGTATTTCTACATGTCTTCCTGTATGTCTGACAATAAGTGAATGGTGTGTGGACATTTTAAGGCCATACAAACACTCTAGATTTTTTGTAAACAAGAACGTGACATCCATATCTTAATGTGCTGTCTTCATTTTCATGTGCAACTGGTATGTTTTCCCTTCCTGTATGAACTGCAAGCTTTAACACGCTTGCTTCACTCTGAATGTCAGCGTGTACCACTAACACTCCTTGGGCGTTGCTCCACAGGGGTCATGCAATTAGACTGCAATTGAGCAGCTGCAAATCCATAGGAGGCTGTAGAAATCCTATCTGAAAATGGATCAAAATGAACCAATGTGCAATTGTTTCCCTTGATTGGAAATTGCTTTCTATTGATTAGAGCAACAATCCATGCCATGACACATACCAAGGACACTGGAGCTGATGCCAATTACTACTAAGCTCCAGATTCCTGGCAAGATCATTTTTGATAACGCAAGACTTTAGAAAAATAATATTTGTTCTCTTTGAGATTACTAGACTCTAATTAACAACTAAGTCCTCTTGTGAGACTATTGTGCCATAATTCTCTCTCTTCCTTAGGCTATAAACCCTGGATCCTTCCAGATCCCATGCATTGCAATGGGGTCCTGAATCCAGTCACAGGCCGGTAGGAATTAAAGTTTGCCTTAATGAGAGAGTTTTCTGCTCTTTCAATGAGAAAAATACTGCTGTTGAGGTTTTGCACGAAAATCAGAGCTTTTTTAAGAAAGGAGGACTAGCTTTGCCAAAATTCTTTTTTGCACATTTAGGAAAAATAATTTCAATTGAGAGTTTTTATTCATACAATTTAATGGTGTTACATTGTATTTGCATGAATTTAGATGAAATCATAAACTTGCCAAAATAATATCTCATAGATTTTGCTTTTAGGGCTTGCTTTAAAGCCCTAAAGTGTGGTGACAATGGCATACAGAAAGGAAAACAATGACTCCTATCTTAATGAAGCAATAGGAACTGTTTTCATTCACCAGCAATATTTTTTTTATGTTCTGAAAGCACCTTATAGATGTTATTTGAGGCACAAAATAATGATGTGAAACAAAGCAGTCATAATATCAACCCACAGAAGGCAGCACTGTTCTTTCAACAGATCAGCAGCAAGTCAGTCAGTCATCGCCAAACCTAGTCTGGAACCCTGACTTATTGTACTGGTGTTCTTTTGTTTAGCCTCGTGAAGTGAAATATTCTTCTGGGACGCTGCTAGGTGCCTGTAATCAACAGCATGCTTGCTTTGGTATTTATGAAATCAAAATCTCAATTGTTAAAGTATTTGCCGAGTATAGCTCAACATGGAAAGTCAACGCAGACAGAAAAAGATAGTCCTTAACCTCAAGGCGTTCAGTCTCAGAATAGTTTATTCATTGCTGAATATATTTTCAATTATAAACTTAACAGGTTGGACAGAAATACAATGATGTGATGGTACAGATAGACAATTACTGTAAGGGCTAAGTGCCTTTGAATACAATGAAGGACAACAGCCCACCCAAAAAATCCACAAAAAAGGTTAGGGAGGAGTTGGCTACAATCAGCTAACAATGGAAGTATCTTACAAAGTACCTGGGGGAAAAGGTAATTTTGCTTTGATAAAATGAGGGCAATCTGAATTTCAGGCTCTACTTCTTCCACCTGCCTCAGGCTTTCATTGCAGGCCCTCTCTGTTGAAGTGAACGGCGTTTTTGTAGGACCAGAATATTTTTTCTGAAAGTGTGTCTGCAGTGATGCAGAAGCAATCTAAGGCTCTACTTGCATGGCTATGTCAATTAACTATAAGAACAAACCATTACAAGAGAGAATTGCTAAGGCTTGCTATTTCATTACTGCAGGCGCCTACAGTAATAGTAATGTAGGACAGGACACCTGGAATACACTGATCACTACAATGCAGAGCCACTGTAACAAGAAAATAGCCTGAGCTAACAGAAACAAGTGAAAGGAAGGGCTTGACAGTCCTGACCTATCCATCTTAGAAATAATAAAACACGCTTATTACAACAGCATTATTTCTACTTTACAACTACAGCATGCAAAATTGCCACAGATAACTTATATCTTTGAAAGTTCTTCACATGTTATGCAAGCCCGAATTAGAGCTCACTGATGGAAAGGGTAAAGTTAAAATATTTTCTTCAAAATTTCCTTCTTACTGTTTTATTTGCGAAATTTGGGCTTTGCAGAACTGTCTTCTGTCAAGTCTATAGCACTGTGTTCAGGAGGACTGTCTGCCAAAATATCTACATGTGCATATTGAAGGACGATTTTACTAAAAGAATAATCTAGTGCTGTATCATGCAAAAGCAGATGTATTTATTTCTTATGCTTCAAATGTTAGTATGCTGGTAGCTTCAAATGTGTGAGCCTTTGCCAGGTCAAGACCCTTCTAACAACAAAAAAAAGGAAGGGAAGGAGGAAATAATCTCATTTTACGTATGAAGAAATGTGGCAACAGCAGTTATGTGACATTTTAACCTCTCACTGCAGCACAACTTATTTCTGGAGCCAGGAATCATACTTGGTCACAATTTCACTTCTCTAAAATTCTGAAGCCAAGAACAAGAGAAGCCACTGCTATTCAAACCTTACCAATAACAACAATGTGAAGATCAGTTTGCCAGAAATGAGCTTTACAACAAACATTTCCAACAGGTTTCTACCTAGCATAGCTTCCTCCATCCCATGTATTTGTCTGACATACTCTGCTGATTTCCAGCCTGTCAGATCCCAAGAAACCTTTACCATTATTATGGTATCAGGATCTCAGGATCTGGACATCATTTTCCATGCAACTTAAAAGATTTTAATAATGATAGTCTGTCCTTTTCTGTGGGCCTATTCCTACCTTTGGTGCGTGGTTAACAGCATATTATCTGTTATCGGGCCATCTTTTCCTGTTTAATTAAGCTTGCAGGGAGGCTATATTTCTCTGCCGGTGATGATATTTGTTATCCTAAATTTAATTTCTTTTTATAATCCTTACAGTGGCAAGTAGTAAAGAGAACTTTAAACTAATAAAATTGTTATTTGAGCATTAAAAGAAACCAGAACTTGGCAAAAATATGTATTGGAAAAAAAGTAAATTAACATAGTTACTAGCAAGCATACACACACTATAAAGCACTGCCCGTATTAAGTTTGTGAGTATTGGTGCTTTCCTAATGAAGAACCTTGGCTTTTAGGAAAGGGATGAAGGGGTGGAAAGGCAAATGTCAAAGCAGTGTGGTTTCTTTTCATTCTGGTCTCCACTCTTTCTAAGCAACCAGAGCCATCAGCTGGTTTCCCAGAGCCCCTGAGCTAGCCTGTGGGGCCCAGTGCCTGCGGAAAGGGAATGTAGATTCACCTCAGCTACTGGCTGCAATCTGGATTCTTCGGGCTGCAAGCCACCATAGACTATCAGTTAAAAATATGCAAAGCTGTTGCTTTCAAAGTGTGCCTCACAATCCCTTTGGGACTGGGAGACTTAGTAAACAAATCTGAGGATACAAATGAAAAATGGGGGCCCCTAATTCAACCACTCTAGCTTTGCTGCTTTGCATTAACAATGCAAAACACTTAGAAAATATGACTGCTTATTCAGCATGAAATTTATCCTGGTGTTCAGTGTTGTAGCTGCTTTTCACACCACCGAATTTTACGTAAATATTTTAGCTAGGCTGAGCATAAGTTTAAATGTTGTATCCCTTTCTTTTACTGAAAGGGATTCATTGAATTAGGTGCTGTCACCTTTTTCACCTTGACTTTTTGAAGCACTTTCAAAACAGCTTTTGATTTTCCCATAGAATCAAAACAGTGGCTACATCCTAACATTTTAAACCGCTTAAAATGATCTCATAAGCAAGCCACTTATTTATTATTTTATACATTAACTATGTATATTATACAGTAAAACTGGGTGAGCATGAGTCTAGGAAAAATCTGCATTCCTGCAATAAAAATATTTTTTAAGCTGAGGAAAAGGTTCACAGCAGAAGAAAGCTGTTGTGTTTAGCAGGTAACACTTCCAAATTTAAAAGCAAACATCACTTTCTTTAGAAGCAAGGTGTATGACTGCCTTTGAGAGAAAGATCATCCTACACTTGCAGCAAGATGTTCTTTTTTGGTAATTCACAGCAAAAACAAATGCTGAAGTACCTGGTGGCATGAAATAAGGGGGCTGACATTGGTAGGAGGGAATGGTGGTTGTTTACGTGGGATAGAAACGCTTATATGAGGTGCAAAACTCATCTAACAGTAGGAATACTTGTTACATTAACAAGATTTACTGACAGACTCCATCTGTGCCTTCCCACCAAACAAGGTCACTCAGTTAGATCCTAAGGAGCCTAATGAGCAAAGTGCCAAGTCTCTGGAGTGATAATGGAGGCTTGCTCTGACTTACGCCTCAGGCACCTGCAATATTTTTAGTACTGAAAAATAAAATAGGGGAGAGGAAAAAAGGTCATAATTTTTATCAAACCAATCCACCTTGAAAAATATCAGTGTGTGTGCCTGTGCATGATTATACCTGGGTATTTTTTCTCTCTTTCTGGTTATTCACAGTTTACTTTTCTCTTTTACTTCAGAGTGGCCCTCGAGGCACTTCAATGCCTTCATCTTGGCCATTCACTTCACAGCTGCACCTCGGTTACAGAAACTTCAGCGTGGTGGCAACATGCCCGTTCCTTTCAGAAGGCTGAAACATCAACAGCATGGGCAGTGGTTGCATAGTTGAGGGAGAAGCTTTAACCATGAATTTTTGGTGCATATCCATTTTCTTTCTGCAGTTTCTGAGATACAGTCTAGTCTGCTTGTAGCAAATAGTATGCTAGTGAAAAGCTGGAAAGGGACATAGATAAACTTTGAGCAATACAGACAAAACCATCTGTGAATCACTTTTAGTATCTGTTATTCTTGGTATTGATTTGTTGCTGTAGATTTGCTGATCATTCAACAAAAAATTGTTTATTATTTTTTCAAAATTTCCAGCAGAACTATAGGCTACCTAAAAAATATTAAGCCACAAATGGAAAGAAAAAGACAGTGCCTTTTCTATGCCCTGAAGCATGATTTGCGTGACTCTTTGCTGTGAAGCATTGTTGGGGTACAGTTATAACTTGTTCATCTTTTAACTAGTAGCGCAGTGGTCCCAATGACATCTCAGGGTCAAGTTTCTATCATTGCTTATTTGCCTTATTTCTTAAATTTTTTGCAAAAGTGTCTTCTGGTGTCATCTGAAACAGAATTATGGGTCCTATAAACCCTGGGTTTGATCCAGTATCTATCAAATGTACCCACGATTGTTACAAATATAATCTAATGAATATTTATCATACAAATGCCAATACATTATGAACTGCCCACAGAAAATTAAAACTTTATTTAATTGATCAGTGAATAAAATAATACTTGTCTAAATCTGTGAGATAGGATTAGGGAGACTAAAACTGCTTTGTTTTCCATTCTGTAAAATAAAACATCATAGTGATCATTAGAAAAACAAAATGAAGGAATAGAATAGGAAGACAAATTTAGAAGAAGCGACTAGCATCACCAGTGAAGTTTCTCAGTCCCATCTCTAATGCGTTGTAATGTTTCTGGAATGAAGTAGTGCTTCTCATGGCAAAGGATTTATTGGTCATGTTGAATTCCACATACGACTACCAGTGATGTAGTATGAAAAATATGCCACAGCAGATCTGGTGGAAATGAGTGCTTCACCTCCTGATACATTTATGTTCTGTCTCAGTGTAGAAGAGCTCAAGTCCTGGCATACAGCACACAGAATGCTTGTTCATAGGATGAGGATTTAAATTTTCATTTGTGTGTCTTCATACTTAGTGTATACAATAGGACATGGCAAAATTGTACACTTGGTGATCAGAATAGAGCATTAATTTAAAAGTTCCTGGGGGAGAAGTTGCCAGGAAAATGCACACGTACAAATGAATATTTCAGCATTCTGAAGGGAAATGTCTCTACAATTGTCAACGGGCTCTGCATGTTAACACCAGTGCTCAGTTGCCTTGTAAAATACAATTGAAAAAGATGTCTTTATGTGATGATATAACATCGTTGACTTTAGCAGAAGTAGAATCTATACAAGTGGAAATTACACTTGTCTTAATCTTAATCCTGACTTGAAGCATCCACAAATATTAAAAATCACATTTTTATTGATCATTTAATTTATAAAGATGCTATTGTTCAGGCCCTGCAACAATATCCATCCATCAGCAGACAGTGCAGGCTGGGAATCCACAACTTGATGTTAAGCCCAGGTCCGCATGGGAGCTTGGTCCAGCTGCACCAGTGTGGGTGTCCTGGGCTGATGGCAGCTGAAGAGCACGTGTCAAAACATGGCTGTGCATAATTCATTTCCACTCTTTTTTAAAGACATCCTTCTCTTGCTGTCATCATGAACAATCAGCAGTAGCTCTCATAAAAAAAAAAAAAAAATAATAATAAACCACAACTTGTTCTTCAGTGGCTGTATGTGTCTGGTCCTAATTGAATTGCCATCTCTTTCACCATCACTCACCATATTTTTTGGTACACGAATGAAAATTCCCTATGACGTAGAATACCTTGATAAACACAATTTCCTCATGCTTCAAGGCTTTGTTAACAATACTGAGAGCTTTTCTGAATTCACCAGTTACAAGTGGCAGGTAATTAGTTCAGCAATAGGAATTATATTGAGAGAGAAATTGGTATTTTTCCTTTATGCACTCTCGTTTCTTGTCATCTGACAAATCAAGCTTACAAAATGGACACTGTGCTCACATATTCCAAATATATATATATATAATTTAATTTATCTAATAATCCTCAGTATTTTTTTTCTGAGTGATAAATATTAAATATTCTGAAAGATGAGGGTGAAGCGTTGCAAAATCTCCAAACTATGGAAGTAAGAATGTCATTCATTCCCGTACATCGCATGGAGCAGCACGTGACACTCCGTACACACGCTGAGAGAGGCAAAGGTTTAAATTTCAGCGCATCTCGATTTATGTCGTAAGGAGCAACACCTTGTTTCCTAAAGTCCCTGTTCCTCTATTCCCCAATTAACTCAGGCAGGCTCCTCCAGCCAGGAAGCACATCATTAAGTACAGTGCGGGCTTTACCCTTAGGTCGCTGCAGGCAGAGCTTGCCAGTACCCAGAGCAATTTGTTTTCTCTCCAGTCATACTTAATTTCTGTTGGCAGTGATTTTCTTTTAATTCCAGCCTTCCCTGCAGTCATATTTACCTCAAGCCTGTATATATGTTAACTCCTTTCAAGCAGGCCTTCCTGTCCAAGGCCCCGTGCTCTCATGTTTGACCAAGGTGAGTGGCAGCCTGCTGGCACCCTGCATCTCGTGCTGCCCTCTTACCAGAACTTCCTCTCTGGTCCTCACAAGCACCTGTTTCTTACTCGAAATGCAACAATTTTAAAAAATGGTGATTCCTGGTTTGCCCTAAGTCATAGGCTGTGTTGGACAAGTTTCTTCAACTTGTATATTTTTTACATGGCAAAAAAGGAGTGGCCTCAGATGGCAACCCGCTGTAGGGAGAAAAGCGTTTCTCTATAAAATGTGTTTCAGCTCCTCACCCAACCTATATTATTCAATTACTCATTTAAAATTAAAAGTGTGTGTATGCATGTGTCTGTATAGTAAAAAGGAATATTTTATTTTTGGAGAGGAGAACCAATTTGTAGAAAGCCAAACAAAAGGAAGCAGTTGATACAATATAATTTAAACACCTTGTCATAAAGTCCAAGGAAAATTAATGCCTGAAAAATAAAGAGTTTGAAACATGTTTTTCTATAGAACCTCTTTACAACAGAAGAGTTGAATTAGAAAGATTACATGTGCATGTATAGTCAACAACAAATCTTTTGCGTATGTGTCTTACAATGCTAGCATGCCAAAAACAACACAAAGATCAATAGAGGAAGCTATTAGGTAGCACGCATGCAGATGTTGTATTGAACAGTCTTATCTAAATGAAAGAAAGAAGTGGTTACAATAAGCTTTAAGTACCCACTTTGAATAAATTGAATTTAGAGAGACTTAGGATCAGGTAACACAAGCTCTTGTAACATAACTCACATAACTATACAGAGAAATAAATTATTTCTTGGGATCTTTCCATGTCACTGGTTTAACTTGTCAATAAAAGATGTAAGCTTGAGCAGCTTTGAGTTAAATAATATGTGAAAGAAACATAAGTGAAACATTTAAAACTCCCTGCCATGGTAGCAATTTATGGGCTATTTCCTTGCAGACTTTAAAGGTGTAATGCCCAGGTAGGTGTGAGACCCTGAGATCTCTCTGCCTTGCTCACTCATGGATGGATTTCCACCAAGTTTAATCCCTGCCTGAGTCAATTGCAATTCTTTGTCAGTGTCTACCAGAGATGGGTCAAGGAATCGTACAAGAGCATGCATAAGAATGGCCAGGGAAAGGTAAAGAAAGGGAGTATTTGTATATGATGATACCAGACTTGTCATAGAGCAAGTACTCCATTTCATGGGAGTGATGCTGAATCAGCTTTGCTGAGGTCTGAGCAGTTGGTGTTTAATTTTTAATTACCTACATATGCACCTTTCCCAGCAATTAAGGGAGTGCCACACCCAGTGCTCGAGACCATCTCAGGATTTGAGATCTTATTTCCATGAAAGATACTGAAGTATTAGAAAAGCAAAGCAAAACCAAGCAAAACGCCTGTCTGCTTGTTGCATTGTAGTTTGACGAGTCACCTTCAGGAAGTAGTGCTCCTCTATTTGCCACCTGGTGATCAAGCGTTACAGAGGATTTAACCAAATAATAGGGCCCCCATCTGCTGATTTTTGACTCGTTGTGCTTCCTGTCACATACCACAAAGCACAGACTGAAGCCTCTGTAGAGATTACCATGATAGTATCCCTCCCAAAGACACTGACTGACAATCTCATGCCTCAGACAGCGTTCGATACCATGCCAGCGTGCTGTTTGCATGCAGGGAAAAGCTAAGGACAAATAATTGTAAGAGTTTCTCTTTCTCTGAACAGCTAGTATGTACAATGCTTATGATCTATTTTTCTAATAACCACTTTTACGTGGAGGCAGTGGCAGTGGAACTTTTTTTTAACTGGTTCTCTGAGGATTCAGATGTCACTTGACAACTGAAACAAAAGTGCTGTCTTTTCAATCTGTCTTTGCACCAAGTCATCATTGAACAGCTGCAAAGCTGCTCAAGGTGCACAAATGGCTTGAAGCCAACCTCTGTCCTAGGTACTGGGTACATAGTCCCCCAGGTATCTGGGAACTAAAAAAAAAAAAAAAAAAAAAACAAACAATGACCGTATCTAAAAGCCTGTCTCTTTTCTAACTGCTGTGTTTTGTGAGATCAGATCAAACCTGACTCAGCCTTACCCACCTGCCCCATGTCACAGAAGTTGGAGCTGCACCAGCACAATAGCTCCTCCATCAGCTTTGCTTACAAGTCCACCTCTGCTTTGTGGAGCCTGCTGTAACCCAGTATCAGGTACAGTCTTCTCATTAATGGATGATAAATCAATTGTATTGGGTGGGAATGTGTCAAAGAGAACTGAAAATATTTCTCACCTACTCCATTTTACACAGCAGCAGATTCCCTGGGACAGATTCTCTTATATTTCTTCTTTGGTTTTGTGTTTCCAAGAGCAGAGTTTTCAAAATAAAAGATTTCCTCAAAGGAAAAGGCTACTAAATGGCTAAGCTGTGTGACCTAAGTGATAGTTTAATCTGTATGCCAGGAAGTCTTGAACTGGTGCCTTCCCTGGCTTTCTAGCCAAATCAACAAGAAATTCCCAGTGCTTTTCTTCTCATATTATAACACTGTTGAAAAGATGGAAAATCCTTTGCAGGTGGCAGCAAATATAACTGCAAAGCCTCATACTAGCTGAGGATCTGGTCTGTGACGCAGGGTGAGAGTCGGAGGTGAACAGCAAACATTGCCTTGGAAGGAAGTCTCCGAGGTCTTGCAAACATTTGGATGTTTCTGTTTTGTATTGTAGGTTTTCTAAGACATCAAGCACTGAAAACAATACATAGTCATTTAGGATATGAGAATACAAACAAAAATGACCTGACTGTCCTTCCTGGAGTGGCTGGCTCACGGGTTTGGAGGCACTGCACGCAAAGCAGCCTTGTGCGCAGCTCAGTGGGATTGTGACGGGGCCTCTGGGACACAGCTGCCATCTGGGGGGAGTACTCTCACCCATCAGCCCTTACGTGGTGGCATGTGAGCCAGAGGGGGTCACACCTGGGAAACCTCTTGAGTTATATGTTATGAGGCTACAACTTTGCTCCTGCTAAACGCAAGGAAGTGGTGCATGTTTTTGATATGGCGTTAATGCTGTCAGCTCAAATTGTGAGCCAGCAGCTTGCTATGTTCAGAATAACTACCTGACAGAGGCTCCAATAATTCCTGGACTGCAGTAGATGTACGTTTTGTATAGGAATCCCACTATACAATTATGATTGTTTGCAATCTGAAGCTCAGAGACTCTGTTTGATATTTGTTTCTGACAATTTAAGACAGCTTGGAGGAGAGGGAAGAATGTCAGCAATCCAAGTTATTGTCATTATAGTGTGACTGTCGAATGAGCACAGATCCACTCTTGATAAAAAAAACTGTTTGAGGGTACAGAAAGAAGAATAAAAAGATTGCACGGTTGGTACACAAGCTGCTTGGCATTAATTTTGTACAGCAGAAATCCTAAAAGAACTTCAAAAACAAATCTTTTCAAAGTTAACAGTGTTGACAGAGACGTAAACATTCCCTCTTTATTGGATGTGTCCTTTCACAAAAAAATAAAATAAAATAAAATAAAATAAAATAAAATAAAATAAAATAAAATAAAATAAAATAAAATAAAATAAAATAAAATAAAATAAAATAAAATAAAATATAAAATACAATAAAATTGCAGCTCTGAAAGGGCAAACCTCCAGGATCAAAATTTTGTTTAGGTGTATGAAATCTTGTTTCAGTTCTAGAACAGACCTAAGTTTAAAAAACAAATTTGTCTTATAATTGAGTTCTTTGTCTTTCCATGGCAATTAAAATAATTGCGCTTTGTCAAGTTGCATCTTTTATCCTAGTTAAAGATAGAGCTTACTGAGCAAACATAGACTAGTCTGGTGACAGATGAAAGATTGCACAGTGTGTCTGAAGTAGTTGAGAGCATCACATTATGCTCTACAGAGGGAAAGCTTCATGCAGTAAACCTTCTCATACTCACACAGAAGAAATGAAGTACTTTATTAAAGAGTGATCCATTCTGTGTATCACATTCTTAAACCCAGATAGTTTTAGGTATATATCAAAGTTAATGAGTGCTTTGGATTCTGCCTCAAAGTTAATTATCAGTACGTACCTGGTTGTATTTGAAAGCAAGTGTCTAAAATCACAGGGAATAAAATTAGATGAAAAAAATCTTTGATCATTAAAGTATATACAGTTAAGTTTAAGTTATTGGTGCAGAAAATTTGGTTGTTTACAACATAATTACTGATTTGACTGTGAAAAAAAAAAAAAGAATTGCAAATTGTTTTGCTTCAATTAACAGTACATAAATAATTCTGTTATGCATAAATATTTTACCATTGAAAAGTGTAGCACATAACTTTTTATGGTGCTCTTAAAACAGGTCTAATGCAAAGTTAATAAGACACATGAAAAAAAGCCTGTCTGGGGGGTGCAAGGGAGGAAGTCATAAAGAGGACTACAATGGTGTTGCACCAGAACCTGTTCAGTGAGTAACAATTAAAAACAATGTAAATAGTGAAACATTGAAAAGCAGGACAGCACAGCTTCAACAAAGTATCTGCTGGGTTCATCCTGACTTTTGCCGGTTCTGAGCTTGATGGCACTGCTTAGCACCTGCAGATATGCAGGCAGGTTCACCACTCCTATGCTCATGTGTCTGTGAGACATTTGGGGTTTGGAAAGGTATTTGAATCTTCAGTCTCTACTGTCGTGTTTTGCTTAGACTTGGAATTATTATCTTTTTTTTTTTTTTTTTAAATTTAGACATGATTTGATTTAGCAAATGCTTTAGTTTTTTGTTTTTGTTTTTTTTTTTTTTTTGGGGGGAGGGGGAGGGCGAGAAGAAAAGAGAAAAGAACAAAAAAAATAGTATTATCTGTTAATATAGTTGTCCCATTTCAGAAAGAACATTTTCAAATTGCCCTAACCCAAAGCAGTGTTTGCTCTCCTTGTGCAAAGGTAGAAGACTTCTCAGGCCTGAGAGTTATTGAAAAACATATGTGCAATAACAAAAATAGTGTACTTAGAAAGAACTATTGGAAGAAACCTAACAATAATAACAACAACAAGTGCATCTGTATTAATAAGAATGTTCTTACTAATTGAGTTAGCTCATTAAAGTCCAGATTCCATTCTAGTGCATTAGCACCTGGACATGGCACAAGGTGCAGCTGATACATGCACCAGTTCTAGCACATAAACAATGTAAACTTTCTTTGTAATGTTTTTTCAACTCCTTCATTTTTGTCATTCTTTGTTTTTCTGTGATTAAAAAAACAAAAAACAAACAACAACAACAACAAAAAACTGTTACTGTTCTGAGCTTTAGAATCTACTAAGTCTGGCTTTTACCTGATTAACACTTCTTACAGAGGCAGAAACCCAGCTTTAGAAAGTTGTCAACATTGTGGTGTAACTGCACAATGTGATCTGAATGTTTTCCAAAAATGTGGGGGAGGACAAATTATTCCTTCTTTCCTGTATACAGCAGAGCCAACGTAAGTTACACTAGTTGAGCATCTGCTCCCTCGTTTTCTTAAAAATTCTTAACTTTAGCATCAGCAACTTGTGGGAATAAGAGGTTCTTGATAGCTTAGTTTAACAAATGCTAGAATTTGTCCATGCAATTAGAAGTCGATAAAATGCTTGTCCTTTTTTGAATCAGGCTGGTAGAGTGGGCTGTGTAAGTGATCTGCTTGATAGAAGAGCCAGGGCCTTGTCTGCCCAATATTCATTTACATGCTTGGTTGTTCGCTGTCATGAAGCAAAGCCTTCCTCTTTTCTGGTAGAGGCCAGCTGAGCTGGCATTGGCTGGGCAAGGGACATGTGGCAGAGATTAACAAGTATTTCTCCTTCCTCATATTCATTTCCTTTACCCACAAGAGAATAATAATTCCTGATGTTTAAGCAAAACAAAGTTTTCAATTGCATCTGGAAACGTAGCGATATTCTCTCTTCTTATTTGAAAAGTTAATTTATGTACAGTGCCTTTTGTGTGATTCTTAGGCTTTGACCATTTACAGTTTAGATCATTTACTGTTAATATAATATTTAATATCAGTAGTTCAGGTTCTGCTGTAGGTGCCCGTCCCATTAGACAGAGATTCGTAACTGTCAGGAGCTGCAGCCACTGGAAATAGTTGTTGAAGGAAACATTAAAACAGTACTGTACAGCAAAAAAAGCAGAAAGCCCTGGAGACAAAACGGAAAAAAAAAAAAAAAAGACAGAAGATTGACCAATGAATACACAGTAGCCACTACTAGCTTTGATTGCTAAGAATATAAAAACTAGTCTTCTAGGAAGAGAAGGAAACATTTCATTCATGTGTGAAATCACTGACAACCAGATGAATCAGCTGACTTTGACCAAGAGCTTCTTTTCAGTGGCAGCTGCTTGGAAAACACACTTGCTTATCTTCTGTCTTCTCTTCAGAGGCAAGCTGAGACCAACAGGCTGCCTGACCATGCAGGCAGTTTCCCTCTGAAATAATTCCTCCAGGTATCCCTCCTTCTGCCCAGCTTGTTGGCTGAGATTTATGGCTGTATCTCTGGCTCTAGCTGCAAAAATAAAGAAGAAATGCAAATCCCACAAGATACTGGAGCTATGTTTAAAAATACAATTCTTATGGCTTGGAACAAGCATTGAAACTTCTCCGAATTGGTTGGTTGCTTTTATGACATGTGGTAATTTTCTAAAAGAGGGATAATCTTATGAAAAAGAAGCAAAAATAAACAAAAATATGTTCAACAAAAAAAGAATTTTAATTTTAACTAGCTCTTGCAATCTTGTAAGTATCTGTACTTTATATAAAGGTCTCATTAAGTAACCGAGGAGATATTTTTCTGAGTTCCAAGCACATAAGCATCTTTTTCTAATTCTACACATTTCAGTAGAATTACACCAGAAGCCCAGCAAAGCACCTCAGCTGAAACCATGTTCCCTGCTACCAGGCTAGTTGGATCACAAGAAGAAAGAGGAAATATTATAGCTTTTCTGTTCTCTGTGTGAAGACTGAAATGTCAGAACTAGCTGCCAGATCTTCTTCAGACCTGTGTCTAATGATCTTGTAGCACAGAGATCAGATGTTTACATTACACTTCATTAACCTTGGCAAAATCACTTTTCCATACCTTCTATAAAGCTACTCTTAGAATCCTAAATTCAGAATAACTACTCAAGAATAAAACAAGAAATCCTGACAATCACTGCAAGCAGTGTAGTCAGTAGAGGAGAGGGAAAAAAGTCAACATGTTAGAATTTAGCAAACAAAGAAAAACCTAGAAAATGGAAAAAAAAATGATTATAAAAAGGAACTTCTCTTGGCATGTCACACTCACTTCTGATCCTGTTTCAAAGTCAGGGCTGAGTCAGTGGGATTAAGAAACTGGTGTTAAAAACTTCAGAACATGATGGGATCTGGTAAGTTTGGGGCTACTTCGAGCATACCTCCAATAAAAAGGGAAAATAAAGAAAAAAAAAAGTATGAATTGTATATTGTCAAGCAAAAATTTCTATACAAAATCTCCTATAACAGAAGAAAAAAAAAATAAAAAAGAGAGAGAGAATTAAAAAGTATTAAAAAGCAATAGATTTAAAATATATTAAGACATTTTTACAAAGCATATAATTAACCTGTGGAACTTGTTGCCAGAGGGTAGCACTGAGGCCAAGCTGAGCAGAATTTAGAAAGAGCAGGCATTTTTATATATAATCAGAAGTTACCACGTCGCATTAGAGAGCATAAAGTGCTTTTATGGAGGACATAAACTCCAGTCGTTCAGGCTGTAAGCCGCAGCCGGTCTCACAGGGGTAAGGAGGAGAAGCTCAGCTGGCAGGGAGCTCTGCAGTCACCTCCAGGCTTCCTTGGGGCTGCCTCTGAGGCTTGGCTCTGCTCGGGAGAAGGCAAGGTGGGAGCCAGCCCCATGCAGCACCACAGCTCAGTGGGCCTCATCCCTGCTCTTACTCGTGCTGGTATTTTTGTTCATTTACCTCTCTGCAACAACATTTTATTAAGAAGATGAATATCTCACAGGTAAATCCTGTCTGGCACTCTGTGTCTTGCTGCTCAGCAGAGGAGAGCAAGGGTGGGGTTTGCCCATGTAATGCCTCTGCAGCAGCCTTCATGAAACAAACGCGTTGTACTGCAAGGCAAATGCTTCGGTGGTTGTTCCTATCTGTGCTGCTGGAGCCGACATATTTCCTTTTACAAAAAGACTTTCAAATCACCTCATTCTTCTATTAATTCGACATAACTGATTGTAAGAACTATGTTAGTAAAATTAATATTTCAGAGCAGCACTGCGAGGGATATTTTTAACATGCAGCACCACAGCCCCTGTCTCTTGTCACTTGTGTCATCCTGTCATCATGTACGCCTTCAGACACAGGCAGGCTGATACTAATGAGCTCACCACTCCATGTTCCTCTATCATGAAGTTCAGTACTAATGAGAAAAATTCCCAGACTGCACTCACACTCTAAATCAATTTGGCAAGATTGATCAAAATATTCATTAAAACAGTTTGTTCTTCAACTCAGCCTGAACCCTGCAGGCATATCTTTCTTGCTTCTATGTGGTTTTGTGTGTGTCTGTGTGTATCTATATGTGCGTGTGAAATTAAAAAAAAAAAAAAAAAAAAAAAAAAACAGTTGTTTTCCCTCCCCATGTGATTCAAGCACTACTTTCTGAAGAAAAAGGCCAGAGCTGATTTCTTGCTACGCTTTCTTCCTTGGGAAGTACCCAGGAGCCTGGAAATGATACGAAGAATATTCTGCACCCCTCTTCTCCTGTGCCTGTCAGCAGCAGGCCTGAGAATGACCGACATGAAGCTACAAATTACTGTCAAAAGGGCAACAAGCAACACAACAAATGGGAATCTGTCAGAGAAAGAGAGACATCTCTGGCCACACAACCCTGGGAATTTAATATATCTTTTGTCTGTCATCTGCATGCTAAATTTCCTTGTCTTCCTTCAACAGAATTTCCTCTTGCCGTGTCAGCCTTGATAAGTACAGGTTAGCTCCCACTGTCTACTTTTTCACAGGCATTTCAAGATAAAACATAGTCTGCGGAGCCAAGAATGACATTAGCTGACTAATGCTCAGCCAGCTGGGCTCTCTGCTCGCGAGGGTCTAGACACAAAACCAGAGAAGCACAAATTGCACTGAGGGATGAGCAACGGATAGATTTACAAATCTCAGCTATGATGTTATCTGTCCCTCCAAAGGGACAAGAGTAATTCCTGCTGGTACCAGTTTAAAAGCCAGACACCCTGGCTAGTCATACATTATGTACTTCTGGTTCGTTTCAGCAATAGAGAAGGTTGCTGTTGATCATCAGACTTCACTGTTCATTGCCTACAAACTAGGAGCTTTTTCAAAGGCTTTAGAGGGCTTAAAGGAAACTTCAGACAAACTTAAACCAGGCATAGTTTTAAAAGACTTGATGGATTATTGTTCACAACCCTGCAAACCCACTTTAGTTTCCAATGTTAAATACATAAACTGCATTTGTAACAGCCTATTTCTTAGATATACTGTATGCTGTAAAAATGAGATAATATTATTCCAGGAAGCTTTCAGTGTGGTTATGAGCCCAATCATTCAGAAGCTCTAGCACAAACCCCACAGACAGTGCTCTGCCAGGTCCAAGCAGCAGGCTGCTGGTGTGGCTCTGCACTGGCTCAGGGCACCTCAAACTAAAACAGGCGTAAGCATTCCTCTGAAGAAGGAGGCACAGGGCACACAAGGGCAGCTCTGCATTTGCCTGAAGGAGAAGGAGCTCCCACATATGCAAACCCTCAGAAACAAACCCACTATTTAAATGGCAATGATGCAAAGCTCTGTCTCAAGGGTAGCCTAAGCTCTGCCTGTGCGGAACACTGTTTGTCTCTTTACACCAGAGAATAATGCTGCTATCAAGCAAAAAGCAGTCATGTTGTCCAGACAGGTTCTCTGGAGATGAGATAAGGTGTTATTAACCAAATGCTCATTTAACAGGCATGATGTCGTCTGCCATAGAAAGTGAGGATCAACTCCTGGTACCTTCCTTTCAGAGTGCAAGATGCTCGTTTTAATGTGCTTCCTGCTTGTCCACTTTTACTTGGCTGGTGAGGTTTATTTCTCATGACAGAAGCTGTCCCCAGGCATCTATTTCCACAAATAGAGGGAAAAGAAGATCCTGGAACAGTCAGACTCTCTATTCAGTGCATAGACTCTACTAGATGGCCACTGTAATTTTCATGAAAGGAGGAGTTTTAGGGAATCCAGAAGCTACCATGCTTTTATAGTTTTCCCTTACTCTGCAAGAAAAGTGCTTGCAGGAATGAGTTAGAATTTCACTTATTCAAAATGTTTCTGCCAAAACTTTTAATCAAAAGTAAAAAATAATCATTGAAAGTATATTGTGGCCTAATAAGTGACATGAGTCTCGGGTTACTTAAAGATTTTTTTTTCCTGCACTGGATTAATAATTGCATAGACAGCAGAGAAAGCGAAGTTAAACACATAGTACCTCATTTCCCTTGTTTGATCTTAACAAGCCAACTCATTCGTTTTTAAATTGTGTAGAAAAAAAAAAAACTGATGAATGTTGTCAATTCAGAAGAGTGAGACCTTTGTTTTGCAAGAGACTTCTGAAACCCTCCATAGTCCTTTATAGTCCTTTTGTACCTTGCTTTAAATTACCGTGTTCCCTTTGTGTAGCTTTGCAGTATCTCAGATGTTTTTAGCACCAGCAGAAGATTCCTTGGCTTTGCTGCAGGTTTTTATTTATAACTTTCATTCCTCAGCATCTTAGGTAGTGGGTACAGGAGGAGATACATCCACTTGATACAATGACAGAAAAAGCTATGGGATTCTTTGCCGTAGGTATGGAGATGCTTTGCAATGTTCTGTGTTGCTTTTCCCCTCTCACCTCCCACCAGTGCCAGACTGTTCTAGGAGAGCTGCAGCCCATGCTTGAAGGAAGCTGTCACTCCCCTGCTGAAGGAAACACCGGATCATTGTGGTGCATTTTCAGTTGCCTTGACCTGTATAACCTAAATTAAGGTTGTTACTCTTCTTCAAGATCCAACAAATATTTCCAGTGCACAAAAGCACACATCCAGATATTCCTATTCATGTATAATAGAGTTAATAGAGAACAGGGATGGTGTTATTGGTTTTTGTTTATTTGTTTGTTTATTTTAATTTCTGTCTTCACATAACATTTGGATGCAACTGTGGCTAAGGCATGACAGGATTTATTTTACAATTTCTTGGTCACCACACAAAATGAATAATGATGCTATATAATGTGAGACGCTGCTATTCTTAATGGCTGTCATGTGGTAATAATTGTGCTTATTAATGTGTGGTACGGTTATTATCAACGGTAAACTCTAGCCCATCACAGGTTTTCTGTTATTGGCCTTATTTCAGGCAGCATCTTCCTTTTCGGCAGCTTTTCAAGATAGTAAACTTGGTAAATCCTCCTCTCAATATTTAGTCTGAACTACCACAGGCAAACTAAGTTGTTAATTAAATATAACGCTTTCAATTGGATACTCTTTTGATATGAACACACAACAGAGATAGAAGAGAATATTGGGTTTGAATGACAATGATGAATAATATTAATATTTACCTGCTAGTGGAACCTGGAGCTGCTCCAATGAGCTACAAAGTCTTAAAATCTTAATTAAAGGTTAATGAAAGAAAATATTGAAAAATCTGCTCGAGGAGCAAGTGAGGAAATAGGGTATTCTAAATCATCTACAGCACTGCTATTTCCAAGCACAAAAATTACTTCAATCAGGCTTCCAGAAGGCTAGTCTATGCACAGTGTGTGCATAGCTTTGAATTCACCTTTTGGCTTTCAAACCTCCTAGGCTGCAGGTACAGTCCCATATTCACTCCTCCTTTTTGCAAAAACATCCTTTTGTTAAATTCAAAGACGGGTATGTGATATATTCATGTGTCCCTAGGAGTTCAGTTATAAAGTACTACTGAGATTCACAAGAAAGATTGGCAATGTTATGAGCAGATCTACAAAACAAAATATTCAAGAAGTATTGATTTTATTCCTTTTGAACTCTTAGGAAAATTCAGGCAATTTTTTCAGCTTAAAACATTGGAATGATATAATTGGTTCTAAAGTCAGAGACTGCATCTTCATTACATTCCTAATATATGATACTTATTATGTATTAATAACACCTTATTATCCCTTGTCATCTATAATAAATATAGCAGCTGAATATTAACTTGATGTTTTATGCCAGTTCATATGGTTTGAAAACAGAAGCTCTGATTTCTTGTACACCTCAGACATTACTTCAGCGTTTCTAGCACTGTTAGGGAATAGTAGCTCTATAGAATTCAGTGAATATAAACTTGGATACATGTAGAATGACCAGTTTACAATGAAATTCTTTCTAACTGAGAATGAATTTCAGATAAGTTTGTGTTTTGGAAATAATGGAGGAATATACTTTTACTACTTTGGTTTGTGTTGGAAGCCTGGCATTTGAAATAACTAGAGAATAATCCCATTTGAGTCTTCAGAAGTGCCACTAATGCTGCAGAAGTAAAACACTCAGGAAATTCATCCCTGATGATACATTTTTCCCTCTAAGCCTTTGTAGCATGACTAACCAGACGCAAAAGCAGTGTCATTATCAATTCAGTATTGAACATGAATATGTACACAGCAGAATTACACAGTAAAATTTACAGTGTCACTGTTTCTTACCTTGCAGACTTTTCAAGAGGCTCAGGAACTTCATATTTATAGAGCATTCTCAGCTGTGATGATATCTACCCTGCAGTCACGTGAGTCAAGATTTTTTCTTTTTTAAAGAGTAATAATTATGATTGCTTCTTTTGATGCTTAATTTAGTATTCTTTCAGATAGTCCTGGTTCTCAAGAGTTAAATATTAACCTTATATCCCCTTTAGGGCTCCTAGATATCACAAAATATAGTTTTACCAATCACTTTGGAAGACCTTGGTTTATCCCCTCATTGCTTTGCAGAAGGAGTAATAGCTATAATCGATCCTAATATAAGTAAACATTACATTATTTATTTACTCATATGCAAAGGTCTGGGGAAATTTATGCTGACAATATAGAGATGTGATCAGAAATTAATCTATATAGGGGAGTGCTTCAAAGCAGTTTCACCAGCTTCTTGTTAAAGTCTGCTAGTCTCTTTGCTGTGTTGGGAATGTATCTTTTAGTCAAGTCTTCTAATCTTCTAGTAGTACAGCTAGATTAAACAATGTTGATCTCATGGATATAACTATTAGCACACAACAAGGAACTCACTCACCATTAGTTGCTTTTCTTTCTCTTAAAAACAAGTCACTGGAGTTCTTAAAAGATCTCTGTTCTGCTTTCCTTCTGAAAACTATTCTTATTTTTCTAGATATTCAGGTAAGTTCTCTGATTCTTCTCCCTCCACTCTCCCATTATTTCCATGTACTTCACCCATGTAATTTCATATATTACACTATTCACTGAAATATACAGTTCATTAGGGACAGCATTACTTAATTACTGAAGAACTTGGATATAAAGATATGAGTATAATTAGCCAAATTATTCAGTGCTATACATTGCATAGGCAAAAAGCTTAACTTGAGGCAGTCCCTGTCAAATATGACACAGGTAGTTGGCATCAAGTATTATTACCCTTTACAGCTTGTGTTTGTACTGGAAAAAGATTTACTGATATGCCTGCATCTTTGAGGATGTTGCACCAAAGGCTGTTTTGATCGTGGCAAATTATTTATGATAAGATTCTTGCCCAGTCCAGTCATTATAATGTGTAATATTATGGAGACAACAGAGGTGTGAAATGTTGATAAAGGTCAAAAGGATCTTCAGATTATCTCAGTCATAACACCAAACAAATGCTTCAAGCTCTGCAGTGATACTTCTTGAGAGGAGGCACCTCATAGATCCTCTCTGGCACATTAGCCAGCTTTTGAATCTGTGACGCACCTGAGACTTTCCCCTGTTTTGAAACAACTGGCCTAAAAATGGCCCGTCATATACTTCTGGGAATAGCCTAATTTCCTAATAAATTCTGAATATCTCTGAGCTTTGCTGGTCAGACACAAGGTCAGCAGTATGAAGGCACAAACTGCTTTTCAAATGAATTTTCTTGGTGGGATAAACTGAACAGAATGTATGGAAATTCTGAACTTTTCTTTTGAATTTTGCAGAATTTTGCATGATATTTCTGGTGGATCACAGTGACAGTCTTGAATTTGTTAAACTTATTTGAAGTAAAACTGACTTTCAGCCTCATGGTAAAAATCTGTGATCCTTAGTCCTAACAAATGAAAGAAAAAAGAGCAAAATTTTGTCTCCTTCCTCGGAGTCAATAGGAATATTACAATAACATAAGATCAGACCTTGACACAAAAATGTTTCACAAAAAAAATATCAAGTCAACACTATGGATATTATTAAAAACTCTTCAGTCTTTCAACTTAAAAATCACTAAGAGGGGTTCTACTTATTCCAGGGAAAATTAATTTTCCCTGTTAAAAAATGGGAAAGAATCTGATAACTACCAAATTCCAAAGTGTGGTTATATTAAGAAATCTTAGTTGTATTTTTTGTTAAACTGTTTTTCCCTGTCTAGTAAGGGCTGTGATAGAAAATAAAGTGCAAAGTAGAGAACACCAATTATGTGCCTGGAAAATGACAATTAATTACATTTTAAGTGAATAAATAATAAAGCCATCTTTAACATGTAAGTGGTACACACTGATGATATGCGTAACACAAAATCAACCTGTAACATTGAATATATCATTTTAGCTAGCCCGTCTGTGATCTTTCACAATTCAATTTCTAGTTAGAGGAGACAGAAAAAAAAAAAAAAAAAAAAAAAAAAAGGAAGTCAGAGAAGTTTCTGCAGTGGGTGGAAGTTGTAGCTTAACACATTACCACTTGACACTGCTGTGGCCTACACTTTGGGCTGGTGTGATACCTAATGAAAAGCAAACAGCTAACCTATCCCAATTCCTGTCCATTATGGACAATCAACTTTATACAGAGATTTGTTTCAGCTGTAAAATATTGTCCACCATAAATATCTTTCAACAAAGCCTTCTTTGAAGTAGGTCTTTGGCTACAAAACACAACAGAGGCTGCCTGTGCTGCACACACAGTTCATAGGACCTAGAGATATAAGTTGAGTGGAGTACTAGTATAAAGGTGGGAAAAATCAATTTCTCTGTTGACTGTTTCTAACCTGTTGTCAATCTGCCAACTGTGAAAAAGCTACATATTTTTATTTGTGAAAACCTATCCCCATTTTAAGATAAGAAACATAAATGTAATATAAAAATAAGAGCTCTACAACAGCAGAAACAGAAAATTTCTAAGGTCATAAGTAGTCATAATAATAATATATTTTGTAACATATCTGGAAGTCCACAGGTATAGGATTGGTAAACTATTATGATTAGCTTGTAATTTATAAGTTAAATCTGTGCAACTAAATTATACACTCGTGTTATCCTGGAGCATCCATTTCAGTTTGTTTTAGAACTACACTAATCATAATGACATTGTGATATTCTTGTTATTGGAGATTTATCATATTTACTAAGATTTTTACAGTACACTCATACTTCATACAAAGTTCAGCTGAACCCCTATCCTATTTAAGGAGCAAGCTAATGATCCAGGTGTTGAATCGTGGCGGTAGCTTTTTGTCTTACTTATTTTCAGTCACACTATTAAACACCAAAAGTATTTGTGCTGCATACCTCTTAAACTAATGAAAAATCCCCCAAAGCAAACATGTATGGCACTTTTTTTTTTTTTTTTTCCGGTAGAAAATTGATCAACAACCCATTAAAACACAGTGGTCAGGACCTTAAGAAAGTGTTCATACACTCTCATAAGGTAATTCTACATCCTTCCATTCATGTTTTCATCAACCTCTTTTTTTCTTTGTTATGGGCTTAAGTACTATGGAAATTAAAACTGACTCAACAATACAATTACATTTCCCTGGACAATAATCTAAGCAGATCTAGCTATTATTTTATCATTGACTTCTGTTGTTCTTAAATTTTTATCAGTAACTGTATAATACTACGCATCTTTTCTCATTAATTGATAACCAGCATATATCTTTATAGACAGAAGAGACTTTTTTTTTTTTCCAATCCCCTCATATATCCCATCAAATAAATGTACTTCTGAATGCACTTAGAAGACTTTAAAAATTCATTTTATGCAAATTCATTATTCATTTTCTTGGCATTATTGGACATTTATTTAAAAGCAACTTGCTATGAAAACAAGATCTATGTAAGCTGGTGTATTCTAAATTAGTTTTTGAGAATCCCATTATAACATAACTATTCATTGAAAAGGCCTGTGATAAATGTCCACTTTGATCTGCAAGGCTGGTGTGATACTCTAAATGGAAATGTAAATCCACTGGCAGAAGCCGATTGAACCAGATATACCAGAAGAAAATTAAGATACAAGAGATGTGGTTTAATTAGGCCACAGTTGTACTAATTTAACTCATCTGGGAAGTGTAGGGCTGTAACTTGGACAGTGCAGATCACGATTATTTCCTTAATCATATCCACGTGGTAGGTGGTAACGACTATCTACCCTCTACATCTGGTCCTGTACCTGTTTGCAGGAGAGAAATTTAGGCTGTAGTGGAAGTAGATGCTCTTCCTCTTAAACGTGTAGGCTGACACAGGCTATAACTGCCCCTGGATATGGCATGGGTTGTATCAGTGTCAAAAAGCAATCTGGAGAGAAAATACAAAAGTATACAGGAGTATCAAATGTGAAGTTCCTAAGCCACCATGCCAAATCCACAACATGGAAAAGGGATTATCTGCTGGCTGTTGCAGTTCAGCTATCTAGCTTCTCTAAGGCATGCCTCCCTCTAGGGCTAATTTCAGGCATGATTTATCAGGGACCCAAAACCCCATTGGTGAAGATCACCAGATACCTGATATCTGCTGACTGTGACAGAACAATCTCAAATATATTCCAATAAATCTGAAATACTGTAGTTAAAAAAATAAATCACCTTACCCTTGTCAGTGTAATTTTAAATGATTTGTGATCCTTTGGAAGATAACTCTTGCATAAAACCTGATACTATATTAATTTTAGGTCTGGGATGTTGAGACTTGCTATTCCGAGTGGGAGAGGACTCACACTTAGGACTCACAACAGAGTTATACATAATAGTGTTTATACATGCAAACTCTACAGGTCAATTCACACATAAATGATTCTTCTCTCTGTACTTTAAGGTATGTCATTATGAATAAATCTGCTTTAGATGACCATTCTCTCCTCAAGGATCTTAGAAGTTCCCTGTTTGCACCTGCCTCTGAGTTACACTGTACTGTAACCCCCCCACAAAGTAGCATAAGTACACAGCTGTGTGGAAAATGAACTGTGGCTCGGGCCAAAGCAGGGTGGTATCTGTGGGTGCCAGCTCAGATGTGGAAAAAGTATATATCATTGCAACCCCATTATATGAATGTCTCCAGTTTTTCCACACTTCAAAGTATCTACTAATGAATTTTCCACACCAGTCCCATTGAACATACCCCACCAGTTTTGTTCATAGGAAGTGCATTGTATGCGTCAGTCTTACATCTTTTCCTTTTTCATCATGGAAGAATTAATTGTCCTACTGATGTTCTCCTTCATTCATATCACAGTAGGGTCATTGTTTATAACCTCTTTCCTTCCGTGGAAAAGGAAGTATGTGCATGCAAGAAACAAGATGTTATAAATACAGTATTGTTCTATGGAGCTGGGGGAGGGAGGGAGGTGCATAAGCTATTTTCCATAAATCTGTCAGATTTTTGGAATGAATTTTGGGACTTACAGAAGCCAGTAGCAAAATGTCCATGATATTTTGGAATGCACAGTAACACAAAATGAACATACCTCTGTGAAATGGTTTAATTTCAATTGGCAATTATCTCATTTCAAATGACAAATATATGCATTTTGAAACTAGCTATCTTTTCAACATACAATATTGAAAACATTTGAAATTGAAGCCTGTGTAGCAAAATGCAAGACATCTTTGACTTCCAGTGTCTTCTATGAATACTCATCTTTCAGCAGTGTCTAGGTATGAGCAATTTATTTGGTATGAGTACAATAAAAGCTTCTTCTTGAAAGCTTTATCCTGTGCTATTTGAAGTCAATAGGAGTTTTGTCATTGGCTTCAAAGGAAGTGAGGTCAAAATCCTAATTAACTGTGTCAGCTCCAACTATCAATCAAAGACAGAATATTCATAATGAAACATAATTTCCAAAACAGATCAAAATGCAAAGTAAGTATTAAAAGAGGGTATGTACATATAAAGTGTAAGACCTATACCTTTGAGATGTTTTTCAGATGTTTTCTGATATCTTTGGGGTTGTTTAGTTCTTTTTTCATATATTGGCAAGGTTTTATAGGCTTCTGTATAGAATATGTCTGTAAGCTTACACACCTGGGTAGCTTTGAAATCAACTACCTGACTTCTATGCACTGCACAGAGCAACCTTAAGACTCTGTCCTCGTCTGGCTCTGTGATGGTGCACCTTCTTTGGAGTCTGCACAATTCTATACTCAAAGTGATCAGGTAAAAGTAGAAAGGATTTCTCACCTGCCAGGCTATTCAGCCCTGCAAACTCACACTTGGAGAGACTATCTGTGTGGATTCCTTCTTACAGTTGCATGTATTTTTACGTATATTAAGAATGAATAAAAAGCAAATAAAAACATCATAAACAATTTACAGCAGGGTAGTGTATACTGTGTAAGAATGTATGCAAATGTAAACACAAGTAGATTAAAATGGAAGTATCCTCTTTTGAGTTGCCTTTTGGTTGTCTCCCTAGAGTTAAAAGTGCATGCATACCCACTTCCTAACTGCTATAATATCAGTTTCTGTATCTCATACAGCCTGACATTCTTAAATTTTACATTGGGTCACAATTCAAATTGTTGTTTTGATTTTTAGTATGCTCACATCTTATCGCCAAGACATTCAGTATCTCAAAATGAGAAACAAAATGCGTGGTACACAATGACCTCCCTATAAAAATCAAAGCATATTTCCTCAAAACTTTATGCATAATTGAATAAGCAAAGGAATCCCAGCATGGATTTTAAGATTATTCAGGAACATGAAATCGATAAAAGCATAACACGAAAGTCGTAGAAGATAATCCTAAGTATACAGAAAAATGGTTTGGACCTTGCAGTACAAGGTCTTCCATAGAAATCTTCTTAAAGCCTTATCAGCTCTAAACGTATGAAGTGTACAGTACATAAGTGTAACAATGGGAATGCATAACATTTCTTCAGAATAAGTGTCTTCAGTCTAAGTATGCTCAAGCAATTAAGTGAAAACCTGATATTTAAGACTGAAAATAAGAAAACCTGTGGGAATAATATTTTATAGTTAACAAGAAAGGTCTGGCCTCACATTTCATTTAAAAGAGATTAACCTCTCTAGGCCAATAGCTGTCAGCATCATTTGCTTTCTTTGTCTCTACATATGGTGAAAGGAATCCTTAAAAAATTCACAGGGAAAAACCTGAAAAATATGTTTTATATAAACGATTATTCTTCCAAACAGCAGCCAAGAAAAAATGTGTGTCTACTTCAGTGTACATCACTCTTTATTACCAAAAATCTCTGGAAAACCAACTGCACTGGTAGAGTATTCAACATAACCTAACTGAATTAGTATATTGTGTCTTACTGAAAAATGGAGTAAAGAAAAAATACCCCAGGGCCATACAGATTTCTTTGAAAGTGCCACATGCCTGTGCACTTCTTGTCTCTGTGAAATGAAGACAGCAAATGGCCCAGCCTGGACCTCAGAGCAGAGACATCTCCAACTGGCCAGCCCTATGCTGATGTGCATGTATTCTGTAAATCCTAATGGTTAGGCTCCCAGCTTCTAAAAGCTTAATGTAGGTACATGTAAAAGTGCTAAGTTTACCTGACAATTTTGAATTTACTTTGTCTTCTTTAGTAATAGGTTTTCCCAAAATTTGAGTAATTGGTGATCAATTTTTACAAAAATGAGTACAATTTAAGCCTCAGAAGTCTTCTTAGAAAAGAAAAAGACTTTGCCTTCATTGGACCAGAAGTTTAAAATGACCTCAGAAATGTAGAATAAAAATTAATTTTAAATTCCTGACTGGTTTATGAGGAGCCCATTAAACTGAGATACTGCCCATTCAAGACCTAAGACAACAGCAATGGCATTTGCCAGAACAGTTACGCAGTACTATTTTAATAATATATAGGACTAGAGTTCTAATAATGATTTGCTGTGTCTCATAATAATGTACTTGGAAAAGCAAATCCAGTCTTCTGAGTTCTCAGCATTTGAAGGAGATGCTGAACATTTGTAAGGAAACTGTAAAAAATAATAATAGTTCTGATACCAAAAATTGAAATACATCGAAGATGTGTTAACCAATGTTAACACATCATCTAGGAAAACCAAACTAAACTCTTTACAAAATACAATAAAATAAAAAATCAGACATAGTAAATAAAATCAGATGTAGTAAATAAAATCAACACAAAATATATATATTCATCAATAAATTGCATTTTAAGGTAATATTTGGTGCACAATACTAATTTGTGAGAAATAATAGTTTTGTTGGAGGAAGCTAAGCAAAATACCTGAAATTTAAACAAATTCCAAAGAATTAGTTATCTTCTGTTGTCCTTTATCTTCTATTTAATTGTTTTTAAAATGCTACCAGACATTCCAGTGAAAGTGTTCCAAAAAGTCTGTCAGTTTCTGAAATTTCCTTATGTTCATTACCGACTTACCAATCACTGCTTCACACAAACTCTGAAGGTGAGTGAAAAGTGTCTGGAAGTAGCCTTGGCTCAATAATTCTTATGAGACAATGACATGAAATTCCTCCAGAGATTAAAACAAGGTTGTGAGAATTGTAGTTCTGTGTTTCAATACCTATGTCATACCTCTCAGACTTTAAGCACCAATCCCTTTTTCAGATCATAAGTAAAACAGAAGCATGGCAACAACCTGCATGTACCTCTCTAAAGACTTAAATTAGTATATTCATCATGGGACCACTCATCTCTTCATATGAATGAGCTACCTATATTTTTAAATATAGACCACTCCACAAATTACTCTCACTATATAGAACCATCGCAGATAAATTAAATTATGCCAGTTCCTTGTTTTAGAAAATAGAGCTTTTTTTTTTTTTTTTTCCTTTTTTTTTTTTTTTTTCCTAGCAATGGAGACTGAGCCAATTTTGCTTAGGGCACTAGCACAATGAGTTTACAACAATCCTAACAAGCAACTGTCTTCATCAAAGCCCATTATTTCATAAAAAACTTGTGTAGATCAATCCATATTATACATAGGAAAAGAAGGGTGGTTAATTTCTACTTTTAAAGGAGAAAAATGACATTTTAATTCAAAACTCTCATGTTTCTAAGAGTCCTTGACTTATAATGATAGGTTGCATTTTGAATAAATCAATTGCAATGTTCTCCACTGGGAATATATGATCTATGTCAAATCTCAGATTTCGTTGCACACCACTAGCATATTTATGTCCTCTCTGCAATTGCAATTATTTAAAGAATAACTAAAATAACTCCATTTTCAGGATTATGTCTGGAGGTGTAAAATAACAACTATTCAAAGCAGTATATTTATATTACCTCATGGAGTTGAGGACTGAAGGCAGTATTTCATGAGAAAATGTCTTGGAATTTTAGCTAGCTTTAGCCTGCCAATACTCTTTTTTTTTTTTTTCTTCTGTTTTCTAGTATCTTGTGGGCATTCAATCTAAAATTCTACTCTTTGAATGGGCAAGGCCAACAAACATCTCCCACTGTACTTGACATGCTGAGTTACGAGATGAGACTGACCCAAGGAGTAAGAGATGAAAAAGTGACTAAAATGGCAGGAGTTAGCTTTTGCTGGGTCACAGCTTTGTAGTATTTGATATAGCAAACATTTTTTGATCAACCTTCTTTTCAGTAAATTACCCCCTGGCTCCCAGAATCTTGAGAAAGTCAAATTAGAGGTGTTACAGTATGACACTAGTTTTAGAAGAGAAAACATTTGTAAGGCATCTTCCTTTTGGCATTGCATGCCTTACAGTGAAGCAAGAAAAAGGCATTTGTCTCGCTTTCCCCAGGGAAAGTATTATATCTGTTTTTCTTGCTGGGAAGTAGGGCTTTTGTAAGGGGAGGCTCTAAGTCAATTTAACAAATGGCTGTTTCGTTGGGGTTTAGGGCCAGTGATACATGTTAGCCTTTGGGGTCTGTTTTGTTCCAATGACTTTTGCTTTTCTGGTGGTTAATCTCACTTAAAAACTCTTCTGTCATTATACTTTTACAATGGCTGTTTGCCTCCTTCCCATCGAGGAAGATGTAGATTTACATTGGCTAAAGAGAAGAAAATACAATTGAATGATCTTATTATTTTTCACAGCTTTTCTCATGTTCTGAATTTCTCTTACCTCTTCCTTTTGTGTTCAGGCTCTGTTTCCCGTATGCTCTCATTATTTTCTAATGACCTGTATTTCATATAAGCAATAACAATCTACTAAATGCAAGATGTAGGCATTAGCATGATAGCAGAAATCTCTTTACCCAGCACTACCACTGTATCAACCAGACTCACTGTCAGGTTTTACAAACTGCATCTTATTTACTAAATCACACAGATGAAACAAAACCTTTTTGCCTTTTTCCAACATATTGCAATGTGCAGTCAGTATGGAGTTTTACCACCAGCGAGCTTTTTACTGTAATGGTCTGTTTCTCTGTTGTGCTTTCAGTAATAGGCTCTCAAAATATCTTGTAAAAAACAAGGACTGGATTTTGATGCTCCCATGTATTGATGCATAACTGGAGGAGTGCAGGGAGGCCAGGCGAATAACCTGTGTGCAGCCTCTGCAAGGGCTGGTCATAGCCAACAGTCCTGTAGCTGATGAATGGAACACTTTCTCCCTCCCAAAGCAAGCAAAGCCAAAAGCCAGCCTGTTCCAGGTGCTCACAGGAGCCCTCCTTGCAGGCATACTTCCCTCCAGCAGCCTGGCGTCTGGATGAAACATACTTACGGCATGGCATGAAGTGTAAAGCAGAGTAAGGCAGGAGTGAATTAATCTTAGCATGAGGCATTAATCGCAAAATCAAGAATGTTGACCTTATCGTAAGTTAGTAAAAACATTTGAAAATGTTTCTGAAATACCAGACAGACCTCTGTAAATTGTTGTGCTCTAAGGTGATAATGATATGCTCTGTGGAGGTCCTTCTAGTGGTTCATTTTCTCTTGCGATATAGGAAAAACACTAACCACAGAGAGAAACTTGCTTCGTCTGACCAAGCATGACATTTGCAGTGCTTATATTGAAACAGCCATCCTGGCTTCATCCAAAGTGGAGAGGAGCTGGCCTTCTAGGTACTGATACGTGTCACTTTAATAGAGCTGTATAAATTAGGTCTAATGAATCATTCTGTAGAAGTGCCATTAAGTATAAAAAGTTCCCAGGATGACTGCATTGAGGACACCTAGTGTTAGAAAGGGTATATCCCAGAAGGGTCTCACTGCCTCCATTGCTGCTTTTGTCAGCACCCCTGGGCAAACGATCAGATTTTCTTATTGTTCAGATGAGGTGTTCCACTCCCTCTCCCTTTCAGTAGTATTTTGTATTCAAATCAAACAGCAACACCATATTTTGAAAGGGGGGATTGTACTTATGAAATCAATGTCCTCATGCCATGTCAAAACATGAGTTTTGTCCCGCTTTCAGCTTCACCAAACAAATACTTGAACACAGGTCTCTGTGAATTCCCAACAGCCCAAGAATATGGCAAGGCACGTCTTGTCTGAGCGTCTGGCTTTGGATTCGAACTGTACTAATTGCTTTCACCTTTCCTCAAATGCAGAGTCCTGTGTATCCTGAAAAATGCCATTTTCATCATGTGTTTGGCACAATGTTTTAGAAAATTGACACTAAAAATGTATTTGTGACCAGCAACAGAACACCAGAATACTTCAGGGATATCTTCTCCACATGACTCATTTCTGCACTTAGAGTTTGGGAGCTATTTTAGATAAATAGGATAAAGAGAAAAGAACTACCAGGTCAGGATAATTTCCCATATGGATGTTTGTACATAAATGTATTCCTAGCCTGACTGTGTGATGAGAACAGCTCCAATAGCTTCAAAGTGAACTACAACTCTAATTATATTTACAGGGATATAATATTAATTAAAAATACACATACATTATGGGGTATTTTGTGTGAAAGAATCCTTTCCACTTCTCCTATTTTGTTCTAACAGTTATTAATCCTGTGCAAAATGATTAAGCAAGATGTTTGGACTAAAATGCATTAAAGAAATCTCGTTCATGGCAAGCTGAAATATGCATGGTGAATGCAGTGCAGTTTTGTCTCCAGTAGTTGCAGATCACTGTTTTTAAAGAGATCCATTTCACTTGATCATGTAATCACATAAATTAGGACACTTGCAGTTCATCATGAAAGTAATTATGAAAATGTATGAACCATGATGTATCTTTTTCTCTCTTTTTGCACCTTAATGTAATACCTTGCTACTGACTTTATTTGTAGAAAGAAAAAAACAATTAGATTGTATTATGAGCTATTGCTGTTTATTACTTGTATTATAGTGGCACCAGGCTGCCTCACATTAGATATTTCCATTACATAGTAACACATTATAGACATCAGGTAGATTACAGTCCAAAGTGGAAAGACAGATCAGGGAATTATTCAGAGTTCTTTGTTTCCAAGGAAAAGAAAGAAACAAACAAAAACACTGATAACGTGCACTGATAAACTGGAGCTACATAGCTAAGTATAGGAAGAGTCCCCTTCCTGGTCAGAAAGTATAAAGGCACTATTTTGACATTAAGCCCACATTATTCCTTTGAATAAACAGGGACATATTTTTAAGATTAAGCATGTTCTCCAGAGCTTTCTTAATTGGCAGCCAAAATGACTTGTACACACATGGAGTTACATACAGGATAGAGGATTTCTTAAATCCCAGTGAAGCTTCAGGATTTCTCATTTTTACATGAAAACAATTGGCAAATAATATATATTAAAAATAATACTGTTAATTTCCATAATAACTAAGTGCATTGTTACATGCAAAGCGGTATCTAACATAATCCCTTCCATTTTATGTGCTACCACCAAATAGAAAATATATTTTTCAGAATCCAATAAACCAAAAATATATAGTCGAGTATTTCTGGAGGGCGCCTAGAGCTCAGAGTCATACAGCTTGACTGGGACATGAAAGGTGTCAGCTAAGGCAGACGGCAACAGATGAAAAGACAGTGTTTGCTGGTAGTTTGATAATAAGAGGGTGAGTGCTCCAAAGTTCACTCACAATTCTCCAGTATCTTGCAATAACTAAAAAGTCTTTTCACAGCAACACAATAACACATTTTATAGAAAAGTTACAATTTGGTAACCTTTCACAATTTCACTGCCTCCATTTCATTGCATAGGACCATGATGTGGGCCCTTTGAAATCCTGGGAGATGAGAGACAAAGAAAAAAGAAAAACAGACAGAAAGTGTGGGAGGGGAAAAAAAGGGAAAAGGTTTCTGTTCAGGGCTGTAAATTAATACATTATTGATCAAAACTTGATTCAGCAAAGTTCAATGATTTGGTCATGACTGGCCTTTATTCTCTCCCTCAATTCATATACAGTCAATATTCCATTATATTGCTACTTTGAAAAGACGTCTAAACGAATAATAAGCTGGAACCACTCGTTCCAGTTAACATACCCACGTGTAACTAAGGGATTGGTTTTCTTCCAGTTATGAGAGAAATACATAAGGCCTAGAGAGCACACAAATGGCACAGGTACTTCTGCAATGACCTGCACGCTAATATGGAGCTGACATTAGTGAATCTGTACCAATGTCTGGCATGCAGTATAGAGGGGAGAGAATTGTTGTTATTGTTTATATCCATATTGCTGGAGTCAGTGCTTCCACTTCTTATAGATTCCCAAGGAAAGAGCACTTTAAGCCAGTGTTAACATGCTGTGTAACTTCCTTTGCTGTGTCTTGCTGAAACTAGCAGGAGGCTCCCATAGCTTGGTGTACCCAGATGTGGGTAGGACATGTGCAGGATGCAGCCTGCTGGTGGCTGTACCACCCCTTCCCGAAACGGGTACCAGGCCTGAGCCAGCTGAGCCCGCAGGGCCCCCAGCTCCCCGTGGGCACCCCGCAGCAGGGATGGCCGGCACAGCCCCACCTTGGTCATGGGGTTCTCGGGGACAGGAGCAGGGCCAGCTCCCTTGGGTGCAACCCAGCCATGGAGAAAACCAGGCAGCCTTTGCTGCCAGGGACCCTTTGGCTCTGCAGGGCAGGGGCTGGAATAAAAATCAGTGCCAGGATTTTCACATACTCCTGTGTGCAGCCCCCCTCTTCCTCTTTAACACATTGATGTAAAGTGATTTCACAGTCACTCACTAGGAATTACACTGAACGTAGCGTACATTTTGAGACTGTTTTTCATTTCTTTCTTAGTAGCTGGAGTTCAGGGCACATTTAACAGCACAGTCAGCTCCTGCTGATCCTCAATGTAATTTTTTAAATTACTCCTGCTAGGATAGATAAAAAATGTTGTCCATACCATACCCCACTAGATTGGCCTGTGCCACCCCAGTTGCTAACTGGAAAAGGAAGGTGAGGAGGAGCTTGAGAAATAATGCTTCTTTTGCAATACGTCCCTGCAAATATAAGGTCTGCAAGAGGCCTGTGGGGTTTCCTCTCCAACCCCTCCCCCCTGCTCTGGCTGCAGGGACACTCAGGGTTTTGCAGGTGGGGACACACAGGATTATGGTGTGATGACACCTGGCAGCTGGGGCTGACAACCTGCAGGTGCAAATCAGGGTAAGCCCAAGGCTGCTGCAGGTTGAGTAGGGCTCCTGGGCCTCCTGTCCTTTCCCCACACTGGCAGCGAAGAGACAGCAGAAGTCAGTGCTGTGTCTGACTAGGAGGTGTTGCACCCCAAAGTTAGGTGTATGCTTAATAGGAGCATTCAGCATTCATTACTGTGGCTTCACTGCCATATGGGATCTGTAGGATAACTTCCAGTGGAGTGCTTCCAGGATGCACGGTAGTCTGCCCAAAAAAAGTACAAACCAAGAGCAAAAGAAGAAGGCATCAGTGGTGATGTATAGGAAAACGCATCAAAAAAAGGGAGCATTCAATTAGAGACCAACTGTAGATACTAATTGAGAATAGGTAATACAAATGTCATAATCTATATATAATATATATATCAGTTCAAAGCATAGCACAGAGAATGTTAGATGTGTTTTTCTGCTATAATGAAAGAATACTTAGTGTTTTGAGCCTTTTGAAAACATTTATTTGAAGACATCTGGGCTGGTCACAAAGTATCAAGCAAATTATTTCATTTTGTGTAGAAAGGCACAAAACTTCCTGATGTTCTCCGTTCTTTGTGCAATTAAATCAAAAAGTTGGCTTTACTGTTGATTAGCTATGGAGTTGCACAGCACCGTCTGCTAATCTGCAGCAGACCTGGTAACACAGAGAAACACAAGTGGTCAGAGAAACATGTCTTTCTTTTTCTTATGTGTATATATAATACATTATATATATACTATATAATATAATATTTTATAGATTATACATTACATATGTATTAAATAGCTGCAGAAGCAGGAAAAGCTGCAAGGCAACGAGGCCATTATTATTATTTTTTTCTTTCACCAAACAGTAAGCCAGCATTTCTCATCTCCAACAATGCTTTGTTAGCTAACCAAAGACTTAATGTCAAAAATCCTGTTAACACAACTTGACAGGAATGACTGAGGCAAGCAGTCTGGCTCTGGGGTCCCTGTTACCTCCTTCCCATTCCTTCTCCATGTCTCATGAAGGGAAAGGAAAGGAGCATCTGCCCGGGGCTGCCTCCGGGACAGAGATGCGGTGGGGATGGGGTTATTACAGGAGGACAGCAGCAGCCTGACCTTGATTTCAGCAAAGGGGAAATCCATGTTCTGGTGGCTCATAAACTCAACTTGTAGAGGCTGAGATGGCTGGCTCTGTTACACTAATTGCCATTTAAATTACTTCTTGCCAGCCACTACATGCATGACAACTTTCTCTGCAAGGCTGACTTCTCAGCTTCCTTCCCCCACCCTTGTGCTGTTAGTAGTGGATCTGAGCGCTGATGAATATGAAACTGGAACTTCTGTGTGCTGTAGCAATAAGCCCATTAGAAATTCAGTTTACAGCCTGACCTCTGTTCTCTGAGGAGAATCTTAAGGACTTATTACCAGTTTGGTTTTGCTGCTTGCTAGTGCTTGTGAGCATGTATGTACAAGAAATTACATTAAAATGATATATTAATCTAGTAATATATTAGTCTTCCATCCTTAGAAAGTTCTTCTAGAGAACCACTAGGGTATACGGGAAAATGAATTATAAAAAACAGTGCTGAGAAAGAAGCGACTATTAAAAACAGAGCATTTTAATTGACCGTTCCAGCTTTCTTCAGCACTTCAGTTTAGTTTAAGGGAGAGGCAACAGAAATATCTGTTCCTAAAACGAGAGAGAGATTCATTGCCTAATTCCTAAATATGTTTCCTTACCTACTTCTAGTGGTAAATCTGTGTTTATTTATAATAGCTAACTTTGTTCAGTTACTGACTTTTTAATTAAAGGTAATAATTCAGATGACAACATGCTCCTTTGTCCAAATATTATATCAGTAGCTATGGAGTACAAGTATAAGCAGGGGTCAAGTAGTTAAGCATCATACTGTGCCTTGTACAGCTGTTGTGAGAGTTGTCAAGCAGTATTTCTGTTGGTGTCTAATGGTAGTGATAGCGTAGATATTTGTTGGTGTCTTTAGAGATGCTGAGTTAGTACTCAGAACTAAGAGCATTCATGGTCTTTGCAGCTTGTAAGGGTGAAAGTATAAAAGCGCTGATATGCAGAGATGTCTTCCCAACACATTTTGATGCTTTTATCAGAATACAACTAAAAGGCATTGCATAAAACAATGGCCACACATTTAAATGCCCCCATTAAAATCTCTCCATCACTATTTACATGCTTGCTAGGAACATCTTCCCTGCCTAGCACAAGATGCACAGCTCCCTGGAATTGCTTGGATCTTGATCTCTGAAAAACACTCAAAAGTTCAAGGACAAGTATGATGGAGTTATTCAGATTCTCACTGACAGCTGAAAAAACCCTTCTCTGTCCTTATTAAAGATAATCATTATTATTTCATCTGTTAATGTCAGTGGCAGAAACACAATATTACATTCTGTTCCCTTTTCAAGGTGTTTGGAATAGTAAATGAGTTATTTTTCCCCAGAGATTTGAAAATAAATGTCCTCTGAAAATCTGGCAAGATAAAAGAGCTCCAGACAATACCAAATTAAAGCCCAGATACACAGTTTTTACTTAGCTGATGTGAAACAAATCCTATACTTCAAAGCATTTCATTTCTCAAGGTCAAATTGCAGATCTCTTTGCATTTTCCTGTACACTTCAATGACTAAACAGGCAGCTGAATCCACTTGTTGCTTTTGAAAATCTCAGTGAAGGACTTTCCCAAGCAGCCTTCCACAGCTAGAAGATGCTAGATGCTAGAAGAAAGCGAGATTTAATGGCTCCAAGAGGCACGAAACGCTGGGGTTTAATGCAGGGCCGCATTCACCAGTGAAAAGAAAAAGCTGTACATGTGTCTCTTTGGCGCTGCCATCTATTAACCCAATTTCTTCTTTCCTTTTAAAAGAAAGGAAGTGTTCAAAGGCTAACTTGCTAAGCTAAAGTGTTTCTGGTTACCTAGCTACTGGAAACGTATCCTCATCAGTAACAATAAGAAATCTGTATGGGCAATGGGCAGAGCTGTTCTCCTTCCGATGTTTCCAACCTTGGTATCTGACAGCAGCCAAAAGCTAGTTCTAAAAGATGTATAGTTAAAAACATGCATTCCCTAATGCATTTGCAGAGTTTTCTTGCTATTAACAACTTAATCTAAACTGTCCATGTTATATTTGAATTTTTACATTAAGACCCTGCAGTACACTTCAGCTTCCACTTTGTTTACTGAAAGAAAGTGATGCAGTGCGCTGGCATTACCAGTCCATGGGGGATGTATTCCTTCCCTCCACAGCATGACTTACCTTGTTTTTGTTAGAACTTGCTTCTTTAGTCTCCTACTGAGGACAGGATGTTGCTGTGTTTTTGCTGGCTTATTTTGACTGTGGTAAACATGAGAAATGGACTTCAGCATTTAAAATCTGAAAAGCATCTATGATGCTGGCCTGCTTAGGGTGCTGGACACGTACTGCTGCTGATTCTGATTTTGCAAGTGTCTATAATTGTTATCAGCATTGAATTTCTATCCTCTGTTAAGCAATTGAATAATTCCAGGGTATTATTTGGTGAGGGAAGACCCTCATATTGGGGGTAAAGTAAAGTCCCAGCAATTGAGAGTCCACGCAAGGAAAAAGCATGAAGACAAGATACTTTCTTGCCTTTCTGGGAGATTCCGGTCCAGACTCTGTCCTTCACTCAATCCATACATTTAAATGTATTACAATCATTTTCTTTCTTTTACACTACTGTTAATTTTTCCATGGACAGCAGTGCTCATTTTATACATATGTGTATATTATGCCTACTTTAAAAAACGGCAAAAAAAATATTCATATCGTTCAGAAATGCCTGAAGGCCCCCTATTAGTATCCACAGTGTGGTATAGAGCAGGGCTGCCAAACAAACATACACCATCAGCATCTATTGAGTTGTCTTGGCAACAGAAGAAGGAATCTCACCTCACAGCAAGACCGTGCTGAATGCCCCAACTGTTTGTGACTGACAGCAGTGAGTTACCTGCTACCATGTACAAAATGGATGACAGTTTCAGGGTGTAGGATTTGCATGCTTCAATCTGTCTGAAACGCTCCACATAAACTAATTTGGTTTTCTGGATCCTGGCCATGCTCAGCTTTTTTTTTTTTTTATTATTATTATTTATTTTTATTGTTTTACGCCAGGTTTCAGCACAGGTGGCCCCTCCAAGCTTTACCAGAGTGAAACCTCTCAGAGTTTTGCTGGAATCGTTTTCATGTTTTCCCCTTCCAGTATTTCAATCTTTTTATAAAAAGCAATACACACTGCAAAGAAACATTTACTGTAGCTAAATGCAAAGGGATCAAATACGCAGTTTTTTCTTTGGTTGTCCTTCTCTGTCAAGATTATTAAAGTTGTTCTGAGTCAGAGCTTTGAACTGAATATTTAAGAAAATGTTGGGTGAGGTAGCACGTGAAAACTCATAGGAGAGAGGTCTGTCTGTATGTAGTGCCAGCTTCATCCGGCAAAATCCCTTTCAGATCATTATGTTCCACTGCCTTCTCAGGGTACTTCTCATCACCGTGTATCATCCCTTCTTGCACTTCTTGCTCCATAATGAATATTTCACTTCTGTATGAAACTCCCACCAAGGGTCTCAAATCTTTACTGAATAAAGAAGCTGGTGAGTAAATGAAAACAAGTTATGCAGCTTATTGGAATAACCAATTAGGTTATTCCTATAAGCTATTGCTATGCAGCAATTGGAATAACCAATAAGGCCTTTCTTCTTTCTTTATCCTTTTCTTTTTCTTTTTCTTTTTTTTTTCTTCTTTTTAATTTTTGTTTTTTTCTTCCTTTGTGTCCACTTAAAGGCTTAGGGGAAAAAAAAAAAAGCACCAGTAGTGTTGGCAGCATTCAGATAGTAATAGCAAGGAAAAAATACAGAAACATGAGGAAATATCATATCATCTATCTCTCTCTTGGCATCATCTAAGATTCTAGTCCAGAAGTCAAAATTTAGCTCACTGTGAATGTTAATATGAAGGAATAACATACTAGGAGTCCCGTAATACTGAAGGGTCACAGAAATTGTCAAATATGACTTACGTCACTCTTTAAAAAAAAAAAAAAGAGGACCTGTGGTGAGAATTTTCACGTTCTCCAGATTTCATCCCTAGAGAGTTTTCAGGATAAAGCTGCACTTCAGAAATGCAAGTGACTGCTCAGCACTGAAATTCCTTGACTGTGACAAGATTTTAGGATTTTTTGAAATATATTTCTGAAAAACTGACCTAACGTAAACCCTATTGGAGGTCTGTACTCTTGACTGACTCTGTAATCCCATGAAACCTTATTTGTCTTAAGTCCTAAAGAGGACTAGCCTTCCTTTCCAAACAACACCCTGAAGACATCATGTCTCACTGACCATGCTAAATAAATGAGCTGTCTGAAAAAAAAAAATATCTCTTGTGCATATTCTTACTTTCTACATAAATCACATCCTGTGGAAGGGAAAGGTGTTTGAAGAACTGATTCATCAACATCTTTGATGTCCATGACAACTTCAAATAAAAAGCTCCAAAGGAGAACTTGATATTCACTGCTTTACAATTTTTTTTTTTCATCCGCTTAAAGAGGTCTCAGTGCAAACACTTTCCAACATTTGATCAAAGCTCAGGATAGTCTCTTAAAATGTGTTAGCTTTAGAAGAAAGGGCACTGTCACTCAGCTACAGTCTTGCAATCAAAGAGATGAAAATATACAGTAGCTCACCCATTGCAGTACATGTGAAATGAAGAAACTGTTGCTTTAGCTTACCCTGTGCAACTTGCTACCATTAGAAAACACAGCATTTATAGAATAATAGACCTTTTTTATCTCTAATGAGGACTAAGATTTTTTGTTATAGTTAAAATAAAAACACCAGTCAGTATAGCCTATCCAATCCAGATCTTTCCTTCCATTCTCTTTCTGTCCCTTTCCGTGATTCAGGGGTCAGAAGTCACTTTTTATTATTTTTTTCTGCCATTTATCTAGAACTCCCTTTTTCTTTATTCAGTCCAAGACATTAAATCACCTTTTCTTCTAAACTCTCTGTATAAAATCTTGCTTTTTTCCTTAACTTATAATTGGCTCTCTTGCTGTATGGCATTCTGTGATACTTATCTAAAAGCAAGTTATATAATGAAGAGCATGGAAAAGACATCCATACTTCTTAAAAAACTTTTCTAAGTCTACAGTTGGCTTGGCAGTATGTCAGAAAAATGACTCTTGTGTTTATGTTTCTAAAACAGTGTCAGGAAAAAAAAAATCAGTCGTTTCACGTCTGAATTGTTTAAAAAGGTTGCTGTGTTTCCATGTCCTATTCTAACCACACATCTCATGAAGGATTGTCATTTAGAACAATTCTTAAGGAAAAAGACCAAGTCTCTGGTGCTCATTGTTTTGAGTTTCACACAACAAACCAATAAATCATTGTTCTGACAACTGCCTTTGCAGGAAGCAAGAGAGCACAGTTAGTCCCATTTGCTGTAGAAATGTTCTTTCCTTAAGAACTACGTCACCTCTTCCAGGGACACCTTGGAGGGCTCATTTGTTGTGTTTCAGGTATGGCCTTCCTCCGTGCAGGACTCCTGGGATGGCCTCAAAGCTTATTAAATCCACTATGATATTCCTCTTGGTGTCAGGTGGCTTTGGGATTGACCTTGCTTTTGAGCCAGATCTTGGTTTCCTTACCAAAAGGGGTGATGTCTGTTCATTTATCCTGAGATGTGGCATCATCTGAGAAGACTGTACAAGGTTGTGTGGCAGTGGCAAATGTTTAAAGTGTATCTTACTTTGGTGAAGCCCTCGGTCACCTGTTTCCACTCATGTTGTGCATTTAAGAGCGGTGCTGTGGTGCAGATCAAGGGATACTTGTGGTTGAAAAACACTTTTGAAAAAGAAAATAAAAGACAAGTTTCTGTCTAGCTGGATCAATTCTCATGGCTGTACAAGTGCTTTAGCTAGCAGGCTGAAAGAGAGCCTAAATGGATATGAGGGGGAGTGGAGCAGGCAGCAGCTCCTTAAGGCAGTTTCAGCAGTTCTACTGTAGCATGTCCTGTGTGGTGAGGGTCTTTAAATTCTTACAGAGATGAGAGCCAGAAACCATTGGAATGGTTCTTTAATTCATGCCTGGGTCATATTTAGTTCACTTTTTTTTTTCTTTTTTTTTTTTTTTTCTTTTTCAGAGTTTTCCAGTCTAATGCATCTACAAACACATCCTGAAATTGTCAGTGTATTAATTCACTGGCCATCAGTCTCTAGCCTGTGTATCCTTCACTGTCATTTAGATGGGCCTGTGCTGTGAACACCACTCAGAGCTACCTTTCAGACTTGTGAAATGGCAGTGGGAGGACATGGTGCATAGAAAGTATCAGGAAGGTTGTTTCCAGTAGCAATGCTTTTATGCTTTTTGGTGCTCAGTGGACAAGTGGGCTGTAATGCCAGATCTGTGAAAGGCTACACACCTTAACGGGCAGGATTCAGTTGTTTGCCAAGTTGCAGGCAGCTGATGATTATTACTCCTACCCACAGTAAGCTGTACAAGCTGATGTCTCTTATATGAGGCTGAATGAATTTCTTTAGGCAGCGGAGAGCACTGCTGCACACCTTAATTACACTTGTCCTGGGGAGTTTGTTGGCTGCTGACAATAAATAGCAACTGAAAATTTGCAATGTGTTCACACTGTCTAAGGTCAAAACACCTGAAGCCATTATTGAACCCTGAAGCAACCCTGTGGATCCTATATGTTTTTCTAGAAACAGTAAAGAAATCCAGAAGCATCTTTCTGTCTTGTTTAACCAGCCAAAATAAATTAAAAAATAAAAGAAAATCTGAGAAAATATTTTCTGTAGAAAATATTTTGCATATTCTAATTTTCACCCAAGACTGTACAATTCTAGGCTCCTTTCAGTACTGTTTCTTACACGTGCATCCAACTCACAACAGGTTAGTTTACAGTGGAAAATAGTGTTCTGTTCACATGTAATATGTACTGTCTACTAAATAAAGGAGAATCCTTAAGTTCACAATTCTTATAATGTGTACATATATTTGATCTAATTCAGATTTCTCTCATCTTCTGTCTTACAATTAATCTATTTTATAAGATCAAAGGGCAAAAAGGTCTATGATCTTTCTTGTTCACAACCTGGTCAAAAATACCTACAGCATTGGTGAGCTATACTTGGCTTGTTTTCACTGCACAAGTGAAACGTTCCTTGTAATGGACATATTTGGTCTGCAAGGACAGAGCATTCTCAGTGTAAATGTTTTATTTTTCACCTTGTTTGCACTGATTTTTAAGTGGTCACTGTCAGTCAGGAACTGGACAGCTAAACTAAACAGTGTCAAAACAAGTGAAGATCATATGATCATTGCTGCCCAAACAGTGCGCTGAGACAGGGTTTTACATGATGTGATCACTGCTTACATTTAATATTAGGAAAAATAGTGTATTTAAAATATACTAGAGAAATATCAAAGCCAGTTAAGAAATTAACTTTCAGCTTATACTGTTGCTTGTCTTTTAATGTCTATACTGTCCTTGAACCAAACTGTTGTAAGATAAGAGTGCCACAGAAGTATGGTTTTAGACAGTTCTTCTGCTGTTATTCTGCAATCTGTTTGGTATATTTCTTATTCTACAAATGTAATATGTGGTATATTGTGTTGCAGATTCCAAATGCATTTGAGAGTGAAACTGCCCTACATTTTAAAGTGTAGTATACAACGCAAATGGCTGATACTTTTCCTCACCTGATAATTTATTGTGTGAATTGGACAATCTGCACAGACTGCAAGTTTTCTCCTGTCTCTGGGAGCAAAATGTGCACTAGCAATCCATCATGGGAACAACCTCCACTTCTCTAAAGTGGTCTCCCACCTTTGACTCCCCACAGTCACTCGGGCTGAATCTGAAAAACTAGATGTGAGTGAATCTGCCTTGTCTAATCAGAAATCAAATCCAAAGTCTCTCTGGGACCAGCAGTCCTTGGAGCAATGGGATGTTAGAACAGATCAACTAATACAAGGAAAACAATTCTGGAAAAGCAAATTAGCTGTTTTACTACAGCTCAGACCATGGGCAATTATCAGGGCATAGCAGGGATGCAGGCAGTAATTACCTACCAAGGATGCTTGGGGGAGAAGAGGAAGAGCATGAACAGGGGCATCTTCAAGCTCCTTCCTTAAGGAACTCTGGGTGGGTGCCCATCCTAAATGCCAAAAGCCTGCATGGCATGGAGGAGAGGCATGCATATATGCCGTACGGTCTACAGGGAGAGGGCAGGTGCCAGGGAGAGACCTCAGCTAACAGCAGAGCAGGAAGAAGTGTTCTCACCCAAGGAGTGATAGAGCCAGCCCAGCAGTGGGCTCTGTGATGGTCTGACTAGTGCGGTTCTGCACAGGGCAAGGGACCTAGGGAAAGAAGGACAAATTGCCCCAAGGCACCGTCTGGGGCCAGCCTGCCCATGCACAGCTAAACCAATTGGTTTCTCTCCTTCCTGTCTGGAACAGTACCGGGATTGTTTAAAAAGATGATCAGATCCTACACTAAGGAGTAAAGTCAATGACTGACCTCATTTTAGGCATTTACACTTTCTAAAATGTCTTTCATCATATTTTCTGCCCATTTGTCCTTTGAAGAATTTCCACAGGACAATATGACTACTTTTCATCCCGCATCTCCACAGTGGGTGGGGAGAAGTAAAGTTCATTTCCACAGCAGTTTACGAGAATCAGTTTTGAGTCTTTGTCAGTTATAGACTTCTAGATGGCCTTCATATTATCATCTATCATTGTTATAAGAGGGAACAGCAATATTTACCTACTTCAGACAGTGCTTGAGAAAGAAAATATAAAAAGCTGTATTACTACAGTCAGGGAGCCAAATAAGCACTCAAGTACCATGTGCCAAGCAAGTACATGGTTTCATGCATTTAAAAAAAAAAAAAAAAGAAATGTGCCATAAATAAAAATATTTTTATTTCTGTTGTGTGCATCTTGTTTAATGTTTGTACATAAATACTGTGTATGTCCCCTAAAGTTCTCTTTCATGTTTATCATGACTTTAATCATGGTGCATTTGTACAGCTCTTCTCGAGCAAAGAGCTTAATACAGTCAGTTTGTGAAATGTAATTTCAACATCAGTAGAACATGTTTCTATTATAAGTTCTTTCAACAAAGCACAATGTAACATTCGTAAAAAAAAAAAAAAAAAAAAAAAAAAAAAAGTTAATGTTTATTCACTACATGCTATTTGCTGGTTGTTCTGAAAATTCAGTAATCGAGTGCCTCCCTAGGAGGATGATAAGCACAACACCAAAGTCATCACATTGCAGCATTCCACTTGTTCCTTGCAATAACTCTTTCGTTGCTAATTCAAATTCTTCTGATCCCAAAGCTTAGTAAAATACACAGAAAGCTACTGAAAATGTACAAAAAATACTTATTTCTGAACAGAAATACATGTATATGCACCAGCATTAGTGTGCATAGTGCAATCAGGGTAAATATATGGTTGAAAATGAATATATATATATACACATACATACATACATGCATGTACCTACATATGTGTGAGTAAATAGACATGATGTTTAATTACAGGTTACTTTATTCAAAGAAGTACTTATATTTATGAAGATTTGTTGTTCTTTGTGGAGTCCTCATTTTATTGCTGTGTTATATGGTGCTTGATGCATTTTTAATGTTAATTCACTTAGAAGAAATTAGCTATGAAAATATGCCATTAAATAATACTGGTTTATATGTAACAGTGTATATGTATGTGCATGCATGTTTGCAAGTGTCTGCAGGTCACTTTAGTGATGGCATGTCCTGCTTCCTTCTTCTTTATGTTTAGATTATTTATTACAATAATTCAATTGTTTATTTGCAAAGCAATGAAGCAGGCTTATAAAGCTTGTTTTACTTTTTGCCATAGAATTGATAGTTCAAAGAAGACAGAAATACAGCATTCGTTATCAGGACATTTTAATCTAATAAGTTTACATGTCAGAGAAAATAAACCAATTACACTCAAAATCAAGATGAATTTGTAATGAAAATAAACTGGAAATACCAGCAATACCTTAAATATCAGATCTTTAGTTATTTTTGGTCTATTAATTCCATTGGATTTTTTTTTAGCTGTGAAGGATCCAATAGCTAGTATACATCACCTTATAATTTTGCCTGATTACTTGAGTGGTTGCGCCTTCCAGAGGATCTTACCATATATTCAGCAAACCAAAAATGTGCCCTAGTGCAGACCAGTAGAGCCCTGTAAGGGTCTCTGTGGGGCTGATATTGAACCTCCAGCAGCAACCCCAAGCTGCTGGCCTTGAGCAGCAGAATCTAGAGCCCTTTGGTGTGGTCATCTCCTGCAGGGTCACTTTTGCCTGTAGCTGCTTTCACCAGCCTGCATTAATAGAAGTTCTGGTGGTTCAATGGGATTTACAAGACTAAGATTCTATTCACAATTACAAGTACATTTGTGATTTCTTATTTAGAATTCGCATTTAAAAAAAAAAAGAAAAATAATTGAATATCAATCAGTATAATAATTAATCTCTAGCTAAAGATTAGAACTAGTATCAAGTTGAGCATTACTGATCTATTTCATAACCAAATACAAAACTAGATCCAATCGATTTGAGTTTTGTGACAACTCCTCAGTTACTTATAAAAAGAGAAATAGTGAAACTACTGTGAAACTCTTGTACCATTCCAAAAATAAACCAAAAAAGCATTAAAACATAAAAGTTATAACAGCTTGATATAGCAACAATCTACACTGATGACTCCAATCAAGTAAATGACAAAAATTATCAATCAGTCAGCACTCCGCAGTGCAAGACCAATATAAATCAGTCATTAACAACAACAAAGTATGTGATTAACAAGTGCAGAATTATTATCTTCCAATCAAATAGCCAGCAGCTAAACAATTATTTGCTTTTGTGCAATTTGTTTCAACTCCTTCCAGAATTAGGATATATTATTTTTGATTTTCAGTAGAGTCTGGTCATTGATTTTCTCCTTCCCTTCCCTTCCCTTCCCTTCCCTTCCCTTCCCTTCCCTTCCCTTCCCTTCCCTTCCCTTCCCTTCCCTTCCCTTCCCTTCCCTTCCCTTCCCTTCCCTTCCCTTCCCTTCCCTTCCCTTCCCTTCCCTTCCCTTCCCTTCCCTTCCCCTTCCCCTTCCCCTTCCCCTTCCCCTTCCCCTTCCCCTTCCCCTTCCCCTTCCCCTTCCCCTTCCCCTTCCCCTTCCCCTTCCCCTCCCTTATAGTAAAAATGGAGTCCTGATATCCAAATCCAGTTTTCACTTAATGATACAAATAATCTTGGTCTTAAACAACAGTTGTCAAAAATGTTGGCTTGGCCAAACACAGTAGGAGAATTTACATTGGGGTCCCCATGGCAGGTTCTCATGCACCACTTCAAAAAGTGTTAAATGCTCCATAATGTGCCATGGTGTTAGAAAAAAAAAAGCTTTTATAGTTTCACCTTTTTTATGCAACTATGTATTTCACACTTTCTGTGCAAGTTGTTATTCTAAATACACATTTTATACTTAGGCTTCCAGAATTGTTATTATTCAATTTCCAGTACAACCAAGAAATACTAGTGAATTATACCTGTGCTTTCTCTTAACTTGTACAACTCAGATTATCAAAAATAGATTAACTAGATTAAATTTACTATATATAATGTTCAACAGTCATCAGGAGAAGATGAATTTAGAAGTAATAAATTTTGTGCTTATTTATTCACTCCTCAGAAGTAAAACAAAAAGTGGTTGCATATTCTGCTGCTTTTCAGATATTCTGATAATTCTTAATATCTGAACCAAAATGATGTACAGTGAATAATGAAGACATCCATTATTTTTCATGGTGTTAATGGAAAGGAAATAAAAGAAAATAGGTTTGGAACAAGTGAAAGAACAAGCCCTCTCTTGTAGCATGCAGATAAACTCTGGAACTTGTTATCATAAATGATGGAAGCTAAAAATTAGACAAACTGATGGAGGACACTTCCATTGGTACCTGTTTCAGCTGATGGTCCAGGTGAAAGCTGTTTAAACTGCTGATTTCTGGACTGTTGAGAGGATGTGCAAGAGAGACACTAGATAAATGCCCTGGTTGCTTTAAAGTAACCTGCTACAGAGCACTGTCAGAAGACATGCTGGGCTCCGTTAATTCTGGCCAAATCTAGCTTGTGTTATTAGGACAAAGCTAACATCAAACAATCATTTTCCACACAATGTAACTGAGACAGTTTATTTAGGGAAAATCAGATAGTGTCTGGAAATGCAGAAAGAACAAATCTTAGGCTCTTTGGGTGCTTCCAAAGCTCTGCTAAGTAGCACAATTCGTGATTCACAATTCAGGCACGAACCTCTTCCTAGAATAAATACACAGTGGTTTTGACTAAGAAACACAAACCTCCAGTGATGTGCTCAGAGGTACAATAGCAGAGGGATGTAGAGCAACAGGAAAAAATAACAGGTTCTTAATAACTTGTGTAATTAAAAGATCATCAGAGTGCACTGTTAACTAAGAAGACAAAAAGAACCACTGTCAGCTCTAGTACCTTTTAGCTCATGGAGTTGTCAACAGAAAAGTCTGTAGTGTGTGTGTACCTGTGTCTGCATTTAAGAGAACAATATCATACAAAGCAAGGCAAATGCAGGTTACCTATTATCAAAATAATGGTGGAAATGAGAAAAAAAAAAAAAAAAAGTTGTATTAAGTTGCTGCTGCACATCACTATAAAGACAGAACAACAGTAATGGGTTTTATCAAGGTGTCTAGGGTTCTGCTGGGGCTGGACCAATGCCTGAGGACAAACAGTGTCCTGCAGGAGCCTCATTCCTGAACATCTCCTCAGCTCACCAAACAAGGCATTGTGTTGCGATTAAATTCCTGGTGGCACTGAGAGGCACAAAATGGACTGAACTCAGCCTCTTGCTCCGAGTGAAATTGTGATTCCCAAACCTCATAAGCACAATGCACATCTTTGGCCAATAGAGAAAAGAAAGCATATGAGCTGCATTTCACAAAACCAAAAGCATCTCTGAGCTTAAAACATATTGTAAAAGTGCCTTTTTTATTATGGCCTCCTCATCAGGGGAGAATTATTTTAGGGAATGGATACTGCAGTCAAAAATACTTTTGAGTCTTTGCTGAAGAGTTTTCATCATTTTTCCTCTTTCTAAAAATATGCCAATAGAAAAAAGTTCAACACAACAAACTGTAGATGGGAAATCAGTTTGAGATTAAAATACAGGGCAAGATAAAACAAGAATTGATCTGAACCTTCCCACAAAATGCAGAGGACAGCTTGAATCGTTCTTAGTTTAAAAATATGGCTGGCTTCAAACTCTGTTTCCACACTTTTTCACATCATCAGAGATTAGAAGTAGAAATAAGAGCCCCAAATCTCTTCTTGATATATTCCCAAACTCCACTAAAATTGTTTTAATATGCTTGACCTTATATTCTTTGATGATGTTTCAAGCTATGGTCAAAGTCAACACTAATGCCAGAGGCAGACAAAAGAGAAAAACATTAAGAAATCTTAAGAATTTCTTAAGAAAAACATTACTCTGAATTAGCCCAGGTCAGAATAGACATTTATGGGAGCTAATGTCTTTGCAAGTCATGGACCATAACTGCATGGAAAGACATCCAAATCACTGATTGTAAACGTCTTTCAGGATTTCTTATTCAAAAAATTGGAGTTTGTGCTGGGTGTTGAGTAATGGGGGGTGGAAGTGCCACAGGTACTCATAGGCAAGCTTCTTCCTTAAGGTTTCTACTTTTTTTTTTTTTTTCTACCTTCTAATGCAAGCAGAGGAAAAAATATCCGTCAGTTTAGTTTCACAGATGTTTCCATTTACAAACAGAAGCCCTTGATGGTGCTGAAAGTTCCTCAGCATTGTTATAATTTGCATACGATTAGACATGATGTTTTTATTTTGAAAAGTTGAAATGTTTGTGGCTCGTCATTACCTAGTCCTAACGATGTTCAGTGCATCTGCTTAAAAAGTCGCACCCAGGCAATGTTCTATACTACAAACATTTTTTACAACTTTTACTGTCTTCCAAGTTTTTCCATTCAGATATACTTAAAGACTCTGTTTTATGTACATACAAATTGGAAAATAACAACTGGAGAACAAAGTTGGGTTGTGTGCTGCATACTGCGTCTGTATTTCTGCATCTGTCACAAGAGCTTTGTGCTGAGTTGTACAGACACTTCACAGGTTTTGTTTGGGTAGGCTCATAAAATTAATGTCTCATTTTGTAGATGGCATAGTGAGTTAAACAGGTGTAACAGGAAATTACAATAAGAAGGAGTAGAAATCATGATGACAACTAAAAGGCATCAGTAAAAGAATAATTTCTTCAGTTCTTTATTCTTGTTTCTGTCCCCTAACCATACTAGCAAATTGGTGACTACTCTTGATCTAATGTTAAACCATATCCTAGTTAAAAGCAATAACAAAAGGAGATTAACCATGTTTCAGAGACGTAATTTTATTAGCCGAGATCTACTGTAATGTTCACCTGCATCTTTATTCCCAAGCTGTTTGTTCCTCTGCTGTCTTTCGTGGGACCTCTCAGAAGAAACATAAATCCTCTGTATCTACCAAGGTGTGTCAACCTCCCTTCTATCTAAGCAGAAAAGCAAGCAACCCATTTCTGTGAACAAGCAGAAAGTTCAGCACTTGATATCATACAGAGGTTTTCCTGACAAACGTCGTTGTACACTTGCCTTCAAATCCCTGATCAAATTCACCGAATTCACCATCTTCATTTCTACTATTTTCTTCCTTTTTTTTTTTCTTTTTTCTTTTCAAGTCACCTTTTCTAATTGCCTTTTTCATCTCCTTGCCCTGAATTTGACGTGGCAACTTCCTCAGTGCTTCCTCCTACATTTAAAACAGCCTTTCTGTGGCCACCTGCCAAACTCCTCAGCTCTCCTCCAAATTCCCACCTGAAACACATTGCACCAGTTTCTGTAGTGTGGCACTTTCTCCAGTTGTACTTGGTTATGAGCTCCTAAGACAGGAAACTGCTCTGTTCTTGTAATGCACACACTTTAAGTGCTGTATAACTAAAATTCCAAATGCAAAAAATATGTGAAATAAGCATATCTGTCTCCTTAGAAGAAAACATCTACACATGTTTAAAAGAGAACAATTAGAAGTGTATCAAGGTGGTATATGTGTACACATTTTTAAGCTAATGATAAAAATATTAGACAAATAATATATGATTGAACCAAACCAAACCTGAATCATTGTTTTCAGAATCTAAAGTCACTCCCATGAACCCAGAAGAATTTCATTCACAGCTCCCCTTGAATGAGAAGTGAATAAACAAGGTACTGCTTCAACTTTTTGTCATCTCAGCTATATATTTTAATGCTCTCTAGCCTTTCAGGCATTCCACAGTAGTAAAAATATAAGCAGAGTTGTACAAAAAAAAAAAAAAAAGAGTTCTGTTTTTTTAATGATGGCATTTGCTCACAGCTAGATACCAATTAGATAGTCCCTGGCCATTCAAACCCCAGCTAACTGCCAAGGAAGCACCGGCTGACAGTCAGGCAGCCCAAGACAAAGCTGTAAGTATAAGATCCAAGGCAGTACTGAACACATAACCCAACAGTTTTCGACTGCTCCTCAGCATATGTCTGCTAATAGCATGCTGGTAACAGAATGTGAGTTTGGAGGCAGCTGAATAAGGGACTTCCTATACGGGGAACTAAAATTCAATGGGAATTGTCAATTAAAAAGAAAAGGATTAGGTGATATTGCCAATGTTTGTAATGCATTTATGACAGTTAATTTTGCTAGGGAAGGTGGTCAGAGAGGAAATACTGTAGTAAATGTGAAAGCAAAAGTGCTTGCTCCAGGCATGCAGTGTTCAGGAGCTACTCTCCTTGTAGCCCCACAAGAGGCAGAGTTCCGGGGAGGGAGCACAGCTGAGGACAAATGGCACTGCTTGGTATCCAGAAGTTAATGCAGTGCTCGGCAGGAAGATGTCACTCATGGCAAGACTCAGTTTGAATCCAGCTGCAGCAGCGATCCTGTGGCTGGAGCTAATTAAGGGCTTTTAGCAGCTTTTAAGAGTAAAAGCTGTCTCTAGGCAAAAACATGAAAAGAGATGAAATTGGCCCTTTTTGCAGATGTAACCATTCTAGTGCAGATACCATATTGTCAAGGGGTTGGATGTTGTGAAGTCTAGAAGACAAGAAATCCCTCTTTTTTGTTAACTGATGCATTTTTATATCCTATTTGACAGATAGGACTTACTATGTGAAAAATGAGATACACAAAAAATAACAGGTTTTAACAATGTTGGCTATGATGAGAAAAACGAGTATCTCAGTGAATATCTTGTTTTCCTATGGATCTGTATTATATTTCTTTCTGAAGAAGCAGGGCTATAATCTCTCTCTAACTTGAATTAATTCACTCAGATACCTCTTCCTCAGTAATGGTACTAATAGGTTCTGGCTACTCTATTTTCATTAAACTAATAGGAATTTGCTATGCTTGAAAATGCTGTCTCTTTGCCAAATGTAGCTGAAATTATCCAAGAAGTTCAAAAATTATTAGGGCAGAACACACAATATGCAAAATTAAAAAAAAAAAAGAAAAAAAAAGTCAACAGTCCCAGCAAATATTATTCTGGAAAAACTCCTGAGTGATCAGTATCAATAAAAAGGAAAATCGTAACCTTTCTGCATATATCATAATCAGGAGATTAAACATTAGCCGCAGAGAATAAAGAAATCAAACCACCACACAATAATATTGGCAATTAAAAAATAAAAATAGATGCTCATGCAGAAGGAGACTAGGACTACAGTCATGGAACGAACACATAGCTATTACAAATAAGAAATCAACTACAAAATAAATAATACTAAAAATTAAACCTGATGTATATTAGAAAGAATTCTAATCATAAAAGAATTCAAAGCATATGAAGAGTTCATGATGCAGATTAGGCTCTCTGGGAACCAAGCTGACCAAACGTTGCTGCCTAGGACAGATGCCTGGTTGTCAGTGGAGCACTTTTCTAAGAGGTTTCTTCTCACCCAGCCCCATTCATTTGTACCTCACTGCTGACAGGGTCCTTTTTGTCAGAAAGATGGGGAGAAAGGAATAGTGGTTTAGTAAACATTTGAAAAATATATCAGACAACTGTGAAAACCTCCTGGGTATGTGGGTTTAGTTTTTTTTTTCAAGTCAAGTTGGTTTTCAAGTCACAGATTTCACTCTGAGAAAACATATTTTATGTGTGAAGATTAATTTCTTTCCATCCCGCTGTGTCTGCCAGCATCAGCGCTAGAGAAAAGCAAAGGAAAGATAAAGAAGCAACAGATGGGAGAGAGAGAATAGAGAGAGAATAGAAGAATAGAAGGATTTTTTTTTTTTTTTTGGCTTTCATTCTTGTGTTTCTCCTTACTCTGAGCCCAGCAGAAGTTTATTCTGCTGCACAGCATGACCCACAACACTGGGGCCAGGGCACAGTGCCATGCCAATCCCTTGTCCCTGCTGGCCTGGGGTCTTGGTGCATTCACACCCTTGGGTGCCTGCATCTCCCACACAGCTCAGCACCCACCTGCCCCAGGCCTCCCTGGGGACCAGCCCAGGAGCAGCCTTCCAGCCTCCTGCAGCCAAAAACAACTGAGGCAATTGGTACAATTGGTTTTGCTTTTTTCCTTTTTCTTCTTTTGTAAGCCAGTAAAGAAACACAGATCCGTATTTTCTCCAGTGCTGAAGCACTAACAGCCTGAGGGGTAATCTCCTAACGTAATGGAGCTGTTATTGCCCAGATGTGTGCAAATGTAGAAAAGAATAAAAAAGGGGAAACAAACTACCACCAGGAAGGGGTAACAGATATTACTACTTTTCAGAAGATCTATCCCTCTTTCTAATCAAAACACAGGTACTACAACACAGGTGGAAAAAACACACACAAAACAAAACAAAACAAACAAACAAAAAAAAACATTCTCAACAGATGTAGACTTTTTTCCCTTGCCATATTTTTTCTTCCTCCATTCTGTCTCTATTCTCTCTTCTTCAGGTTTTGCATTTTTATTTTCACAACTACTCCTTTCCATTTATTCAAGGCTTTGTCTGTCACAGGTTTTTACTTATGCATTGAACTGCACTACAGCACTACCTAAGATTAAAGACTATTAAAATTGATAATCTTAATTTTACAAAGATTGAAGGTTAAGAAAGATTAAACAAGAAGGCTGAGGTGATTGATAGTCCTTGCACAGGGAACATGACCCAGATGTGGGAGAAGACACAATACATTGAGGGTAACAGAGGAAGTAAAATAGCTCCCTACCATCTTTTATCCTTGCTCTAAATTTATCATATACTAAGTTTGGGGAAGTTCCAGATTCATCAAAATAACTTCTTAATCCACCAGGAGCCAAGTTTTTTCCAAAACTAGGGCTTGTCAAAAATGGTGAGAAGTTACCTGCTGGTCTTTAAAGCGTGTTGGTAGTGCTACAGATTGCAGGAGCTGAATAGCCCTGGAATCTGTTCAGCAGGATGCCTGAGATTTTATGAATTCATTTGGCTCCTCTCCTGTCAGGCTGGCATCAGCTTTTATTTTAAACAGAAATCTCCCTAACAGGAGAGAATACAGGAGACAACACCAAGGGAAATATCAGGTAATTAAAGATAAAAAATACAGAGCTGTTGATGTGCTCAGTATATCCCTTCCTATATTAGCAGTTAACTTGTCCATGCCTGCGCGGTGTGTTGAGGCAGAGGAGGAAAACTTTCGGTAACTTAGCTTAAAACCAAAGACTTTGTAACAGGTGAATGCAGTGCCAGCAGCACACAAGGAGTAACCAAACAGGTCCTGCCCTGCTCCCCCCAGCCCCTCCTGGGGGAAATACTGGCTCCAACCCTTCCTGTCAATGCAATGAAACACCAAAAGAGCATTTGCTTCTGATCTGAACCCCTGCTTCCACAAAAATCTGTACCAGAGGCAAGATGCTGAGGGAATTCAAGTCCTACATTCTCAGCCATTTTTAATCAACGGACATAGAATTAAAACCTTGTAAAGTTTTAAGCATTTAAGTTGTTCCCCTTGCTGGCTAAACTCGCATGGAGATAGGAGGTGAGGCAGGCTTATCTTCCCAGCTTTACAAAAAGGAGCCATGTTTCTCAATGCAGCTGAACCTCCATCGTCTAAGAACATAATTCCTCGGAGGGACAAAGGCAGCCTGCCTAGTCACGCTGCAGTCGGGTACAATAAACCACATGCCTATACTTTGTAAATCCCACCTCTCCAGCTTATGTACAAAGACTTACTGTGCGCTGCTGGTGGCCATCACAGCCGAGGAGCTGCTGTTTGGATAGGGGTTCACATGAGAGAAAAGAGGACTCAGGAAAGATTTATGCAGCTCGGTAAAGAGCTTAACAAGGTGATTTATAAGAGAGGAGAGCAGCTTAGAGAAAATTAAAAATGGGAAGCAGAATAGAAAAGGTACAAAGATAGAAGCTAAAGCCGTGTAAAAACCTGATAAGGAACTAAGGTCGAAAAAGTGCATAAATATAGCAAAGGAAATACAAAAGCCAAACAACAAGGACCATGTTAGCAGCAAAAGCAGCAAAGATCCAGGCCTGCATCAGTGAGGATGGGGGGCCAAGAGGTCATAAAACCATGTTAATGACAGAGATAAGGTTGACATCGGTGGTAGCCTGGCTTCATTGCTTTCTTTCATACTTCAAGGAAGAAGCTGAGGTGGTCACGACTCGGGAACAGATTACTAGAGGGGCTGGTGGCAGAGACATGGAGTGAAGTGAAGAGGCAGTGTTAAAAGGCTTTGAAATGCCTCCAGAATAGATAAGCTGTTGAAGAAAGAATTAAAATTCACCTGGTGGCAGTGGATTTATCGCAGAATAGGGAAGTAGAAGCGGCAAGGTAAAATAGTGATGACCCTTCAGGAAATATAATTAAATGTTCAGTAAGGGCCTGGCAAAGAGGAGAGGCTTCCAAGAGGACTCAGGAAACTACAAAACCATAACCTCCTTTGGTATTGTTAATGTTAGTTTCGTATGGAGTCAATAGATGTAGCCCATCCATAGCATAAACTGGTCTGAGATCACTAAACTAGTCTGATGGCATTAGTACTATAAAGAAACCATTAACTTGCAGGAGTACAAAGTACTAGAGTGAAAGGTTTTTCTAAATTATTTTGACCTTGTAGCCAAAAGTAATACATGTGTGTGTTTATGTTTAGAAAAAAATCTAAATTCCAGAAATCTGTAGTAGTGATGTCAAACCAGTGTGAAGTATTTCTGCAAATCTTACTCTTCATACATATTAATGAGGAATGCACTTAGATCACAAAACAAAACTTGGAAAAATATGTGGCAAAGCTCCCTCCTATTTGGCGAGAAGTGGAAAAAAAAAAAATATATATATATATATATATCAAGAAACAGCCCTTAAGTAGAAATAGATTCAACTTTACCTTTCCAGGGAAGCACAGTCAAAAACAAGCATAAATGCACTTTTTTTTTCAAGCACAGGTGAAAAACATAGCATTAAGCCTAGAAAATGTCAACTGGTTTTCATGTTGTCTGTCTGCCATGTGCTAACACGTGTCACAATGGATGTGGAGATGGGTGAAGGAAGCCAATATTGACCATGGTCCAAATGAATCTTGGGTTTGTTTGAGGTCTTTAGGGATAATATACGCATACAGATAATCCATATTAATTCAACCTCTGCCAAGTGAAGGTTTTCATGATAAAATTTTTGTATTGTTAGGAAAAAAAAAATAATAATGCAAATGCACTTATCATTAGACCTGCAGGTACATTTAAATATTCCTAGCATATATTAATATTTCTGTCATCCCTTGCAGGTTCTCATATAGTTTAAAAATGGAACAAATTTATAAAGCTGCACTTGAAGGTCGTAATAATTTTCTCTGTAGAAAAATAACAGAAAGTGAATGGGTAGCAATATTTTGTGCAATAAATACAAAGAAAAATTCCTCCAAGTCTCAAATGTGAGATTATTTCAGGAAAAGAAGTCTGTCATTATGTACAGAACTAAAGTTCAAAGACTTTGTATCTATTCTCAACTCTGCTTTGGCTCAGGGTATGACCTCTGACAAATGATTTCAAGGGAGCCTGTAAGGCAGAAGGAAGGGGTACATCTGTACTGTGATGAAGAACAGATCAATGCTTCATCCAACATAAGAGTGACCATCCTGGCCCATCTGGCCCAGTATCTTTTCTTTTAAGTGGCCCTAAAAAGGAATCAGTAGGTGCCTCAAGAAGGGCAAAAGAGTGCATTAAGTATATAGAGCACTTCTCCTTGAACCCTTTACACCTTCCTGAAATCTTCAGTTTAGGGCTTTACTGCAGCCTGTGTATTGGTCTGCATCCCATAAAAAAAACACTAGTTGTAAGCAAATAACAGTGGTACCGAAAACAACCTACTCATGCTACTACTTAGAAGTCTGTAAGAATCCTTTTCCCCTGCTGAGTAGTTGGCTCTAAGCTAACTTGCTTAAGGTTAGTTCAGGTTAGTTCCAACAAATTATGCTGCAGCCTGCGTACATTGCAAAAAAACATGGCAAAAGATGTTCTGAGACATTAGGGAATGTGTTTTGCTGGCATTAGGAAATGTGTTTTGCCGGAGGTAGATGCTAAAGAGGGATTTCTAGGTGCAGCCTTCGTGGCATTCAGAATAACATACGTGGGAGCAGGCTGGCTCTGTGTGGCTTAGAGACTTGGTTCTCTGATTAGAGGCCAATCCCTTCATAAGAGGTCCCCACCCATTAGGATCTCCTTACTGCACACTCAGGAACATCGAGTGCGGTGGCCCTGCCCCTGTTGCACCTCTCCTCTGCACCCTTTCAGCTGGCATACCCTGTGCCTCGGGTGGCATGGACAGGCTCAGATAACAATCGTGCACTGCTCTGCTCCACTGCTGCTGCAGGGGCATCCTCTCCTTTGGAGCAAGCATTTTTATGGTTGCGCACTGCGCTGTGCTGACCTTCTACCTGAAGAAAGAGGCCAAACACAGATGTTTTGTTCAGTCCAACTTGGAGAGCGATGGAGCTCAGGCTCTGTTTTATGATAAGATGAAGTTGCTGCACAGTCTAGAATCCAGACATGTATAACCCTCTGTTTCCCTTCAGGTACTGGAGCTGATAACAGAAATAAATCATCAGCTATAGCACAACGGTATGAAGTGCAGAATTTAGTTGAAGAGAAAGGATGTAAAGCATGCAGAGTTAGGAAGATTTCAATAACTAATGTAATATATATATATATATACATAAATTACATGTCAAGATCCTCAGGATCCTGAGAGCAATTAAAAAGAAACCTAGCATGCTCCTCACCTAGTTGTGTTGTTGTCAGTGAGAAAAACAGGGCTCAAAACAAGTTCCATCCACTCCTGAGTCTCAGAAAAACAACTCTACAGAAATCCACAGTATGTTTTTCACTTGAACAATTTATTGGACCTCACAGAAGTGCACTTATACTTTCTGTGAAGGATGCCACTATACCACAAAGGAACTTACACCTACTCCTATTAGGTAATTAGCAGTGAAAAGCACTGGCTTGGAGAACCATTCTGAGAAGAGTAAGATAAAGTCCATTTCTCACTCATCCCCAGTTATTAATGGCAATTTTAGCAATACGTATGAAGAGTATATCTGATCTCTGCTGTCGCACACCAGACTGATTTTAACTCAATTACTTCCCTCTCACCTTATCTGAATGCATTTATTTTCCTGTATGAAATTAGATCAGCCGTTATCTCTGAACACATACCCTCTGAATTGTGGATGGAAACATCCACAAGGAAAAGCAGATGCTCTTGTGATTGACAGAAAACCCTGAAACACTGTCTGCTCCACAGAAACAAAGCCAGAGTTGTCATAGGGATGATTTACTGGACTATATTACACTGGCAGGGAGAGATTTTTGTATTACTAAGGGTCTGGTCTCATTGCAGAGTAAGTAAATATACTTGCCTCAAATTCAATCTAATCTAATTTGCAGCAGAAAATTAGAAATATTAGTATAGCAACTATTAAATCAAGTGATTTAAACACAGTGTAAGATGGAATGAGAAAACATCTCTGCCATTTCATAGTAGAAAATCCCATACTGCATGTTTTGGATAAAATCAGCTAGAGAAATAACAGTAAATAACACCTAGAAAACTACAACTGCTAGAGAGAATATGTTTTGCTGTATGCAGAGATTATTCTAAATCATGTATTCATACCTGTATTCTCTACCATTTACTCATAACCCTTGATGTCAGTGGTATAAAGTACCTGTAGTGAAAATAGAAAAGGCTGCCATTTCCCAGCATTATAGTTTCAGTTTTCTTAAAAAGAGAAACAAAAGACCCAAAGGCCACAACTGTAGGAAACTATGGATGTTTTTTTGCATAAATCAATAGAATTTTGTTCCTAGCTGTAGTGAGTGCTAATGGAACTCTTGTCTTCTAATATTGACCTGTGGTACATCACTGGGGTAGTAATGCCTGAACAAGAAGGACTGATCACGTCTGGTGAATCTCCAGTTACTCGCAGCTGAGAGGACCTGCAAGTTGGAATATCCAAACAGTTCATTAGTAGTTCTCTGCAAGGAGAGATCTGACCTGTATGTTACCATGAGTTAAGATTAATGGGAAAGTCTTGGAGTCCTTAGACATCTTATTTTACTTTGGAGATTTGCTCCTTCCCCAGGGAAGGCTGTAAGGGCAGGGATGGCACCAGGAAGATGAGAGACTGAGACCTCGAAGGGTTTGTTCAGAGAAGAGTGAAAACCCAAGTGATAGCAAAGGAACATGCTCTCACTTCCTGAAATGGCAGCTATTTGAAAACTTTGTGTCCTCTATTTTTCTGTCTGGTCTGAATTAGTTGGGTTTATATCCCCTGCAACCTCGACATGCAGCACACGAATGAGTACATCGCATTTTCTCTTTTTCCTTGGCTAGCACAAAGACACCACAGTGATGTCTGTGCTAGTGAGAATGCAAAGTATGTCACTGAGTCAGTCCTTCCATGGATATACATGTAAGTCACCGTGAGAAGGATAAATTATATAGCTGAAAAGGCTATACGTGCCCACATGACAAATGAAGAACAAATTGCGGAAAGGCGATGGGTGAATTTTAGCTGGGGAGTGCACTGGAGGATGGAAAAATAGGAGACAGAAGTCTCTGTATAATGATGATTTACAAAATGAAAGCACTGGGGACTGGGAAGGTCTGTCAGAAAACTGCTGTGTCATTTGTTGCAAATCTGAAGCTCTCAGAAGTGCTCTCACAGTGGGTCACAATGCCTCTTTCCAAACAGAAAGTTTCCATGCCCTGCACAGCCAAGTTTGCACAACCATTTCCCCATCTATTTAGAAATCTTTCTGTGTGCATGCCAAATAAAATGCCAGCAAGCTTCTTTTCAGGCATTTGCCTACCCACCTTTGATCCATCCATGTGAAAGCAGGCAGGACATCTCCAGCTCTAACTTTTACGAAGGCAAAAAAATCTTCAGCAAATCTTTAAATAAAACCTTGTCAAAGTGCGGCAGCGGGAGTTTCTTAGAAATCACCTGCAAAGTCTGAAGCAAAATAATTGCTTGAGAACATAGCAAACTGTATTATGTAAAGAATAGCATTTTCATTACACTGGATTATTCTCAAAAGCCTTTTCATTAAATGGCTTCACAGATTTGATCATTTGTATAAATGTATCCAAAGCTGCCTGGGGTGAGCTAACTCAGCTTGCAGTCCCACAATGAGAACCGAATATCATATCATGGAAAAAGAACAAAAGAGCGATTTTCAGAGATGAGCTTCCTTCTGAGGGTCACATTTGGAAAGCGGTAGCTCTCCAAAGATCCTTCTGTCCCTCAGGAGTGATGTACTGTGCACCAACTGCTAGAAGTAAAAAGTGATATTTAGACAGAAAGCTGGCTTCCATTGCTGAAAAAAATACAGAAATCTGAAAATACAGGAGAATGCGCAATGCTGATAGACTTGTTATGCAGTAGTGCCGTTAAGACAAGAGACCTTGCTTGGGCATACACATTGCCATAGTTCTCTGCAGATGAAAGTGTGTGAGATACTCTGTGTTCAGGTGTTGGTTTGGCCAGCAAGATCTGCTTGATGGGTGGCTGGAGGCCAGACTATTCAAGGTATTGCAATGGCCTAATGTTCTAAACTTTTAGGAAAGGATTAATGACAAGAACCACAAGGCTGAGAAAACCATATACGATGTACATATTGATATTTTATCATTTGATAACTGAATGCCCTTTTTTGAGATGGAGTGAAGAAATCAGGTTTATTTTAAAGGCGTAGTAAGCAAAAAGCATATGTGGGAAATGACTTTCAATGTTCATGGGTTTACTGGCATTACTACATTTAATACAGGTAAAAAACAAACAAACAAAAAATACAACACATCACCTTACAAGCAATGGATACAAGGCAGAAGAGCATGTGAAGTGCCTCTTTCCTTGAAACTCCAATATCTTGTCAGAAACCATTTAGTCATGTCAAATTGCTGAATTGTATTTAGTTGGATTCATCAAATAAATGGAATTGTGGATATAGTGTTTTCTTTTAGCAAGCAGAACTCATTCATTTAGTTCTGTAAAACCTCTGCAAAGAAACTCCAGGAAATTACACCATGGGGACAAAATGTCTTTTAACTGATGAGGTATAAAAACTGATAGTAAAATGACTGATAACACAATTGTCGAGCAGTTGCAGCAAAGCCCAGTCTAGCAGTAATCAAAAACATTTGTCTTGATAAGTGTGAGAAGCAAAAACAAGAAATGGTACTATTCCAGAATTTCTTAAGAAGAATGTAGCAAAGGGTGAGGAGCCTGCTTCTGAGACAGTGACTTGTGTGGTAAAAAAAATCAGACAACTGTGTCAACTCCTGCCAAATGAACAAAGGAAGTATTCATAACTGTTCTGATTTCAGAATGATGAGGCAGAAAATAGGCTTAAAATGTTTAAAAATCAATTAAAAATGAATCAGAAGGAAAAATAAATCTGAAAAATGATATGCCATTTCCTGCATTTATACTGTTCCTTTTTTTTTTTGTCCACTGTTGTTTTCAGGTGACAATCTAAAATAATTTCATTTTAGACTACTTTGTTATCCTATTAATAAAACAGAAAGAAAAGAGGAGAACAGGAATGCCTTCTTATTCTAATTTAATTCATGTCTTTAATAATAAAAATAGATAAGGATGTCAATAATTATGAATATCAGAAATTATTTTATTTACTGTAATTTAATCTCTTTAACTTCTTATACAACCTTCCTAACACTACATTATCTTGCCATCTTTTGGAAATGAATTAAGTCAGAGGACCTTCACAGATCTTCCATCTTCTTCACATAAGGAAAACCATGTGGTGTGTGCTGTTTTTTCATATATATAAAAACATTTTCATACAAAGCTCAACAGTGTTATTTCTGATGCCTGTTAAGAGGAAGGGCAGAAAAGCATATGTTGCTTTTGAAAAAGATACTAGTAAAGGTTGTGGCTTTAATTAGTACTCAGTCTGTATGGCTTTTTGTTCCTCAGTCTTGGGCTATTACTTAAACCATCTGGCTTTAAAGTCTTTCCAAATTTTACACTGATTTTTTTTTCTATTACAGCATATCTACAGATCTTGTGTCAGCAATGTGTTAGTTCCTAAACAAAAACTACTGGTTGGGCTGGGGAAAGAGGTAGGTGACTGGCCAGTATCTAAAATGATCAAAAAGGGAAATGTAGTTATTTTCCAAGTTGTCTGAAACAGGTTAGTCTTGATAGGCTTCTCACCTGCCTGGTAAATGCAGAACGTGAAAGCCACTACTGGCAGGATAAGGGCAATGGAGAGCACAAAAGGAAGCTCACCGCCACGTCAGAGTTGGCACCATGCATATGTGTGTCCTCTGCAGGTCCAAGGGTCTCCTCCCATCAGTAAATATACATGGATGGATAAACATCTCTGGGATGAGGGGGCAAAAAAAAAAATAAAAATGAAGGAATGCAATGTCAGATAATAATTCACAATAATCATGTAATGCCCTGGACTTTCAGGGCCTTGGCTATCAGAGTACCAAGGAAAGAAAAAGAAACCAGGACCGCCCTGCCTGTTTGTACATTCTATGTGCTTGGAAAGTAAGGCTTCCTTCAGAAGTAAACATGCCTCACTGCTCCTCTTTCTCCAGCACTTCTTGTGCCTGCTTCTGGCCTTCCATTTTGCCCAGGTTGTTGAGAAGCCGTTCCTGAGCTGAGTTTTATTGGCATTAAATTCATTACAGAAAACATGCCACAGTATAGTGAGCACTTAAAACTCTGTCAGAATATTTTAGTGCATTGTACAGATGGGTCGTTGGCAGTTTACTCTCCACTCAAGTTGTAACAAACAATTTTTTTTTTTAATCTGGGCATTGTCTTTCAAGCTCTACTTTCTCTTGGAAATCTCTGAAGTTTAAAAGGGCCTTTCTGAAACTTTCTTTTGAACATCTACAAGGGGAGCATCTTTGAGCAAGACTTGAGAGAGTTATCTATCAACCTCACCTGTAGTATGAAGCTTTGATATATTACAGCCCATGAACTTGGGACCTTTTATTCTCTTTGTTTCTGGCAGCAGAAGCTTACTTGGAAATAATTTTGCATGTCATGAAAGCTTAGTAGTCACATAGCAGAACTGCTTGTAGAGCTTGTAAATTTGAGAAAGTTAACCCTTACAATCAAAGGACAATTTATTTTTCAAAGGGAAATTCCACATTGCAAATCAGAGTATTCACATGAGATATTAAAGACAAAGAATCAGCACAGAAAAACAGATAGTTGATGTGGCTGCACCCATAATTCACCAGTGCTTGGCTTCTAGTAAATAATACAAACTCTTATTACTCTGTCCTACTAGAATTTACCCAAAGGGGGGAAAACACACACACACACACACAAAGCAGCAACCAGCAAAGCATCAACAATGAAAAGATCTCTCTCTTCAGTTAAGAAAGCTTTCAAAAAAGTTTTTTAGCAATGCACTTTCCTGAATAGCTTCTGTTTGCATTAGAAATGCCTACTCTGAGTTGGACTGGATTTTAAAGCATCTTTTGTCATTCTTTTTTGTTCAGCCATGGTTAAATGCAGCCACTCTGTACATCCTGATACACTGCAACTTCCACAAGAGAAGAAAAAGGAGTCTTTCAGCAACAGGTGCCCATTTATGAAAATTACAATCTTTAGGGAAGGAAAACATTTTCTAGCTTGTGAGCTGATGCCACTAATTTGTTCACACATACTTCTCTGGAGTATGCAATTAATAGAAGCAGCATTTTTTAACAATTTAAACAGTAGTAAATTTAAACTACAGGCTGTAGTATCTTTAAGAAATTTGTTATTCATTCAAACACTGGGCACTCAAAAACAAGAGCACAGGAAACAAGGAGAACAGAAAGAATAAGTTCAGATGGGAAAAAAAAAAAATAAAAGTACATTTATAACTCCTCATTACCCAAAGTTCATGCTTTTTAATCTGTGTCCATAATAAAGTACAGGAGCAATAAATAGTCAAGTAAATATCCCATGTTCCAGGATGAATCTGTTCCTGCTTCTGTCCTTGGGAAGTTGGAGGTTAAACATTTCCTACAGTGTATAGGAAGAAGTTGGTGTCTCTTCGAAACCACTTCCAAGTAACCAGGTGTTGACAATATTCTGTATTTTAGAAGGAACATGAAAATAATAAACACAGTGCTAAGAATATAGCTTAACCTTTCATGATGTTTAATATATGTAGAAATTTAGGATCTAAAAGTGCCTGAATGCTTTCTGTGTTCTGACATTGTGCCAGAAGAAGTAAAAGCAGGGATGTTGGGCAATAAATGGCCATAAATCCCAAATGCAGCGACAGACCCAACGAAAAACCTACTGTAGGAAAAGGGGAAAACAGTGAGGAGATTAAAAATGCCTGTTGTAAAGGAAAAATGGGCCTGCCTGATAGTTCAATAGTATGCTCAGTGAAAAGCCTGAACCACCTCTAATAGCATTGCTGATGAGATAAAGGTGCTATTTTTCCTGAGTGTAATGGGGGCAAAAAACCTACAACTTGCTGTGCAGACTAAAAGCCTTTGTTAAACCAGCGGACAAAACAGTTGCTGATAGCATGGAAAAAAAAAAAAAAAAAAAAAAAAAAACTTCCAAAATCACCTGTCCCTGAAGTTGCTGGTGATTTGAAGAGCATTTCTGATTTTGTTGTTTTTGTAAGCAGAATGAAAAGAAAATGAACATTTCTGAGTACGTGGCTGAATTAGGAAAATTAACAGAGCATCACTTGTTTGGAAGGAGTTTTAATGATGCACAAAGAGCCCCAATAGCATGTTCTATACAGAATGAACTGATGCAGAATTGTCTGTTTACTGAGGTTGTTTATACCCTAAAGCGTTCCCTAGAAATCAATGGTTAGGTGAGGAGAACTTCTTGCAGTGATATAGAGTTGCAGCAGAAGTTTTTAAGTTATAAGCATAAGTTTTCTTATGCATAAGTTTTCTTATGAAATTTTCCATGAGACCACTTCCTCTTGCAGTATTTTGGTACCTCCATTTGTCTTACAGACAGAAGAAAATGCAGCCATTCAAAATTAACAAGCAGTTTCATTACCAGTTTATTTTATTTTAACATGAAAAAATTTTCCTCACATTGATGCTTGCTAAGAGCCAGAATATTCTGTTCTGGAATAAACAATTGATTTCATTGACAGCTGGACCTCTGAAAAGCCTCATCAATAAGCTGTACCTGAACAAGTTTCCCTGTGCCTCCTACATGCAGCCAAGCCAGAAGCAGCTCTGAACTCAGTCTTACTTGGTATTAGGACAGCAGTGAAACAAAATTGACCTTTTCAGCTGGTCCTGATGTTCTTGACAATATTTCATTAGTACTTGCTGAAGGATTACTAGCTTGTTTTGCTTATCACAGCATCTTCTTTTCATTAATTTCATCAGGGTTGGGATTGAAGATGATGGTGAGGAGGAAAGCACGGAGCCTTATCATATTCACTTTGAGACCCAGAGCTGCCCCCAGCCTATGGCACCCACCAAATCAGATATTATTCATTTGATATCATAACCTTACTCAAGAAACTATGTCCTATACGTATTCTAAGTAAAGAGCTTTCTAGACAGAATTACTTATCCTACCCATCCTTACCTTGCTTACTATCCTTCCCATGAACTTTCTTCTGGTCTACTCCAGCAGGAGTGAAGTAGATGTTTTCTCAGGGAACCTGCACTCTGCTTCAGGGACCATCTGTGTTTCAGATGTCTGCCAGAGCCATGGCTACACACATTGGCACATAGAAGAAAGACATATAAATTGGCCTAAAACATAACCATGAAGGAAGGAACAAGTCATTCACCTCTGCAGTCCTTCCAGGGCATGTGTTTACTGTGACATGAAGCTGGAAATCCCCAGTGTTGCTTCTCAGGAGAAGGTCATCTCTCTCACATTATGATCTCCTTTGTAGCCCTTTTCACTGATGTTTGCTACGAATGGAGCAAAGCTGCAAAGGGGAGTTCAGTATGGAGCTGACATGAGCCCCATGCTATACAGACTGCATGTTCCCCACAGCACTATATATTCATGTATATATATGTATGTTTCTGGATTTGGGTATTTAAATATATGTATACATGAATATAGAATTATATGCAGGAGATCATGTGCATGTCTATAGTGTTTTGTATTGTATACACTGTGTACATATGTCCTAGCTCACTGCAGTAGGACAATGTGAACAAGGATTGCCTAATGGCACCCAGCTTCTTCTGGGATTGATTCAAAGCACAGTTTTTGCACTAATTTGTTACTTAATTTTCTCCCTATCATTTACATTTTTACATTTTACTTTTTACTTTTACATTCAATTCTGCTTCTGATTAATTTTCTTATACACTCAGACATGGCAAGCTTTTTTTTTTTTTTTTTTGTTTTGAAAGACTGAACATATTTGCCAGATTGGCTTTCTTCCACAAAGCCTAATAACTCCAATGCTCAGAGCTTGTTAGGACTGATTCTTTTCTAACTATATCCATGCATTCAGGGATGTGATTAATTCTCCTGGAAAAAAAAATAAAATTCTATGCAGTTGATAGCTTTAAAAATGTATAACATGGATAAGTGTCACACAGCTGGCTATGAAAAGAGAAGGGTATTAATCACAACATTTAAATTAGATTACAGATGCAGTTGAACTTTTTTCTCTCTTGCTGAAACCATTCTTTTTGGAACAGTCACTGCTCTGCTATTCTAACACGGAGAAAAACACATCTAATTTATACAGCTGAAAAAGCTTGGCCTTAGTTTCAAGATCATCTCATGAATTTGATAAACATGGCCCATTGAAGAATACAGGCTCAAAGACGGGAATTATCCTTAGTTTAAGATGTGACAAGCTGCTGGACGGAAAAAAAAAATTCTAAGAGGCAAAAGGCTCTCAAGACAGTAAACACATTTGATGGAGGCAAATGTACAATGTTAATTAAAATCTCAGACTGCCTTGGAATTTCAGACTGCATGGAATTTGTGACCCTTAAAAGCATCACTGCTTCTAAGCATCTAAAAGCATCTAAGCTGGTGCTTAGAGCTTTGGCTCAAGCCTACTCTGGCTCTGTTAGCAGCCAGGGGTAACACCTCTGGTGTCTTCAAAAGAAATCAGAGCAAGCCCACATTTCTGCCTTTGGTTCTCCATTTTTAACAGTGTTAACAGCTTACCAGTCCCAAGAGCAACAGGGTAACAGGGCTTTCTTCCTTTTTGGCTATCTGGACTGTTGTGAGCTCATCCCAAAACAAGAAGGTATTTATATGAACCTCAGAATGGGTTTTCATAACACTCTTACATGGTGGCAGGGAAATAGGTCCTCAGCAGAGGTTGTTGGGTGTTTCTTTAAAATTTTTTTTAATCTGAAAATGTTGTTTTGCTAAAATGACCATTAGCTTAGATGGTGTTTCAGGTGAAACGGGAGAAAGAAACCAGTGTAAGAGCCTCAGAACTAGAACAGTTACTTGAAATAGTAAAGACACAGCAATACAGGAGCAAATACAGTGCTCTGCACAGCAGGCCGCACATCACCAGGCTATACAGCAGCTGTTGCCCTCACCCAATACATACTGCATTGCTCACACGAAGTGTTCTTTCAGGCTAAATGTGGGAAATGCAGCGGATCCAGAGCAGGGTACATGCCTAACTCAGAGACCTTTTTGCTTTCTGTTGTGAAGCTCTGGAAAGATTCATTTCCTTTGACAGCATAAACACAACCATTGGTGATGCTCGGGAAAGTTTTCTAAGACAAAACAATTTATCCCCTCATTCTCTCCTGTGCCATCACAGATGTGGGTGAAAAGCTTTTTCACCAGACAAACTTTTTGCTATGGAAATACACACCTGTGACAGAGCAAGACAGAGCATTTCTTCAATAAAAATGGGATTTCAGTGTCCCTCAGGAAAGGCAAGACATTTATATGGCTGCTGTCAGCTTGTGTTGCTGTTCAGGGGAAGAACACTAAGAAGTGCTTGGAGAGCAATCAGATGTCTCTGGGCTAAATGTAGGTGTTAATGCTGCAGCTTTCTCATGAAAGCCAGCTTCAAAATGATACCGGGCCAGTCCTGGTTGTATTCTTTCTTCTTCTGGTTTAGTAGTGGGAACTAAATGATGCAAGAAACCTGTGATTCCTTTTTAACCAAGTACTCTTCAGATGTCATCACATTTTTATGTTAAACATTCTCAGAAAGGCAACAGGTCAGCATGGGGAATAAGTCAGTTTAAGTTCCTAACTCTCATTCCCGTCACAGCATTGCAGTTTTCCAGTTTGAAAGGTGCTTTTAATTTGCTAAAAGTTAGTTTTGAAGTGCTGCATTTCATGCTTTACGTCAGAAATATACATGTTAGACCAGGTCATGACCAGGAAAGGCCAATGAATAGACTAGCAGACAACTTTTTATTCATTATGTAGCTCAGTACTGGACCATTATTTCAATTTAAATGTAACAAATTACGTTTCCATGCTTTAAACACAGATTTTGTCTGAAGATTTTTGTCACCTTACCACCATGCCTGTTAATTTCTCACCATGAGGTTTTTTCATGGCCACCTGATGGGGTAATGTATCACCTCGGTTGGTACACCTGCATCTGGTCAAACTGTTCCTAAAACATCGTGTATCCAAATAATTTAAGCTGTCTTCTCAGTTCTACAAAATATCCATAAGAAGAATGTGACTTTTATTACTTCATTCCTTATTCATAACTGTTTGTCAGATCACTTACATGAACAAATAATTGCCTACATGTATATATTCTTCTCAAAACTTCCAATCATTCCTGGCCATCTGGACTAGGAAGCTGGCTTTGTGAGTCACCTGGTCTTATTTATGTCCTTTGGTTTCACCATAACCATCTTTCTGAAGACTGAACAGGGGTTGTCCAAGTTAAAAGCACAATTTGCTTTAGCTTCAGTTACCTCCCACTTGAGCTGCAGTGGGCTCAGATGCTCCCAGGAGCATACCAAGTAACATACATGTACACCTGCTAAGGGAATCTGGAACAAGCTGAATTTAAGGAAACTTACCAACTAGGTAACTGTGCTGGTTCTCTAGAATACTTCTGGTTTGTGTTACATATCTTATGTACATATGTAGATGTGTTTGTGTGCTAGAACTAAGTGAATTATTTGTATTTCTTTTCTGATATATGGAGCAGTTGAGGCAGTAAGTGTCTAGCCTGGAACATTCATAAAAATAAATACTTACATGTTGTATATTTAAGGATACATTATTCATCCCATGGGGCTGTGCCCTCGCTCCTTGCCTCTCACAGCCAGTTATGCCCCTGCTTGTTTTCTGCCACGTTACTGACTGTCCTGTCCAGCCTTCAGATGGATTATTAATACAGGTAGTTCTGGCTCAGCTTGCCAAAGGTAAAGTCACTTTACCTTCTTTTCTGGTTTAGATTTTAAAGAATTTCCACTACTTAATTCTCTCTATTAATAGACTATTATTTCTTGGTATATATCTTTTTTCTATTAAACGTTTTCATTTGGAATTCACACCTGGAGGTTTTCATTTACTTTTCTAACATCTCATTAAAAAGTGAATATCGTGGGTTAGGAAATGATTTGGGAACATAATTTAGTGTATGAGCTCGATCTAGTTACTAATTATCATGCATTAGTGCTTGAAAGGCCAGGCTGCTTTCTGAGCAGCCCAAATCTGTGTTGATAGCCACAGAAGATTCGCTCCCGCTGTACACCCTGCGTTAGGCAGGGTGTGAGCTGGGAGCCTGGCAGTAGGCAGTAGGAGTGAGCTGGCTCTGCCTCTGTGTGAAAACATCTGGAAAGAGACAAAGAACATTATTGTACAGGAGTAAGTAGTATTTAGTAAATAGTATTTAGCAAATGGTAAGTTGTATTTAATAAATAGCAGTGTTTAAAATTAAAATACCAGAAGTCTGAATGTTGTACATTGACAAAGAACAGAGCCCCAATGTAGTAAGTCTGTGCTTTGGTGCTACTCGCTCGGGCTGCTCAGCTCCCTCATTGGCCTTTGGGTGTGAAAAGAAAGGAACAGGCACTCGGCTCTTTTGAAGCAAAGGACTGGGCTGTGATGCTGCTTAAACACAAGGAAGACCTTGGAGCACGTATCGCAGTGGTGTACCACAGGCAAGCACAGCTTGTAAGCCTTCTCACAGGGATCAGCCAGAGCTCCTGCTTTGAAGCACCTGTGACCCCACCACCAGAATTCTGGCTGCTTTTACTCTGTTCTGCATGCAGTGCATTTTTTCATGTTCGTTACCAGCTCTTCCACTATTTTTATGTTGTGTGCATGCATAAAAAGTTAACGAATACTGATTTCAAACCTAGATAATTCTCTGTAAAATTAGACCTCCATCCTTACAGCCATGCACCCATGCAAAAGTCTGAGTGCCTTCCCTGAATCCAGCTATTCGGTCATGGCTTTGCATGAGGAAGAACCAACAGTATGCACTTGGCACACAGGTGCCAGGCCTTTGTTAATTTGAGAGGAGAACGCAGTAAGAAATATCTTTTCAAATGAGTCCATTGTATTACTCAGGAACAAATATGTATACGCTGGGGGCAGAGTTTAGCTGGAAAATAAGTGCTGTCAACGGGAAAGAGAGAGACCTGAGAGGGGATAAGAAAGAGGAGGGCAAGGCTGTAGAGCATGCATGCTGTAGCAACACGATAGATGGATTCTTGACCAGCGGCTTAGCAACCACTGGTCCAAATCCAATAAATCTTATCCACAGGGTTAGCAAAAAAATCTTCCTAGTGAGAAATAATTGACTGTGCCTCAGGGCAAAAAAAAAAAAAAAATCATCCTGTACACAGCTGCAACATAGGACTCTGGTGATTCTTCTGTCACAATTTAGCTGAAGACTTCAATGCATCTTCCAATGCTCTAACCTCTGTCTTAATGAATTAATAATTAAAATTATTATTATTATTATTATTATTAATAATAATAATAATAATAAATAATAATAATAATAATGGGAATACTGAGTTAGTTATCAGATTAGCAGAAGGTGTTAGAGCCCGAGTAAAATCATCTTGGATACAGTTGCAGACAGTTTAGACAGTCATAGACGTTCAGTTTGTGCTCATCCTGTATGGCCCTCACCATTCTCTTTCTGGGGTTGCTGTCCCTGCAGCTGCCCCTGGTTGAACAGGTCACATCTGCCCTCTTAAATCAGTCCTGGGCAAAGAGAGCTTGTGGGAAAGGTGTGGGAAATGACCTGGGTCACTGCAGCACTGTTACTGTGGCACCAGCTGGGAACACTTAGAGCACAGCAGACATAGCTCATCCTCCTGCTAGGGTAATTGTAGTTAGGGAAGTTCTTAACTGTTGGGAGCACGGCATTGTAAACCAGAGAGCAAGCTCTCCCTACCTCCAGAAATGCTCACCTTTTTCCCTGTGTAGGGACTTTTAAACTCTGAAAGAACTTCAGACTTGTAGTAACCAGTATAACTCAGGCATTACCTTGTTGCATTTATGGGTTTTGGGATGCAGACTGTTCCCTGTTGATCATCTGGCAGCACTAGAACTCAACATAAATTTTCACATTTATACATTTCAAACATAAGTGGTTAATTTATTTAACTGCTCTCTGAAAATAATAAGGCTCCCGTTGCTTTCATTTTCAGAGCTAACCTCTTCTGTACAGGAATTATTTTAAAATTGTGTTTCCTACTTCTGCAGTCATATTAACATATGTTCTTTAATGAAAATCATCAAGTTAATTTAGATGTATTCAGTTTTCTTGGATGTTAGCCACAACTCTCATTGCTCAATGCCAAGCTCAAGGAGTGCCTCAGCACCCGTGTGGGATGAGGGCCCTGATCAGCCTTCAGTGGCCACTTAATAACACAGTTTGTCCCTTTACTTCTCCCAGGTCACTTCAGCCATGTGAGCCCTACCCCACATCTCTTTAATTCCTCAAATACCAGAAACCAAGGCAGTTAAGTGTTGTGAAAGTGTGCCTGCTGAAAAATCTGGGAGGTTATGGGACAGCACGCAAGTTTATGCCATTTTACACATTGATCCTCTTTCAACAGGAGAATTCACAACCATACTGTTGTGCAGTAAGGTCTTCCCTTTGTCTCCCTCCTTCAAATGACTGAATGCCATAAATATTACATAAGAGACCCCATTAATTCTGCCAAAAATATGTATGTCTGAGGAAAGAGAAAAATTAAAGCATATACTTCAGTGTAAAACAGATCAATTTCTTATCAAATACTGGCTTTCCTTTTTCACAGTTTGGAACGGGGGAGCTATTTTCAGTTTGCATATTGCTGGATGCAAGAGCTAGACTGATAGCAACTGCTAGAGAAATTTGAAAACAATGGCTTATGTATATGGAAATTTGTATGTTTTAACCTTTAAAGTTTTGTTTCTCTTCTTTTTTTTTTAATATTTTCAGCTTTGGTGTTTTTGTTTTGTTTTGTTTTTGTTTTCAGTGGGGCATTATAAAAATGCTGGTAAGCAATTAAATCAGTGCACTGAACTGGAATTACATAAAATATTAACTGTGTGTTTGTAAGGCAACCAAGAATTGCGTAAACAAAAGTAGCAAGGTATACTGCATTGAGCAACCCATCAGCAGTGCTTCCTTATCTTGCTTTTATAAGGCATTTCTGTAGCATTAGAAATCTTTTCTTGTTACAGAGAGGTCAGCTGGATTAAGCAAAGTTGGATGACATAAATTCTCTTCAAGCTTGAAGGCTTAATTGATTATAATGTATCAATCTGGAAGAGATAATTGTCCTGATAATTGAACTCATTTGGTTTCTTCTTAAAAAATAAATAAATAGGTAGATACAAGAGAGAGGACATGTAATTCTGACATAATTCAGTTCTCCAGTTAGAAAAAGTTGCACGTACTTGCTTGGCAGAGCAAGGCATTTTACAGCCAAATGTCAGATCTACCGTGTAGTTTGTCATATCATGTGTGTGTTAAAAAGTGTATAGTCAGATTGCGGAGAGGTCTGTTTGCTGTTGTTTTTATATGTGACTTTATTTTATATAAATATGTATTTATAAACATGTATTGTTAAATATACTCCAGTCATTTTGAACATGATGTTCCTCCTAACCATTCAAACTCATAAAGGCTTAGAAGAATATACTGGCAAAACTACGCATACAAAATCAGTTATTTTCAAACAAATTCATTATCAGTACTTATTCTTTAAAGATACTAAGAGGAAAATAATCAGTTGCTTTCCACCTCTGAAATTTTATCAAAACCACTATTTCATGGGCTGAATTTGTTAAAAGTTGTCTAGAATAAATGAATCTGGCCATTCAAATTGTATCTGACAAAAGTGCCTGCCACTGGAAATTTTATATTAATTTTTAGGCTGAAGCAAATTTATATGACCAAGCTATAAACGTCTACATAAGAGGGTCTGGAGAAAATGCTGACAGGCCCCTATCTGCAGTGATGCTGCCAGGTGCTGTTATAATTAGTTCTTTGGAAGCGAAGAACTGTTCATTTCTGCAAGCAGAGTAAAACCTTGTCTGCAGAGCAGGTCTGGTAATTTGAGACTGAGCATTATTTTAGCACTTGGTCTCATATGAAGAATAAAGAGCTTTTGGTGTAGGTCTGTGGCACCGAATCCTGGGGTCTAGCTGTTGGGTTCCCTTAGTCAGCAGAAACTGGCAAGGGTTAGGAAGGTCTGAGCACTTTCAGCTCATTTGAGATTTAATTTATGAAATAAACCTTTAGACAGACATTTAAACAAGCAGCAAACTGCAGAAAAAAATAAAATGGTTTCTCATGCAGCAGTGCAGCTGTCAGTGAGTTAGGGTCTGTTTGCAAAAAGCTTTTAAAACTTGGAGAGAAAAATGTGTGCTATAGGAAAAAAAAAAAAAAAAAGAAAAAAAAAAGAGGAAAAGGTAACAGAAAATAATAATAATTAAAAAAAAATGCCACAAGGTATGTCTTTATATGAAGATCCAGTAATATTTTGTAAGAAGCTGTGATTTGGTCAAATAAAAAAAATGTCAAAGCGTACAGCAAGGGATGGATTGTTAGCCTTCTTTTCCCAGTCTCTACTATTCTTACTCTCTTTGCAAGCAGAACCTTAATTTATCTTTTCATGAAATGCATGTGCAAATATTTTGGACACCTCAGGGGTATATTAAGAGGCTGAATTAGTGTTCTTCATTAGTATCCCAAATTGCTGTATACATTCTGTTGTTTAGACTAGCTGAGAAATACAATAGTCTAAATGTGACTGTGGTGTGAGTGAAGAAGGACAATAGGTCTGATCAAGATAAATTACTCTGAGAAAAAGAAAATTACAGGGGAATCTAGTACTGAGGGCAAAAATATCAGCATCTCCTACAGCAGAGATTGTGCTCAAATTAGAAATCGGCTGCCACCGTGTCCCCTGGTAAATTGTGGGAAAGCTCATCTTATAAATAATCCACAATGGTGAGATTAGATGTATAATGATAGAGGTAGGTATCAGAAGAAATAAGACAGGTTTGGTGGTTAGACAATAGCTGCAGCTATGAACCCCTACTTGTTTTATTGGTTGTCCACTATCCTCTGCAGATGATATTATTAACTGTGTCATTGCTGAGAAAACATTCTCTTGGTCTCACTACAAGTGGCTTCCTCTGGACTAATGTATCAGAGTCTCAAGGAACTTTGATGTCGAACACTAGGAAAGTCTGAACAGAATTGTAATGTCACAAGGGGCAAAGCATTTGTGTTAGCTTTCACATGGTCCACATCAGAAGATGCCGTGATAGCAAAGAACACAAATTCCTGAAGCTGTAAATGCTCAAGACATCTCAGCTGTGGAACCATGGCCATCATCACTCTCAGGTGTCTGACAAGCCTCCTTCTGAGGACCTTTTGGAAAAGCAGCTACAAACATCTGCATCAAAAATGTGTTGCTGACACCACCTGATGAGGGCAGTTACTGATTATAGTCTGATACCAACAAGTAGAAACTTACAGTTGGCATCCATTGCCCTCAATGCTAACCAGGAACAGAAGCCACAAAACTGGGAAACTGGCAGAGATAAATTTACAACCTTGACAAAGAGAGAAATATGTAGGTGAAGCTAATAGTTTCCAGCTCTCTCAGTCCAGAGGCAGTCATCCTGATGTTGAAGTAACATCTTTCTACTTTTCTCAGGATGAAATAGCTAAAATTCATTTTGTCAGCTGAGAGAGGGGAAAATATGACACACAGACTGCCTGGTCATAGGACTGTTGTGCTGTGGAGCCCCTCACCTGCCCCTCCCAATAAATGTGAGCAAATTACCTAATTTATTTGCCGGTTCCCTGGTTGCAGGCTGCAAGTCAGACCTGTCTTCTCATGTAATCAGAACAGTAAACTGCTTTCAGCTCTGTCAGACACCAAAACCTTCCCCACGACCCTCAGCTGTAGGACTTCACAAATTGCACCCAAGCAGCAAGTGCTTTGAGCTTATACCCATTTCCTCTAGGAACCTAGAGGAGCCTAGAACTAGTGAAAACCCAAGTGTCTTGCCTGCTCTACTGTGTTTTTGCTGTGCAAGATACCTCTGTTCTGTTCTAAAGGTATTTTTACACAATTATTTTATGAATTCCTGTTTTTGAGTTCAACCCTGCTGTTTCATGAATTAGTCCTTTTGTAGTTTCCAATATTAGCAGGATTATGCTGAAGAAAACATGAAAGTGATCTATTAAGTTCTGAGAGTGGGCTTTCTTGTCTGTTGTGGGTTTGTTATTTTTACGGTGAACTAGAAAGGTTTTCTGTTCTAACGATGTTCCCTGGGGTCTTGCCTAGATCCAACCTGACTGTCTGGCAAATAAACTGAGAAGAGGGTAATGCAGATTACCTTTAAGCACCTGTATGGTTATCTGAGGACTTTCTGCTTGTCTTGCAAAGTTATTTCTGTAGCAGCAGTTCCCAGTCTGCTTCCTTTCTTGCTTCTATGACTTTGTCCTGCTCCATGAAGGGTCAATTATTAGAAGTAAACTTACATTGTAGAATTGTAAACTTGCAGTGTAGGGTCTGTGTAGGACAAACTTCCCTGGTGATTTCGGCTTGCTAGCACCAGCTGGGGCCCTGGGGAAGGGGAAGCTTGTTGGAAGGGTTGTGTTTTGTGGGACTCTGAAGGCAGAGCTGTGTAGTGACCCTGGGAGGTAAGGCGTGATGTGAACTTCACAGGAAGATCATCGCTAGACAGTAAATGAATGAAATTCATATCTACCTAAGTTTGAATCCCTATGACTTGCTTCTATTCCTGTCTGCATATAAATCACTCAGGTGATGCTGCTGACAGGTCCTGTAGCAAAACTTAATAATGAAAGTATGTGTTTTCTTAAGCTAATTATCTCTGCCACCCTTGAAATTCAGATTAAATTTCTGCTTCCAAAGAGGGCTGTTTTAAATGCAGGTTTTTAGTGTTTGTGTGTTTTCTGGTTCTGTCCATTTTCTGTAAGCGTAGTTTCTAATGAAGCCTCTCTTTTGAGGCAAAAACAAGGGTCATGGTGCTTATAGATAGTCAAATAAAAGGACTGTAGCTTAAGATGTATGTGATATGCAAACTTGCTGAGAGGCAGGGAGAGAACTTGTAAACACAGCTGCCCATATGTTGTATCTTGAGCACTTTAACAAGGAAGTTGATTATTTCTTCCCTCGCTGTCTGACAACACTTGCAAGGGTTCATGATTTTTCACTGATAAAGCTCCAGCAACTTTTTTCTTTTTATTTTTTTTTCTGAAAATAGAGAATAAAGGCGCATCCAAGACAGCAGTTCACAGGATAGATGAGCTCCCAGGGGGCTTAGTTTCTTAGGGTTGGCAGATGATAAAGGAAGCAGCTTGTTTTGATGAAAGAATTTGGGGAGTCTGAATGAATAATGACAACAAGTATGTATAGAAACAGGAATATTTTTCCCTGTGTTTTTGACCATGCATGAATTTCTTAAAGCTTGTCAACGAGATAAGTAGCTTGAAACTATATTAATGATTAAAGTGAAAGGAGGCTGTGGGAGGCAGAAGAGGAGGAAAAAGGAAATTCATACAGTGCTGTGGGTGGCTTTTTTCTTTTTGAGAGCTTCATGAAACATAAAGGTGATAAATACAGGGTAAGGACAGAGTAGTTGAAAGATCCTGACAGGAGGAGGAAAACATGGGTTAGCATTTATGAAACATCTGTAGAGCTCGGGTGGGAGAGTAGGAGCGTATGGCCCATCTGGATGGTGAGGGGGACAATCTGTGTTAATTTGGAGCCTACAGCCATGTAAAATGGGACTGAGAATTAGACCCTGAGTACTGGAATAAAAGGAGTCATAACTGAAAGAAAACCACTACGAAGAAACGGCTAGTGAAGGCAGCTCAGGATGGAAGCGATGAAGTAATGAGGAAGAAAGTGGAGGCAGATAATAGGCAAGTTGGAAACTGAGAAATAATAATAATAATAAAAAAAAAAAGTTCTGTCAAATAAAACCTTGATTTCTTTCATGGGGTGAATCAGAAAGGACTGTCTTTCCCTTCTTTAAACCACTTGGCATTAGGAGAACTCAATAAGTAACTCCCGTTCTTCTCCAGTGCCAAAAGGAAGAGAATCAAGCCTGTTATAACTAATCTATTTGATTATTTTTTTTTTTAATACCTCTTGTTTTCCTCACAGATTTTCTTTGTGGGCTTGAACAAAACCAAGAGAAGTCAAGATTACTGATGTCAGGATTGCACTGAAAGAAATAGGAAATAGCAGTTTGATGCCATTTCTACCTTTAATTGTGTAGAAATCAGCATTGCATTTGGTTTATTGTGATGCTATCCTTTTTAATGTTAATTGTGCATGATTTGACCTATTTACTGTGATTTTTTTCATATTCAGTCTTTTCTCTGCATTGCTCCCCAGATTCTCTTCTTTCTTGCATAATGAAACTGTACCAGCTTGTATTGGTGGTTAAACAGTATCAGAAGCTAGATATCATCTTTAACCTTATTTTCTATTCCTAAGTGTAATTTTAACAATTAACCTTTTTGTGCAATGAAAAGAAAGTAATGTAGAAGAAGTGACATTAAGAGAAAAACCGTGCTGTTATTAAAATTGCTATCAGGATAAATTAGTATCTTCACAGATAATTGCTTTCATCTTTTGAGCCTCCTCATGCTAGAGAGCAAACCCCCGCCTCCCACATGCAATGGAAATATTTTTCATTAACTCTTTGAGGAAGGAGGAAGAAGGTACCAGTAAGAACGTCAGCGCCTCTGTACCATGTTCTACCATGTAGCATTATCTACCAAGTACAAGCATCTCATCTGAAGGCAGTTAAACTAAAGTTTATGCCAGTGTGAAAGCTACCAACAGCAGTTTTGCAATGATCTCTTGGTGGGTTTGTTTTGAGCACACACGGGAGTCTTGCCATGGTGAGGTCAGGTTTTAGTTCTGCAGTAGAGTAGTATTTAAAACAGCTTTGGTTTCAGCTCTAAAACCAGTTTTCAAAGCTGCTGTTCATGGAGATGAAGGAAGCAAGCTGCATGAGCACAGTATAACACTTGTAACAAACATATCAATACTTAGTTCATAATTCTGTCCGTAGGCTCTTCCTAAACGCTCAAGGGCAGTGTACTTGAGTGTAGAGCCAGGGCAAATAAGCACGCTGTGCACTGCTTCACTGCAGTTCTGCTGGGAGTGCAAGTGATCCAAATCAGCACCACAACAAAGGCTTTTTAGTTTCTGAAGAAAAGTACTGATGTACCAGAAGCAGCAATATCATCAAAACGCAAAGGTAGTGGGACTTGTAAACTGCTGATCAAGATGTGAGGAGGGAAGAAGGGATTATTGTACTTCAAGTGAGCCTTTGGAATAATTGAGGGGTGGGGGGGAAATCGCCATTTTTGAGCCCTATGCCCTCTGAATAAATTGTAGGAGAGGTTTCTGAACAAGAGCACTGTGAGGCATGGCTGGCTTAAATAGCCTGCAGATAGGGGACTCCTTCAGCCTGTCCTGCTTTTGCTTGAGCAAATGCTGCTTTGGTGCCCTGCTGGGATGTGGATTACTGGTTAAGACAATCTCTTGGTTGGCTTGGTTCAGCACTAGGACATGTTTATAGCAATTCCCAATGATATAAGCTGCTTAAAGGGATTGAGAGAAACAAACAAGTGGTGTATATAGTCAATCTGGGAATAAACCCTGAAGATGAGGGTTGATGGGGACTCACACTTGGAATTAGGAGTTGTCCCAGCTATCCTAGAGTGGGACCCTGTGCCACAATATTGCAAAATACCACCTGGGGAGATAACCCTTTCATTGGCCTGATGGTACCAGATTTGTCCACTAAAGGGCATTGAAGAAGGCTTGTTGAATACACCTAGGACTGAAATCTCAAACCTAGTAACAGAATGTGCTCCATGAGTGCTCATTATGTGAGGTTAGAGATACCACTGAATTTAAGGCCAGGAGGGACTACTGATATCAGCTACTCAGACTTTCTGCTTTATATATGCCAAAGAAACTTCACCTAGCAATTCCTGTGTGAGGCTCATCATTTCTAATTAAGCTAGAGTACAATCTTCAGAAGGTTAAATATATTCAAATATTTAATGTGATGAAGAATCCAGATCCACCACTTGTTAAACTTAATAGGGAAGATAATTTACCTGTATAACAAATGGGTATACATTTGTTTAAATTTGTCACATCTTTTCCTGATCCTTCAGCCTTCATAAGGAGAAGCCACCTGAAGTGGTGAAGGAGTTGCTCTGCCTCCACCAAACCTCCCAAGATGTGTTTGGAGGTAATTTCACTTGTAGCTGGATGCAGCTGAGCAGAGAGCTTTCCCTGGAGCCTGTCATACTCTCTGCATACAAACCTGCTCTGTAGGTGCTTGCAGGATCAGCCAGCCAGATGATTTTTTCTATTCCTCTGTGGGCTGTCTTTGAGCACAGTGAGGCTTGGCTCTAATGGTGCTTGTGGAGATGGTACTTGATCCATTATGACAATACAAGTATTGACAGTCTTGTTATTAGGCGTGCTTATAAACAAGTATGCCTCGTGTTTCAAAACTTGGCTTAGTTCACGGCTGAACAGATTAGCTGAACAGCAAAATCACAAAAAAAAAAAAAAAAAAAACAGCCCTGCAAGTTGACAAAACTTTAATCAAGTTGATGTGTGAAAATGGCACAGCATTGACAGCATTGTGTCTGATATTACTTTCTACTGAGTAGGAATTTTCAGTGAATTAATGGCACAGTTGGATTTTTTATGCATACTAGGTGTTGAACACTAGCTGAAACCTACTGGTGTCTGGGTGTGGCTGTTAAGTTCTTACCTTTGGGTATCAAAAAAGGTCTACTTAAAGCCTTTTTTTTGTATTTGCCTACCACTGCTGTCATGGAAGGAGATCTCAAAAATCCCACTGCAGATTTTAAACTCTCCATCCACTATAATTTCTATGGCAGGGTTGGTAGTGTTTATTTTGTGTAGATAATTCTGCACATCTTCTGCCTTCATTCTCTGAAACTTTTTAGCTTGAAGTCACAGATATCTTGCATATCTGAAGTATTTGTGAAGAATAAGATTAAATTAGGCACAAGGGGCCTGAAAACATTCAGAAATGTCAGAACAATGAAAGAGATGCTTAATATCAAGACTTGAATTTACTTAAAATCTGGATCTAAATCTTTTCTCTAAACAAACTCCAAAGTGTCAGACTGAAACACGTTACTCTGAGGTGTGAAAATGGAGGATGAGGAGTTCAAAAGGAAGCAGGCTGTACTGATCCAGGAACATTGCTGGATTAGCCTTGTCTTCACAAAAGCCTTCAGTTACAGGGAGCTGTGAAGTGCTAATGAGTTTTTTTTTTTTTGTTGTTGTTGTTCTTTATTATGATATTTTCATCTCTTAAAAATGGTGAAAGGTTTTCTTACAACCATGAAATTGAGGTCCCATTACAGCAATTTGGTGCTTACAAGTCATGTTCCTGCCATAACTGCTCTGTGACCGAGCTGAGTGCTTTGCTGTATTCTGCAACTCTCGTGCCAAAGTTCAGATTACCGAGTGCACTTGTGGCCCAGGTTTTCCACGTGATAATAAGGTTTTGCATCTGGTATCTCTTTCCTGTAGCGAAGTAATATTTGCTAGGTCTTTAGAAGATTGCAGAAAAGCATAACTGCTTTGATAGATAGCTCCTTCTCTCCTCTAAATTAAAGCTTTATTTAATAGGAGTGGCACTCATTCAGTGTGCACAGGTAAATGTTGTGTGTTCTAAAAACCAAAGTTAAGCGTCTGACAAAATATATGGCATGTAATTTGTTCCCCAAAATTTTGTTTTATCCAAACAGTTGCATAGTATTTCTAATATCTGCATGAATTATATTGACTGAACAAGATGAGTTTTTGTTGGTGATTAGGAGGACCCCATACTATGTGTTTTTCTTACCCTGCTAGATAAAGAGAAATTGGAGTGAGGGTTACTAACGTTACCGCTGTGTGTGTTAATTTAATAGAAGGAAGAAGCACAGTCACTCAGGCAACAATATATAATAGCCAGTAAGATTGTAATAAACACATCACCCTGTTAGACATATATGGAAGAAAATGTGCAGATAACAATGCAGTGGGTGGGTCTTTCACGGGCTGCTGAGTTTTTTGTCACAGCAATTTGAAAAATCAATGGCAGACAAAAGGAAACAGGTGAGCATGGGAACATCACCAAATGATCAACATGAGTGGGAGCTTGCTGCAGTTGGGTTATGGGGCCTTTTTATAGGGAAGATACGATGATACAGAAACATGGGGAGGTTTGGAAGGGGACAGGCCAGCCTGTGCTGTGTGGGCCCTGCTTGTGTACAGCTAGCTGGCTTCTGGGGACATGTGGGAGTTTGGGGAAGTATGGTGTGCCCTGTGGTATTTAGCCATGAGCTTTGTCTGATCCCAGGCATCTCCATCGCTATCCTGGCAACTTGTGGTCCCCTTAGCTGTTACTGGGGGAGAACATGGATTGCTTGCCTGTTCAGAGGGCAAGAGATTTTGGAGAAAGGGAATGGTAAACCTAAACAGAGGTGTATTTCCCCATTTTTAGGACCATGGCATTTATTTCTAAAGATCTGTATCTTCAGGAGTGTTTGTGCTGGCAAACACAGTCTTCCATAGAGCATGTCCTGATGGTGGCATGGTGATGTGGCTCCTCCAGCACTGCTGATGCATGTGGTGATTTTTGTGCTCTCTGAACTCAAGTCTTGCAGCTGCTGAAGAAGCAAATCACACTGGTCTATGGTGAGAGTAGGAGACAGGTGTCTGATCGCTAGGTATCTAACATAATTTCTAAGGGTAGGGAAAACACTGTTTTTATAATCTTACTGAGCTTATTGAATATGAAGGCATTTTCTGTCTGTGAAAAGCATATTTCTCTGCACCACCTACTTCAGCGCATGTTACTCTATGAATTGTTAAAGGAGTGAAGCCAGTAGAAAGTGCTTAATGTGGGGTCAGTGTGTTGGCTGCTTCTTGGCTGTAAGAGAGGAGTCTCCTGTATTACTGTCTTTTAGGTTTGGAATGACTTGAGCTATTTCCTACTTTGATATGCAATACTGTATTGATGTAATATTGGCACCGAGGAGATAACTCACAGTGACTTGGGTGGCTTAGATGCAAAAATCCATCATCTCTGCCCTTGCTGGCTGAGAATAAAATCCACTCTCTTCTAGCAGAGGCAATCGTTAGGTGTTTGCACTGCAGCAGTACAGTCATGGCCATGACGCTGAACTTTGCCTCTAATAACAGTGGAAGTGGGTTCCTCCAAAACTACTGCTGCTGGGTCACACCTACACCTGCACCCTGCCCTTTCCTACAAGCCTGGCAGGTTCAGTAGCAGCCTGTGGGTTGGCCTGGTAAGGAAGATGGTGCCAAATGGGCTGGACATAATTGTTCTTGCCATTGTTCTGTGTAACTTAATGAAAGAAAAATTCAGTGACAGGTTACATCAGTGTAAGTCTGGATAAGCACTGGTGTTTACGTATCTTGGTCTATGCTATGCCCTGCCAAGGTGGGGAGGTAATGTTATTTTAAACTACCAGGTGTCTAATTTCAGTGAAGAAAAAATACTAGAGGTAAATTCTTGATGCTGCCTCAGAGCAGGTGTGCGAGTGACAACCATGTGCCGTGCACCAAGCTGCTGCGGGCTTGAATGTCTTGTGTAACAACAAACAAATGTGGCATCCAGTCCCCAGTGAAGTGACCTGCACCAAATCCATGTTGTCACCTCAGACAAATGCCCAAGAGGTCTGTTCCTTTTTGCATGGCATGCTGGTAAGATGTCATTGCATTGTGTTCAATTAGCATGTAGAAGGATTTCTGTTACTGGTTCTAAGCAGCTCTGGAAAGGTGTGTCCAGATCCTCAAAATGCTTAGATACAACCCCCTGTGTAAATGTTCAAGGGCACAAAACTAAAGCTGAAGATGGGAAGAAGCAAGCTGCTGTAGTAGTCTAAAAAATAAAATTTGGAGAAAAATAGGGGGCAGGACAACAAGTATTGGCTAAAGAAAAAGCAGAAGGGAGCAGTGTGCTTTTCCAAGCATCCCTGCTATGTTATTCTAGTCATTATAAAAGAAAGGTAAATAAAACAAAACTAGTGCTTTGAGTGAAGTTACTTTTTATCATGTCCACAAATAGTTGCACTGTATCCAACAATGAGTTCAAGGGGGACCAGTTTGCTATGAAGCAGCAAGCAGTGCATTGGTATCCTTCCTGGTAAAGCCTTTAGTTTCTTTCTTGGTATGCAGAAATGTGATTCTTCTCTGTCCTGGTTTCAGTTAGCACAGAATTAATTTTCTTCCTAGTAGCTGGTGGAATGCTGTGTTTTGGCTTAGAATGAGAAGAGTGCTGATAACACCCCGATGCTTTAATTGTTGCAGAGCAGTGCTTATACTAAGCCAAGGACATCTCAGCCTTTGCTCTGTCCTGCCAACGGGCAGGCTGGGGGGTGCAGTAAGAGCTGGGAGGGGACAGACCCAGGACAGGTGACCCAAACTAGCCAAAGGGGTATTCCATACCATCTGACGTCATGCTAAACAATATATAGGGGTGGCTAGCCGGGGGGAGGGGGCCGGACTGCTCGGGGTTAGGCTGGGCATCGGTCAGCGGGTGGTGAGCAATTGCATTGTGCATCACTTGTTTGTACATACTATTATTACTTTCGTATTATCCCCATTGTATCATCATTATTATTATTGTTATTATTATTTTTGTTATTTTTTTTTTCCTGTCTTATTAAACTGTCTTTATCTCAACTCACGGGCTTCACTTTCCATTTCTCTCCCCCGTCCCAGAGAGGGAGGGGGGAGGGTGAGCGAACGGCTGCGTGGTGTTTAGCTGCCGGTCGGGTTAAACCACGACAGTCTTTTTGGCGCCCAACGTGGGGCCCGAAAGGTTGAGATAACGGCAGATCTGATCAGAGTGTGTTAAACTAAAATTGGTGTAAGGATTAGACCTGCTTAATAGTCACTTGTCATGATGCTGATTGCTTTAATCACAACTCTGCTGCGCCTGTTTTCCAAATTGAGTATTATAGTACATTATTTTCCGTATTTGCTCTCTGTAGTGTTGTTTCTCCTCTCCGGGCCCTGGTTTCAGACCATTATGGTACTAAGTGTTATAGCAATGGCTTATGAGACGATAAGATATCTGGTCATGACTCTAACTTGGTATTTATACTCAGTAACATCGTGGACTCTGTACTTTGGAAACAGCATCTTGGGAACTATTAGCAATTATACCTATTGTTTTTCTCCATTAGAGAGTCAATCTGTGGAGGGGAAAGGGGAGGATATTTTTCCTTACTTGCTTACTCTCCCTTTCTCCTTCACCACCCCTGTATCCTCCTGGGTCACTCTGCCTTCCTCCTTCACCACCCTCTTATCCCCTGAGCTTGTCACAATAGCTCTCCAAGATATTGAATATTTCTGGAATACTCAGAATACCATAGTCTTGTTGTTCTGCCTCATGAATGCACTTCAGATTCTGCTTAAAGTTAAACAACTACTTATGAAGCTCATCCGGAGATCTGCCCGGAGGCAGTATAGTTGTGGGTGGCAGGGAGTATGGGTGGATATGGGCAGGCATCTAGAGCAGTTGGCACCCCCAGTGTGTTGGAAATTCACCCCTGAACAATGGCAAAATCCTCAAAAACTGGCAGAATGCTTGAAAAAAAGGTGTAATGATTCTGGCAGTTCCAAAGTAACACAAATCATTGTAACGTGCTGGGGCCTGGCTCATGCCTATCGAGCTGCCATTGATACTGCTGTCAACTTAGTGACAGACCCTGCGGCCACTCCAAACCCTGTGACAGATCCAACGGCCACTGTGACCCCTACGGTGGATTCTGCAGCCGCTCCAGTCCCAGCTCCTGCAGCTGCTCCAGTCCCAGTTCCTGCAGTCGCTCCAGTTCCAGCTCCGGCCGCTACTCCAGTCCCAGTTCCTGCAACTGCTCCAGCTCCAGCTCCTGAAGCCGCTCCAGCTCCAGCTCCTGCAGCTGCTCCAGTCCCAGTTCCTGCAGTCGCTCCAGTTCCAGCTCCGGCCGCTACTCCAGTCCCAGTTCCTGCAACTGCTCCAGTCCCAGCTTCTGAAGCCGCTCCAGCTCCAGCTCCTACTGCTGCTCCAGTCCCAGCTCCTGCAACTGCTCCAGCTCCAGCTCCAGCTCCTGTAGCCGCTACAGCTCCGGTTCCTGCAACTGCTCCAGCTCCTGTAGCCGCTCCAGCTCCTGTGGCCGTGTCAGAGAAACGAGCTGTAGCAGTGCAAGTTGACCCTGCAGAGGGCATTCCAACCCCTGTGGCAGACCCTGTAACAAAGTCAGAGAAACGAGCAGTAGCAGTGCAAGCTGCCCCTGTAGAGAAGGTGAAAATATGGTACAGAAATTCAAGTCGTTTAGAACGCAGAGAGTCTTCTGCCAATCCAGGTAAGGCTTCTGCCAAAACTAAGTATAGAGATGACGAAGATGATGACGACGCTGGGCCGTCAAGGATTCAGGAGGAGGAAGATGAGGATGCCGAAAGAGCAACAGTAACTACCCGAAGCCTAAACGAGCGCGAGCTACGAGATGTGCGAAAAGATTTTGGTCGCTGTATAGGTGAGCAGCTTGTCACCTGGCTGCTCCGGTGCTGGGACTCTGGAGCCAATTGTGTGGAATTAGACGGCAGGGAAGCCAAGCGGCTGGGATCCCTTGCTCGAGACGCCGGCATTGACAAAGCAATTGCAGATGGAGCACGACCCACCAGCCTCTGGAGGCGTCTCCTCTCAGCTGTGAGGGAAAGGTATCCCTTCAAGGAAGATATTTTATGTCTACCAGGCAAGTGGACCACTATGGAGAAGGGAATCCAGTACCTGAGGGAATTAGCCGTACGGGAAGTGATTTATGAGGATCCAGACCTCAATCAAACATCCACAGATCCAGTTTTTAGGAATAAAATGGCAAGATGGACGTCGTCAAATCCCAATGGATGTGATCAACAAAATAACAGCTATGTCTCCACCAACTAACAAAAAAGAAACACAGACTTTCCTAGGTGTTGTGGGGTTTTGGAGAATGCACATCCCAAATTACAGTCTGATTGTAAACCCACTCTACCAAGTAACTCGCAAGAAGAATGAGTTTGAATGGGGCCCTGAACAACGACAAGCCTTTGAACAAATCAAGCAGGAAATAGTCCATGCAGTAGCCCTTGGGCCAGTTCGAACAGGACCAGATGTAAAGAATGTGCTCTACACTGCAGCCGGGGAGAACGGCCCCACCTGGAGCCTCTGGCAGAAAGAACCTGGGGAAACTCGAGGTCGGCCTCTGGGGTTTTGGAGTCGGGGATACAGAGGATCTGAGGCCCGCTATACTCCAACTGAAAAGGAGATATTGGCAGCATATGAAGGAGTTCGATCTGCTTCGGAGGTGGTCGGTACTGAAGCGCAGCTCCTCCTAGCACCCCGATTACCGGTACTAGGCTGGATGTTCAAGGGAAGGGTCCCCTCTACGCATCATGCAACTGATGCTACATGGAGCAAGTGGGTTGCACTGATTACTCAGCGGGCTCGAATAGGAAACCCCAGTCGCCCAGGAATATTGGAAGTGATCATGGACTGGCCAGAAGGCAAATACTTTGGGATATCATCAGAGGAGGAGGTGGGTCGTGCTGAAGAAGCCCCACTGTACAACCAGTTGCCAGAGAATGAAAAGAAATATGCCCTGTTCACTGATGGGTCCTGTCGTATTGTGGGGAAGCATCGGAGATGGAAGGCTGCTGTATGGAGTCCTACGCGACGAGTTGCAGAAGCTGCTGAGGGAGAAGGTGAATCGAGTCAGTTTGCAGAAGTGAAAGCCATTCAGCTGGCTTTAGACATTGCTGAACGAGAAAAATGGCCAGTTCTCTATCTCTACACCGATTCATGGATGGTAGCAAATGCCCTGTGGGGATGGTTACAGCAATGGAAGCAAAACAACTGGCAGCGTAGGGGCAAACCTATCTGGGCTGCTGCATTGTGGCAAGATATTGCTGCTCGGGTAGAGAACCTGGCTGTGAAAGTACGCCACGTAGATGCTCATGTGCCCAAGAATCGGGCTACTGAAGAACATCAAAACAACCAGCAGGTGGATCAGGCTGCTAAGATTGAAGTAGCTCAGGTGGACCTGGATTGGCAGCATAAAGGTGAATTATTTATAGCCCGATGGGCCCATGACACCTCAGGCCATCAAGGTAGAGATGCAACATACAGATGGGCTCGTGATCGAGGGGTGGACTTGACCATGGACGCTATAGCACAGGTTATTCATGACTGTGAAACATGTGCTGCAATCAAGCAAGCCAAACGGTCAAAGCCTCTTTGGTATGGAGGACGATGGCTGAAATATAAATATGGAGAGGCCTGGCAGATTGATTACATCACACTCCCTCAAACTCGCAATGGCAAGCGCCACGTACTTACAATGGTGGAAGCAACCACCGGATGGCTGGAAACATATCCTGTGCCTCATGCTACCGCCCGGAACACCATCCTGGGCCTTGAAAAGCAAGTCCTATGGCGACATGGCACCCCAGAAAGAATAGAATCAGATAATGGGACTCACTTCCGAAACAACCTTATAGACACTTGGGCCAAAGAACATGGTATTGAATGGGTGTATCACATCCCCTATCATGCACCAGCCTCCGGGAAAGTTGAACGATACAATGGCCTGTTAAAGACTACCTTGAAAGCAATGGGCGCTGGGACGTTCAAAAACTGGGATACGCATTTGGCAAAGGCCACCTGGTTAGTCAATACCAGGGGATCTACCAACCGAGCTGGACCTGCCCAATCAAACCTGTTACGTACTGTAGATGGGGATAAAGTTCCTGTAGTGCATGTAAAAAATATGCTGGGTAAAACAGTCTGGGCTACTCCTGCCTCAGGAAAAGGCAAACCTATTCGTGGAATTGTTTTCGCTCAGGGACCTGGATATACTTGGTGGGTGATGCAAAAGAACGGAGAGGTCCGGTGTGTACCTCAAGGAGATTTAATACTGGGTGAGAATAGCCCATGAACTGAATTGCACCATGTTAAATAGTATATTATACTGTATGTTATCACTACCATGATTACTATAGGTGACTAATTAGAATGTATGGAAAAGAGTGTAACCTGAGCATGACATAAATGGTATGGAATAAGGGGTGGATAGATGTCCTGGTTTCAGTTAGCACAGAATTAATTTTCTTCCTAGTAGCTGGTGGAATGCTGTGTTTTGGCTTAGAATGAGAAGAGTGCTGATAACACCCCGATGCTTTAATTGTTGCAGAGCAGTGCTTATACTAAGCCAAGGACATCTCAGCCTTTGCTCTGTCCTGCCAACGGGCAGGCTGGGGGGTGCAGTAAGAGCTGGGAGGGGACAGACCCAGGACAGGTGACCCAAACTAGCCAAAGGGGTATTCCATACCATCTGACGTCATGCTAAACAATATATAGGGGTGGCTAGCCGGGGGGAGGGGGCCGGACTGCTCGGGGTTAGGCTGGGCATCGGTCAGCGGGTGGTGAGCAATTGCATTGTGCATCACTTGTTTGTACATACTATTATTACTTTCGTATTATCCCCATTGTATCATCATTATTATTATTGTTATTATTATTTTTGTTATTTTTTTTTTCCTGTCTTATTAAACTGTCTTTATCTCAACTCACGGGCTTCACTTTCCATTTCTCTCCCCCGTCCCAGAGAGGGAGGGGGGAGGGTGAGCGAACGGCTGCGTGGTGTTTAGCTGCCGGTCGGGTTAAACCACGACATTCTCTCAAAGTAACTAAAGTATGTCATCCATACAAATCACACCAATGCATCTTTGCTAAACAACACTTTCCCATGTCATCCTCCTTTTGCTTGGTACCTCTTACACATGTTTTTCTTTAGTCTCTGAAAGCACAGATCGTTATATGCCATTTCTTAGATGCTGATACAAGAGCATTGCTGTCACTTAGTTTTATTTATTAGAATCAGTGAAATATTTTAGTAGCCGGATGCATCTATGTTTTTACTGGTGCTGCTCTTCTGGACTCTTTTGTGGGACATCATGAGACAAGATTTTTAATGTTCCTGGCAGTGTTAGACTGACAAATTCAGCTGAAAGAATGGCCTGTCATTTGATTTATCTACTGAGGAGATGCAGAGCTTCTCCAAAAGCAGAAAAATCTGCTAACCAGTCTATGAGAGTCTCTCATAAATGGGGTTGTAACTTCCAACTTTATTATAAGGGGGAAATTATTTGGCCTCATTTGCTGTGTTTTCTCTTCTGTTTTATGTAGTCTTACTAAAACAGAAAACAATCAAACAGCAGAAACATTGGAAAAAAGATTTAACTTTCTAATTGTGACTTAAATTGTGTAAGCTAATGTATTTCAATATGTATTTTAAGGCTGTTGTCGTTCTGAAGCCAAGCATAAATTATTTAAACAATTTATTAGTCCCCAGTTGTATTTGCCAGTCATTCAGCTAGAACTGTTTTTGGTCACTGAAATGTTTAGCTATGCTTGCTTTTTGCAGAAGCAGTAACAGCAGTCCACCTCCCCAGCAAGAGACAACCTGGTGTAGTAGCTCAGATTATAAGGCTTATGTTCTGCATGTCTCAACTTAAATACGAGATATTCTGGTTTCATGTCATCATAATCAATAGCTTCAGAGGAGCACAGTAAAATATTAAAAGGGTGTATGTCATTAGGAAGGTGCATTTGGAAAATATTGTATAGGAAAATACTTCGCTAGTCAGTCATTTATACTTCAGTTTATCTTGGAAAATGTCTCTTCAAGAAAGAAAATTGTTTCCACAAAGTAATATTTGACAGGGATCTCTGTCTCTCTATCAAAGACTGTGGAATAAATGATTGTATAGTTCTATCATTAGTTTTAAATTAATTTGGGACTATCACAGAGTTGTAGATATGCCATCTAAGGATGTGACAGACTTCCATTAAAGTTTAAAAGTTATCTGTTAATACGGCAGCCTTTTAAATGAGTGAACTACAGAAACAGCTTCATATTTCTGTGACAAGTAAATATTTTCTGTATTTTAAGACCTTTAAGTTTTAATGACATCAAAACCCTTGTAAAAACATTACTTTACAGGCCAAATCACTTATAAGCCTTCTCAGCCTCTTCTTTTTGCTAGAAAATACAGTTTGAAGTAGTATTTATCTTCAAATAAGAAGCATGGTGTTTTCATACTAGAATATTTTGTGTATTTTTGTGAAACTGGTGTGTGCCCGTGGCTGGATGGCACCATGCCCAGCACCTTTTCTATCTGTGAATGGGGAGGGTGGCATTAGCTCGATTCAGTGATGTTACTGAGAGTGCTGCCGCTTGGAAAATTGCAGCAGCAGAAGATAGGATGGAGATGTTCAGAATACCCATTGTGAACACTTACTGCTTTCTTTTTTTCTTCCCCACAAATATTTTTGATTTCTTTGCATAAAATCTTGTGGCAGTTAAGGTTAGGAGAAAAATAGTCCAGCCAAATCTGTAACTACCTCTGCTGTCAGCTGTTCAAAGTGTCCAAGATCCCATAGCACAACCATGGCAGGGAAACAATGTGTGAGACAGCACAAATCATAGAGGGAAATGTTCCAGTGCTTGCTGGTGCTTCTTTTGGCCATGGCTGCTCTTGCTTCCCCATTTTGAGGCACCTTCTGTCATCTTAACAAAGGAAGCCATGCTTGCAGGCCTCCTTACTCTTCTGCTAGCACGTTGCTCTCCCATCCTGATGCCTCAGCATCTTGAAGGAGCTGTAAGGCTTCTGTTGCAGCTACAAGAAATATAAACATAAGCCTAATAATAGAGATCTGACACTAACCCCATTCTTTAAACTAAATTTTGCTCCCCAACCATCTGGATGTTCTTCCAGGGGAACACTGGGCCTGCCCTCTGCACACCCATTCCTGTCTCACTGAACTGGGGAAACGTATTTAGCTGCCCAACGCAAAGGTGTTCACCCCGGTGTGCCCTGTGGTGGGGCTGAGCCACCGGCTCCCTTCAGGGCCCTTTTGCTCTAGTGACAGCTCCTACGTTACTGCCCTGATACAAAGACCTTTGCACAGGAGAGGACAAGGATCCAAAGAATCCTATTTTTGAACACAGCAAGCATGCAGGCTTCCACTGCCTCGTTTTGAGGATGTTTTTCTTTTTAAGACTTGGATACCCTGCTTCTGTTTCAGATCTCTGCTACAACTGACAGAAGATGGATATGAAACCCTAGCACCAATCCATATACTATTAAATATCAATTTATTATGACAATGTGCTATTCTGTCTACATTACTTCCTATTAGATATTAATTCAGAACAAAGGAAGGTGACCTGGCAGGACAAAAATAAGCTGATTCGATACAAGCATAGCAGAAAATATAACAATACAATTTACTAAAGCAGAGCCCTCTTATGTGTGTAGTGTATGTAACGATAATAAGGATTAATGTCCAAGGTCTTCACATTGGAGGCTTTTTGAAGAGAAAATAACTAATGGGCTGCTAATAATTTGTAATGTGACTTCAAATATGCTATTACCTTATCACTATGAAGACTATTTTTTTCTCCGCACACATTAAACCACTTTCAGTAACATGAATTACACTCCCAATAAACGCTTATCTAAAACCTTTGAAAGTATGAAGGTAACATTTGGGAAGCAAGAAGGCAGTGCGAGACAAAGGCAAGCTCTAATCTGTTCTGTTTATGCCATCTGATAAGGCTGCTGAGCAGCAGCGTGGCAGCCGGGCAGCTGGCATGGGAGTCTTTCGGTGTGTTGCACCACCGGCTCCCCCTGCACGCAAGCACTTACAGTGCCAGGTGGGTACCAGGACTCAGTCCTTTGTCAGCCATTCATCATGGCAGGATGGGGCAGAGAATCCAACAAACCTGCTGCTGAACAAGAAACTCTGAATGGGAACTGGACTCTTTAAAAAAAACTTCATTGCGATATGAGTGTTCACTGTACTAATGCAGTCTAGGATCTGTGGTTTAACTCACTGCATCTTGTCTCAAAGAAAGACACCTCTGTAGTCTGAATAAAGCCTTCCTCACTCAGCAGCTGAGTTACGCCTATGGGCCAGTCTTGCAATGAAGCTGTAATTGGGAGTTTATGATATCAGAGCAAGTTGGCAAAATAATTGCCATCACCAGCCTGGCTTTAGAGAGACATGATGTGATGCTGAACTGTTGGAGTCCAATGAAATATTGAAGAGGGTAATCTGTTTAAAGCACAGGATGCTATGCTCTTCCCAGGGTGCGAATGCCTGGGACAGCTCTCCAGCTGGTGGGAGCTGGCAGTGTTGCACTTGCTTCTGCAGAGACGTGCAGGCTTAGTGCAGCTGAGCAGGATGCCAGCTTTGTGGCTCGTGTGTGCTTTTTCATGTGCAGAAACAGCTCATTCCGATTCCAAGTAGGAGTTTAAGTATGGGAGGATATTTGCTCCTTTCCACAAGGTTCTTGCTCCTGTGAAGATGAAAAATTAAAATGCCTCTCATTTCTGCAAGTTAACAGTGTTTCCTGGCTGAGAAGTTTCAGGCTTACTCTCAGTAAACTGTTTGGTCCTTTTTGCTTTTTCCACTTTCCAGACTTTCTCATTACCCAGCTCCTCATTTTGCTAGCAGTATTTTCATGTGTGTTTCAGAAAACCAAGCAGAGAAGGGTGGGCTCCTGCATCAGAAGAAGTGTTGGGGCCCCAAGGCTCGCTCAGCACCGGCTCTCCCATGCAGAGAGCAAGCCCTGCCAGGATCAGGTCCCTCTGCCCACCCTCCAGCATGGAGCCTTGTGAAGTATCTTCAAAGCTGCTAAGCAGGATGCAGTGACCAGAGGAAGATCAATTAATTGCCCTGGTCCCGCTTAAATATGAGCTGCTTTCTGCTGTCCTTTTAAACTCGCATACTAGATCCAGCTCAAAACTACTCGCTTAAAGATATAACAAGGAGAGAAGGGGGGGGGGGGGGGGATGGAGGGAGAGAAGGTTATCATCTCCCTGCAGGTAGGTGGATGCTGACTGTATTCAGTGATTTGATGTGTGACACTGCTACAGTCGCTAGACCCCCTGCAGTAAATAGATTGTCTGCTGCCTGCTTGCTGTTTTTTCCACCTTGTCACCTTTCATAGGTTTTCATCTGCTGTATTGTCAATGGCAGCCTCCTTCCATGACTTACTAGGAGAGGGAAAGCTAATAACTTTCTCAGCCAATATATCTTGGCTATCTAACAGAGAACCCCTTTCATTTCACTTATCAGTAATGGAAGCCACCAGTTGTCTTTGGAAATGCTCAGATCTAATGTATTTATACACACCTGCCATTTATTGATAAATAACTAAGCTGTAAATATCAGCAACATTTTAAGCACTATTTTCTCCTTGCTATTATCATTACTTTTGGCAACCTATTTACTTTTCAGCAGATGAGCTGGTCTTGTGTAATGTTAGGGGAGTAGAAAAATCCTGTGCTAATTGAAAATCAAAATAAATAGAAACAGATGAAACAAGGAAAGTTTATCAAGGGTTTTTCTCGTATTAAAAAGGGGTAAAGCATCTAGGACATAATGACTAACTGAAAGCTTTACACTGGTTTTTGAGTGGAGTTGGGACAGCTTAACTATGTTCCATGGTTTTTGATGCTGCTTGAGAGATTGGGTAAAAAGTATTGTTAATTATGAGGGTTTTCAGGAAGGCATGAACTTGTCATGAGTTCTATAATTCTTCCTTCTGGACTTGTGATCCTAGAACTAGGAAGGAATGGATCCCTTGAAATTGTACTAAGATTCAGAAAATTTTCAGCTGTACAGGTACAACTATAATCCAGTAAAATCAAAGATTTAGGGCTAACTATTAAAATTTAACTAGTGTACTACTTGAGCATTATTAAATGCATTGTTGAGCTCTCTTTTATGCTCTGTAATGTTACAGCATAAGGTATTTAGGAAAGGCCATTAAAAAGTCTCAGGCTCTGATGCCAGATATTAGAGAGCACTGCAAGCAGAAACAGTTGCAGAATCTCTCTCCCTGCTAGCTTTGTAATTCAGTGCTGTTTGCCATCATGTCCTGAACTACATGTATAAGGGAAAATGTCTTATTTGACTCTTAAAACAGTGTGCTGAACTTATTGCTAGCAAACCATGGGGCTACTGGACAGTTAGGCTGGTTTCTCCCATCCATCTCCTCCCCTCCTCTCTCTCCAAAGGGAATGTGAGCTAGCTTACCTGTCAAGCCACTCTCACAAAGGAAATGTTTGGAAAATGTTCATGCTCAATTCACACTTGAAATTCAGTACCGTAGGAGCTGCAATATGCCTGTCACTGTTTCTTTTCACATGCACCACTTTCAGATCCCCTCATAGATGTTCATATGACTTTTATACGCTTCAAAATTGTTCACAAATGTTGCTAAAGCTACACCACAAAGGCAGAAGTTGTTCTTGTGTATGTTTTAGAGGCCACTTACTGCAGCAGCGTTAAGTTAAACTTCCAGGGGTGCTTATGGGAGGTGAAAAAGAAAAACAATGAAGTCTTCAGGATGGAGCTTGGAAAATAACTATGTATTGATGCTGTTACTTTCACACACTAAGGGCTAATGTGGACTAATACCTCCTGAAAGTCCAGCATAATTAAAACAGTGTGTAAACCCTCTATCTGTCCTTAGCTGGTTGAGTTGAAGTGGATCTCCTGTAATCCTGGCATTGTTTGTGGGGCCCAATTCTTAGCAAGAAGGCACAAATTAATCCATCCAAGGAACCCCTCAGCAGATGATGCTGGGGTAGCACAGCCCCCTGAGCCCCTAGAGAGGGAACACTGCTGCTCCTATCTGGCACAGAGGGGAGAATAAAGCTTGACAGCTTGCTACCATCAGAAAGACACAATAAACCAGTTACCAGGGAGATGCAGACCCTGAGCTTCTGCTGAAAAACAGTTTTCACTTGGTGCTATTTCCGGTGTTGGAAATGCAAAGGTCTGTTTTGTGTGTTTTATGCAAAGCAGGTTGAAATCAACATCACACTTCATTTGGCTCCCAGCAGTTGAACAGAGAAAGCATATAGAACTAGAAACATATTTATTTCAGAGTACTTTCTGGAGGGAAAAATCAAGCACCTGAGCCAAGCTCCTGGTTTGGGCACTGAGTAGGCTGAGGATGTGAAAGCCATTACCTGTTTCAGGCTGACACTGTTGGGGTAACTGCTTGATGTAACTCCATTCTAAAGCCCTCTACACCCTGGTGGGGTGGAAAAGGGATGTTCTCCTTCCTCCTAGCCATGAAGAGGCTGTTACAGGTGTGTGGCCACCCAGCCCTCTGGGCAGTAACAGCTCATCCTTGGGGCTCAGGCAGAAGGGTACTTGCTCTGTAAGAGACTTGCTCTGGTGTCTTAACTTTAGAAGGTTAGTTTAAAATGTCATTAATGACAATGGTTAGCAATGTTATGGGAGCTTCTAGCTCTAAACTACGCTTTTGTATTTTGCATCCCGTGCAACTATTACATAAGAGAATTGCTTTTGCCCTGCTTGAGGCTGAAAGCTCCTGCCCCAGAGATTTCTGCTTAGATACGAGTTTTATAGTCCATAGGGTTCTTGCTATTGTTGAATAAATATGTGATACCCCATGAAAACCCATGCTGCTGCTTTTGCAGCCAGCACTACCTGTGCAGTGCTCTGTGACAAGAGCCAGATAGCCCAGGCTCATGTCCGATGGAGGCTGTGGGCCTGGAGCTATTCTGCTCCAGTGTCGGCCCTGCTCTTGCTCTTATCCCTGTATTTTTACAGCTGACTTCACGTTTATTCAGTGAAGTCGCAAGAGACACCTTCCCTCTGAAAAGTATCTGTCACCAAGCTTTGAAAGAGCCTATGGGGGTGGGGGGGACAGTGTTTTCTTGGTGAAATATATGATTTCTGATAGCCCCTGTACCAATGATGGTTTCCTATCTCCTGTTTGTCTTCTAGAGACAAACAACATCAGCTGCGCCAGTCCTCTCACCTTTCCTTATGGCATTAGTTTATTTGAAAGTAGGCTGTGTGGAGCATGCTGTAAATTACCGTGCGTGATGTGTTTGTTTCCAGGCGCAGAACAAAATACTGAGCTCAGAAGGCAGGTGGCAGGCTGCTGGTGCTTAATTTCACTGTCTGCTGTTTTCATTGCATGAGAAGTTTCATCCTTGGGTTTATATAGACATTGAGAGTTTCAGGTGATCAAAATCAATCATTAAACAGAACTTGTTTGACTCTGACAGATGACTTCTCATTTTTTTTCCCAAGCATCTTTTTATCACCTGGGTCCATATGAGAAGCATGGGGCTCTCCCCTGCCAGCCCTATTCCTGTGCCTCTTTCCCCCAGCCTGGGAAGGAATGGCTGCATCTCAGTTCTCTGCAGCACAGCCGACCTCTGGCCGAACCATGTCCTTGCCTGTCTCCCATCCGCATGGCAGAAGCCCCTTGGTGCAGAGCAAGCTTCCTTGGCTTTGAAGTTCAGAGTATGTGATGTCCTTTCTGTTGCATGCAGCTGTGGCTGTTCAGCCATAAATGCACCTCTTGGTTGCTGTGGGAGGACGAGCAGTGGTGACTAGCACAGCTTGCTTAAACCTGCGACGATGCTGAAGCTCTTCCTTTTGCTCTTACTGTCTCCTCCAGCTGAGCTTCCTTCAGAGTGCTGGTGCCATGTCGTGCTCCCACCCTCTCACACATCTGGCAGAGTAGTCACAAACCTGTTGCCAAATTGTGAAATTATCCTTTTCTCTCTCGACTGCCTCAAATAAGCTACCATCTTACGGGATAAGTAACTCCCTACCCGCGGCTTGTCAGCTTGCTGTGGTGCCTTACCAGCAAATAATCTTAACGCAAAGCAATCGTTACAAATGGGACCTGTAGATTATTTTCACAGTGAAAATCATTAGCAAGGATAATTAACTAAGACTGTGGTGATGAATAGCGCTGCACTACTGATCAGTGTAATAAAGAACAGAAGCCACTAATTACAGATAGCAAGCCTTGAAGCCAATGAGAAATTTAATTTAACGTTGCTACACAGACTCCACACAGTCTAATGTAACTTTGCAATTATCATAATAAAATCTTGCCACAGATGATGCTTCTGGGAATGTTCCAGGTACAAGGATGTGTGTCCATCAGGGTAAAATGGTTTGTGATCTATCAATTACAGCATCTTGAGAGAACAGGTTAAAAACCCTGAGTCTGAGCAGGCGCAGTGCTTCTGCATCCCACAGACAAGTCCCGAGCTCAGGTCCACTTCCACAAGCTCCAAAGGTCCCAGTGTTTCTGAAGTTTTCAAAGCAGAACCCTAATGTTGTTGTTAGAGATCTTAGAGTTGTGCTTTTACTTAAAGGCATCTCAAAATGTCTAGTTCAGTGTTTCAAAGCACCTTTTTTGCTTGATGTTTGTCATGCTCCGTCATACTAAAGTGTTGAATCCTGGGCAAGAGGAAGTGATGGGGACCAACCTTGTTATCCCCACATACACATACAGCAAACTGTGTTAGATACCTGCTAGAAAATGGCCTTCAGCTGCAGCATGCTGTATTTCAACCTCTGAATGAGGTTGTGTGAATTAAATGCTTGTGTTGGTAACCAGGGCTATGACATGATTTCCAGAAATTGAGGCAAGCCCTCTCTCCTCTCAGCTCTCCATCCTACATTTCATGTGCACTTGGAGAGCATACGGAGTGAAGAAGAAAGCAGTGGGGCTCCCTGGTTTTGCATCTATTTGAACAGGCTTTCTGAAGTTATTTTTGAAAGCACTGCATGTTATCTTTGATTGCCAACTGCAATGTTTATGAATGGTGTCAGGATATGGGTTGTCTTGTGTGAAGATGAGCTTTGCTTTAATGAATGTGGGATGAGGAGCCTATGTTAGTTAGGTGGAGGTGGAGTAAGTGGGATTTTTTGATAGCATAGATGATTTTTTGACAGGAGTATCAATTGCACTGAGGTTGCCAAAGTTCTCCTATCTGGTAAGAATGAAAGGAGGAAGAGAGAAACTTCAAAATGTTTAAAGGCTTGCTGAAAACAGGTAGGTAAGTCTCCATGTCAGTCTCTATTGGATAAGTATTAATATGCTGAAATTAGATTTAAGGAAACCTATCAGTTTGAAAGCTTGTAGTATAGTAATTTGGAAAGATATCAGTTCAGAAGACTCGTAGAGGAAGCTCTTAAAATTGTTTAGGTTGTCAGTCGTCTGGCTGAAAATGTTCCTCCCCTGAGGCAGAGGAATGGACCAATAGGCCCTTCTAGGCTGATTTTGGATATTTTCCTGTAGTCATTGCTCAGATGACCAGTAACCCTGGCTGCACCTGCTATGCAAAGCTCCAGTGTGTTTCAGCTGCATTTCCATTCCCCCAGTCTCCAAGTTAGCTTGGAATAATTGTAATCCTGAAGACACCAAAAATCTTGAAATAAAGTGACAGCAAAATTGGGTTAAGTTCAATTAAAAGAAAAATGCAAGAAATCTTCCCTGGCCAAAAGGACAGGGGGAGTTCACTCAGGTTGTGGCCAGATGCTGCCTGACCCTTGTGCCCCATGAGTGTGCCTCTGTTTGCTGTGAACATTTTGATTTTGTGCACTTCAGTGCAAAGGTGGGGAGTCAGGGCTCAGGATCTGTCTGCCACTGTTTTTTTTTTCAGAGCCCAGTGCACAGGAACTAAACCTGCAATGGCCCCAACCTGATCCTGAGGATCAGGCACAAATCCAGGGTCACAACAGTGCCTCACCACCAGTGTTTGCTTCCTTCTTGAATCCATACAGCGGGTCAGCCCTGGCTAGGTGAATACAGTCAGGGAAATAGCACAGTGCCCGAGATGCATCCTGGTTTCATATATTCAGTATGATTTCATTATATTCATAATTTCACTATGATCTTTGTTTCTGCTGGTTTTCATTTGGAGTGGCATTTTTGGAAAGGCAATTTCGAGAAGAAATAAAAATAGAAAGCTTAAAAAAAAAAAAAAAAAACTTCATTGAAAACTGATCTTTTAATTAAACTCCCAGAATTTATTTTAGTGTGAGTTAGTGTGACCAGTCAAGAAAAGGTACGGATTGATTAAGCTATTACCATTGACATCATATGGTATTAAAGCAATAATACAAATGAGTTTAACACTTGTTAGAACATGATGAGAGCAAAAGGTTGTGGTCTACTGAGATGGAGAATGCATCATAATCAAATGGAAAATCACAACGCAGAAGTTGGCTAGTCCCTACAGAATTTAAGATGTCAGGCAGTGCTCATGTTTACAAAACTTACTCCTACTACTCTTTATCTTGGTACTTGTTACTTGTATGGCAGGAAAATTATAGGCAATGCTTTAAATACAAAGCTTCTGTTTCCCTGTCCCAGATTGCTGACGCTGACTGTGAGGTAATATTACCTGATAATATTAATGGTGGTAATATTAATGATAATATGAAAGGGATCAAGACTCATTCTTTACTACTAATATTGGTCAAAAAAAGTAAATAAATTTACAGACTAAATCTTCTATTTTTATTAATGAAATGAATTTTTTTCCTGTAGCTATGTGAAAGTGGAAACTGATCTTTTAAATATTCCATTTATCCAGATCAGATAATTCAAGACACACAGATAAAAACAAATTGCTAAGAGAAGGCTTATTTTGATATACTTAACCCAACTCATTCCAGGAACGTTAATTGCAGTGAATCATGTCACAGTCAAGTTGTTTCACTGAAGCAAAACTAACTTGAAGGTTTGTCACTTTTTTTTTTTTTTTTTTTTTTTTTTTTGGATGGAGACTTTCAGACTTGTTAGCAATACATGACTTAATGAAATGCACTAGATAGGTCTGCCTGCAAAAGAAAGAGGAGTGAGAAAGCGGGTTTAGTGTCTGTGATACTGGCCTGGGTTCTATCAAGAGCTGTCTCTCTCCCAGATCTGTTTAATTCAATGTAAACTTTTGCCCTGAGTCATGTGGATCTCATGCATCCTCAGGTAATATCCTGATCGTAAGACTATTTGTGAATCCCTTCCTGCAGTTAAAAAGCTCAAAGTCATGGTTTTGTGTAGTTTCATTTATTTGTTGCTTTTATTCCAAAGCAGAATGAAAATGACTTTCTGGAACTGCTCAAGTTGTTATGAAACAAAACTCAGTTTTTTTTTCTTTGGGTCTGTAGCTGAGGAGCTGCCTTGATCCTCCTTTGTACATTTCAGTTTATATTTGTATCTGGAACATTCAAAAAAGCATCATAAGTTATAAATTTTGACTATAATGGCAAATTTATGTAGCAGATAATGTAAACTGAGACTTGAAACCAATGCCTTCCCTCGTGCTTCATAGTATCAATTACCAAATAAAATGTATGCCCCAATATGATCTTAGCAGAGAAGCACAGAGTAAGTGAATGGAGTAGAGATGAAGTAGCTTACTAATGATGCATGTTGCAACCTCGGAATTTCTTCCAGTAAAGTTTGTTTTAATAAAATAAGGAAAATGCCTGAAACGATCTCAGAGGAGTTACAGATTTGGTAGGCTGTAGTGCTGTTTCTATCTCAACAGCTTCTCATGTCCATAATTCTCTGCAAAGGACATGCATGTGTTTACCCGAGGCCTCTGTTCTGTTTTAACTTGTACTTCATTTTGATGGACAGATCTCTAAACACTCTTCTTGCTCAAACTTCGACTGTCATGGTTAAAATGAGTCAAGACCACACGCCATACCGTCATGATGTAGCATGCTGTCAGAGCACATGTCACTTTAAAAAGCCATTATCTTAAGCTAGCGCAGCCTGGGGTGTGTTCTCCCAGCTGTCCCAAGACAACCTCTGTGAGCAAGATTAATTAATTCTTTGCTCACCAGTCCCGGCTGGTGGTGACATTTCATTTCTGCAAGTCCAGCTTTCAGGTTCTCCCCATTGCAGCAAACTGAGTTGGCCTTTGCTGTCCTGCAGCCACAGCTGCTGAGACTTGCCAGCCCAAACGGCTACAGCTGAAAAACAGGTTGCCTCTGTGTTTGTCTGAATCAGCCTATATGTCCTATCTTTAACAGCAACCTGTAAACCCCCAGTGGTGGAAGGCAGCCAGGCAGCAAGCATGGATGCAGTTGTGTCATTCATCTAGTACCAGAATGTTGTTGGGGATGTTTGGCTGAGAGACAGGAAAGAATTACGGAAGTTTGAATGAGAAGTGATTTTAAATAATGTCTGTCTGTGGAAGAATGTGTGCTAGTTCATATGTTCACATATATCCAGTTCACAAAATGTTCGCATACATCCAGCATATACTGTATTTTCTGAGAAATAGAGTATCATGGGAAATATGTGAAATGAAGTATTGTTCTCCTCTGTATCTCGCTATTTTAACAAGTGCTTTGCTAAATTCAGCTGAACAGATAAAGAAATTACTACATCTCTGGAGAATCCACGTTGGGTCTAAGAAAATCTAGGTTAGTATGATTTACTATTTAATTTTCTCAAATTCCTTAAAAACTTTGGAAGTGGAAAATGCTGGGGGTTTTGTGTGCTGGCTGAAATTGCAATTAGACTCCAGCTGGAGACTGCAAAACACAGCAGAACCCTTGCAGGGAGAGTATTTGCCTTGGCTTCTATTTGAGACTCCTTAGCAATATCACCTTGTCGCAACAGCTGTTCTGAGAGCTGGGATTGGTGTGAATTTCTCCTCCACTGCCTGGCAAGCTGAAAGGATGTAATACATTTTTGGTTCATTTTAGGTTCAGGTATCGCTAGGAGCAATCTTCATGTTCGTCTAAAGGAACGAGATGCTAGGATTGCGAAGCAGAGATTCAGGAACTTATGCAAACTGCTCTCAGTTGGAAGCCTCAACTGGGACTTTATTGCAAAAGCACCAGGCAGTAGAAGATCAGTTGCTAAATTAGCCAGAATAAATGTCCAAAGGTACAAAACTACTGCCAACCTGCTCCTTTGACAAGACGGGTGGGCTGGCAGTAGGCCTGAGAAAAGGTCTGCATAAACAAGAATAAACTCAGTACCTGTGCCACTTCAGCGATTTGCTAATCGGTGATCTTGCTTGGCAGCAATGCCTGTCATAGCCACTGGTTCTTCAGCTGAGCTCTTGGAAAGCTGATGTTCTTGGTTAGCAGACAGTAAGCAGAGAGGGCTAGGTGGGTAGCAAAGGTTTCTTTGGAAAGTAAAGTGTCTTGCACGGTGAATGATGGGGAGATCTGAGACTGTTCATTAATAAATGTAGGGGCAACCTGCTGCATCTGCTTGCTCTTGTTTATCCATTTTATTTCTTGGCAAAGTTCTTGGGAACTTCTTGATGTAGGGATGGTCTCTAGCATATTTCATGTCATACTTCCAAACATAGTCTCTAGAAGCTTTCTCAGTTACCCGGATGAAATCTTAAGATCCAGCAAAAATATTCTTAATGCCACTGTTCAAAATAGTCTGCCCAGACATCCAGGTCCTTGAAAAGAAGGTAGAAAATGTGGGTCACATTTCTTTGTCCTCCCAGGAAGCTCTCTTGACCTCTCTGTAACTCAGTGCTAGCTCGGAGCTATGAAGCATCTGCAAGGATGCTGAGACCTGCTTAGCTCCTAAGGCAAAGGCTGTGTGTGAGTGTATGGGATGGAAACTTCCCACAAACATTAAGGTTTGAAAAGATGGTTGAAAAAGAAAGGAAGGCATGCTGAGAAAGACAGAAACATCAAGTTAGAAAACTAAATCTGGAGTCTGTTCTCAATTTAAATATAGGCCTTTTGAAGGAGTCTGGTTTCCAGTCACCATTTTTGTTTGAAAAGCTAGATGAAAAACACTTCCATGCTTGCAGAACATAGCAGTCCATCATGAATTGACGTTTGCTGCTCTGAGCATCCCTCCTAAGGTGTAACGACAGAGTCTCACAGCAGGGTGCCTTGAGGCTGATGTGCTGCGATTAACTGGCTGGGCCCTGGGCATTGCAATCTGTTTGGTGCAGGGTTCAGATTAAATATCAGCGTGAGCGTAAGAGAAAAGGGAATATTCTTTCCCCTCTGCAAGCCCTGACATCAATTGTTTTATTCCTGCAAGCACAGATGTGAACAGAACAAATCCTTATGTCTTGGCACCCACGTACCTTCTATCACTTTCTCTGAGAACCATGCTTCAGTAGCACACCCAAGGCCCCATTTGAGCAGGGGAGACTGCGCAGTTACATCACTGGTACAGTAAAGCACAGTCCGTGTTGTCACCATTAGGGTTTCATTTATTGCTGCCTGGGGTGCAATCTGCATTTGTTCTCACCTTGGACTCTTCCTCGGCAAATCAGAAACATATTTGATGTCAGTGTAGAGATAGATTTAAAAAGTGAGCTATGACTATACACATATTTAAACTGTGTCTGTTTTGGGAGAACATCTATATAGTGTTTGCAGCAGATAAATATCTATCGTTTATAATGTGCACAAACTACTGGGTTTGTCATTAACATTTCTATTCATGTTGCTATAAGAGGAAAAGCAAGTATTCTGAATGTACAGGCAATCTATTACTGGAAAGTGGGACTGATTAGCTGTGGTCAGAGTAAAATTAGGTTATTTGTATCTTCACCACTTTGCAGATTATTTCTTTTCAAAGGTTTTTCAATCAATTGCTTGGCTATTAGTATTAGGATATTAAATAGTTCTTCCAAACATCTCATCACAGATAGGGATGAAAACAGTTCCACTGGGAAACCATTCGAGCTGAAAGATGTCCAGTCAAGCAACAGATGGACTTCTGTTCCTGAGCAAAGAACCAGCCAGGTTCAGGTTCACCATCTCTTTCCAACAGAGCTGCAAGGGATTCTGTGGTCACTCCACATTGCTGAGCAAGAAAAAATCATTGAGGTGCAAGTGTTTTTCATATTTAAAAGTGGCCTGCCTGTCTAGAACCAGGTATGAAGGTAGTCCTAGAGAGCTCCTGGGTACCCCAGCCCCAAATTAAACCCAATGCTGAGATCATCTTTCAATCCACAGAGTTTACACTTGCAGTAAGAGCTCCTATACCAAAGAAAACTTCTCTCTTCAAAGTCCCAATGTAAAGCAAGGCTGAACTTGCAGTCCCTATATTCATATTTTAGATATTGCTGGGTTTCTGTAGCACAGTCTGGCAAGTCATTTTTCTTCTCTCATTAGTGATTAAGTGGATTTGCGTGAATGTTTTTCTCCCTAACTTCTGTGGGATTTTTTTTTTGTCTGCACCAAAATACCTCTTTTCCTCCAGAGAACAAAGAAGATAGATTTTCTGGCCATATGGCTGCAGTGAAGTGGTTTCCCTGGCAACTGTAACCTACAGAACTTCTTAAAACTTTTTCCCTCTGTGGATTTTTTTAGTGGTTTGATTTCAGGATCTTGTCATCTTCTCCGAAATCATTACGGCACAGGAATGAAGGTTAACTGTGGAGGCCCTGGAGTGTGCTAGGGCCCTGGCAGTCTTCTAGAATCTGGGTTCATTTGCAGTGATTCAAATGGTTTTCCTCTTTGTGGATGTTTGGCTCAATTTCCAAGATGTTTAGCAAATTCCTCTGAGTTAGTGCAGGAGTCTTCACATAACCATTACTGAAAGGTGTCTGGTATGATTTAGGAGGGAAAAAAAAAAAAGTTCAAGATGAAAAGTGAAGTCAGTGGGGCTGTGCACAAGCACCTTCTTGCTAGGCAAGAGCATCAAGCAGCCAGGGTTGCACCCTGTTGTGGTACCAGAGCTGGAGCAGGCTGCAGACTTTCTCTCCTGCCCATGCAGTCCCTGCTCCTGCATGGCAATAAATAAATAAAAGAGGGGGTGAAGAAAAACAAACATTGCTAGTTCTGAATTAAAATATAAAAATTTTACCCAGCAGAGATCAGTATAAATTACAGAACTTTTAGACACAGATTATGAAGCAAAGCAACAAATGGGCAATTACCTGCCCTAAAATTTGTCCCACTCCCGTGTTTCAGCAATCTCGATGCAGCCGTCAGAAACAGTGATAGCACAAGTGTTGTTCCAGGAACCTCATCTTGACTGCCATGCATTCAGCTGAGCATCCTGCTGGTGGCAAGTTGCAAAGATGAACCTGAAAGTGTTTTTTACCCTCAGCAATACAGATGGAGCTATTGGCTGTATATGTGTGTCTGACAGTCATCGCACTGACCTTTTTCTGATATTTTTATGTTCTTCTGGGTATTGTTTGGAAGATAATTAGTAGTCTGAGTTGCAATTGAGCAAACAATCAACAGAACCACGTTGTTGTAGTAGTAGTAAGAAATTCATGTCAAGAATAAGTAAGTTTGCAGTCATCCTCAGAAAAGTCATCGAGAAGAGCTAAAGTCATGTAAAAATGTGTGAAAACTGGGGAGCTTAGAAAGGCAACACATGGGCCAATAAGGTCAACTTTGATGCAAATGAATACTGGTGCAGGTGGCTTTTGTCACGCCAAGCAGGACATTTTCAAATGACGTTTTCATACCTCCTGGTTTTAGATAAAGGGGTACAAGCAAAGTACTTTTTCTACTTTGCATATATCATGTTAATTCCAGAAATCAGTATTTCATTCCTACAGCCTCCACCTATTTCTTCTGTGGTTTTATTTGTAGTTTTAGCTTCCTAGTTCTCACGTAGGAAAATATAAGATGCTTCAGGAAATGGGCCAAGAGTTTTGTCCTAAAGCAGTCAGACCATACAGTAAGACTATAGGCAGTTGGAGGGATCTACAATGAAAATATTTTTTCTTTTACCTTTGTTCATTTTTCCTCACATCCTTAATCTTTATTTTGTAATACTGCAGCTCTTTTAAGGAGGCCAATCTGGAAACCACCTGAATTAATCAGTAAGTTGTCAAAAACTCATAAGTCGTTCCATTCAAATATTAATAATGTTTTTCAAATTCCTATTTTTTTCTGAGTGAAATAAACAATAACAAAAAAAAATCCAGAAAGCCCTGCTGTAAACAAATCCCACAGGCACACTCATCATTAGGCAGTAAAACACACAGGACAACAGATGCTGGATCTGAATTTTTCCAGGATAATAAATGTGTTCAATGTCCCCAAGAAGAAGATTTTAAAGAGCATTTTCTGCAGAGAGCTAAATAATTCATCCTCAAAACCTCTCTGTTTTACTTACTGTGTTAAAAGAAAAAGCACAAAAGAACATTGGAATAAAGTCATAATGTGTTGCTAAACCAAGGGACAACATCTTAGAAGTAACAAAACTCTGTGTTTAGAGTAATTAATTATACTGAATATGAATTACTGCTTCATGGTTTAACTCTTTTCTCCATATCTTTTACTTGGAGTGCAATTGGGAACAACTAGAAGGGATTTACTCTGGAAAACCTCAAAAGGAGAGTCATAACTTTACTGCCACTATTTGGATATTTGCTCAAGCATTTGGGGGGTAGAGGGGATTTTTCTTTAAAAGACTAAGTTACCTCCGAAGCTTGGACATTATTTCCCTTTACTTTTGGCATGCTTTTCTTTTAATTCTTTGTCAGATCTGAGCTGTTTGGGGTTTTCTGTTGGGTCTGTGGATCATGATTTCTGCCTGTATCCCCATGGACATGAATATAGGAGTCAAAGCTAACTTTACCTGCCTCTTCCTTCTGCTTACATATACAATCTTTTGGTGGATGCCAGATGTAGTTGTCATCCTGCCTTTGACTTCAGAGCTAACATAGGTTGCTGTTCTCCTCTAAAAAAGTAGCTGGAGTATACCAAGAGCTATAATAGAAGCATCATTTAATTGTATTCTCAATTATTTAGTAGGAAAAAGTCTAACCTTGGGGTATAGTTTAATGTTGGTTTGAATTTCAGCCAACATAAGAAACCACTTACAGAGGCAGGAAAAGGAAGATCATGTCAGCCTGGATGTTTTTATAAGGTGCACCTTACCATAAGCTCAAGAGTTTGTGATTACTGCAACATCTTCAAACATCAGGTAACTTTAAAGAATTCATAGGGGTAAAATGTCCAGACAAGCCTCTTTGGCATTGATCTGTTGGCATGAAGTGGGTCAGAGGGCTGCGGAGTCCCTGGTGGCCTGCAAGTGCTTGATGTGGGGATGCTGGAGCTGCCCGTGGAAGAACAGCTGATGTGCAGCCAGGGTCAGCTTCATGGGCTCAGGGGACTTGGCAGTTGCTCTCTGCAGGAAAGCAAGAGGAGAGCAACTGTGACTATTGAGGAGAACATAGCATCCCTTCTGTGCTTTTTTGCATTTATCCTGTACCTGTGCACCTTCTCATGTGTTCCTGTGAGATCAGTTATTAGCAGCAATTTCTTCTTTAACTGTTAATGGATTCTAGACTAGAATCACAAATATTAAAATTCTTTGAACTCATATAATTTAGGAGGGATAAAGTAAATGCTAAGCTCCTTCCAGGAGCTGTCAGGTTTATTAAATGATACAGTCAACGTGAGTTTTCTGGAAAAATGGGCTAAGGTATTGGTCCTGAACTTTGCTTGTTTATGGCAAGCTGTAAAGGAATTTTTGAAAATGACAGTATTTCTCACCCATAGAATAGCTGTTCCTGTGAAGAAAGCTGAAAGATAAATGTAATGCAGCTTGGACCCTACGAGTGTGTATTTATACCTTCTGCAGAAAGTCACAAGTGTTCAGATGTGCTGTGCCAGACTCTTGCCTGCATAATGCAGGCTGTGTAGCACATCTTTTATTATTAATGCAATTTACTCAGAATACATGTTTCCACGTCCACTAAAATATGCCCATCACAGGTAGCTGAATGCTATCATGATACTTATTTTTGTTTTCCCATTTCTTAATCCCTCTTCTGCCATTCTTTATTGACCCTGATCTGATTCCTGTCTAGCCATGCAAGATTACTGGTGCTCATTCTTGTTTAGACCCGGTCAAGAGGATTTTTGTCAGTGTGAAATTCCACATGGAGCTCTCTGCCAAGTGCTGTGGTGGCTTTTAAAATATCCCTCTGCTCAACAGTCAGGTAATAGCTGGATATGTTTCTTTAACACAGGGGCTTTGCTCTCGATGTGCTTTGTTAGCCATTGCTGCCCCAAACTACCCCTCAGTGCAGAGGGCAGGATGAGGCCATGGGGTCCTCACACCAGGCTGGGGCATTCAGCATAAGGCTGTCGTGGCTTGTATCCTGAGCATCCTTTGACCCAAAGAGCTAACTGAAGCTTTTCATGATAGGCACAGGCACATCAGTGCATGTGAAGCTGCAATGGATAAAGTAAATAAATATTTCATTTGCCAGATGTAGGAGGCTCTGAGTGGCAGGCCATCCCTTGAAGGACCAGCTAGTCAAATAGATACTGGAGATGTGAGCCCAGATACTCACCCAGCATTTAGCACAGTTTGTCACAGAAGCTGAAATATTGAAAAGAATAAGGTAACATCAGCAAACTGATGACACTCATATTCACATTTAATCTTTTTCTTATATTCAGAGTCCCAAGTGATCACACAGTTGAGAGTGAAAGGCTCAAGCCCTTGCTTTAAATTAACCTTATAAGAAAATAAGTGTTGGCAGTGTGTGGTTGCTTAAAAAAATGAAAGGAAGACTGCTCTTTCTACTAGCAAGATCTTTTAGTTTCAGTGGAAAATCCATAATTAGAATTAAAACATAATTAGTATTAAAACCTACTGAAATATCTGGCAACCTCTGCACAAATTATGTGGCCAAAACCTTATGTGGGCACATTGGGGCTTGATTGCTGTTGTCAGTGGTACATCATTCAGCAGCTTCCCTGGTGGAATTGGAATGCTCCAGAAGAGTGGAAGGTGTCACAGGGCCTTGTCCATGGGTTTGGTGACCCACACTAGGAGAGAGGTGCAGCACTTGTGACAGTGATGTCTGCCACCAGAACTAACTGCCTGAGCCTATTACAGAGGCTGGTTAGAAGGAGATGTGGCTATTTCCTGTGATGAAAGTCATACTTCGTTTATAACCTTCAAGACAGGCAATTTGTAGGACATTTTACAGATGTAGGATAAGATCATGTAAAAATAGGTCTGGCAATAAAGTCTTTCTTGTCTCCACTATAGTGATAAGATCTATTCTGGACATAATGATGGGAGAAGTCTGCAGCCATGAGTATTTTGTGAAATACCAAGGTTTTTAGTAAGACTGTTTCAGGTAGAACCATTCTTTTCCTGTTTCTCAAGTATCAGTGTTCCGATAAAGAGGTCTGCACTGTACTAAGGTGGTGGTGTCTGGTTAAGTTCTGTTTTTTATTATGCATCTGTAGTTATTGCATGCTTCTGAAACCCATACCAGGGTCTGTAGAATTAAGCACATGCTGAGGTTACTTAAGTGCTTTTAGTATATTCTGTTTGCAAAGAAATGCTTTCTTGGAGTAATTTGTGTGAACGTTTGCATTGCAGTATTTGTATATAAGCTATTTTAGTGAAATACTTTAATGGCATTGCTTAATGTTCAGAGACTTACATATTATTTTAATGAAATACTCGTGTTTGATCTGTAGCAGGAGCAACATGAAAGCTTAGCTTGTTCTGTGGGTGTATCACAGAGTTTAACTCCTCTACAGTGGATATGAGTGGAAACCAACTTTTTTCTACTTTATCTTTTTCTCATTTCTGAGAGTATTAACAAAATCTCACCCTGTGCTTGTGTTTAGTAATGGGTGCTATAACAATGAACCTGTATAAAATGTGAAGAAGCCTTTATATCTTAAGGAATGCTTATCTGGGAGTGAATAAAATGTTTAATTTAGGCTAAATTGACCCTATCTATAGGGAGAAGGCAGTTTTGAGTGAAGTCAAATGTTGTGTCTCATTTTCAGTTAAACTATTTGTCCTGCTACCTGTACTATATTTCTTGCAGACAAATCTAGAAACCACAAATATAAAGTTCTTTTCTAAAGCTGAAACAAAAGCATGCAGAATGGGAGAGGCAGTGTCTCCTAGTTTGGGGGCTTGGGCTTGAAAGTCTCAACACCTGAAAGAGAAGAAACTTCAAAGACTTGGAGTATGCTAATATTTTATCCCCAGTTGCTTTCACTAATGGAAAACTCAGATGCTGCACATTGAGACCACTCTCAAGTGGTAAAGTAGAGGGAGTTCCCAGATTTAGCCTATGCTTCAAAGTGCAGCTCATGATTCTATGGAAAAGGTGATGAAGGATCACCTCATTGCTTCATGCAGGCAGCAGCTTAACATCAATCCATCTGGAGTTGTGCTACTGAAAATCTATGATGAAGATAAACTCAAAACAGCTACCAGGTATTTTATCTACTTTCACAACAGTAAAGCTCTGTATGTTCTGTATTTGATTTGAAGTCTTCTGGGTTCTTTTCACTTCCACTGCTAGACATATAATAAGAGCCAAGGGCAAGGTTTCAGAAAAGGTCTTCAGATTTTCAAGCAAATCGTGTATCGCATTTACGGAGATGAATTTGATGGTGCAAAATCCCATGATTCTGTACCACAGTGCAGAACTGCTTGTTTTTTTATGTTGTTTGTTTTGTGTTTGTGTTTATCTTAAAACTTCTGGCAAAAACTTCTGTCATCTACAGCTTCTAGGGGAAGGTAAGGATGCCATTCAAGCACATTTGGCCATTAAAATCAAACAGCTTAAAAACAAAAATATTTTAATGAGTTTTCTGCACCATCATTTTGTGGAATCATTGTTCAGTAATATCCATTTCTTAATCTTTGTGCTAAGGGATTAAGTCAATATTAAGGCTATGGTAACTCTATCAGAGATAAGCAGTTGCATTTAACTGGTGATGAAATTGAGCTTTTCAAAGAACTTGTTAAATGGCCCTTGACTGAACGAGGCTGATTCAACTGGGTGAAATTTAATTTTTCTTGTCAGTTGGCAGAACATCAACAAGCTAGAAGCCTCCTCTAATTCAGCGACTTTTGGCAGAGAAGTGCTGCTGGAAAGGAGGGAAGAAGTACTCTGTTCTCTGTGTACTGTGCTGAAGGGAAGGTTTTAATGTCAAAGCAGTTCAGTAGCATTTGTAGAATTGCTTTTGTATAAGAGGAGAGATGCTGGCCCTCTGCTTAGTCAACATTGGATTATTCAAGGCAAAAATAGACTTACTGAAGAGAATTTATTTTTAGATAAAACTTATTTAAATAAGCATAATATTTTAGTTAGTGGAGAAGTGTCCTGATGTTAACTGAGAGCTGGGACCCTTTGATCCCTGGATGTAGCACAGGCACAAGCTATTTGTCAGAGTTAGTCCCACAGGCAAATTCGTGTAACCATGTCAGTGACATACAGCCGCCTCCACAGGGACAATATATGTCCCAGTTGAAATGAAGCTTTTTCTACCTATAGAAGCTTTCTCTTTTCTACAGGTGTCAGTTAGAACAAGTATTACCAGGCTGGAGCAAATTGGGATGCAGCACGTTCCTGTAACAGGTGGCCCACAATTTCTAACAAAACAGCTATCTTCAATTTTCTTGTTAGAGAGAAATTCTCAATTCTAGTCTAAGTGACATAGGAATTCTCTTTCTCTGCTGTCCTTTACTTCTACAGTGGTGCTACATCATAATCATCCAGAACATGAAGTTATTTGCTAAATCATTATATTGCATGTATTGAGAGACTTTTCTGTGGGAAGTTTAAAATGTGATTTGAAAACAGTGATAAGGCAGGAAGGTCATACAAAGTGAATTTAAGGAAAAATGAATAATAAGAAGAATGATTTCCCATCTTGACATCCATTTTATTTGCTGTCAGCCTCTTTGTCAGTTTGTCACCACAGCTGATGTTTTCTTCTCTTCCATGTACTCACATATTTAAATTGATCAATATTTGTATTGTACTTGCTGGCATCATCTTATCATTTGTACACTTATAGAAGTGAAAGTTCCATTTCTTGGTATCGATCCCTACCCTGCTCTGAGAAGCAGATATAAGTTGTTCTGTCTGCCAAGGCTGACCTTTAGTCCAATTTAAATATCATCTCTGAAAATGGATGGCAACATAGGGGAAAAGAAAGCAGGAGGTGGTTTTTCTGTTTGCAAGCCTCCAAGAAATGCCAGTGCCCCACTGAGGAAGAGGCAGTGCAGCAGAAAAGAGATGGCGTAGGCTGCTGTATGAGAAGGCAGAGCCTCCCCTTGGCATCGGTCTTTGTCTTCAGCATGTGTATGAGACTTACTCTGATCCAAAGTTTCCTGTGAGAAAGCAAGACAACATGCCTGACTACTCCTGTCAATCCTATGCACACTTTTTCTCTCCATCTTCAGTTGTCTAATTTAGACAATTCATTGGTAAATATCTTTTTTTTTTCAATGTAGTGATAGTTATACACAGACTGTGATAATTTTTTTATGCTGTTTTTTCTTGTAGTCATCTTACATGGAAGCCTTTTGTTGCCTGTAGTCTCACATGACCCAGTCCCGCTCTCTTAAATCAATTAATGTTTTTAAGGTTGCCTTTACAAAGTGAGGACCTCACCTGAGATCCTGCTGAGGATATGATTTATCTAGTAATGTGGGTTTAACTAATTTTAATTTATGGTTATTGAGGTAATAAAAAATGTTCTGCATGATGCATCTTTCCTTAAAGATTCCTTTGACTCCAGTGTCCCCTGCAGTTTCTCTACTAACAACATCCAAAAATACCTCAGAAAATGAAGATAAGTGAGACGGTTCATATCCATTTTTTGCTTCTTCCAGCAAATGCTCACTTATCCGAGTAAACGAACAGCTCAGCAGCCACACAAGACTTGTTTATGTTGTTATGGGCTGTCTGTGTAATCGTTTCCAGAGCCAACTGAAACCTAAAGAAAAAATTTGCCAAGCTGCAGCTGGAGCACTACAAACAAACCATGACATTTGGTGGAAGTTTAAATTAACATATGTTAGAGCAGGCAACAAGGAAACAGCTGGGAGATATGACAGCTGTTATCCATAAATAATGTTACATTATCGGCACCTATATTTATATGGGATTTTATTGGGTAAAGATGCAAATAAGTATTTCATTACTTAACATGACTGCACTGTAGGAAGATGTTTTGGCTATCTTCAGTGTGCTCCATGTGCTGTGCAAGCAGCCTTCCCAGTTTGACATCTGAAAATCCAAAGCAATGGTTGAAGGTCTGCTTTTAGATGAAGTGCTCTTAGAATTTCAGAAATGCTTCTCCGTTACCAACATAGGAGTTGTAGCGATACTGTAGTTCTCCAGAACTTCCATTGTTGGTCTAGAGGTTGGTGTATGGTGGTGGTTTGGGTGTTTTGGTGTGTGTTTTTTTTGTGGGGTTTTTTTTTTTTTGGTTGTTTATTTTTGGGTTTTGGTTTGTTTGTTTGTTTTGGTAAAGACATCTAAAACTAGGAGGGATTGAAAACTCAGCTCCTTTAAAGAGCAAGGGCATGCTGGTTACTCTTTAGACAGACTGTTTTCAAGCTACTGGTGCTGCTCTTAATTTTTGTGGTCCTTGCTCTGATACAGCAAGATACAATCTTGTCAATGTTACTCATAATACCTGTTACATAGAAAATAGAAAATTCACTCTTGAGATAATTCTGTTAGCCAAGTAAAAGAAGAGACTTCTACAGGCCTCTGAACTTAATCCCTTTACTTTGTTTCAACTCATCCCTGGAAATACCAGTGGCAAGCTTAAATGAAGTAAGTGAATATGTCTCCAGCATCCACTGATGACATCCAGCTTGATATGGATTCTCAGTTACATGGAGATGCTTTGCTATAGACTATACATACATATAGCGTTGATGGTCTTAAGGAATTATGGTGCAGCATAATACTTTCAGTAAAGCCAAGTGGGATTACTTAGGATTTATTTGTTAAATCCTGAGCATTTTTATTCTTAGTGTAAATCTATTCTTTTTTAAAAAATAGAAGTGTTAGTGACTTAGTTCATACAGGGGGGAAAAAAAAAAAAAGACAACAGAAGACTTGAGGTTAAAATACCCACAAGATGTTGGATTGAGGTGTTGACTGTATTCAGATTTGCCTGCTGATTACAGACTCATAATAAACGAATTTAATCATTGATTATAGATGGTCTGTCTGTAAAATAGTAACAATAGTAACTGACTACTTGTGTCTGATTTTTTTGGAGAACATTACCTTAACACAGGTGACTGATAAGAATTTCTTCAAAGTTTTCCAGTAACATTCGTTCAGGGGAAGAATAAAAAACAATACCTCTGGAGCATGTTTGTAAATAATAATCGATGATTTCCAAAGTGGTGAGGCCTGTAGAAGCAGTGCAAGGGAAAACTTCCATTGCATCAGTTGTCCAGTAGGTATTTTTCACTAAAGTGTGGAGATGTGCACTGACTTCATAAATATTTATACTGGAATTTTAGCATCCTGAGAAAGAGGACAATCTTGCTTAGGAAAACAGTTTCTTTGTAAAGCTAGATAGTTATTTATTGTAAATACACAGGCTTGTATTGGCAACTGTTTATGCTAAGGAAAACATTCAATGGGAATATATTGAGCTTAAAAACAAACGAATGAAAAAGGGTCTTTTTATCATCATCACACTCAACATATTGCTTTTAAATAGCTCTGTAGTACAGATAGAAGATACATTAAGAGACCTATTTAATTCAGGCGCTTCGCCAAGAGTAGGCACTGATGTTGTTTTCAGTTTATTAATACTGAATAAAGTGAAATTATATTCAATTTTATCATCTGGAGAAAACATGTCTGTAGAAAGGTCAGACAATTGAAAGGCTGTCCAGGTTCTAAAAATGCAGAAGCTGAGGATCTGATCCAGGGAATCACAGTAAAAGCATTGGAAGAGCATCTAATAGGAATCTGATCAGAAATATTAATCTGCTCTCAAACTGCTGTATCACATCCCTTCACATGTAAATTATTATATACGCCTTTGCACAGTTTAAAGAATCAGCAATGTGAAAATAAGTGGAGGCTGGAAAAAATAATTGTAACTTTAAACCAAAAATTGGTGTAGCTGACCTAGAATTACTTTCAGGCAATTTGCCATGCCTTGTGTGAAGAAAAGTGAGGATCCATTTAAAGTAACCAATTCGCAGCAGCAATGACATAGATTTGCAAAGCTGTACCAAGTCACTACAGTTACGGGGGGTGAACAAATTGTGTCATTTGTCCTCAAAGAGAGGCTTTTCTACCCATAATGTTTCTTTCCCCAGTTCCCAGCACAGTGAAAACCATTTACTACCCATCGCGGTCTTAACATGTGCTCTGGAAAAGCCGGCAGTTTAAATGGGCATATCTGGGAAATGAGATGCTCAGAATAATCCATCATTCCTGTTTGGGATTTTTCTCTTAATAGATCTGTTGGTGTCCTGGTAGCAAGAAGTGGTGAGCACTAATTTTCACCTTCATTTGATGGTGACAGAAAAAGCTTCCTGCCCTGCTTTATCCCAAAGAACCTAAATAAAATAATTCCTTTTGCCTTAGGGATTTTCTGTAAGAATTGGGGAGCACATGGCTCTGAGTGTGCTCCGCATAGTCTCCCTTGGGTGGGGGGTGAGGGTGGTGGTGGGGAAACGTTTGCTAGGAGTGTGGAAGTGAAGTCTTTAATATGTGTAGATATGTTCAGTATTATTAATGCCAGTTTAACCCTGCTAACACAGTCCATTAAGATTTTGGACAAAAAATAAATAACTGTGCTGCCATCTCTGGAGTGGAGTCATCTTTGTAGTCAAGAGGTTCTCATTATGTTACAATTTTGAACTTCTTATTTTATTTGATTGGAAAATCTGTAATTTCAATTCACTATCATCCATTTGCAAGCCAAATGTAGCGCTGGTATACTAAAGCTTAAAATTTAAAGGGGAAAAAAAAAAGGAATTAATGGTCTAACAATTTCTTGAATCAAATTTCTTGAATCAAAGATTGGGAGTTAAAATTTTTGTTAGGTCTTCAGTTTCAGCTCATGTTGATGCCAAACTTTTCTTGCCTTAGTTATTCTTATACAATTTGTGGTAGGAACCTTTTAGAAAATGTCCTTTTCTCCTGCCCTGTGGGCCTCACTGATATCTACACTGCTGAATACTAACGAATCACTTCCCCCAATACCCAAAAAAAAAAAAAAAAAAAAAAAAAAAAAGAAATATGCAGAGCCAAAGAAGTCTTCAGTTTTTAACACTTAAAAGGGAGAGCATATAATTGAACCTGGAACTTGGTGACAGCCATGGAGATGTGCTCAAGGTTTTTTGCCAAATAAAGCACGTACAGTGGACTGTTCTGAGAAAAACTCGGCATAGCTTTGGGCCATTTTAGAAGCACCCACTAGTTAAGCTGTGATATAGTGTTACTTTTGACTGTGCATTCCCAAAATCCATCTAAGCAACACTGACATCATAAAGCAGATCTGTCCTCCGAGTTGTAGAGTCTGCAGACAAAGGGACTACTTTCCAGACAGGTGGGTTTGCCTTTCAGTCCTGCCTTAGATTTCCTCCACTTAATCTCTGTCTCTCAGTGTTCTGACTTCCAGGGAGATGATAACACTGAATTAGAGGCCAGGTAAAATAATGCACTTCAAAATGATCTGCATTTATTTTAAATGAGAAGAGATGGTATACTTGTTCCTGTTCTCTATAGCAACAAAAAGCATCTGAGCATTTTGGTGGTAATTAACCTGACTGTGAATGCAAAGTAGCAATCAAATTTTTTCTTCAGCAGTTATATATAATCCAAAAGTGGTTCTCTTGACAAACAGAAATCAAGGATGTAATTTCTATATCTAGTTACACATGCTGAAAAGTTACTACTCAGAGATGCATGTCAGAAGAACCTAAGGCATATCAGAAGGACCTAAGTCATTATAGCAGTGAAATAAACTTGTTGCAATAAAGTGTGAAAAATGGAAATTCTTTAGCATGATACAAAAGGGTACCACTAATTAAACCTGGCTTAGAAGTGAGCAAATGTGACTTTAGCACATTATTTCTTAAGATAGTTGACTAGCCATTTGTAGCCCACTTGCGGTAAGAAATTAGAATGTACTGTGAAACTCAGGGATGGAAGGTATGTCTTCATGGTGAAACGAAGGATGTTACCAGTTAGTGACCCTGGTCAGTAGGACATAGCTACCGATAGTATGGGCTCCTGCACTGTGTAAGAGGTGACCAAGTGAAAGAACAGTAATTGGAAGTCTGTCAGGGATAATTTTCACAATAGGTTTAGGAATATAATTGTGGAAGGATGCAGTAGCTGTTAGTTAAGGCTGACTGTGAAAAGCAGTTTCTAGGTAACATGGTATATCTGATGTTCCTTGCTTCAGTTTCCTAAGGACTGAATGAGGACCGTGGAAATTTAGGCAGAATATGATGCTTGCCAAAGGAAACTTGGACATCAGGTAGGAAATTAGAGGCAGTCTACTTAACTTTGTTAATTGGAGTCAAGTAATGAGGACAAAACTGTTGAGTTTAGTAAAATGGCTGACCATGGAGACCACCATAGTGACTTATAAAACTGAATATGAACAAATATTGTAACTGAATTTCTTTCTCTGAAAGTGAATATATGTATGATTAGTGGAGGTGTGTTTTTGAGCTTAAAAACAAAAAAAAGAAAATATAGTTAACTAAAACCAAAAATATTTATTTTGGAATAAAATTAATTACAGATGGCTATTAAAGATGGTGCAGTGACATGAGGCATGAAGTGGCAAGCAAGCTTTTATTTTGCTTCTGGTCTGAAGGTTATATTATTTGTCATACACTAATTCACAGTGCTAGTCTCTGCTGCCTTTTCGTTCTTGGGACTGGCTAAGCCGTTATATCATCTAAAAGAGCATGCTTTTTTCTGTAGCCTTTGAATAAAGACTGACATATCCAAGATTTCAAGCAGATTAAAAGTCTCCTGTTCTTCTTTACAATTTTTATGCAAATTAGAAACTCATGTGGTACTACCTTGGGCAGATACTTACCCTTTGGTAAGTACCTTTAGGATATTTTCTCTAACTTAGATAGTCATAAAATCAAAAGTGGGAAAAGTGCTGCTCCTCACTCACACATGCACTTTCCAGGGGCAGTGTGCATCTTGAAATTAATGTATTATTAAATATTGAATTTTTTTTTTTTTTTTTTGCCACAGGTCTGTATACTGCAAGTAGATTTTTAAGAAGTGAGATACCTGATGGCAGTTCTCCCTCCATAATTCATTTGGACATTCATAACTATTTTAATAATTAAACTTAGCAACATAATCTTGAAAAAACACTTGCCTACACTGTAGTTTATATTTGTGGTTGGAGATGGTGGGAGTGTGGAAGCTGTCCATGGGGCATCACTGGGACTTCCTGACCTACAGCTGTGGTAAAACAGCTTTGCTACATGTATATCATGGGAGGATCTTCACAGAATCACAGAACTTGAAGGGGTTGGAAGGGACCTCAAAAGATCATCGGGTCCAACACCCTGCCAAAGCAGGTTCCTTAGAGCAGGCTGCCCAGGTAGGCATCCAGACGGGCCTTGAATATCTCCAGAAAAGGAGACTCCACAACCTCCCTGGGTTCCAGTGCTCCGTCACCCTCACCGTGAAAAAATTCTTTCCCATGTTGGTGCAGAACTGCCTGTGCTCTGTCTTGTGGCCATTGCCCCTTGTCCTGTCCCCACAAACCATTGAAAAGAGGTTGGCCAAATCCCTCCATCTCCCACACCTCAGGTATTTAAATACATTGATGAGATCCCCTCTGTCTTTTCTCCAGGCTGAACAGCCCCAGGTCTCTCAGCCTTTCCTCATAAGGAAGATGCTCCAGGCCCCGTATCATCTTTGTGGGCCCCTGCTGGACTCTTTCCAGGAGATCCCTGTCTTTTTTTGTACCAGGGAGCCCAGAACTGGACACATTACTCCAGGTGAGGCCTGACCTGGGCAGAATAGATGGGGAGGATCACCTCCCTTGACCTGCTGGCCACACTCCTTTTAATGCACACCAGGATCCCCTTGGCCATCTTGGCCACAAGGGCACACTGCTGGCTCATGGTCAACCTGTTGTCCACCAGGACCCCCAGGTCCTTCTCAGAGCTCCTCTCCAGCAGGTCATCCCCCAGCCTGTACTGATACATGCATGTTGTTCCTTCCCAGGGAAGGAACTCTATTCCTGGGAAGGAACTTCCCTTCCCAGGGAAGGAACCCAGAGAAGACTCTACACTTCTTATTAAACCTCATTTGGTTTCTTTCTACCCATCCCTCTAGCCTGTCCAGGTCTCGCTGAATGGCAGCACAGCCTTCTGGCCTGTCAGCCACTCCTTCCAGCTCTGTGTCATCGGCGTACTTGCTGAGGGCAGACACTGTTTCTTCATCAAGGTCGTCAATGAAGATGTTGAACAAGACTGGACCCAGCACCGACCCCTGGGGAACACTGCTAGTCACAGACCTCCAGCCAGATTCTGCGCTGCCAATCACCACCCTCTGAGCTCGGCCAGTCAGCCAGTTCTCAACCCACCTTACTGTCCACTCCTCTATTCCACGCTTTCTCAGCTTTGCTAGTAGGATGTCATGGGAGACAGTATTGAAAGCCTTGCTAAAGTCAAGGTAGATGACATCCACTGCTCTACCCCCATCTACCCAGCTTGTGATGCCATCATAGAAGGCATCAAGGTTGGTTGAGCACGATTTCCCCTTGGTGAATCCATGCTGACTACTCCTAATCTACTTCTCTTCCAATTGCTTGGAGATGGCATCCAGAAAAGCTGTTCCAACACCTTTCCAGGGACAGAGGTGAGACTGACTGGCCTGTAGTTTCCCGGATTCTCCTTCTTGCCCTTCTTGAAGCCCAGAGTGACATTGGCTATCCTCCAATCTTCAGGCACCTCTCCTGTTCTCCAGGACCTTTCAAAGATGATAGAGAGCTGTTTGGCAATCACCTCTGCCAACTCCCTTAGCACACGTGGATGCATCCTATCAGGACACATGGATTTGTGTACTTTGAGCCCACTCAGATGCTCCCGAACCACTCCCTTGTCAACAAGGGTGGAAATCTCCAGTTCTCAGACTCTTTCTCCTCCCTCGAGGGTCGAGGAGTCCTGGGGGGGGTCCTTGAAGCCAAGACTGGAGCAAAGAAAGCATTCAGTATCTCTGCCTGTATCAGCATCTCCTGTCACCTGGACGCCCCCCAAATATCTAATGGGTGAATATCTTGCCAATGATATTCACAATTTCACTTCAAGTTAAAGCATTTCCCTATCTTCTGTGTCTTAAATTTAAAGTCAGAGAATGAACTTGGAAAAAAAAAATGAGGAGAAAGAGGCCTTAAGACAAGAAAGCAAGGTAAGAAGAACATACAATAAAGAAAGGCAAAGTGTCTTGTTAGGGTCTTTATTTTCTAGTTTCCTTTGTAATACCATATGGTATTATAATAAATATAAATAATAAATACCCCTGACAGGATCAATATATAAATGAAAAGGAGGAAGTTTTTCCCCATACAGACATTTGTCTAACTTTTTCACTCATCCAAGGGAATACTGGCATGTTTTCATGGAGAGGCTGAGTTTCTACATGCATTTACGTAAACATGTACAAGTAGGGCCTAGTGTTTTGGCAAGGAGACAGTCGTATCGCATTTTCTCTCATAATTATGTCCTTTCAGAAATATTAATGTATCTTGATCTTTTTCCGAACTTGACTAGTATTATTGCCGTGACTTTGAGAGTTCCCTTCATCGTTTTGTGGTGTTTTGTTTTGTTTTGTTTTGGTTTTTTGACATTTTTTGTTCAACAAGCAACATCTGAAATCTTAATAGAGAAGGAAAAGCAGATAGCACAAGCTATCATTTTGTGCAGTGAAACAGGTTACTGATCAAGGATCCTGTGTAAAGTAAAGATTGCTGCTGGCCTTTGGGATGAATGCCATTATAAAATATGTAAATATATTCCATGAGTGTTAATAGGATTGTCCTATTCCTCTGTACTCATCCACTCTTAAGTCCACAAACACTTTGCACTATTGTATTAACTACTGTAGTATAACAGCATACCCAATCTATATTCTATTTTTATTAATCATTTCATAAACTGAAAGTGATAAAAATTCTAAAGCCTCTATGAGAATGTCACCTTGCTGGACAATATTCTCATGTCCTGAGCTGTATTTGTGAGGAGGATGTTTTGAGGCATATAGTATGACTGACAAATATGTTACTGCATATATACCTTGAAGACTGGTAGGGCTGTAGAAGCAGATTGATCTCATTCACTATGAAGCTGGAAGAGAACTTCATCCTGACTCATAGCAGATAGGTTTGCAATGAGAAAAGGAGATAAGGAGACCTGGCTTATTTTTTTTTTCATGGAGAGGACTCATTAGAATTATTCCTGCAGAGTATTGGCCTCTTTGTGGCATTACACAGTCCAGCCTTCAGCTTTGAAACTTGTAGAGGGAGGACAAAGCAGAATCACAGAGGTAGTTGTATGAGAAGTTGATTTTACTCATGTATTCTTTGAAGGCTGTTAATCTTGATTTTTAAAAATGTAAGCTACTTTACGTTTATGGATTTGCTTGGCATTTTTGATATTATTCTAAATCTGCTCTACAATTCAGTAACAACTTTTATTGATTTCCAGTGAGTTTCTCAATTATGGCAAAAATCAGATCAAATGAAAAAGATAATTCAGATTTCTCCAACAATAAATACCAGCTACCATGGTCTATTCCATTCTTCTCCCCCTTTCCCTTAGGGACACAATTGCTAGAAGTTGGGCTTTGATATTGAATCATATCTTCATGATCTTGTTATATATAGTGACTGCATTACAGGAAGAACTCTAGTGTATAACTTCTAAGTTATTGAAGAATAAGCCTAAGAAGATAGAAACGTAGTTAAGCCAGCGTGGAATAAACACAAAGATACATAAGATGTTTTTTATTTTGATTTGAGTATGTGGCTATAATACTGCATTTATTCACAACATATTATTTTGTTACATTTAATCAACTTATTCTCTTTGAGTAACAGTTTTGATTCTCTGTCTCTGTGTTTCTCTGATACCCATCCATTAAGCAAACCTGTTATCAGTGTAGAGGAACAGGAGTGATTCAACTGAGGTTGAACTACCAGGGTTGAAAAGTGTCTTGCCAAATGAAAGGTGCAAGTGGACTATGTTTATCTCAAGTCTGTTTAATGTCAGCACACGGATTTTTAAATGTGAGGAATGTAACACAGAGGCAGTTGAGATCTGTTTTCATGGCTGTTTTGTGCCCTGTTTTTGTAGCATCCATGCTTTCAGTGAGAGCACATTTCTCTCCTAATATATCTATAAAAGTGTCATTTGTCCCCTGGCAGCAAAAGAGACCCTTCCTGTGAGGAAGAGCAAGTGAGGCACATAGAAGGTAATTATTATATCAGAGCCCATCAAACACCAGATATGTATTCTCTTGTTAAACAAAGCTCATCCCACTGTAGGTTGTTATGCTAATGAACCACTAACAGTGTTAGTGAGATCACTTTTCTACTCAGCTATCCATTCTGTTACTGTCCATATCATAACCTTGATTAGGTAGACTCAGTTTGGTTACTGCACAGGATTTTTCCCACTAGAAAGCTAATGGAAGCTCTAATCTGTCTTTCTATATTTAGCATCTTGACTAAAGTTTCTTCTGTAGTAAAAATAAACGTTAGAAATAATTCAAGTCATATCCACTGTGAAGGAAGAGATGATGTAGCCCAGTTTCTCATCATTTCATTAAGTAAATTTCACATTACTATCCATTCCCTGCAGGTGAATAAAAGAAAAGTGGAACAATTAAAAATGTGGGTGATCGTAATTTGGAACTTGTTTCCTTTTCTACCCATTTAAGTATGTCACTTTCCCTTTAGCTCTCATCATCTCTGATTTACTTAATTACTGCACCATTAGTATCCATTCTTTTCAGTTTCAAAATCTTCCTTGCTAAATTTTTAATGGCATTTCTTTACGAACACAATTTTCCATGTCCTTCAGAATTACCGCATTAAATTGTTGTCAGTAATGATCAGATCAGGAGCACAGTGACCTGCTTGCTACTTTTATTATACTTGCTATGGCAACTGCTACTGATGTTTAAGATGCACATTAATTTCTATGACTACTTGTCTTTTCCAAACTGCCACTTGGCTATATGACCAAGAAGACCATAATGTGAGGTGTATGGTTACCAAACTGCTTTGTGTTCTCCTTGAAAAAAGGTGGTTCTTCCCAAATACTATTTCTTTCCTATACTGCTTGGGGCAGGAAGGGGGTGTTTTTGCCAAAGCTGAATCCCAAGAGAAAAACAGCAAAACGCTGCTTGTGTTTTGCTAATGGAGAGAACGGGTTAGAAAAGTGCTACTCTGCCATGAATGAGTAACACTGGAAAACTCCTGTTAGAAGCCAAGAAACATCTGTTCTGTCCTTACGAATGTTCTGCAGAGGAGCAAATCTCGTTAAACTCTGGAAAAATTAAATTGCAATGTACAATATCTGTCTGTGCCCCATAAGAACTAATTGCTGAACTCATTTGCACCCATCCTGACCACCACAGGCTCCTCTGTGTGGTATTTGCCCAGCTCTCCTTGTTGAAGTGCAGGTTATGAGTTAGGCCTCGCTGGGCTTCCTTCCATGTAGCAGTTTTACTCCAAGGATGAATTTGTACATCTCTTTGTGTTTGCTGTCTATTTAGTTTACATGGAAAATACATGGAAAAGAATCACAAGAGAGGATTCTGTGCCCCTGTTTTGTTTAAACTAATATTGAGAAGAAAACAAAAACAAAACAAAAAACCACCACCACCACAAATCTGATCTATCCTGAAGTTATGACTTTGCTACTATTGTCATTTTTTGAGTAGTGGCATGCTAGGAAAGGCCAAATTTGAGCTACTGTTAAGTAATGTATCTCCAACTGCAGAAGAGCTGTCCTATGTGGCAACAAGTAAAGAATGGGGCAACTAAAACATGCTCTCAGGTCCTGTTTGTGCTTTGGCATGATCTATGGCACACATAACTACTCTAACACCATCTTGGTGTTGCTGACTTGGCCAGATGCCATATTAAAAGTGTAGAATACTACCTCCGACCACATTTATTGTGAGGAAGGAGTAAAATTCCCAATTACAATAATAAAAAGTGAAAGGTCCCCAAGAACTGACAGCATATTGCACTGAGGCAGGCATAAACTGCAGTCTGGTACCGCAGCCTTGTGACAAAGACTGTAACAAGAAGAAACAACACTACACTGGTTCATCTCTGTAACATAATTGTTTTTCTGACTGTAATGAGAATGGGAAATGATGCTAATTTAACCCATTCTTTCTTCTGAAGTATTAATACTAATTCTCTTCAGATGCTTCTCTCTGCTGCTGCCAATGCCAATCTTCTGTGGTGCTGAAAGGGCTCCTGGAAGCACGAACACCTACTTACAGCATAGTTTGTATTTAGTGCTCTGCCAACCTCTTTTAGTGCTCTGTCAACCAGTGCAAGTGACAGATATGTTAGCATTTTTTATTTTTTTTTTTTCCTGTCAGGCTGAACAGCAGGCTACCTTCATTCATTGAATATGTCAAGTAAAATTCACTGAGAGCTCTTTTTCCTGATACAGACTCTATCTACACGTCTCCCATGAGCAGATTCTTATGCAGTCCTTCCTGCACATTAGCATGGTGCAAAGACAGATATTCTCGTATTGTCTTTATAAGCACTGATTCGCACCTTTTATTTCAAGCTATTTTTAAAGCAAGCTTACAAAGGAAAAAGGAGATGAGCTAATGTATTGTACTTTTTTTTTTTTTTTTTTTTTTAAGAAACATTTTTTTTTGTGAACAGAACCTGGTCTTAAAAAATAATTCTTTCTATGTATTAGTGCTTTATGTTTCCTAATTGCTTCTCGCTGCCAGTTACAACCAGTTTCCTCCAGTTTTCTCATTATTCCTTGATAATCTCCTTCTTGCAGGAAGCCTATCTCCCTTTAGCATTCCCAGTTTATTTGACCGGACAAATTGCTGTGGTTCGCTCAGAGTACGTGTGCTGATTTGCTGGCTGTTATCTCTGAGAATAGGAAAAGATCTTTCCTCAGCTGAGAGAGTAATTTGGATTTCTTTTCAATAGTCTACAGTTTTCCTGATATTTGCAGGAGTTTCACACCTCTGAAAGCCATGCCTTTTTAAAAGTGACCATGAAGTTCAAAGGTTATTAAGGTAAACAGCCATATAAATGGGCTGCATAGATGTCACTTAATCAGGAATCTGGAGAAAATGTGACCCCAAATGAAATTTAGGCTGGAGAGAATAATGTTAATCTGAGATTTTTTTTATTGTTCTGAAAATCAAATCAGTCTTAAAATTGCATGTGGATGTGGGTTTTTGTTTTTTGTTTGTTTGTTTGTTTGTTGTTGTTGTTTTAGTTTTTCAGTGTTGAGGTTACATGTAAAATATTTTGTTGATGAAAGAGTTGTAGAACCTATTCTGAGTGAAGAACAATGAAGAGTTTTCACCTTGCCTGTATTTATGAATATTAACCTAGTGGATCTTCAATACCTCCATGAGAAACATGCATAATGATGCATTTCCTTGGTACAAGGAAAAGAAACCAAAAAGAAATTTAGGGGATCACTTTTGGAGAAAGGATTAAAATCCCATCCTCTGAGTCTGTCTCAACCAGTGCTTTGACCACTACACCATGAGGGACCACAGGTGTGTGTTTTTTGTGTAAAGATCAAAAAAGAAAACAATCCTTCTGTGAGCTTGCTAAAGATGTCAGTGGAAGATGGTATGGAATATTACTTTCTCCACTGGTGAATCATTATACAACCAATCTGTTTTACCCTAACAGGGTTCTGTCATCTGATGTCTCATAGAATATATGAGAATATATAGAGAATATTGATCTGCTGCCCTAGCCATGAGCTGGCTTTTGCTCTCTGCTTGTTTCTAAGATGTTTCCTTGGTTTTCTGTTCTCTTCCTGTCCATTGTTTTCTCTGAGATGTAATTCCATCAACTCCGATTCCTGCAAACCCTTTTAAAACTTCTTTTGTATATGCTTTATTACATTTTTTTTATTATTATTCCTATCAGTATTAGTCAGGTCAAAGGAGCATTTTTGCAATAGCTTATCTATTAACTTTTGAATCTACTTTTCAGAAATGTGGCATATAATGTATAGAGTTTTGGCAATGAAGTAGTATGCAAATCCTTCACTGTATTAAAACTTTGTACTGACGGGTTTTATATAGCTAATTGCCTAGGTGCAAAAGAAATACCGATTTCAGGGGAACACAGCATAGTTCAGTGCAGAGAAATTGAAAACCTTCACCTTTATGACTTCCTGAAAACCAAAGCAAAAAGATTCACAGTACCAGAGATTAATGCAGGAAACAGACACTGGTGCTACTTAACCTTCTTCCAAAGCAGTTGGTGGATTCAATTTCCAATAGGAACTGATAGGTGAACCCATACAAGAAGGGCATGACTCAAAATAAATGTTTGCAACTAGATAAACCAACTAGCAGTGCACCTCAATCCCATTAGCTCTTGATGGCACTCAGGGCCCTTTCAAAAAAAAAAAAAAGTATATTGCCACAAAATATTATCAAATGGAACAGATCTTTTTATTACATGGAAAAGATGAAGTAACCTTCTAAATATAAGGTGTTCAAAAAAAAAATTGAAGTTCATAGAGTGAAAAGTTATGAGCTTGGGTTTTTATAAGATTTGAAAGGTCAGGAGGGTAAGCAGATGGTTAGCTGTAGAATTTATTGTGCTTTTAGCAATTGTTTTGATGTTCCAGGTGAAACCTTGCAAGCTGATGAGACTGTAAAATTCTACGACCCCACATTAGAGCGAGGATTATGTTCATAATATGCATGTGATTTTAGAGATCAATCTATCACCCGTTTATCATCTGCCAAAATCTCACAGGATTCAGTGTGATTAATATCCTGAAGTACAATTTTTACTATTCTGTAACAGTGAATCCTTTTTTCTGTCCATTTTGTATTTATTTCCTTTATGAAAATAACACAAGCTTATGATAATGAAGTGATATCCTATTAACGACAAATGCCTTTCCAGCAACCTTTCTGTACTCAAAAATTATGTCATTTTATAAGGCATGTAAAATATATACATGTATTCAGAGATGATTATTGCTCACACTTATTCATATATGACAAGCTGTGCTCAATAGATCCAGCATTATCAGGGTCTCTGTGCAGTACCTTGTGAGAAGGTTAATGACATCAGTACAGAAGTGTCAGAAAAGGGCTCTGAGTTTGCCAGCACCTCCACAGCAGACAACAGCAGTAATACCAAGACTGTTATTTTTGTTCTTCCAGTAGCCCAGTAAACATAACAATTCCCTCTCTGTATCAGTGTTGCATTCCAGTGGGTGATGCTTCATGTTTCCAGGAGTATTTGTTCACTGAGTAAAAAGATATCCAGATATGTAGACAGCATCTGAGATTATGCACTGGAATTAAGCTGCTGTCCTGGGCTTGCAACGATAGCTTGAATTCAGGTCAACACAAAATTACAGTGAATTTGACTGTAAAGCTCTTATGGCAGGTCCACCTTGTTATTCTAAATTCAACATATGAAATTCAAGACCACGTATGTGACTCCTGGCTCACAACTGAAGTTTCTACCTCAGTGTTAATGATGAAATGCTGGTAGAAATTTCCTGGTGTCTCATAGGAATTAAAAATCATACATGCTTTGTTTGTTTGTTTGTTTGTTTTGAAGATCTTTCTAAACATTTTTTCAAAGATGACAGGCCCTCTGTGTTTGAATATCCCATGCTAATAAAGACAAGGTATGGGGTAAATTCCAGTGGCTTCCAATTAAGCTCTCCATTGCATCTGGGAGAAGACTGACCAGGCACAACAGATGGGTCAAACGGGGATGACCATCAATATTTTGTTAAACCCTAAGTTGGTAAAGAAAGGATAAAAGCTGTTTTTTTCCTACGTGAAGGAAGAGGTGTATATGCTACACATGCAGGAGGTCATTTTACAAGTCTGTGTATGTGCATCTGTAGAGAAGACTTATTACCCTCTTTATAAATTCAGCCAACTTCTTGATTCAATTCTTTCTTTGTCAGGATGAGTTTTAATTGTTCAAAAAGCAACAAATTCTGATTGTGGTAACACAATAGGTAACTTTTGTCATTCTAGACTGATCATTAACTCATGTCCTAGAAAGATTTCTGGTGTTGAGTGGTGGTAGAGGAAGGAGTGTAGGGCTCATGGGAGGCTGATGTTCTAAAACTCCACAGTCTGATTTTCAAAAGCTTGAATCTCTATTCCTGCTGAAATAAAGCACAGCAGCTGTAATTAAATAGATTTCTATCAGGCAGAAAGGAAGGCAAATGGAAATGATAAGAGCAATGACTGCAAAATTTGTTCAGATGAAATCTTCTACATCTATGTAGATGTAGCACTTTTACAATGGAAGATGCTATTTGTCATGATTTGAGCATTGACCATTGTGCTGGCGTTTGTGTAGGTAGGACCCCATTACGTTTTAATGCATAGTGATTTGAAGTGTGTTGCCTAAGGTGGATTATCAATAATAATTAACTTTTCTTCATTTCATTGTTGCTGTATGCACAGTTTGAAGTCATATTGAGTCCAAGAATTGTTAGTGAGTTACCCTCAGAATCTGAAACGGTTGAAGTAATTCCACCCAAGCTCCCCCACACTCCCACCCTTAGTTCAGCACCTCTGTGTTCACTGGAGTTGGTGTTTAGTTTCTTCTGCACAAAAATGAGTGGTTAACTAAATGCTAATTAAAAGCAGCATGTCAGTTTATTGTGCACAGTAGGAGCAGTCACAAAAGAACATGAACCTGAATTAACTTTTTTTTTTATTTGCTCAGCAGACTCCATGAGATCTGAAGAAAAAACCTATTAGGATTTTTCAAATGAAAATTTCATTGGGCTTAAGAAGCCCGTGATCCTATGAAATATTCTGTTAGAGCCTCCAAATTCCAATGCAGTAGCTCCTCAGCCTGTCAGATCAGTATGCCACAGCTTCTGAAACCTGAAAGCTGCAAGACGTCTTGGGCTCCCATTAGTCATGGGACCATTTCTTAGATATGGACCTGGTCCTGTGAGGTTTGTTGATGTTTTGGGACCTGAAGGCATTCAGCAGCTCACAGAGGTTATCAGTATCCATAATGGTTAGTCCCTACAGGCCTGATCAGAAGTCTGTTGCATTCAATGAGGTTTTGCATTTCACTTCAATGGACTTTAGGTTAAGCCTTAAGATATGGGATAAAAGCAGATAATGAGGGCAGAATGAAAGGCAGACCAGAGGAAGAATATGAAGAGAACTGAAGCATGAGGAGAAGAAGCTTGGAGAACTGGAGAAGCTCACCTCACAGATGCAGTAAAACTCAGTTGATTTATCATCTTTGGCTACCTCATAACACTTGTGGGTGCCAAACCTACAATTAAAGCAAATAAAAATCATTTTATTGTTGGCAACATTCAAAAATAAATCTGTACAAACCAAGGGCAGACCTTCATTGGTGCAGTGGAGCTCTACCCATTTACACCAGCAGGAAGTAGGGATACATAGAGTTATATAGATCCATTTTTGAATGCTCCCAGCAGCAGAGGAGAGGGAGAATTTTCCTGTGCTTTTAAGTACAAAATAGCTGTTTCCTTTAGCTCTTCTATTGTGCATGTTTGGGTTGATCTACCATGTATATGGTTTTCTTGAACCTTCCCACATTGTCGATCATCCCCATCACTATCTCATACTTAGTGCCCCTCCTTTGCTGTTCATGTGGCTCAGGTGGTGTGGCCACCATCCATGGCTGGATGACCACCTCCCAGATTATGAGAAATTTTATGTCCAGACACACCAGCTGAGATCCAGCATACTACCAGAGGGGAAGTTTTTCAGCTACCTTCTCTTTACTCCTTTAACCTCCCTTTGGCACTGCTTAATGTATGAGGTATCAGTATGATATGGTAGAAGAGCCTTTGCTTTGAAGGACACATTGAGTAACTTAAGTTATGCAAAAGATAGAGTAATAACTTATGTGAGCAGTAAGGATTTTACTATAAGATCTTTAAGCAACCCAATACTGTTAGACAACCCCAAGAGATGCATTTTTCTATGAGTCTAATCTAGTTACATCTCATTATAAATGTGCCGTCCTTCTAGTTGTACAGAGGATATAGGGCAGAAATCAAAAGTTTGAAGTCAGTTTTGGCTCAAGCCGAGTTCATAACACACCCTATTTGTTACAGTCCCAAGAGTGCTGTAAGCTGCAGTACCCTGTAACAACCAATCCCCTCCAGAAGGCTAGAAAGAACACCGTCACCACAACATAAGGGATTCAGGTACTTTCTCTCCACCCCCTTGTAGAGTTACAGTACAACTACAAATGTGGTGCCAGGACATGGCAGAGCGTAAATGGAGGTCTGATGAACAGAAGTAGAAAATATTCAAGCATGATGCATTACTGCCCATCCTTATCTTACCTTCCTGTTATGTCACACTATACCAGTATTTTGTCAGATCATTTGGCTTTCCTTTTCCAGTCTGTTGCTTTCCACTAGCTCTTAATTTCATCTGGCTAAGAAGCAAAAATCATGTAATGAGACAAAGATATCTTCAGATTTGCCAGTATCATGAAGTACTTGTAAGCTTTTGATGATCTAACAATATAAATCTAAGATTTGAATTGTTTCAGATACACTTCAGTTGTTTTCTTATAAAGCCTTAAAGAAGTTACCAGGTTTTCATGCTTTGCTCAAAGCTCCTAAGAAGGATAAAGATCTCCAATACTGCCAGCAATGGAGTTATTCCCTTAGCTCCAGACTCATTCTTCCAGCTTCAGTGACTCTGTGAATGGGATCATCTTCTAAAAGCTGCTGATCAAGTTTCTTTAGTCCTGAAGACCTTTAGTGTTCAATACTCCCCTCATTTTTCTAGCAAAATTAGGGATCCCATGATACTGCCATATCCTCTTCTATCTGATCTCTTCTCTAGCGAAGTACTTTAACATACTAAGAATGCAATTGTTACACTCCATTAAATCACTGACTTGGTTTGTTCCTCAGTATCTTAGGCTGTGTGCTGTTACTGAATGCATAAAGTATTGTTCATTGAATCCTTACTGGTCATCTGTGGAATTTTCACATGCTAAAGAATCTCTCTAATTTCGAGAACAGCTGTTGTAGCAGGTTGAAAAATCAATGGGCTCTTTCCATCAGATAGCACAAATCCCTTCATGATACCTGTAGTTTCTCATTGAATGCCAACAATTTATAATGATTTAGGACCACAGGAATAGAAATGAGCTTAACCACAAGTCTGTGACAGAGATTTGAAAAAGACATGTTGTGAACTTTTACTCTGAAATCATCAATCTCTTTGAACTATAGGAGGTTCCCAATTACCTATCACTACTTATTTACTTTCTTGTTAGATGGTCCTGGCAAGTACAGCAACAGAGGTTCGGACTTTATTGTATGATTATGCTGAGCTTTCTGGGAGATTCCAGTTATTGAGGGGACTAATTTCCTAACTACTTATAAAATCCATTAAAATCTGTTTCTTTAATATACATGTTATGCAGTCACAAATATGGATCCTGAGGAAGTTAACACAGTCATTCATCATACAATGAGCTTTAGGAAATAAGCTCACTGTGTACATTGGATCATGTTCCCCATTGCTATCAGAGTCTCTTCAGCCTGTGGGTACCAGGCCCCTTATTTCCACTGAATTGTTTTTCTCACCGGAGCTGTACAGGAGCCTCTGTGCAAGTTCCAGATCCCAGGTGGGACTGAGATGTCTGAATTGGTTTCAGCTCAGTGGAAACGGAGTGTGAAAGCATGAAGTAAGCCCATGTTGTTGTTCACATACAATGATTTCCTGTACTTGATACAGAGAATATGAGCAACTGATGGGTTATTTTTGTGGTATACTTTCTATTATGAAGCATAAAATGTCCTAGAATTCTAAAAGATGTTAAACTAGTGCAGTCATTTAAAGTGTTATTGATGCTTAATAGGAGCATATGTAGTCAAATTAATGGAAATGTGGTAGTGGTATTGTAACACTCAGCAACAGTTCATTTTCCCTGCATGTTCAGAGTACATGTGATTTATTTACTAGACTAAAATCAGGCAGATTGTTGTCATTCTGTGATTACTCATGCACCCTAGGTATGGATGACCAAGTATAGATTAGATAACCAGAAATGTGCCAGGATCACTGAGAAAACACAAATTGGACTGTGATATGCAAATTTCAAACTGTTTTCTTTCAGACCTAACTGAAGATTTATTTGTCCATCTCTGCACTAACACCTACTTAAATGCTTTATCAAATATTATAATAAATATCTCAAATGTAATAAATATTGAACTTCTTAAATCTCCCCAGAACCTCTTTAGTACAAGGTACAGGAACTGCACTAGAGTTACAACCTGAAGATTTCTCTGTGTATTATGACTTCTTGAGCTTTCTGCATCATTATTTATAACACAGTCTGACTTAGAAATACCACCAGGATTTGTATTAAAGTATTAATGGATATAAAGTACATCTAATATTGATGATAAAGGGTTTTTTATTGTTCGAAAAAAAATTACTTGAGGCTACGCTTTGGGCTTTTTTTCCCCTCTTGTTGAAAGAATGCACCTCAGAGCCCTTCTGAATCTGTCCTGACAAAAGAGGCTGCAAGTACAAAACAGAAAAAACATCAAAGATCATCCTAGATTAAAAGATCTACGTTAAAATTAGTAACACTTCCCCATAAGTACAGCGTATAACTAGCAGCACATCTGGAGAGTGCAAAGGGGTTTTAGAGACTGTCTGATCATATCTTGAATAGTCTGATTGATGCTACTTGCAGACACGATGTCGAGGGCTATGAAAGAAGTAATTGCAGAGTTTCTATTTGTCACAATATTCCTTGATGGGATTTCTGATGCTAGTAATTTGTCACAGCAGTTCATTGTCTTGCCGGATGTCAAGCAGAATGGAGATGCCAGAGAGCTGATGATTTGCTTTAAGAATGTCAGTGTCAGGACAGTGGGAACAGATTGATAGTGAGTATTGGGGTGGCTGTGGAAGGGCTCGGTGTTTTAGGAGAGGATTGGTGCCTGTTGCCATTTCTGTATATGCTTCAATACCTGCATTCAAACTCCTGTTCTCCCTGAGATCTCACCTGAAATTGTATTTGATGCTGCACTGTCTAGCAACCCATGTATGTTTTGAACCTGAACCTACCCAAAATTTATTATGCAGCAGGTCCGTTTGGGATTTACAGCATACCACAGCATTTTCCGCACAGGTTACAAATTGTGGGGAAAGACAACTCTCACTGAGACACTTTTCCATGCCGCTGTACCACAGCAGAGATTCCTACTGCAGGCTGGTGACTTCCTATCAAGGAATAAAAGAAGTGTAATTACAGGCTGGTTTTCCTTTGGTTGCAGAGGGATGACCTTGGCAGTGGGAGCACTGAGCTTACCCTTGGAGTGCCTAGGGCAGGCCTTACCTCGGCTACCCAACACTTCTATGATTTCTTACTCCTTGGTCTTTCCCTTCCCTGGGAAAGGATGCAGTGGGGACAATAACAGTTACTTTCCCTCACTGACTTTGTAATCCATTTACATGAAGAATATTTTAAGATATAGGCAAGTCCTTCCCATACAAACGTATTGCATGGTATAGAGGGATCTTAAAGTTGATAGAGGTTTGTGGGGATTCATTTATACAAATAATAATAAGTCATATTCCTGCATCAGTGATGTTCTACATGGGTTTCACATTTAAAAATATAAAGGAAAAACTATAAATGTAACTAGAATTGGAACCCTGGCATTTCTCAGAAGCTCTTCTGTTAAGTCTGTTCTATCATTTTTCTTCAACAGTTTGTGCATAAATAAATAAATGATAAGAAGGATAGGAAGGGTCGCTGATCTCCTCTGAAGAAAGGTAGCTATGCCTTTTGTCATATCAGAGCATGGAAAAATAACCCAATGATTAGATATGTCATTGATGGCAAGTTCCAAGAATAAGCTGCTATAATCGCTCCCCCCCCCCCCCCCCCCAAAAAAAAAAAAAAAGATGTACAGAGAAAGCTGACTGTCAAAACACATCTTGGTAAAGTGCCCATGAAAGCTCAGGGAATGTAAATAAAGGCAGAAAGGAAATAATGAAAGGGTAAAAGATTGGTCCAAGAAGATCACATTGCAAGTTGAACAGTGTTGTGGCCTCTCCCTGGGATATTCGGTGGCTGCCATAGTATAGCCATCAAGCAGGCACATAAACAGAAGAGACCACAAAAACAAGGAAGTGGGATGTGGAGACAAAGTTTAAACCCCCATTCTGTGCCAATTTGTTTCAGACCATACAAATAAAAATACAGAATGAATGAGAATCTGGCCTAGAATACATGTCCTTGTTGTCCTGACTGTTTCAGTATACCGTATATAACGTGGATGCTTTTATTCTTATGGACGCATATTGTTATTCTCAGGCTGTGCATTAGTCTCCACAGAGCCATACAGCCCACGTGCTGGGCCTGGCTGAGCACTGACTGAGCAAATGCACTTTCTCTGCCACTACAGCCACTGGTACTGCACAGAGGCTCAGGCATATGGCCACAAGGGAGCACCTAGTTCAATCTATAGGATGAACCTGCAGGTGCCGTATCATGGTGTGTTAATACATAAGGCGAGATAGTGTGTGTTGCTACTATGCATAGGCAAGAAGAGGTCACTGGAGGAGGATGTTGTATTGGCCAAACAAATAGGGTTTTGAGTGAAGCTTGTGGAAGAAGAAATTGGATGAGAAGGGAGAGCAAAGCAAACTAAACACCACTGCAGAGACACACACACACAAAAAAAAAAAATGTGGGAAAGCAAGGGAGAAAAAAAAGGAGGCATGTGGTGGGAAATTACTGACTGGGGAGTGTGTCACGAGGTGTTACAGGAAGGCAGAATAGAGATCAGAGTGAACATGGGAAGGAAAAATACCAAGGCAGCAATAGTGAATAGGATATCCTGAACAAGGTTGGTATAACAATATTCAATGACTAAATTATTTAATTGCTTTATGTGTTTTATCAGGATATAGTAATTAATCTGTCAAATGCATTTTTAGTAGGATCTGGTCAGCTCTTAGGATGTATAGAAATACAAATGGATAAATACATCAGAAAAGTGGGGAGTGACAATTTAAAAACATACCAGGGTACTATTTCTTTCTACTGTTTGTGCAGCTTAAAGTAATAATTTCTGAAAATACACTTATCAGTCATTAACTAGAAAGCTGAATAATAACATTACATGCTTATTTACATGCTTTATAGTTCAAGAAGGGTAGTCAGATTTTTAGATTGGCTAGAAGTATAAGACGTGTCCTCTTTTCTAGTGCTGTGTATGCAGGTCTCTTTGGCATGATTATCTGTATAAGAAAGGCACAGACCTGGGAGTACCTGTTATGTCCCCATGGATCTAAGACATGAGTGTTATGGACGCCATCAGTTCATTCAAAATGAACTGGTAAGTCTTAAAATAAATTTCAGAGATGAAGACAGTGTTGTTAATTACTTTTGTTAATTTCTTTTTCTAAAGCTGACTCTTTAAGGAGGTATTAAATACTTGTATGTAACAACAAATAATGTTTCTGGGCTTGCCTTCTCTGTCAGAGATAATTAACTCAGGAAGAAAGGTGAAATCTCTTTTGTGTGTTTTCATATTGCAACTCCTCACTACTCCAAGCTCTCCACATGCCCTGAATGATATCAGGAGTCTTTGCCCAAATGCCTTTTGGAGTGTTGTAGCAGGCAGATAAAGCGGTTAATGATGTCACTATAATGGATCATTATTTTTTAGTGCCAAGCTCTTAGCAATTTTATATTTTCTGTCTTTCACACCTGGAATCTATAGGTTAAAAGTGAGTTTGGGCATATGCAGAAGGTGAGGGAAAGTTTCAAGACAGACCGTCACATACTGTAGCGCCATGTCACCAGACAGTGATAAAGCCAGATAGTCTTGTCTATAAATCATGCTGAAGCTTGGCACAATTCACCTCTGCCTTGAACAACTTGAGAGTGGTTAGGTTTTCCTATTAGAAACAGAACCAAAATGTATTTATCAGAAACATCTGGAGTCTGGGAGAAGTATGTGTGTCTCATCAGGTGGATGGCTTTGAAGCTTGTGCTGGTGAGGTGATGTTAAATAACACGTGAGCTGACGTGGAAGATGATTTGGTGCTGTGAGCAGGGGGGCTCTTGGTGGCAGCGGCAGAAGACTGGACAAGCTGACCACAGTGGGACCGTGCCTCAATAGATGAGACTCTGAAAGGAAATGGTTTTTGTCTTGGGCCCTACAAGTAGATGAGGGCTATCAAGTCATATGTGCTCAAACGTGGCTACATGAGTATGAGAGTTCGTAGCAACTGCAAGTTCTTCTTTAGCTTTTATTTGCTTCAGATACTCATTTCCTTTTTGCCTAATGATGTGTTTGCCACATGAAATGCAAGTTGACCAGTGGTTTGAGCTGTCAACTAATTACTAAAGATTAAGTCTTAGACTACAATACTGCTGCATGATCGTTTCCCTTAAACACAATCTTCCACATTCAAAAAAAAATGCCTCTGTTTGTTTGGTTAATGACTGTATTTCATCTTGAACAGTGATACATTGATTTTCATTTGAGGTGAGCTTCCAGGTTGCCATTTAGAAAGATGTGTTTTGACGAGGCTCCGTTAGGCTTCTTTGTATTCTTGCTTGTCCTTCAGCTGGGAGAGCAGGCAGCTGTATTCCCAAGTACAGGCCACCAGAACCATCTCATTCAGCCCCAGTTCCTTTATTCCACTTTCTGTTGGTGTGGTCCCGCAGTATCATTAGTTTATTCATAGGCTAGTATGAGGTGCTTTACCCAGTGCTCACAGATTTTTTCCCTATTAACTCCCTCTCTAGGCTTTAGCAACTACACTAAAGGCTACAGAAATATTGTGCTACCTGTGACTGACAGTTTCTGCAGAGTTTCTGCTTTCCAATAGGGAACGCATTAATTTGCACATTGCTCCTTTGGTTACCATTGTTAAAGATTATCAACTTTTCCAAAGGCTTGGTGAAGGGAGAAAGAGGGGTGTGTGTATTCTTTCTTTTTATTTTTCTTTTTTTTTTTTTTTTTTTAATATTAATTACATTTATCCTGTTTACGTCATCATATATGAAATAAGCAAGGCCAGCCTTCCATTTGGTACTACGTTAGTTATTTACCCTGGAAAATGACTGAAGGCAGAAACTAATCAAGAAATAATGTAGCAGTAATATGGAAGTTATTTATTTTTTTTTATCAGACCTTTGTGCAATTGTACTTTCATGAATTCTGAGTTTTTCATGAGTATGTGAATGCAAATCAGACGACCTATTTCTTTACATGCAAAACTTAGAAAAGATATTTTCCATAAAATGTCTGCTAAAGGCAGTGAAGTATAATCTTGAGTTTTCCGTATTTCTGAGGAATCTAGTGTGAGTACGACTGATGTTAAGATATCAGGACTATACTCCTTTGTTGTTTCCATAATTACCTTTTTTTTTTTTTTTAATAAGTTACATACCGTAACTATGGAGATGCTTTTCTGAAGCTTGTATAAGGTGCAGGAACCAGCAAAATATCAGGTAAATGTTTATGTTAAATGATGTTTGGGGCATATAGAGTTTTACTGATTTCTTTTTAGAATCCATAAAATATGCAGTGACTTCAGACAGACCGATAATTTAATATTCCAGTCTGTCTTACATTAGATTTCTCTTTTGTCCTATGTTCAAAAATGTTGTATAAAATTGCAACTTAATGCCCTGAGTGAACAGTGGAAGATTTAGGTGAGGAAGTACTGTTCTTTTTCTTCTTGTTGTTTTTGTTTTAATAATGCCCTTGAAAACAAAGTATTATGATTACTTTCCAGTACACACACACACATTTAAACAGCTTATATTAGCTTGCTGGGTAAGTGAGTAACTTGACTATCTTAGAGAAACACTTTAGGCAAGTAAGACAGTCCCTTGGAGAAAATAGTAAGAAAAAACTAAGGTTATAGACAATGAGAAAAACAGAGATGAGTGTATCTGACAGTTCATAGTACAAGTGAATAATTTCAGTAAAACTTGACAGAGACTGAAAGAGCAAAAAATCAAGCCTAAGTTATACAGAATGAATGTTATTTATCCTAGTGCAATAATTTCAGCTCTTGATTACTGTTGGCATTCAAGATATAGATAAAGTTCAGCTATAGAAAAGCATTACAACATACCCTTTTTTAGATGGAAGTCTGATAAAGGGGCCTTGCTAAGGAAGAACAGCTACTAAATACTTTGAAAAATAAAGTACTGAAGTAAATTTTGAGTTCTCATTAGAGAGTGTTTTACAGAGAAAAGGATCTAATTCAGAAAGGACAGATCTATGAAGAGTTGAAAATAGCAACTCTAATTAAATTGCAGTGATTTTAGCAGGCAGGGGATGACAGAAGCATCTCTTTGAAAATCATTCTTATCAGGCTTGGACCCTTAGCCAATAAAGGAGAAGAAAATGGGAAGTATTAAGCAGGACATGAAGCTCTTACAGTAAACTACAAGTAACAAGAAAAGATATCCTTCCAGAAAGAGAGGGCCAAAACAGTTTGTTTTTTTGACAGAGGCTAAACAGCTCACCCTTGGCAGAGAGTAAATGTGTCTTGCGGCATTAGCTGGACGCCACCAGCAGCACCATGCTTTAGTAGGAGCTGTGGGAGTCCACAGACAATGTTCCAGTGAATTCCCAAATATCCTCAGGATTACAGCCAGCTGAATGTGTGATTAAGGTGACTTGCCAATTGGTTTGCAAGGGGTTTGTTCACCAGATACAAACACTCCCTGACACAGACATGGGACTGGACCAAACTGCTCCATGTCCCTCACCGTGCCCAAAAGAGCATCCCCTCATTTTGGCATCTTTCCCTCTACTGAGTGTTAGAAACCATTGCTTGCTATTGAGTGCGGTATTGAATGTGCCATGTATTATATTGTGCAAATGGTTTTCACATCTGCTTTTCTGCCGCTCTTAGACCAGACTATGTGACCAATAAATTCACAGGCTGTCAGACTTGCCAGTGGACGACTGATACATTACTGAGATTATATAGATGTGGTTGAAAAATGTGGGTGAAGATGACCTGCAGAAGATCTGAAGGGAAAGCATTTCCTTTCTCAGTGAGGTGATAAAAGTTATGAAAGGTCATTCAGAAAAGATATGGTCAGGAATATGATGGTCTACTGTCAAATGGAAAATTGAAAAGTGAGAATGTGAATGGTTGTTTTTTAATAAATAAGAGTATGTGGCTTACAAACGATGAACTAGTAATCAGTCTTGGCAGAGAAACACAAAAATTTGATATTGGCTTTAGCAAAATGCTGAACAGAACAAGTCCCAGTTTTCTTGTGCACGTCCTAGAGCTGTGTGCTGTGAATGGGGTGTGGGATAACAGTGCATTGCTGTTTCTTGTGGCTCAGAGAAATTGGAGAGGTGTTTGGTGCTACAGTCCACTGTCTCTCACACACAGACCTGATTTGTGTCATTTACTATATGCATTTTGCATTAATAGTCCTCTAATTGTTCATGCTTGGGGCAAGGACTGTCGTGGTACTCATAGGTACTGCTACAGAGCAAATAAATCACTGAAATTGTCTTTGCTCCATATTCCACACATTTTAAATATATTTTGCCTCCAGTCCCTAATTTTGGCAGATACTTTTTTCATTATTTTAGGTTGATTACATTAGGGATTTGGTAGTGATTTGAAATGGTCAACAGTTGTGAGTACCTTCTTATATGAAAAATTACATTTTGGAACTTAATTAGCATCATAATGTGATATATATTTAAATTAACGTCTACCTTCTTAAAGAGGTGTCTTGGGGTGGGGGTGGGGGGGGATTTTTTCTGAAATTAGACCTGAAAATGAAATGAATGACTAAAATAAGGGACAAGTAAGAAGTTATTGCTAGGTTGATTTTTTTTTTTTTTTTTCCAGAAGTTCCTCTGGGCTGTATCCCAAATTGTTTCAGTCTCATTTGAAAGGACATGTAAATTGAAAAATGACAGTGTTTGCTTTATTTATTTTATTATTTTAGGAGGTCAATGTTTTGGTCTTGGCTTTGGCAATACTTTCCTGAATGATAGTGGGTAAAAGCAAGTACCTGTCCAAAGTGGCAGAGCTGCCCCTGCTGTCATCTGGTAGCAGCTAGTAAATTCCTACAAATGTTAGAAATATTCTGCTAATTCATCCCAACTAGGGAGCTGATTGATTATAGATTAGTTTGTAAATACTCTTTGGAATGTGTAGTACAATGATTAAGCCAGAAACCATCTCTGTGATTTAGCCACCCAGCACAAATTACAACCTTATTTGTTGATTGAGTACTGGAATTCAGAGCTAATATTAACATTAATATTGGTCAGTTTAATTTATATCAACATTGATTTAGACCATGGTAGTAGCTTGAATATTGTACAAATTCATTTATTAAGTCAATATTTAGAGTAAGAAGGCAATCTCCAAAACCTGTAAATGTCCAATTATTTAATATTTATACCTATAGCCTAAAATGAAGTCAGTTTTGCATCTTCCAAAATTATGAAATAGATTGCTTTCATGCAGAGGCTGCACGAACCAAATATAAGCCTGCAAAAACTTTATGTTGTGATAATAAAACTCTTACTCTGTAAAACTAGTATTATAGAGTGCTGACACAAGCCTAACTATAGAGATACAAATGGCAACACTATAATAATCATTCTTGTTCAATTTCCCACCCAATGGATGCAGCAGGGAGTTGAAGCGGTGCCTTTTCAGACCTGTGAATCTCCTGTCAGGATAATTTCATATGCTGATGTATGTGTCTCATACAGGATTATATTACGTTAGGATCACACTTGTATTTTGAAACCCCTGAAGCATGCAATGCTAAAGTGGACCAAAACAGTTTCCAGTCTTTATCTCCCACATCAAATTGTATTCCCATGAGAGGCAGAGCTCTGCTCTCTGCCCTTTTCAGTACATGTTTACCAGCTTGAGTCTTTTCTTCAAAATCATTTTATTCCAGACAGTTTAAGATTCCTTTTAGGGTTGATTGTGATTTTCTCCTCCCACTTTCCTTCTTGAGTGAAATTATATATTCATTAATCAGTCTATTTTTGTTTTAAATCCATTCCTTCAAAGACTGGGCTATCTGAGGGCAACCCTTTCTCAGAAATTATAGGCTATCTCTTGCATGAAACAATCATTTAAATGATGCCTCTGTAATCTCTGTTCCTAGTCAATTTTAGAGACGATGGCAGACAGAGCTATTATCAGTATAACTGACTTGGAGAAATAAAGGGAAATGCAGATGTTGTCTTGTTGACAATTTTATGAGTAAGCTGAGTGCAGGCAGTAAGAGCTGATCATTGATATGGGCAAGATTTGGCGAGTGGCCAGGATGGAAGTGTGACAAATACAAAATTTGCAATGCTTTTTAAGGAAAATGTTTCTGTCCTCCTTCTTGCTCCTTCTTGAAGGATTTCTTCATGGTGCTGGAAGAGATCTGGAGCCAGAGGTCCCCCTCTGTAGTCACTGGCAGTGACAAAGGGACTGGCCAAAAGCAGTCACTGTACACACAAATAAGTGCACTTACAAGAGAAGGTAGCCCAATTATCACAGCATATGGAGTATTAGATGGGACAGGCTGGCTGCTATCTTTTTCCTCGCACATGTTTTAGCAGTTGCAGACCATTCTCTTGTTTTAAATGACGCAAGACCATGCCAGCAAATAATCTCAGTTGCTATAATAATCTTTAGGCCAGTCATTAAAGACCCATATTTACCAAGTGCAGCTAAAGTTCAACAATAATGGAAGATGGCAAGATGGAAGGCAATCGGTTTTGTCATTTTTGAGAGAACAGATTGAGTGACTGAGGTCATTTTAAGCTACTCATACTTACAGCTGATAACATTGCCATCTGATAGCACTTTCATTCTGAAAAAGAGGTCTAGGAAAACAAGTCTGTTCCTAAGCAGCATGTTTTAATTTTTGTGGCCACTGCTATTTTCACAGTTGTTCAATATTTTTGAAGAACTGTATTGATTTCTTTGGGGAGGGGAGGAAAAAATGCTTGAAAAACACTCTCTGTTCTTTGTGGTAGGTTCCTCCCTGTAACTATTGGGTTAGACAATCCACCAGTGACAAATAATTTGCCATCTGCATAACTGTATCACCAGATTCTGAGCCCCATTTTGAATAGGCTCATTTTCGGTTTTAGAAAATAAGAATTGCTGAGACAAGTTGCTTAGAAGAAATTATTGTTTCATTCTCTTTTTAGTGAATTCACATTAGATAAATGATGAATAATACAAGTTAAAAGAGTGTCTGCCTCTTTATGTTCGCATGAGGATTTTTTTTTTTTTTTGAGAACTTGGCACAGCAGACTAAACACAGTGAAAACGTGGATGGCCACATGCTCTGAGCACAAGAAAAGCAGTTTGTTTGTTTTTTCTTAAATGAAAGACAAATAAACAAAACTACCTGCTGGTCAAACATATTTTAGAGAGCTTTTCTACAGTCTGAATTATCATGACTAGTTACTGTTTAGAAGAACATTGTTATTTGATAAAGTAAAGAGGGTAACTCAGCAACTGTAACTCATCTGGGTTCTATGGCACACACACACACCAAAAAAAAAAAAAAAAAAAAAAAAAAAAAAGGATGATTTTTACTTATTTTTCCTTTGCTTTTGGAGACTGGATAGCTTAGCAGAGGTTCATGACTGCTGTTAGTTGTATAACCATTTGGGTATACCCATCTGGGAATACAAAGATAGGAAATCTAGGGCTTCTAACAATGCAGGTCCTCTTCTGCTGCAGTCTTTCCCCCAGCTCTACCCCTGGTGAAAGTAAGAAAAATAGACCAATTACATTCCTAATGTTGCATCACTAGGTGATTCACACAGTGATGAATCCTTGCCTGACACGTTAAAGCAGGCTTAAGGCATGATGAGAGAGTTATGAAATCATTTTAATGGAAATGTTCTTTAATGAGTCTGTTTCTTGTCCTCTATTCTGGAACTCTCTAATAAACAACATTTCAAACAACTCTTTAATGTCACCTGTGGAGAAGTACCCAGATGTAAAATGCATCTCTTTTCCTATTCTTTTTGATACGTATTTCTGGTGACTTTTTCAGAGTAAGTGAAAAGCAACAATGGGAGAAAGAGTTTATGTGAAGGATTATGGTTTTGTTTTGTATTGGTTTGTTTTTTGTCTGGCTAATTGCAGAATTTATTGGACTCTGGTTTCTTAATTGTTTTAGTTAAATTCTTATTTTAGTTATGCTAAGAGTTAACATGTGTAATTCTCCAGTCTATGGGTGCCTTATGAATATAAATGCATTGTTATTGACACTGCTTATCATAACCAAATATCTTTCTCACATTGTTTGATTACTGGGAATCAATTGAGGGGGAAAAAAAAAAAAAAACAAAAAAAAAAGTTTTAATGTTAAAATATGTTGGGTATATGCCAGAAAGTGTGCTGAAACTCAGGAGGAAGGAGCAGATTTGTTTATTTTAGGTATGAATGTCCTTACAGACCAAACAAGGGTGAATATCTGTGTAACCATCATAGACTGCATCTAATTGACATGGTGCAGTGCAACAAGGAACATGAAAATTCTCTGCATTAAAAATATTTCTGCTGGCTGTTGAGGCTTTTCCCTACCAAGTAATTGCAGTATGTTATTGCATACTGAGATCTGAGTTTGCAACATTTCACGTCCACTGCATAATGCTCAGTGCAGGCTACAGCAACTGCATTGACCTCTAGTGGATTAATGCCTAAGAGATATTGGTACAGTATCTTTAATGCTTTTATAGAAATCTGGACTTGGTGCCATGGGTGAGAGCCATATCACTGAGATCAGTAGGATTAATTATGAATTTGAAATTAGCTGTGTGTTGATGTGCAACATCGAACTGGGACATTCACAGGGCAAGAAAGCAAGAGCACCAGCATCATGGTGAGGGAAGAACATTGGATATTGTCTCTTGGAGGACTCTATGATAATGCCCAAGAGTGCTCAGGTTCAGTTCCCAAGGTGTCTGCAGTGAAGCATCCCTAAAGCTGAAGCGTTAACTAATGCAGTTTGGGGCAGAAAAGGCACCTGGAGCTATCCTCAAGGCTGGAAGTGATGTATAACTGTGAACCCTGGCTTGCTCACTTCTATTTCAGAGATTTGTATTTAACCACTGCTGGTATTTGGAGAAGTGTGAGGTTAAGTAAAATTAAACAACCTGAATTCCATGTCAGTGTCCTTTTAGTCCACTATTATCACTTGTTTTTAAATATAATCTCTGAGCACTACTTCTTATTTCACAAAAATGCAGTTAATTTCCCAAAATAACAGTATATGACTTTCAGGTACTTCTGAATACACAGTATTTCAGAAAATGAAAGAAGCCATATTTCCAGCATGCATTCCTAAGCAGTGGGATGCTCTTCATTCACATGGGTATGACTGAAAGCACAGTCCTTCTAGTTCAATAATAGCCCATTTCTCATGCTCACAAATTGTAGTGGTTTCAGTGTCCACACACAAGTGCAAATACAGCACCCTTCCAGACTGTCAGGGTTTTCCCATTCACCTCCATGTATGCTGAGACTCTGTGACACATGTTGGATGCAACAAGATCACAATTCTTAGAGTGGAAAATGAAGCTTCGGGATACCTGAAATTTTAAGTCAGGATAAGAGACTAGCCATTTAACTCCCTTATTTTATGAAATATTCCCCCAAAATATTGCCTAATACATTACAGCTACTCAAAATATAATATATCTTAGGATGGCTGTTAAGTGGTCAATTGATAAAATAATTATTTAAATTTTTATTAATGCTTGAAAGAATGGTATTATTTGCAAAGACTGCCACGTAAAAAGCAAATTGACAAGTAAAACCTTGATAAGTTTTGCAAAGTAAGCAAGTATTAAAATGTTTGCTAGTGGTGCAATGAGTGTCTGCAAGGATGACAGGATACTATTTCTGGTGAAGTTAACACTTTCTGTCAATAGCACAGAGTAAATTTCAACATAGCGTAATCAATTGTTTTAATTCGAATAAATCACATTTACTCTTAATACTTGTCATCAAAACAATAATAATAATAAAGGCTTTATGTCAAACAATACATACCATTTAACCTAAAATAACATTTTGTGATGATTTTTCTCCCTGATCTATTTAGGGATCCAAAGTTTGAAGTTTAAAAAGAAAAAAAAAAAAAAAAAAAAGACTTCAGCTGCAGCAATTCTAACTTGAACCAGTATGCCTAAAAGCATGCATTTTAACTGTATTTTCAAATAGGTAACTGAGTATGTAACTACAAGATGCTTCCCTCGCAGGTTGTGGATAGGTGACAAAAGAACTTCAAGATCTCTTTTCTGCATGAGTTCAGATTCCCAGAGGAAAAAAGACTTTGTTCTGTGCATTTCTGCCAGCTGACACGCAAAAAGACTAACAACTTGTCTTTTGCTCCATGGAAATCTAATTGTGATATGTTAATGGCCTTCATTAGATGTGTCACCTAACAGTCCCAAGCCCCTTCATGTGCTCAGTGTCCTCCCCACCCAACGAAATGTTTTATCGCTCCTCTAATGATGTGAAGGGAGGCACGGGCCGTTAGCAGCAGCACCCGAGATGTCTGCAGGGGGATGATGAAATGTACTGTCATCTCCCAGGTCCTGTGCAGCCATCATAAGCAATGGTATTCCTGGTTTCCTCAAATCACGTTTTGTGATAACTCTATAAATGTGTGTGAATAGCCTGCTTTCATGCTTGAACTCGGTTACGTGATTAATGCTTAATGAGTCCATTATCCTATTTAATGTTTCATGGATAATTTGTGACTATTTAAAAATAAACATGTATATTCAAGATCTGAATTAATGAGGAGAAAAAAGCAAGTACTGAAATACGTATTGATAGGATAGGTAATTGCTTAGAACGGAAAAAAAATCCACTTCTCCTCTCCCACATGAAATCCAAATGTATAAATAGGTCAGTAGATACATGCACGTAAACACACACATGTTTTTGTTAGCTACCTTTATGTCCTTCCACAAAAAGTATCAGGATGGCTCTTCGTGCTACCAGTAAACTGTGGATTCAAAAGAGATTTGTCACCTCTTTTCTGAAATACCAAGAACTAACTAGCTGGTTAAGCTTTAGGTATTCTCGGCTTGAGCATTTTGATCCTTTTCTCACATATGTGTATAGGGAAATAGAGTAGAACTGGATTTTAGAAGTAGAAATGGATTTCATTTGCATATATTTTGTTGGACGACTCAGAAGGGATGGATCCTGCTCGTAGGGAGGGCTGCTTTGGGAGAAAAAAATAAGGGTTTCTGAAATGTATCTGCATTGCTTTCAAGGTATTCCCTAGCACGGTTTTTGTCTCTGCCACTACCGCTTTCATTCCTGCTACTGTGTTGTTTCTTTTGCTGTCCTTTTTTCCTTGAAGGTGATGAGATCTACAGCACATGGGACATAACTGATAACATTATCTCCTAGTAGACATCACATGCCAGGTAAAGAGATTTGTATTTAGCATACAGCACCTGAAATGAATATATGTTCAGCCTCCACTTGACAATATCCTTTAGATTACAGTGTCTTGACTTGCTTAATGTGGTACTATGCTAGATGAGACTTGCGAATCAGAAACAGTTATAAGATGTTTGTGTCTAAATCAAAAACAATATTCACCCTAGAATGAAATTCCAGTCCCCTACAGAAGCCAAGGAAATTTTGCCTTCAACTTTCCTGTGACCAGAATTTCAATCAGAGTTGTTACAAGAAAAACAATTGAATAGCTTTGGTGGTTATCATTTCAGTCAGAATCTCCTGCATTTTTATTAAATTAGCAGTCAATAACAATAACTTCTGAGAGTGTTAGAGGACAACAGAAGAACAAAGAAGAAAAGGAAACCTTGAAAGGTAGATGTTTTGCTTAGGCACGCACATGCTAGTCTTTGACAGTGGATGTAGTTCCATCCCCATTTGTGGGAACCTGAAAAGGAACAAACAATTAGTCTGCTATAATCTGTATCAAAGCAAAATTAATACTGCCCCTTGGGGTTACATATGTCTGGGCAGTTTGTGATAGTGAGAACTTATTGGAAGTACACTCTGGAGTCTGCCCAGGAATAGATTAGTCCATTATAGAGATAGACAAAGGCATCCTTATCATCCTGCTCTAGCGGTGCAACATGGTTTATGGTCTGTGGAACTGTGGTTTTGTGAGGCTGGAATAAAAAAAAAAAAGAATAGACCACATGTCTGTGGTGAATGGCCATGTTAGTGTGGAGCAGTAAAAGCAGGAAAAGGAACCATATTTAAAAAGGATTTTGTTCCAACAATTTTGAATGCTGTTTTGTACTCCATAGAAAGCAGTATCAAAACTATGAGTTTATCTTTTCACTTGAGATAGTTTTGCTAAGCCAGAACAGATATTGGAGTCTAGTTCATGCATCATGAAGAGAATTACTAAGTTCTGAAAACACGGGAGACAGAAATAGTGTTTATTAAACTTGCACATTAAGTTTGCAATTACAGGCTCCAAAACATAGCAATAATATAAATACCTATTTTCAACAAATGAATCCAATAACGCTGCAAAAGAAGGGCACAAGTTTCAGAGTCAAGTTTCAGATAAAATATTTCTGGTTTTCTCATTACTACTTTAAAGGGCAGGCCAAATATGGTTTATCATATTTTCTATTTCTATTTATTTTATCAAGGAGAAGATGCCACAGAATTGCTACCTAATGCTCTGTCATCAACAGAACATTACTGGAAGGGGTTTTACACAAGGAAGTAGAAATCAAATGATATTGATGAAGTGCATGTCATGAGGCAAACAAATCACAAATAGAGGAATTCAGGGGAACAACTAACTAGTTTTCAAGTATTTTAAGCTCCATCATGATATGTACTAAATTACTCAAGTATCACACCTATGGAAAGGGTGGAAGTGAACAAATCCAAAAATAATGTTTTTCTTCAGAACTCTGGTTATGTTTACAACTGAAACATATGCCTCTCTAACAAAACTAAGCTAAAACCTTTCATATAATTGTAATGAGTTTCAACTGGAATTGCAGGAAAGTTATATCATCTTACAGCTACGGTATAAAATCATAGGAAGGAGTGAACATTTAAACTAGATTTATCCCCTGTGGAGGACTTCATACAGAAATTAGAAGATGATCAGATCTCTGAATGGTAATTTAATAGCTAATTTAAAATCTTCTCTTGCTTAAATTGTAAAGAAACCACAAGATACGTAGTTAATATTACACAATGCATACTATAGCACAGGCATATGTTAGTGAGGAAAGGACTCCAAAACCACAGTTTGAGTTTCATATTAATTTGCATATATAAGATTACCTAAAATGTCAGGTGCTTTTAATCACATTTTAAGCCACCAATTAACACAAAAACAACCTACTGTTCTGACTTTAGGCAGATTCTACCTAATCCCAATAAACCACTCTGGGAAGTAATTCCTCATTCAACATCCAGTCCATTAAATTCACCTGCAAATAAATGAGTGTTGCACCACAGCCAGAAACTCAGTAAATTTATCCAATTTTGGGACTGAAAATTCTCTGCCTTCACCTCTCTCTCTTTAATGTTGAAGGCTGTAGCTTTAATGCCTCCACTAATCTCAAATGCAGTGAGAGCTAAGCCCTGATCACTTGAGCAGGCTAGCGTCAAGCCACCAGTGGGTCTGCACAAACATTGGTACCTCATGCTCAAGCCCAAACTGTCTTCTGCATTTTTATCTCTGTTATTACCTTTAGGGGCTTTTTATATATTTCCTTTTATTATAATATTCCCCATGCAGAGAGGTCAAGGAAATCAGAACTATTAAGCTGATTGCACTAAGCACAATAGAATTAAATAACACAGCATCAAAATCATGCAGAAAGATTACACTGAACAGTGCTCTACGCTACATTCAAAAAATAATTTAATATTAATTAATCACTGGTCATTTTTTACACTGACTTCTCAAGACTTTAAGATGCTGTTGTAAGATTTGGAGATGGTTTTGATTGCTTAGCCACACAGGAAGAATAGACTTTGTTAATGCATTGTGAAGCACAGCTCCACTCTGTCCCCTGGCCAGCTGGATGAGCTCCAAAGGGACTTGTCCCTTCTGTGAATTTCTTACAGTGAACCTTGATGTCCTGTGACTTTCTGTCTCTCTATTTAGCTCTCCTTTTTATTTGGACAGCTGAGAAGGAACGAAGTATATTCTCATTCCAGCACAGAAGAAAGAAAAAAAAACAAAAACAAAAACAAAAACAACCAACAACAACAACAAAAAAAAAAAAAAAAAAAAAAAAAAGAGTCAGCTTCATTTCTTTTCCAGCAAAATAAGCCTAAAACACTCCTGGATTTCCCCACAGGGAAAGCTTCTGACTGATATGTTGAGTTAAGACAACTTGAAGCTCTTCCAGCTGTCACAGCACAGAAAAAGTACAGGTTTGTCTACCGAAAGCCAGAAGGTTATTCTGTCACTGCCTCTGAATGAGCATGTCGGGGATAGTTTCCTAATTAATTCAATCCAGTTGTTTCTGAGATGGTTTCACTGAAAATAACTGACTGATATTTATGCACTGACCCTCTGCTTCTGTGATTTGGACATAAATGTTTCAGAAACAAGGAACTTTGAACCACCTTGGAGCTACATCTCTAGCAGGGGCATCGGTGGGGCAGGCTGGGGCTTCTTTCTGTTAGCCAGAAACCCTGGGCCCCTGGCCAGGGAGCATGGATCCATCTCATCCAAAAGGGGGAAAAGCCCCTGGAGCAGGTGGCACAACAGCTCCTGGTGCTGGTGGGATCAGGCATGCTTGTCTTTCAGGATGGTGTAATATAGCAATCTGCATAAAAGAGAACAGGACCACGTCTTTATGTCAAGGAGTTGATCCAAAGTCCTCAGAAGGGAAAGAAGAGCACCTGAAGGCTATCAGGAATTTTCAGTCAACTCCGAGGTGTGAAGAACAGCCGTCTCTTGCGTTCTACTCCTGATGGTGTCCATTTTCCTTATCAAAGAGGACCACCACCTAAGCACTGACATGTGGCTACCTCCAGGAACCTTCTCACCCCCTTCAGCAGGGGTTTCTTTTTTTAAGAACAGCCTCTTCTGTATCTTCATACTGTAAGGTAAAAATATTTGGAATCAGAATAGCTTTTGGAGTCAGATTCAACTTCTAGCCTAGACAGGTGAAAAATTGCCTATTCTACTGGGTTTTGAGTAAAAGTTAGGGTTTTACTTAAACAATGAAAGGTATGGAAATTCTGTTTTCTTCCATAAAAAAGAAAAAAGCTTTTACTTAAAAATGGTAAACCAGTATTTTAGAAAATACCAAGGTAGCCGCTATTTTTGATAAAAGAAACATAGAACCAAAGTAACTTCCTCTAGGAAAAAGTCTTAATTTCATGGAGCTTTATAAGTTCAAAAAGGTGTTCAAACAGCATGCAGTATGCACTACCTAATTATAGTGGCCTACCAATAAGAAACATAGAGAAGAAATGCCTTTAATTTCTTATATAAAGCATATCTCTCACCATTTTAAGGGGGCAATTTCTCAATTGCAGCTGAAATCTAAAATTATCAGTTTGATCAATGGTCTAGGTAGATGAAAATCTGGTCAACCCATTAAATAAGAAAGTTAATAAGAAGAGAGAACCATCTCACAGTTCATGAAATAGTACAGCAAAGTATAATTTTTCAAGTCTTAGTAATTATGTTGGCTATCACACCATTACTGATATAATGTGAAGCTAATAAGCCAAGTAATTAGAATGCACTAGGTCAGAGTTTTCACCTTAATATGTGAAGGGTAAATGAGGATGAGGCATTATAATATTTAGCATATGGTTAAAACAGTACAAAAGCAATACAACTGAAAGGTTACTTTTTAGAGGGAAAATGTTCATCAAGTTGAAAGTTGTTTGTATTGACTTACATGCTGGGTCCAATGAAGGTCATTATGGGGATTTAATCACATTACAAATGCATCAGAGATGTTGGAGTTTCTTGTATGTGAACAACTTGCTGCATTGTTGTTCTCTGAACTGAACTGCATTTCTCTCTCACAAGCCACTGGCAAATCAAATGCAGGACTACACGAGACTTCCTAGTAGGAAGCCCCAGATCAGTCTGTACCTTAGAAAAGGAAGTGTGATGTTCCTGAAAAGTGTGGGGGGAAACACTTCCTTTTGCTATGTTTCTGTTCACAGCATCACCAGACCAAATTCTGTTGTTTTATGTTTGCACTATCAGACTCTTTCAAAACAAATCTGAGTACAGAGAAATTAAGCTCTGCTTGCTACTTTCATTATGGGGCAGAGCGATGCCCTGTGTGTGATTGTGATGCACAAGGCTGCCAGTTGTGTTGCCATGCAAAAGATTTGTAACCTTTGCTCGATTCCACCTTGTAATAAAGCCTCTCTTTTTGATTCCCATTTGTCAGTATCAAAAAAAAAAAAAAAAAAAAAAAAACGGAGATCATGAAATTGGTCTGCAACAAATGAGTGGAAAAATGCACAGGCTGAATGAAAGAAGTCAATGGGAGAAGTCATTTGAATTCTTATGGCAAAGCAGCAAGAAAAAGACTGCCTCCCAGAAGGTTTTGAATTCAAAAGGTGCCTTTGAGGTTTTAGAATCTCTTCAGCTTGCATGTTGTAAGCGATACCAAACACTAAAAACATTAAGAGCTCTGAGGAATGCATATTCCTACGCTTCGCTGAGCAGCATTACTTTAAAGGGCAGTTATGTAAAGTTCTGAAAATCACTTCAGAAACTGAAAAGAAAGATAACTCTGATGGGACAGAGCCTACAGGATGCTTGATCAACACTGAAAATGTAGGCATTGTCATACGTGTGAGATAATTGTCTCTATCTGAGAATCTGATCTTGATGAGAACAGGAGTGGAAGGCTCCCTTCACCCCACATCCGTGTTTCAGATGATTGTGTATGAAAGGACCATTTAGGGAATAAGTTTATCATTTACAGGGAAATGATTTTAACAAATGTCCTTCAGATGCAGTCGTATAAGAAATAACTTTTTAGATGGAAATTGGAACATGCCCAGCAAACAAATCATGATAAGTCAAATCAACCACTCTAACTTCACTTTCTAAGGAACTAAAACAAAATGTAACTCTAAGGTGGGCATGATGTTTATGATGTGTATAAAATTTAATGAAAAAACAGACTGTTCTAATGTTAACGTGTTTTATAGACCAAAATTATATTATTTAAATTTTAGCTACATTACCACTTTAGATAAAAAGCTGTGGATAGAAATGCGGACTGAGTCGTTGACATCAGCTTCATTCATAGGGCTTTTACATAGCTGTTAGCTAGAAAGCATTTAGTGAGTAGGTCCTGACCTGACTTCTATGGCTTCCACTACATCGACTTTCTTGAAGCAGGAGTGGGTGCTGGAAGAGGTGAGAAGTCATAGTTTTCCAAACCTCAAAGGAAAAAAAAAATAAAGAAAAGGAGCTGTCTTCTTACAGCAGCACCACTACTATCCTCAATAACTGTTTGCTCACAGCCTGCCCAAGAGCAGAGGTTGAATGAGCAGTGCAAGGAACGAGCACAACAAAGGGAAACCTCCACCTGCGTCCCAGCAGATTTGGGTGACAGCGGTGGAAAAGGAGGTCTTGCAGCAAGTTCTGTGCCTCACCAGTGATCTGTATGGGAATGTCCCATGGTCCCAATCAAATTCCTCGGTGACCTTTAGGAACCACTTGGTCGAGAACTGATGTATGGGAAGCTGCTCACCAAAGCAAGTCTTCTTGGCACCAACAGTTTTTGCTTCTACTTGTTTAGATCCTGCTAAATAAAATGTCAGTGAAGTGAATATAAATGAGCATAAAAATAACTTATCATTGCCAGACTATACACTCAAATTATAGTTCCTCAATAATTGCTTGACTGATGCGTCTAAGCATGTATCTTTCATATCCATGCTAATTAATGAGTTGGCACCTCAAGAGATTCAAAAATATGCCTTTTCCTTCACTGGAAATGATGTGTAAGACTCCAGAGTATTTCCATGTAAAATTCCACCTAATATTTATATTTCATTAAAATATACTTTTTTTTTTTTTTTTTTTTAACACTTTGGCACAGTAGCTATTATTTAACTCCTACAGGTTTTAACTATGTTCACACAAGGGTATGAATAATTCAAAACATGATTTATGCAGTTCATTTCACTATTGTTTTTTCTGTTGCATGCGCTGTCCACGAACTGAGCACAGACTTCTCAGGTGCACTTCTTCCCAAGCACAAGTTTCACATCTCTCCACTGTGCAGTGCAAGAGACTAAAGGAACTTCAGAAAGGAGTTGAACTTTCGTTGCTAATCACTTCAGGAGATAACACGGGCTCAGGCTTCTGAGTGATGGAGATCAGCGAGCTTCTGTCTTCCTATTGCCTCTCTAAAGGGCTTTGTGATAAGATGCTCAGACATCCATTTCCTTTTTTTCCCTCTCAGATGCTTCAAGCTGATAATGGACTGAAAAGTGCTCAGATTTCATCTATTCATCCGCCCCTGTCCCCCTGCTGCCCTGCACCCCATGTATATCAATGAGGAAAAGCAACAGGAAGTATGATACTGAAGCCACTGTAAACCTTGTCCTTCTACTCCAGAGTAAAGTTAATTTGCATCAAATTACAAGTCTGTCATAGTTGCAGGAGTGAATGTCACTAGAAGACATGCATTGTCAGTTTTTATTTCATCATGCACTGAAACCTGGAGGCAATTATTCATGTTTAATATCTGAACTTTAAATAGCTTTAAAGATGTTGAAGCAAATGTCCACTTAAAAATAAAAGTGGGAATAAAGTTTAAAGTTCTAGTAGGTTTCAGGGGCTAAGATAAGGGGAAATATCACTTAGTAAAGACTTGCTATAAACTGGAAAAGTAGTTTTTTGTTTCAAACCTCTTCAGGTTTTCAGCAGAGCTCTGCTTTGTTTGATGCTTTGGTAGAATTGCAATCAGTGCCTAAGCCACAGAAAAGACTGCTGCCTAAATCATGAAGGCATGTGTTGCCTTTAGACAATAAATGATTGTTATTGCCCAGTTTAATTTTAAAGGAGATGAGCAATGGATGACTGGGAAAAAAAAAAAAAAAAAAAAAAAAAAAAAAAAAAGTGGCTCTTGGATCTCCTTTACTGCATAAACATAAAAAGTAGTTTTGAAAAAATCGAATGTTGCAAGTCTCCAGTGGAAGAAATTCAGATCTACAAGTATTGCTTTCCTTTCTGATTAACTGTGGCAGGGACAGAGCTCTAGAGAGGAGCAAGAGCTCACCGCCCAGCAGTTGAAGGCACGCTGTGCTAATGCTGCTCTGAATCCCTCGAGTCTGCAGAAACAGAGAAGAAATCTCCTAGGACAAGCCTTTCTTCAGGTATTGAAAAGGTTCTTTATTTCAAGTCCTAAAGAAAACCCAGAAGAACAGAAGCTGCAGCAAAGTGAAGAGCTGTTTAAAGCACTGCCTGTACGGTTTCTGTGACACTTTGGTCTCACTGCTTTTGGTGCGTCTTTGTGGTTGGGAGCAGGGATACTGCCAGCCCTCACGATGTCACTTTTGCTCTGGGACCTGCATCAACGATAAGGGTACAGAACAGCTCAGGATGGAACTGGCTCTTACCTGGTCTGGAAATCACCGAAGTAAATGTTCCCGCATTACAAATAAGCACCAAAGCCTGCTGGAATCAATGGAGAGAAGTCTTATTGCTGCTACTAATTTTTATTTAAAATTTTATTACTGCAGTTCAGATGAAAGCTAGATGCTTGGCATATGCAGGCCATAAACCCCTGACAGCTGACTGTCAGCCAAGGCTAAAACATGACTTTATAAGTGACAGGTGGGGAGAGGCTTACAGAACTTGACCTGCCTTAAGCACATCAGCATGTGACACCAGCCCCAGGTTAATAAATATTCTTTACTGTGAGCATGTGCAGAGGGGCTGCTCGAGTACAAGGAGTTGCCATATGGCGTAGCCAGTGCACCTGTGGTGCTGCAAAGAATGATGGATCGTGTGCTCTCACAGTTACATGGTGTCATCAGTTATTTGGGTGAGAGTGGGAGAGACCACATGTAAGCTAGGTAGTGTGTCTTCTCAAAACCTTTGAAATAATACAAGATTGGACTGCAACGTGCTTGTAGGAAGAGATGATGCTAATGTGTATCAGGTGGGTGGAGGTGCGCAGGAAGATTTAACGTGCTTCGTGCTATTTCCATCCCTGCAAATCCATGTCTGGAGATGTTCTAGAATACTTCAGAGCTGAGGTCAGTTTTGGCAATGCTGTATTATTACAGGCAACTCCAAATTTCTCACCTCAGAGAGCTAAAAGGCAGGAAAGACTGTAGCATAAATTTAAACTGACCAAGAAAAGAGGTCTTCCAGGAGAATTTAATTCCACCACATTTTTGAAGTAGTTGAAAAATGAGGTCTCATACAGCAGATGCAGCACTAGGCATTTGGCGCAGGATGGTGTGCACGCCGGGGCAGCTCACTGGCCATGGTTGCAAGCTGGCTGCTGGCCAGTGAACAAATTGCTTTGTGGGTGGGCAAAAGGCAGCTTTTGTGGTCTTTGTTTTTAGCAGGCTGACATTCATGCAGAAAGCAGCTAAAGGCAAACAGGGAGTAGAGTACTCCATGTCATGGCCCTAACTGTGGCGGTGGCCTTCCCCAGTGTTGCAATCAACGCTGGGCTGGTCTTCGGCCCTGAGTGTCAGGCAGTGCCCTGGATAGAAAACTGATCTTGCAGTGCATGTGCCAAATAATCCTGCCACTGAGATTGCTGAAGCACAATGAAGTATTTCTGGTGGAGAGAAGCTCTGTGTTGGAGGAGCTCCTGGGAGCAGTCTTCTCTCTGCCTTCCTGGGAAACTGTGCTCCAAAGTGAAATTGCTGGACTTAGCTGTGAGATGTCAAAAGCAGTTAGTTAGTTGGTGTGCATCAGCAAATAAGTGGACATTACTTTAGGAAAAAAAAAAAAAGAGGAACTTGTACTACTGACTGCATTTTAATAGTTCACTACTGTCTTGTTGGTTTAGACCACACGAGCTATGTGAAACACTCCAGTACCATGAGTTCAAATATCATTCCCCTGTCAAAGCACAGATTTATGGCATTTTTATTCTTACAGCATGCTCTCTCCTGGATAAGGCATTTTGCAGGATGAGTAGCAAAATCTGCCTCTTTCTTTGTTTTCCCTTGACCAGAATACACAAGAGAAAGAAATGGAAAACAACACAGAGTAAAAGACCTGTAAAAATAGATCCTGCTTAGTATGGGGAGCATTCGTGTGAAATTACAGAGAGGGAGAAACTGAACTAGCAGTATTGTCAGGTAGAATGGCTCTATAATTCAAGGAAAATGTGGGTGAAGTAAGTACAAAATAAAGGTTCAGCAAATAGAAAGAACAGGCAACAGTAACATAGGTGGGTGACAGCAAGCCTGAGCCTACACTGCTGACGATAATCTGAGAAGAAAGGAGGGCATTTCCTGCAAATCAGGAAATATTTCCTGCTGGTACTATCTGTTCAGCTGAGGATTTTTGTTGATGGCTGTCAAGGTACAGGAGAAAATAAACTCCTTTGGGGAAAGGCTTTCCAGGTGACAATATAGCACAGAGTCAGGCAAAGTCCTAAGGAATCATGCAGCCATGTTCAGGCACAGGAGCAAGCACATCTTGCTGGGGCAGCAAGGATCTGCCAAAGCACACAGGCACTACGTGATAGCCACAAGCCTTCATGAGTTGGAGAAATGGTACAGCATTTCCACTGATTGGAGGCAGCAATTTCTTCAGAAACAGGGCTATGCAAACAGAAGAACTCTACAGAAATTATTGAGGGCATTGTAAGGCATTAAGGGACATTGTAGGAAGCTGGAATGGCTTTGTATGGGCAACTAAATTCCCCAGCTCCTGTTTGATACATTGCTTGAGGGCTATGTCAACAGAGATCAGATTTTTTGACAGATAATCCCCATCCCCTGTGTGCTGCTATCAAAATTGTGTCTGTGCTGAGGTGCCCAGCCTTGTGGAGGCATGGCAGGTGGAAGGTTTGTGAAAGTAGGTGGGATGTCATGTAACTGCATAATGGTAGGGCCAATACAGGTGTGCATCGTGTGTGTGCATGTATAATCACATTGGCATTCCCAGGCATCATAGGAAGATCTACAGGTTACACCTTCAGCAGGAACAGGGGACACTAGCTAGTACATAAGAAGACTTCACCACCCTTGTCAAGTTTCATGTCTTTGACTTACATTTGTCTCTTTCTGACATGCTCTGGAGCCTCCTGCTCCATGGAGATTGCAGACTTTGGGCTGTTAGTCACAGCCATTAGAGGTTAGATTTTTTCCTCCAGTCTTTAATAAGAGCAAATAACCTCCTTTCAGTTGAAATAGATCCAGTCAGCTGACCAGCCTGTAGGCAAACATCGAGGGCTGATGCAAGCCACTGGGTGCTGTAATTGCCACAGACATTTTTTTTGTTTCCCTCACCTTTTTTTTTTTTTTTTTTTCTAGATTTTTTTCTTTCCTTTTTTGTTGTGGAAGGTCCAAGACCACAGGAGGGGAAATGGAGCAACCAGTGGTTCTCCTGGCAAAGCTACTCAATGGAAGTGCTGTCAAATCACAAAGAGAAAAGTAGGGCATGCTCCCCTCCATCTTTTGTAATGAGGAGCTGAATTATGAATAAGAATGATGAGTAAAACAACTGCAATTTCTAAATCAATCCCAACAGTAATAGGATTTATTTTCCTCCTTTCATGTGCATGACTTTTCATTCTGATAGCCTGATTAGCATGAGACTGCCCATTTGCTCCTGTTTCTCACTGGTTTTGCAGCAGGAAGCAGGCAGTAGGGCAGAGAGAGGAGTGGGCAGCAGCACGGCCCTGCTCTGCTGTTTGGAAGCATCCTTCCATGTCACAGCAACTTTGTCAGACATCCAAAAAACATCTTGTGCAAAGTCAGGATGCAATTAAAGCCCTGCAAGGCTCTTTTGTGAAATCTCACCCATCACAGATTACACAATAGCCAAAATGCTCACCTGGAATATTCAGATTTAAGTTTCCTTGTAGAAGCAAAACAGAGGCTTGAATGGAGTGGGAAGGAATTCCCAACATCCTGAGGATATCTGAACTATCAATTATTCTTTCTTCTGATAAGAAATTTTGTCTCAGGACCAAGAAAAATCATCCTTCAAAACTGGTATGTCTGTTCCCACAAGAATTTCTGGCTGCATTGAATTAACATTTTCTGAAACACTTCTGCATTTTATGAATTGTTTGGTTGTTTTTTGATCAGGAAAAAAACGTTTCATAATGTTTGTCTGTGAGATGTACAGATCAGTATTGTCCTCTTATTATCACTTTTCTGACTGATTCCACCCCTTTGTTTTTATTTTGTTTCAGAATGAAAAAATAAATAAAGTGGGGCTGTTCTACATTTATGCATTACTCTGAGTAAGGCCAGCACCTGAGCTCACTTCCATGGTCCTCAGTGGTGTTTCAACCAAGAAATTTTGATGCAACAGATTGGGTAAGAGTTATTTCTAGATAGCAGTGTTATGTTTTATGAAAAGGTGGAGTAATGGCAGGGTTGCAGTATAGTATTCAAACCTCTCAATATTCCTCAAAATAGATACATGAAAATAGCATATCATATTCTCAGTATGCCTCTGAACCAAATTCTGTAATGTCCATCAGAAGTATACCTTATAAATTTATGTTTCTTCTTATTTAAGAGGCACATACTTAGATTCTTCAACTACGTGTTTTATCAGGAGAAGATCAGAATAGCTCCGAACAGCTGTCAGTGCTGAATACATTATTTTTTTGCCAAATCTTCTACCAGCTAATTGGGGATACCAGGAAAAATTCTTCATGGAAAATCTCAAAAATATTTTTAAATTCCTCGGGGCATTAAACTGGTGTCTGTGACACCCCATTATTTAGAAACATAAGTATAAGTACACCATATTTTGGTATAGTTTTCAGAAAAATTGAGATGCCTTGAATATTTATTTGTTTAGCAAATATTTGTTATTTTCGTTAGTAAGGAGATTTAGCCTGCATCTACCCTGATCATTCTTATCCCTAAGAATAGGAAATGCACTAGCCATTATCTTATTGATGCGTAAAATGTACCAATACATGTATTCGTGAAAGAAATACAAATTACTTATTGTGAAATAATAGAATATAGAAGTTATATTAAAAACGGAGCTTTAGAGATGCATGCTAAATGTCAAAGGATTTGTCTAAATACTATAAATGTTGAAATTATGCAACTTAAAATGGTGGGCTTTTTAACAAAAGAAATCAGATTTATCTACAGGAATTGTAATTGCATAATGCTGACAACTTTGAAATAATGTAACTACGTAGAAAGCTTATAGGAAGATTTTAGGCAGTGGAATATAGTAGAAAAAAACATTGTGGTGGGTATCTCTCAGAAGAGCTCCTCTGTTCCCAGAGAATTTGTACCACACAAGTATTTCCTTTTGGTTTGACCTCCAACTTTCCAAATTTTGCATTAGCAGTAGTTAAAAACTAGTGAGAAACTAAACCTGTTTTACACTGCAGTTCATAAATCCGCATCAGGCCTTCACAGTCAGGTTAATCTCTTTACCAGTGGCATCAAAGTCTTAGAAGCTGAAGGTGGAAGAGATGGGGGTTTCTTTTCTGGTGGGCAGTGCAGAAGATATAGTGGGGGCACTTGGGTTTGGGAGTAAACTGTCCTGGCATCCCACAACACCAGCTGTGGTGGCCCATCACCTTCTCTTACACACAGCCTCATACGCCCGTTCCCTTCACAGGTCCCCTTTTGGGGCTGAGTTGTCCAAGCCTGGGATAGCTCACATGCTTGCCCCTTTTTGCCAAAAGGAGAATAATAACAGGGAGTATTTTCTCTACAAACACTTCAGAAATCAACTATCAGCTGTCTTTCAGACTTCAGGGTTTTCAGTTTTCAAGGTGCTGAAACGAAAGACAAGTAACATCAGGACTGCAGTGAATGAACCAAGTGACCAGTCTGTCAGCTCTGAGCAGGCTCTGTTGAAAAAAATCTCCATAAAGTTTTTCACTTGAGAAGAGGAACTGCTGTTGCCCAAATCTAAGCAAGCCGTGCCCTCAAAATGGGCTGGTGACAGCAGGTCTAACTTATGTACCAGCAGTACTCATTCCAACTTCCTAATGAAGAGGTGAGTCTTGCAGTCCTGCCCTTCATGGGCCTGGTTCTGAAGCAGGCTTAAGTTATGAGGAATGCCAATAATCAGGGATTTAAAAAAAGAAGGATAGAGCAATGAAGGAACAGAAGCATACACATGTGCAGACTTCCACAGGAAGAGTTTTTTCAGTGTGGCTTAGAACAGCCTGTCACCGGGGTCAAGGAATAGATGGGAAATGAGAAAACCATATGCCAAGTAATGGCTTCAGCATTCAAGGCTGGGTTTTTCTAGTCACTATTCACAGGATCATTAAAGAAAGAAAGAAAGAAAGAAAATTTATTCATGTCTTTCTATCTCGTACAGTCTATCACTTTCATATTTAAGCAGTGACTCCCATATATGTGTTTGTGTTTACTAGAAACTGAGGTGACTAGCAGAAATCTGATAGTCTTTTTTATTATTAGGGCTTCTTGAAGTTTAAACTTCTAAATCATATGCAAAAAAAATATTAAAATAATACTATCAAAGGCTCCGTCTTTCGGAGATTCAGTTCATAAATATGCACTTTGATGGAGGAAATGCAGACCCTTTTATGCAGTATGAATGTCATCAAGGAGATATTCTCATGCTAATTATTACAGACAATTCGTGGCTGAACAGCTCTCAGATAATGTAAGAAATGGTGGGGGCTTATTGCCACATTCTCCTATTTTTCTGCTATATCTCCTGTTAACCACTTTTTCACTAGCTCTGCTGTTTATTTGTGACTTTTCATCTCCGGGGAGGGAAAATGCATAGTTCAGAAACAGTTGGTGGGGATGGTGTGAGGCCCTAATGGTGCTAAGTGATCCCGGTGACCCATCCCTGGTCAAGGAGTTCCATTTCAGCCCCGTGTGTGCTGCTCCCTTGCAAGTGGTAGGTGTGCACACAATTCCTGCCTGTCTGTTTAGACCAAGTAATGGCATTAGAAGGGGCAGTCTATCCCAGTCTGTGGTGGTATCCACTGTAAACAACAGCTATGCTCAGTAAGAATATGAAATACCAGTTTTTGGCAGAGGGTGGACAGAAGAAATGCATATGCATGATGAAGTGGGAGGATTACATTGCAACGACCCACCTTAAACAACTAAGTGCTCATTTTCATGAGCTTTCTTACTGGCATTTCCATGCCACCGATGGGATGAAATCCCAGCACTCTGCAAAGAAGATGAGAACATCACCATGCCCTCATCGAATACTGAGCTCGTAGCCAGAGATGTGAGCATCTTGAGCTGGAAGAGAAGTAGAAAATAAACAAGTGAGGAAAAATAGCTTAAGGCATAACAAGTTTAATATATTTTTCCTTTAACATTTGGGGCTAAGGAGGGGAGGGGGGAGAAGAGTATGCCAAATTTAAGGTTGATTGCCGCTGGCCATTACTTATGTAACAAACTTGCATTTGCCAGCAGTGCACAGGGCTGATTGACCTTGGCAGCGGTACATAGGTATTATTCTCGCACAAATCCAGTAATCTTTGGCAGTTTCTGCAATGCTCTAAGCAGAGGCAGGCTTGTCAGCTGCTAGAGTATGTTCCTCCTATCTTTTTGCCATTTTTTTTTCAAGAAACAAGGAAAAACTAATGCTAGTTTCTGTCCATATTAAAGAATGTTGCAACAGGGCAAATCTTTTAATTTGCTGCATTGAAAGAGCAGTTGTGGAGCCAGGCAGCATGTAAAAAATGTTGTGCAGAAAAGCAATAACTTAAAATGGATGCTGGAAAAAAATGAATTTAGGTAGCAGAGGAGAAATAACTGGGGCTGAGCATTCTCACAAGGCTGTGATGTTCGTATTTCCTCTGGGTGGGTGCAGACTCTATTTTTTGTGCCATTTTGCTGTCAGTACAGATCCTAAACAGGATTCAAGAAAAGATGAAATGTGCATAAGTGTGAACCAGAAAATGTCAGGTTTCCAGGTCAGGGAACTTGCAGAAAAATAAATAGGGGGAAAAATCCTGTTCTGTCTGCAGAAGGGCATCTGCAATAACTGGCAGCCTAACCAGGGATTAATTACAGCAGCACATCACAGCCGGACCTGTGAGGATTTTACCACCCTGAGCCAGAAGCTTTATGATGCTGGTTGAGTCCCATTCTTTGGATGGGATCACAGTTGGGTTTCAGGGCATGTTCCTTCTGGGGAAGCTGAAACTCAGGACAGAGCTGTCCCACGTAGACCACGCAGAGGGACTGATGTCTCTGGAGGTTGGTGATGAGAGTCACCCAGCTGTGCTCCAGGTTTGTTTTTTTTTGTTTGGTCAAATCCCAAATCTGAAAATAACCTGAAAAGCTCAGGTGAAGTTTTGTCAGATCCCTGCTTATTCCTTGACCTTCTTAATGAGACATCTTGGAAAAGCACGTGAGCCAGTGTTGGGCCAGCTGGGTGCCCCTGGAAGAAAATCACAGGATTGCATTGCTTTGCTAGCCACTGCACTAGCACACAGCCACCCAGCTGCCCGCTCCTCATCCTGCACTGCACCTTGGTCAGGGCTTTATTGTTTCAGCTGTAAGTGCCAAAAAGACCATTTGGTGCCTCATTCCCTTCAGCCTGAATAAAAATTACTTTCAACTAAAAAAGTATTTATACCTGAGACTAAGCCACAGAGTATTGCTTCAGTTACTGTTTGTGTCTGGTTTATGCTTTATACATACATAGGCAGGTAAATAGGAAATGGAATATGAGTTTGCTCACTCTTACTCTTTCCATCTGCTACTGGGGTCCTCGAGCATGGTGCAGCCAAGTCATCAAACACACATACAGGGTCTGAGATGTGTATATATTAAGATTTCTTTTATATCTGCCTCCCTGGGATAGGGTAGGAAGACTGCTTGATTTTCAAATTCATGTAATTGCAGATACACTTCAGGCATGAACAAGATCTTTTTTATTTAAAGCAGATTGATTTCATTTAAATATGGATAAAATCTCTCTATGCTATACCTTTCATCTTTGTTCAAAAAATATGTATTTTTAATCACCTCTCTTTCTGTGTCCAGTAGTGACTCAAGCGTCTAATTCTGTACTGGATGAATATTTAATTTGCAGTGTGATCTTGCTGTTGTTGCAGGTTCACCCATCCATTAGGCTTCTTGGGTGTACCCTCCTGAAGGATCAGAGCCGCCTTTTGTCAGCTAACCTGGTAGCCTGATATTCTGTTGTACTGTTACCAGGGGTGTAGCCAGAGCCTTGAATACAGACCCTGCACAACCAATATGGTCCCTTGAATTTTCCCATAACTTTTGAGCCTTCTAGCTGTCAGTACCTCTTTGTCATGAGAAAACCTGTAACAGAGGCCACTCCCCACATACCAGGCTTATTTTTTATTTATAAATAATTCTGTTACTTATAGAAGTACCCTATATTTACCCTATATTACCCTATATTTAGGGTGGGTGTTTTGTTGCTGTTTTTCTGCTGAGGGAATGGGCTTTGCTTTTACATTTTCATGCAGCTATAGGGTAAGTACTTGAAGGAGAAGGCAAGATGGGGTAGTAGAGGAGGGTTTTATGCTTGAGCATCCACATCCTTCCGGACTCTGATCCTGCTAGCAGGTCCCCATAGAGGTTTCCAGGTCCACCCTGGAGAGGCAGGTTTTGCTGGGGAGCCCTTGGGCAGACCCAGGGCATGGGGCTTGACCTCAGCATCTGAGCGAAGGCGGCTAAGGGAGAGCATGGTTTGTGCTTGCACAAAGTAATTCTCTGCATTTGTACAGCAGTCGTAAAGGGGTGCCACAGGAGAGGGGTGCATAATCTTCCTTCCCTTTAAATTAAACCTTTTTCATTTTCTTTAAGCATATATTATATATTGTGCTTTTCTTTCTGTGCTTTATAAGCTTCTATTTCTTTTGTATCTTAATAAGGACAGCAAAACTGAACTGAAGTTTTTAATATATTAAATCGGAAACCTAGACTGGAATGAAAGATAAGAATCCAATAATACCAAAAAGACACATAGGACAAAATCGGTTGTAAATGATTTATGCAGCAGGATTAGGAGGTTAAAAAGGCAAAATCTTTAATGTTCGCTCATGCAAGAATGTCAAATCACTGGTCTAAATAAGGAATTTGACAGTAATAAAACTTTAAAAGTGGACATTTTCAGGTAGCACTATCTGCCATAATAGAGGTCATAAAACTTTGATCTAAGTATTTGCCAGGGATGTTAATGGCTGAGATGGTCACTCATCTGAACTTTGAAAATGTGTTTTATAACCTGCTTTAATAAACAGCTATTAATCCAAGGCATATTTATATGCCTCAATAAGGCCACGCTTCCTACGCTCGCCTGCTTTATCTGCATCTCTGCAGTCCTTGTGTAACAGATGAGGGTGCCAGTATTCCCTGCAGGGCTAACCCTCATTTCCCTTCCACCTCGTGGAGGACAAGAGTTGCATGCAATCGTCTTGAAAGTTTGACAGGAGGGCAGTTTCTAAGCGCTGATGAAGGACACCTGTCCCTGAATGACTTGGGATGGAACTTGTAATTCTGTGCGGCGCACATGATGTGCCAGGAAAGCCGGGGTATTTAGCTCCCCGGAAAATGAAGCCTTCTCCCTGCCACCTATCATTGCTGAGGGTTTGCATCTGTCATGAACACTGAAGAGATGAATATGAAGCCTAGCTGTAGGCAGATCAAAAACAATGCCACCGATCCTGCTCACCTTCCAATATCCACTTTACGAATCGGAATACCAGCGGCGAGAATAAAAGCTGGGTTAGTGCGGCCTCAGGGCAGCGGGACCCTTGGCTCAGCCCCTCAGCCCGTGTCGCTGTTGGTGGATGGCTCCCGGCCCCCGGGGACCTCCCGGTGCCCACGGGGAAGGGACCCGTGCAGGGGAGCAAGAAGCAAGGCGCCGGGCAGCCCTGGCGGTCTGTCTGACAAATTAGCCCGTGCCCGCTTTAGCACGGGACAAGGGTGACATCGCCTGGCAGCTGGTGATAACTGCAGCGGCCCCCAGAGCACGGCGGGGACCCTCCAGCTGCCAGCCCGGTGTCACCGCGGGGTTTTGCCCCTGCCCCAGCCCCTGCAGGAGCTTCTCCCCATCGCGGTGATACCGGGAGAGCTTCCGGACCCGCAGCAGAGCGGTGCCCCCGTCTCAGGGGGGCTGCAGGAGGGGGCTGCCCCCCATTGCGGCACTTTCCCCATCCGCAATGGGCCACAGGTACGGGTGGAAAGCAAAGAGGCAGAGAGGCAAAGATCCTGATTTCCACTTGCAAAATGTTCAAGGCTCAGCGTTCCTACAAAAGCTCGGGAAACTCTTCAGAGAGCACAAGCTAGTTAGTCATTAAATTGGTAGTTTATTTGTTTTCCAAGAGAGATGGGAGGAAGGAGGGAGCGCGGGGGGGGGACACGTAGGAGTTGAAAGAGCACTCGTGTTATTCACTGTGCAGCCAGGAGCAGAAAATAAAGAGGCAATTAGAAGGTCAGAACCAGTAATAATACGCTGGCAACCCACAGAAGCCGTAGAGCAGGTGTTTGTTCACTTGGTGTTTTTCCTGCGAACCATCATTAAAGCCACATGACACCACCAGTTTTCATGCCATGATTATTTGCATGCAAATTTGACATCTTCAATGTGAAGACGGATTATATCTTCACTAATTTGGTCCAAGGCAAATTGTCACTATTTCCTTAAGAAAACACTGCTATTCATGAGGAAATTATTGAGCGCAAACTGAGTTTTTCATGAATTTAGCCCAGGCAACCAGACAGAATCATGCTTTTATTATTTACTTCCACTGTATAATCAGCTTTTCATTGGAGATGACAGCTTTCAGCCAAGAAAGTCCAATGTTTTTGTGTTTTTGTTTTTGTTTTTTTTTTTCCTCGTGAAAGCATGACAAACAGAAGGCAAAAAAAATGTTGAGCTTTCCTTGGGGCTGAAGAAATCTTTTGGTTTTGCTGTTTTCCCTACACATATCCATGCATGTATCCAGATATGCTCCCCAATACTCAGGCAGGGAGCTGTGACCTCCCTAAGAGCTGTGGACCTGTGTGAAACCTTGTGCAGTGTTAGGGAGGTCCAAAAGGACATTGAGAAAAGGTTCTTTGGGGCTTGAAGTGGAGAAATTGGGGAAGAAATTTGCTCCAATAAGCACAGAACAGATGGGAATATAATAGCTTCTAATAGTTTATAATGATAGCTTATAATAATAGTTTTATGTATTTATCACACAGGTGATAGTCTGATAGTCATTCTCAGGCTTGAAATGGAAGTGGCATGTGGAGAGGGAGTTGCTTGATATTGGTCAAGCATTTCCATGGTTTTGGGGTGGAAAAGGCAGAGCTGCTGTTGCCCTGGTGAGCCCCAAGCCCTGCAACAGGCACCTGATGACCCCGGCTCTGTGCCTTCAGGGTGGGCATCACGGAGGAGCTTTAGTCACTGAGGAGTCGAGTCCGTGGCTTCTGAGGATTGTGTCCAGCATGTGCTTTGCTCAGCTTTGGAGCTGGAGCTCATGGCTCAGTTAAATACATGGTCATGGTTAAATACATTGTCATGGTGAACTGTGGGAGAGCAGTTACTTAAACCAGCCCTCCTGTACAAGTATTGCCCTGCGATAAAATATGCCAGTTCTCAAGGGCTGAAATGGGGAAAAAAGCGCGAAAACCTGCTGCTGCTAGCACAGCCTTTGCTTCCTTTTTTTTTTTTTTTTGTTCTTCTGTGCCCTCACTCAGTGTTTTTTTTTCCATGTGTTCATTTTAAAGTGACTTTTCTTGCATACACAGTAAATGCCACCTGCCTACCCTACAGCTCCCATTTACCCACCTGAAATGGAAAGAGCCTTCTCATGCTTGGCCCTTCCATAAATCACCTCGGTGTTGAGCCCTGCTGGCCTTTGGCTGAGGCTCTGTGCATGGAAAGCATTGGTGCTGGTAAGCATCAGCTGCTGCCTCTCCAGAGCCTTTACATTCATTTTTATCAGAACAGACAGCAAGGCATTGATCTCACACACACACTTGAAATGGAAGATGGAAAAATATTAATGTTTCATTGTCTTCATGTTTAAAAGTGAAACCTTTTAAAGAAATGGGTCTTCAGCAAGGATAAGAGATGTTTTTCTTAACTGCATAGCAACAAGCTATAGCTGCAATTATTTATATCAAGTATGAAATTCCCTCAGTGCTTCATTTATTCAAAGCTATATTTCTACAAGGTTTTTGTTTTCACAGATGGCTAAGCTAAGACGCCGTCTTGGGCTTAAATATCTACACAAAACTCAGCAGTCCCCACCAACAAACAAAAATAGATTTACAAAAATCAACACCAAAAAAATGTGGTTAAACTTGCAAAGACCACTAAAGAGCACAGCAATGTTTTAAATTAATTTAAAACGATGATTATCTACTGAGGAATGTAATGCAATTCTGTCATTGCAACATAGTATTAAATATGCCTTTATGGGAACCACTGATTGTCAAATGACAATTGTAAGTGGGATTTTTTTTAATCCCTTTACAAAAGGCACAGGTTTGTAATTTGATTCTGGCTCTTGTTCTGAGTGCTTTGCTCGAGGAAAGTTTATTATTATTGTTTAGGAAGGGAAAGTTAAATGCTTGTAACCAAAATGTACACACTCAGACAATTCAATTTCCATGCTTTGTTTCATGCTCTTTCATGGTGAAAAGGTGTGGTTTGCTTTTGTTGTTGTTTTTCAGCCTTTTGCTTAGTTCAGGAACAGCACACGCTGTTTGCTCTTAGTGGGAGAGTCTTGGTGTACATGGGAAGCAAACTCTGCTCTGGGGCAGCGGAGCACACCTACCTGGGCATCTGCTGCACTCATATGGGCGTGCTGAGCCCAGGCACCATGCTACCAAGCCATGCACTTAGGAAATGGCAGCCTTCATATTCAGCCCAAATCAGAATCCATTTGTTTTTCACCGTATCCGCTATTTAAGATGTTAATTTTAGAAGTAGCTAAAAGTCCCAGCTATTTCCAAAGAATGAATTTGGGTGCAATATCATTTTGCATTTGGGACATAATTGACTGCATTCTTCCCTCCAAAACATGTATTGCACTCCCGCATCAACAGTCTTCATATGCTACAACAGCAATGTGTTTTCCTACTGTTTTCTACCCAGAATGTAGTAACCCAGCATGTTTTGGTGATGTGCTCTGTTTCAGCTGTCTGTAGATGCCCTTTTTGTCAGGCCACCTCAGCTTTCTACCAAGGTGTTAAGAGCAACACAGAAACAGGATGGGTTTGCCCAGGCCTCAGAGACCACAAAGATTGTAGACTGGTAGGACAGGGGTACTGCTCATTGCTGTCTCTACAGAGCAGAGATACTGAGGAGGTGATTTTCATCAGATTAGAGATTACTTCCTCACCCAGTCCTATCACCAGCCTTCATTTCTGATGCAACATAATTGATAGAGTTCAGGAAAATTTTCATCTTTTTCTAGCACTGAGATCAGTCTGGAATGTGAGTTTCCTGAATTGTATACGAAGTCTGACAGGAGCTCCTGCACTGGTTATTTTGGCTCTGCTACCTAAAGATGCTGAGAAAGTTGCTTTGCCTCTCCCTGGCTCATTTTTCTGAGCTATAATATTGAATTAGGGCTATTCTGAAATCTGTACAGGATAGAAAATGACATCTATGGACCAGGTAGTAGAAAAATACTGATTCAAAGCAGTGCTCTGCATTTAAAATAAAGTGTATTGGGAATGCTTTGATGTCTATGGAGGTGTCACACAACCTCTGTGCCAGCACCATAGTTCTCATCAGCCAGCACGAGAGTGGCTGCTGCAATCAGAAACAATTACTCACTTCTATTGCAGTTCCAAACAGAGAGAATAACGAACATTTTTCACCAGCTCCTGCCACATTATGTTTTCATATCAACCAGTCAATCAGAGTCTGTATAAAACAGCATGTGTCTGTTCATTAAGAGAAGAAAAAGTTGATTGGTACCAGAAGATGAGTGCAGAGTGATTTAATTGTAGCCCTTTGGCACATCTGCGTTAGATATATTAGGCACTTAGACACTCCACACTGACAGCAACAATGGGAATTATATTGGAATAATACAATTTTTAAAGCTGTACTTACAAAAAAAAAAAAAAAGAAAAGAAAAAACACCCTTTTGATCTCCGATTAAGTGTTCCAGGTAATTTCACATCATCGTTTAGTCTTTCTCCAACACCAGACTGAAAACTGTTAAATCCCCTCTTCTGCGGAAGCTACCTGATCTATAAATAAAGAATATGTTCTTACAAAGAGAGCGTTCTTATTGATTGGCAAGACGCATTGTTACCGTTTCATTATTCTTGATCATTATACGCTTCTCTCCTGACAGAATTTTTTTATTCATCACCAAGTTAGAGGGTTGCAAACTTTGCAAAGGCTTTCCCCTTCCAACCATACCTGTAGGGGATGTTGTCCCCTGGCCAGAAGCAAGGTTTAACCCAGTGAAATTGCTGGCAATGAGCTACAATTTTACTATTACATCTCAAACTCACCCTGGATGTTCTTAAGTGTGTTTCTCGGGGTACCTTTACTGTCTTTGTCTTGTGGAAACTGTGAAAAGAGAGCCATGAGAAGAGAGCTTTCTGGAAAGATAAATTGTAGACTGCAGTTTCTTAAGAGATTGCAAACTCCAGGCACTTATTACCTTCAAGTAGAGAAAAGAAAGGCAAGTTAGACTTGTTTTCTGTTGCTGAGCGAGCATGATTCATGATCTTTTAAATAGCATTTTAGTTATTTCAATCCCAAAGACAGCCCACCTGGGATGCAGCTGCAGAGTGGCTGATCTGTAAAGGACAGCAGCTCGGGGGCTCTGGTGGCACCTTGGCGTGGATCAGCGCAGCTCCAGTGCCCTGCAGCTCAGCCTCCCTGCCAGCACTGCTTCTTGCCAGGCTGCTTCAGCATGGCCGGTACGTTTGGCTGCTTCTGTACTGCTCGTTTTGCCAAGTTCTCCACCTTACTGCAGGTCTCTGAATCTGCAGAGTCTCTGCTGAAACTGAGCACTCCTGACAAATGGGGGCATGGGCCATGGTGTCTGGCTGGCTGCAAACATTGAGCCATCTTTGTCAAGGAGCCAGCAAGCTTTCAAACCCTGGCCTAACAATCCCAAATGTGTCCTTATGAGAAGAGCATGGCTGAGTTTCTTTTATTGTTTCCATTTGAAACATATCCTGCACTAAAACATTTTTGTGAGGCTGGAAATTCTTTGCAGAACCTGCTAATTATTTTCACAATCTACAGTCTGCTCTTACATTTCTAATTGCAACTATTAATCCTCACTCATCTACATGTCCTAGATCTGTGCAAGGCAATAACGCATTTTATGCTCAGCAGCACTCTGCCTCTTTCCTCATTTGTCAAAAGGATTATTGTACAGTCGATGCTGAATGTGAGGAATTAGCTGCATAAACTTGGCCACTAAAAAGAATTCCTGTGTATTACCTGAGCATCAGTATGTAAGCCGTAGTTCTCTTCTCAAATATTCAGACACATCTCACTAAGTTTCAGTTAGTCATACAAGTGGCAAAAAAATAAAAATCAAAAATTGGAAGTGATTTGAATGCAGTTCTACCTTTGTGTCAAGTCAAATGGTATTAAAATTGTAGTTAATAAGGACTTGACTTTAGTCTCTTAATTCATATTTGGTTTTTAATCCATTTTAAAACTTGGCGAGTATGATCTGTTGCTTTCAAAATGCGGTCAGGTATCTACCTACAAATATTGACTCCAAAGGTCTGACAGATAGTTATAATTACCAAACACTCTTCAACGCTGCTAAGACAAGACAGCATCCCTGCCGCTGCATTTCGAGATGAGGAAGAGCAGTCAGCATAGAGCGGTACCCATTTCCTTTCAACTGTGTAGAAATGATGTGCTTTCCATTCCTCTCTTACAGCAAAGAAATTCCTCTTTTCTGACTAATGCATATTGTCTACCCAGGCATCTCTGAGTAGACAGATTTCAGTGAGAGTTGTTTGATGGTGAAATCTGTTAGTAGCTGCCTTATCAGAACACCAGCTGGCACTATCCCTACCATCAGTGCCAGAGACAGCAGCCAAATATTTTCTGTTGGCTAAGTATGAAGAAGTCTACTGAAGCATTCATTTATACAAAAATTTGGCCCATTATCTTCATGGACGGCCCTCAAGCTGCACAAAGGTCTGTTCACTTCTTGGCTTATGGTTATTCGCATTCATCATGCACTCTCTACAAGAAGACCACTGGGAGAAAAATGGCCTAAAAAGTACTTTGCTACTTGCATCCTGCCTATTGGTCCTAGCTGCATCATGGCCAGACACAGCCAGAGCCTACGTGCCCCATCGTTGGTGTGCAGTTGGGTTTCATGTTCACTTCTCAGGTCATGCCACAACCTCTGCTCTGGGCTGCTGCACAAATCCAGCACCATGTCCCAGCTCTAACATTTCGTCTGTGAGGCTCATTGAGATATGGGAGGGTCAGACTTCTCACATTCCTCTCCCATACCACCAGTCTCCTGGTTTCTCCTGGGGTATCCCTTGAGCAGTCTAACCCTTCATTCCTCACACCAAATCACAGCTTCCTCCAGCAGAGACAGTGGGAATCCTCCTACCTGGCTGGCACGTGGCCTTCAAAGCAAGCTCAGCCCTTCCTTCAGATCAGGCCAGCTTCAGGGGTCAGTCTGTTGGACTCACTCCCAGTGGTCCCTTTGGGCTGTCCGACTTGGCAAGGAGGAGGTACAGAGCCACATATGCTGGTTCTCCTCTCATATTCCCACAAACAGTGTATTGTTTGGTGTGATGGGAGTCCACACAGTACTCTCATGGTCCAGTTCACTTGCCACCACTGCAAAATTGCTTCCAAGCCTTTGTAGTTGGGTTAAATACAGAAGGACAAAATCTTTTCCTTCTCCATTATCTGGTATAAACTTTTCCAGATGATTACTCTTATCCTGATAAAGCATGAAGATTTATCAGCCTCGGGTTTAGTATATGTGGTAGAAGTAATTGGGGTGACATATTCTAATGGGAAAGCCTTAATGGAAAAAGGTTTTACTCAGGAGACCAGAAAACAACCTCTTTCTGAAGTAGATCAGATCTTGCAAGAGGGACTGTGTGTTTTTTTCCTGTAACACCTGCGGATGTGCAGGCAGCCATCCAGGCAGAAGTGTCATCATACTGCCTGACAATGACTCAAGAGTAACTTGAAATCCAGCCGTGCTTTGCAGAGCTGCTTCTCTGCTCTATGTCTGCTTTCCTGTCTCACCCAAGCTGTTTAGCCACTTGCTTTCTCTTCCAAAAGGTGGCATTTATTCTAATTCTTCCTTCGTGTTCACCCCATTAAGCTTCCGTTTGCAGTCATCAGCTGCTGAAGCACTTGACTGCACCACTAAGCAAGCCTGTGTTGGGCTTGTGCTGGAACAGTCCTGTGCCCTTCCTTATCAATTTGCTGACACTGGACTGATAAAACTTATCTTCTCTGGAGGCTGATGCAGGGCCTTTAAAACAAATTGAAATTCTCAGTATGTAAAGACAGCTCTGTTCCAAGAAGCGAGGACTTGCACTGCTTTAGCCTGGTGTGGTCTCAGCCAAGGAACTGCACCCCAGGGCTGCTGGGGGAAATGCTGAAATAAGTCTGAAACACTGTGTTATGCTGCATCATATTAATTTATTTTTCATTCTAAAGTCTTTAGTAAGAGTGCCAAGAAAACTGAAAAAGAAGAGCACTTACCTGTATTTGAAATAGCAAATACAATGCTGGAGGCAGAAAAGTGTCTTCTGCAAGAGTAAAAACTCCTGTTGAATAAAAATCAGAAAAATAAAAATATATTAAAAAAAATAGGTATTACATTATTTATTTTCTTTCCCACACACTATATATATATATATAAAAATTATTATATTTTTATTATATTAAACATTATGTGTATATAAAGTAGCAACGACTTAACACACAAAGGCTGGATGTAGTCTAACTTGTGAATTGAGTCCCGGATGTCTCCAAGGTGCGTGGTGTGCCAGAAGGTATTGTAATGGCCATATGTACGTCTCCCTTGGAATTCGTAAATCCTAGCTACCTGAAGCCCTTTGAATAGATGTAGAGGCCTCAAAAACATGCTGATGTTTGATATCCACACCAGTCCCTTAGACCCTATTGCTTTGACCACGTGGGGCAGACAAGTAAGCTGGGCACTATGCCCAGCCTTCTCCAAGACTGTCCTGGATGAACTGTTCATGGCAGTAGCTTCAGATGGAGTATAAACTCCAAAAGCTACTGTGCATGTGATCACACTCAGCAGAAGAAACTGTTTCTGATGCAAATGTAGGTCAAATCTGGCAAAAACTGTAGGTTGATATCCTCAGTAGTTTAAACAAGGTGAGTTGCAAGTAATCTGAGCTTCCAACAAGTGGGTTAGAGCTGGGTTAATTTTCCTCCACAGCTTGGCACCTGCACTGACCACCACTAAAACTGTCAAAGTGTAAAACTATTCTGTTTTAAAGCAGCTTTGTTTTGAAGACAGTTTGGAAAATACATGTAAAACACAAAACAAAACAAACAAACAAACCCACAGACTGTATGATCAGTCTTTTCTGTGACAGTTTTTTAATTTCCCCAGCTTTCATTGAACCCTTTCATTTCTCCTTTTCTTATTGTTCAAAAGCACTTTTCAGGAGAACATATGTAATATTTTAGTGTGATGACAGGGTAGCATGTTCCTGTAGGATGCTGCTTGAATTTGGGAGTTTCGATTTTCTTTTCTTTAAAGATCAGGATCACACCATCATTTTGTCTTTCCTGTTTCTCTGTGATAATGAGTATGTGAAGGCTGCAGTTTCCCTACAGCAGCTTTAGCTTCCTTTCTCATTTATCTTTGTTCTGACCATGCATTCGCATGCTTTCTTAAAGGACAGGCAAAGCCCAGACAAGAAAATACCCACACCTGTGGGCAGACATTGTCGCTGGTTTCCAATGAGGAGGAAAACCAGGTTCAAAAAAGCTAGCAAGTGAACGATGAGGACTCAGAGGCTATAAAGGAGAGACCCACAGATGATGTAGGGGCACCTTATAGTGATATAGGCTGGAATGGTTGTCCTTTCTTCTCTTCAACCAGAGGTATTTTCTTTTCCTTTTTTTTTTTTTTTTTTTCTACCTGTGAGATTTATATTTGTAGCTTATAGCTTGTAAGTAGCATAAGGTTCAAGAGTATAGAAGAGTAGTTTTTCTCTGTGTGTTCTTTCCTGGCTTTTGGGTATTTTTCTCAAACCAATGAATCAACTTTCTGAGTTACTAGTTAAATCTTTCTTTCTTTAGAAGAAGTTTTGAAGAATAACAACACACAAACAAGCACAAAACCTTTCAAAGTACTGCTTATCAAGGGCACTACTGCTTTCCATCTTTGTCTAAGACTTTCTGGGCTCAATGGTCTAGACATTCTGTGAGTTCAAAGAGTGGAAGAATCTGTAACACAAGAAGATGCAAGGCTTTCCTTTTACTTTATAAGATACCTAAAGTAGGCTAAGCTCTTACAAAACTACCATCCTAGGGAAGGTGTCAAATCTGAGGTTAATCTCAGCGCTTTTCTTTAAGGAAAAACTTGGTGTAGATGTGAATTCAGAATTCCATCTAGAAGCAAAGCTTCTGCGACAGACCTGAGCTAGAACTGGCGTACTGAGAGTTTCCTCTTCTTTTTGATGTTAGTGGCTGAATGTGGTGAAATTTGATAGTTGAAGCTCTTACAGCTTGATCTTTAGGATATAGAGAATGAAATATCTCACTCACAGTGAAGGGATTCATGGCTTCTTGTTTAATGTATGGCAGCATGAGCTGTAAGTGAAACCATAATTTAAGAAAAATCCTTTTTCCATTGATAGGATCAGAGATTCTCAAGGTCTTTGCTTAAGTTGTAACAGTGGTGATCCTGTTCAAAAAGCAAAACAAACAATTCTGAAAAGGTGGGACTATCATTGATTTTTCTTATTATTTTTATAAATGACATATTTAAACCAGAACAAGAACAGTGCCACTGTTTCTCCTTTAATTGTTTGTACTATTGATAGGAAGGCAAGTGGGTGCTCCAAAAGCAACTATGTTAAACTTTTATGGAGCATTGAAGAGAGCTAGGAATTTTTTTCCTCACCTGTTGAGGAGGAAGAAATGTTGTAACTTCACAGCTGATTAAATTGATCTCATAAAATATTAAGCATGAGTAAACTGAGTTTCTTCAAACCCTTTATGGTTAGCCACTGGTCATCTTAGGTTCTTTGATGTAAGCAAATTGTTAAAGGTGAATTAAAAATACATAAATTGATCAGGGCTTAAAACTAATGGGCTGCTTCTTGACAGGCACGGTCCTCCCACATCTCCCAGTAGAGCAGGGGCAAACACAGCACTTCTGAAATTTCAGTTGTAGTAAGGTTGTTTCTAACAAGCTCGTGCATTTAAGGTTGCTCTGATAGCCCCAGAGGCACAATACAGAGAGGTGTCCTGGGACATCACTGGGGGAATAAAACCAGGAAGGGTGTGTGGACAAACCCATGGGTGGAGAGAAAAGAGCTGGAGGCAGGGTTCACAAACTGGAGTTAGCTCATCAGGTCTGTAACATACAAAGACAAATGTCACCATGCTCCAAGCTGTTACCTGTGTTGTCTGGGTGAATTTGCATCCACTGCTTCTTCTGCTATGCCCCTATAGCACTGGCACTAAGGAAAAGCAGGACACAGAAGCAGAGCTGCTTGCAAAACCTCCACTTTTTCTCTGACAAGTGAGTATTTGAAGGAACCATACTGAACCAAAGCTGAGATTTGCTGATTCTAGTGTTGGTTAAATGTGGAATGGCATTTAAATCATGCCTCCCCGCTTATCTTGACTTTCTAAAGCTTTTTCAAGATAATTCTGTGTATTGCAAGGTGTATGGAGATAAAAACTTAAACCCCAGAAAAGGCTATGTATTTTCCACGGGGAGAAACACAGGCATGGATGCCATCTGGTTGCCAACCCACCTGATGCAATTGCAGCCCAAGCCCATGACAGCAATTTCCAAAGGGCTGCTGTGACCTGCTCATACAGGTGCAGATTATCTGTGTAACAATAATGCCTAATGTCATTCTGGCTAGTTTAGGCTGAGCTGCACTGAAATGCAAAGTAAAACAAACAGGAAACTTGAGCTTTCATTAACAGAAATGTGAAGGAAGATCCAGAGAGGGTTGAATTCCTACCTGAATTTATAGCCCAGAACTCAGTTTAGCACCAGCAGCTTCTGATCTCCATGTAGGATGAGTTTTTTCTTTCAACAATACTTGCAATAGGAAGAAGCAGGTAGCAGATGATTGTGTATTCTCTTTCATACCTACTTTCAAGTTGAGATTGAAGGAAGCTCTCATTATGAGTTAATAGAAATAAGTTGCAGGAGAGATTTGGGAGGGGTCATTGTGAAAGTTAGGGGAAAAACATGTTATTTCCAAAATGTACTTTAGTTTGATCCTGGGGGAGGGGGAGTCTTTAATAATGCAAATGTGTGCAAGAAGCAATATATTTTTACATTTTTCAAATATTAAAGCAATATCTCTCTTGCTACATCAGGATTTTGTTTTTCAACACCAGTATTTTCTTTCATTTATCAACACAACCTATTTCTTGCTTTATTCAGTTTTTATTTAGATTATGTCTCACTTGCATTTTGAAATATCCCACACTGAAATCCTTTTTCTCCTCTTTTCTGGCACCTGTTGCAGAAATATAAAAATAAATCAAAAGCTAGAGTCTGTGGCACTTACAGGGTGATAAGCCTCACTTCTTTCCCCTTTTTGTCTTACACTTGCTGTGAAAATGTTGCTGAAATGATCTATGTTTTAGGACCCTTTCTGTAAGATAAGAGGAAAGGAAGAAGTGAAATTGTGAGATAAGAGCTGGATGTATTGCCAAATACATTTTCCTCACAGAACAGGGTAAGTTAGCAAATAGGAATCTTGGGTTTGTTGAGGTGGTGTCCTTCGAAATCCAGCTCTGTTATGTTTAAGAGAACAAATGGCTTCAGCATGTGGTACTTTGTACATGGTAGGGCTGCTGCTGCTGCTTGCCTCGTGGTTTGTCATACAGGGATTCATTGATTGATGCCCTGCATGGGCACTAATTAGTTATGTATGTGAATGAGGGACATCCCCTGGCTCATGAAGCAGGACATTCTCAGCAGAACTTCACCAGAAGTCTCTGCTGGACGTCTTAGGGCTGCCCATCCTATGGCATCTGCAGGGTGGATGCCATAGGATGGGCAGCAGGCCCAGCAAGCAGGGAAGAACTATGGCTCTGCAGCACTAGTGTGCTTACAGGTGCTGAGGAAAGGTCGCCTGTGAGAGTTGTGAGGAGGCAAATGCTGCTTTTCCTTTGAACTGCCCCCATGAGCTGGGCTATCACATGGGGGTATTGTGTTAGCTGCTCTTTGTCCAGCTGTATGGGCTATCCCACATTTAGACAAGCAACGTCGCATCCAAGCATGCTGTGTGTACTGTGTAAGTGGGCTCATGTTAATTCTGCCATCAGGAAAAGCCTCTAATGTCTCCTGAGCATTCGTCCCTAGATGCACAGCCTCCTGTGCAGCCCCAGGAGAGATTCCTAATGGACCGTGCTGCACAGCATGCTGTGCGTGATGATGCCTTGCCTATCCAAATCAAGTAATGTTTTGTAACTTATATCAACCTACCCAGTGGTTTAAAGCATTGTAGCACTTGTCTTGAACAAGCAATTTTTAATGACAATAGATCCTTACGCTTACATATAGCTTGCCAGAAGCATGATTTTATTTCTTTTGTGACTTGCTTTTCTGAGTTATTTGTGAAGGAGCTCAGGATCTACATATCACTCAGATGCACAAGCTCGTTTTGCGAGTAAAATGTAGAAACATGCCTGTGAATAACAGGGCATGTTGCTGTGCACAGGATGGCAAAAATCTCCTTGTGAGGAGATATTTCCAGTCTACCCTATGAGATGTTGCATTTTTGATCCTGATTAATGACTGAATAGTTTAAAAAGCACTGACAGTTTGCTGTCTCTCTAATCAGGGCACACATTCATAAAACATCAACTATTGTGGAGTTTAGAGGTGCCCAGATGACAATAAGCCTCCCCAACCTGCTGAGTTCCACTGGATGTAGCCTTAAGAGCTTTGACCTCAAACCAGTGAAATGGCCACCCATGCTTTGAGGAGCTATCTCTGGGTATTGGTCCATGATGGCTCTTTGGTCAAGCACAATCGGTCTTTAAAGGTGGAGTTGCTGAGCTATGGTGCAGGAACGATTTATCAAGATGTATGAGGCCAGCACTCCTATGTAGCACATCTGCTGGGTGGTAGTAACAGGGCTTTTGCCTGATCGTGGCTTTTCTGAATTTACTTTAAAAAATTGTTCTGATAAATGTATTTGTCTTTTCTCTAAAAGACAACACGACAGTTGCTGAATATCTTTTTGTTCTCTCTTAAAAACTATTGCGGACGCATGAAGAAATTTGTGTTTAAATATGAGAAATCTGAGTCTATATAGGTAGGTTAAAATGAAGCAAATAGGAAGCTGTTTAAATTATGACTTTAATTCATGTTGTGGGCAAAGTGGCTGAACCAAAAGTGAAGAGCAGCAGTGAATTTAACAATGCAAAAAATGTTTTCCCTCTTTGAAGCCTGTTGCCACACACCAGGTTTGAATATCTATCTTGTAATGGTATTTCATGTTTTGAAGTATGACAAAGTGTGTGATTGCTAGTTGTGATTTCCAACAGTGAAAAGCAAAGATTGACATCTGGTAGGTTGTGGGTCTTTCTAAGCCAAAAATAAAAAAAAAAAATCAAGTCAAAATCATTGCTCAGTTGAAGTGTCCTTGGGAAAGCTAGTAAATGTTTTCAGCAACAGAACTGAAAAAGTGGATTTGACAACTCTTACAATTACTTTAAATGAAAAAAAAAAAAATCCTCAGGAAAAGTATCAGGCTTTTTTGGAACAGTTATTGTATGCTTTGTGTACTTTTGCCATATGGCTTCTTCTCTTTCTCAAGAAGAGGAAAAAAAATTTAGACTTGTTCCTAGCACAGATCATCATCGCAAAGATTAAGTGACTGGTCTATAAAAATGAAGAATGTGCAATTTACAGATTGATAAATCAACAGTCTCATAGGTGCATCTAAACTCTATTATACTGGAATGGAGCTGGGGATGAAAGTGAATTGTAGTAACATCTTTGAGTCAGAAAAATATAAATAGCTGTTGCAGGATTAACTTTTTTAAAGGAAATGAAGTTAACAATAGTTTATTCTGTTCTCTTAATGTTGTTAAGCCTCTTAGGAGTTTTCTCTTCTGCAGAAACCAAATGTTTAGTTTTATTAAAGGGACTTCAGATTCTTTATTCCATCAGTTGGATGTTATTTTTATAATGTTTTGCCAATTGTTTCATTATGTATTTATACAAGTCACATTTTAATTTCTGAGCATCCTTTATATGTTGCCACATTGGGGAGTTTAACTGAGGCTGGGAGGATACAAAGATTTAGTCTTTTGTAATGAAGAAAAATGTGTAATTCCTTTCAAAGAAAATAAATACTGGGAGGTAATTTTCGTGGGGAATCAGTATGTTGGATGTAAAGCTTTTTGTGTTCCTCCTTTGTTCTAGAAATAAAGCACTTATATGACTTTGTGCAAAGTGAGTCCTGTAGTGAAACAATTATGTGCAGCTAAAGGATTTTTGTCTGACACTGGGTTGCTGTTTTGAATCCAGCTGGGTCAGAGAGACCAGAATTCCCATCTCCCTTTAGTCTGAGTCAAATAGGAACTTTCTGATATTTGGTGCTTCTCTGACTGTATTCAAACTTGATTTTCTCCAAGCATTCAGCAGCTCCTGGCTGTGGGCTGTTCTGAATGCTGGAAAGATTGTATTCTGGTGGATCAGGCAGTGGTATGCTGGCTGACCACAATATAGTGACCCGCATTAAAGAAATCAGCAGTCTTGCAGAAGAAGCTTTTGTCTCAAGTGTATAATCAGTGTGGCATGTGATCAGGTGCCAAGTGGAAGATGTTACGCCATTAAGTCAAAAATACTTGATGGTGCAGAGATAAGTAGCTGTGCTCTCAGTTACTTGCTGTGCAGAGCTGAAACAGTGCATTGGTTTTGTAGTGCTGAAAAACAGCTTGATAAACATGGGTTCGCAGCAAACTACAGGCATGCTTTGGAAGGACTTAGACTAGGAAGAGCTTTCCCCCTCCTTACTGCATCCACAGTGCTGCTTTGTGCAGTGATCTCTGTACCACTTGTGGGCTCAGGTAGCTTTGATTTGTGACCACAGTGTCTGGGCAGGCAGGGTCAGCACTCCTCAGTGCTGTTGGCTGGTGCAGTACTGGCACCCAAAAACTAAGTGGGTAGGCCTGCAACTACAGGGCATGTACTGTGAGGTGACTGAGGTTTTCTACAGTGCCCTGCGCCAGGCTGTGCTCAATTTTGTTCACCAGTCTTTTTCTCTGTTGGGGCACTTAAAGGAAGTAATATCATGTAGAAACAACAAAGATCATATTTCGTAAAGCAGAGACACAAGTCCTATGAAAAAGCTGGGATTTAAATTCACATAAGAAAGACAACCGATCTTTCCTTAGTATCACTTCTATCATGTGCCTATCACTAAACCAAACACAAAAGTCATTATTGCCTTTATATGCCACCTCTGTGGCATCTTTAACATTTTAATGATTTTGTGTTCTCTTTTCAGTCTTAAATCAGTCATTACTGTGCTGTTGTAAGTAATTTTTGGGTTAATACTTTATGCATGCTTGCCACTGGGAGGCTTTGGGATGCAGCACTGAACCCAGCACTGCTTTCTGCTCTGCCTTGCAAACCCAAACTCCCCTAGGTGCAGGGCTTATTTAATTTGGAAAAAGAGTGACCTGACATTGTAACAGCAAGGATGCAGATGGCTTCCCCTGGTAACTCAGCAGTTGTAGGACCAAGTCTTCTGCTTCAGCAACTAGGACCAGATCTGCTAGTTGAGGCTGTTATACAACAGACACATCATATCATCTGGAAAGGGATAAGGCATCACCCAGCCTTAAGTGGCCTCAGAGCAACTATTAAGAGCTTTAGTTTGGTGCCCCAAAGTGAAATAAAGACTTGAGGAATGAGAGGATGAGCCTTTCTTTTCTTCAGGCTGAGCAGAGATGATAGGGGAAAAAAAAAAATAAATTGCTACTGCCCTGAAACAATCAATGAAAACAGGATGTCAGGGGAAAATTCTAAAACTAACCTGCAATCAGGTAAATTTTGCTATTGTTGTCTGTACCTGACTCTCATGAGAACGGGAAGAAGGATGTTACAGAAATTATTTTGAATTAGATTGTTTGATGTCTGCATCATGGGAGTTACAGGTGGCCACGGGAGGGGAGTGCAAAGCTAACAAGGAAACTAAAGTGACTTTTTCTTTTAAATAGCAGCTAATGTATGCATTTTTTTTGTAATCAGGGCAGATGAAAATCTATAGAAAATGATCTGCATTGAGAAAGTGAACAAGAGAAACAATATCTTCATGAATCTGAAAGAAATGGGGAAGCCTATTAGCCTGCCTCTGACATTGTTAAGCCTTTTTCTATTACATTTCTTTGTGTAATAGCTGCTCTTTTTGAACACAGCGGCATTTTTCATCTAATCTGATGATGATTCAAGGCATTTATGCATTCTACTTATAATATGAACCACTGCTCTTTCACCACAGGGTTCACATTTAAGATTAGACTGCAGAGATTTTCACTGCTGCTCTGGTTGAAGGTCATTCCGTTTAGGAAATGGAGAGGGCAGTTGCCAAAAGGTAATCTCCTCTCATTTTAGCTGGCAGTTGGCTGTCAGGTTCAAATCACAGCATTAAAAGCCACAGCTACAGCCTTGCCTAGCTAAAAGCAAGAAATGGCTGGGACACACTGCAACTGTTCTGCAGGAAATTCAAATCTCAGCTTTTCTATAAAGTTTGCTTTGCTTAATGTGGGATTTGCAGAGCAGGTCTGATTGATTGGTTGGTAGTGTTGAATGCTGTACACAGCTCATAACTCCACTTCGTGATTATGTAATTTATATGTTAGGTTGCATTATGTCATAATAGTGCTCATAATTATGCTTTCTTTTGCTTTTTCTCCCCGAAAACATTCTGTATTGTCTTGGAGTGAAACTTTCTTTAAAGTTCCTCCCAGTAGTGACTTTAAAAAAAAAAAAAAAAAAAAGGGAACAAAAATGGAGAAGTCAGGCTCATCAGTGGTTACAAGTTGTAGCTGAAAATGCTATGAGGTAAACTTTATTCAAAGGTCAGATCATTTCCTGAGAGGTGAAATGTCCAGGTATTTTCATGTTCATTGTCTCTACAGGTTTCTTTAACAGCATCCACATCATGGGCAATGCTGCAAAATTTTGAAGTCTCTGTATCTCATATGTATTTGTTTTAGAAGAACATCATTGCAAAGGGAAGAAAAATGTGACACCTCCTATCCACCCAGCAAACTGTCTTTAAAAGAAATTTGCAATCCGAAGCGGCATTGATATTGCACACAGTGAAAAGCAGAATGGTGTTGAATGCTCCCACTTTGCAATCAGCATCTCCAAATGTCCTTTATCTTTGTTCAGAGTATTTTAAGAAAAGATGCAGAGCATTAAACTGAGTTTACTGAGAAAGGGACAACATATGGCCCTCTCTGTGTGATACCTGCTCAGAGCAGCTCAAAGCTGCAGAGGAGAGGTGGCTTTAACTGATTTCTTTGCACATATGTGGGGAACACAGCGGGTAATATAATTGGAAGGGACAAAAGGCATCTAGAGGCCTCTCTGTCTTGAGGGTAGTAAATACTGGAGATGCTGAGCCTCCCTTTGAGAAGCTGAGTAGGAATTACAGAAGTGGGTAGAAATGTTCATCCACTGACTATCATCTGGGCTAAAAATGATAACTGGAAGCTTGGTTCTGTTGCTTTTTAATTTTAGTTGCAGAAGGATATGCCCTATCCCAAAGCTCCATACTGTGCAAAGGAAAGCCTACGGATCCCTGGTTTTCAGGACAGTTGGATCTTGGCTTACAAACAAACTGCCCTCCTGCTGCTTAGCAGTTAAAAGTCAGCATCAGACTAGCAGTAAAAACCTATACTCTCCAGTTTCTTTAGATTTGCTCATTAGTTTCTAGAGAATCTACACAGTCGCTTTTTTTTTTTTTTTTTTTTAGCTTTTTATTCTGAAGGCTTAAAAATCATCACTGAGGACAATGTGCCTGTGGGAGTAATAAACCTACATACCCATGGAGTGTTTAAAGACAGTACTGAATATGTAAAGCTGCTGAATTGCTTTTGCACGTATGAACCTTGGAGAACATGGTAGCTCATGTTCAGGATGTTCAGCTGTTTATGAAATTAAAAATTTGGGCTATAAAAGGACACTTCTAGGAAACCTGATTTATTTCATACTGCATGGAGTTTAAGTGCTGTTTTGTTTATCTGCTGGCAAAGTGTGTGCAAGGGCCTTTTGCAGCAGTGGTCTCTCTGTAGTGGGCCAAAGGCTGGTCTATTCTGGGAGCCAGGTGCTCCCTCCTGCCATTTCCTTCAGGAACTGAATTTAGGCTTTCCTGAATCCAGAAGAGAAGTGATGTGTATCCCCTGGCCTTCTGTCACTCTAATGTCTCACCTTCCAAGCTTTCAGAAGGTCAAGGCTGACTGCAGAGGAGTTGTTTTCCACCAGAATATTTCCTAAAGTATTTGTGTTCATCTGATTTAAGGAAAATAAATCTAGTCAAGAATGTGGCTTCTTCCCTTGTGTTTTCACTTAGGGAATAAACAAAGGAGAAACAAAAAAGAATCTTATGCACTTGACGGTCCTGCCTCTGTTGGGATGACTATGGTATTAACTTACTGATATCCCTCCCATGTGACAAATGCTTCATGTGCAAATAAAGAATCCAATGACCTTGATATGCCTGGGTACTAATAAAAGAAGATATTTGAATGTAAAATATTTATATTCATCAGGAAACTCTGGCACTGTTTATACAACTTATTTACTGAACTCGGATGGTTAGGAACTGCCTCTGGAGGCTAGAGGAAGAAAGGAGACAATTTGTGACAACTGCTTAAAGTAACATTTTGATAAGCATTATTTTAATTTATGAAATAAACCCACAAAGTCTCCTCTGAAATAGGACTTCATCTTTGATTTTTTTTTAACCTGATAAAATCAAAGGAATTTCTTAATAAGGATATTCAAGCTCCAGCTGATCTTATTCCCTCAATCTTTTAAAGCAAAGATCTTCCATTTGATAGAAAGACTTCGATAAAGTCACCAAAACATGATTACCATATTTTGTTTAATTGAATTGAGCTGTTCTTTATTGGCAATTCACTCCGAGTTTTCTACATTCATTTTAGCAATCAGCACAGTGTTCATCTTCTTTGGCTTTTGCCATCATGCATGCTAACTCATAAGTTTGGAGGATTATTTTTGTTTTATAATGCTTGAATACTTAACTGGAGTGAACGGGGCACTGAATACTGGAAAAAACTGAGAGAAAAACTTGCCCACAGAAAGATAAAGCTGACTGTAATATCAAAGTACAGAAGGCCTTGAGCAGAGAGACCCCAGAAGGGCCTTTTCAAGCACATTCTGTGCTTTGGCAGGGCCTGCTCCTGGTGCCAACCTCTGAGGGAGGGAGCAGAGGGCTTGGGCAGTTCACCTCAGCCTTCTCCAAAATGTGAGCTGGTGCCCAGCCTGTGGCTATACAGGTTCACAGCTGCAAGTGCAGAGGTTCTGTGGTAAATAAGGACACAAGTTTGTTTTGCAATAAGTTTTTCCTCAGTTTCTTGTTTGTGTGTTTTTTTTTTTTTTTTTTTTTTTTTAAATCTTTGGTTTGCTCCTGGTGTGAGTGGTTGGGCCATGCATTGGGGTGCCCCTGGTTTTAGGCTGAGGTCTAGTTCTGAGGCCCACTGCCTCAGCATTGTCTCATCAGTTTAGCAGCCATTTTCTGTCACAACTTCACTTATTACAGTCAGGTTACCTTTGTAACTGCTCCCCTCACACTTTCCATTTGCATTCTTTATGTTGTATGTGGAGTAACTTTTCCTGTGGGGTGAAGCTTGCAAATGTTCACCATCAACCAAAAAAATCTTGTCTATTCATCATCTATTTCTGAACAAAAAATTGTATCTCAAGAACAAGTAATTTATCTCTCTTTTTTTGCATTCTGTATTTCTTCTGGATCTGAAATGGAAGTCAATACATTATTTTTATTGCAATTGTGTCCAGGTACAACAGAAATGAAAGCCAGAGAAAACCCTCAAAGCTGCATGTACACTTACACAGTAAACAGAGCAAATAAAAAGAAAAGGAAAGAGGCAGAATCATCACCACTCACCTGCTGAGCTGTGATCAGAGCTGTCCCTTTAGGTAAGTACTGTCTAGTTGGCATATTCATTACAGTCTTTTAATGTGATATTTGTTTGGCCTGACAAGAGAGGTTTCAAGTCAAGTGGTTACATTGGTGGTAGGAGGCAAGAGCCAGCCTGGATAACCTGTCCACCCTGGGTCTGAAAAATAAGCTCAAAAATGTGTGGTGCACCTTGGGTGGTGTGTGGAGCGTCATAAAACTGTGGGAAATGTGCTGGAGGTGCATGTGAGAACTTCTGTCCTCATAAACATATGGAAGGAGTAATCAAGGGAGCAAAGCACTAGTGGCTGCTTGGGTCCTGTGGGGCTTGCAACATTTGCAAATATAGTGACATCTGTATCTCCTAACAAAAAGAAAAAATGGTTGCTATCAGCTTATTGTTTATTGCCTGGTGATTGTCTGTATAGTTCGTGATCAAAAACTAAATTTCCAACATTGGTTGCTTTTATGACCTTGCCAGAAAGTATTTTTCACTTTAAATTCCAGCTATGAGCTATATACATTGCAATAGTTCTGCAGAGCATCAAATTATTTTTGTAAACCATTGGTAAACAGACCTGAGTTCATTATTCTAAGTATCTAAGCAGGTATTTTATCCTGTTTAAATGGCTATTGAAACTACCTCTTTACGTCCTAATATTTACATACACGGTGCTGGCAATTGTTGTGAATTCAAAGACTTTTTTTCCTAAAAGGGCAATCAAGAAACGAAATTAGAAAAAGCTTGACACCATAATAAATCAGAGCAACAACAAAATTGTAAAAATCATTTGTAATGACATATTTTGTTGCTGTACTTGTTTGCTAGATTAGATTTCCGCTAAAGGTAATTGAAAAAATTGTTCTGGTTAGAGGGATAAAATACATTAAAATTAAATGAGCTTCTTGAACTCTGCTTAGGCTTTAAGATATCATATCAAGGGAAGAAAAAAAAAAATAAACAAGCATAATAGATACTGTGTGTGGTTGACCATAAAGTACTGTACACTAGCCTTTCTGTTGTACTAGACACTAGAGCTCGCAGGTAATGGACACAAAAAATGGGCAAAATGAAAGCGTGGTGTCCATGGGCTTACTATGCTATACCTGAATTTCACACCTCCTGTGTTCTCTTGCACAAGCACTGTTTTCTACCTAGCTCACAGAATCACAGAACTGAAGAGGTTGTAAGGGACCTTGAAAGATCATCGGGTCCAACCCCCCTGACAACGCAGGTTCCTTAGAGCAGGCTGCCCAGGTAGGCATCCAGATGGGTCTTGAATATCTCCAGAGAAGGAGACTCCACAGCCTCCCTGGGCAGCCTGTCCCTGTGCTCTGTCACCCTCACCGTGAAGAAATTCTTTCCCATGTTGGTGCGGAACTGCCTGGGCTCTATCTTGTGGCCATTGCCCCTTGTCCTGTCCCCGCAAACCATTGAAAAGAGGTTGGCCAAATCCCTGTCTCCCACACCTCAGATATTTATACACATTAATGAGATCCCCTCAGTCATCTTTTCTCCAGGCTGAACAGCCCCAGGTCTCTCAGCCTTTCCTCATAAGGAAGATGCTCCAGGCCCCGTATCACCTTTGTGGGCCCCTGCTGGACTCTTTCCAGGAGATACCTGTCTATTTTGTACCAGGGAGCCCAGAACTGGACACAGTACTCCAGGTGAGGCCTGACCTGGGCAGAATAGATGGGGAGGATCAGCCTCTAGTTGAGAAGCAGTGACAAGTCAAAGGGTGTAGAGAAGAGCATCACCCAATTTAATGAGCATACACGACTGGTCACGCTACTGCTCCAATGAAGAAAAGATCTTGGTGTCCTTGGAGAATAATTTCTCAGAAAACTGAGACAACTAAATGTGTTAGTCTTAGAAGTATTGTCTCCTTGAGGAACTCCAAGTCTACAAAAATTCTACAAAACTTGCTTTCTCCACCTGTTTCAAACCACTGCCTTTAAAATTGTGTTGAATTTCTCATGGCTGAATGTGGAAGTAAAACAAATTAAGTTTACAAAACAAATTTGATTTGTGATCTCCCATTATATATACTGTCTTAATTCTTTTTTAACCTTCCTTTCTGTCTACCTTTCTTTCTCCCCAGAAACACTGAGTCAGTCAGCATAATAAACTGCATTTTTTTTTTTTTTTTAAATACCTTACTTGTCATGGATGTCTGTTCTCTCTGCAAGTGGTGTAGAGGAAGGAGCAATAACTCCTTAAGAGCATCCTGCAGAAAACACTTAAGATTCTTTTATTTACTAAATCAAAGCCAATGCATCTGAGGCTTACAGTGATGATAGCAAAAATTGCAAAGACCTTTCATATAAAAAGAAACATTTTTGTCTGACTGAAGATTTGAAATATATTATGCCAATCTTGTTTTCAAAGAACAGCTTCTTGGGGTTTAAAAAATTATGTCATTTTTCAGGAGGCTTTTTGTTTCTTGGCTATACTTTGTCATTTCCAGGAAGTTTGTATTATTAGTACTTAGGCTATACTTTCACAGGACATTTCCTTTGAACCCTGTGCATGAGATGAATAAAGGAGCTGGCTTTGCTTTGTGAATCAGCCTGCCTAATAGGTCTTCTGGCTCTGGAGATGTCACCAGAATTCAGAAAGCCAGCAGGCAGATCTTCAACAGTGGTTTAGCACTGGCTGCACAAAGCTTTGAATTTAGAAAGATCTTTCTTTTCTACTTTTATGCATCTTGAAGGGACGTGTTATCTTGTTGTCAAGGGATTTGGAAAGGGAGGGTGAAGCACTCATGAGAGGTAGAACCACAAAATTTTTGACTGAATACCATATTTTTAATCAAAATTGCCAAACCTCAGAGTTCAAGGTTGCTCTCTTTTGTTATTGCTGATACTGGGACATGGCCTGTCTGTAGTGATCTATCAGCTGTTTAAGACTTGCAGAAAAATAATTGCTGTCAAGTTTCTGGGTTCCTGGACTGGTTCCCATTAATTGACTTGTGACAAATGTTTCTGGCTTTTCTTTGCCCTATCTCGTGCTGGTGCTGGGGTACCTACCTGGCTGTGAGTTATATCAGGCAGCTCCTACAGCCTGGGGTGCAGTCTCAGCCCCCTTGACTTCAGTGGAGTTGGGATTTTTAATTTCTTCCTGCCTTTCCCCCCTTTTCTTAATAATAAACCAAACACCGTTTATTACTACTCTTGAAACTCACCTCTCCTACCAGCATGGCAACGTCAGTGTTAGTAGGGAACTGAGAAGTGTAAACTTTTAGCTTTGTTTTTGGCTGATGACTCCTACCTCATGGTGTCTAATACCTAATAAATTCTTGCAACACAGCATGAAAAGGTGTAGTTATGGTCATGCCTTAAATGTCCAAAACAGCATGAGTTCAGACCCTTGCTCTTGCCTCCTGTGGCATCAGCATGCAGAGGGGTTTGGGAGGTTCATCTACTGCGAGGCCATGGATTCTGCTTTCTGCTGCCAAATCCAAGCACATATGGTCTCTGCAATGTGGAGACAAAGATGCCTACCAAAGGAGACCACAAAGTGAGTTACTGTTGCCAGGTACAGCTAGGTGCTTCTAACAAGTGCTGAATGCAGCTACTAATGCATACACTGTGTTAGCGTGCATGTTAGTATCAAATGGGAAGCACAGGATAGAAGTCATTGATTTTGAAATAAAACTGATTCAGAAGGTTAGGGGCAGATACTGTCATACCACTGCCATAAACAGCAGTTACCAAAATGGAACTCAAAGATTCTTCCTATGAGCTCTTGCCTTTACAAGTTACAGCTATATTTTAAATTGAGGGCAAGAGGAATCAACTACCTATTTAGAACTGTTTGTGCCTTTTAACTATCACTATTTTTGTGCTAAATGACAGAGAGAATTACGAGAGCCTGTGAAACAGTCTTTCTCTTGATGGCTTATTTGGGTATGTACAAATGAGAGGTAGCCTACAGTGCTCTAGCATCTCAAAACACTTTTCATAAACAATCCCAAAATTGTCCTGCAAAGCAATATCTATCTACCTTGCTGACAGATTCAGAACAAATTGTGCTATATGAAGTTCAGTTTTTAATAGACTAAAAAAAATGTGCACAGCTATGCAGATGTTTCAGCCATTTGGCTTACTGTAATCAAACATGGTGAAGAAGCTGTAAGTGCATTTCAAGTTTATAGCATGTCAGTTCAGCTGCCTTGGCTATTTTTTCTATAGCTAGTCTGTTGGAAAATGCATTCAGCAGAGCAAAATGGTGCTGCTGCTAATATTAATAATAATGCTTAGCACTTCAATTGCATTTCATATTTTCAAAGTGCTGTACAAATGCTAATTAATTTGGCTATGAAGCTGAATGACAAATACAGAAAAAGCGTTGTCATTGCTTGCAGAACAAGTTATCTTGATTATTGCACTTTTAATATTTTTCTTGGGAAACAGCTAGTAATCCAAGGAGCAATTCAACTGCACAGAACGCTGCAGAGGACTGGGGGGATAACTGTCACCAAAAAAAAAATGGATGTGCCAATCCCAAGGCTGTGAGAAGCGCTTGTGATTTTAATGTTTGCTACAAAAAGGATCTCTTATTCCATGGCTAGGTTTTTAGTTGGTGGTGGAAGTGGAACAAGTGTTCTCCTGTTCTGTGCTAAATCTGACTTTGTTTTTCTAATTCCACTGTCACACTTGGAAAAAGCCAGAAGTCAAATCCCTGCCCTTCTTCAGATGTGGTAGTCTGAAACCTGAAAGTTGTCCCTGTGGCTGGAAGCTGCTTCTTTGAGGTTAGCTGTGCTGCTGAAGACTGTGTGCAGGAGTTTGCTTTTTACTGGAAATGATCACTAAGTTTCAGAGAAAATCAAATGTGAGTTACAGTTAAATAAGACCTTGGGATGTGTACTGGTAGCATTAATTCTGTACTGAGTGGCACAGAGACATGACTCATCCTGAAGTGGATGGCGCACAGCACTGGCTTGGGGTCTTTTCCCTTGTGAGCACTGTCACCCTCTGGTGCTGCCACAGCTCCTCCCATGGGGCTGGCCTGCAGCCTGACCCTACCTCTGGTGTATGTCTGCTGCAAATGTGGCTTCACGAAGGAGACAGCATGGTGTTAGGCTTCCTTAGGAGCCAAGGCAGGGAGGGTCAGTCTTTCTTGGTGTCTGTCTTGTTCGTATTTCTTTTAATTATATGCAACAGTGGTTGTGACAAGCCAGAATCTGGTAGGATTGTGGTCTACTGAGCAGGAAGGCATTTCTATGGCCAATTTGAAGTGGTAAATACTCTTGCTTGCTCTGAGTGTTAATGTTTGTTGCGTACTCTTCCAGACTGACGTACTGTTTTGGTCAAATTTTCTCACAAATTTTTTTTGGCTGAAGAATGGTAGCGAATTCATACAAGTCAGCTGTGAGTTGGAATAGAGAAATGCAAATCAGGTCCAGCACCTCATACGTGTCAGCAAAGGCTGAAGCATTCCCTGGAGCCCAGACTGCAATTCTGAGAGCTTCACTTGATATAGTTGTCTCCTGGTGCAAATGGGCTTCTAATTCATCAATAAATAACATCACTGGTAAAAGTAACCTGACAAAAAAAGGCAGGAAATGGCTTTAAAAGTTACTCTGCTGATTATCTGTTGGTATAAAAGAGCATCCTGAGGTGGCTTTATAGGAAATGTTTTCCCAGTCTTATATGCTTTATTATCCATGGGAAGGTATGCCATGCAATGCCATGGGAAGGAAGCATGACATTTAAATAGACAAAGTTATTCATGCCTGGGGGAGACTTTACGAACTATTGTAACTGATGGAAATAGAAATAATGGTGAAATGTTAGTTGTCTTTTCTACTCTCCCCGAATTAATGGGGGTATGTTACTGCTTTCCAAAGCAGCATTTTCAGGATAAAATCCTGATTCTACACTACGTTGCTGTTTCAAAGAGACAAATAGGCTACTATTCTGGAATCAACAGTTCAGGAATTTTCTTTGCCTGTGCTGTGTTTTTTCAATTGCTCACTATAATTATGATGATGAAACAAGGTAATTGTTGGTCTGATCATCAGCCCTTTGTTAAACAATTAATCTTTGGTTTGATGACAACAGTGCATCTAGCATTCTATATTTGTTTTTCTCTAATACCAAGAAATCACTGTTATTTGTACACAGTTTGCATAGGAGTGCTTCCTTTCACATATTGAAATACAAATTTCAAGGTGCTTCCGTAACTGTGTTGACAATATTCCATGACAAACACTTCTTATCCAATGCTTTTCAAAACACGTTTGTTGATACTGACTTTACCAGACTTTTTTTTAAGAGGGAGATTAAGTGGTAAAATTGGTGAAATTACCTGTGCTCACATGCAGTTCCTTAAACCTAACTTGGACTAATGGGAATTTGGCTGTGTTCTGATTCATACTGAGTGTCAGTCTGTGTAGAATGGGATTCCCCACTGCAGTCTTGGGAACAGCTTGTTTAGTGGATCACTCATCTGATGGCATGCAAATAGGAGAAAGTGATGCTTGCAGTCAACAAATTCTCTGCAAGTATGAATGGACCCTTCTCCAAGCATGAAAATATTGAGGAACCCATGTATTAAATCTTTAAAACAAAAAAGGCACCTGCAATGACCTATATTTGTCATACTGTTTCATTTCCATGGTGTTTTGAAAGTAGTGTTTGTAGGTTCCAAACCTGTGGTGCTGGGCCCTGCTACCTGTTGCCAACCCACGGAAGCAGTGGGGTCAAGGGGTTCACCAGTACCCTCGCATTGCTTACTGCACTCTGCTGCTCAATCCCCTCTGTGACAGGAGCTGAAACCGGTAGAGTCAAAAGCTAATTGAGAAGTTGTAAAGGGTACTGCACAACTCTCCAGCTCTGTAGAGGGATGGGTGGTTGAGTACTAATGAATTCAGAATGTATTTCTTCTGGGACCAGCAGTTACTGGTAAGTAATTATTCTGTAAAAGATATGCATCATAACGGATTGTTTTTCCCAAGAACAAAGGCTCAAATGAGATCTCCAAGAGCAATATGGACCAAAATGGGCATCATGTTTTCCCAGTGTAGATGAGTACACTGTGGTTACATTAATGCTGGGCCAATTAGGGGGAGCTGCAATTTGCAATTAGATGTTGACTGTGTTAACACTCTCTGGCAGTAGCTCTATGCCAGTGCTCATATGCCAGAACAATTTATTTACATGCTCGTGATGGACAGCCATAAGGCACCTTTGCACTCCTGGGAGCCTCATTCGTGTCTGTGCTAGGATCCCTTAACGCTCTCATTGAGCATTAAAATTACTCAATTTTTACTGCTCAGTGCAAAGTGCAGAAGTCTACATGTAAATAAGAGTTAGTCAGCTGTGTTTGTTTACTTAATAGAAGAAGGCTGATCCGGTTTTAATGAATGATATGGCATCTATATCTTCATGCTGAATCTGCTGCACTATTTGCTTTTTTTTCCTGTAGCATTTAGGAGAAATCAAATTAGCGTGTGTTCTAGCATTATATATCTTGTTGCTAAAAATGTACCCTTGCTGTATATATGTCCTTTGTGTATGTATACAGAAATATAGATCTTATCTATCCTGCAGGTACACAGTTGCCCAGGCTTTGCATTTTATACTCTGTTGTAGCTCAATAGATAAAGGATTACCTTTGAGTCCTCTCCAGCCATTCACTCTCTTCCCTTGCCTCTCTGTCTCTGCCCAGTTACAATTTGGGTTAGCTCTTGTTTTAGCTGAATTAAATGTATGCTCCATATCCAGCATTCTAAACTCCAAGAGTTGCAAATCCTTTTTGCACTGAAGCTACAAAGTCTTTTTTTTCTAAAGTCAATTCCACTGTCATTTCAGAATGTATCCAGTGCATCTGCACTGAAGATATACAGTGGGATAAGCAAAGCCAAAATCTCACTCATACAATATAAATGACTTTTATGTCTGAAGAAGTAATTATCTAGTGTCATAAGAAAAGCAATAATAATTTCCGGATGCTTCTTCCAAGTGACATAGGAAGCACAGACAGTCTAAGTCTGTTCTGTGAAGTACAGGAGATGTTAGCGAAGATTAAAACTGAATTAGTGGACATACCAATACAATCACATCAAACAAAAGCAATGGATACACTAGATTATAATTGCAAACACTGTTTTATGGTACATTCTCTCATGTGGAAGCAAGAATAACCATATTCTCCAGTCCCATTTCAGTCATTTTTATGAATGTTGCATTTTGTTCCTTTTCCCCACTGTACAAGCCAGGTGTTCCTTTCTGCTGCAAAACAACAATACATCATTTAAGTGAAGTTCATTTTCTGAAGCTCAGTGAGTTGAGGCTTTCTCCATTTCCCTGGCTGTATCCAATCAGCTAGTGGAGGCGCTGGCATGTGTCATAAATTTTGCTTCGAATGTGGACCAGCTGAAATCTATACCCAATTCAGAGATCACATCTCAGCATCCCACTAGGCAGAAAGAAATGAATTGTTTGCTGTGTTTGGCTGAAGCAGGAGGACAGAGTAGGAGCTGAAGGAATTCTTAGCAGGAAAGAAAACCTCTCTCAAGAGAAAACTTTGAAGGGTGTGTGTGTGGGGGGGGTGGGGATTAACCCCCAGAATACTTCCCATAGTATTCCTACAGAGCCTTTACTGAAGCAGTCTCCAAGTCCAGCATACCCTGTACTTGGAGTGCTTCATCAAGGCTTTCACTTTTATTTCCCTGGCAGTGGATGCCTTTTCTGCTTTACACACAAGTCTGCTGTGAACTTGCTTTATAATACAAGTAGGGAAAGTGGGTTGAGAATGAACACCATTTCTAATTAAGGAGTGTTATGATGAGTAAGAAAACTTACTCTTCTGTCCAAAGAGGAGTCTTCTGTAGCTATTCCATTTACAGTTGAAGAGCAGTGTGGTACAGCTCCAAGATTGTCTGGTGTTCCCATCCCAGCACCACGTCCAAGAGCAAGAGTGGGGTAAAAGACTGTTCCTTCTGCACACAATACACTTTCTCACCTAAATGCAGCCATGGTAATCTAGAAGCATGGGATCAAATGTCCTGCTCCAGTAGCCCAGCACCCAAAATAACCCTACCTGGATCTTGAGGAGGGCTCTGTCAAAAGCTGTACTTGACCAGCCTGATGACCTCTGCCTTGCATGCCCCAGTCAGGCTGCTCTTCTCTACGGGCTCTGTGTGGGGTTTCTAGCATTACTTGTCATCTTCATAGGATGATGCTCTCCCTTTTCAGGTCTGAAGCACTTGTTCCAGCAGAGCCACGTGGTCTGTTGAGGTCAAGGGACTTGATCCATTTAGCTCCTAAATCCCCCCCCAAAAAAATTCCACAAAACATGAAGAAAGAAGGTCAAGTAGGCCTGGGTTAGTGGATTCAGCCCTTTGTTCTTGGACGGCTGTGTGGCATGCCCATCCTCATAGCCAGAATGTGTCATGTGAGGAAGGGGATATATATCAAATCTGGAGCTCTGGTCATCCTGAGGGTGCCAATTTTACCTCAGATTATGGACTGTAGTGTTGCTGTGTGGTGCATCTAGTTCCCCTGTTAACCTTTCTTCTGATTGCTGTTGCCACTGAGGGGGAGCAGGGGTCAAGGTATCAAAACGTGTCTAAATGATGGCTTCTTACTGCTGGGCATAAACAAACTCCAAGACTACTCTTTGGCATACACCCCACGGGAATGAACAGTTTGAACCCCGAATAGTCTGAGTAAATATGGGTGCTACAAAATCCCTTGGAATGGCATGAGATGTGGGGACATGCGTTCTCTGTTTATTTCAGGAAGCTTCCATGACTGTAACAAAATTCACCCAAAAAAGTGTAGTGAGAAATGCTCATAGGTAATGCGCACCAAATTGGGGGGGGGAGGAGGACACAAGTGGAAAAGGATTTAACTGTACTGCTTCGTTTTCTGGATTACTTGCTGTTGTCTGTTTGCTTCAGGGCTTTTTCTTAACTTTGCATCAAGGGTGTGTATTGACTTTGCTGAATTATTAAAGGTAGTTGCAAATGGTGCATGAAATGAAAAATCCTTTCTCACCCTTCACACAGACTGCCAACAGACAATTCTTTGCAATCACTGCTGAGCTGCACCATACTATCAGGTACACCTAGGTACCCACAAAAATTGTTGAATTTAACAGTAATGGGATTTTGTTCTTGATACTTCTCTTATTCTTCTCACCCATCAATTTCTGCAGAAATGCAAGGCACTGCCATGCTTGGCAGGGAATTGCCATGCCTGAAAGCAGCTGCACCCACTGCAATGTATATACTGTGGTATTACTGGGGGTAGCATTGGTACCAATCCAAAGAGAACAGCCCTCTAGCTTGCTTCTAGAAATCTTCTGATGGAAACCTTTGGTTTCTCTCAGATTTCAGCATATATGTGTGCATCTTCAGATATTTATTAAGGGTGTTCTCGGCACAGGATACATAAGAATTATCTAGAAGCTGCTGCAATGTAACGTACAGTTGCAAAATGAGTAAAGGATGAATGTAGAAGGTTACGAACAGCAAAGATTAAGTATAATTAGAGAAACGCTTATTAAATTCTTACAGGAGAAAGAGGTATGCACATTAAAAACAAACAAGAAAAACACTATCCCATGCAAGCAAAGGGGAATGGGTGTTGAAGAATGGGGGGGAGGGGGAATAGCAGACCAGATGGTAGAAGACTAGACTGTTTCACAGGATAAGCCCTGAAGAAAATGTGGAATGTGCAAAAGTTGTGGTACACTAGAAACAGCTTTAAGAGTGGCATGTGTCAGGATTAAGGCCTCTGGCTGGTTAAAATTTGTCTCTGGTTTAGAACAGGAGCCAGGAATGGGCATTCTTGGTCTCCCCACCCTAACTCAGCAGGTCTGAGAAAGTGCTAGGGATCCATGCACTGCTGGCCTTCCAGGCTTGCCGCATACTCCAGGAAGCGAGGAGTCCACACTGAATAACCATTTGGGTTCACTTTTTTGAATATGCTCTGCCTCGTAAAGGTATCTTTATTTTGAAAAGCTTTCCACATAGCTACAAAAAAAAGATTGTACCACATTTGAATTGAGCAGTATACATGGACAACAACTGATTAGAAATATGAAAGCTTCCCAGTAACTTGCATGCTTCTGTTCTGAGTGGTGTTTAGTTTATTTTAGCAGCACAGCTCTTGCTCTGAGGCCCCTCACCCAAAACATTATTTGGTTGACATAATTTGAAAATCTTCTGAAAAGCTGTATTCTAAATGTGATAATGTTAGGGTATGGCATTTAATTGTGCCTGCTGCACAGCTGCTAACACCAGCCTGTTTGGAATTTATATCCTCATCTAGGTTTTCAGGAAAATTTAATTTGAGGAAGTTGTGTTTATCAACTTCCTGGCTTGCTGTCAACAGCATGTTGCTTTCTTTTTAATATGAGGTGCTAATTATGTTTTTCTCAGACTTCAATAATAAATGAAAAGTATTTGGCAGTTGCCAACAGCTTTGGAAAGTATGATAATGCCATCATGTGAATTTTGAGGCTCTCTGAGCATGAGTTTATGCTTCAGAGCTGTGTAGTTCACAAGTGAATTTCATGCTGTGGACAATATGATCTGCCCCACAGAGGTCATGACCAGAGAAACCTCTTCTGCAGAAATTTTGGAGAACAAATAAATCATCAGAAACTGCACCAGTACTGAACGTTAGCAGCTCTGGTTCTTTGTGGAGATGGAGTGCAAGAAAATTGGTCTGCAGTGAAAATCTCAGGTGTCAACAGTTTGAATCAGATTAAGCAAGAGTACACCTGTGAAATTCCTTTGTGCCTAAACCTAGAAGGGTTAGATAAGGGCAAGCCATTCAGATAGGGTAGTTTCCTCTTTTCCAACAGCACAATAATCTGCATGCTACCAGTTCCCACTCCAAGAAAATTCACACTTAGCCTTCAGTGAAGGGAAATCACAGAACTTTCTAAAAACAGAATAAAGGAAGCCATCTCTAATAGCTAACATCAATTTTCAGATTATTTAATTGATGATTGATTGACATTCAGCCGTGAGTATAAGCTGAGTAGATCATATTAGGAGATGTTCTTGGACATAAGCACTTGAGTAATCCATGGAGATCTTGAATTAGGGATTGTAAAAGAAGTACTGAGCTTCTTCAGTTCCCATAACAAAATGGAGAAAAAAAAACAAGACACAAAGGAAGGAATAGATAAGGGCTTGACTGCAGTTTGAATATAGCACAAGATAGAGGCAGCCTATTCCTACAGGCCATCACATTAGAACAGAATCATATTAGTGCAGAACAATCCTGTCGTTCCCTTTGACAGTGACAGTCTCAATAGTGGTATTTTAAAGCTAAATAACCTACAGGCTGCTGGTCAGAAGAAAGGATGATGGAGTATTGATTGCATTTTATTTAGAGATTGAAAGTGAGCAGTGTATGTGTGTTGGGTTACTGCCGTGGACAGACTGAGACCTGGAAAACCTTTGTTTTCATCAGAGAATAGAATTTCATTGGTCTTAATGACCTTTGCAAATAAGTCACCGATATCAAGACTGGAGGATGAGGTGGAGAGGGTGATGTAGGAAGCCATAGTATGAAACTATTAGGATCTTTTAGAATTAAGATATTGTTCCATCTTTTTTGATTATCTTGTGCATTCCTAAAAATCAGACTTTAAATTATATAACACTAAAAATAACACCAAAACATTGTTCCTAAAAAAAAAAACTTGCTCTTGGCTTATTTATAGAAAGTCTTGAAATGGGAGGGCTCTTTAAAACAAATGTTGTTTCTTGAAAGCATTTTTCTTAATAATCCTTTTTGCTAAACAAATTTTACATCTCCTATGTACATATAGTTGTAATCTTACCATAATTGAAAGACGCTTCCTAGACATTTCTGCATCCCCTTTTTTCCTTAAATATTTCTTTAGAAATACTGAAACCTGCAATTTTCCTCCTGCTGTGCTATTACTCCCATTTTAGAATTAGTGTCATATTTATATTCACCATGACTGCTTCATGGCTCCCTTTCCTTCTGAAAGGTGTACTGTTTGCATCTTCCTGGCAACATCTGCTCTAGGACCTGTGCACGATGATGACAGGATCATTTACAATGTTCACCTCCTTTTGAACAGCGTTTGACTGATTCGCTTGTGCGTGGTGGTTGCCCTCCTGAGGATATACAAAAGTGGAACACCCCTGGGGACTCCTAAAATACTAGCCAGGCAACAAGGATAATATCTTTTTCCTTCCCTCAGGAGCCACTAACCATGCACAGATACAGAAGATGAACACATCTTTCTTACGACTGCAAGGAAAGGCAGATAATTCAGATCCCCAAAGAGATCTGCAACATAAAAAAACGTATCCCTTTTCCCTACCCAAGCTAAAGCAAATTGACTTCTCTAGTCAGTTTGATTTAGGTCAGCTTGCCAAGCACTGCAAGTGCTGCTGAGCCCTTCAGAGGGACAGATTCCTCAGAAGTGAGGTGATGTCCAATGTAAATGTACCTGCTGGCACCCCCCTGTCTGTTCCCTTGTGATTTTAGGCCATTACATCACCTACCAACAATTCAGTAGCTGCACTTCTTGCCACTGCAGTAATGCATACTTTTCTGCTTTGTTTTGTTTGTTTGTTTTAATAAAGTATTTATGATTTATCAGGAGGAATAATATTTTCTGCGGCTGCAGTGGGGGAAAGCCTCCTCTGCCAAGATTGCTCTTGGTGCTCTCCAGTATGCCCTAAAGCCTTGGTCCCAGTGACAGACCAAGTTATCCCCATTTTTGCAAATGGGTTAAGTAAGGTCCTTGGCTCTGGGGACAAACTGCAGCAACCATCCTGCTTGGTGGTGGGTCTCTGTAAGTATCCTCACTGGTATCTTAACATGGAGGGAAAGCTGGTCTCAGTCAAAAGATAGGAGGATAAGGGGATCTTTAAATGAATAAAAATCCCAGTGCACTCATTCTGGGCTGAAAGTAGACTGAAGAGAAACAGTCTACGGTATGAAAAATGATATCCCTTTCCATGTTATGTTAGAGGGCTTCTGAGAAGGAGTCCCTTCTTTCTTTGATGAGAGGTGCAGCTCCCATCAAAGGGTATAAAATAAGCAAGTGGTGGTCTTGCTTAGGGAGTAAGATCCCCAGAGAGCACTCACCTATTTGCATTCCTCTGGGCAATGCTTCCACTGCAGACAAGGAGCCTGCCTGAATATTATTTCTCAACTTACTCTTATGGTCTTTATATGCAAAACTTTGGCACTGATACCTTCAGCCCCTGCCAAAATGCATGTCTTATTCATCCTTTTGTTCTCCTTTAACTTAACCATAATTTAATTTTGCATAATTAAAAAAAAGAAAAAAGAAAAAAAAAGAAAAAAAAAGAAAAAAAAACAACTTCAGGCTTTAAAAGTCCATGATTTTTTTTTGAATGAACAAGCTGGAGTAAAACACCAATATTCCACTTTTCTGACTGTATATATATATTTGAAATCACTTGCCATTTGTTTCTGTAAAGAAACTTAATCTGATCTCAGGAAAAATAGTTAATTCATTTTAGTTCATTCAGTCCTCTTCTGAGTTTAATTTTATACATGAGACTTTCCCCCTTATTTATATTTCTTTCAGCCACTGTATCAAAGTTATAATTCACAGTTGTGTGATGGAAACAAAATTGAAAGAAACTAGCGAGATTCACTTATTTTGAATCAATATGTTTTTGATTCTGAATGTCAAAGGTGCAGCAGAACCTTTCTTCCCATCGCATCAGAAATATTAATAAAACAAATAAAGGAGACCATCTTGAATAATGTGAATTAAAAAAAAATAATAAAAAAAAATCAAAAGGAAGAGCTGAAGCTCACTGCCTGAAAATAAAAGGAAAGAATCCTGAATTTTTTATCAAAACTGTATTTGGTCTGCATTTTTGAATGTATTTGTCATGCCTTATCTGCACAAAGAACAATCATAAATCAGCTGATTTTTATTATTTCTCCAGATTAAGGCAAGAAACAAACAAAAAAGAAGACATAAACAGCTCTTTTTTTTTTTTTCCTTATTACTGTGTAGTTGTTGACTTTGATGGAGTGACTTCAAAGACTCTGCGTTTCTTCAAGCATGGGAGTAAAATCAGACTCAAATTCTTCATGCAAAAGAGCACTGTTTGGCTCAGAAAAGCATTTTCCATCTTAAACTTTCTTTACTGTGTAGAAGAAATCCTTGAGTCTCTTCTCCTAAACCTTGCAATGAAACTGAATATTGTTAAATTTGTTACATTTATTGCTAAATAAAAATAAGTGATCTCTATGCGCAGACAAAGTCTACTAGAGATCAAAGGATGGGAACTCAGTAGGAAGTTTGAAGTGAGAAAACCAATCAGAAAATCATGGGAAACCCTTTTACAACTGAAACAATGAGAAAAATTAAGATACTAGTCTAAGATTAAAGATCTTTCTTTTAAAAGAATCTCTAACTGTAAAAACTGCCCTAGTCCCCGTAACTGGGATCTGGATCCAGTGGGACCCTGCTTTTTCTTAGGAGTGCAAAGCTGCATTAATTTTGCTTTGGAGCCGTAACCACTCAATCACGCCATTGCTGGTTCACAGATTAAAATAGCTCTGCTGAGATGCCTGTTGTCTTTTCTGAGAAATCTGTTTCAAAAGCAGAATGGGAATTGTCCTAAGAGTTATTTGCAATGGGAATTGTCCTGGGAATTCCCTGTTTTGTTTTTTGTCATTTTTCCACGATTAGGAAAGACAAGTTGCATCAGTCTGGATTCCAGTTAAGTCTAATTGCTGTGTAAAATAACCTAGGTTTTAAACCTTAATTTATAATATGAATACAGAGAAAAAGGTTATGACACCATCATTTTGAGCACAGTTTCTATGGCCTGTTTGTGTGAAGAGTGACAAATGTTTGTAAATGCAATTGTCCATTTTGCAAGGAACAATTTCTACAAATCTGTCTTCATTCAGGCCAGAAAGACTGTTTCAGCATTGAGATAGATTAATGGCCTTCCTATTTCTGTGTTTTGAGGACTAGCCTGGTACTGGCTTAAACTGTGGTTCCAAGTATGAGCATTGCTGGGGGGAAGGTAAATTCCAGCTAGATATAGTAGCATCACTGTGTAAAGTAGTTACTCGATTGAATTGTTTTAGTCAAGAATGGGGCATCTTAGTTCTCAGGGTTAGAATTAATATTTGATTCTCTTTGAAGTCACTAATAAAAAAAAAAAATCCTGTTGTGTAAAGTATGTCACAGGTGTTTTGGGTTTGCTGGGAGGGGAGGAAGCAGGCTCTGAGCAAGAAGAAGGAATCTATATCATACACATATACAATATATGAAACACCTGAGAAATTCCTCTTATTTCCACAAACTTCTAAAACTTCAAATATTTCACATTATGGCCTGAATCCTTTAGATCTGGCATGGAATCAAAGGTTGCAGTAAGTCATATAGCACCGAGTGATACTTGTTTGCTGGGCAAGACTGGCACTTGAATGTGGTGACGGGGCTTTATAAATGGCAGTGCTGAGTGGCAGGGTAATCTATAGGAAAATTTAGACTCTGTTTTTAAGAAGGTGGAAGAGCAGTGTGCTATGATGCCAATCATGAAACAAACACAACTATGTCTGAAGATTTTCGGAGATAAGCTATGCAGGACAAACAGATAAGATTAAAAATCAGAAAAAGATTTAAAAAGATTAAAAAGATTAAAAATCAGAAAACTAGAACAAAATTTGATTCAGGTGTAAATCATGAAGTCTGTGATTCTAAGTGGCACTTATCTGTCCAGAACAACCAAGAGTGAAGAAAAGGACTAAATGGACCTTGCAATCACCCCAGAACAGTGACCATCCTGCATTTCTAATACAGCTTCTCTGTGGCATTGCGACTTGTCAGGAGGACTCCAGTCCCAGGAGAAATCTTTCCCACTGGTGTGCTTGGGTAGGAGCTGCTGTTCTCAATCTTCTGTAAAGATTACTATAATTGTGGTGTCTTTGGACTGTAGAAGGATCATTAGCTCCCCACTGTTCTTAAATGTTTATCAGTCTCCTTTTCAGTTCAAATGATTTTTTGAATGCAGGTTCCATGGGAGCCGGAGTGCTTGTATCTCTGAGGAGTTGGATGCACTTGTTTTTTTTCCATTCTGTTACAGGGAGAGGGCAAGAGGAAATGCTTGCTTAATGAGAACTGCTGGAGAAGAGTTGACTATGATGCTTACCTGTTTTGCACAGCCATTCATCTTTGCTGAATCAATTTGAATGAGAATGGTGTCACTTCTGCATTTGTCACAGATGTGAAGTGTCTACTGCTGTCTGCTGTACCACTGCTACTGTACGTGTTTGTAACTCTCTTGTTCCATACCAGAGTTCTTGCCAGGTTTTTATATGAAAAGTGTATCAGGCAGCTTAAAAGTACTCCAGGCTTCCCAATCAGAAAAATCAGAACCAGCAAAATTTGAACTGGGTATGTTTTTAAATATGTTTATTTAAATGGGTTTGACCCAAGAATCCTCATGTACACCTGTTTTTTTCACCTTTGTACTTTATCTTCTACCTGTGGAAACTGCTGGACCTCATTTGCCGTACAAATAGGACAGCAAGACTTTGCTAACAACTAACACCAACACGTGCGGAGGTTGTATTTTCTTTTCTGTTTGATCAAAAGGTATGCATCCTCCATTGGAGATGTTGACGAGCCAACCTTAATTTTCTGGACCTGTAAGGTTAGGAAAATGTCTTTAAGAGGCATCTTGTTAAATATGATATGGAAGAAGGGTAGTTGGGTAAACTGTCCCTGCTCAGTGGGGGTAAAACAGCCAAGAATGGCATCAGAGGAGATAAGGTGAATTTGATAAATTGGGTATGAGCAGGATTTATGTTCAAAATACTGTAACTAAACATGTAGGAAGCCTTAAATGAGGAAGTAAACCTCATGTAGTAATACTATTTCTTCCCTAAAAGGTTTTGTCTGTTGGTCATTCTGGGGGTACTTAGGTGTAAAACAACCTGCAAAAGGAAAATACTATTGAAATTAGTGTTTTAATTATATATTAATTTTTCATAGTATTCTTTCATTTTCTATACTTTATATTGAATAACATTAGTGATTTTATCTCAGGAGCCTAAATGCTTAGTTTTGTCAGGCAAACTAAAACCAAGCACAAAATAGCCTATTATGTCTGAGAGGATTTTCTCTAGTTAATTGAAAATAAACTAGAACTAAGCTAAATTGCATGAATGTTTAATCTTTCTTCACTACACTAAGGTTACTACAGGGTGCAAGCATAGACACATTTATAAAGAGAAATAACAAGCTATTTAGTGTTTCAGCTTTGGTAAATGCTAAGAAGGGCAGTGACCTGTAATACTAGTAAGAGCATGAACATTTCAAACTCCCAGGCGTTCTTGCTAAAATACAACTTCTCAAAGCTTACATTTGTTTGTAGCCAAGGGAAATGTTAAAGAAACTTCTTATAAGAAAGTTGATTGCATCCATCATTAAATGTAGAGAGAACCTTCAGAAAATTGAACTAGTTTGCAAACAGACAAGTAAAGAGGCTATTTTAAGGATCAAGCAGCAGGATACACTGGATCTCCTGTCTTGAGGGAAAATTACAGTAGTTACAGCTCCCTGTGGCGTGAAGTCCTTGCTAATCCTCCAAGCGCGTGTTACCTATATCACCAAGCATATCTCACTTGCAGTGCTCTGAGGCAGGTCTTGAAAATACTGTATGTGGGAGCAGAGTGGCATAAGAAAATTGCCCTGCATTCCTAGAGAAACTCAGCACAGAGAAGGCAGAGGAGAACGTCTTTCTGGGGAGAAAAGGTGCACCTTGCAGATACACAGATGCTAGGACCAGCATTAAGGCAGAAGCTAGGATGAGAAAAGCCAGGGAGGTGCACAGCTCTTCACTGCATCTCAGGAAGGTAGGACATGCATTTCCAATGAGCCAAACGTTAACAAAAGTCAATACTGTGCTTTCATGAAGAGCAGGCAGAGGCTAAACCTTTAAATAGTCGCTTTAAAATATGTCTCCTAGACTCCTCGTTATTTCCACTGGCAGCAGTTCACCATGTCTTACTGTTCTTCATAGCCCCTTGTTAACTTTCCCTTCTCTTTCCCTTAGGCACAGGTGCTATTTCATTCCACTGCCACAATTAAATGTGATACAAATGTGCTTTTTGCTCAATCTCTCAAAGCACAGACATCAAGAGTTTGAATCCCAGCCCATTGATATCAATGGAAGTCTATTTCTATTCATCTCAATGGAGTCTGTGCCTGGCCGAGTAGGGATACAGATGAGAGGAGGTAACGTGGCCATCACTTTATCCTTTCATCAAGTGCTTTACACAGCAAAACTGTTTTTAGTGTAGCTTCAGCTCCTGAGATTTGGATTTTGTCAGGGTGAAATGAATTTCTTTTAATAACTACAGTGGGCTGCATGCAATTTCAGGACAGGGCTGAGAAGAGCATTGAAGAACTCGAATCACATTGGACATGTCTAAGGTCGTGAACATTTTTTTCCCCTCATTTGCTGGCTGAACTGGAGCAAAAGGGGTAAGCTAGTTTGGAGCTGAGTAAGTGAAAAATGAAGGCAAAGGAAACATCAGCACAGCAACGTAGCTTGAAGCCGTGCTCTGGCATGCAGCAAAGGGCCGAAGCAGTGGTGGGAGCCATGAGCTGAGGGACAAAGCCCAGATGGCCGTGAGTCCCTCAGCAAAGCATTGGTGTTATTACAGAGGCAAAGGCAGGGCAGCACAAAGAAATGAGCATTTCAGTGGCCTGGGTGGGAGGGAGGATGGGCAGCAGCAAAACAGGTCTAATTACAAGTGAGATTTTTTCCCCTCTGTGCCTCCATATCCTGCCTGAGGTCAGCAAGGAAGGAGGGCACCGGGGCAATCCCTCACCTGCAAACCAGTGGAGAGGGCAGGGAGGCACTAAGTCCTGCTTTAAAGGGGCTAAAGGCCTCTTAGTCTCTGTGTGGGTAGCAAAGCCCCTGAATTATGTTCCTGCAAGCAGGATCATACATAGCTGCCAAATACCAGCAGAAAAAGGTGGCATAGGTTTGGTTTTGGGTTTGGTCATTTTCTTTGTTGTTGTTGTTTTATGTTTGTTTGCTCACCTTGAAGTGGCTTGTAGTCATATTGTTTTAAAGTTCACGTAGGTGACAATCTCATTGTCTTTCTTTTGAGAGGTGAACTTCCTGAGGTCTGCCAAGTGCTGCTGTAATCAACTGGAGGAGCAAAACTGAAGAGGGTCCCGTTATCATTTTCTTTTTCCTTTTCCTGTTTCTTTTTTTATCATTTTCTTTTTCCACTCTTTTTCTGTGGCTTAAGGAGAAGGGAGTTCTTTAGCTACAATACCTTTGCAGACTCCTGATGACTGAGCCATAGCACCAAGGCAGGAAACAGCTTTCAGCCCCAAGTCTAGAATGGGATAGATAGAAAGGGCAGCACTCACCACAGCCACCTTGTCTCCATTCTTCTTGTGAGTGTTATGACAGAGGATCATCATGTCAGAAAGAGAAGTTAGCAGGCCTGGGGACTTCAATTAATGGATCTCATTTTGTCAAGACACTATAGAATTTTGGAATTTTGACTTTAAAAAAAATGGTTAATATAAAATTAAAAAATGACATTAAGTATTGAACTGTCTTTCAGACAAATGGGTTGCTACTTTCTCTACTGGGACAGGTGCCAAAAAAAACAGTACCTGGGAGGTATCCCTTGAGCTATCAGCTTTCTTAGGAGGAAATATACTGAGTGACAGGCAAGATCAAAAATGATGATTTGTCTCTTATTCTTCCTTTAACCTGATGTGAGCATGGCAAAGGCTTGAAACTCAGGTGAAAGGCTCACATTAAGTCAACTTTCTGGCATCCCCCAGTAGCACCTCAGACATCTTAATATTTGGAGTTTCATTTAGAGGTCATCTTTATTTTGACAAGGCCAAGTCCCTGGGACACTCAGGATCACGGTCAACCTGTAACAGTTCGATGCATTGTCAGAGAAGTGTGCGTCTGAGGTTTCTGAGTGATGGCTGGAGAGCCATCTGCTCATGGTTTTTCACTCCAGCGTGAGTAAAATGGAGAAAGGAGGCAGTTCTGCCTCTCTGCATGCCAGCGTAGCTGAAAGATTGGGCGAACTTCTCTTCAGAGGTAAAAATGGAGATTTTTTCTTTCTGCACACACATTTCTTTTCTTGCATCTTTTTTCTCTAAAGTTGTGGATGTCCATCCTTTGAAAAATGTAGTTAATGTTGAAGTAGGCCAGGACATCTGGGGCCTCTGACAAGGTTACAGTGTTGGCCACTTCCATTCCTTTGTCCATTTAGTGACTGGATGCTGAAACCAGACCAGATGCAGCTTGTTTTTTTTTAATTTAGGGCTGCTCAGTGTAATCACGGCCATGAGACCTAACCCATTTTAGGTCAGGACATAAACTCCTACCATTGAGATTCTTTTTGAAATCATCATCTAGCTATGCTAACAATTTACACTAATTACGTAGAAATCTGGTATTTCCAGTTTATAGAAATCAGCCTATTTGTCATTATGTAAAGCTATATTATACATATGGTGTGTAAGAAGCATCTTTAAAATGTGGACCCATGTACAATTTTTTCTAATTTTTATCAAAGAAAGTTTTAATTGCCTTAGAAAATAACTGAAATCAGGAAAAATAATGATTTTTCCTCACTCTGAAACTTCTAGATCTCACTTTTTCAGAGAGGCAACTTACTGTAGTAGTTCACAGAATCAAAATGTCCCTGAATGATTTTGAAAGCAATGCAACAGCCACTCATATGAGATATAACAAGATAAGCAACATGTCTTTCACATAGAGTCAGGACACCAATCACAAGCTAACTGTGGTTTTTACTAAGAGCACATGAAAACAAAAGCATGTAAACTTAACTTCTTCAAGATTATTGCCTTGGTGGAGTTAAGAAACAGTTGATACTGCTGAAGGACTCTCCCTGATTGTCAAAATTCAGAAGATTTCTTTAGAAATACCTAGACCCTAACAGAAGAAAAGAAAAAGAAAAAAGAAAAAAAAAAAAAAAAAGACAACGAAAATGTAAAATTAATTTACACAAATACAGAAGCTGTTTAACCCTTTTTTCTTGGATTTACTTAAAACAAGAACAAAATTACTATCCTGTAGGTCTAGTGTAATTTTCATGTTCAGTCATCAAAAAACTCTTGAAAGCTGGCTGGCATATCAGGTACTTGACCCTGTCGAGTTGCATATTCAGCAGTAGAGGGTGCTACCCATCCTGAAGATAGCTAAACAGGACACAGATTTGGGGAATTGCAAGATCATTCTTTACTAAGCTATTTCCTACCTGAATCCTATGAAATTCTGATTGTATCCATATGGTTTATGGAGTACACCAGAAGGTAAAGAAAACATATAATATTCCTTCTCTCTTACATTTTCCATCCCAACAATGGTAGCTTCTTCGTTGAGTTCCTGTTGATAGAGCATTGTTTTTACCCTTTGACTGGAAAGCGGTAGCAGAACTTGATGGCATGTCTAATTTTAAAACTGTTCTCCCAAAGTCAGTGCAGTGTTAACTACATTATTTGTAAACTCTTTTCTACTGTAATAACTAAGCCATTTTAGCTTGTAGTCTCAACTCGTGATTACTCCAGATTCAGTGCCTGATAGGCTGAAGCTAACGAACCTTCACTTTGCCATACAGGTTGTCAGTGAACAAAATACGTGTTTAGCAAACCATCGAATTTGTCGATGATGGGAAGCAGATGTATCATTAAGCACTAAATGGGAATATCATTTACAGTAGGTGTCATGTTTCATTTCGATGAACTGCAAAAAAAAACACGTGAAAGATATAGTACTGTGTATCCAATGGTGAAAGCAGTATTTTGAAAGGTAACATTATTGATACTCAGCTAGGCTCACAAATCTAAGATTTATTAGAAAATATGATATATGACTCAAGCATTACCATGAAATATAATGAAATGCTAGATGATATATGAGATGGTATTCCCTATAAAAATCTCAAAGAATAGAGGCTTGGCAACAGCAGTCTTCCTTACCCTAATGTTTAAAAACAATGGGTTTCCAATTTTAAAGTAGTTTCATGTGTGAGTCTTCTCCTTCTTCCAAAATAACAGTACGTACCTCTGGCATCACACTTCTGTCATTTAAGGATTTTCAAGTTGTGAGCTAATTACTTATTAGAGCTGTCCTGGCATATAGCAAATGAAATGTTTACTTTGTAGAAAAGGTGCATGGAATTCAGAGGCTTGGTTGGGACAAGAAATTTAGCATCAGTTTTTTGTGGACCTCACGTTGCTGTAGCCCAATCTTCCTTTCGTAAGAGGTGTCTGTCCCTCTTGCTGAAGAAAAAGTGTTGCTGTCATTTTTCATAGCCTGTAATGATCAAATACATTTTCATGCAATAAGAAGACATAGTGAAACAAGCTTGAAATGATTCTGTTGTTGGGGAAGAAAATCCTTTGATTAATCTATCATACTCCTGTCACTCTTACTTGAGTGCCAATTTACCATTTTTAATGCATGTATCTCTTTTGCCTTTTCCTCATTTTGCACATTCTTCCTCCTTTCTCTTCTTCCTATTCAATCTCATATTTAATGTCATAGCATGTTCATCTCCTAAATCCCAAGTTACTTGGGAGAAAAATACACAGAAATAACACTCTTCCTGGGGCTGTTTTAATTTCTGTTTTTAGTCAGTTTCATTAAGACTTTGTTTTCTTCAGATTTCTCACAAAATACTTCTCAGGAGTTGTTTTCTGTTCTCTTTCTGGAATCCATGTCTAGGTATTATAACCCGTTATGCATTTTCTTTGGGTATTTATTCCTACTCCCCTTATTATTCATATAAAATTTATAATGTATGAAGCAAATGCAAATCATACTGCATTATCATTATAATTAATAGCAAAGCTCCCTCTGCACTGACTAAGGATCTGCTGCTAGACAGGTACAGAAAGACACTATTGGCTCAGAAAGTGTAAATTACACAGTAATTCATTGAGAGGCTGTAGTTTAATATGAGTTTTGCTAGTGGGATTTCATATAAATTGGCTAGTTTACTGCTCTAACCAGCACAGGTACAAACTAGAGTACTGACAAGACAATTCTGAAATTTTGGACTAATACTCACTGCTAAAACCAGTATGATTCACTGTTGTGACTCTGGAAAAAGTAAGGGTCTACATCAGGACTAGGTACTGCCAGAGCCCTCATTTGTGGAACAGCCCATAGTCTCAGTCTGTTGAAACTCAGCCCTGTAGTTCTGGGAATCAAAGTGACAGACGAATTGTTCTTCAGCTGCCTCTGAGCAGTGATGGAGGTCTGCTGGGAGGCTGAGGGTTAGTCGTTAGGTCGTAAGAGTGCTGCAGGAGTGCTGCTTCTATGCAGTTTGGCCAGATCAACGGGGCCAAATCACAGGTTTGGAGGCATATGTATTCCTCCTAACCTTGAAAAAAATGATTTCCTTCACCCAAAACTTGGGTCCAAGTTGAAGTCCTGGTGGTACTTTCCCAAATAAGCAGCAGTTGAATACAACAGGCAGTTCACCTTGAGGTGTTCAAATCTGGGTTTCTGCATGGGTAGGTAGACCAGGAGACTGTATCTTCTCATGCATGTTACATGAGCAAAGAAAACACCAGGAGGCAAAAAAGTTCCTAGCTGATAACAAGGGCTGCTGGGTGGTGCAGAAGGTGGCAGTGAGGACAAGGTTATAGATGGCTCTTACATGCAGAATGACAGATGTGGTTCACTTTTAATCATTATTTCACAGACTGCTGGGTCCAGTCCGTGAACTGACCTCCTTAATGATAAATGAACAGCCATCAGATTAATTTGAGGAAAGCAATAAGAAATCGATAGCAGTACAGTGCAACTGTTATTTAAACTGTTAGTGGCATGTGACTAATAATGCTCAGAAGTTGTGGTCTTTTTGTTCTTCTGACATTTACAAATTGCTAAGTCTTCACTTTCATAGTCTATGATGTCAGATGAATCCCTTGGGAAGGTATTTTCCTTTCAAATGATGTTTAAATGTCTATAATTCTACATTAAATGCAATTTACCAACAACTGCTGTGCTTTAAAATATACAGTAAACTCCCTTATTTCTATATCAAGCAACTTGACATTTAAGATAATTCGTTAACTGCAGCATAAATATATAAACAATGTAATTTTCTTGTAAACAGCTGCCATATAAGACATGCAGTATAATTGGTAATCTATATCTCAAGTGCAAACAATGCAGTTTTAGGGAGTCTTTTTGCCAACATGGGTGTGGAAAATCAAAGGAAGTCCCTTGGGCTGTACCTGAGTTAGGTCCGTTCAGCTGGGAAAGTAAAACCCTTCTCCTAATGTCTGCTTCTCTTTTTTCTGTCGCTGGGCAGCAGCGTGTGAGCTTTTGTCATGCACAATTGAGTATCTCAGCAATTCAGTCCGTCTTTTGTGTGTGTTTTTGCCGTTAGACCAGAAAGGAACCCCTTGCTTCTGGTGATCAAATGTGGCAGGATCACCTGACAGATCTTATTCAGTGTCTCTCAGCAAGGTGACAGACATGCACTGCATACAACAATGCACAAATGCTTTGTTTTATAAAGACAAAACTGCAATCACTGAAAGCAATGTATTCAACACATATGCTTAGAGATTACTGGTGATATGATTCCTCTTAACAGGAGGATATAACAGAGGTTTTAAAAATGTTGGATGCTTCTTGCCAGTCAGTCGTCAACTGCACCGGCACAGCAACATTCATTAACTACCATCAATCATTAATCGCCTGTAAGCTCTGGTTCCTAAGTGAGCTTCTGAGAGAGCAGAGAGGATTTATTTCTAGAGGCACATTATTCTGAGTGCATCCTTCATGCGGACACTGAAAAGATTCATTTTCCTCTCCTATTCACTTTGCTTCCTTGCAGGATTTTCTTTTGTGACACATCTCTCTTTGCAGGGTCTAGGCCTCTTCTAGGAGATAACTAGGCTGCCACAAGCCTTCCCCATTCATATTTGCTCTGCTATTATTATAGCAGCTATCCTTTGTGGATGCTATTGTCCTCTTTACTTCTCTTTCACCGGAATCAAAATCAAATGCTCTGTTTTCTCCCAATGCATAATGGTGGAAACACACTTTTCACAGAAAAGATCTGTATCTCTAGTTCCACTAGTTATCTGCTTCAGTGCTGCAGTCTTTATTCTGAGTTTATATTATGAATTCTGCGTCTATTCAAATTCTGTTCACAATATATTAAGAGCTACATGAAACAGTTGCAAGCCCCTTATCTTTATTTAAAAATAAAATAAAATTTTATTTCCTTCTCGAACACAGTTTTTTAGGGGAATAACATTTTATATACTCCTTGTGCATAGTAACGGTGTTGCTAGGGGGACAGTATTTCTGCAGAATCTCCTTCAGCTGAGGTTTGTTCTTAACATTTGTCAACTTGCTTGGTGAGAATAAAGTACACCATTAAAAACACACACAAAAAAACACATCACTCACATCACCTTAAACTTTCTACAGATTCAAGGGTTACAGTAGCATAGGTTTTCTTCTATCAATTAGACATGGCGTACACCAGCTTTGTGTGGAAGTAAATGAAACCAGATTATTTGCTCTTCAAAAAATCATGTTTTTGTCTCTTACCTGAGAATGATATATGTTGAAGGTGTTTGGCTTTATTTTGTTTCTGTGCAAACTGAGATTTTGTGGTAATCCTCCGAGTTCTCCTCACAAGCAGCAAAGATACACCCTGTGAGGACTTAGCTAAGCAAAGGCAACCCCACAAGCTTAAGTGTGTGCTCACCTTGCAAGTTTTTCTGTAAATATATGTGTAAGCGTGCACCCAGTCATCAATGTTGGGAAAGAGAAGTTGTTGCATGCTAAGTGCAAACAATTTTTTTCTTTACAATATTAATCTGATTTAATGCAGAGAAAATGCATATCAGGCCATATGTATCTTAGCCCTACTTTCTCTTTCAACACTCTCAGTAAGGTCATGCCTACTCTTTTAGACTATAAAGTTCTAGACATGTCTGGAGGCATACCAACAATTAAAATGAGCACAGGAATCAGATACTAGCTGGGATATTTTATCTGCATCAAAGAAAGGGAAGGACAAGAAGCATGCATGTTGGCACTGTCTCTTTAAGGCCAGGAGATGTTCCTGTGGTGGTGTCTTTACCTGTTTAAGCTGGAAGAGGTCCACGTTATTTTCAGCAAAATCCCAGTTGTAACTCACCAGAGCCACACTCCAGTTCAGTGGAGGCAATTTTCAAAATACAGTCAGAACATAGGATTTACTCTTTGATTTAATTGGTTCAGGAGAAGATAAGATGCTGCTTCTCATAAACATGTTGTTTTGTTTTGCTGAAAAATCCATTAGCTTCTATGCAATCCTTTAAATATTTATAAGATTTAAATAACCTCTTAAAACATCCTCAGAGATGGCTGACTCTTCTTTTAGTTAAATGTTTCTAATTTTTTCTAGTAGGGGAATTGTTTAAGAACTCAGTAAGCCTAATAATTCCTCAAATTAATCACAGTATTTTTATACTCAAGTGTCTATGTAAGCAAAGAGAAGTACAACAGATGATCTTGTTATATTTTTGTGTAAACTCACTTACTACTTGTAAGATGGGGATATTACACAGTGATTTGGGACAGACCTGCCTATAAATTGAAGGTTTTCAAATAAATAGCTCAACAACTTCATGCCCATCTAAATATTTATGTTATGAGCAACGTTTTGCCACAAAATATTTCTCATCATCACATTTCTTCCTTAAAAACATCTGAATTGTCTAGACTATTTGCAAAACGTGTGCTGGAGAGTAAGAAATAGTAATCTGCAGAAGGAGCCGTGAAGTTTCTGATGAAAGCCATAACTAGAGACAACTCCAGAGAGAAACAATATTACAGTCTGTCCTAGCATCTTTGCTCACAGCTCTCAGCTGAAACGTGTTGCAAGCACAACTTACAAAAACAAAAGCCAGAGTCATGAACTACCTATTTCCAATAATTCAAACAGCATGAAGACAACCTCATACCTCCTGGCTACTGCTTTAATTTCTTGGGACTGTAAGACATGCTTGTCCACAGAATAGATTTGCATTTCAGGGGTCTCTTTCCACAGTCAAAATCTTTGGGAGGGCCTTGGATGCTTTTATACCTGCCCCAGCACAGCACAAGTGGATGAAGAGAGGCTCTTGAGCTGCATTTTTCAGTTAGTTGGCTCCTGGTTGTCTTGGTTTGTTCTGTTCTTTTGCTCAGCAGAGTTTTTTTTTCTCTGCTCGTTTCTGCTATCAGCAGTAGTTGCTACTTCTCTGCTGAGTTAAATTAAATGCTATGCTTAGATTGCCTCTTCAAAACATATAATTGTGCTCAGAGGTACGAAAAAGGCATTCTTCAGGATCATGAAAGTTCAACACACATTTTTCTGCTCGTTCAGCTTGTGCTGAACCCCTCAGCTGAAACCAATACTTCTTGGGCACATTCTGCTGAGAAGCAAATCTGACATTTCCAGTTCTAAGTCTTGTTACCTTGCCCACCACATCACCACCAGCAGCTATCCCAGGGAGGCAGAAGCAAGCAATTTACTCTTTGTTGGGATAATAAGTAATGAGAAGGACCAAAACCATCCATGCATGTGGTCGCACCCTGTACAAAGATGTTTTCAAAGGGGAATTCCTAGTAATGCTGCTAACCAAAGCAGGCACTCCGTAAGGTCTACAGCACTGTGTAAGTGCACTGGAGTTTTTAGCATTAGCCTAATCCTGTGGTGATAACAATAAATGATACCGTCTTTTTAGTCAAGGGGCAATGTTCTTGTTGGCTGAAAGAAGTGTTTTTATATGAAATAGGTTCCAATAATAACCTGTCTTGTTAGTACTATAAATTCTTCAGGCTGAAATCCTTTGTTTCTCATTAAATAAACTAATTATTGTCTCACTGGATCAATGGGTTTAGGAGCAACTGACATAATCTGGCTAGGAAAGGAAAGCTGCCAAATTCTTTGCTTAAATCTGTTAGCCCAGGATCTGTACACTGGTAGCAGTTTATCATCATGCAATTAATGGTTTTATTTGGTGGATTGCTATATCAAAAAGAGGTGAAGAAACAAGTTTTAAGCTTCACAAAAGAAAAAAAGAAAAAAGAAAAAAAAAAAAGGCTGTGGGAACAGGTATTTGTACGTATGCTGGAAATGTGTCTCAGGGATGCCTTTGTGTTGCCCAGGTGTGCACTGACTGCCACACTGAGGATCCCATTCACTGTGACAGGGGCTGGCTAACCCTCCAAATCATAAAAACACCTATTGCTCCTGAATGATGCATTAAATGCTAATTTATTTCATTTTTGCCAGCTCTGCAAGGGAATATTTAGGGTCCTGTCCTATGTAAGAAATATAAAAACGGGATTTCACAGGATTAAAGAGCCAATTAATCTCTAAAACAGTTGGTCCATAAGGTAGGAGGACTAAATTTCAGAAGGTTAATGGTGCAGACAGGCAAAGCCATTTCTCAGCTGCAAACACTGCACTATATCCTACTCGCAGCTTAACTATCCAAGTGGTTTTATTATGTTTGTTCAGCTTTAATTTATACAAGTTTTAGCATACTCTTAGTTATTTTTAATTTTAAACTAAGAAACCCTTGGCAAATCTCTTTCAATATAATTGGAATTTTCCCTTTAGTTTGCTATTTAGTCATTATTTTCTTATTTCAGCTTTATTTTCTGGGGGATAAATCCTCTTATTCATTTGTTTCAATGGAGCTTGAATAAAGGTCATTTAAATTGATTCACCTTTCTTATCTCCCTTGCGTTTACTCTATAATCCTACCTTCCATTGTGTGCAGGAGAATAGCTTTCTTTTCTCTGCCTGTTTCTGCTAGAAGAAAAATGGTAACCTTTTATTAAATAAATCTGGAAAAGCTGTGCTCCAAATCCATATTATCAGTAGCCTGGGGAAACAAATTATTTCACAAACTTGAAAAAAAAAAAAAAAAAAAAAAAAAAGAAAACATACAGCACTTTTTGGAGTTTCTTGTTAGATAGCCTAAACCTACGGCTTCAAACCCCTGAAATGAATGAGGGGAATACTTTGGTATCATTTGTAAAAGCAAATGCACACACAAAAACCCAGGCAGCCAAATACAAGAGCAGTTTTCATTTGTAATCCCAGTGCTATGTGATCTCTGAGATATCTGTCGCTGCAAAAGAAACAGTGCTTCATAATTCTTGTATTCCTTCTGCTTCGTAATTTGCAAGACAGAGCATAATGCCGATAATTAACAGCGACGCACACAGATTTCTAGGTCTGTGACCATCAGTCCAAACTTACATGGATTGGATTTTATTTCAAGCTAGCTTTTTGGTGGTCAAAAGGTGCCTGAAACCAGTAAGAGCAAGCTGGCATAAGCCTCCTGAGGCAGGAGTGCGTGGACACGCATGGCAGACGCAATTCCAGCCCCAGTTGCATGAGCTGGGGCCCGTGGAGGTGGAGCCCACTGGTCGCTTTGGTGATACAGGCTACTGGGGCCAGCACCCATCCCGGGGACTGCAGCAGGAGCCTATGCTAAGAAGTCCCAGCCTGGAAGAAGTCAGATTTTACAGAGACAGGGCTTTTGAGCCCTGGTGAGATGTGCTGCTTTTCTTACTATTCCAGGACGTTTCCATAGCACCTCCCAAACTCACTGACTTACCTCTTCGCATACAGCTCAGCTTCTGAAGCTGCACCTGCCTTGGAGGAAATGTTTCTGCTCACTTTTTCCCAATCCAAAACACATGCTACCTACCTCTTCGTGAACTTTTTAGTCTTTTTAAAAGCAAAGCTAGACTTCTGGAAAGCACTAGCTTGAATAGAACAAGTTTATGCCATCTCTAAAAGATTTGATATGAAATAATCATGAGTGACTACTCGGTTTGCCTTGAAAAATTACTTGAGTGCATAGTTTTATTTTCCATTTATTTTCAGATGAAAAGTGTTCCTATAGGCTCTGGCACCACTTCCTGGGCATTTTCTGGTCCTGTTTCAGAGCATAATGTTTGTCCCTGATCAGATGTCATTCTGTGAAGGAGAACAAGCTTTATGAAGAAAGTTAAAAAAAAAAAAAAAAAAAAGTATTTTCTAATACTGGAATGTTTAAGGAAGTGAGAGGAGGAAATGTGAGATGGAGCCATATGATTAGGAAAATAAAAACAACCCAAACCAATCTGTTAACAATATGTTCCCCCACATAATGGTGTATGTTCTCATTTTAAACAACTAAACCAGTATCGCATTTTATTTTGTTGCCAAGGTTACTGAATTTTTAATAGTCTCTGGAGAGTGGTGGATTTAACTCAGTGAATGGCATTATTGTTTAATATTAAAAATATTCTGATAAAAGCTATTTGAGCTGTGGAAAATCTCATCTTTTCTTCCTTCAAAAACAATAAAAACTGGAAACTAAGTTGCCATTTAAAACTACTGGAAAGAGAAGGCCGTTTTCTGGCTGAAAAAAAAAAAATGATGTAAAAAAATAGGATGAATGAGCAGCTAAGTAAAAGCATCCTCCACGTTCAGCCAGCATGGTGCCAAGAGGGCCAAGGGGCTCGGCCAGCCCCAGCAGCACCACCTCACACATGTGCCATGGGAGTGTGAAATTTGGCAGCCCCGAGTGTGCCAGTGACCAGCCTGGATTCTTCAGCAGGGACACATCTCCACTGGATCTCCAGGTCACCCTGCCGACGCAGAGACACAAATGTAAATGTGCTTCAGTTTCCCCTGCTCTCAGTTGGCCAATGCTCAGAGGCAAATTCAAGCACAGGAAAGGCAAAGTTTAGGGGAGCAGGAAGAACTTTCCAGAGCAACATCATGAGCAGAATACAGATAAGTGCAGGGAAGGCACAGGTGTGTAAGCCAGCAATCAGGGGGATAGGGATGATGTGAAATCTTTCCTCTTACACTCTGAAATGAACTGGTGGAAGACCATGGCTGCAGTGCCAAGACCTGCACAACAGTAAGGATAAAACTGATGCTAAAGAAAGGTAAAAGCACTCAGGGCTATGACTCAATCCCTCCATCCTAAAATGAGAGATTGGTGTTGAATGGAGGAAAGATTCTTCCAAAAAACAGCAGCTTGTAGAGGGGGAGTTGGAGTGAGATCACTGGGCAGACCCTAGCAGCCTGTCATGGTTTAACCCGGCCGGCAGCTAAACACCACGCAGCCATTCACCCACACTCCCCCCTCCCTCTCTGGGATGGGGGAGAGAAACAGGAAAGTGAAGCTCGTTAGTTGAGATAAAGACAGTTTATTAAGACAGGAAAATAATAATAACAATAATAATAATAACTATAATGATGATAATAGTACTGCTACTAATAATGTGTACAAACAAGTGATGCACAATGCAGTTGCTCACCACCCGCTGACCGATGCCCAGCCTAACCCCGAGCAGTCCGGCCCCCTCCCCCGGCCAGCCACCCCTATATATTGTTTAGCCTGACGTCAGATGCTATGGAATACCCCTTTGGCCAGTTTGGGTCAGCTGTCCTGGGTCAGTCCCCTCCCAGTTCCTGCTGCACCCCCAGCCTGCCCATTGGCAGGACAGAGCAAGAAGCTGAGACGTCTTGGTGTAAGCACTGCTCTGCAACAATTAAAACATCGGGGTGTTATCAACCTTCTTCTCATCCTAAGCCAAAACATAGCATTCTACCAGCTACCAGGAAGAAAATTAACTCTGTCCTAACTGAAACCAGGACACAGCCCCAGGCTACGCACAAAGGACTTGCTGCAGCACCGAGATCTTTCCTTCTGTAGTCACCTAAAGAAAATGTGTGATTGCACCAACATCTTGCTTTAGCGTTGCATATTCCAGCTGTCAAGGCATAAATATGTAAGAACTGATGGAGTTAACTTTCCTCCTCCATGCCACAAATTGCAATTTCCAACCTGCAAAAGGTGAAAGGAAAAAGAAGATAATGTTTGTAAGCAAAGACTAGAGAGAGGAGGTAGACTCAGCTAGGGGATAGGGATGCTTCTTTTCATCTTGTGTTATCCTTTGCTGGTCTTACACACAGAAGTATTTGAATCTAACGAGTCAAATTCTCAGGCAAAGCACAGTTTATAAGAAAGTAATATCCAGTCTGTGGTATAGAAATTCATTGTTTATATGTTATATTCACTGCTACTGATTCATCCAAACCCACACAGACATATATATTGAAATATGTTGTCATTGACAGAGGCAGTAATTTGAATAAAATGTTTGATTTGGAAATATTAACAAATGTACATGTATGAATGGTAGCAACATTTTATCTAGTGTATATTAGTCCGTAAGTATATCTGCATGCAGTTTTATTGTCATGAAAGACTTGAAAAATAGATTTATACTGTACTGAGAGTACAAATGGACTAAGGGGAGGCACAGCACTCAGAGATGTTTGGGGATTTCAGGTATTTGTGACATTTACTTTAAAGGAGGAAAGCTTTGTGTTGCCTTTGCATATTCTTGCATTCAGGAGGAGTGGGCAGGTTTGGGATAACCCCCTGGGACAGGCAGGGTTCCTTTGAGCTCAGGGGTCAGAAGGAGACTCCAGGAGCATCCCCTAAATTCTCACTTCTGTGCTAAACCACTGCCTAATGCTGGCCTGGTGGTTAGTTTGTTTTATACTAGATTTTCAGTGTCATCAAACCTGGTGTGAAGTTCTGGACTAGTCAGAGACCTTACCCTACCTGAATCCTTGCACTGTCATTTCAATCTGCCCTTCTCAGAAATTTGGAGACCAAGCTGGCTTGAATCTGTGACTTTCCTCACAGGGTCCTTGCTCGCCCCATGCAGCTTGTCTCTCACATCCGAAATGCGTGTTATGCAGCACCCTGCTGTAACACCCTCAAAGTGGCATTTTAGAATCTGGAGGAAGACAGACTCAAGTGAGTTAGAAATCTCTTTTCCCACTGGTAGTCTGATAATGTAAGTGAAAACTTTTTGGTTTCATTAGGTTTCAGAAAATTGCTTTCTTCTAACTACCTCAGTGCTCAGTTCTCTGCAATGCTCTTCTGTGAGTTTGGCTGTTAAACATTGAGTGCCACTGCTCGAAACTGGAGCCACACTACTGGGTGCTGCTATAATGACCTTCCTCATGAATATGTATCGCGGGATGAGTAAAGCAGAATAAAAGATTAGAAACTTTTAACGCTCAAAACTCTCCAGAGCTTCAGCATTGGAGATTGGAAAGGCATTCTGCTGCTTCAGGAACAGAGCACCAAGGGAGCTCTCAGGTCTTTCTGGTCCGTAGGTGCTGTTTCTCAACCTCTAACAAAAAAAAAAAAAAAAAAAAAAAAAAAAAAAAAAAAAAGGAATACCAGACCCATTATAGCAGCGCTACATATTTTTACTGCTAAAAGCAGTAATGTGAAAGGCATTAAGAGTTTTGTTCAAAATGAAAAAATTAACCATTAAGGAGAGGTGGACTAATTACTGGGAAAAATCTGGTTCCAAAATGCACCTGAGTGTTAAGGAGTTTGAATTCATTTCAAAATTAGATCAAATTTAATTCTGCACAGAATGGATCATATTTGATATAATCATAATGAACATTACCATGTACTGTGCAGTCAGGGAACTCAGCTGAGCTTGCCAAAATTCATTCCTGAAATCACCGCCAAAGCAAAAAAATAGCTACCCCCCAGGCACAATATTGAGGAGTTTTAAAAATACTTCAGAGTGATGTTAGAGTTATGTTTCAAAAGTACCTAGTTACATTTTGGAAACAGCACCATGCTATTCATACCCAGGACCAGGGTCCTATCCAGGATCTCCAATGTTATGGCTTTGCATGGTCATTCAGTGACCATCTGTCACTTAGCTCCTTTGGCTCTCTCTCTGTGTCCTCTGCTCTCATCATCTTTTTTTTTTTTTTTTTTTTTTTTCTCCCATATTTTTTTTTTATTTTTTTCCGAAAGGAGAGCCATAAACTAAATGCTGTAATTATTACATTCAGGTCAGAGAAAAAAGCCCTTTGTTGCTGTAAATTGTTTATGTGTTTCTAAAATGTGGGTTAGAAACAGCCAACAAAAGGAGAAATGATTTTATAGGAGCCCTGTCACACTGGGATCATTTAAGCCCATGTCTGCAGTTTCATTATCAGCCTTCATTTTCAGGGAGGTAAAAGTCATTTGCACAATTTCCCATACTAAGTTTTAGTGCCACAGAGAAGTATTGACTCTGATGCCTGAATTCCCCCAACCTTTTTGAGCTCCATTTGAGTGTTTTCTGGTTCTCACACAAACTGCCTGTCTCCCCTAGAAAACAGCAAGGCAGCTGCTCTTCTGCTCTTCTCCCCCGTCAAGGCTGACTCACCCCACCGCATATGGCTCGCGTCCCAGGGCTGTTCTTGGGTTTCTTGTCCCATCTCAGGGCTTCCGAGTGCCAATCTGAGCAAAGTGAGGGCAAAACTTGGAAAAGCAGACCAAGGAGGGACACGGGAGACATTATTGTAACAGGGATAACACAGCACACAATACTGTTACGTGTTTTAGCAGAGCACTCCTCTGCCACTACTAACGCTTCTAAGAATAATCTAATGGGAATCCAGTATCACTCTCTGGGACTGCTCATTTACCAGAATTAATGATCCTGAGGCTATTTTTTCACTAACCTCCCAAATTATTCCTTGGGAAAGAATGTTTGGAAGACCACTGTTGCCTTTATAGCTGTCTGAATTGCACAGTATCATCTAAACAGGAGAGCAGGACTGCTTTACTTTATATACGGGGACATTTTCCATGAAGTCCCCTGTATCTGTACTGATCAGAGCACAGCTTCAGTGAAGAGCTGCCAAGAGGTGGTGGCAGAGCAGGGGTACGAGCTGTATGGTTTATATATACACAAAACTTGTTGCATTTGCATCATCACCACAATTTTTGAATTAGTAGATTTTTCCAAATGTTCTTTGAGATCAAAAGTGCTGTTCTTTGCTTACTGCCACTACAGATACTCTAGGCTTACTAGAGCCACCCAAGAAACTATCAAAACCAAATGGGAACGTGTGTAAAGTCATGTCTGCTGGCAGAATTATATTGCTTTTTTTTTTTTTTTTTTTTTAAAGATTCTACTATCATTCGTCTCAAAAAATATGATGGGCATCCTTATTTTACTAAAGTCAATGGGATGTTTTCTGTTGGCTCCAGTGGAAGTCAGTTTTACCCCAAATGTCCCAAAAGATGCAGAAGTGAGACGATGCACTTAAAGCTAGGGAAAAAAAAAAAAAAATGTTATCATGTTCTTTTTTACCCATTGTAATCAAATCCTGTAATCTCATGAAAAGACAGAAAGATAAATGTCTTTAAAAAAGAACAGACAGAGGTTTCTGTGCAAGAGATCAACACTATTGATTAGTTTTGCTTAAGATCCCAGGTAAACCTCTTCTCTGCTTCTGTGGCTGTCAATCCCAAAACTGTTTCTACATCAGACAGCAACTCTGATAACCACTTTGTTTCTTCGATTAGCTGCTTTCAGTAAGGACAAGCAGTGAATAATTGTAAGGCAAGAACATGGTCTTTTTGTATGCTGCATTTATTAATGAATGATAGAAAATAAAAGAAAATGAAAAATGAAAGCTGAACTTTCTTTCTCTAAAGTCAGTGCATCTACCTCAATGGAAGGGCTAGTCTCCAGATGCCTTCTGGATTGTTCTTAGCCTTGCTTTGTCATGTTTTCAGATACCATCTGATTAACAAGAGCTATGGGTGATATTTTTGCTGGCTTCTTTTCCCTTTAGCTATGCCTTGAAATCTAAGAGAGGTTAGCTTTGTCCTAGCAGCTATGAAACTGGGAAACAGAACCTGCTTCAGCCCATTTCTGTGGTTTCTCTCCATTTTGTTGAAGGCAGAACCTTGCTCAGGTTATCTGAGGAGTCAGGAGTTGCAGGCTTTCATTTATTTTTCACCTAAATTCTTTAGCTCCCAGGCTGTTGCTTTTGGGACTATTTGGGTGGTGACTTCTCAGAGGTATTTGTTTTGTTGTTTAATAAAAAAAAAAAAAAAAAAATTTGCACAGGTTTACAATTGCAAAGTGATGTGGTAATGGAAGTCTTTATTTGCTTTTTATTGGTAGCACTTTGAAATGTTTTGCTTGAAAGATGCTTTCAAAGTGTTTTCTTTTCTTTGCATTTATCTCTGCTCTGCCAGCTTTAAAATGTTCCCTCAAAGACTTCTGGGAATTATAGCTTAGTGCGGTGTGTTTTTTTTTCCCCCAAGTAAAGGTTTGCACTAAGAATGCTATTTGCTTTCCAGAATTAGAATGTGTTGAATTCCTAATTACAGCAATTGATCTGGTATCTTGTCATGAGAGTATGAGGGAAAAACAACCTTGTGTGAGGCTGCACTTGGACCTATACAGTCAAAACCCCATTTTGTGAAAAAATTTGCTCAGTCAACACTGTCTTGCCCAAGTGGTTCTGGATGGGAAAAATGATAAAGTTTTATGTGTAAGAGTAAGCTGGTGTGCAACTTCTCATATGAGGAGAGGAGAGGAGAGGAGAGGAGAGGAGAGGAGAGGAGAGGAGAGGAGAGGAGAGGAGAGGAGAGGAGAGGAGAGGAGAGGAGAGGAGAGGAGAGGAGAGGAGAGGAGAGGAGAGGAGAGGAGAGGAGAGGAGAGGAGAGGAGAGGAGAGGAGAGGAGAGGAGAGGAGAGGAGAGGAGAGGAGAGGAGAGGAGAGGAGAGGAGAGGAGAGGAGAGGAGAGGAGAGGAGAGGAGAAGAACCTTCTGTTCTACATAGATTTCAGAGCACACACTTACTTGATCTTTTTCTGTTAAGATTAATTTCTCATGGAGCACAAAGTGCAGGCTCAGGCACAAACTCTGAGCAAGTATTCATAATTTGGAAACAGATTTTTATTTAACAAAAAAAAAAAAAAAAAAACACAGCTAAATGTGTTGAAGCTTCCAATTACCACAGAAAAACAATTGATTGCATGGCTAGTTTGAGACTTGAGCTATTTCAAGGCTTGGTAGAGTGTGTGAGACTAAAAACTATTTATATATGTCATCTTTCTATGTGTCAACTATTTGCATATGTCAAATACAAATATATATTCAATTAAGTAAGTAATAATTTACAACTTTCATACAGGCATGCTGCAAATAAGACCAAATCTAAAAGTACAAACTTATTTATAACTACGTTTTTTTACATAAACATAATTTTAAGGATTTTTGTCTGAATTTTTCTGCAAGAAAAATGATTTGGTTTTGGCCTCCAAGAGTTTTGGTGCCTCATTGCAAAATGCAGATTGTTCTAAGCATAATAATTAGCAAGCATTTTCAGTACAGATTGCTATTGTACATTACTTCCTTCATGTACCGTCTTCTAACTGTGCATGTTTTGCTACTGCTTTCTTTACAATCCTGTCATCTTTTTCCCTTAATTTATATACCCTGCTAGTGCTATTTCTGGCAGTGAAAGTGAGTTCTAACTTAAAGCTTATACAAATGAAGTGTACTTGGATTTGTAATTTGATATTTATATTTAAAATACATTCAGTGTACTTGACACCAATAACAGTAGTTTGGGGAAATGGAAATTTAATTTAGTGATAGACTAGATAGCCTATGATATCCTTTTCTTCAATATATTGCATAGTCTCAGGGCCTGATTCTGGTCTCTAATTTAACGTTGGTTAAGCTCTACTGACAGCAGTGAAATTATTTTTCATTTACTAGAGAGTACGTGACACCAGAGATTCATTTTTACATATCATGTCTTTACTTTTCCTAATACAGGGTAATGATGCTAAGCACCTGCTCAAAAAATGATTGCTCATGCTGATAATTTCCATTATATTAAAATATCTCTTGGGGGGAAAAAATATAAAGCCATTGCTTCCTTTTAATAAATAAGCTTAGAAAAGAAATATCTGTTAAAATGTTCCTTTAATCTTTGTTACGTAAATAGCCACATGACATTATGAAAATTAAGCTTGTGGCTGGTGGGATGCAGCATACCATTTGTAGCATACCATGAATAGTTGCCAAGTGGGTGAAGTGACCAGAAGAGGCTTAGGTTGGAAATCAAGAGAAAATTCTTCTTGGAAAGAGCAGTCAGGCATTGGAATGGGTTGCCCAGGGAGGTGGTGGCATCAGTGTCCCTGGGAACATTTAAGGAAAGGTTGGACATGGCACTTAGGGACATGGTTTAGTGGGTGACACTGGTTGTAGGGTGGGTGATGGTTGGACCACATGATTTTGGAGAACTTTTCCGACATTAATGATTCTATGATTCTCCAGCCACACTTTCCTGAGATCTCATTCATTCTCATGCAATGAGAATGAAAATGGCAAACATCGATATAGGCATGTTTGTAGATTAGATAATAAATCCTATATTCAAACATTTAAAAATTTAACTGCTGTCAAAGAGGAAGCAGAAGTTAAAATGTAGACAGTGGACTTTTTTCTGTTTATAAAGGCCACCTCTCTAAGGTGTGCTCTGACAACCATTCTGTGGATCTTTACAACCTCATGCTGCTCCTGTTCTGTGAGACCAGAAGGAGAATACAAATACTTCAGTTTATATACAGTATATAGTCATAGTAATACTTTTCTCGACCTTTATGATTTTTAATACAGAAAATAAAATACCTTTTTAAAGTAGCAAACAATGGAATTTATGTAAGAAAGAAGAAAATTGAATAATGAAGTAATAATAGCTGGTTTGGCATGCTACTCAAAGGTTCAATATGGGCATGACTTGCCTCATTGTGTAGTTTATATATAGCTTCATTATGAGCAAAAGTACAATTTACTGTAGAATTATTTTTCTGGAAGGCTTGTTTTATGCATCATCTACTTTCCTGGCACCTTACAACCATGTTTAACCTGTATAAAATTAACTATATTTATAGGTGATATCTAAACGAGCTGAACATGATTTTTTTCTACAGCCTATTTCCTAAATCAGATACAGTAGCTTACCTCAGAACAGAACAAACCTGATGAATTTAGCTTTGGTGAGACCTTTGCAGCCAGCTCAATTTCTAACTTGTAATAACATGAGGCGGATTGCCTGCTGAAGTTTCCTTTGGTTTTCTCCTTTAAAATTGCACCCTACAGATGAGCTGGAGCGCTTATCTCTCAGAAGGGATTTTGGGTGAAAGGATATTGTGTAAAAGGCCAAAAAACTTTTCCATACAAATAGGAAAAGAAAAAAAGAAAGAGAAAGAGAAAGAGAAAGAGAAAGAGAAAGAGAAAGAGAAAGAGAAAGAGAAAGAGAAAGAGAAAGAGAAAGAGAAAGAGAAAGAGAAAGAGAAAGAGAAAGAGAAAGAGAAAGAGAAAGAGAAAGAGAAAGAGAAAGAGCAAACAAAGGTAATTTCTAAGGTGGGATTTTACCTCCACTAGAACTACTTTTTCAAAATAATGTAGAAGATGGATAATCCTAATCAAACAAGTAATATTATTGTAAAGTGACAAGGGGCTGGGGTTGGGGGGTAGTTTTCTGCTGTGTAGCTTGACATGCAACTAGTTGTTCAAGTACATGTGTGTTTGTCTTACAGAATTACACCTTCAGGTGGTAGCTAGCCATCCTACCTCTGAGTAATTGCTCTTCAGTTTATTTATCAGAATTATCATCTTTGCTAGCATTCGAAGAGTTTTGTACAAGAGGAACTCACATACAATTCACCTTCAGTAAGCTGTGTAATTAGCTGATAGTGCTTAATACCTGAGAGAACTTCAGGTCACATATTTAATAGAAGCTCTTTTGGCTACATAGAATAATGATTACCCCCAACCCCCATGCAATCAAAAAACAAGTTCCTCAAGATTCACCTTAATTTTCAATTCATTTCAGGTTCCACATCTTATTCAGCAAGTATTCATTTATATTTAGAAAGTGAATATGCAGTAAGCAGAAAGTTTTCAATTAGAGGTCATTATAGTTCTCTCTGGTTATTATAAGGAATAAAATTTTAAAAAAGAAAGAAAAAAAAAACTAAACCCATGCTTTTCTCTTAAATCTGCTTTTCCCCAGAGAATATTCATAGGGAGTTTTTATTTTTGAGGATGAAAAATATCTCAAACAAAATGATAGAAAATGATGTGAAGCTTTAAATGTCACCTTTCCCAATGAAGTTAGCAGTAGAAAGTTGCAGGAAAAAGATATGTTTTAAAGTCTACTGTGTGATAAAGACGTGGCTGCCTCCCAGGAGATAGTTGCCTTGCTGATAAAAGGCAAAGTCCACTGGCTACACAGCCACCTCGCCTGGAGCACTTTCCCTGGTGACCTCTCCCCACAGACCCCTGTTGATAGCACTGCAGACTGAGAAAGCTGTGCTTCGGTGTCTGGGATAGGAAAAGATGATCATTCATTATCATATAATGACCTTCCAGAGTGGGAGTCCATCTCAATAGTATATTAAAGCAATCCATTCAGGTATAACAGAATAAATAGGCCAAACTATATCAAAAATCTCTGAGCCATAAACTATTTATTGGCAATTGAAAGATAAGCTTCACAGAAGAAGCTACTGTGTATTTGCCTTCTGGTTTAAAGCTATTTTTGAATCCTCAAAGATATATTTAAAAACCCTTGCAAAGCCACCCATCAGTCGACGGTCAATGGAAAGAATAGGCTTCTAGCTCAAAGCTTTGAACACTGTCACTAGCTTTAGTTTTCAGCTTAATTGTTCAGTGTTTATTACATGAGACTTTATATATAAAAAATACACTGACATGGTGAGAGGACTCAGTGAGATTTGACTTAAGAAATCTGGGCAACATATACCCAAACGTAAGTAAACAATCATCTACTTTATTTACAAACATGGTTCAAAAGGTATCCTTTGGCGTAACAGCTCTCTTCTGTTACCTTCTTGGGTAGTAGTTCAATTTAGGACCTGAAGCTACAGTTACAGATTAACCATTAATCGGAGACAGTCAAGTATTAATAAAATATCAGTATTTTTAAAAAGCATTTATGATGTCTCCTGGAACAACAGCAAGAACAAATTGTATGCTAGCACATACAGGTTGTGCTTACTGACTTGCATCCAAATCTGTGCAAGCCAACCTTCTGCTTAGTTCTATAAAAAAATAATCACTGGTGTATCTGCAAAATAGTGTGTAGAACTATCCTGTGTTGCTTTAGAGAACTGCTTCAACTGAGCCTGCTATTGGAAAGCAGAAAGAAAAAAAACAAGAGGTTTTACTTATCGGATCATTATAAAGAGACTGGAGAGCATGAACCCATTTTCAATCCAAGCCTTCTAAAGATAAAGTGGTTTGGTGGGGAACTTTTTGTGTTTTCTGTGGTTGGTTTTGGTGTGTTGTTTTTATTTTTTTTTTCAGAAACAAAACATTGCTTTCTCTCATGAACTCTACTTTTTTTGTATATATAATTTCACTTTTTGTTGTTGTTGTTGTTGTTGTTGAAATGTATTTAGACTCTAAACCTAAATGACTGTGGCACAGAAATGAACAGGTTGATATCAATACTTGTTACAGATTTTATTTTGGGAGACATCCTGCAATTTACCCATATTATGTTTAAATGAATAATCTGAAGATATAAAGTGAACTTTAGGAACATGTAATACAAATTTTTTGTGTGAATTCCAAACACTTTTAGGCAACACTGCTACATACCGGGACATTTGTTTAAATCATATTTTAAAGCCCATAGAAATGGCAGAGAATAATACTTCCATGACATCAAACTCGGCAAGAAGACAATGCCCAGATGATAAATAACTCAGCCCCACCAAGGAGCACTATTAAGTTGTTCAGAAAAGTAAGTGCTGAATGACCTTGCACTTGTAGCTAACCAACAGCTAAAAACACTAGTTGAAGACAATAGGAACAAAGATTTCAAAGGAAGACGTTGTCTCCATATTCTCCTGATACTGATAGCTGTCTGGGCCAGTTCAAGAACATAATCAGTGACAAAATTGCAAAACTTGTCTGAACTGAGATGCTAATTTGTTCATGTTATTTCAAGTGGAAAGCAACCACTCTAACAGCAAAGCCAGATAATGTACTGCTCTGTCTAGGAGGCAATTTGTTCTGCAAGCCAAAATTTGCTCAAGATACCTATGGTGTGACTGTTATTTAAAGCTGATACTTACCTGCTATCAACAGTTATGGAAAACTGAATATTCAGCATACCACCTAAAAAGTTTTTAGCTAAGTGCTTTCACAGTAATTGCATTCGCTTTATAGGCGTAATCATAAAAGCTGAAACTGTTGAAAGTAGCACCCTTTAAACAGGAGGGCATGGATTAAAATGAAAGTAGCAAATGTTGATAAGTAAAAGGATGCTGGACATGTTTAAAATGTGCATATGGGCTCTAAGAAACTGTAGATGTGATGATAAGTAAAAACAGTCTCGAAGATTTTTGGTATCATGAAGATTTCCTTTGGACCTGTTAGTTTATGATGTGAAGAGTCTGATGGTGACCACTAGTCATTAAGTATTTTCATTCTTAGCCAGTCCTCCAAGCAGTGCTACTCCCTGCACAGAACAGATTGGGAGACAAAACAAGAAATTTGTCTTTTATAAAAAATACCAACAGAAGAGACAAATAATGGCTTAGAATAACTGCAGCATTACTGAATGTTCAAATACAAGAGACGTGTTACAGAGCCAAATTGCTCTGTGTCCACATGTTGACAAACAAGACATGTCCTATTTCTTGCCTCATCAATAAAGCATGCTTAGCTCTCAGCCAGGATCTCACAGGGAATGGAAAAGCTCAGAGGGCTGAAAGCAAAGGACTACAAAAGTTCAGCCTGTGCTGCTCTCTCCAAGTGTCCAGGATCAGCCTCTCTCCTTTATATGTGTTTCAGGGCTACAAAAATACTAATGTTTGGAGAGTAGTAAATGAATAAGCACAACTCTAACACTGTTTTTTAAATTATTGTTATTATTATTTTTAATGTACTCATCCGCCACATTTAACTACTACCTTTCACTGACACTGGGAGCTCTTGTTCCCTTTAATTTGAGACTGGGAAGCAGAATAGATGGGGGCTGCAGGACTTGCATATAAGTTTTCATATTACGCTCATAAGTAAGCATTTTAACTAGGTAGGGGTCACATCACATCAGTCTCTATCAAATCAGCTGTGAATCAGTTGATGTAGAAGTAGGTATTCTTTTGCCTAGATGATTATACCTATTAACACAAAAAATCATTTGATGTATATATGTGAAGAATTCCAGCAGTTGTCTTTTTGATGTCAAGTATGAAAGAGCATACACTTCATTAAATGGCACATCAAAAGGATGAAAATGCAATCATTAATCTATATTTTATGACATCCTCGTAACAATGCATTGTAGAAATACATCTTGCATCAAAAAGAAAGAAAAGTCCTGAAAACATTCTTTGAGCCTTTTAAATGTCCTAAGACCTTCGATTTATAGCTAAGAATAGTCATACTCATCCTTTTCTCACTGATGTCATTTTCAAAATTGGCACCACAGAGGCAAGGTTAGGGATGTAAAATGTAAACTTGCACACACTGTGTATAAATCCTTTGTCTTGGCAACAAATTATTTATTGCACTTGATCTGTTTGACTCGTGGAGCACAGTGAACTCCAGACCTAAATTAAAGCAGACTAATTTCTTCCCTAGCTCACCCAGCTCCTCCCTCTAATATACTGAGGAATGTCTCCATGTTTGGTGACACCACCTGCAATGTCAGATTTATATCACAGTAGGTATGGTTTCTAATTGACAGGGAAGTCCAAAGCTGGCTAGGAGGGCAGATCTCCATCCTTGCTAACATGACAGAAGAGGGAAGTGCCCTTGGGCTGAGATGTTCCTCACTGATTTTAACAAAAGGCATAGTAGTTGTGAGCTTCTTGCCTGGCAGTAAGATCTTGCAGGACTACGCCTGTAGCACTCAGTCACCTCTGCTACTTGTGGAAAGCAAAAAGTTATCTGAAGCTTGAAGCTATTAAAAAAAAAAAAAAAAAAAAAAAAAAAAAACTGCTTAAATGGGCAAAAGTTTTCCATTTGGAAACACCGAGGCAAGTGGAAAAAACAGAGAGGATACAGAGGTGTCAGTGCACTGCAGGCTCTGTGGTACTCGTCTCCCAAGGAGCCTCTCCTGAAACAACTTCTGAGTTACTGCTCTGCTGGACCACTCACTTGGGTACTTGCTTGGGTACCTGCATCTTTATGCCACGTCCTGTGATGGTACAAGCCAGGTGAGAAACTGCAGGATCTTGTTTCCCAGTGCAGACTTCCTGTATCTGACCACAGAAATGTCTGAGCTCCTTTGCAAAGATAGTGACATCCAAAACAGTCCAGGAAAATCCGATCTGGGATTTGGATGTTTCCTGGTATCAGGAAAGAGGGGTCAACAAAGTCTACAGGGTGGGCAACATAACAGCATTGCTGCCAGGCCCACTGTTTTCGGTGTCCAGTATTTTACAGCATATTTTGAAATATAAGCTGAGAACCTCAGCTTATGCAGGGTTTCACTTCTAAACACAGTTGCAGGATTTTTTCTTAAAGGTTCAAAATTATGACTACACCTCTCCAATGGGTCAAAACCCCAAGAGCAAATAAAAACTCTGAAATTTACTATGACTTTAAACATGAGACTTGTTGATTTAATGTTGAATGACATTCCAAGAGATATAATGACTTTGATTTTTAATCTTTGAGAAATATAAAACCAATTTGACCCTGTGACTATGTCCTGAAAGAAGCTACATTCCTCCTGACTTTCTTGATTTCACACAGAGCTTGATGAATTTTCAACTGATGAAGAAAAGCAATTCAATTTGCTGTTGTAGCTTTCCTGTTGAATTTGCATTCCGCAATTATGCTATTCAAAAAGTTTTCTGGCAAGGATGTTCTTTTACACAGAAGCTTAAAGTAAATATTGGAGAAGATTCATAGAAGATTCCTTTTCCTCCAACTTGTGAATGAGAATGTTAACACTAGAGATAAGCCTCATGGTACAATTTTTATCCAATAACAGTGTGACCCACTTAGCCTATTAAAACCAAACAATATAGTTGGAAATAAACACGCAGATGGTCACTATATCAAAGAAGCTACTCTACTGAAAACATTGTATTTCTACCAGTACAATAAAAGTAAATACAGAAGAAGTAAAAAAGCATTTTTAAACACACACTACCAGAGTGGAAGAAGGAGAGTTTAAGTTTTCAGGCTGCAGAATTTGTCATAGCAAAATTTGTCATTTAAAAATAGTCCTGTATTACCTACTTATAGGGACATACATCATTTAGTCATGCAACAGAGTGAAATCTTATGACTTAACAAGATAATTTGCTTTCCATATTTCCATTATCAAATGCTAAGAGTAATCATGCCAATAATACTTAGCTGCGTGTCTCAGAGAAAAAATTACTAAGAAAAATGTTAGTAATTCTGAGGGAAGGATAAATTCAACATTTCTCTAGTCTTTTCATAAGCTTTTGAAGATGAGGAACAATTTTTTTCATGTAATATATCCTTTTGATACCAGTCATTTACATATACTTACTACAAATCCAGTATTTGAGATACAGGCAAAGAGGTGTTTAAAAAATCCACTTCAAGTCTGTAGATGGAAACAAAAAGAAACCTCAGTCTTGTAGTTTTCACCAATACGGTGTGTGGGCAGAATTGAGATCTCTGAGTCCTTTGGGAAGTGTTTGCTTTCGAGGACAGTGAGATGGGTTTTCTCTTGGTTGTGGTAAATAACCACCAGCTTAACTGTGGAAAAGGAAGGGGGAAGTGATGCAAAGGCCACTTTGCACGTACACCATGGCTAAGTCTTCTGTCACTTATAAGCATATGCAGTGGGGTACCTGTGCTGTGTGGTGGCCACCCAGCCCAGAATCGAAGTGAAAGATCTGGCCAAAGGCACCAAGATCTTTCCTGGCCCATGTGGACCCTTCCTGGGGCAGCTGGGATTGCTTGCCTTGACTCTGAAGAAATGTGTCCCTCTGAGACATGGGGATTTCCTGTGTTGCCTTCATCACTTTCAAGACTTTGCTGTACAGCAGGTAGCAGTGTAACCTTCTTTCCTGTGTTGAATTTGACTCAAACTGGGGAACCATAGAGTGTTTGAATCTGAAATTGGTTTCATACACCCATAAAGCAGGTGGCAGGAAGAATATTTGGAGATGAGAAGAAAGTCTCGCACTATCAAGGACCCACAGGCTTTTGTGAGCAGGGAGAGTAAAGAGAGATCTTCACGATGCTGATTTTTTGTGGGAAACAAATATCCATGGCAACTACTCAGGAATGTGCTGTGAGATCTACAGAGGGTTGGTCTCCCAGACAAATGTTCTACTATTTCTGGCACTTAGAAGTATTAATTTATTAAGGGTGAAGTAACACAAATGGATTTTATTTCCTTGCAAGGCTGGCAATGAGGGCAAGATGCTGGCTGGCGTTTGACTCTAGCAGGGCAAAGGCAGAGGCATTTGTCCTAGTGCTGCCCCAGGTGGGCACCCAGCAGAAGAGCAAGAAGGAAGCTCTTCCCAATGGCATTTCACAGGTGGGGAAGGGTAAGTTTTAATATCCTTTGCCCAGACGTCATGTAGGTGAGATTTTGTCTAACATTACCATAAAATCCTCACAGTCTTTATATCTCCCCCATGCAGTAAATAACACAAATAGCAACATAGCTGTCAATAAACTAGCTGAACCAACCCCCCCCCCCCCCCTCCTTTTTTTGAGTCAATCTCTATATAGTGGCAATTAAAGAGAAAACACTTCAGAGTTTCTGCTCAGACTCTTCAGCATTCAGCAAGGAAAGCATCTCTGAACATCCCCCTTTTCTCTCAGGTTTTTCTCCCTTTAGTTTGAAGGTCAAAGGTTTAATTTGTATGCTCGTCTCTCTCTTTCACTTTCCAACATATCCCTAATTGAAATTTGACACATATACCCATTAGCTGAATTTATTCTTTTTCCACGCTTCATTAACAATGCTCTTTGCTATATTACGATGATAATGCTCATCATAAAATGCTCTCCTATGCAATGTGGCTTACAATGGATGGTGATTGATGGTATCAAAGGTAACATGGAATCTAGAAGGTATAACTTTACCGGATGAAATTGCAGGCTGTGGTAGGAATCTCAAAAATTAAGGACAGATTCTGGTTTTGTAACGTCTCATAGGGGATGTAAAATGCCAGCCAGCTTCTCTGATGCAGTACTGTTATCCCAGCTTCATGGAAGTGCACCTAAAGCAGGATCCATCCCCTCCTGCCTGCTCTGCACCTGAGTCTGTGGCAATGAACTTCTTCAAGGCAAATTTGATCTTAATCTACATTACTCACCTGAAATGTTGAATATAATTTTCTCCACTAAATTGTGCACAATTGGGTCTTATAACTAGAAAATGAAACTCAAAACCATAAATGCAAATGAGCTTTTCATTTTAAAATCGCAATTTCCTTTTCTGATGTACCGTACCACTTGTCCATGAAGTTTTGTCTTTTTTGGAGAATGACATTTTCCTATGGCGTGTAAGTTTCATCGGGTTGCCATGGAAACTGGGCCTCTCTTTCTCTCCATCTCTAAGTCTTTCACCTTGAGAGGAAAATGGTTGTCATTTACAGTGCATAATTTTGCAGGTTAAACTTTCTCTGATCGCTCAGATAGCAATGAAATACAATTCCATAGTTCAGGGACAGGGGAAAAGGGGAGAGTGCTCATGTATTTCTAAAGGTGACAGCCAAATCCTTCACTGTCTTTCAGCCTCACTTTAGCTGCAGGGGCAAGGGCTAGGAGCCCGACACGCTGAGGGAATGACCCAGGCTCCCTGCTTTACAGCGTGTTTATGTGGCCAAGCAGACAGAGCGACTCCAGCCTCTCCTGCCCTTGCTCCAGAGCAGGACGTGGTGAGCCAGACCTAAGGGTCAGGCTGTTCTTACGCCCACACCCACACATCTCTCCCCCTTGCCCCAAACTGGTTTGTTTTCATCTGCACAGGATCCGTGCATGTCAGGAGCTGCACCCATTGTGCAGCCTGTGAGAAAAGAAACCCACACCGTGCACCAAGCACTGCTTGTGGAGTGAGGGGATGAGATGTCAGTGATGGTGTGATGGCCATGGGGACCCTGTCCCAGCCGCCTAACACAGCTGCATGAGCCAATCCAGAGTGTGACACCCTGAAGTCTGGGACAGAATCCCTCCCAGAGCTGCTGTTAGGTAGATTGTTTGCCCATAAAATCAGAGCTGTATATAAGAATGATTTGTCTATATAGAAAGTATCTCAAAGTAAACCAAGAGGCAGTAACATGAGCAAAAGACCTGCTGCTTTTATGGCCAACCTGAAACAAGATAAAGTGGTGATCTTTATTACAAGTGCAATGTTCGAGGTTTTAGCCAGAGAAGGCTGAGATGCATTTAAAAAATAAATAAATAAAATAAAAAAAGGCTAATCATCTGAACCTCTGAATGCTTCCCAGTATTATCAGAGGTTTACTAACCACTCACTTTAACCCCTGCAAATCAATTAGCTAATGTGTGCAAATGCTTGAGGAACGATTAGTCAGGAGGAGTCACTTCGGTAGCACGTATTTAGCAGAGAGAGAAATGGTTATTAAAAGGAAGCTTTGTAGCAAATGAGTGCTTGGAAGCCTAAATCAGTAGTAAAAAAGTTCGTTGGTCTTTTTTTTTTTTTTTTGGTCACTATTTCTTTCACCTACGGGAAGCTGTGCAACTAAACTCTCTGCGTTAGAATATACAGCTCAATAGAGGATTTTTTGTTGTTGTTTTAATGAATAGCACTGCTGTGTGCTGCATGATGTGAAGAGGTCTAAAGAAGCCTTTGCAGGAACACTACATTGCACTTTCACTTGAAGAAACACCTGATATGTTTTCCAGCTGTTTCCTACAGATGTCACATGTATGCTTAAAGGTCACTGTTCTTTGAGAGCATCCATAGCCCCACTGTTGTTTAGATAGCACACAAACATCTCATGCCAGGATAGTGTTTTAAATACAAAAAGTAACAGAAATAAAAAAGAGTCCAAGCAACAGACAAGGCATGGAAAATGAGATAACTGAAGGAAAAGCTGCCTGATATTTTGACTGTTGTTCCAGCTTTAGAGAACTGGGAGAGGTCCCATGGGAAGAGACTTTGGAGGTCGCATGTGAGGTGGGGAAGTTGCACCACTTCATGGCTCTCATTGCTCCGGCCATCCCAGCACTGATGGAGCCACCAAACTGTGTCACCTGCAAAGGCTGAGCTGCCTGGCCCCACGCAGTCTTCTCTCAGAGACAATCTGCCTGGGAAGCTGCCACACAATGGGAAAACAGTTGCTCTCTTTGGAAAATAATGAGACTTTGAGTTAACAAATTTTAAGACTGCTACAGTATCCTTGGGGGAAAAAAATAAATCAGACTGGCTTCACTCTTGAAGGTTTCATATATTTGCTTTTGTGTTTTTGTTTCCTAATCATGAAATCACCCTGTAATCGATAGCAATATCTTTTAAAACATTCAGTCATGTACAACTGAAAGGTAAGATGTTCAGATGTTGATGTTTGAGTTAGCAGCAGACAGTATTTAAGACTGGCCTCCAAATGACCTCCAAGATAAGAGATGAGAAAGACTGCAATTCTAGGATCCCAAGATTAATTACCTAAAACTGAATTGCAACTCTCAGATATTTACCCTGGGGTATTTGGTCTTCACATTCTGGTGCAGCCTAGGTGAATTCCTATCATGGAAGTATGTGTCCTTTCCTAGAAATGCTGCGTCTGCTTTTGTATCTGCATCTAGTCACTTATCAGTCTGGTTGGGAACAGCTTGTACAAAGAGAAAAGTGAGTAAGTTATGGTACTTTGATAATAGCCCCTTATCCACCTGGCAGTTTATGAGAGGTTTCATAAACCTATTTACTCCAGGTATTTATTCAAATACAGTGGTACATTAGCAAGCTGTCACAGTACTTAAAGGTATCTCTCAGCTGCATATAAAGGAAGTGCACATAATTACCATTTGTTTCTTTATGGTGTTTTATTACAAGAAAGTAGCACAAACTGTCCTGTATTCTGCTGCAGAATACAAATTCTTCTCAATGTATCGGCGAGATAGTTGGAAATATTTTATAATTCCTCTCTCCTGGTGTGTCCATTAAACATCTTGAGGTATGTTTTTCTTTCCTACTGAAGGCGTCTGGTTCTCCTCCTTAACAGATGAAAGCTCATGCTCTTCAGATTAAATACATTAATTTTTATCCCCCAAACTTGTCAGCAGAAGCACAGACTGGTCTGACCAGCATGTCTAGACAGTGCTTATAGCCCATTTTCCACAGGCTCAGGGTGACCTTGGGTTTGTCACTTTGCCTTCCCCTCTTCACCCATCAACTCAGGTTGTCAGGGCTTCTTTTCACTTGTGTCAGGTAACTGTGTTTGCAATATAGCTTGCTTTCTTGTATGTGTTTGTACAGCAAAATGAGACCATCATCTTGGTTAAGATTCCTCAAACCTAGCTTGATACCAATAAACAAACAATCGCTACGTATGGCTGCAAGGAAAGCTGACTGCCAGCCACTCTGTGCTTGCTTGCTGATGCTCCCTCAAACACAGGTTTTGCTGGTTTGCTTAAAAAAAAAAAAAAAAAAAAAAAAAAAAAGTGAGTTGGAGGATGAGAACATGAGTGGTAGGTGCAGCTTCTGAGCCAGGAAGAGAGCTTGTGTTGCTGATGTGCTGCTGCCCCAGCCTTGGGGAGATGCAGGGCTCACTCTTTTGATAAAAGTAGATGGAAAGCTGTTTTCACACAGTTACTCTGAGCTGAAAAATAAAAGTCCTTAGGTTAGGAGTGAAGTGATAAAAGGACTGAAGCTTCTAGCAGTCATAAAGAAAAGCAGCTAAAGGCAGCCAGCCAAGAGATAGTAAAAAGGACATTGAATGTCATGCAAATGTCTGTATTTTTGCAATGTATCTCATATGGAGAAAAATTCTTACAGATTTTAAGACGTTATAATTTAGAGAAAACACTGTAAAGTTTCCTATTAACTTTTGACTTTAATTATTCAGAAGAAGAAAGAATATTCACTTAGCATGGGAAATCTGCATTGCTGCTCATGAGCTCATGGACAATCATTTCCCCAATGATGTCCTGCAAAAGAGGAAATGTCTGGCTGAATTTATGGGAGGCTGGTGTTCTAGTGCAGTGTCTGCTACCAGCTCCTTGGCACCCTGAAGCAAACTCGAGCTTCAGGCTGCCTAAAAAGTGAACACAGGAGAATAGGGTAGTAGAGCTCCTTTCGTCTGCTACCTTGAATCCAGAATTTGCATTGGGGGAAAAGAAATTCAATAGACAATTCCTTTGGGTCCCTTGCAGCCAATATAAATCTGTCTTGTTCATATGAAACACAGTAAATATTGTAATAATTGACAAAGTTACTGTGCTGAGTTCTGCTGTTCTTGCATTCTAACTTGCAGCATCCTAAGATGAAAGCATTAACAGAGATGTTAGCTTGGCTCAAGCTATCAACCCCATGAAAGTGATGATTACATTTTCAGTGAGAAGTCAGTGTCCGTTCGCAAAATTACCTTGAATTGCATAAAAAATTGCACCCTAGCTTCAGTATTGTAATTTTTGGTGGCCTTCCCTTTAAAAGTAACTTCCTGTAAGCACAGTTAGTTAATAAACTATAGAACAAAGGCTTTAGTTATAGGGGAGTAAAAAGCATGCTTTTATCAGGAGTTTTCTACTCAATGTTCATTCACAGACTTGTCCAATGTACTATTGCTCACACAAAATAACATTACTTCAGTCACATTTGCAGAATGAGGCATATTCTGGTGCCCAGTCCTGGTTAAACAAAGCCACCTGTTTTTTCTTCGCTCCCAGTCAAATCCCAGTCTGTTAACAGTTTCAGTCACTGTAAACCGACGCTGGAGGCTCCCCTTCTCTTGTCAGTATGCACATGTTTAATCCATAACTGTAGCACTGCAGTAATGACTGTCTACATCTCTGGATGGATAAAATGTTACATAACCAATTGAACTCCATCAATAACATTAAATGCTCTTTTTTTTTTTTTTTTTTTTTTGCGTGTATGTGTTTCTTTTTTTTTTTTTTTTTTTTTTTTTTTTAAGAGTGCTTTTGGAAGCACTTTGCTTACTCCATTTAGAAGCATTTTGAACATGTCAGGAATATTTCCCAGCCTCAAAGCTCATTCTAAATACTGACTGTGAGGATGAAGCAATGATTGATATTGTTATGTGATCACCACTAGCTATGTTTTTAAGGGCTATACAGCAATTTAGCAGAAGGGTTCCCATTCTGCTAAGGAACACTTTAAACATTTGCTTGCTGTGTAGACAAGTGACCTTCAGGACTCATCTAAGGACAAGGTAAGGCACAAAAGCTAAGCTACAGCAGCAGGGAGCTGACAAGCTGGGAGTGTACATGCTTAAATAAGTTTCACTTATTAAAAGAAAGTGTAAGCTTCTTTTCTGCAACTTGTACTGTGCAGACAAAGTCCTACAGTTACATGGTGTGCTGGCATACCCTAATCTCCAGAAGCAAAAGCAAATAGGTCAGCAGAACAATTAGGACCAAAGTGGCACGTAGCCTCCTCAGCTGGAATTCTTCAGGTGACACCTGCAGACTGCTTGAGCTTTTTAGGCACAGATAATACAGGCTGTAGCCACCTAGACACTAAGACAGGTAGATCTGAGACTCCCTGATGAAACTTCAAGCAAACCTATCAGTTTGCTTTATTTTCTTGGTCATGACATTTCTGACTATTGCTCACCAAAGAAAAGAAAACAACTTGCTCTATTTTTCATTGCCACCCATAGTTATAGACAGTGAAAGGACAGGGCATACTTATGGAGATATTTATTTGGTCTTTTGAATTGAAGTAACAAGTATTTGAATTTGATTTCATTCCTGTTTCTAGTATTGAAAGGAAATAGTGTGTATGGTTTCTAATAGTCAAGGAGGATGCCACTGGATTTTCATGTGCTGAAGACAAGACAGTTGAGAAACCACAGGAAGGCACAGGAGGACTACAAACATAGATTGATGATATGAAAACAGCAAATAAGGAGGAGGAGCATGCTAGCAGATGGAGGAAAAGCAGACTGTTCAATAGCTAAAGACTAGCTAGGATACAATAATTTCAGTGGGGAAGACTTTGATGATCCCTTAAAAAAAAAAAAAACGCTTTGCATATGACAAGAGCTGATGAGTAAAGAAAAGATTAAGAGCTCCATTTAAACCTTTATTTTGTGTTATTGTGGGATTTTTTATGTAAACCTTGTATTTTAAATGAGAAAACTGCTGGTGGAAAATTAAGGCTAACTGAAGGTCTCTATCCCTGATAACCTCAAGGTAAGGGAAACAGCTATACCTACTTAGATCTATCTTCAATTAAGCAAATAGTCCAGAAGAGATGTTGGTGCCTTCTAGACTGCCTATCCTGCTTACGGGAGAATTTTAAATATTTAGGTGACTTTTGTTACACTGAAAGGGTTCACGGTTGCTGTCAAATGGACCTTCATATAGACGCACTGAGTTCATTGAGGTTGATGAGCATACTAGCTGGCTGTCAGTCAGGCTAAAATGAAAAAAAAATATCACAAACCAACCAAGTAAAAAAAAAATATAATAATAATTAAAAAAAAAAAAAAAAACAACAACAACAAAAAAAAAAACATTGTGCTCCTATATGGAGTAAGATAGATTAAATAAGAAGCTATTCTCTAAGATATGGCTTGGCAGGGCATTTGTAGAAAATGAATCAGGTTGCAGGACGGTAAGGTACTCCCAATTGTGCTAGGAGAAGAGTCAATTTCTTTTTTCTGATCTAGTTTCCTGCTTTTGGGGGCTAAATCAGGCTCGTAAAAGGTCCAGTGGTGTGTGCGTACTGCATCAAAAAGTGTCATGCACTCCTTTCTGGGAGATGGTGGTGGCTGCAGTAGAGCATCAGGCAGGCCCTGAAGACTGAATCTGTGCAGAAGTGGGAGATAATTAGGATTCGCTCCTGCCCAGTTGATACAATGCTGTTAGAGAAAATTTAAAATGTTTTGGAAATATGGAGAAGTCAAGGGGGGGAATGTCTGAAACAGTTACAAAATGAAAATACAGTGTTAGCAGAGAAATTGAGTGGGATCATCAGAGTAAATGGAGCCCAAGCAGAAATTTCCTTTCAAAGCCATCACTTCAGGAGGCTTTCATGCTTCCCAGAGACCCAGTGGAGTCCAACTGCTTAATTACCATTTATGATGTAGATGCAAACCACTACCAATCTTTGGTACTCATCCTGACGTTTTCTTTTCTCACTTTTAAACAGGCATAGTACTTCAGAGTTTTTTCAGTATTGCCAAGGCCTCAAACTCATTGGCCATGAAAGGAAAAATAAATGTTTTCTGCCACTCAGAAAGCCTTCTCTACCTTGCAGAATTAGTCCCTCTGTTAATTGCCAAAAGGCAGAAGGTTATTGAAGTCAACTGCTAATGGTTTCTGTGTTCCTTTTAATCAGGGAAGGGTCATATTACAACTGAAATAAGATTTTCCTCTCGTTGAAGCAGAGAATTTCAGACTAAGATTAAGTTCTTGATCCAGGTGCAAATTTGTCCCAGAGGGCAAATTGGTTACAATTTCTGTTACCCACCACTAAATGGGATAATAAATTATTCTTCAGCCCTTTTTGTATTTGCCAATTAACCTGCGTTTATTTAAACCTCACATTCTTGAGGAGAATGCCTGTGCTTAGGGTGCACGTGTCAATGATGCTGGGGTCCTAACGCTGTTTGGGATCAAGCCTTAACAATATTTTAAGTATGTGTTATACCGAGGCCGAAAATATCAGCAAAATACATGTCCCCAGCTATTCCTCATTTCATTTATAAAAGCTTAGAAAGGATAGTTAGGACAACTATGGGAAAAACTGAAACTGTTGAGGATAACCCAAAATAAAGGTAATGTTCTGCCAATTACTGATGCAGATGCTCTAGGTTATACCTGACAACGTATGAAAAGGACACAAACAATTTAACGTCTCCACTGAAATTGTTAATCTATTTTATAAAGACAAATTTTGTTACTGAATTACACCAAGAAAAGGATAATGACAAGATAAAACATACATACAGGCTCCAGTGTGAGTTCAATTATCTGCTGCCATTTGTGCAGTTAAAACCTGGGAATGTGTATAAGAAGGACATTGCAAAACTACTGAACTGAGTACAGAAGGCAAAATCTTTCATTGCAGATCCAGATTCTATGTCAAAGCCAAAAGAAGGTAAATTCTCCTAATCAAAGTTACAAATTGACCTAATTAATTTTATAATTAACCTTGATAATTGAAAGGAAAAAGGGTGACCTTCACTGAGTTTGTTCAGTGTTTAGTTTCAGACTATAAGCAAATTCATTCCAGCTAATAAGGCCACTACTCCCAAATGCTGATGGGATACAGTAGAAATTAATTAGCACATGCAAATGAAGACTACTTTTATTATACTGCACAGTAATTCCTAATTTATTCTTCCAAAGTGTTTAACTGTTTTTATATTAAATTTTGAGGATACTATATCTTAGTTACATACAAACATGAGACTTCTAGCAAAACACTTGTCTAAATAAGTAATTTTTAAAAAAAATAAGATTAGTATTTATTTAAACTACATCTTTAAAACAAGCAAATTCTTAACTGTTTTAGTGAATTATCCTAGTTGGACTACATTTTGCAGTACTTCCTTCAGATCTTCAGATTTAGATCATCTTCATCTCAAATTGAAATGTTAAAAAAAAAAAAAAAAAAAAAAAAAAAAAAAAACGCTGATTCGTTTGATTTAGGACTGAGTAAAATAAACAGGATTTCATTAAACCTACAGAGCAATGATCTTCTACATCTGCATATAAATAACTGCCTACCACCTGGCAGGGCAAATAACCTGAAATAAGTTTTAAACAGTCTGCTATTACAGTTCTGTCAGCTTGAATTAATTCTTCACGAAAAGGCTTTAAAGACTGAGACTCGTGCTGGAAAGCAGGATGGTGTCTCACGCGGGCTGTCCACTACTTGTGGGAACGATGGGAAACATCCAACCCTGTATCTCGCTGCAGTCTGACACTTTTATCTTAATGGTGGGGGGCAAAGAAGACTTCTCAGCTGCTCTTGCAAATGCTATCACACTTCCAAAAAACTTGACTAAGAGGTCTGTAAAACATATTTTGAATCAGTAAGTGGCAGAGTGCTCCTAAAATAGGTTTGAGGAGAAGATCTTCTTGAAGAAAGGGGCAGGAAAATGGTGTGCTTGTCCTAACAGCATCTAACCTGTGTGGTTTCTGAAGGAATACTCCGTGCAGGGTAACCATTATCCTCACCCATATCCAAAATATTTTAGCTTAAAACTAATAACTTTTTAAAAACTGTCTTTGAGAGGAATAAAAGTAGAAAGGGAGCGCTGTTTGAGAGGGTAAAAGTGGAAAGGGAGCGCTGGAAATACTTACCGGTCATTTCTTACTTCTCTTGGTTGTAGTGTAATGCTACTTGCCTGTGTTAGAGTGAAATTGTAGTCCTGGGGTAAAAGAACAATAACAAAGTACTGTAAGTCTGTGCTGTAAGTGGCTGAAACTTTATATTCATTATACTTTTTTTTTTTAACCGACAACAATGAGTTGCAAAGGTGGGGTCTTCAGCTGTAGGTAAAGATGGTCCTACTCAGAGAGAAACTGCCAGGTGAGTGCAAGACTGCAGTAGAAGTCACGTGCTAGCATCTGTTGATCCATATGTAAAAAGGCTGATCAATTTTCATTCACATACATCCACTCTGGATGTCAGTTCCCCAAGTTCTTTATTAAAATCTGCAATGAAATGGCAAGATACTTGCTTCAAGTGAGAGGAACCACTGCCATCCTCACTCACGTGCACCATGCCGGAGCTGTGCTTGGAGGGGCACTGTGCTGTACCAGTAAGCATGAGGCTGGGAGCAGACGTGGGGTCCTAACAGAGACTCTAAATGCTCTGTGTGAATGGCTTAGCCCCTACTTCCTTCCTCTCACAGGCTTGGGGTGGGAGAACAGGGTAGTGACAGTTTATAGGTGTTCAGCCAAAAAGAGAAGTCAGCTTTAAAAATTCCTGCTACTTGCCCTGACTTATCTGTCTCACAGTAAATCAGAGTAGGCAGTAAACGCAACCCCCACTGTGAGACTAGCACTTTTTAAATGATTATCTAAGGCTATTTCCTTCTGGAGTAAAAGAAGCTCTACTGCTCCTGACACCTTAATAAAAAAAAAAAAAAATATATATATATATATATATATATATATATAGCTAATATATAGCTCATTTGTTTTCATTCCTTGAAAGCCATTAAAGTACTTTAAAATGGATGCTTACATTTTTGTGCAACAAGGACAATCTCATGCGCTGGAATTGGTCCTGAAGCAGAACAAGAATAAACAGCCTTTTGCTTTAGGGACTTACTGAGGCAGATGAAGGCATTATGTAGTGATGTCCACTAGTATTTTTATGTTCTTGTGTCCAAATAAGAGGAGCAAGCAAAATTCCCTTCCCTGAAGTAATACACTCACCTCTCCTGCTGTATAACTCACACTTGGTGTGGGGAGGGGGATTAATTATTGTGGATTGGAGCATTGCTAGGACACTCTTCAGATGCTCTTAAAAATGAAAACAGCAGCTCTTGATCCTGGAGAGCCTCTTGGTGTCCTTGGATTTGGCACAGAGGGAATTCTGCAGCCAACACCATAACAGCCAGCAAGTCCTCAGCCTGAGCACCATCTGCCACCAAGGGCATTTGTCTGTCTCTCTAGGCTTGTCATCATGTATCGCATTTTGAGAAACCTTGGCCTTCAGGAAGCACTCCTATCCATGCACCTGCTAAAGCATGCAAAAGACAACTGTAACTCCTTTCACTAGTGCCAGGTAGTTACACTATATTATTTCCATATGTGGTAGGGAGGGAGTCACTGAGAGATGGAATGAATGAACTGGGGGTAAAGGGAAGGTTATGAGGCTATTTAAAGTGTTATTTCAGGAAAAAGAATAATCCTTAGTACTTGAATTAGTAAAGCTGATTCTTCAGAAGTGTGAAGAAGAATAAACAAGCAGGTACAGAGTGTCTGCCAGGGCCTTCAGACTACTGTACTATAAAGTGGAAAATATTTGAGGTGTGAACATGGTGTATTTATTGCAGCTCTGTGTTGCATCTGTATCCGTAAGTATAATATCACGTATACCATATATACAAATAGTATTCCTAAGTGTGCTACATCTGGACAGGATATATAAGAACAAAAAAAAAAAGAAAAAAAAAAAAGAAAAAAAAAAGTGCTGCTCAAAGCAAGCACTGGATCAGAGTCCCTAACTAGAAAATCAAATTCATAACATATTTTTTGTATCTTCTCTATTTAGTCTCTTTCTGACACCAGTAGCTGCTATTGATTTTTCCTATTGATATTTCTAATGATATTAGTTCTGAAGCACTTGTACAATCCAACCCTGCTTCTTGGCATGACAATATAATAGAAGTAGTTACAGCTCTGTTCAAATCTCTTGTGCAAAACCAGTGATGTCTGCATATCCATTGTGGTAAATAGCTATCAGAATAATATAGTTGTGCTGTTTATCTTCTACCATGGTATTTGTTGAGTCCTTTGTTTTTGACTGTTGAGCCAAAACCTGAGGAATAGGCTTCATGCAAAATTAGGGATACCCTATTTTTACTTGACAAAGTGAAAAGCTGTTACCTAAGATGCTCATTACTGTAACTATTGGCTTACCTCAAAGTGGAGAGCAACTTCAGCTTTCATTTTAAACTGATGGGAATAGAAGTTGGCACTTTAATGGGTTAAATTCTGCTCAACCCATGAAGTCAGTAGCTTGTGTACTCTACCAGCTAAGTAGTGTTTGCATCATCTCTATGCCATCCACCTGGGTAGTTCTTTCTTCTAACAATACCCAGAGACTTGGTATATTAGGTTTTATTTTTAAATTGCATAGTAATATTTTGGTTTTATACAACTGTGAGTTTCATACAAAAACCTCAAAGGCTCTGAACAACCTTTTAATTAGATAAATACAATTGTATCTATAAAGTAGAGACTCAGAGGGATTTGATCAACACACAGGGAGAACTTGCCCATGATCACATGAACTGTATTTTATCATTACAATGGACAGCTGGAATAAAGCACCTTTATAGGCAGATGTAAACCAGTGAGGTTTTACTATTTCCCGAGACTGCAACTGAACTTATTCTTTTCTTTTTTTTTTCTTTTTTTTTTTTTTTTATAGTTTCTCATACTGTGTACCAATTGCAATACCCATACTCAGAATTCATTTCATTTCCTTTAATTCTCAAGTACAACAGGTCACAGACTAAAACTGTATCACATCTGGTAGTACTGTGTTAAGAACCTGTGCAATTTTCTTGGTGAGACTACTCAGGGAATTATCTTGGCTTTTGCTATAGAAACTTAGAATTATCCTTTAGATTTTTTAAACTACTTGAAAATGATCTACCTACAGCCAACAGCTGGTTCCCAATGTGACTGCCAGTTTCAATGAAGAATCTCTTTAACAGCCTCCAGTGGTTGATATTTCTGGTATTGCTGCATCCAGCTTTACTGAACTAAATGCAGTATTTTCAAGACATATGTTGGTTCATCACTGAAGGCTCATTTTATGAGATAAACGAAAGTACATTCTACCCCATGCGTAACAGCAATACCTGTCCTATGAGGAATCTGGAACAAGGTCTTTACTTCAGTTAATGGTATATTTTAGCTCTTCCTCTGTTATCTTTATAAGAAAATAAACTAAAACTTCATGACCTGATTGTCATCAGAAGTAATAAGAAGCTTCCTAAGTCACACAGAACACCCTCTCCAGACCCTTTGAAAACTGAACACCAGGCTCCTCTCAGTGATTCCTTCTAAAACAAGCCTGCTGACTTCAGACACCATCTGATGGACAGTCCAAGATCCCTGAGTAGAGCCCAGGACACTTCTCTGTAACCTTTCTTATCTGTCCTTCTTTCCTCAGACTGACAGAATATCCCATCTCTTGGTGAGAGTTCACTACCCTGTAGAGCATTGCTGCTCAAAGCTATGTAGGAGTTTGCCCTGAAGTAAAGAATAGCTACAAGGCCAGTATGAGAAATTGAGTCAACCTCTGAGGCTTCATTTTTTTCCTTAAGAAAGTCTTGCCTTCTAGAAACCTATTTCAGGAGGACCTTTCCCTTTCAATTTGCATGATGGTATTTATTTTACTATCTCAGTCTAGCAGTGAGCCAACTTGGCTGATTGTCTTCTGTTCTTGTTGACAGGGACTCATGATGTTGTTATCGATGTATGTGATTACAGGGATTATCTCTGAGGGAGCCAATTACTTCAGCATTCATCTAAGAGGTTGCTGTAGAACTGGATATGACTTCTGAGTTCAAAATTATGCTGATCAATGCCTTAAAATAATGTTACAGAAATTATTCGATCTCACTAGTTAATTAACAGTTGGAAATGATTGGGTAATCAGAATTAATGAACATGGGAAGCTGACTCTTTTATGTGTATCACACAAGACAGAGAAGTAAACACTGAACATTAAAGTTATCACTTAACTATATAGTTTTAATTGTATACAGAAACTAAATATGGGAACTTCTATAAATACCCCCGTAAAAGAGAAGGAAAACAGAAAAACAGAATGTAAACTGGTCCAAAACCAGCATTGAATGAAAAACAAACATACTAATATTTTTCAAGACTCCTTTTTCATTTTCTGAAATAGTGTGTAGGCACCTCATCAACTGTCCTTGGGTTTATTTTCACATAAGTTAAAACATTCTTAATAGAAAATGTGATTTGGTGAATGAAAATTTTTCTAAGCATCTTGAAAACAGCAATAAGCATTCCAAACAGTTTCAGAAGATGAATAGAAGACAGTGTTTGTACAATGCCCAGCTTCTTATACACAAAAACTTTAGGGATTTTTAACCTCTTCTGTTTAAGTTATGCATTAATGTGAAAAAATTGCTGCCTACTTGAGGAACCTTTGGAATGTTATTATTCTTTGATCAAAGTCAGTCTATGATTTTCATTACTCAATTGAATGATGGCAAAAAGTGTGTGTACCTAATTTTAAAGAATACAGGAAGCCGAGAAGATACAAGGCCGTCAAGAACAATGGCCATAAAATACAACCACCAAAGTTGGGAGTTGCTGATTATTCTTCTTCCATATTTACCTCTGGAACTGAATACTGTGCTCCTCGTATTTAGAGCATTTTAAATACATCCATTGATTCCTACAAGATTCTTGTAAAACACTGTTGTGAAGCCAAGCCTGGTTGTGTATCCCAGTAAAGAGTAACAGCAGATGCACGCAGTCCAGCAGCACAAACTTGTTGAAGTGGTAAGCAGCAATAGGTACAATGTGTCATAAGCATATTTGCTTTCCTGTCCTCCTATTGATGAACAAAAGCTAGGTCCCCAACAACTTCTTCTAACAAGATTCTTGTTCTTGTGGCAGTATTGTAATATGACATGTCACATGAATACACAATTTATTTTTGCATTTATTTTTATGATAAGAATCACTCTGATGCCTGAGTTACAGGTCCAGGACTCTTGCAGACAATGCCAGCTATGCTATTTGCATCATCTTACTCCAAGAAATGTTTAACTGTGTTGCAAGAAATACACAGGCACAGTCCTCTTTTTGTCCCCCACTGATCAGTGTTGTTGGTGGCTGGTACAGAGTTTAAGAGTGTGCTGTTAATTGGATTACTTGATTCAGCTTCCTAGAGATTCAGAGAAATGAAATGCTCGGAGAGCTAATTTCACATCAATACCAGAATGCTTTTCTATCAGCTGTGTCACTGTGTTCACAGGATAAAATGAATAAACATGTGCAACTTATTTGTGCACTGACTATGTCAAATGTAAAATGTCAAGCTAAGAAATAGAAAAAGCAGAGCAGAAGGCAACCAAATTATTTCCAGGGACTCAAGTTCCATTTAACAGTTTAAAATAAGCATTTGTTTTTTGAAATGAAGAGATAGTTTAGTTAGATTTCCTTTTTTTTTTTTTTTTTTTTTTTTTTTTTTCATGAAACTGTACACTATATAGCACAGTTTTAAAATCAGGCAGTTAAATATTAATGGATAAATCCAGTCTTCATATCATGTAGTCTGTATCTTCCCTATCTGATTTGGTTCTTCTCTCCTGCAATGAAAAAAATAAAAATAAAAATAAAAAATCCAGCTTTCTAGCCAGTGCTGTTGGGTATGAAGTACAGATGCTGCTGACAGTTAAACACCAGATTTTGGATATGGTGGCTTCTTATTGATCCAAAAGTCCCTGATGATGCCTGACACACTGCCGAAGGACAAAAAGCCACCTCGCCAGCTGTGGCCAGTCACCAGTTATTAATCAGAGTGGTATATGGCAAAGAGCACAGTACCACCTAATCCAGCTCCCAGAGCTGCTTAGTTCCACCCCTGCCTGAGTATCTCCTAAATATTCCAATATAAAGATGAGGAAGAGGAAGCAGGTCTTAATGTAAATATGTATACCTACCACAATAGGTATGAAGCAGTCAGATGCTCTTCCAATTCTAGTCTTAATTGGAGCCTTAATTGAAAAACACTTAGCGTAAGGCTTAATTTTATTCACTCTTCTTTCCCACAAGCCATCTGAGTGAAGGAAAGGGTTCATATCTTGAATAAAACTGCATTCAGGACTTGGTATATTCCAGAGGACAGTGTAGCTATGTTTTACTGGGACTGTTTTATTTGTGGAAGTCATTTGCAAGTTAGAATCCCCTGCCAGACTTGTTGCTTCCTTTAGAACTGACTTAGTCTACAGAATTGTGTTCGTACACTGACATCGAAAGCATAAAAACAGCTTAATCTGTTACTGCCTCTTAACAAAAATCTCCAGAACATTCCCTAATATATTTTCTTTTAATAAAATAGCTTGTTAAGAGGGAAAGAGCTGGATGAAGGAGCAGGAGATGAATGGGAGGACATGACAACTTTTAGAAAATGGTTACACCAAGAATCCATTTTTAATAAATAAGCCATGAATCATCTATTGTGCATATATCTGCACAAATATTGATACATATTCATCTATATATCACAGGAATTGACTTGAGGCAAAAAGATATAAATCATCATTTATGTAAAGCCCAGGCAGGAATTACTTCCTGTTATTTAAAATTCATCTCAAGAGCAAAGAAATGCCGTAAGAAAATTGCACAAGATTTTCTCTTCTGTACTTATTCAAATAGTTATTCACTCATTTTTCTCCCTTTACTTGACATTTACTTTGTTCACAGAAGTGGTAGGGCCCTTCTTTCTCTGTTGGGAAAGGAGGACGTGAAGCCAAACCAGATAGCACCTTAAGCCAGCTGATCTGAGTGGGGAGAAGACCAAAATGACTAAATACAGCCAAATATAGTCTGGAACATGAATTTTCTGGTTTTGCAGCATGTAAGCCTTTTGGACTGCAAATGAAACTGCAAAAGGTTACAGACATGCTCTCATAACTTGCTCATGTAATGAGCCACTTCAGTCATGACTTGAAGACAAAACCATAGGAATAAATGTTTCCATTTTCTGTCGGGGTTAATATTTACATGAAATGAAGATGGCCACACAATCTCAACACTGTAGTAATAATCCTAAATTCTTCAAAAGTGGGGGGTTTCGTGTTTTGTGTGTTCTCTTCCTTTTGTACAAACATGAGGAACAAGACTGTGGGAAATAAAAATCATCCATCCTCGGAAAGCAGTCTGACATCTGTGAGTGCAAACTGTGCCCCAGCTTGCTATTACCTCTCCCCATAGCACAGACTTCACTCCGTTACTAAGTGCAACACTCAACAATGACCAACAGGATAGCAAGGTGTTTCTGGGTCCATGCAGAAGAAAGAGAAAACGGCCCCAAATCTGCATAGCATAATTTTACACACACTCAGGCTCACACACACACATAAAGGTGTTCCACAGTTCTCTTTATATGCTGTTTAGGAATGGCAGTGTTTCCAGTACTTGCTGAACCTGTGTTTAAAACACTGATTAAAGCACCTCCAAAGGTGTTTAACACAAAATTTAAATCTCTCTGTTAATATAAATGCAGTTTTACGATATATTAAAAGACATCAGTTGTTTCTTTAGAAGCAGTACACGTGGATAATCGGCAGGGATTCAAATGAGGTTTCGTGCTGGTGCATCTTACAACTCCTTCTGAAACTGTAATGGAGGTACCGACTACATAGATAATATTTAGAAATGAATGATAAAATATATAAGCATAGCAGGAAGATCAGAAAAAAAGTTACTAGTAGCTGGGTCCTAGTCATCTGCTTCAGGAAGGTCAGCATCCTTCACAGCCTTGCATTCAGACATGCTCACCCAGGAAGACACACACCTCCAACCCAGTGTATGGCATAGCGTTGGGCAGTGCCAGCCCTGCAGCTCTTGGAAAGGAGGAGAAAAGCTCCAACATCCTGTCCCCTTTTTCACTCTTGTGCACTGGAAGACTCTGGTCAAAAGCATACTTTCAGTATACATATAAAAGAAAATCCTTCCAGGAGTGGTGATTATTGACTCACTGTTTAAAAGAAAATGGAGAGGAACTGAAGTGAGACAGGAAATGTGTTGTGGATCGAAGCTGTATCACACATAGGTCACTGCAGGATGCTGGAGGCTATTCCATATCAGCAGCAACAAAGGAGGGAGTTTTTTAGTGTGAGTTCTAGCAAAATAAAATATTTAAAAAAAAATCTGAAAGTGAATAGGCAGAAAGCTGATGCCCCTCTCCCCATTGTTGTCTGCCATTGCTGATACCTGAAGGATGGTGGCTTAGGACTTAACCTTCAGAGGAGGGAGACAAGTTGTTTTTTCCCTATTGTATGGCAGCCCTTTTATATAGCCCTTTTATATAGGTGGGGACTACAGCATTATGTATATCGCCTTTTTGAGTTCTAAGCTGTGGCTTTCAAGGCTCAGTGCTGCCACTGCCACTCCACTGTGCCCCCACAACCCAGCTGCTACATGTGGGACAAAAATGCCCCAGGGGATGAGCACAACACATCAGGCTGCCACAGAGGGGTGGCTGCTGCTCAAAGGCATAAGTGCCTAGCTGCATGCCCACAGTCAGTGGGACAGGATTTCCCTGCAGGTGCATGTACATACAGCTTTAGGTGCTTCATGTGGTGTACAACATGCTGTGCCTCTATATGGGATTCCCAGCTTCAAAGAGAAGCAGAACACATTAGTGCAAGGCACCTGAGGCAGGTGGGTCGGAGCTGTTAATTCACTCTCCCACCTCCCCTTTGATAGCATGTTGTCTGAGATCATGTCAGAGGCATCTGGAAATAATGTTGTGTATTACAGGAAAGCGTGGCATTACTCTTTTTTACCTTTTGAGACCAAAAAGGTACCATGTTAAAATTTCACAAAGGATTCACTTCAGCAGTGTTCTCCGTCCCTTTGCAAAAGATAATATTTGTTAATCAGTAACTCAAAGATTGATAAATGGTTAATCAAAAATATAGCTGTTTCTTAGAAAAGGCCATGGTGCTAAACTAAATGCTTCTGAACTACCTGAACGTTAGAAATGAGAGTTACCTAAATTCCTATTTTACTTGCAACCTTTATCATGATACCAGGCAGATCCAAGGTAGCCTGATCTCTGTAGGACTTAAAATCCAAATCCAAATATCACAGCTTCTGCCTATCTCAGTTTCCTGTGAGTTTGAAGTCATCAGCATCAGAGATAATTTTTTAACAGCAGAGCCAAAAGCAGCATCAGAGCTGGCCTTTGCAGGAAGCAGAATGGAGCTGACTGCAGCCAGTAGATACTGGCAGAACTGCTAATGAGAGATCGTCGCAACTCCCATCATCTGCTGTGGCAGATAAAGCAAAGCCACTTTCTGAAAAAGGTGGGGAGGGAGGAAGAATCGTCAGTAAGAAAAGGATTAAGAACTGAGCAGAAGTATAGGTATACATATGTGTACAAGAAAGATGCTTATGTATGCATATATGTATGATATCTTGCAGTAGCTTATTTCATCATTTTGTTAAAAGCTTTGGGGAGGTCAGTGTTGGTCACAGAGCAGATTCAGAGAGTGCAGAGCGGAGGAGGAAAGCTCATAGGAAAGGGAAACAAAAGAAGTGGAGTCAAAAGAAGGCATTTAACTTTTTGGGTAGGAGTTCTGAAAAGAGCTGCCTGAGATAAGAGAACTAATGCAACCCGACTTCTTCGTTTCTTATTAATGTGGAGCGAAATGTGTAATGAGGCTATGTGAGAGATTACAACAAACACATTGCAGGGGCACCTAGGAGAGAGAGAAAATCCCTGAATCACTTGCCAAGTAGATAAGGAAGCTTTGATATAAAAATAGCGATGAATACCAGCTAGAGATGTTCAGTACCTTTGTTCCTATACCAAAGAAAAGCCCATCAAGTGAGGGCTGTTATTTCCAGCCTCATGTCTGATAACATATCTACCTCGAAATGAGAGCTCTGATGCAGAGGCATAGCTCTCTGTACAGGATTTGGCTAGGGCAGGGATGTTGGCAGCAGCCCTGTGAGCTCTCTGCACTGGGCAACCTCTCCACCTGCCCACCCTGCACAAGTTTAATTCTCCAGGTGCTGCCACACAAAAAGGAGAGGGCTTTGTTTGCAGAGCAAAGCTGCTGAGACAGACGTCAACCAAAAGCTTCTTCTGTGTCTAAGCAGCAGAGCTGAGTCTTCAGATGGTGAGCAGTACCGATGCTTGCATTAGGCACTTTTGGAACCTTCACTTGAAGATCTCAATATATTCCCCAGAGCAAAACACAATAATTTTCAGGCCAAATAGAATTAATGAGCTGGGTAACGTTTGTCTCGTTTAATGTTCCTGTTCCTATTAGAAGATATGCTTATGTTCAGCAATCTGAATACCACAAAAAACATTCATTTTTACCATATCATGTCAGCCGAGCATGGGGTAAATACTACAGAAATTGCATGCTTTGCTTATTATAACTAATACCCCAGCTGGAAAAGAACTTTAGTTGCATGTTCCTGGTTTCTTCATTTTGTGCACTTTTTAAACACATATACATGTGCCAGCATATTTCACGGGCCTTTTGATGTTTTATTATCTCTGTATGTGGGTGGTTTGGTTCCAGCTATAGTTTGAAGTGCAAATTTGCCTCTCAGCTTTTCTGTGTGAAGGTTAAAAATACAGTCATGAAACAGCCCGCACACATTTCTTTCTGGGTTTCCAAAGCAGAAATCTCAAACAAGGCACTTTTTGTCAAACATTTGCATTTTTAAAATAGATAAATAAATCTAATAATAGCCAGCTGTTAAATAAACATAAAGAGCTTCAAGGCCCACCGTCCCTAGATGTTTCTGTGTAGCCCTGAAGCGTTAGCCACAACGCCCGCACCACTGAAAGTCTCTTGGGAGCAACCAGCGGAGCAGCGCGAGGAACCACGCCGTGCTGGAGATTAACTCGGTGCCTGCCGCTCTCAGCCTGCTGCGCATCTCTGGCACTTTGCATGTTACTGTGACTCAAATGGAAATTAGGAGACGGATCCCAACCAGAACATCGCATCTGAAATCAAACATAACATCAGATATTTATTAAATGAGCAGTTCCATCCAAAATACTGGAAACAAAGCTGAAGGCGTTAGCACTGTTATTTTTCACTCTTTCTTCAGTGTTCTTCCAAAACAGGAAGGTGTTTTCCCTGTTCTGCTGGTCCATTGGTCAGTGGCAGCAAACACTGCAGTGTGGCTCCTGGGAGTGTTTGGTTACGGAAATCATATCAGGTGTGCTGCAGGTGCAAGTGAAGAGGGAAAGAGGCAGTGTGTTATTTGGGTATTTTGTTCTCTAGGCAGAAAAAGAAAAAGAAAAAAAAAAATTCACGGGCTTTTCTTAAATGATTTTCTATGGAAATTAGTGTTTAGAAGTAATCCTGAGGCTCTCAAACTTTAGGGCTGTCACAAAGAAGAATAGAAAGGCCTAAGGGGAGCTGGCTGACTTGTAAAATTAACACCTCTTTACAAGATGAAAAGTTTCATAAGGGCCTTTCCAGGAAAGAAGGCAGCACTTTGCAGTAAGGGTGGCAATGCCCCTCGCCCAGCTGGCAGCTAGCTCACAGCAGCCCAGCACGTGTTTGCTGCTGGTGCAGAGCCACAGCACGCGGTTACTTCCTCACTGCAAAGGGCAGCAGGGAGAGAAGCATGGTTCACTTTGCCAAATTCTCTCCCTGCAGAGCTCTTGAGGCACTTCATGCCATGTATTGACCTTTATTAGAGCAGTAACTTTGCGAAGAAGTTGAGCCCTTCATTGAAACAGTCAGGCAGTGACAGAAGGAGATTTTTCCCTATTTTTTGACTTCAACAGTCTTGAGGTGCTGCTTTTTACATTTAATGAGAATAGACAGAAGTGTAATTTTCAGGTTGGAGATGCTGCCTTTAATGATGCCAGCAGATTAGAGCTGAAGAAGTCGCTGCAAACTGGTGATTATAAGTGACCTGGTCTCATGCTGCCAATGCGCCGTACCTTTCCCAGAAGGTGGCTGTTCTGCTGCGGCTAAGCATAAGGAAATGAGGTGAAATACTGGTGGTGCTAAGGTGTGGTTCTTTAATCCATGCCAGCCAATGGTAATAGGATTCTGAGTCCTCCGAGTGCTGCAGTGGTAGAATTGAATTGAATCTGTGGATTAGTCTTTCCTTTATTCCTTTGGATTCATTTTGTTTTGTTAATATTCTTAACCCTTTCCCTTGAGACAGTCTTACTTTTACATCTTTCACAGCTGTGACCCCCTTCTCTTTTGCTTACCCCTGACTTTCAATTTCCTTTCATCACTGCTTTATATCTGGCCTGCTGACACCTTCTTTCCCTTTCCCCTTTTCCCCCTTCCCTGTCAGCCCAATATGAGCTAAGCGTTTTCCAGCTAGACTGAACCATAAAAGCGTGTCTTTTCATTTGTGGGAGATATGAAATATTAAAAACAATATTTCCTTGCTTCACTCTCAGTAAGCGCTTTAAGGAGCTGTTAAAAGGATTATTTTTCCTCTACTTACTGGAAAACAAAGATAAAATTGTAGCTTTCAAGTAGGTCATTTAATCTTAGAACATTTAATTGTGAGGTTGCCAGCCGTGATTTGATTTTTCATCTTCTTTTGTTCTAAGGTTACAAACCTTCCAATTCATTTATATTTATAAACAATGTTCCCACTATATTACATGCATGGATTATTAGGAACACCTCCCAGTAGAGTACTGTCAACTTTTTGTACATAATTAATTAAAAGCCTCAAAGTTACCTTTTATCAAACTTTCACAGAGGTTTAGCATATCAGAAATCTCAAAATGAAAGAACTCTATTTAGACCAAAGGGCTATCCTGCTTACCCAAGTAAGGAAATATTCTTTATTTCATGGGATTAAAAAAAAAAAAAAAAAAAAAAAAAGGATTAAAGCCAAAGTGGAAATCACCTAGGGCAGAATGTGGTTGCACTGATAACAGAATTATATTTCACAGTAAAGGGAGCCAAACCCTGGCTCTAATTAACAGGCCAGTTCTGATAAAATAAGTCAAAGGAGAAAACTGCTAGCCCAGAACTATGATCTTACCTGGAAAGGAATTAAGGTGGGAGTAATAACTGACCCCTAACGGTTAAAGTGCTTATAAATCATCCACAAGAGGGGAAAAGACTGGAAATGCAAAGCTCTGCCTATCTGCATGACTGCTGCTTTCTACAGTGCTTCCTCAAAAGCAAATTGAGCCTTTCAGCATCAAATTAACTTGCAAAACTTTGAATCCGAGGCCAGGTCAATCTCACACAGGCCCTGTGCACGTGGGAGTCCCCACATTATCGTCCTCATTTCTTTCCTGCCATGTGCAGCATGTTTGCCGTCCTAACAAATCCTGGTCCTCTAACCTTGAGCTCACTGCTGGGGTAAGTGCTGCAGTGAGTGTGAGCCATGGGCAGCAACCGTCCTTTTGACTCGGGCCTTCACCAGCATCTTACAAACACATGCAGAACTCCCAACAGCATGTTGCAGTGTTTAGCATTTTGCCAGGGCTTCCTGAGTTTTCTCACGATATAAATTTTGCTATGGAAGTTGAAATGTTTGGGGAACCCTAAAGGCTTATTCCCCTTCTTTCCCTTGGCACAAATTGCCTTTGAAGCTGCAGACAGGTCAGCAGCAGTGCAGTGCACACAGGCGATACCTCTGATGATGCACATGTTAGTGGGTTGGATTGTTGCACAGAGGTGGATTGTCTGGACTATGGCTGCTGGTTACGCTTCCACTGATGTCCAGGAGATACCGAGGGATCTCTGTAGGTGCTGAGGAGGGCTTTGAGCCATGCTGCCAGCTCTTATCATTTTTAACAGCAGATTGAAACCATTTCCCAGGATCAATAACTTTCCAGTTTTCAAACGCTATAAAAGGCAGCTTTGCAGGTGGCTATCTGCCAAGGAGTTTTCCTTCTCCTGGTAGGTCACTGCTGGTGCAGTAGCAGTGTAACTGAACAGACAGTTTCTCTCTAGAGAAAGTTATATATTGAGTGTCTCAAATGCTAGGTTAGATGTCAGATTTAATTTGAAAGCTGAGTTGCTATAATTCAGAAGGAACTCTTGGCAAAGTATTTGTGATTAAACAAGAGGGCACTGGTTTTACTAAACGTTTTCATATTCTGCTTGATAGTAATTATCAAGTGATGGTTTGCCTAAAAAAGTTAAGGAACCAAAGGTGACCAGACTTGCTCTGAAGTTCCCTGCGGTACTGAAAGACAACAAAACTTAAAGATCCTAATGATGGAGGCTTTACTCTTATCATACTCTAACCACTCTTCAGGGCACCATTTTACTGTCCATTACAGAGAAAAATTCCCCTTCCCAGAGACTGAGACATTTTTTTTTCCTTTTGATTTAATAAGGTAGAAATGCAAATATTACACCTTGCAGAACCTCCAGTGTATGTATCTACATCTAAGGTCCTCATGCTGGCCTTCTTTTCTATTCAGTGGAGACCTAGTGAGTGCTATCTTAACATAAAATGGATGCTTACATTTCTTCAGACGTATCATATCCTGACTCCTACCTGTGATACCAACTAGATAACTAGTGGCCATAGAGAGATCCCTGGGTAACTGCCTCAGATGTAAACAGAAATACTTCATGCTGTCACTCCTACTTACTGGTACAGCTGTATATAGTACAGCACAGAGCTTTGGACTCAGAAATTTAGCAATGTAACTCACAAACAGACATGTTCCTTTTCACTGAATACATACAAAAGGAGGCTAGTGTAAGGTACACCATTAGGTAAAATTGGTTCTTCAGTAGTGATCTCTAAGCCTTAATGAAATGGGTGGCACTGATTGCCACTTCTACTTGAAAGCACAGGGAACCCCCCTGCTGTCTTTCTTCATCCTTTATAGTATCTTGTAGAGATCTTGTGAACTCCATTTTCTTAAAGAAAAAAATCATTGCCATTAGTGTCTTTCAGGACACCTGCTATAAATAGTTAAAATTGCCCTGCTTTTCTCTCTCAGTTTAATTATTTATTTGGAGAATAATTACATTAGATGTCAGATTCCATTATCACTGAAGTTGTAAATGATCCTGAAACCAAAACAAATGCTGTCTTCTTGAGACCAGTAACCTCAGCCTTTCAGACACTGTGTTAATTGTTGTTTCATTGCAGAATCCATATGGAATAAGAATAAAATGTGAATCTCAGTCTGCCCTGAGATTTAGTTCAGAAAAGTTAACAAAACCTACAGATAATGAGAAGTGATGGATTTCCCATTGCAGATGCTTGTCTGTGCCTGTCAAAGTCTTGCAGAAAATAATATATCCCTCAGCAGCAGCAGAAGAATAGGTAAAAGAAAGAGTGTTAATGGAGACTCAGTAGAAAATATGAATATATTATGATAGAATATCATTGTTAAAGCTGGAGTCAATGAACTTGAATTAATTTATCTCCATCAAAATCTAAGCCTTTCAATCACATGTGTGCAAAGTGGATACCTATCAAGCTCCAAACTGAACTTACTTGTACTTAAAGAAAGGTAAATTTTTTAGTTTATTGAATATTCAATCTATTTCCTGATCACTTGCAGAAATCCGCCCATTTCTGTGAAACATCAACCTTGCCCATCTCTCAGAAGGACAACAAAGTTTTTGGCTAACCATAATGTTGCTGTTAAGTGCTTTCGCAATGCTCCTCTCCTGTCACTGAACAGGAGAATATGTGGACTGGGTCAGATCAAAGATCTGTCTAATCCAGTAACCTCTTTCCAGCAGTGTCCAAAGGCAGATGGCTGGGGGAGAGCTGAAGACCATGGCAAGAAGCCTGACACTAATAGTCCCTCAGCTGCCAATCATCCATAGCTTAGGGACTTCAGGAGCTGTGCATGGTTTCTTTGCACTTAGTCACATCCTCCGGATTTCCCCTCCAATAATGTGCCCGGTCTTCCCCTTGAGCCTTGTAGACCTTCAGCCTTTGGTATTACTGTTAGCCCAGGACATTTTGTGAAGACCAACCCTACCCAGCCTCCCTGCTCGAGAGACAGCAGTAACAGTGTTCTGTCTGTGCAGATTCTCCAGTTGTACCTATTTAACTATTACAGTCTTTATTTCTAATTCTGTACTGCTCTTCATTGTTATGTCCTCTTCCATATACAGCATATTTGCACTTTATTATTTTGGTGGTTGGTTTCATATTTATGAGTTTATGAATAGCAGAAACTATATAAATAGGATATTAATTCAGAATTATTACTTGAAGGGAGCAGGGTGTACCACATGAAAATGTTTTTTTCCGTGACACAAAAGTAGCCTGGGCCCTTCCCTTTACCCAGAAAATCAACATAGTCACCATTTCAGTATTGTTCCTCAAGAGGAACATTCCAAATCACAGAAAATAAGAGGAATATGAGTACATACAGACTTAGGGGGTTACTTCTGATACTCAGAAAATAACCCACTATCCGCTTTCACTTCTCTAAGGTTCAGTCCCAAACCTACCCTGTTTCCTTAGTTCATTTTGGCAGATTTAAACATTCAAGGACAGGTTTTGTGTTGTTTCTACCAGAAGCCAGCTTTCTAATTTCTGAACATGTAAAAAGTTGTTGTTTTTACAACCGTCTTTCAAGGCTTACTAGATTAGATTTGAAATCTTCTCCACTTCTCATTTACTATATGCCACTTTTTTAATTGCAACCAAAATACCATCTGTGCTGAAATTTGTTTCATGAGGGTTTTGCTTTGGATATCAACTATTTCTATAAAACATTGCTTAAAATCAATTAGTCGCTTTGGACATAAAGAAAAATTAAACAAACAGTTTTATATATCTTCCTACACCCTTTTTTTTCTGGCTTTTATGGTATTTTGAGAAGTTTCACATTTGCCTGATGGATGGTTCCCTATTTAATGACAACAGATAAAAATTCTGTAACAGAAGTTGGGAAAAATATACGGGAAAAATATACTGTACTGCTTATTGTCATCCTACATGAAGGAAAACATCCTGCTGCTTAGACTAGTGAGTAAGATGACTCAGATCTCCCCTCTCTGCCCATAATGGATGGTGAGGATCCTGTGCTCTTCACAAAATCTCTTGACACCATGCTCATGGGGAACACAAACAAAGTCCATAGCCATGTAGGCTTCTCTGAACATCACTGGGCTGCAAAATTAGTTGAGGATTACTCCTTCCAGAGCCCCTGCTGAAAACACCTCCGTCATCTCCATAGTAATACTTACTCTGTGTTAGTACCTGCAGTGTGCTGGGTACTGCCTGTATGTAAGATGTGGAGCTTTTGGCTGTGTCCTCATGATAAGTTTAATCTTGTTTAAGTATGGGTTGCTACTGGGAGGGAAACCCTATCCTGCCACTTGCTGCCCTACCTATAGAGCAACAATGCGATAACAGAGGAAGCTGCAGCTGTCTGACAAGTGAAGGTGGTCTGGCTGAAAAAATAACTGGACAAATAGTTAACAGATAGTTTTCAACATTGGCTCCTTGAGGAGGTTCCCCGCACAGTCCTTTAACCATTACTGCCAGCTCACAGGAGAGGTCAGAGACACTAAGGTGCCCCTTCAGTGTGCACTTAGACACAGTCAAATTGCAGTTGTGGAAAGACAGATAAATCCCCTAAGGTCGTCTGACAGCACGGCACAGGCCTGTGACTTGGGACTGTTTTTCTGCCATACTTAAAAGCCCTAGCTCTTTTTAAACAGGATCCAATTCTTAGATTTTTGTTTCCATAAAATTTATCTCACTGGAATCTTCAACATGAGATAAAGGTAACAGGCATAGCATCTTGCTATTAGCAAGAGCATATAAACATTATGTTCTCCTAAATACAAGTCAAATTATTTAATTTCCTATTAAGAGTTGTTTGTTTGTTTTTTTTAAAGTTGATATCCATTTTTTAAAAAGTTGATATCCATTAAGAAAGAAAGAAAGAAAGAAAGAAAGAAAGAAAGGAAGAAAGGAAGGAAGGAAGGAAGGAAGGAAGGAAGGAAGGAAGGAAGGAAGGAAGGAAGGAAGGAAGGAAGGAAGGAAGGAAGGAAGGAAGGAAGGAAGGAAGGAAGAAAGGAAGGAAGGAAGGAAGAAAGGAAGGAAGAAAGGAAGAAAGGAAGGAAGGAAGGAAGGAAGGAAGGAAGGAAGGAAGGAAGGAAGGAAGGAAGGAAGGAAGGAAGGAAGGAAGGAAGGAAGGAAGGAAGGAAGGAAGGAAGGAAGGAAGGAAGGAAGGAAGGAAGGAAGGAAGGAAGAAAGGAAGAAAGAAAGAAAGAAAGAAAGAAAGAAAGAAAGAAAGAAAGAAAGAAAGAAAGAAAGAAAGAAAGAAAGAAAGAAAGAAAGAAAGAAAAGAAAGAAAGAAACTCTTCACTGCAGCTCGTACATTTTCTTCTCTCTTCTGGGAGGACAATACCTTTCCTGTATAGGATGATTGGTAGCCTAATGCTCTAAAAATATGAGAGAAGCGTCTTCTGTTAGACTAAGACAAGGCATCAGGATGAGAGTCTTTTTCCAGGCCTTTTCAGAAAACAGTATTAATAAATAGTGTTTATATTGCCTGATTGCACAGCTTTTTGCATCAGAACTCCCAGCATCAGGTCCCTCCTCCCAACTCTGCCAAATTCTGTCCAGTGTCCTTACCCATATCTTCCTGCCTTTTCTGTGCCTCACTTTCTGAGCTGGGAAATATGGATATTTTATTTCTTTCTTCCATTCTTTGTCAGTCATATATTTGGATTGCAAACCTTTCAGTGACCAGGGTGCACCCACATTCCTGCCTATACATACTTGGCTTTACTTGGCTTCTCAAATAAAAGTGATGGGTAATAATAGAAAATCTGTAGAGGTGGAGCTTGGTGCTGCTGCCATTTCTGACAGATGCCCAAGTTATGCTTGATCCTCTTATGTAAGTTATACAATGATAAAAAAAAAATTGCATTTTGCATAAATGAGAGCTAGAAATGGCCTTCATTGATCCCATGGTGGTTTTATGCAGTGAATCCAGAAATGCTCCAGTTAGCAGCCATGAAGAACCCTTCTTGATTAAATCAGCTTCATCTTTTACTGCCTGTGACAGAAAATGTACATAGCCTGTAAGTCACAAACACACCGTTTTATCTCCATTCTGCCCATGTGCATGCAGTTTGGACCTCTGATATGAGCTTTATAGGATTGCAGATCTTGTGACACGTCACTAAGAATTCAAGACTTTGACAAGTAAAAGAGCAAGCCTTGATATTACAGTACAAGTGTTTACATTTACTCTTTAACGTTAAAAATTAGCAAATAATTGCCTTGAGATGCAGAGCCCCAAATGAAACAAGCTCTGTAGGACTGATTTTACTAAAAGCGAGGTAAGCAATGATGTAATTTTAAGGACATTGATGAGTGTAATAAAGCAATCCAATCCTGAAGGGGTTGAGGACTGGTTCTGTTTGGGTTTTTGTTTGATTGATTGATTTTGGTGTTTTTGTGTTGTTGTTTCTTTGTTTGTTTGTGTGTTTTGTTTTGTTTTGTTTCCAGAAATCCCTAAGACAGAAGCTTTGCTGCTGTTCAGAAGCATTTTCCCTGAGAACACATCAGATTGCCTAGCATGGACATGAATAATTGAAGAACACCATCACGGCAGCAGTCCTCCCAAGGGGCTTTTCCAACACCTTGTTATCAGCTGGTAAGAAGCATGAATGAAAGCAAACGATAGCCTCAACCTGGTCTTCCCTGTTCCACCAGGTGTTCCCCCAAGCAGGGGCCAGGCTATGGGTTCAAGATGTCCTGTTTACCTGCATGTACGTGCTGTGTGTACATAGCACACAAAGACCAACCTATGTGCTGTATGTATCATAGTGTATGCAGCACAGCATGCATGGTGTGCACACCACTGGGTACATGCCATGGCATACACGGCACAATCCCAGAGTGAGCACATCAGCACGTCTTGATACATATGACAAACAGAGGGGAAAGTTAAAAGGCTTTGCAGCTGAGGCTGTTCCCCTAACCCCTCTTACATTGTGAATACGCTAAACTTTGTGTTGTTTTTTTTTTTCCTTTCTTTTGTGTATATAAATAGACTTGTAATTCTGGACAAAAGCAAAGTAGCAGAGATCTGTTAGCATCAGTGAAACAAAGTCAACTTACACACCCAGGCTATATTTTTAGTTACTTTTTGCTGTATGCTATATATAAATTAATGTTGAAAATTAAGTAGACACAAGAAGTGTCTACTTCTTTTAGACACTCTAAACCTAGGCCTTCTTTTCAGACCAATACAATATTACTGTTTAAGAAGTAATTCAATAATTCCATCTTAATTCAATAATTTAAAACGATTTCATAACTCTTTTGCATGAGAAACCTCACCAGGTGGCATCTACTCACAAAAGGAGCTATATCTTTAATTTGCCTCTGCTACAAAGTTGGCTTGCCCCTGTGTTTTTTGGTTACAGCAGCTTTGATCATATTTTACTTTATAAAAATAGAGTCTGCATCTGACAGCATAGAACACATTTATTTAAAATATGGGAAACTGTACAGAAATAACAATAATAGCATCCCCTGCTTGTATGAGGGAGAGTGAATGAGAATGTGACATTTTCTTCTGTACTATTATCTATCCGAACAAGGTCAAAATTTCAGCTCTAGTGACCTTGTGGTCACAAAGATCACAAATCACAAGAGAGAAAAGGTTAAAAGAAAAGGGCCATTACAACAGTCAGTGGTACATGGCTACAATGCACAAGACAACCTGCAGTTGTTGTATCTCTGAAACTCTTTTTCTTAATACAGAAACTAGGTTTCACCTCCCGATGTTCAATGACAGTACACAGGTCACAATAATGCCCACTCTTTCTCAGCAACAATAAGAGAAATACTGCTTCATTTAAATATTAAGAACCCTCAAAATTGAAGAAGAAAGTGCCAAAAATACAGGCATTACAAATTTGCTCTGGTGAATTTTGGCATAGTCCTGCATACAAGAAAGTCCTTTTTGAGGAAGCCGCAGACAGGTTCAGCATTACATAGTAATATCAACAGGAATATTATAGGAAACCTGATATCAACAAAATCAGGATTCTAATAGCTCTATGACTCCTGGAAGAGATCCCTGCTTTGTAGGGCTTCCTAAGCCCCAAAATGGACCAAGAATATATTTAGGTTCTTTCCAGGCTGTAGAGGCACAGAGACCTTACTGCACAGCTTCAAAATTCACAGATCTCCCTGCCCTCAAGTGACCTGCCTGCAAGTGCCCTTAAGTCTTTAAACTCATGGAACATTAAAGACCATATAGCATTTAACCATAAATGCCACCAAAATTAAAACCATATAGATCTGCTATGAACACCAGAGTCTGTCTCTCTGCCAATGATCATATTTAACTTTTCATACCATCTTCTTAAGGACTATGTTAGTATATAATGTAATTTAGAAGAGCTTTTCTGCTCATAAAGCTATGGCATCTCTAGAGGAGTTAATATTTGTTCTGAGGATCAACAGGCACTATAACTGAAATTAAAGATGACTTTTTCATCTAAAAAATCCTTTCTAAGCCTCATTGACTTAGTGCCCTACTCACAGAGTAGGGTTTGGAGCAAAAACAGAGACCTGGAGTCAAAGTCTGATGACAAAAAAAAAGTCAGTTATTGGCAGGTTTTATCTGATTTGATCTTACTCACAATGTATCTCAATTTCACACAATGTTTTAATCAAAGTAAGCTTTTATGAATATCCATTATATCCATTTCTACTTATTCTAATGGATCCTAGGACTGAGAAACCTATATGGTAGGAAGTAGGATCTAGCTATTAAAGTAATTTTTATTAACTACAAGGAAGCTTAAGAAACGTATTTCAAAATCAGTTCATTAAAGGAACTAGGACAGCAATGAAGTCAGTCAGCATTTATATAACATTCTTTGGACAACAGTTAATTGCCCAAACAGGTTACAAATAACATAATTTAGCAGAACCAAGCAGGTGCAAAGGCTATATGTGATTCAGCCTCTTAGGTATCAGAAGTGCCACGACTTGCTTAAGAAGAGGCACAGAAGTAGGAAGGTGTCACTCATCCTCCTGCCCTGCCCCTCCCTTGAACAGCACTGTGGGGATGTGTACTGTAAATGGTAAATCCTTTCAAAGCTGCCAGATCCCTCCTTAAATAAATACCAAACAATTAAAAAATGTGCTCAATCTCCCAGTGGATGTTAGATCAAGCGGAAATTCAAAACGCAGCACTACTTTCTAAATTTGCCTCTATGCAACTTCATGTTTCAAAGAATAAGAACACAGTGCCCAAAGCTCCATGACAAAAGAGGGAATAGTATCTCAGGAAGTCCCATTTTCCTTTGCAAAGTTAATCAGGACAATATTCTATGCAGATATGCTGCCTAGACAACCTCATGGGAGCTCAGACTGCGATCCCCTACTATGTCGAAGGGAAGGAAGCAAGCATGACAGGTAGAAGAATATTGTCTTTTTTACCATTTTACTATTTGACATATTTGTTTGTGATAAAGTCTGCAATCTAAATACAAATGAAGGCCCCAATACTCTGGGCTTTTAGTATATCTTGTTTAGAAATACAGTAAATTAGACAAACAATTCAGAAATGTACTTCTAGATGAGGATAAACAATGGAAATCTGCATGCCTGATCACAGGTAGGTGGTAACTCTTAGAAAAGGTTTTAGAGTTACAGTAAAAACAAGAGAAGGGATGCCAACATCTCTGCCAAACAGCAGAAGAAAATCTGGGGCATTCCTTTGGATATGTATATTTGACTTATGTGTCTAGAAAACAATTTTTAAATGCTTTTGTGGAAGTGAGGGTGGCTGGATTTGTTGGGGCACATACAATACTGCAAATATGACTACTATCCCTGAATGCCTACCTGGGAATTAAAATAGTTATCAAGTTTACAAAAGTCATTCATCTTTTCACAAAAGCAAATACGCATGAGCAGTCCTCCTCCATGATTCAAAGTTAAATGTTTTAATTCAGGCAGGCTCTGGGCTCTTGTCACTCTTTTGCAAATGTGTGCCTAATTTGACACACAGAGCCAAAGATTAGTTCCAGCAAAGTCCTGTGATGCATTTAACCATAGGATCAAAAAGCTCCCACTGACTCCAAGTGTGAGAGATCAGAGACTGAAGGATCAAGCTTTATAGCAAGGAGGGTCAAAGAGAAAGTTTCCAACCCACAATATGAGCACTGTTTTTTATTGTATATCAGTGCTCTTCTCTGAAGGACTATTCTCTCTCCAGCATGGCAGTTTCTCTTTTCTGAATGGCCATTATCAGATCACAGCTTAACACTGAAGTTGTTTATAAATGTTCCTTATGACATTTCCTTTATTTTTTAAATTTTTTTATCAAGCCATTTTTCCAGCATGAAACAGGACTTTTATTGTTCATATATAGTAGGCAATGAACCTGCAAATGCAGCCTTTATAAGCCCTAGGAACTTCCGCAATGAGCAAAATGACTAACTGTGATGGACATTCATAAATCACTCTATATCATTTATCATATTTCCCAAAGTTTCATTAATTCCTACAGGAAGGAATCAATATAATGTACATCTTCAGGAGCCAGCAGGTTGGCTTGGCCTCTGGGCATAAAATAAATGTGATGCTCACTTCCTTACTCAAGAGGTGCAAGTTTTGTATGCACACACAGCAGAAAATTGATGTCACTCAAAATGAGGGGATAGTCTGTTGACCAGCCACACAGGCACTGGTTTTGTTTTCAGAATGGGCAAAAATTCAGGTTTAATCCTGCCTCCACTGTATTAACTGGACATTTTTTCCTCTGAAGCTCAGGCAGAATTTTATGTGTAAGGCTTTCAACCTACCTCTGATTTTGAGCAATCAGATTATAGAGTGCAGATTTGGTTTCCAGGTGAACTGAGAGGCCACCACCATCTGGGCCAGGGCTGCCCAGGACCCCCTGAAGGTGACCACAGAGACAGTATTATGTCTGTAAGAATCCATAGAAATGGAGCACACAGAGTCTTTTCCTTTTAAGCTGTCAAGTGAATAAAACACAAATAGATTAAAGAAGCCTTTTCAGTGAAGCCTGGTGCAATGCTAAAGCAAGCTTGACATCCTGTGGCCAGAGCCAGCATGGGAATGACTCAGCCTTTGAAAATCTGGACTCACTCCCTCTGGAGACAGTCCTACTCCTAAGGGCATATACTTTCATTTGAGATAGGTGTGACAGTTTTGTGAGAAGTGAGTAAGTATTCTGGAAGAAAAGATACAAAAGTGCATACTAAATATTTCTGGCAGAGCATGACTAGGAGCTGAAAGAGTGATTCCATATGAAAGCCAGGAGTCTACCCATCATCAGAGGGTAGACAGAGAGAGAAAGTCTGTGTGCATCCTCTGCTCCAGGTAACTCCTTCCCTGAAACAGGGGTGCGAATACAAATGTGGGACTGGAGACTGGGAAAGGAAAATAAAAATATGTGCAATGTGCAACTTTAGAAAGACTAGTTTCTCCTGAAAGAAACAGGTGCAAGCTGGAATCTAAATATCTCTGAAAAGATTATTTAGTCATAATCATAAGGTCTTTTCAAAAGTCTGCTGCTTCTTTTTGCAGCGCAGATTTCACAAAAACAAGAAAAGCTGTCCTTAAAATATCTGCAGTAATTGTTATAAAACAATCACATGTAGCAATCTCAGCTTATTGATGCACAAACAATGTACCACATCAATCATTGTAAACCTTTCCAAACCTACATGCACATGTAATTTGGAAGAACTCATCCTACAGCAAAGATAGCAGGGCAATTTGCTAGAACTTAATATAAAACAAATTATTTCTGTTGAAAGAACAAACAGTAACAAAAGGGATATCTCTAGATACACGGTTGCTGAGGCAAGACCCAACATTTCAGCTACACAATACCTTGGGATGAGTAGTGTTTATACAATTTACAGAAGATTGTCTTTGAACTTTCAAGATCATTGATATACTTTTAAAGAGAAGTTAATAGATTTATTGCTAGGTTTATTAAGATAAAATGAGTATTTATTTGCTCTTGTTTTGTTTCCCAGAGCATACAAACTAAACTACCATTATCCAACTAATTTGCTATGTATTCAGCCATGGCAAGCTTTCCAGGTTGATTGCATGGCCTTTGAATCAGGCTACTGATCGGTCATGTTGGATAGGACAAATGAATTCTACATGTTTCTTTTTCAAAATATTCACCGCCTGTGAACTGCTTTCTCGTATCTTTGCTCAGGACCCCTATAAGTCTCTTGACATTCTTGAATGAATATTTTGACATTACAAGAGTACATGATTTTTTCAACAACCATTGTTTTAAACTTTTTAAAACAGTGTATTTTAGTATATGTGACAATATGCCACAGAAAGTTAAAAAGGAGACACCATGTCCAATCCTGAGGATACAAAGCAATGGAGCATTTCGAGGATAAAGCTACTTCCTCTCTTTTTTGTGTGTGTGGTCAATTTCAAAATATTCAGTTTTTTTCAAGTTCAGCCCAAAACAAATTCTTAACTCATTGCACAAATGAAAACTTTTTTACTGTTAAAATGGAAAGTTATTAATGATAAGAAGGAACATACTGAACTCTATTTCAGCTCATAATAAAAAACAGGTTTTAATTCTGAACATAGAATTAATATTGTTGATAATAATGTGCTTCTACTAGCAAATGCTAGCTCAGCAATAAAGACTTCTGGAATTCTTATTGTATTTGTAAGGTGAGTGGGAGATCACAACTCTCTGAGCTTAGTTTATTCGTTGTAAAAGGTGTTATCAACCTAGACACCATACATGTACATCAAATAGAGAATTAATCTACGCAAAAATATATAATGTATGTAATTGGAGATAGAGAGCCACTCCAGAGGTAACCACACGATAGTTCATATAATGCCTGCCTATTTCTAGTTTTTTCACATCTATTTTTAAATTATTCCATATTAGGAAATGTCTACAAGTACGATGTCCTTGCACTATATTCCATTTCTAATCATTAAATAATTATGACTATTTTGCCCTCCTTAGTTAAAGAGTATCAGCTGTGCAGTTGAATAAGGACAACACGAGAAAGAGATTGTTGTTTGTTTGTTTGTTTTAGCAGGTGTATAAACACATAGGCACATGATCTTCACTTTGCAGAGGTAGCTGGTGGCAATTATAATCAGAGTAGAGATGTGTCACTCTAAATTTGTGAGCTGTTATCCATCAGTACTTGTTCTAGGAAGCATTAGTTCATTCTGCAATACACTGAATGCTCCTGTTGATTGAAACTATTTAAGGTTGTCAAATCAGGGCTTTTCTCTGTGCTGTATCACACCTGCTCAATTTATATTTCATTGTTATTACAAATAAAACAGAAATAAACATGTCCTTTATAAAAGACCCCATTAACACTTCCCAAACTGAGAATCTGTTTTGCAAACTACTTTGTTTTGAGGAGTAAAAATCTCAGGGGTATTTACATGTAATTTTCAAAAATATTTCTAGATACCTTAGAGCTAAGATTATAATAGCGCATAAGTGAAATTTTGGGTGAAATGAGGAAGCAGCATGGCATCAAACTCACATTGTTTAAATATCTGAACATAAAAGCCACATTTACAATATGGACATATTCATATTTCTGCTCTCGTAACATTAATATGCCTTTGGAAATATTACTTCAGCCTTCCACACTAGGCATTTTTATGTCAATGGCATTAGCATCTTTACGTTTGCAAAGCATGCCATGGAATCCTTGCCCTTGCAGACGTCTTTCTTGCTCCAAACTTGCCTTCCAAACAAAAGCTGCACAAGCAGCAGCTGTTGGACAACTGAGGACTTCGGTCTGAGGGAAGTGGGATGGATTGAAGGGTCTCTTTTGAAGAACATTCCCATAGCAAATCTGATGTTTATGGTTTTTGCGTCTTCCACATGTGTACAAAGCATACTTTAGGCCTAGTCCAGCCTGTACCCCTTTAGAAAGTGTTGGCTTTGTCTACACATTGAGCACTGTGTATTTGGATGTCTAGCTTGTGAGATATAATTTCTCTTCCCTAGCTGTATGACTGAGGTTTTATAATTAGGTTGGTGATCACAAGCAATCTAAATAACAAACACTCCTTTCCAGATGAGTGTTGTGCTGTGAATATATTTGTGGAAAGAAAGAAAAAAAAAATAAAAATAAATAAATAAATAAAAGTTTAGAAACAATGAAAATCCCAGACTAAAAGTAAACAGTACTATACTATTGCTGTTTTAATAGATGTTTATCAGCAGGTAGATTCTTCCTATTGTATTATATCCAAAATACACCAGAAAATGTTTCATGTCCTAATATTTGTCCTGTAGCAGCGTAACGTCTAATGCCACAGTGGTTATAGATTCAGTGCAGACCCAGAAGAGACCAGGAACATGACTTTCTCTATAGAAACTAGGGTTAATATTTGTTACCTTGTAGAATGTGAGTGCCAAGTGATTTATCTGCAGATTCAAAATACCAGGAGTGAAATCTCAGTGTATTCAGAGTTAGCCTATTTAGTTATTTAACTGATGACTGGTCATTAATGTAATTATACCTACTTAGAAAAACTTAGAAAAAGCCATTTCTTGGAACACAGTTGATAGTGGTTTATAGTTCAGTTTTTGGTTGTTCTCTGAAATGAAGGAGAAGCCAAAGAACATCAACAGGAATGCTGAAATATTGCATTTTTCAAAGCTTTCAGAATCCCCATGCTGAGAAGAAAGTTGTTTAAATTTTAATTTAATTTGATAGTAACATGATTATGAGGGACAATTGTTTTGATTTGTTATTCATCATATTTTGGACAAATGAATGACAGACTTGAGAGCTTTTTTTTAAAAAAAAATTAATAACCTGTTAACTCCATTGTGCTGCATTATATTTATATTTTCCCCAGGTACTAATACAGCTTTCTAATTGCACCACTGAGTCTCATTTTCAAATTACTATTTTTAATTATTGACACATAAAACAATCAAATATGATGCTTCAGCAATAAATTAGCATGATATTAGAGGAAAACAAGCTGAACATATTCACTAATCAAGTCGATGACTCACCAAAATGTCTTCAATCTGCACAATTATGACAGTTGAACTACAGAGTCCAGGTTTTCCAGCAGTTTGCAGGCAAGCTCAACAGCAAACAAAGAAATATGCCTAAACAGTCTGCTGTCTGAGATTTGCTTAGTCCTCCTTTCAGGATACAATCCAATGCTCATTTTAGCAAGAGGACACTTCTGTCCTGTTTACACAGGCACTAGATCAGCTCTCTATTAACATGTTTGGAGGAGGGAGAAGCCATCCTTTTCTTGGTCATTAAAAGAACTCCCAGTGATGGACAAAATATAGCATGGCATAGGCTTCATCTGCAGTAAGTTACAAGATACACTGAAAATGTAGCAAAGCTACAACGATGAAGATTTGCAATCTCTGCCCAAAAATGTCAGCATTATTAAGGGGGCTGATCTCCCTACTGATAAACATGTTTAACTAAGGTATTGACTGGCTTGCCCCATATACACCCACAAACACAGTGTTTGGGGCAGGCTACACAGACAGGTTCTGCACAGCATTTAAAATACTGCCCATCTATTTTTCTAGACAAATTGCAGTGATAGGAGATGCACAGTCTCTGACCGCAAAGGGACAGACAACCAGTAGACCTCAGCTGAGCTAGAGTAAAAGGGGAAAATGGGCAAGGATCATGCAGTGTTGCAGGCACACAGATCGCAAATTCCTTCTGCTGGTGTGTACCAACAGCTTACACATGAGATTGTGCAGGACCAAGGCCTTTATCTGCTTGCTAACATCAAGCCCTAGAGAAAGTGATTGCTTTGTGTGAAAAACAGCCCCGAATCTTGTACTCTGTGATGTTACAGCCAAAGTCTCAATACGAAGATACATCAGACCATTATGTACTGGGACTTGGACTGAAAATGAGATGCCATGAAATATGCAGAGCTTTTTGTGTGTTTTGTTTCTCTTGCCACGTATTTTCTCTCCCATGAAATTGCTCTGTTCCTGTTCGTGGTAATGTGAAATACAGAGATTTCATATTTAGTGCACAACCGCTCCACCTTGGCATGGCATAGAGCATAGCAGCTGAGTGCTAAGTGCTGCCGACACTCCCCCAGTCTGTCTGGGACCCTGATGCAGCTGGAGTGTTGGCACGTTGGCACTTTTACAGGCACTGTGAGATGTGAGTTTTGATCTGCTTGTTGCAACTCAAAGTTTTCCTTCCATGCTTTTAAACCATAAATAATTATCCATGAAAAACCAAAGAGGTATCAGATTGCTCTGTCTTCCTGCAGTGTTTTGCAATTGTTTTTATACAGTCTTGTTGTTTTCCTCACCATCTTCTTCTACTCTTCTACCTGCTGCCTGCTGACACAGATTACTGTGCTCTCAAAGACTGCTCACATCAGTAAAATTTTAACCAGAGCAAACATGCAACCTAATAGAAATGCAGTGTTTCACTAGCATAATTGTGGTGTTTTGTTTTGTTGTGGCTGAAAGTCTCCATCTTGATGAGACAATATGGCTTCTGCTCAAGTAGACCAAACAAGGTATAGTCAAGAACTATATGTAGAGCTTAGGGATATGGTTTAGTGGGGACTGTTAGTGTTAGGTCAGAGGTTGGACTCGATGATCTTGAGGTCTCTTCCAACCTAGGAATTCTGTGATTCTGTGATTCTGCGAAGAATTTGTAAGATTAAAGCTTTGTTGGTGCAGGGATTGCTGTAACACCTCCACTGTGAAAACAGGTACTCAATATTCATTGCTTGCCTTATACCTTAGCTCCTAAATGCCATCCAGTTCCTGGGTAAATGGGTAGTATGAGCTGTCACACAGTTTAACACTAAGCTGTTATCATACTTGTTTGACACTAAGCATAGGCAGTTGAAGAGGACATTAGTCAATAGCTAAAGATTAGGAGGCATAAACAAATCCCTGCATATGCATGGCAATTTAATATGGCCGGCCTGGAGAATTTCCAACATCATTTGAAAACACAAAATGAGTTGGTTTCACGGTCTTGGCTGCTCCTTCTGTGATACAACCTTTTTCCTTTGTGTGACCAGTTTGTTTGCTTTTTCTGAGAAATCAGGTATTCCTTCCATCTAATGAATGTTTTTTTCCAGAAAAATCCTGGTTTTCCATTGACACTTCTTTTCATTATGTGACTTGCCTTTCAGATAGAACTGTCATTAAAAAATAACCAGGGTTTAAATGGGATAAAAATAGCCAAGAGACTTTTTTCTTATATTTTTACTTTTTTTTTTTCTCTCTTTGTGTTCTCCCTTATTCAACTCATTCCCCATTTTATTTTTCACAGACTTTATTATCCACATTCTCAAAATGCCTGATTTTTTCTCTCCCTTCTGATATGTTTGTATTGTTGCCCTGGGGTTTATAGTATAGTGCATGCTAACTGGACCAGAAATAAGTGAATTGTACTCTACGTTTAGTTGGAGTTATGGTAGAGAGTTTCTAGCAGAGTTTCCTCCGTCTCCCTCTTCTCTCTCTTTTTATTAATCTTTGATAACCCTCTTTTTGATCTATACACTACACCCTGCTAATTTACGGATGCTTTTAAAACTCAGACATGGGATTACTTCATTTGATTCATGGAAGGCCACAAGCACTTCAAATTAACCTTTTGCTTCCTTGGGAAAAAAAAAAAAAATAAAAAAAAATTACTTTGGGGATTTGGTTCACCTGTTGAGAAAGAAGCTGTCTCTTCTTATTTACTGAGATTGCCTCAGTACCATGGAGATGACTCATGCATACTCTGCAGGGCTTAGATGGCACCGTAAATTCACTGCTGGACACCATGGACCTGATCCAGAGCAAACTGAGGTCAAAAAAATCATTCCCATTGACTCCAACTGCAAACCTGCATTATACTGAGTGCACTTTATTCCCACAGAAATTAATGGAAGAAGATGCTGTTTAGTATATCAAAGAACCATGTAAAGGTGACAGTGTATTGTTTTATCTACTGAAAAACAACAGTACAAAGTGACATCATTGCATCACCGACAGTTTTATCCTCTGACCTTTCCATATCTGTTTACCACCATTTTTTTGAAGGTGTCCAGAGAGAGATGTGGTCAGTGTCCAAAGCATGTATTAAGCCCTGCTTTTCTACCAGCCTACAAGGGGGGCACAATATTTGCAAATTCTTCAATAGAATGAGAAGAGCTGAATAATAAGAAAAGACATGGAGACTACTTGAAAGTATAGCTCACCTGGGATGGCAGGTAAAGGTCTGTGGGGCTTATCTTCAGTCTGAGGCCTGTGAAATTCTGGGAGTGTGAGAGACTACTTTGCAGAGGTCTGCAGAAAGGAGCTAAGGAAAGCAGCCACGCAAATATCATCAAAATGCTGAAAGAGTTCCCTCTACAAAAGTGTCTGAACTGTGAGTTGTGAAGATTTCAGAAGTTCCTTATCTAATGCTGCCCATGAACAAAACAAAACATCAGAATTTGAGTACAAACACTTTTCAAGCACTGAATGTGGTGTTCTTGTATTAAAAATAAAAAATTAAAATAATAATAATAATAAAAAAAACAGATCAGAGGTTTTCCTTCCCTGTCTCCAGCCATTAGACAGAAAGCATCACACCATAGTTCTGAGAAAATCAAACGAGTAAAAGGGGAAAACAAGAGCAGGTATTGAATTTGCTTTCTGCTTTTCTAAGCATTTTATGAACAAGAACTTGGCAATTAGAAAAATAAACCCAGAAACTGACATAGTGTTAGCTTAATACTATTTTCCATCCCCACAAGCTTCTCCTCTGCTCCCCTCAGTATTCAGAGACAAAACTGATTCTCTAAATCCGGTCCACAGCCCTGATCTAATTACTTGACTGCAAACTACTTTACATAACTACTAATAAGCAGCATGACTGTATTGTTCAAACACCGTTAGTGTGAATACCACTCAAGTCTTCAAGAACAGCCATGAACTTAGGAGGGCAATAGTGCTTTATGAGGGTTTAATACAAAGCTACATTGTGTGTACCCAGTGGAGTAGAACAGGGCAGTAGCAGAAGCCCTTTCTATTCAAGAATATGAGTATTCTTTCTATTCACCATCCATTTTCTGCTTCCGATAGCACAGGTTGCATATAAAAATATATATATATCCCAGAAGGTGTGAGAAATGGCAAGATTAATGTTGTATTTTCATCTTCACCAGAGATGCTTCCTGGTGTTACATTTGAGTGCATGGTTTATCCCACTGCCTTGCTTTAGCCTGTCTGCCTGTCTGCCTCTTAATGAATCAGGACTCCATGAAAACTGGCTCGGTCCATTATACCCATGGGTCATTATCTCCTAGATCTACAATAGTCTTCTAGTCAGGACCGCAACGTATGGTAACTGCCACTGATCAACACACCACATAACGCTGTTTATTATCCACTCACTGACAATGATGCTTCAGGCAGAGACTCCAACAGGGCTCAGGATGCACTTAGCAGAAGCAATGTTTTTTTCACCCTAAAAAGCTGCAGAATTCTATAGGTTAAAGTACAGTGAAAATACTGGCAATTTATGGACTGAGTTCTAATTCATATTTACAAAGAAGACTTGGAATCAGGGTGTTTTTTTCTGAAATTATATTGACTCCTTTCATACAGAGAGCTATTTGGGCCACATAAGCCAGCTTTCTCCTGTTTTTCTTCCTCCTCCTTTGTTTCTCTGCATAAGCCAAGTACTCTCATCAATCAGTCTTCTCAAGTTCTTCAGGAAACAACTCAAAGTGCCAAAGGGACCAAAGAAACAGCAATAACTATAGTGACACCAAAAGCTGCAATAGCACCTGGACCTGCACTAGCAGCAAAACGTGCAAGATTTATGGACATTACTGAGCCAATGCAGAAAACACAGCTGAAGTCATCAGCCTAGAGCAATGCAAACTTACTGTGCTGTGGCACTGGTGAAAAATTTTTCTTCAAGGTCACTTGATCCCAGAGGTTCCAATGTTTTTAGGAAGAAAATATCCGTAGCATACACATACGATCCTGTTTTTATGTTGCTCCCCTTTACTCCCTGCCAGCCTAGTGAGAATAACCCTGTGCATTGAGACTTGTGAATGGATTATATGCAGCCTCAAATGGTCAAACTATCCAATGCAGTGAAATGCATTAAACCTCAACACAATGCAGAACAGATAGAATAGGAAAGAAAGGAAAAAAAAAAAAAAAAAGAAAAAAAAAAGAAAAAAAAAAGTAGAAAGAAACACCAGATTGGCCCATTTTATATCTTGTGCACTTAGAGTGGCCACAAAAGAAGGCAGTGTGTCCTCTTGGCACCTTTGCTACCTGGAGTAGCTCTTTACTATGCATCCCAGCCAGCAAAATCAAGCTTACTGCCAATGCAGTTAAAGAAATGGAACAGAGCTCAGATAGTCTCAATATTTATAATCAGATGTGTTAAGAAGATGTTAAGAATATTTATTTTGTTCCTTGCAATGATATAATGTCCCATATGATTTGTATAAAAGTATTTAGTTGTGTCTCACCACCTTACAAAATACTACATAGCTATGGGTTTTGGAGTGGCTGTGGTTCAGCACAGTGAGTCATGACTTCATTTTTGATAAAAGACTGTTCGTTTTTCAAACAAATATTTGAGGAAAAGGAGTAACCCTGTCTCTCTTATAATCAGTGCAAGCATACAGTAGTGTCAGTCACAGTATTATTTTACAGTAAAAAGATGACAAAATAGGAAAAATAACATGAAAGTCCCCATGTGCAAACACACCTACTTTCTTTTTACCAGTCTTGGCAACATTATGGGAGAAATTGGGACCAAATGCTACTTCTTCAAAATCTCCACTAATCCCTTATTCACACGTTTTTAGTACAATGTGATGAGATACACAGATGTCTTAGGAGAGGGAATAAGCTAATGGTGAAAAATCTGCCTTTATCTTTCACCTAATTTTTTTCAATGAACAAGTTAAATTGTCCCCGTTTGGCTTCACAAGCAGTATGCTTCAGTGCAAGCTCAAGCACAAGCTGAACAAAAACTGGACTCTGATGCATTATTTATAGCTCCTTGCACAAGCCACTTTGCATGAGCATTTATTAATTGCCTGCAAAATCAGCGAAATACGTTTTGAGCATGTCAGCTCAGCATATATTGAACATAATTGCACATTTGAGCCACACGGTTGTTTATGTCACTTTGTAATCACACTAATAATTACCAAACAACCAAGTAATTCAATGAACAGTAAATGTAACATTTAATTACTTTATTAATTTCCACATAACATGGAAGAAGGAAAATAACCATCTCAATCTATAATTTTGCTTTATTTGCAAACCCTATCTTTATGTAGATATATGGGAGAAATTATGAAAACACAGCACAGGAGATGCACAAACATAACTCAGTGCTTGCTTGATGTTTTTTGTGTTGGCACCTCTCCTGCATGGAGCTTTGAAAATTTATCCTATAATGTCAAGCAACTTCAAGGCATCGTGGACTTCGAAAATTAAAAGGAAAAGAAAAAAATAAATTCTGCACAGAGATACAAATTCCACCTTCTGTCAGGGACTTACTGATTAGAAAACTCTTTATAGGTTAAGCCAACCATTACATTTTTATGTTGCTATATATTTCAAAACATAAAAAATAAAACATTTTCCCCATAAAACCTTTCAAAACCGTAAATACTCACACAGTCCATAGCTCCAGACGAAGTTGCAATTTATTATTTATCTGTTTTTATATTCTGCTATAGTATCTCTTTCTTTTATAAGTCTGGCAAATCTCCCACAGAAGTTTCTTCATCAGCAGTTATTTTAAACTACAGTCTTTCATAGTACATGCTGCTCGTGTGTTGAACCAGTCCTCAAGAACTGTGTGTTTTCCCAGCAAAGCGTTCTGGTCCAGGAGATACAACAAAATCACTGCACTTAGTGAACATTAAGAAAGCTTTTTAAAATTCAAATGCATCATTTTGAACCATGCCTGAATTCCTGCTGAGCATGATTTTTTCACAAGTGTTTCTGCATTCATGCTGCCTTTAGTAATGATGCTTAAGACAAGCTCAAGTTTTCAATGTCAAATTGTACAAGTCAGTTGCATCTGCACTCAGAAAGCTTGAAACCCTCAACTTCAGTTTCCCTGCCTGGAGCATCTCTGATCTAGAACCAGAGCCAAAGTGCGAGCTATTTTTATGGCTATTTTTATGGAACACCAGGAGAAAGTGTATTTGAACCCTATACTAATGTGGAACTACAGGTGCAGTTTCTGAGGCACATATGGCTTTTCTTGGTAGAGTCTATAGTGGTTGAAAGTATTATCGGAATGTGGCCTCCTCTCTGAAATGGAATGCTTGCCATCTCTGACCAGCTTATTAGACAAAAATATAATGGTGTTGCACAGCCACCTCAGAAGGTATTTAACTTACAGCGATGATAGCAGAAGGTCTGATCCAGCTCTCAAAGACAATGTGCTCTAACTGTCAAAGGACTCTGTCAAACCTTTGCTTGTTCTTGTCTGTGGGGCTTGGAGGAGTCAGCTATTTGTGCCTTCCTCAAGTTGCACGGTGATGACCTTAAAAATGGAACCTTTTTTTAAGGTTGCTATTTAATGGTAGGACAAATGCAAAGGAGTGAGCACGTCTTGCAGTATGACTTAGTCCTACTGTTTATCCCAAAACAGAACTGAGGCCCACTTGTATCTACATCAGAAAAAAAATGGCTCCAGATGGGCCTGGAACCTACTTCATCTCAAAATAATTTTTGAGCATATCTTTTCATGTACAGAAATAGTTTGCACTTCTTCTATCATTTTTATAGACCTTCTGGTGTTCATTGACAATTGATCAGCTGGATAGTTTACCAAAAGATAGCATGAGAAAGTAGTGGAATGATATACTGAATAAAAATAAATAAATAAATAAATAAATAAGACTTCAGTGAAAAATGTAAATGCTTTGCTTTGTCCTTGATGTTTAATACTCATATCTTTCAGCTCATCTACTTTATTTATTAGACTTTCACCTTATCCCTCACAGTTATTCTGACACACAAAAGTTCTTAGTTCAGAGAGTAAATATGGTACAATGCAAAGGGTTATGAACATAAAAAATGCATTAGAGAAAAATGTAAATGCTCAGATTTGTCCTTGATACTTAATACTCTTATCTCGCAATTCATCCACTCTATTTATTAGACCTTCACCTTATCCCTCGCCACTGCTTTGACAGTTGAAACTTCTTTGTTCATCAAAGGGTAAGATTGCTTGTGTGAGTACTGAATAGCAGTACTCCAGCTGCCATTGGTAAACTTATCACAGGTTGTGTAGCTGGCGATGCTGCTTCTGAAGGAGGAATCTGAGAAGTTTTGAATAAAGTCTGTGGAGCAGAGGCCCATATAACATCAGATTTGTTCTGGTATTTAGAGTAATTAAATAGTCATTTATATTAAAAAGCCCTGTACTAGGAGCCCTAGGTGCATGTGAGTACTGCTACAAGTGAGGATCTGTAACCATTTTCACCTCTAACCTCAACAAAGAAAGTGATAGGTCTCATCTATTTCCAGTTGTATTGTGCTTGATAACACTGAAATGTAAGCCAGCCTGGCTTCATTGAACACTTTGAGTGACCAATTGATGTAAGTTATTTTACAATATTTATGCAGTACTGTTTTATTTATATTTTTCCCATTAAGTTAGTAATTAGTATGAAATACAGGCTTATGAATTTTTAACAGGACAATTAGCAGTTATAAGATTAGGGTGGAGCCATTCTGGTCAAAATTTGTCCTAACAGTGTACATGTATAATTTTCACCACTGCCTGGAGTAATTAGAAGCAAGTACTAGTACCAACAGTCATTCAGCTGACTTTAGTTTTTAATATATAATTTTCTAAGTCCTTTGATAATGCATCTAAAAATACTTCAGTGCTGATCTAGAACCAAAGCTTACACAAAAATCTCGTTAGTTTTCCCAGAGTACAAGAAGTGTCTCTAGAACAGGGAATTTTATGCCAAATACCGCTACTCCTATAAAAAAGAAAAGTAATGAAAAGATAATAAGTTGTCTAAGATAGGGTGTTGAAATGTTGATAGAAGTCTAACTTACATAATACAAAGACAAATGCAAAGGATTAAAATACCATATAATTTTGAAACCATTACAGTGTGCCTGAATGATTCTTTATTAGGAAGTCTCAAAAAAGCATGTAATTTCATCTTCCACAAAAGCTGTAATCTCTCTGTTTGGTGTGTTAAGAATGACATTTCAACCTCCCCTCTGAAAGTCTTTGATTTTGTGGGTTTCTGTCAGGCTGCTGTTATTACTTTAATGCATTTTGTATATATTGTAACAACATAAATTTTTTAATGCTTTTCTTCTCAGATCAGCCTGGACAGGTATCTCTAAATCAGTCTTGTGAAATGTTAGGTAAAGAAGCCATAATTGGATCAATGGGAACAATTCGCCATGAATAAGCATTCACAATTTATTTTTCATTTTCATGTAGCAGAACTTGCAGTATTAGACTTCTGAGAACTACTCCCAGATACATTTTTAGTTCTTGATTTTTAGAAAACACTTGTTTGTGCAAGATAAATGAATTTGGAAATGCACTTGAAGTGCAAGTTATAATGTGTATCTTCCTCACATATCACTTGCAAACTACCTTTATAAAATTCAATAAGCCATGAACAATGATGTCAGAAGATGCAGTTTTGAACAACCGGAAGCCATCAGACTGAAGCTGTCAAGAAATAGACTCTAGTGAACTTGAAGCTGCATAGGAAAACCTCACCAACCCTTAAAGTGAGGTTGATTTCCCAGCACTATGAGAATGAGAAGTTTTGTTTGTCTGGCAGGTGGCATCACCACACCTTATACAAAACTTATAACTCAGTATCATGTAATTGAGAGTAGTCAGAAAGATTTGACTCTATCAACTCTTGGGAGGCCCCAGACCTGTCATTTTCTCTCAAACCCCAGTCTCATCATTACTGTTAGCTAGAATATGTCTACAACTCAGTACCAGAGCATACTAATCATGACTGGGATCTTGAAAACAAGTCATTCAGCACAACAGCCTTATCACCAGTGAACCATGATCATTACTTGGAAGCAGATATCACCAGTGCTAGAATCTCTCCAATGTTTTTATTCTCTATATATTATCTATAAATATTTACAATATTTAATTTCCTGTCTCGTGCATATTATTGAAGGAACAATAATGAATGAATTCATTCAAGAATATCTAGAAGTGCTATTATAACCACCTACGTGGCACGTAGAAACTCTACTTCTGTAAGCATGCTACCATTCTAATGAACTAAGTAGTATTTTCATTAAAGGAAAATAAAGGGTTCAAGCTTTTAGAGTTCAGCTGGGCATCTCTTACTGATAGTAGTGAGAAAAAATAAGAGAAGGTCAGTTTTCACACTGAAACAGAACCATCAGGCAGTCACTTAATGGTATATCAAATAATAACACCACCAGGGTCCTCGTGCATTAGAAAGGTTTACAAGTTTGCATGTACTAGCCAACACCTTTACACTGGATTAAAGACCAAAACTGGATTGAAGACCAAGTTGTTGGGTTCAACCCTGGGTCAATTCAGATACTCCTTATTCCAATAGCCACTACTCTCAGTGGCATACTAAACTAATTTCCAGTTTGAGTACAGGAATCAGGATTTAGTCTACAGAATTGCTAATTCTCATTCACACCAGAGTCCTTCTTGATTTTTTTACCACTTATTTATGCAACCTCTTGGGTATGCCCTGAAAGGTTCTTGAACTAATGCTGATCAATAAACATAAAAGGATTTTAAAAGGGATAATTTAACACTAGCACTCTCTCACATCTGTCAGAGAAAGCCAACACGCACATAGTCAAGTGTACAACCTGATCTAACCACAGTAATTAGAGACTTCAAATGTGAGCCTTATGCACATGGCTTGTTGCTCAGCAGAAATGGGCTTAGCCTTTGGCTTAACCTCTGGCTAAAATCAATCTCAAACAGCTGACATGTAATTGTCCTGAGCTTTGTCATTTAATTCCACAGATTCATATTTCCTATCATTAGAGATATGCTGTATAATTTTCAGGAAATACCACTTTTTGTAGCTCTTTATTCTGACTTTAGGAGTTTTCTGAGGTTGACAAATTGTTTCTTTGCCTGGAGACTGGCAATAGGTTATTGGTTAGATGATATTTTGGGATTTCTCTGCCTTGACCATGTGGGAGAGATTGGATCCACTGTTTAGTTCTGATGTTTTGTTCCTGTGGGCCAGGTTTCCACTCATGCCATTCATTAGAAAAAGAGACTGTTTCTTGCATCACTTGGATGTTGTTTTATCCAAGCAAAAAGCTGCGCTTTGGACTCAGAAGATCTGACCAGTTTGTCTGGGCTATATGTAATAATCCTAAATATGGACAAATCATTAGAGATATCTGAGGAGTCACAGAAGAGGGAAACTATCAAAAACAAGAATTAATAATAAAAAAAAAAAAAAAAAGAAAAAAAAGGGGGAATGAGAGAATTATTTTGAGAACTAAGTAAATGATGGTATAATAATAATGATTATATTAATGGTGGTGGTGACAATAGTAATAATAATAAGAAGAAAGATGTGGAGTGAGTTAAAATACATGGACTTTTGTTATTATGTTTGTTTATTTTTTAGTAAAAGTTGTAAAAATTATAAAAATGGTCTGGGCCAGATTTGCAAAAGTGTCTTGTTACCTGCGATGCAGGCAGCAACTCTACAAGTTACTCTGACAGGTAGGAAGATGACTGAAATTTCTACCTATAGTGGAGGTCAGTATCCAACCTGCTTCGTGGATTTTAAAAACCCCTTTTCTAAATTACCACGCAGTTATGCATCAGGCCACTTTTTGTCAGTGAGGTGCCTGAAAACATATTTGAATAGGGAAACTGGCTCTTAAAATAGTTCTCCTCTTCAAGTTAGCAAAGCTTTTTTTATTCCTGAGCACCAAATACTGATGGATTTGTCTTTTGTGGCCATTACATGTATAGCGTCTCTGTAAAATTAAGCTAAGGTTTCTACTATTTAAGATGTTGTTTTGTTTTGTTTTGTTTTGTTTTGTTGTTGCTTTTGTTGTTGTTCTGTGTTTTTTGTTTGTTTTTCCTTTTTTTTTTTTTTCTGAACGTTTTGTCTTGTAAGTAGACTTAGACTCATTTATATCCATGCTTATATTTTATTTACGCAGGGCCCAGCATAAAAGAGAGTAGATAGAAACTACTGGTCTATCTACTGCTGGTCACTGCTAGAATATTTTCATTGCATAAAAACATGGAAATCTATGGGACAAAATATAAGGTCTTTGGAGTTAGACTAATGGAGTTAGTGTAGTTTTCCACTTCTGATATGGATAGGAGCAAACATATTGGAGAGACACTGGGCATGGGAAGAGCAATAAACTATGGATCATCACAGCTTAGGGCCCTAAAAACAGCAGTCCAGGCTGAGGAGTGCCTCATAGTAATGTTTGTCTTTTCGTTTTTCAGTTTTTACCAGATTCAGCTGCGCAGCCCAGACACTGGAGTTGAAGGGGAAATTCAGGCAGAGCAGGAAAACCTTAGCAGATCACTTAAACCATCCTTGAAACTGTGGCCTTAACCTTTCCTGAGTGTGTAAAAGGCAAAGATGCCATTGAACACAGAAAGAGCAAACATTGCAGATTCTTGTTGTCACTTTCACACACATACATGCACACACAAACAAACAAACAAAAAGTTAAGGTTGAACTATGTCTGTAGAAACGGGAATTTTTTCATCCTCTCTTTTTTTTTTTCTTTAATGTTAATGTATAATGCTAAGGCATAAGTAACTGAGATTATTGATATTTAAGGTGACTATTAGTGCTAGTTGAAGCAGAAAGCTGGGAGATTTAATTTTGTCTGTGTTTCTTAAGCCAACAGAAGTTCTTGTAAGGAACATGGAGAAAAGAAAATCCCTACATCAGTTCCCTGATTTTCCACATTTACTAGTTTTCTCATGGTGAAGTTGATATTATACATGGGTGAAAGCATTGAACATTTGCTCACCTATATGCATATGCTCATTCAGTATATGTTATTCTTCATGTATACTAAAAATTCAGAACCAATTTATCCTAGATCAAAATCTTGGACCTTGTCATGGTCGGGTCCTTTATAATATTGTTGCATTGCGATATACACAAGTTGATGGGATCAGATGGGATCCACCCGAGGGTGCTGAGAGAATCACAGAATCACAGAATCACAGAATTTTCTAGGTTGGAAGAGACCTCAAGGTCATCGAGTCCAACCTCCAACCTAACGCTAACAGCCCTCCACTAAACCATATCCCTAAGCTCTACATCTAAACGTCTTTTGAAGACTTCCAGGGATGGTGACTCCACCACTTCCCTAGGCAGCCTGTTCCAGTGCCTCACAACCCTTTCAGTGAAGAAGTTCTTCCTAACATCTAACCTAAAACTCCCCTGGCTCAACTTAAGCCCATTCCCCCTCGTCCTGTCACCAGGCACGTGGGAGAACAGACCAACCCCCACCTCGCTACAGCCTCCCTTGAGGTACCTATAGAGAGCAATAAGGTCGCCCCTGAGCCTCCTCTTCTCCAGGCTGAACAAGCCCAGCTCCCTCAGCCGCTCCTCATAGGACTTGTTCTCCAGGCCCCTCACCAGCTCACCGGAGGTCTCTTCCAACCTAGATGATTCTGTGATTCAAACTACAGCCATTTGGAGCATAGAGCTGCTTAGAGCAGTCACTCTTGTAAACATGTATTTCCATTCTTTTCTTCTTGAGAATATGGAAGAATTTTTCTTCATACTTTAAAGTGTTGACATTGGCATAAGTTCAGGACTAAAATTGCAGCGCAAAAGGGAAATGCTGCATAAAGTTATGAGTTACCTTTCAACCTTAATTATAGAAGTTGCTACCAGGCATATTCTATAAAAATCCACCCTCTTCACTAGAAGTAACAAGAGCACTTTTCTATGATCTTGTTATCACACTGAAACAGGAATTCTCATAGTTTTGCATTGTTAACAATGATTTACAAAGATTTGTTTCATGGAGGGAGCATTTAAAATTCTGCAGACCAGAGGAGGCTTTTTCTGTTCATGAATGCATAATATTTCTGAAGTAGAAGCATGGCAAACTTTTATTTACTTGGCCACCTTGCAATAGCTGGAGCTGAGAGCAGTCATCTTTCCTAGACCTCTTACCCACAACAGAACAAGTTTTGGGAACCCCTGCACACACTCGAAATAAATTTTTCTGGTTGTCATTACTTCATGCAGTATTGGAATGATCACTCCTTATGCATTTCTTTAAGAACTTCATATTAGGGATTTGAAGTTCCTGGTCTTCTTGCCAGTAAAGGCCACAGGGCACATTACTGTTGTTTGATGTCAAGGTTGCTGCAGTAAGCTTCTACAGCTTATAAACACTTACAAATTCCAGTTGCAGTTATAAATTCCATGTTGATTGTCTTTGCTAATCTTGGTGGAAATTGTTCACCTAGAAATTTCTAGCAAGTAAAAAAAAACAAAAAAACAAACAAGCATTTTTCAAAACTCACATGCGATGCAAGTTATAATGGTCATCTTTGTCTAATAAACACAGTGAGGTGATGTCTCAGGACACTTCAGGGGTGTTTCCAGACTCCCAACTCTCCCTGTACATCAGGAACCTATTCAGGGTCACTGCTTTACTAACAAGTTTATGCTTGGATGCATGAAATAACTATTGTTATTATCATTTAATGTTGGTTTTATTTATCAGGCTGGAAACCATGGTAGACAATTTGTGACGGTGCCAATGAATGTCAAGTGCAAATTTTAACTCAAATAAGCTTCAGACTGTACTACTGTAACAAGGTTGTGATGGCAACCTGTGATCTTCACAGTAAAACTTATTTTCACAATACTGGGAGCAGAAATGGTCAGTTCACTCAATGAATTTAAAGAATGAGGAAATTAATGTTTTGTTTGTTCTTGTTTTGTATTTGCAGGTGATCAGAGCACAAGCACAGAAGAAATGTTTTTAGGATATTGGCAAATGGAGTTTAAAAATGTGGAGAAGAAATACTAAGCTTACAGCTGGACTTCATGATATAATCTCTGGTGAGATGCTCTGATTTAAATTTCTTAATAACTACCTTATTTTAGACATTTAATAAAAATGCTATAGTGTGTATGTTGAGTATATTCCTCCTTTCTTCTGTATAATCCATTCAATATGATATATGTTGGTTGTAAATATCTTAATATCTTGATACCAATGGAAAAACCTCCATACAGGTGATTGATCTAAAAACTCATAACCATTTCAGCCCAAAGATATGTTTCTTCCCTTCCCCTCATCATAAAAGCCTTAAATTATCTTTCCTTACTGCTATAAGTGCAGTGACTCCCATTGAGTTGGAGCACCCTATTTGGAAAAGTCATAATTAAATAGGGGAAAAAGGTGAACCTTTCTCACATTGCACTCTAAAAATGTCAAGGGGTATTTCTGAACAGCCCATAATTGGTATTCCATGTATTTCCTATGTCAAAAGTTTATGACTAGTATAAAGCTCTTCTGTAGTAAATTTTTGCCAGAACTTATATCACAGTTTTGAAGCATAATAGCATAAATACAAGATTTTTTGTTTGTTTGTTTTTTTGTTGTTTTCACAATTCATTCTACTCTTACATAGCACAGAAGAAAAAGAACAGTTTAAACTAATATGATCTAAAGAAAACATATTAACAGGTACACAAAAAGTAAAAGTCGGCAGGAAGTATGCTCTTAAACCTCTTTATATTTTTAAAAGTTTAGTTCTCACGTTCTATTTTACTGGGAAAATGTAAATAGGAATGTAATTTATTCACAGTCTGAGAAACTTGTGACACCAGGATATTGGACACAACCTCCCTGATTAATATCAAAAACCTGATTAGTGATCAAAGCAGGTGCATACACTTTAAACTTAAATACCAGTTAAAAACAAGGTTAATTGCCATATCAGGCTACTCATGAGGTGGGAGGCTGAATCAGAACTGAACCATTTTTGCTTCATGGAGTGTTCACTTTTTAAGTCATTTATCTGAGCAGCATTACCATTTCACATTCTGGAGTAGCTGTCTGTATAGATGTCCATAGCTGGCCACTTGTCAGAGAGCTCCACAGAAAGCTAACCACTTAGAAAAAAATCAACTACTTTTTCCATAGTAGTGATTAAATATTGACTGAAATTATTTGAGCCTGCAAAACACAGAATTTCTGAAACAACAGCAAAGCAATGTTAAGACTATATCATAGAAGAATTTTAATGATGTTTTCCTTCTCCCCTTTCTAACAACTATGCTATTATGTAAATAAATCTGTGATTTTCCTTTCTAAGTGAATTAGTAAGAAAGTACCTGATAGCATATTTTCATGGGTATATTCCAAGGAATTTTTCTTTTTAGAGCATTTCCATAAACTCAGATGAAATGTGTGGGTAGATGATAAAATTAGAATTACTGTATATTACCGTTGTTATCCCCACCTCCCCCACCCAAATATTCTAGATCAATGTATGTTCGGATTTATCCACATCCAGACTTTTTTTTCCCTGACTCAGTCTATAGATCAATGAAGGAAAACATTAGCAAATGCTCCCCGGGGCTAATACAGTGCTTCAAAGAAGGAGCAGTTTATACCCTTAAGTACAGAGCTGACTCAAAGAAATCCTGTAAATGATGAGCTGAAAAGAAAAAAGCATTTAGCCATGCTGAAATAACGTTTCATTGCTCCTACACCAAGAAATTATGCTGCATAGTCTGGAGCTCCATCTCCTGGTGCTTGTCAAATAACTAAAAATCATTTCCAAGTGTCTCTTAACAAACACAAACACCTTAAGGCACTCAAGCTACGTCGCTGAAGCAATTGCAAAATTTCTTACCCCACAAAAAGTCCTGTGTTAGTCTCATAACCCCTCTGGGCAGGGAAATGCAGGTTCACTGAATGCTTTTTTGGGTCTCTCTGGCCCCATGGAGACCATCTGTCCCTTAGGTCCCTTAGCACCTTCACCATGGGCTGGACTTAAACAGCATGATCCAGCTTTCAGTGAAAATCATGGGAATCATGGGAGTACTGCCCCACTCGGGATTTTTTGAAAAGGGTGAAGGCTGCAATTATATAAAAGCACTGTGCAAAGTAGAATAAAAATTATGTGTTCTAATATATTTGTGCTGCTCTCCAGTTTTGAGACATGGAAGGAACTGTTATTAGGGGGTCAGAGTATTTTCTGGGAAATAAGTATATTAATTTCTCAGTTAAACTGCCAACTCTTTATTTAAACATTTTTTTCCTGCATAGATATAAATATGTATGGGTGTGCATAGCATAATTACACATATAATTTCTACCAGAGATGTTAAAAGGTGGTTGTTATTGGCAAAATACAACAGCCAAAGGAAATATCATACAGCCAGGAGTACTAAATGTACAATATACATGTGAGTGTAATACATGAGGGAATAGAAAAATCAAGGTTAGGATGCCAATTTGGAACGATAGGAGGTTAAGTTAATGAATTTTGTCTGTACATCAGCCACAAAAATATCCATAATAGTAGTGACACCAGAAATAATATATTTCAGGAATATTTCTGTTAGAATAAGAAAATTACCATTATTATTATGAATATTAATTGTTTTATGAGAATCTTATTCTGTCATCTTGCTGGTAAATGTACCCATTCTTGTTATACTTGTATTAATTTTTCTCCATGAAGAGATTCAGAATTGAACATCCCATCATTTCTTGAGATCATTATATGAGTCATTTAGAATGTTTTTGCATCTATTAAAGTATTTACAAGTAAATAAGCTATTTTATTCAGCCAATCAAAAATACCATCACTAAAATACATTGTTACTGCTGTACAGTAGCTGGATCATTAATTTAATATAGTAGCTTCATTGTAGATATGGGCTCTTTATCAGCACTGTCAGTACAAGCATAGTCAATTTAATAGTTAAGTTTACAGCTGATCTATTTTTACTCTATTTCTTCATCATTTGAAGGCTAACAAGATCACAGGCAAATCTAAATCTATTCAAGAGAGAAGGAAAGAAACAGAGCATATAATGTGGGACAGTGATTTCTTGGGAAGGAGTGATGGCTGTGATCCGCATTTAATTTAAGTAAGTCGCTTGTGCATTTTTTGAGACCAAGTGTCCATTGCTCTCCCCATTTCATCAGTGTATTCTCATTAAATATTTTTGTGAGTTTTAATCACTCTTGTTTTCATCTCCTACTTGGTGCAAAGTCTTTAAGGGTTCAGTGGAGTTGTCTACAGAGATCACCTCCATCTGGCAGCCCAGGAAACCTGAAGAGGAAAGAATAAAATGGGGAATATGAAGGGGAAAGAATAAAGCATGGGCGAATTATTTTAAAGAGCTTTCACATTTTTTTTAAGAGTAGGAGTAGCATATACTCATATCTACTTTTAAGTTTAATCACACATAGTGTTGATCCTAAAAAGACAGATAAGCATTGATTTGGGACTATGAACCGCCTTGCTTGTGAATCATTATGCAGCAAATTCCAGTAATACATGACCGTCCTCCCACAGGGAGCAGAAAATACTAGAAATCACTTGTATTATGTATGTGGCAATTCTCTTAGAAACTATTATTGCTACTCAAATTATTGCAGATTCTTATTACAAGGCACATGCCTGATCAATAGTAGGCTTTTATTAGTTCCCTTACCGACCTTCCAATATATTAGACACGGCTGATGTTGTAACTAAAAACTTGCCAGGAATAATGCAGAAAATCTTCAATGCATTGCTTTGAGTGGGAAACTTCAAGTACGTATGCTTTTCTGCTATTTTACGTGCATCAGTCTAATAATATTTTAATGAACTCTGGCCTTAAGTTCAGGCTGACAAGTAGACACAAACACATAATAGTTCTTTAGGATGAGTCTGTAATGCCACCATAATATTTCTCTAGGCTTCTGTCTCTATGACTCTATGGATCACACTCTGCCATAGTATCCACAGGTGAACGCGAGCATGATCGTTGATCTGCATCAGGTTTATTGCAAGGCCTGTTACTTTTTTTTAACAATATAATTTGTATGTTTACTATTTTTATAATTATCACACAGCCTATACTATATTGCCTGTCAGTGCAGCCAGTAGAGAACTACAAGAGGTTTCAGATTTCCAGGTGAATACTAATTCACTACACTAATACTAATACTAATTCACCACACTAATGAAATCAGCTTGACCTGAACCTAATTATTTCCTGTCCATAAAAGGAGAGTATAAGGCTGTTTCACATTTTGTAGAAGACCTACTGGTTGGAGTTAGCATGAAGAGGATGGAGTTCTACAAGTGTTTGGTAGGTTTTGTATGAGGCTGTAGGGTTTTTATGCCCCTTAGAAAATGCAGGCTGGGGTGGATTCATACTACATCAAATGAGTAGTAAACCTGTAAATACACCAAGTTTTAAAAGCCAAAATAGTTCTAATTAGCTAAGCATTTTGTAAGCTGCTCTTTAGCTACTCAAACTTGCTTGCTGATATGGTGTGCTGGTAGTGATGTATCTGGTCTCTAGGAAACATCTAATTCTTACAGTCATAGCTTGTACTTCTAGATCCCTAGGGATCACATATGACCTTTTAAATGTGAGCTAGTGCTTCAAAATACTTCAGCCTAAGACTTCTTAGAAATTTGTGATTCTGGAGCATTGTTTTAACGAGCCTCAAATATAAAACCAAACTGAGCAATCCCGAACAAGATTACCATTTTTCTAAATTTACTCTAGGATGAAAAAGAAACCCTTTTTTTTTTTTTTTTTACTATGATCATCTCCCTAAGTGTATTCCTCATCCTTCTGATGTTTATTTCCTGTGTTGAAGATTTTCAGCTTCATATCACTAGTAATTTCAATAACATGTTTTTACTTTGTCACATAATTAATGAAAATATTGACTGAGTTCTAATGCAAGGTCAACCCCTCTACTAATAAATTTTCTGCAACAAAGTTAATCCCACTTCATATAACTTATCATTAGCTTTTCATTAGCTAGAAGTTTACCTTCCTTGCTATTCTTGTGATGTTCTTCAGCTTAACCCACACAGTCTCATGAGATATGTATCAGCTGTGTTAGCAGAATACAGAGAGGTTAGGTCTCCAGTTTTCCAAAAGCCCACAGAGTAATTCTCACCAAAGAAAGGCGGTAGCATGCTTTGCCACAGCTGTCCTTGATGTATCAATGATGTACTTCATTCATTATATTTCTGTGACTTACCCATTTCCTCATAACTATTTTAAACCTTACATAATATGGAGTCAGACTGAACCAAACCCCATCCATGCCTTAACTGGATAACCAGAGTTGATTACTCCCACCATTGTGTTATGACAAGCTCTAAAAGAGTTGTCCAGTGGTGTATATGTATTCATAGCTGAAGAGAAAAGTGTCCTTTTTTTAAAGCATCTCTGAATTACAGTGCTTAATTTAAACAAATATTGCAAAAATATTGTGAGATTTGACGAGGTGACTAGAGAGCTATGATCTTCATCAGCTACCCCTACTTTAGAGCTAGCTGTTGCTTTTATGCCTGTACTGTGTTCTGCAGCACACTGACAGAGCTCCTTTATTAAGGAATACAAACATAATGTCCTTACCAAAGAAGTAATGATTACTAGAAGTAGTGGACTTGTTTGAGATGAGGTGGCTGATAGGGACCAGAATATAGCAGACCTGACATGCTGTGTAACCTTGGGCATACTATAGCTCTGGGGCCTCAGTTTCCCCATTGCTTTTTAACGCTGGTCATGCAAACTGTTCAAACTGTGCTTTGAGATTCATTAACATTGGATATTAAGGAAATCCAGTAAAATTAACTATTTTACTGGAGAACAAAAGCCAAATATTTCTCAAATCCTTGCCAAGTGAATTTGATCAAAATGTCATGGGAGGTCTTACAGCAAGCTGTGCTGAGGGGGTGCATGAATGATGGATGCAGTTCATGCATCCCCTCAGTTGGTGCCTTTCTTCTTCAGGTTTCTCAAAGTCTTCTCATGTTAGAAAGTCAAATCTCTTTCATTACATTTTCCTAGAGTTTAGTAAATTCTGGCAGGACTCTATCTCAGATATGTCTATCTCCAAATATATACATGTATCTATGCATATATTTATATATATACATCCTTTTAGGTATAAGCTTCCAATGTCATGTTTGGAGACAATCAAGTATTTCTGCTGACTGCAGTGCACTTGCAGGCTTAACACAATAACTTTGTTGTATGTTTTTGTTCTTGTTCCTGTTAAATTGGCCTGTTGAAGACTAAGGGTTTGTGAGCTTTGCATGTTAAAGGTTAAACTCTTGTTATAGTGAAACTGATTTTTTTTTTTTTAAGGCTTGAGGGAGATTGAAGGTAAATTGAAAAGAACACCATGGAGTCCTTCTGCAAGTCATTCACCTTGTAGAGCTCTAGGCTGAGATCTCAAATGCCACTCTACATAACAACCTCAAAAACACTAATTTAAATAACAAGCACAAACTCCACTTGGGAGCCACACTGAGGCATTTGTGGATTGTGCAGCCTGAACTCCCAAACAACATTATCTGAAGAAAAAAAAAGAGTAATTCCTTTTTGTAAAGTGGTAATTCAGGGCCCAAGTCTCAAAAGCATTTGAACGTTTCAAGGACTATTGCTATAACAAATTGTTCTTAACTACAAGTATTAAACTTTAAAAGGGATAGAGTACTTTTTTCAAATTCAAATTATTAGCTTCAAGTCTCACAAGAATAATAAATCTATGTATGCATATTTTTCTTACTTCAACTTTAGCAGAAAGTACAATATTTGTGCTTTAAAGCTCAAAAGCTAATGCTTGCAAACAAGTGATGTAGTAGATATTTAAGCACCATCTTAATGGCTCAGAAAGGATACAAAAAAAAAAAACAAAATCTAAAACTCCTATATCTAATACTGATCAAATAAAAATGTTTGGGAAAGTGTAACGGATGTCATAAGAAGAAGATGCAACATAGGCTACTTAATAGAAAGACATCACATGTCATCAATAAAGTTTAGTACAAATTATTAAATGGAATTCCATACAAGTACTGCTATATATTTGTCTGGTCATTTTAACTTTCTCAGTTACCCTAAAATGCTGTGGTTAAAATTCAATGGCTGCTTTGGATTTGTCTCCATATTCAAAATCCTGTAGCTAAAAATAAATAAAATTTAAAAACAATTGAAAGAACAAGTTTTTAACAATAAGAAAATATGCTTGCTTTTTTTTTTTTTTTTACAGAGCATCTTTGCATTTTGAATGAAAATGTTTCTTAATTTATCCATAAGATTTCTGAAGTTAACATTAGAAATGCAAATATTTCACCCAATCACCAACAGTTTTAAAGATAGCCAGTTGACAAAAAAAATAGAAAGGTAAGGTGCTAATTTTACTTCTTTAAAATGAAGAAAATTTCTATTTGGGAAATGAATTCTATGTAAGTCTGTCTTGTAAGTCCATTGAGCTCAGTATTTCACTAGTTCTAATGGATTTTATTTTAATTTGAGTAATTTTTAACATCCTTTCTTTAGACTTGAATGTTACTCTCATTCAAGAACTAGGTCACATTAAGAAAAAAGTACAGAGAACAGCAAGATATTCAGAACTACTGTAGTTACTACAAGTACTTAATTCCCGAATTCAGGATGCCTTAAATAAGCTTCTAAATACTATCTTCTGGAATATTATTAAGTTAAACTAGGTGTTCCATCTTTACATGTTGTAAACATTATGAAATGTGCAGGAAAAACATGTAGAGGTAATGGAAGTATATGGAGTGCATGGCTTATACAGGTAATAAGTAAGACATTAAATGTCTCTTTTCAAGCTCAGCCGCAGCACAGTAATTTTTTCTGGATTAGTTTTTCAAGCTACTTTTGAGACAAGTCCTACAATTCACATACAGTCAAAGCTCTCATTCAGTCAGCAGGAACTTTGTCCACTTGCAGGAGTACAAGCTGCAGCACTCAGCCCTAAGAATTTAATACTGCTATAATGATTCATTATTGAATGTTTTAGTTGAATAGTAACTACTTAAGTGTATTAATCTCAGCTAATGAATGCAAGAACTGTTTAGTGAAAAGCTGTTTTTCTTTACATTAGCATGCAATTATTTAAATGAAAGGTTCAAAAAGACACATCTAATTACAGTGTTTCTTTAAAAGTATTTAAGCATCAGTTATTAAAATATCATTTGAAATACGCTTATGGACCTCCTGTAGTGTTGCTAAAAAGCAAAATTTTATACTCATATTACTAATTATAATAGGTGTCTTTTTAGTGCTGAACAAATCCTTACAAAATCTGCTTAATGTAAAGGATCGAGCTGTTCCCTTTAAAACAGACAAGAAGATTCAAGAATCTGTGCAGAATATGCATGTCTCTGTTTAGGCTGAGATTACTGATTGAAAATCAAAATTAGTGATGCACATTAACAAACAAGCAGTTAAGGATCCTATTGCTGAATTGACATTAATGGGGAAAGCCTCAAATGCTAAAATCTGGCCATGTATTTGTCTGTCATTAGAAAAACATACTTCTGACTAACTACAGCAACACTAAGTCTGCTTGTTGTTTATCATTCTCAAATATTTGTCCTCAAATTGGCTATTACATAAACATATATATATGTATATCATGGGTATCTTGGCTGTGTGTCTGCTGTGTTGGTCACCAGTTTTTTGGGGATGCTTATTCCTCTAGGACATGCTTCTGTTGGCCTGCAGAGGACAGAGAAGCAACTTGTATCACTCATCAGAAATTCCTGCCAAGCTCTATACATCTGACAGCTGTGAAGAGAATCATCAGAAGGAAGGTAATGTGGCATGTCATATGTCTAGCAAAATTACCTTTGGTCAAAGGCATATAAGGAGTTTAAAAAAAAAAAAAGGTTGAGCTGATAATACATGGATGATAAGACCCAGGTACTCTTCCAGCTAAACCACTTACTACAAAGAAAGTGTGAAGTGGTGGAGCTGCTCAACTAGAGCAGGAACACTGGAGGCCTGAATAACAGTTCCTTGGCCTCAGAACAGTTTCTTTCCTCTATGGCTTTGGCATGTAATAAATATCCTTGCTGAACTATTAAAGTACAGATTTTCAGTCTTTCACAGATACAAGGCTTTAAGAAAGCCTGTTAGATTATTTTCTCACTAAACTCCTAAACAGCTCAGTTAACCTCTTCCTGCTCTTAAATTTCAAACCTACATTATTATTATTGATTCTTTCTCTCTCTTTTTCACATTGGTGTTAATGCTATTGATCTTTCTTACACTGTATTTCTGTTGCATTTTGTTCTCTGCCTTCTTTTTCTCATTCTCATGGGGAAATCTCCATCCTTCTTGTTCAAGGCAGAGGTTGTGTACCTGGGTGCTCTCAGGGTCACTAAATGCTATGGTTGTATCAAGCAGGGACAGAAGAGTTGCAGATGAGGAAGGAGGGCAGAAATGCTGCAGGGCAGCTTGCAATGCATACTTCCAGTTAATGTTAATTAGCCCTAAACCTCCTTAGACTGCTCAGCCTAGGGCTGGGCTATGGGCCTGCTCCTCTCTTGTCCTGTTCTCAACTTTGTAAGTAATGATTAAACTGTGAAATTAGAGATTGTAGCCTCTTTCACAAACTGTATCCTTGATTCACTTTGTGCCATCTTCCTTCCATTTATTCCTTGTGTAGCAGGCAAAAGATTGCTGTTTTGTCCCACATTTCTATTGTTCTCCAGAATTGGTATCAGCCAGGTATCAGGGTTCACTCACAGGGCTGCAGGTTGCTATTTCAAACCAGAAAAACAATGATAGGTCACAGCAATAACGCTTTATTTTTCTCTTTGTATAAGTAGTCACAGTGAGCCAAGCTCAGGATAGCTTCACAAACCTTTGAGAAACAGGACTTGCTTGAGACAGAGAAAGGACTCTGGGCCACCACCTCTGCAGCAAGCCCTGCTGTCAAGTGACAGGCACTGCTCTCAGCCCCACACGCATGAGATGTGTGAATAACACAGTTTCCCTGGGTAGAATATTCACAATACAAAGAAATGCAAAAGGATTCCACACATGGAAGATTTAGGGTTATTTTTTTCCAGTCAAATGATGGCACAGTGGAAATAAAGATAATCTGTGCTGGAGGACATTTTTTGCTTTACAAAATAAGAAAAGTAATGGCCAGTGCAGGAGGTTCTTACCCACAAACGTGGTCCAACAGCTGCGGCAACCCAAGCACAAACATTGTTTCTGATCATAAGCAGTAAAAAATAAAAATACTCAGGCTTAGTACTTTACAGCACTGATTTAAAAGTGAACTTCCTTAACACATGTTCCAATTGTAGGATTTGTTGTTGCTGTTGGGATTTGCTATTACTGTATCACTAGACCTGGGGAGGGCTTTCTTACATAAAACAAAAACAGAAGGTGCAGGACCCTGCACTTTGTTCAACTTCAGGGGGTTTCTCTCTGCCTATTTCTCCAGCCTGTTGAGGTCCTCTGAATGGCAGCACAGTATTCTGAAGTATCAGCTACTCCTCCCAGTTTTGCACCATCAGCAAGTTTGCTGAGGAGTCACTCTAACCCAAGTCACTGATGAATAAGTTAAGCAATATTGAACTAAAAAGGTTAGATTTTTAGTAACATCTGTGTAATGCTTTTTGAGTAAATAATTATTAGCCACCAGCTCAAAGTTGTCAGCTAGGTAAAAGGTGTTAAGGTAGCTCTATGGCAAGTGTGGCAGCTGTCAAGTTCAAATCACAACTGCATTCTATTTTTCCACCCCCAAAAAATGTCTAGATACATTAATACTATTCATTAAAAATTGGTGGCTGCTGGTTTTTGAAACATGCATCAAGAATTGCATGCAGTGTAGAAGTTCAGAAGTATTGGTGTGTGTCAGCATGGGCAGGCAGCAGGGACAACCATAGACCCATGGCTGAAATATGAAGATTAAATTTATTTTTGCTACCTTAGCAACCAGAGGATCCCCAAAGGAACACCCAGCTGGACGCACACAAATTGGGATGCAGGCACTGCTAAGCTTGGTCTGTGCTAGAAGATCACTGACCTCCTGTTTATGAAGTGTTTGCACAGATATGGTTTGCCACCATGCTGTGATCTTCATTGTGGTTTTGATCTTCTCTGTACCAAGGCAGGGAGCTCAAGGGTGTCAATAGGGTGCCTCCAAGTCTACCAAACACCTATGTTATCTGTACACAGATGTGCTACTTGTCAAATGCACAGAGGACAAACAGCAATAGGTATGATATGTCTCTTCTACATTACTACTTTCCAGGCTTTGCCTATTCCCAGCTGCAAGGTCACCTGAGCATATTTATGATCTTCCTTGCCAGTCTTTTGTTGTCATTCCATCCTCCTTGCTGATCTTCTGTTTTTAACCCATTTCTTCCAACAATGGGCATGAGGCTTCAGCGATTCCTCTACAAAATTGGCCTTGCTGATTCCTTGTCTTTTGTCTCCAGGCCCTGCCTTCAGTGTAAAAGGTCTCAGGGAAAGGAATAATAAGAGACTGTCTCCTCTCAGAAGACCTAACCTAATCACAGCACTGGTACCTCTTTAGACCCCTACAGTGGCATCTAAGGGGCTTGTGGAGGGGATTATGGGCAACTCCTCAACACAATGCGCAAGAGGAAGAGCAGTATAACAACAGGAGCCCTGGCCCCTGCTGTGAGACCTAACCAGGGTTAGCAGCAGCTATCAAACTCTCTGCAAGGGGACACAGCAGGAGAATGGCAACGGCTCTTAAACCCTCCACAGGACATTAGAGATGAGTACTAAAAAATACTAGAAAATCACACAGGAGTACTTAAATATTACTTGATCATTAACATAGTAATTACATCAGTGCTGCTCCTGCCTGATGCCATAATTTAAGAGGATTCAGCATTTTCATTATAATCAGTAGCAGTTATTTCCTGTGGTTCATTGCCCATAAAATGTTCACCATGAGAAAAAAGGGGAAGAGACTTTGCCATGATGACAATTAACATCCACCATGGACTTGTGTGTCCCTGAGCTGCAAATCACTATGGTGGGTGAATCACTTCATCAGGCTTCAGGGGGGCCACACAGGGCACATTTCTTCCTCAAAGCTTTTAATGGGGGCTTTTAACTAAGATTTTGAATGGAACACTTTCTGAGGAAACAGGACAGAGACATTCTTGAACTGCTGCCACATTGTTCTGTCTCAGACAGACCACAGCATCTGACCCTCCCAAAAGAGGCACAGACTTTCTGCCCCCCCCCCTCCCCCAAAGGGGACATGGAAATGACATAACATCTTTCAAATATTATTTTTTTTAATATCAAAAATAGCCCAGTTATCTAGCAGTCAATTTTGAGAGCAGACCACAGTATAAAAAATCATGAAGCAGGTGCAATCCCACACAGGGTTTGATTTGATGGGTGCTGCATTGAGGACATAGTTTCAACATAGCCTCCACTTTTCATAGTGGAAATAACCACTAAAGGAAAGATATTGTGAACTCAGGTAACCATACGAGAGTTGTGTTCAGTATCAAATGAGTATCAGTATCAAGGACTGGGAGAGAAAATCACAGGAATGAAGAGGGGCTTGCTGCTCTAAGGTAGAGCCATAGCTTTGAAGAGCTCAAACTTATACCTGAAGCTTTCTGCTATTCTTAACAGATAGGAGTGAGATAAAGTATGGTTGTCTACAGTAACCATTTCATAGGCCTAGAGACCTTTACATTGTAGAACCACTGAAATGAACACATTTCTCCAGTGAAGTTTTGGACTATAGACTTTGGATGTGCACCTTGTCAGCAACATTATTCAGTGTATGTAAGCATTTTATTCACCTACTCAGTAACTTCTCCCCTGCTTCCTGCCAACCATATCTTACTCTGCAAGAGCTCTTCCAGTGCCATTTTTTCTCCAAGTTAGGCTCTGCTACACCTATAACATTTCTTACTGATGCTTGCAAATTTGCTCTTCAAAATACCTACAAAAAGGAGAGTGTTGGCCCTTCATTTTTGTGACAAAGCTTTTCAGCAATATTTTAAAGATGAGGTTCTGTGTTTACTATGTTCTATGGAATGCACAGTAATGCTTCCACAATGCTGTAGACCTGTGCAGGATGCATTTGCTATGAAGGTTGTAATCTTCTGATCTAAGAAGGATATAGAAAGTGAACTTTCAAGCTCTTTCATCAAAATGAAACTTCAAAACAGTTATAAAATGTGATTTCATCTAACAAACTCTCACACATTGTGCAAATGGGAATGTAAATGATGGTTCCTATCTACCAAGTAGACTGTGTGATTAATTAATACATTACAAAAGAAAAAAGTTTGACATTTAAAGCAAGATGGGGTAACTCTTCCAGTGTATTAAGTTTTATGGTTTTGATCTGAACTGGGCAAAGAATTATAACATTCAATCAACCTGAACGCTTTCTATTGATCTGCATAGAAGATTGGAAAAAAAGATATATGGTCTCACTATAAGCTTTTTTTTCCTGGTTTTATTTGCTTTGCAAGAGAGCAATATTTTTCTAAGCATAGATTGAATGCAATGGCTCCATAAAATGGCCCAGGAGGCTTCTACAGCACCATTAGAAGCACATTCTCTCTGCTCAGAAGCTAGTGAGCAATATTGCTGAGGAAATAGAGTCCCCTGGTATATTATTCCCACAGTGGCCATGATGAACCAGCACTTGAAATTCATTTGAAATAATTCCATGCTGTGGTGACTATGATAAAAGTAGTGCAGTGAATTTTTCCCTTAAAACATTGCTTGCCATAGGAATGACTCCTTCAGAAATTAAGTACCTGGGGAAATCATTTGAGATAATTAATATCAGGACCATAAATGTAGCTTTGCAACTCCACGACACACAGTTTTTATTTTTTTTTCCCTTTTTTATTTTTTCTTCCTGTGCTCGAGTTTTCTAAGAGCAGATTGTGGTTGCCTTGACTTCATCTGTTAACTGAAGTTACCCTCCAAGTACTGAACAGACTTGTTGGACTCAGTGTAGATATGGGCTCTGGCACACAAGATCATTTGGGAGGTAGCTGTGACTTGGGGCACAGCTCCTCCTCTGCTCCCTTCACTCACATAAGGTGGGGAAGACGTGCAAAGTGCATTCTCTCACCCAGTCACAGCATGCAGCAGGCCAAGGCTGCCTCAACAGTCTGGGTTGCTGTCATCTCCTTTGGATATGGTTTCTAGAAAAGAACATGTCAGCAATCGGGAATGATAAGCCAAGTATGGCACAAATTCTGTCCTTCCCTCTGCTGAAAGACCAAGCTGGTGAGAATTAGTAGACCACTGATGCAATACCCTTTGAACAAGAGCAAAAGGGAACCTCCCTGAGAAAACAGAGGCACCTCCTCTGAAATTAATCCATGTCATCGAACTGCTGTAACCAAGAAGACAGTTTGTCCCCACTGTTTAACTTTGCCGCATTTGGTACCACCTGCAATGACATTTCATTACTATAGAGTGACAGCAGCAAAACTACCATGCAGTTATCAGCAGGAAGGGAAATTAGTGACGATTATGATTAACAAAACAGCTCTGGCTCAGACAATGCTGAGAGAAGGCAGCCTGTGAAGGAATCAAATGCTGGAAGTATCAGGAATGAAATATCAGCACCACCCTGTGGCTCCCTTAATCCGTTTCCTTCTTTTTTGGGGTCAAAAGGGACCAGATGCAGCAAGGCCGCCTCAGAAGGAAGAGCGTTGTTTCTTTCTGGGATTTTCTCTTTCATTTGGCTGATGCTAAAAACACATCTTGGCACCCTCCCTATGTGAGTAAAGTCTAAAAAACTATTCAGCAAATATGCAAGGTTTTGTGGGACGAGTACCCTGCTCAGCCCAAATTCTGACCTGTCTTCATGTATGCAGCTCTTTAAACTGTTCCCACAGGGCAATGCAATCTGATAGCAAGTTTAAGGAAACACAACTGAAATCTAATCCTGCTCTTATCTTAGATTTTATATATTTCCCTGTTGCTTTCATCTGATTCAGACAATTAACTGGTAAATGGATGTAAGGGTGGAAGAAAACCTTTTTTTCAGAAAATCAGTGGCATAGACATAACTAATAGCTGTGATTTAATACCCCCAAAGTGACCTTTCTTGTGACTGACTTGTATAATGGAATCCAAATAATAAATTTATCCAAAATATATACCAAGTTTTAGGATGCATGTGACCATCTGTAGTAGAGGATATGGTTACAACCTCCATGCTGGATGACTGGAATGTATATTCCAGCAAAACATCTGCTCATGCAAATACTCACAAATGAGCAGAACACCAATGCCATGGCAAATCACACCGTTTGTCCAGTTAGCTCAGCAAGCTGTCCCAGAGAATACCTTTCCAAGTCACAATTTCAAAGACAAAAATATTTAACAGTGGACAACTGGGATCCCAAAGCACACTTACCACTCACTATAAAAAGCAGGGAAACATGTAACAAGTCATTTCTATAAAAGTTGAGGTTTCTAAAATTGCTTTCTTCCCGCACTTTGAATTACTTCTAACTGGATTGGCTTCAATTTTTTTAGAGGATGCTTTGGGAGTGGGGTTAAGGTTTTTCTTCCCATAAGGAAAGAATGAGAAGGAATCTCTGTAGGAGTCTGTCGGACTGAGTGATTAGTTTAATACTGCTGAGACTTTATTGTAATGTTAATGGTGTGTTATGGTGCCTAAGGTCTTGGATAAGCATCATTTATAATTTTAAATCAAAGTAAATAAATTCAGGAGTCATAGGAGAAGCTTCTTGCTTAATCTTATCAGCACTGTGGCATAACTTCACTCATAATAAAATTATGTATACTACCTATTTAAGAAACTACACACATTGAAACTTTAATTTTATTTAAATACTAAAGAAAAGATTAAGATGATGAAATTTATCACAAAATATATATTTTGCCACTCTACTAGTTTAGTAAGAGAGTAAAGAAGGGTTTTAAGCCACCATACAGGAAATGCAACTACCAATTTCCCTTGACTACAAGATAGATTACTGAATCAATGTTCTGAATCTTGTTTGTATAGAGACTCCCATCAAAATCAGTAACATCCTTCTCATTTTACTTATTTAAAGTGTTTAGTTTTTAAAGTATAGTAAATGAATAAACTTACAGTCAAAGTAAAAAATAAATCTAGCTCAAAGACTATGTTTTCCCTAACTAAATTTATGGACAGAAGATGGTTATTGTTTTTCCCACTGCCATAGATTTTTCTCTTATTGTGTGTGTGTGTGTGAGCAGGAAACATCCGGTTGGTAGCTAGCTACCCACTGTAACACATTATATGCATTTTAAACACGTAATAGATATTTTGAGTGTGGCTGTAAGTAAGCAATTGGTAATGCAGCTGGTGAACATGACCTATTCTCTATTTGCCAGAAGCATGTATTTTAGGGAGGTAATCTGATCCTTCATTATGACAGGAAAAGCATATCAATAATGAAGTTAGAAGTAGCATTACAATTAATTTTGTCACAGAAGTGATTGTTATTAAATTCCATATTTGTTATGGTTAGGGAAATAGCTTTTGTGCACCCATTCCTGAGGCTTACTTAGTCTAACTCCATCTCAAAACCAGACAAATCTAAGGAAAAGTGTAGATGTATAAATGCTTAACAATAAATAAATAGTTAAACTGTTCTTTTCGATGCATCTCTTTTCTACACTTTTTTCATCAAACTCATTACAAAGTATCTCAGTTTATACTTTAAGGAAAACTCCTGTTGAACAAGTGAGTTTTGGCCAGCAAAGCACAAAGTAATAGCCAAGAGACCTGAGCCACGCAGAGACTTATGTGTCAGCTAACGGTGTGAGCTAGGTCAGTTTAGTTGAATTGTGGAAGCTCCGCAGTGGACACTTAAATAGATCAAGTTCTCCTCTGTTTATCCCTACCCCTTTAAATTGGTGCAATTTCTATGTTTAAGTGAGGCCTTTATTTCTGTTTTGTTTTTTTTTTCTCTCATTCATCTCATCTTCTGAGAACATGGAGACTGTGAGAATTTTCCTTGCAATGAGTCTATTCTGTGAATAAAGGACTAGGTGCTGTAGGACTACCAAGGGCTAAAAAGCACTTTAGATTACACTTCCATTTACTGTCTGTATGATTCAGCTTATTTATGAAAACTTAAAAAAAATAATAATCCATTCTCTTTTTCTCTTTTCCCATAATTTCATTTATGTATTTTTTGCTGTTGGTAGTGCCACATTCTTGTCCTGTACACACAGTGCTAAGTCTACAGTGAGATCAGGCTTTTGATCATACCCAAAAGTTGTATTTTCAGTAATTACTTTACACATTCATGCATATGGTTATCTAGCTAGCTGAAATCCATTTCTGATTTGATTATTTTTCTTTCCCTGGATGTAATGGAAAGATGCAAGGAAGCAGCGTCAGATTGACTTTCAGAAATGAGTCCTTCTCATCAGGAATTAGTGTTCTGTTGCATTTCACCGACAGTCATTAAAGTTTGAAGAAGATGAGATGCCACAATGCAGCCAGATATGCTACACAGTTACAGGTGGTCTGTTTTCCATTTGGGATTTGTTGGTGCAAAAACTCATGCTTCCATACCAGATTGGAATGACTCAGGTATAGCCATGCACAAAAGACAGTGAAATTGGAGCCTTTGGTATCTTCATCTGCCACTGGACCAAACATGTTACTGAAGTACATTCACTCCAGTAGTTGCAGATGTTTGCATTTGCACAGAATGAGAAAATATCTCCTTCATGAAAAATGAGAAGAGTTTATCCAACACCCTTGTATTAAGCTGTATCTCCAGCCCCTGGCCAGTGCTATATGGGAACACCAGTCTGTGCAAAACAGATGGACATTTGTATCAGCTCCTGGAAAATCTTGGCAAAGATAAATGCATCTGAGGCAAAATTCCCTTCAAATTGCACACAGGGGCACACTGTGTTTGCAAGACAAACATGACTGACAGTGCCTCCTTCAAGTGTAGTTCAGATTCACTCCATTCCTTTAGGTAAATGGAGATTTGAAAAAAAAAAAAACCAGCTTAATCCTCAATACTCTCAATTTTCAAAAAGTAAGGCACTGGGTTTTCCTAAAGCAGATATGATTCATTACCTAGAAACATGCACAACGTCGTGGTGGCACCATCTACTTGTATACATCTACCTGAGGATCCTAGACCTATCTAACATACATTGCAAAAAAAGCCAAGACCCAATGCTTTAGTCACCATCTCTGCTAATTTTCTTTTAAATTTCATTTTCAACCTTTTCTGCATTGCAGAGAAGTATGTGTCAACAGACCAGAATTAAAAAGGTGACAAACTGTGAAGAATTAAAACTTCTAATTTAACAGATGAGCAACTGCAAATAACAGAATCTCAGACAAACACTGTTTTAATGAAAGGTGACATGCCAGAGATAAGAAGGTTTTTTCCTCTCTCTTCATCAGGTAACAACAAATTAATTTAGGAAGCCATACAATAATGCTGTGAATGCAATAACAAATTCATATCCTATGCTGTTAGTTTTGTTTGCTTGTTTGCTTTCTGAAACCATATATGACACTTCTTTTGTAATAGTGTATTTTCTTCACACTAGAAGTGTCAACATTTGTTCATGTCTGGGCTAGCTCTCATTACTTTCAGCTGTAGGGCTTATTTTTCTTCTCCTCAGTGGAGCTTTACATTTTAGCCTGCTGAGTGATGGGGGGAGGGCAAGCACTGCTGCAGCTTTCCCGAAGTTTTCTAGCACATTGTGATACTTCACAGGTACAGAAATGGTTGGATGTATGTTGGCCACTTGCTTGTAATGAAATTTTCCAGTGCAATACACATCAGAAGGAAAACTAAAAATGTATGAAGCTCTCTAAAAGTACAATTCTGTTGGTAAGCATTGCTTGGCTACCTCTCTAAGGATCACATTGAAATAAGTTTTCAGATATATGCAATTAAACTCAAATGAGTGCAAAGGCTAAATAACTTCAAATGACTTATTAACAAAATACTGTTTACTGCACAGCGGGTGGTCATGCATTGTCATACATAAGATCACAGAAATAGCTCCTTCTGTCCCACTGTGCTTCAGAGTGTAAAGCATGACAAGGAGGGTTTTTTTGTAAGTCATAATTACGTGAATGAAATAACCAAAACTTCAATCCAGATCCTGAGAATGAGATTTCCTACTCAGTGACAGCTTACTGGGAGCCTTTGAGGTGTCGGAGTCAGCCCCCAGCACCTCCTCCAGTTTGCAGTCCTGTATGTATGGTATAAATGCCCCTCAACAGCATACCCCAAGATAATTATTTACCTACTCTCTACTCAATGTGCTTGAAAATAACTCTCACATATTTCCATATCTATGGCAGATACCCCAGTAAATCAACCAGTGGGAGTCTCTCATACGCGCCTCTGCCTCACTGGGTATTAATGAGTTTTTCATTTAACTTTCATTAGGGAATGATTTCATGAATTCAACATATGGGACTGTGGTTTAAATTGTTTAGAAGTGACACCGGCTCTGCAAATGCAAAGTATATATGACAATGGGGTATGCTTGCCTACATAACCCTCCTGTGATTAATTGATGTGTATTTTATGTAATAATCTGAATTTAAAGCAAATGCCACGACTTGCGTTTTTCCCCTCTGAAAAATAATATATGTTATGGCATGAACTAGCTATGCTTTTTTAGACTGCAACTAAATCTCATCATAAATGAGTCTCTTATGCATATTTGGGGAAAAAGGACTTTCCCACTTAACAACATCTTAGAATAAATAATGGAAATGGGAGGTTGTTTTGCTTAGATTATAACTGGCAATTGAAAACCAGCAAATAACAGGAAGGAAATGTTGAAGATTATTGGAAGAAATAGCCCATATGTGTCCAGTGTAGGCAAAGGTCACTTACAGCTTCATGTGAAATCAAATGACATCCATTCATTCCATAGCACAATTGAAATTAATATATGTATTTATCACAGCAGCTAAGGACAGCGGCCTGGACTGTTCCCTTCTTGTGCTGCCTTGGTACAAATGCCAATCAGGAAGAGATGAACACTGTCTTTAATATTTACCATCAAAACATAAAAGGAATTAATGTTTTGAAGGAGAACGTGAGAACATTGTAAAAGTATTTTTATCAGTGAGATAAGCAAATGTGTCTGAACATTGGGAAAATAAATACCAGGTTTCAAGAGGAATCATGTAATGGGCAAATCCAATAAATGTAAGATCTTTGGTTGTTCATGAGGAGTTAGTCCAAATTGAAGGGGAGATATGACAGAAGCTATTAATGTGCTTGTTTGAGTCTTTAGCAAGAACATTAGGAAGAATGGCATCATAGGCTAGAGAAAGCATCACAAAGTACTTAAAAACAGTTGGTAAAATGGAGATAGGTAATGAAGTGCATGGTGATGACAAGCAAAGACATGTATTTTTTAATAAAGGAGGGAATTAGAAGGGAGGTAAATGTAACAAAAGAGGCATTATCAAAGGGGCAAGGCAGGGAAGTGATATTTGCAGCTACATTTGGGTAAATAAAAGCTGGTAAAATTTAGACTCATTGAGTCAGCTGAAGGACCTGGAAACAGATGAATCAGGAGTTAATACGCTTGCTGATATTACTATGTGATAATGAATGAGTAAAGTAAATGTGTAGAAGAAGAAAGAAAGAGAAGTAGCTGGAGAACTGGGCAAGGACAAGAATTTGTTGGGTGGGAAAGAGGCTGAGTCATACTTGCATTATTAAGAGACAGGCTGAGAAAAGTGAGCAGTTATGATTATGGAAAAGTGGATGGAATATGACCAGGAAACACCAGGGGAAAGACCATAGGAAGAAAGCAGAGGAGAAATTTCTCTATATTTCTGTCAACTTCAGCCCTGACCTACTATTGAAATCAGCCCTGTCACAATGAAAGAGAATGTGGAGAAGGTGAATGTCAATCAAACAAAACAACCAGTCGATATGAGCATGAAAGGCAGCAGTTCTGACCCTGGAGCAATATTTTAGCAGAGCAGGTAGGGCCAGGGCAGTCCCTGCACCAACTCAGTGACTGCTCAGCTCCAGGCTGAGGAGGAGGAGTCACAAGATGAAGGAGTCTGAAGTGGCCTCATTGCACACCCCTCATGTTGTGTAAGAACTGTCCCTGTTATTCTTATTAGTCTTTAAATAAAAAGATGAATAAAAAGATGTTTAAATTAAACATCTCACCTGGACAAATACAGTATGTGTTAGCTATTCTCATGAGGATTGCAGGTTACCTTTCAAGCTATTTGATTTTGCTGCAGATTCTTCTTTGACTCTGCCTACTGTTGCATTCAGCAATTTTTATTCCAGAATATTTCTTATTTAGTCACCCCTGAAGATCTTTTCAAGTGGGTGACTGAGACCTGCCATATGCTTTCATTGTCATGTGAAAATTCCTCCTAAATCACTAATAAAGTAGAAATATATATTCTCCAGCCTGTATAGGAGAGCCTAGATCCTGATCTCATCTGTAAGATCAAAATCTGGTACCAAACTCCCACTCATTACAAAAATCAAATCCTGCAGCAGGGGGTCCTGGCTCTGCTGCTTCTCACAGGGAAGCAAGTCTTTTAATCAAGCCTTTCCATAAGAAATAAACTATGATATTGGCTCTGCCAGAAAGAGAAAAGGAGTAGATATGCCACTTTTTGCAGTTTCTTTCAGTGGTACAATATATTTAATAAGAAGCCTGAGTACTAATTCAACAGTGACAAAATGTGATGTATAAATGATTTATAAATTAAAGCATTCATTCAAACAAAAATGCTGGTGGTATTATAGAGAACCATCTGTACTGTGCCATCTGCCAGGTAGAAGGACAAATAAAAATCAAATAAAATCATTAATAATCTTTCAGGGAGTACTTACAATTTTTACTAAATTAGATTTATAGGTATCCTTACATTTTTTAAGCTGGAACATATTGTTGCCATTATTTATGTGTAAGACGAAGACTTAACCTGAAATATGTCACCTAGTTATCATAAGTAATACTTTAGTAACTCAGCGGTGTTTTATGAAACCTCTTTATTATTTATTATTTAGTAAATTTAGAAGCCTGGAGAATGCTCCACATTAGGAGCCCAAATACAATTTAAGGTCTGGGTTCCTTGTAGGTGCTGCAAAACTCCAAAAGTCTGAAGGTAGAGAAGGGAGCCTGTAGGTCACATGAGGCATGAGGAGAGCTCTCTGGGAGGTTCCAAGGACTCATAGATACCTTAGCAAACAAGCAGGATCTTGCTGTACAAAACTCCTCCTAAAAACAGGTCTGTTCACCATAGCTAAAAATAGGAAGTCCCAACACTTTGATAAAGTAGTCCTAAAAGAATATAAACAGGGCAGTCAGGCTCCATGTCTGCACAAGTTCCCTAAAAATAGAGCTGTGGGAAGAAACAAGAAACATAATTTGCAAGCACCTGCAGAAGGCGAGATAGAAAGACCAGTCAGACCATTTCCCACCCAGCCCCTTTCCCTGCCCCAGCGAGATAGTACAAGCAAGCAGTATAAATATTTCTGTGAGGAATTACCTAGTTTGCGATTTTCTTTGTTGGCCATTAACATCAGCTTTCTCTTGATTCCTTTTTTTCATAACTGATACATCTTAACGTCCGAGAGATTTTCCCCAAATCTTTTTCTTAATCACATACCTTCACATTCCTGTGTAAACAATCCATTTCCATTTTGTTCACGCACATTCAGCATTTCCAGATTCGAGCCTCGTGTCTCCCAAACAAACCATGTTTCAGTCTTTTAATCCTTCCTCATAAGTAAATCACTCTGACTATACTCATGATTCTCTGGCTCATCTTTGAACTCCATTCAATTTGCCAAGATATTTATCTCTGGTGAAGATATACTTACATCTAAAAAGACACAGAAGGGAATCTTATTTTTCTGCTCCAAAGCATAATGACACTGTATGCTTCCCTAACATTGCTGCTTTGGTGTAAACTCATCTCTAATTTCCAATCTGTTATCTCCTTGAGCTTTGGCAGTGTTGTGCTTTGCCTCTCACTCCCTCTCACTGCATCTCTTTTGTATTAATTTCCTCTAGATACACTTATCTTTCATTTTCTATGGCTCTAAGTCTTCTAAGGCTTGCCTGTTATTTTTGGTCTATACGTCAAGTTCTTTTTCCTTTCCTTTGGATCTCTGGTATTTGCAACACTTCACAAGTTAATGTCATTTAAAGATTTCATTAATTTCATTTTTCTGTCCCTTTATAATTATAAAAATAACACAAATATCATATAAGATGAGATCAAACACAAGATACAGTCTTGTCGTAGCCTGTAAACTGCTACTTTATCATTTAAAGATTTTTCTTTGTCCCACATTTCAATGTGTATTGCATGCCTATGCACAAACCAATTGCTTTGGGAGCACATTTCCAGGTACATGAAAAATTCATAAAAATTGAATCATATTACACCCCTCGTGCTCTCTCCGGTGTCTAATGCTGTAATTCTTTCACAAGAATAGCACTTGAGTTTGAGTGGCAAGATCAGTCCTCTGTGAACCCAAATTGCTTTATGTCTAGATCATTAAGGGTCTTTATCAGTCATCACTTTGTTAATTTTTTGGGGGGCTACTTATTTCTGCAGTTGGATTGCACAGGCAGACACACTTACTGGCATCACAAAGAGGACACTCGGCCATCTGGACCTGCTTTATGCCAAGCACAACTCTGAGGCCACTCATACCATCATGGAGAGACCAGAACTGTAGGAGAAGACAGGACTACTAATATAGAGGTATAGTTTCTGGACTTGCTCTATACAAATGCTTTCCACAAATTTATTTGTACAGGAGTGTAGATCTTTGTTATTCTGCTTTATTCACCGTAACTGTTAATATTCAGAGCTAGTTATGAGATCAAGACCATACCTAGATGTTCCGCATATGAAAGATAGCAGAAAGTTCAGCTGTAGAAAAAAGCAGGCATTGATAGAGTATTGGGCAAACTGGGCAATCCTGCAAGCATCCACACCTGTGGCATGTGAAAATGGAGTGACAAGCAAAGTGGGAAAATCTCTACCGTATCTAACAGCTGAGGTTGTCAAGAGCATGACTGCTGGTTAAATGATTTCCTCTCCAAGGAGGAAATAAGTTTCCGACATACTTTTTTTCAGAAGCAGGGGCTAAAGTTCAGTCTTAGAACTGAAATTCCCTGTCTTTTTAGCCAGGTAAAGATAGTCACAAGAGCTTGTCAGTACAAACACCCAACCACGTGCAGGCACATGAGGAAGATTTCAGCTCTTGAATATCACATGTTGCACTAGCAGCTATTGCCTATCTCCTCCAAAGCCATTTCATAGAAATACACGGTTAGGATGGCATCTTTCAATGAGTTGCAGGCGTTCATCAGGGTTTCTCAGTTCTTCCCAGCCACAAGGAGCCTGCAGGGCTGCTGTCCTTGGCAGGAACTGAGGGACAAGGTTTCAGTTCTGAAGTAAGACTAAGAGCTGTGAAAGTGAAGAGGAGTCTTCCTGCTTACTACATTCCTTGGTATTTCATACAGCCCTGCAACTACAGATATTTTAGAATTTACAGTTTAAAATGTCAATATCAAAGATTTGCTCAACCTATGTAGTTTCTCCCTAACTGCTGCTGATATTATCCATCTTGGAAAAGGAACTTTGTGTTCTCTCTGTGAATGTGTGTGTGTGTGTGTACATATATATATAAAATGCATATGTTTATAAAATACATATATAGTACTTCCCTTAGTTTCAGAATGTCATTCCCTGTGGCCTTACCTCTATTACACACATCATTCATTAGATTATGAAAACCATTAATGTCAGGCAGCAGAACCAAATGTATTCACTAAGGGACCACCATTAGCATATCAAGTAGCTATTTCTCAGCTAAATATTCCTGACAGCCCTCATTACATATGATGGATGGGCTTTATAAGAGGTAGTAGTTCCAGAAGAAAATAAAATCTCAGCATTCTACCACATGTGGCCCAATAACTAGATATCATTTTTTGACTGTCTGTTTGCATTTCTTTCCTTTTTTTTCTTTCAGAATGAAAGAGTTGTAAAACTCACAAATAGATTAACTGCATAATTCAAAATTCATTAAAAATTGTGGGCCTAATTTAGCCTAGTTTCTGAATTCTGCAGGTGCTTTTGTCATGGGATATCAAACACTGTGTGCCATCATAGCTGTATTGCCAGCAGCCTGTCAGAGGGAAAAAAAGATATAACCAAAAAAAAAAAAAAAAAAAAAAGGCTGGAATTTAAAAGACCATGCATAGCAGAAAAAAAAAAAAAGGGGGGGGGGGAGAGAAAAAGAAGAAGAAGAAAAACATCTTGAAAGTGAACAAAAGTAACTGCAGCAATGCCTTATGAAAAATACCTACGTATTTAAATACCTACTTACACTTGCAGTCTCCTGCTAGGTGGACACAACTGGGGCAACTGGTAACTCCCTTTGTACTCCAGCACTTCATTTCACAATGTTCCGAGAAGTAGTTTGAAACTTTCTGCTGTGCATTTCCCTGTAAATGTCAGTAGTGTAGCACAGAGACATGTAACACCAGGAATAGTTTGCCCTTACATGCTTAAAGACCAAAACTATTTTATTTTTCAAATAGATTTGACGTTTCTTGGGCCATTGAAAACAAGTAGTATGATGTTCAAGGGATCAAATCATGTCATTTACACTCACGATGACAGAGCTGAAGCCAGGCAAAATCACCTAGCAAAAATACATTTTCTCATGGAAGGAAATCTAAACATCTCTCTCTCTGTCTAGCTGTCTTCAGGTGGGCTGTTCCATAGACATCCTATCAATCCTATTTTATAATTAATTAATCTCTTTTATTGATTCTAGATCTGCCCTAAAATTGGATCTAATATCTAATGTTTTATTTCACTTCTCTCTCCTACATAAGCAAACATTCTGAATGAAGATGTCTACCCCCAAAAGAAACAGCCATTGGTTTTAGAAATATAAACTGAATTATGGCTAGATTTAATTAAACTAAACTGATCACCAATGGTGAGAGTCTATTGTCCATATCTTTTGTTATTTTGGTGATTTAGCAGTGCAGCCAAAAATTCAAGAAATTTGTTATTCTACTTAAATTTAGCATTAAATTTATGCATTTAGTCTTTCAAGCAGTCAAGCTCAAACATCAAGTTTAACGTTTGAGTTTGATATTCGAGTTTGAAGTCAAGCTCAATTTCTGAAAAATTGAGTTGAAATATGTTTCGCTACTTATTCACATATTTTCACAACTGTCATACAGCTGGACAACGTCTGGGATGGTGATCTCCCTCACTTTTGCACTCAAATTGTGTGCCACCAGCGTGTGTAGAGAAACATGCTGCTGCTGTCTGGACTGAACATCCTACTGCCAGTGACTGGATGACTCAAGTCCCAGGATCTTCTTAAAAATATGAGGTAGGGGAAGTGCATAATTTCAGGAAATGTATGTTTTCCATTGTACCTGACTGCTTTTCTTTTTTATTATTATTATTCCATTATTTCTGGAGACAAGAGGAAACTATATTTAAATAATGATTCTTAAATAACTTCAAACCCTCCACAATTTCTATCACAATACCACCTGTTATTAGTCAACACAAGGCTTATCATAATTCCTTAGAAAGAATGCTTTTATGAGCACCTTTTTTTTTTTAATTAAACATTTTTATGAAAAACAGAAGTCCACTGAAACTCAGTAGTTTATCTTAAGCCAAGTTATGCCACTGTATCTTTATTTTCACCATTATTCAATGTAGCTAGATAAAAGCTGTTTAAGGCCATGATCGTCTGGCTACAGTGCACTTTCAGATGAGATACAAGTTCAGTACTTAGTAAATGAATACAGAAATATTGAGACACAGCAGAAATAAGCTGGTAAATATCCATGCTTCTTGGCAACTTTTCAAATGAGAAGGGAATTTGCTTTAACAACCAGCTGCTTCCTAGGCTTTTGTCAAAAATCAAGGATGCAGCCTTGGGCTCTGTATCGTACAGCACACATACTCCAAAGTACAGGGAGTGGGGCCAGGACAAGGAGGGGGGCCAGAACCCAGCCCAAAGTGGGGCTCAGCTGTGGCAGGGGCTGCAGGAACGGATGAATCATGTGGGCAGGGACCAAGACCACCAACACATCCCTCCAGCACCCATCTGCAGGAGCTTTCTCCCTGGCCCACCATCCCCACATTCAGCCAGAGCCCACTGCTCCTATGTGAAGGGACAGAAAGCAGGGTTGGGGAACTGCTGATCCCAACCTACCTGTAAAAAATATACATATATATACTTCTAAAACACATATTAACTACTGCAGGTACCTGGTCAGCAGTCACTGACACACGTATATTTTTATGACACTACTGCCTGGCAGACCAGCAAGGCAAACTTGTAACACACCAGCCATTTCTTTCTCATCCAGAATGATTCAACTTCAAATACTTCCAGACTATTAACAAGTTCCCAAGTGCAACCTTTCTGACATATTTTGCTAGATTATCTAAAGCTTTCTAATGAATCAATCTTTCTATCAGCCTGATTCTAATTTTTCAGAATTACTTGTGACTGAATTAGAGCTTTATAGTACTTTCATGTTCAAAATTAAATGCCATATGTTCAGCATAGTTAAGTCAGAAGGAAAAGCCCTGGCCATTCTCTACAACGTCACATGTTTGCGCAAAATTCCCCAAATGTCTGACATTTCCAATTGCTTTACAACATTAAAACCAGCATTGCATTTACTGGAGAGCTTTCCATGTTTTTTTCCAGCTGGCCATCATATTCCATTCACATCTTTCCCAAATTTCTGAGTTTATATTTGTCAGTCTTTGTCTCATTTTGGCATCCTGAGCTCTCTTTTCCAATTTCTTCCATTGTGTTCTTTTTTCTTTCCAACTCCTTGTCCTTACTACTAATATGTTAATGTCATTTACTGTTTCATTCTTGTCTTGTTCCTCCTTCCATACCATTCATGAAAATGTTAGCTAAGATGCAGCTTCTCCAAGGACATCCACTGCTGTTCTTATTGTCCTTCAATTATGATGCTTTAGCTGTGTTTTTCCTCAGCCTACACAGCATTGTTCACATTTGAAACAAAATAAGTTAACTTTCTAGATGTTTTCCTTGGAATTGCTATCAAGCACTTAGCTAACATCTAAGTACTCAATATCTCATGCACTTTTCATGTACTGATTTCATATATTTTTCAAAAACAGCAATATGATTTGTCTAACATGATTTATAATTTATACTGCTAAATTTTCATGGTTCTATCTCCTCTAAATCTTCAGTGATTTGACTTAAAAGAGGCAGAGGAATCCTTTGCAAACCAAATTATAAAACAGCAGGACATTAATTTTATTATTATTCAGAAACATAGTATTACTGCAGAATCAAAAAATAGACTGGACACCTACTGCACAGTGGTCACATACTGATATAACAGGAGGTCATAATATCTCGTCTTCTTTTCCCACATTTAACTCCCACCTGCTACTTGGTAACTTGTTTTATTTACCTTTCTTTCACTGTGATTTAGAGGAACAGTCTTACAAGTTACTGAAAGTTCATTAGAACAAGTCATTTAACACTGTTCCTCAGATAATTGCTGAAATCACTGGAATAACACAGTTTAATTCATTCAAAATCTTTTTTCCTTCCGTTGTAATTCAGTACCATGTTCATGCAGAAGTCCTGAAGTGCAGATAATGCTTCTGAGATACCTCCAAATAGCCCAGGAAACAGCCCAAATTGTTTTAAATGGCTAATCATTTTAAATACTACTTTTTTATTTCTCTTTTTTTACGCTATGTACTTTACTCGACACTATGTAGAGTGCTCATCCTTTCAAAATAAGTACTCTATCACAAATGAAATTTGCCACTTGAAAGTTAAAGGGATCAAAATAACTGCTCACTATTGAAAATCTTGTCTGGTAAAATTAGAAGCAATTATAAAACTATTGAAAAGTGGCTAGCTAGCAGTGGCATTTTAACTCTGTAGCTTAATATTCCTGGACAAGAAATATATCAAGATACGTCAGATTTTAATGAGAAGTGTAATGAAATATAATGATGGTAATCCTTACTGTCTATGAAAGCACTAAAATGTTTACAGTTACCTTTCCCAAGTAATTAACTTCAACATAGTATTTATACAAAAATGATATTTTGTATGCAAAAGAAAACTGTGGGGGCATATTTCTACAGCATATGAAATGAATACCTTACTTCAGACTGCCTCTGATTTATTCTGGTATCAACAGCTATCTGGAAATGAGAAAGAATAATAAGTGATAGAAGTTAAGTGCAGGAAAATCAAACCCGCCACATTTAATGCTAGCTTAAATACTCATTTCTCATCAATGAGTATGAACAATAAATCATAATAAAACACTTAACAGGTGATGTAAACTGTCAGATAAGAGTAAATTGTTTTAACAATTAACATTGTTCTAACCTTTATATTCACCTGTCTGTCCTTATATATTAATTCTGATTACTCTTGTTACTTGTACAATTTTAAGCAGACTTCTACATACAAAGCCATAATATAAGCAGAAAATTCAGAGTTGAGAAACATTTAGCAGGGCTAAAATCTTGTTCTTTCCTAAGTAAATAACGCTTCGGAAGTCTTTCCACAGAATTGTAGGAGTCAAGAGGGCTGGGCAAGACAGTGACAAAATAGCCATTGCTCTAGTTCTGACATGGAGCTGATTTTCATGTGCTCTCCTTCATGGTATTTCATTTATCTATGGTTTGATTTCCTTACCTGCAAAAGAGAGACACTAGTCTTGGCCTCTCCTGTGAAATACTTTGAGGTTTATGTACAAAAAATGCAATAAAGTTTAGTTGTTATTTATCATAGCCCATTCCTATACCACATTTAAGTCATATCTAGAAATATTTATAAATGAGTAGATACTTTTGTAAGTCTTGAATAGCAGAAGATGTAGCAGATGTTTTGTATTATTAGGGAAAAAAAAAAAAAAAAAAAAAAAAAAAAAGATGAATGGGCAAACCAGAAAATAAATCACACTTGTGTTTCTTATCTTTTATAAGAAGATTCTATGCATCTTCCCTCAAGGAATGATTAATGATTCTCCTATTTCCATCCTTCTGGACCTCAGTCTTGACAAATGCTATTCACTCCACTTCTTCTGTCATAAGAATTTTAGAAAATATTTAGATGTTTTCAATCTAGAGACATTTCATTGACACATCTTCAGATCACAGAGAAATGTACAATGCTAGTGACTTAGTTTTGAGTGTATACAGTAGTGTACAGAATAGTTTAAGAATGTTTTACAAGTACTTCCATGTTTCAGTGCATTGTTTCAAAATTAGCATATTCGGAAGAAACATTAACTGCAGGTCTTATTTGCTCCTTTAGCTACAGGTCAGAGTGTGCAAATTTTGTTTATGTGAAGTCACAACTAATATATGTGATAGGTTGAAATGAAAAAAAAAAATGTAGCAATAAACAAAGTGGATAGCTTAGTTAAGGATTAAGTTGTATTTAAGTGAATATCCATTGATTTGAAAAATACAGTTTTCCTTACTGAAAATGAACAGTCTGTATCTGAACTCTAGAGTGAATTTCGTAAAGCCATCTCCAGATTAGTCCTTCTTTAGAAGAGATAGTGAATAAAACAGTAAGAACACACACTGCAGATTTGTGTTGTCTGCCCATCCTTAAAAAATATTTAAAACACGAATATTGGCATAAAAATAACATCATGACAACCAGCTACAAATGTTTCCTTCTCAGGATGCAGTTTTGGGAAAAAAAAAAAAAAAAAAAGTCTTTCTGGGGACATGGTCTACATCCCCAGGCATATTTACATGTCAAAACAGTGGGAGCCCATGACAGATCAGCATAGTTCTTTCATGGCAGCACTGCTCCCTGTAGTGCTTTCCAAAAGGATCATCAAGGCTTTCCTTTACCATTCTCTCTGACTTTGACCATCTACAGTCAGATAATCCCACCGGAATCCTTTTCCTCACATAGGATCCATTCCTTTGTGCTCCCAGAGACAGCAGCCACTGCAGACCTCAGATCCACAGGCAAATTCCAATTAGAGCTTCATTGTCACAGTGTTTGGTGCAGATAAGGAAAAGGGAAAAAAAAGAAAGAAAAAAAAAAGTTAAAAAAAAAAGTAGGGGGAGTGGCTGAAAACTGAAAATAAAGGAATTTATGTTTATCTTCATATGCATATGGGCTTTGGGAAATCGTGCAATGCAGGTCTAGAGCAGATAGTTTTCTTCTAACTGGTCATTGGCTGGGTCAGAGCTCTTTCCAGTTTATTCCAGCATCACTTTTACAAGTGAGAACGTACATGGTAAAATAAGGCTTTAATATCTTGCCACAGTATCTGCTCTGTGAGACAAAATGTCAAAACAGAAGATCTGAGTCACACCTCTGTGAAATGTCTCCCGGTGAGAAAATGGCTAACAATTTTCTATGAAATAGTTCTCCGCTGTTTCCCATCTCAGGTTTATAAAGAGCAGACATACTAGAGCCTTCAGAAGCACTTTTTGGGGAGATGCAGGTTTCTTTACAAAGCTGTACATTGGCAGCTAGGGAGGAGGGACAGGGAACACAAGGGACTCTTGTGGACTGAGGCACAGAGCTGTACGGAGAAGTAAAGAAAAGATGAGAGACAGATAGAAAGGCAGGAATGAGGAAAGACCTGGAAAAGAGGGAAAGACAGTGATGAATCCTAGTCAGGCAACAACTGTCTCAGAAAGAAAAGCCGAAAACTTAAATAAAGGAGAGAAATGTGGAGAAAATACTGTGAACCATACCAACTAGGAAGAATAGAAAAAAATAAGAATAAGGAAATAAAATAATAAAATAAAATAAATAAAGTAAAATAAAATAAAATATGAGAAGGGATAAATGAAGTAGAAATAAAAGTATCTTCGGAGCTGGAGTCTATAGATAAGGAAAAGAAAGAAGGTGAGACAGTTAATATGTGTGCAGACTAGACAAGTGCTCTCAGGAGCAGGGATGCAATGGCTGCCGTTAGCAAACACAGCTCTCTAATCCCAAGAAGATACTGCCAGAAGCCTTAAACCTTGTCTGAAATAAAGCTTCAGGCCGGGTGATGAGAGAAGCCAGTGCAGGTAACATTAATGTGTGATCTTTCTTTGCCTCTGAATGATGACAAAGCTTGAAGAGTTGAGCCCCTCCACAGTACCTGACCCTGCTGCCATAAAAAATCTGGCAGCTCTGCCTCACCAATACAATGGCACCACAGAGATGATTTTGTTCTTTCGTTTCCAGTGATTTTTTAGTCAATTATCCTTCTTTCTCTAAAGCCTTCATTTGCTGATTACCATAAATTTCCCATAGCACCTTCCAAAATAATCCAATGTAAACAAAAGCTTCAGCATTTGAAAATTAGGTAAGAGAAACAGAGTTGGAATCATATCAAATAATCATATCCTCCTCACTGCAGAGAGCAAAAGGCAAAATGAATCTTCTGCTGCGTACATCTGAGAGCTTTGATAATATGGTCAAAACCAACTTTTACTTAATTTTCTCTCTTAATTGATTAAGTAATAGAGGAATATCATAGTGCATAGGGAAAGGGTGTGTTTAAAATGGACAAAAGCCAAAGCCAACTGTTTTTAAAACAACAGTTTTAAAACAACACCAAAATCTTCTAGTTCTCTGCCATGTCTCAGATATCTGTTGATATTTTTTACCACTAAGCAAATCAGGTCTTTTCAGGTTCTTCCTCCTCTTTTCTTCCCTTCTCCCAAATGGGAGTGAAGAGATACAGAAACTGAGCAGAAGAAAAATTATTGTGCAGGGATGTGCTCTTAGGAGAACTGAAATAATAAACTGCTATTTTCATCCTACAAAGTAGGAAGTGCAGGTCTATATTTCATGGGAGAGTCCTATTGTGAGTTTGGAAAAAGTGTTCAGCTAACCATATCATAACAGGAAGAATTGCTGAGCTTACTTGTCATGAAAGTTTGTCTTTTTTCTTCCCCCTTTACTCCTGTCTTCCTACTAACCATGAATCTATTCGTATCATGACTTGCATGTGCCTTTGATGATGAATTAAAAAGTGTGGCATGATTCCCAAGCATATCCATTCCAACCAAACATATATTTCAGATTTAGGATTCTGCCTGGGAAAGAAATAGGTATCTATCAAAGGCTGTGAATTTGAGCAAGAGTAGCTGACTACAGAAGCAGGTGAAGAAGCACAGAGAAATATCTTGTGGATCCTAGTGATGAATTTCTATAGTTTTACAGACTTCCAATACATTAAAATTATTTGCTTTCCTATAAGTCCAAGTAAAGGCTGCTCACTACTCCCTTTTGCAAGAAAGGGCTCAAATGAAAACATATATGTGTGTGGCTTGTAGTAATTCAGAAATACTGGACAAGTTAATGGCCCTCCTGTTTTGTGTGTGTGTGTGTGTGTGTTGTTTATTTTTCCAAGTAATACTTCCATGCAAGGATATGTGTTGGCAGAGTTTGCCCTTTACAAGTGGTGTATTTTCCCCACATTCAAGTATCCTCATATAGAAACACTTCTGTAGGTTATGGCAGGCATAAAGCCTGCATGAAGTGCTGTGCTCTTACTGCTCTGAAACTACAACAGACAAGGCCACTTTTAAAATCTTGTGAGCTCTTTGAACCAACGCATATCTATTTTTTTCATATGCACAAAGGATGACTTATATGACAAAGAGAACATTGAGGATTCTCTCATTCTAAGAGCCAAAGGCACATGAAATCCCAGCACAAATTCAAATGAGAAAAAAACTGTTGATTTAGTAGTCAAGGGCAGTTATGCTTTGCATGGATTGCCAAAAAAATCTAATCCTCCCTCCATAAAACAGTTCAACCAGAAATGAAGTGTCTTCAAGACAGATGGGTCAAAGTCAGTGTCCTCTACAGGGAAAAGAAGCTGCTCTAAACCACTTTTTGCTCCTAAAAAGTCTAAAACATATTTTAAAAATACAAAAATATAAAATTTCTGTGATGGATGTACAAGAGGTAAACACAACATCTCTGTTGTCTCAGCGTGCCATTACTTGGTATAATAATGAAAGACAAGGTAGAATGAAAAAACAAACTGCAGTTTGTTGGTTGGTTTTTTTTGTTTGTTTGTTTGTTTTTTGGTTGGTTGGTTTTGTTTTTAAATATTTCATGACTTCTGCTGTCATGGCTTTCCTTTTTAAAATGTAGTGGTTACTAACCTGTCCTATATTAGTCCCCCCTAAAGCACACTCTTTTTAACTACACATTGCAGCCCCTTTGGAAGCACAAGATATCTCCTAGTTCTCCAGAATGTAGCAGACTTTGCTCCCCTCCTTGCAATATCCTTGCATTATGTGATGTTTTCTTACATCAAATACTGTTAAAAGCAGTCCCTAAAACACTACAACGTATCTACTTAAACGACTCAATGGATGCCATATTCCTAATAAAAATCTTAGTTCTCAAGGCTCAACCTAAATTAACTCATTCATTTCATTTTGCTTTGGCCCTTGAAAGAACTGGGGAACAAATAGCACACCCTAATCTATTAATTGTTATGAAATGCTGTGCCAGAATAAATATTTTGAAAGCATGGAGTGTTCAAACATTTACTACACAAAGATGTGGTAGACACCATAAAGGCTCTTGCCACAAGAGGACTGTGGATGTGAGTCTTTCATTCCTCCCTAGATTTTCTGTGGAGGAGATTCAGAGAAATTCCCCAAACTAATTAAGCAGACATCCAACATTATTAAGCTTTTTCCTGCGAGGCACAGAACAGAACAGCCTGGTCTTAGCACTGCACAGCAGCTGGGAAACAGAGCAACGCTGCTTCAAACACTTCTCTGCCCAGGGGTGTCTGCAAGGTATTGGTGATCGGCTGCTAAGAGCGACTCACATTAAACAGGCCGGTTGGTCACATTTTAAAGAATTGGTCGTGTAAGATAAATATCCTGCAGGGGTATGGTTTTCACAGTGTGCTGAGGTGTACTCTATCAGGTTGGGCCTGGTCCATATTACAAAAATGCTTTGATAACTGAACAAACCCATATCCACACTGACAGCCTTAGGAAGGTGAAAGGCCAGAAAAAGCCAAAAGGGAATTGTTGTATGGCGTTTCCCATACTGCACGATAAAAGTGGCTGTGGAGACTTGCTTTGTTGCCTCCTAACCCACTCACAGGCCAATGGATAAATTTATGCCCTACAACTGATCCTACAACTGATGCATTGTATTCAATAAAGAAGTTAGGTGAAAAAAAAAAGAAAAAAAAAAAAAAAGAAATATAGAATAGGAAACATGACGTTCTGACCATAAGAAGTAAGACTTTTTTTTCTTTGTGTATAAATGCCTACCCAGAACTACCTTTAATTGTATGGAAAAAAAAAAAAAAAAAGACACTGAAAAATGCCAAGGGAAAAGGAGTGTGTAGTAGAAGGGAACAGTAGCATTCATTGGCAGCTGAGGGTCCAGTTTCATTATGTGTAAAATAATGTTGGTTTAAGTTTGGTTTAATAACCCATCCATTAAAAGTCCAAATTGTTAATCTAATGGAAAGACTTTCAGAAGCATCACGGCAACAACAGCAAAATCAGTTCAGGAGACCCTTAGCTAGTTTGAAGTTTCTGCAAATCCAGTACATTCTGCTCTCCACCTGCTGCAGCTTAGGCACCTCTGGAAATAAGAGTATCTTAACTTGGGAGCATTAACTCCAATGTTTTTTAGTAAATTTTGCTGCCAGGCCTTCACTGGGTCACAAGGAAGAGCACAAGAAACAGTTCTGGGCCCACAAACACATTTCTATTCTCTTAAGCTTGTCAAAGATGTCATGAATTTTGCGATGTACTCATTTGTCTTCTTAGGAAAAAGTCTAAGTGCAAATACGAGCTAACCAAAGGAGAAAAGCATACACAGATGAGATGTGTTTCATTTGGGGAAGGGAAAAAAGATATGGTACTCTCCACTATAAAGCATTACCCTCCTTGGAGCAGGCATTATTAACTACATTTCATAGCTGCAAGGCTGGCACATATAGCCACATTAATCGCAGGTTCCCTGTGCTTCTGTTTACATATGCTTGTGGTGATCTTTATGTTTTCTGCTGCATGTGAAATAGGTTTCTGAGTTGCTTTATTACTTTAATACACACAGAAGTGAATTATACATGACAACAAAAAAGAAAACAAAGACAAAGAAAAAAAAAGAAGGAAAAGATGTATTTACTAACAAAGCTATTTTGAGAGTAAATACACATGAACAAAAGCTTACTTCCTACATAGTTGTGAAACAAAACGTTTAAAAATATTGCTTTATTCTAGGGCATGTAGCTACTTCATCTGAGCGTCTGCCAGCAGAAAAGCTATGAGTTGCTGCAAGGAGGAGGGCAGGCAGAGGGCAAACTGCATCCAGCAGCTTCAGGTGCTCCAGCGCAGCGGCCGTACTTGGCTGTATTGGCCACCCATCAGATGCTTGCAGCAAGCTCTGAGCAGCTGATGCTCATAGGATTTGCAAATGAGGTTCCCAACAGCAATATACATACTGCCAAAGAGCTGTTTGTATTTAGCAGTCATCAAGCCACGTTTCACAAATGCTCTGCAAATAGATAAAGCCTATGTTTGTAGAGCGTGCCAGGAGAGCACTTGCTGCGGGAGGGACTGTGCAGTGCTGCCAGTGGTGCAGAGCTTCCCTCAGAAATCTGCCTGCAAGTTCATACAGCAACGTGAGAGCTATTTTAGATTAAGAACAGCAACCTATTGGCAGCTTATCTGCTCAGCTTTCCAGCTGGTCTCTTTCTTGCTCTCACTATCTTGCCCAAAGCAGTAGTGAAAATAAATGAAATTTTGCTGCTGTTGCTGCAGCTGCAGTTTCTTCCAAGAGAATCCTGTCTTCAGCAGCTGAGCAACAAATCCAAGTTAGCAATGTCTAGTAAGAAATGCTGTCAGCATCTCTGCACAGGCACAAGCTATGTAATAATAATAATAATAATAATTAATAATAATTTTAGGACATAGGGCACAGTGACGTTTACTTCACCAACTGAATAACATGTTTAGTGCTTTTTTATTGTAATATTAGCATGCAAGTATTTGAAAATCAGGCATGTTGAATAAATCTGAAGTTTTGGGCTGTCATATCTCACTTTAGTGTGTAAGTGGTGCCTAACAGACTTCTCTGTGATCAATGATGCTCTTTCAGTCAAGCAGTGCCTAAAAGGACTGCAAAAAAAATCCACAATCTTTTTTTTTTTTTTTTGGATATAGCTATTCTCAAATGCATTCGTTTTTGTCTATACGTTTTCTGTCAAATCTCCATTTTCAGGTTTTGAGGATTATTTCTTTCTTGCTGCAAAGTCTAATTCTTGTGCTTTAGATTGTAAAATTGTCCAGCGCACTCTGTCTTTGAGCATAAAGTCATTTTCCATTCTTTTCACTTCACCAATAAGCTTTTGTGTACAGTATCATATTTTCTACAGCCTTAGCACCATTTTCATAGCTGTTTTTTGCTCATTCTACAGTTTGATTGTTTGTTTGGTTTTTGTTTGTTTGTTGTTGTTTTTTTTTTGTTTGTTTGTTTTTTTTAATGTGAAAGGAAGGCATCTGACTGGTCAGTCTATTTCTAAAAGTATTTTTTTATACAAATCAGAAGGAAAGAAGAGGGAAAGACTCAGTGACCACCCATGATTTACTGAGTCTGAAGTGCTCCAGAAAACAAAAAACAAAACAAAACAAAACCAAAACAAAACAAACAAAAAAAAAACAACAATGCACATTAGACTGATGTGATTTGTTAAATTTGGAGTTAGTAAATTTCTCAAGTAAATTTTCCACAGCTGTCTGTTTTTGTACTTGATCTTCCTGCCTGATACAGGCCCGTCAAACCCAGTCCCAGCACACATGCTGCTCAGCTGCTGTATGTGCCCTTCAGTCTTCTTTAATTGAAGCACAGTTTGCACTCTTTAGAGGGATTCCACAAGGACAAAATTTGTGCAGGCAAAACGCCAGAGCAATCTTCACTGGAAAGCCAGATGTTTCATTTCATCGGTTGGCTGGCTGGCAAGGTTTTACCAAGGGAGAATGGGAGAGATCTGTGCCTTTTCCTTAAATCAGACCCAGAGTTAATTCCCCACTAAGTTAGCAGCCTTGGATTTTGAAGTGAATTGAGTTTTTTTTTACCATTCAGCTAGAATGAAGTTAAAAGCAAAACAAGCAAAGCCTATCAAAATAATTGTAACTCTAAGTAGGAAAAAAGAATTCCAGGAAGGCTTTGAACACCTTATAAATTGCTTCAGTGAAGACATTCTTAAAAGACAGATACCACAAACTGCTGTCATCTGAATTATACACACACACACACACACACACAAAAAGTATGATGGTTGTGCTTGTTAATTGTATTTGTTTTTCTTATGACTAATTTATTAAGGACAATTGAGAAAGCTAAAGCATTTGAACTGATTTTCCATTTGTTTGGCTATTAAAGTTCCTCTGTGAAATGTATGTTTATTTAAAGTATCTCTAGCTAACCATTTACAATGCATTTGTTAAATTAGTTAAGAGACTTTAATTGGGCATTGGGGATTTGTTGTGCTATTCCCAGATCTGTTTACTAAAAATACATGAGAACAGTGAGCAATTTATTTATAACCTTGTTATATTAGGCCATTACCAACATCAGATTTTTTCTTAACATGTTTTTAATTTGCATCGGCAAAATTCAAGCCATGTTTGCTTTTTTCTATTTTTAATAGAGCAGCATGCAAACTGTTTCTATTTAAATACAGTAGAAACACCTGTTATATTTGGAACAGTGTTAACAGAAGAGGATTCCAAAAAAAAATGCAACAATATTGAATCAGCAATAGAGAATACTCTTTTTCCCTTTTGTATCCCATTAAGATCAATAGTCTGAGCAGTTTGAGATTTGAACATATTTGAGATTACCAATGCACTCTACTATATTCTCATTATCAACAGATATTCACTTATTCTGATAAGATCCTAGGCATTTGATACTGATTAAAATACAGCATGCCAATAAAACTCCTAATACAGTGCTTTGTTTAGTGAGTGGCCCATGCTCACCAGCACACAGCCATCCTGCCAAACCTTAACATCCCAGCATCAGGCCTATAACTACGAACCTTTTCCACAAGTCAAGAAATTGGCATATTGGTAGAACCCTTAGCTTAAAAGCTTATTTTCATCCAAACAAATGGGAAGCAAAGATGGTATTTCCAGCATCTTGGCTGGAGTTCAAAATGGCAGGATTTCTCCAGAGTGCAGAAGCCTAGATGTGTGTTTTGCCTCAGCTGTTAGAAAGACAGGGATTATTTACAGAGTTTTAAAAGCAGATTTAAAGGGGTTTTTTTAATTATTTACAGAACTGTCTGTAAATATTCAGTCTTTTGTCTACAACACACAGCCTGTTCTGAAAAGAAACAGAAACTTGGTCTTACATTTTCATGGGAAAATGAAGAAAAATGTTTATGAATATTTTCTCTTAATATCTTACTCTGCCAACAGACAGCAATCTATGGTGAAGGGGTACAAACTTGGCTTAAGCAGAAATAACTTGGGAATTCTGTCTGAGCTAAAAGTCTCATTAATAGGAGTCATCTTAATGTCCCTGTAAAAAAAAAAAAAAAAAAAAAAAGCTATAACATATACAAGAATTTTGACCAATTTGCATAGATCACAAGGGGAAAACCTTCCCCTTGAACATCAATTTTAAGTTCAAAGCAGAGACTCTAAGGAAAGGAACCAGATTCAAAGTTTCATCCCTTCTTTAGCAGGGGTCAAAAGATAGTGATGGGGATTTAAATGTCACTTGGAGCTGATGAGGTCTGCACGCTTCTTCAGCCTGAGCATCCACATCAAAGGTCAAGTGCTTCCCAAACCAGAGTTTTAGTGCAAGAGCACCACTGTACGGGCAGATCTCTGTGCTCACCCAGAGCCCAGAGAAACTCATTGGACTCCTGCACCGAGGACAGTGGTTCATTTCCTGGAAACAGCAAGTAATTAAATGTTTAAACTTTCCAGAACTAATTTCTTCTGTCTTGTTAAATCCACTTGCTTGAACATAATTTTCACTCCTGCTGACACTGATCCGCTGTGATGTGATGAGTGAATAAGTCAACAGCTGTAATGTTAACAAGTAATTTATTTAAGCTGTTACAGAAGTCAGACTGCTTTTGTGTAGGGGAAATCAACACCATACTCTTATAGCCAAATATTTTTCCTGAACATAATGTTGTATGAAGCTTGAGTTGTTTTCCATAGCCCAAAGAACAGTGTTTGGGTATTATACAAAAAAAAATTGCTGACATTTTTCAAAGGACTGCACACCCCTGGTCCACAAGGAAAGTCTTGAACTGCAGAAATTATTAAATGTTACAAAATATTTCCAGACTGAGTATCACAGCCTCTAATTTAAGTTTTGTGTTTAATTTCTCTTTCTAGCTGCACCTAACATCGTAAGCTTCCATTCAGAACTGGACAGTTTTAGTGCTGCTCTAATCAAAGAGCTATCCTGGCTTGTTTGTTGAATGCTGCATCTTTCCCCTCACTCTGAGAGCCTACAGCTAATAGAAAGTTGCATGCAGACCCAAGCACCTCTTGAAAGACCACAGATGCTTTCTGCTCAATTAGGACCTGGTCTGATTTTCAAAATGTGTTCAAGAAAGTTTTACTGAGGTTAAAACCTTTATTTTTTAAGTTAGCTCCAAGCACATGGAAATAAAAGTGAAAAAAAGCTTAATGAGTCCTTTTGGGGTTTATGGCTGCAATCAAAAGCTTGGAAAGAACAAGTGGTAATAAACCAATTGATAGCACTGTACATCCTGGCACACAGTACATGCATAAGCAGCACAGAGGGGAGTATTTGCTTGACTTTGCAGGAAGCTTACAGCTAAATCTCATATTCAGGAACCTGAAATAACAATGAATGCATTTATATGATTGTTCTTAAGAGATTGTAGACATTCAAAAATCTACTTAAAGCAGCAATGAGAAAATATGAAGACATTTAATTAGTGAAAAATCATGGAGTTGATTTTTGTTGTTTACTTACGTGTTATTTCACATAGCTTAAAGCAAATGTAGTTTTAAAATCTGGGCAAGACAAACAGTGGGAAGAAATTTTGAAGAAGGAAAAAAAAAAAAAAAAAAAAAAGCAAAAATGACAAACATTTCACATAGCTTATCAGGAAGCATCAAGAGCAGCCTTCCTGGTGAATGGAGAGTTTAGCAGCTAGCAACTAATATTCTCACAATGCCATCTTGACAAATTTAGCACTCCAAATCTTGAGAGCCCAGATTTATACCCATCTGGCACTACCGAGAGACAAACACTCATATATCAGATGTGCTGCAGAGCTAACATTCCCATGCAGGGAGCAACACTCATCCTGTTCTGATCTCAGACTGTCTCCAAACATTGCGCAGCTCCTGATTTTGTTGTCCCAAGCTCTGTGCTGTGCTGTAGCAGAGGACACGTGGACCTGCTTGGAAATGGTGAAGAGCGCTGACAAAAGGCCCTCAGGCAATCTGGAGAGGAAAGCTCACACCAATGGTATCGGAAGATGCCTACTAAGGACATGAAAATATGTTTCCTTCTGTGACAGAGATGAAGAAAACTGACTCTTTTAACACTGATATTCCCAGAATGAATGTAGGGTTGAATTTGAGTCCCAGTGAGTTTCTTGCACAAGAAATGTATTTTTGCTGATGGGGAAAAATGTCTCTTTTGTAATGTAACCAGTGTTAATTACACTACCTTTCCCATGTGCATGATTTCATTTCTATACTGAACATGCCATCAGTGCACCATGCAGGCTGGAAAGCACTCCTTCTAAGCACACAACTAAAAACAATGGCAATAGATCAAAAAACAGATGGGAGCTGATCTGCTCGTTTTCTTCCTGTAGTTGGAAGGCAGACAGCAGGACAGTGATCTTCAGGCAACTTCTCCCTCACTGAAACAGACACATTTGATCAGTTTGGGGAAACTTCATAATGCACCACAATGTCCTCATCCTCTTACCCATGCAATGGGAATAATACCTTCAATGGAGATTTTGGAGCCTGTTCATTACAATGTACTTGGAGTCTTTTCTACCTGCAAATTTTCTAAAACAGTCTGTTTTCAGGCAAGAAGCTCAGAGCTTTCTCATTTTGTTCACAGGGGAGCTGCGCCATTAAAGGGACATTTTTATCATAACAAAAAAGCCCTGCAGTGAAAAATAATATATCATTTGCCTTGGAATTAATTTTCTTTTCTGTTTAAAAATGATACTTTTTTACATGGAAATAGAACTCAGGGTCATGCCAGATTTCCAGGAAGTTTTCCTGTTGAGGAAACAAAACTATGAACAACTCCCCAAGCAGGCTGCTCAAAGAGCCATGAAGAATGGTTTAACGAGGCCAGTTTACCTTCTGCAAAAGTTGGTCTTGACTTTTGATCCCTCAACTGCAGTGACGAGGAAGGAAAGTTTAAAAAATAATAATAATAAAGCAAGAAAAGAATGAGGCACACAGAGGATATACAAGACAGGTACTACTGTACAGGCTTCGGACTTAACAAGTACGTTCTGTACATACTGGCATATACAGCACAGCCAAGAATGGCTACCCACTGAGGTTAAGAAATAATTCAGACTTCTAGGGAAAGGATGAGTTTTGTGGGCTTTTTTCTACATGCATTCCTACATGTAGATAAGTAGTTCACTCATGCATAAGAATCTGAGTATTTAAATATTTTAATCCATACTTTGCCAAGCATGTGACAAGCCACATTTTCAATGGAACTCGGGATATAAGCTCCTTCTTATTTCAACACTAAGTAATTATCAATGACATATTTAATTTTCTTTCTTTACATACCTGACCTCACTATCTGCACCTCCCCAAACAAACAAACAAACATAAAATACAATGTATACGTATGTATATCTAGTTATCTATCAATCTCTATATATACATTCACACACAATCTGAAGTACCAAGATCTGATGAGCCCTCTGAGGTATAAAAATGATTAAAAATATAGAACACCAAATTCTCAGTCTAACAACACCTCTGAAGGAAACAGCAGGAACAAGGGAACAAGAAAATAAAACTAGACCAAATACTCAATGTAATAGCTCCCCAGTGAGGTATGGCAGTCTAGGAAAGTCTAGGAAATACAAATTACAGTATGAAAAGTGAAAATTCAATATGCAATTATGAATAATACAAAATTACATTAGTAAAGTGACGTCTTCTATTAACAGAATATTCTACAGTATATGAAATCACCTATTCCACGTAATACACCTACGATCTTTTATATTTCCCAAAAGTAACCATACTAAAATTTATCTTAACAGTAAGGCAGCTAAATATAGCAGCATAGACATAGCATAAAGCAGTGTTAGCAGAATGCCTAACCTTCACCTCCACTCCTTTTCTTCAGTTTCCTTCAGAGTGTGGATCTCTGCATGTGCGCTCAGCATGGCCCAGCATGTTTGAGTAGCACCTGTATACAGAAGAAGTAGCACAAGGAATCTGTTAAGGTAAGAAGATCCTTTTTTTGAAGCTGACACCAATAGTTTAATGGGAAATGAAATGTGCATGGGTGATAGACACTGTGACATAACATAAGCCATGTATGACTTCCATGAGTATGGTAGCTGTTTGGAGGGGGAAAAAAAGGTATTGTTCAGACCTATCTCCAGCCCAGCTATCTGGCTGGATAGTTGTTGGATCACAAGAAAAATGCACTTTTATGTGGTGCATTTTCATCAAAGATCTTCGCCGTTGATTTCTTAGAATAAACGTATAGAGAAAACGTAATTTTTGTTCTGTGAAGCAAAATACCACTAGACATTTCGTCCAGAAACAGGGCAACCTCTCTTCCTCCACACCAAACATTTAAGGAACACAAAATTTATCCCTCACTTGCACACTACCAAAAGGGCCACCAACAACAGGCACTTTCCTAATATATCCTACAATTTAGTCTCTGTTTCTCCTTTTGCCTCCAGAGAACCACAGTAGGATCAGCTATACAAATGTAGCCATTAAACAAAAAATCTTCACGTAAATATGGTTCCGCCTTTAATGTATGTGGAGTTACACTTTCCAGAGATATAGAGTTGAGTGTTTATTTTTAATTCAATATGCAGTCCTCCAAAATCCTCCAACACCATGTTGAAAGGAAAAAAAAAAGAATCATGCATTTTTTTCAGATACATCAGGAAGTTAAAATAAAAAGCGCAGCATTTATTTTTTGTTTCCAAGGTGAAATCCAAAGAACATTGCAGTAACATTACCTTAAATCAACACCACCACTACACAAAATGGGTTGTCCCTGGCCTTTAAGGATTTCAGAGAAGTCAAGCTTCTCCGTGTCCTGTGTAGAGAAGTTCCAACCAGCACAATACTGGCAGTCTTTGTCTATGCTATTTGCTCTCATTTATATTTCTGTATTGGATTCAGCACAGTGGGGAATGCTCCTGAGCAATTTATTTTCTCCAATCATGCTGTTCTGCTTCTCTCACCCTTGGGGACCAAACGGATATCTTTGACAGGTAGACAGCTCCCCGCATAGGAAAAAAATCCCTAATGTCAGAGAAAAATCAGTCATTGGCCAACCACACTAAGTGCAATGAAGGAAGAGAAATAGCAAAGGAAAGACATTTGAGATATTGGCATGCATTCTGAGACATGCATACATGAGACAACTGGCTGCCTACCAACCTACCTGAGGGCACAATGGGTACTGGGAGGTTGCCATGTTGTTTTCTGCATCCTACCCCAAAAGCTCTCAGCTGAAAGGTGGGATTTCCTGCTGAGGTGTCAAAGCTGTACACAGAGCTTTAATTACCATCAGTCGCAGTAATTTATTTCAGTAAAATAAAAATGTCACTGATGAAGACTGCTATTGCTGATGCTAAAGATTGTTTGGAGCACTGACACGTGGTAACACACGTTTTAATGAGGTCCTTTGTTTGTTTCTCAAAGAAATGTTCCTTAAAATGATACATCATTAGGAAGGTACCAAACACCATAAAAAAGAATCTTCTCTGACATAAAAATATTCACCTTTGTAAAGAAGGCAGGACAGGTCTGAGACATTTAAGTTCAAGCATTTACTTCAGCCAAATGATTAATTTCAAACAGCAGTGCACAAGACAGCGACAGCATCACCCAGCTCTTTGCAGATAATGCTGTGCTTCAGCACTAAATTCCACATGCACATGAAAAATAGAAAAATATAGGACTGGGAATAAAATTATGGATTCTCACTCTTCCATAAATGATATAAAGAATCTTTATATATATATATATATATTTATATATATATATAAAAGGGAGGGGGGGGGGAGAATATATTAGAGTATCTAGTTCAGTACAGGTTTACATAGCAAATAGGTAAATTTTTCTACAATAAGGATTTACCACGAGGAATTGAAGAGTAAAAGTGGAAGCCTTAAACTTGCAGGCATGCCAGCAATTTCAAGTTTTGCATTTGAGAAACAACACTGTCTTCATTATTTTCTACTTCAGTACTTCTGAGCAGGATGAATTTTGGTTAGTGTTGAGTCTGAGTTACCACTGATAACTGTCAACAAATATAACTCTGCCCCATATTTCATTCTTTATGAAAAATAAATGAGCATGGGGTGAGGAAATTGCCTATCTTTCTGAGACAAGAATCTGTTAGCCAGTGCATTTGCATTTTGAAACTACTTTTGAAGACTCAGTAATGGACTTTCCACATTGAACTTGAGACACACAAGACATAGTGTGAGACCTGGCCGTATTTGCCTTTGTTGCTTCATGGCATGTGAACCTCACCTTCAGATAAAAGACAGGTATGTTCAGGAGACATAGTATAAAAAAAGTAACTAAATGGTTATAAGAAATTGGCTTTAACTCTGCTAAATATGACAGTAACCTAGAAGGACAAGGGGAAGGATATATTTTCCTGTGGTGAAGAAAAGTTAAAAGGCTTTTTGACTATTTGTAGTATTCTCCCATAAGTTTAGTACTTTTCATACAGAGCTGGTTTTGTAATAGATTAAAAATAAAATCTCTATGATATGTTCTTCAATTTACATTATGTTGCTGTAATTGTGCAGTCCCAGAACAACTGTAGGTGTGAGTAGAGATCTCTCTTCCCAGTCCTTTGGTCTCAGAGAACAGTATGTTGTCCATTAGGGAACATTGACATCTGCAAATGGACATCCATGTTCAAAAACAATAATGTAAACCATCCTTATTCCTGACAGCACCTGCTAGATTTTATATTTACTCTATGTTCCAGTGCAACCATCAGGATTTAGGCACACTCTTCAGCTCTGCATGTCATTCAGCTTGAGTGAGCATAAAAACTAAGAACCTAACTATGCAGATATCAGGCCACACAATAGTAAATTGCCTTGTAAGTTTTATTGGCATTTATGCTTGTAGTTCTTTCTTTTATAGCCTCACACTAGATTTTCTCTCTTACATATATAATATAAAGTGGTGATTTTTTTTTATTTTTTTTTTTTACTGAGCTTACCTAATTGCTCTTCTTTGGTTAAGGAGAAAAACTTCAACTTGTGAATAAAAGCCATTCCTTTTCAAGTACTTCTTCCTTTCAAAACGTCCAGGGTATTCAATAAATTAATTAAATTTTAATTAATAATTTTCTTTGTGCTATGACAATGTCTACTGTATTGCTAGAACAAGCAACTTAGTACAGTGTAACACTGCTACTCATTCTTTACAGGTGACAGTAAACCACTCTGGCTCTAGGAAAGAGAAGTTGTGCTGGAGTAGAACTGCAGCATGTACTTTGAACCAGCACAAAGCAAATAAAGGCTTGGATGTTTTAATCTGTATTTCTGCTACTAGATGTTTTGCAATGCCAGACAAAATGTACATGTAGGAGAATCTCTTCATTCTATTCAAGGTAAAATCCTGGCCCCATCAAATCAGCATTTTGAACAGATTTAATTGGGGTCAGGATTTCACCAGTGTCATTTGCCAACCTTCCTTCTTAACTCCTCATGTTTACAGTCTTTTTAAATCAGAGTGCCAGAAGAAATGTCACTTGTAACCAAGTCTTAGCCTCACATTCACAAAGACTTAAAATAAATATATACATAATACTCATTCCCTTCCCTAACCCTACCATGTACCATCACAAAAGGTGTCTCTGTCTTTCCCTTAGTGTCTCCTGGAAGTGGTTTCCGTATTTGCAATGAATAACCAATGTCATAAACTGTACCAACACTGAGGCAAAGCTTTCATTCAGCTTAGAGGTCATTTCTACTTTACTTATGATCTGTGGACATCTTCAGAGTAGAGAGATACCACTTTTTCAGTTTTCTTTTAGGTAAAGCCACATTGCCAGCCATATTCTCTTAAACACTTGAGTTGCTTAATCTTATTTGATTTAAAATTAAGCTCTTTGAAAGTGTTTTTTTGTTTGTTTGTTTGTTTGTTTTTTAATTTCCATTCATCAGGAACAGAAGATAACATAATTGTCCATCTACAGCATTTAAGAAAATAATTACTTCCATGGAGGCAGGGTTCCTGTCTCAGTCGCTATATCATTATATTATTAACACATTAAAGAAAAGCAAACTTGTGCATGACATTTAAGTTTTGTGGTTGTACAGCAAGAAAACCAGAATGAAGTCCAAAAACTATGGTCCTTTACCAGCTATGATACAAAGTTACAATGATAAAAACTGTGTGAAAAATGTGTGAAATGATTTGAATGTAGCAAAAGACTAGTACAAGTTTTCAAACTAGGGATAATTGAATACACTTTATTAGAATGTCACCTTAAAGGGACTTGACCAAGTGAATTGGCATATTTCTAGCTTCATAAAGTGAAATAATTCCTTGAATCACTGGAAAAAAAAAAATGATTTTTGTGTCTTTTATTATAGCAATGTAGTAAAAGCGAAAAGATGAAAAAGGCCTATTAGTTCATCCAGCACATAGCGCCATATGCACAATTGCTTTGTCCAAGAAATTTTTAATCAGTTCATGGAATAGCATTTCAGATGTTTCTCGCTGGGAACTATTTTTCAGTCTGTTAAGTTTTACAGTAAGGAATTTTTCTTTTCCCAAATCTACCCTTTCATTTTATGCAATAATTCTGCCATTTTTTTCAAAATGAAATCCTGGACTATTCAAGCTAAGGACAGTTTTGTTACTGACTTCAAAGTATCTGTGGTTTTTCCCATAAGGCTTTTCTATTTTTTTGTTATGTACAGCTATTGTGCAATTCTGTTAAAAAGCATCACAGAGATGCCCAGGTTTGGGACCGTTTAACCAACTAAATAATATTTTTCCTATTGTTTGCAAAAGCTCCTTCCCACTCTATTGTCCTCAGGGCCATGCAGTCAGAATGTGCATATTCCCTCCCATTTTCAGCCCACTCTCCCCATTACATGCTGATATATAAGAAGTCACTCTCTTTCACTGACATCAGGACTCATCTCTCCCATCTTTACAAAACACATTACACTTCTCAGAGACACAGGAACACATAAAAGGAAACAGAAAGGTAGAGCATCATTCTCCATTACTGCCATTTCAACAGGAAGTAAATGCATCGGCTGCTGTGCCACAAAATACAGGCTTCTTACACCTGAGAAGGAAGGTAAATCCATTTAGTGGTACCAAGGTCAGGCACACATATCCTCTAATGGTCTCCATACCCTGAACTATCACATCCATAACAAAGACTGTTTGTGGGAGAGCAAAGCATCTGACAAACACTCTCCTATCTTTCCACCACAATGAAGACAGACACTTGTAGCAAAGGACAGGATGAGTAAAGTAGGCTCCCTGATACCTTGAAAGCTGGGTAAATACATCAGCTGGAAATGTGATAATTTTGAATGGGGCTTTGAGGTCCTTGGCTGAAAAGTTTGACAGAAGTGCAAAGCACCATTACAGTATATATTATTTTTATATGGATGCAATTCAAAACAATAGCACAAGAACAGTCACATCAAATTACCTAAGGAGAATGTATAGGAACAGGAGATCCAATTCCTAAAATAATGTTATGCTTTATGGCATACACTGCACCCCCAAACAGTTCCTTGTGATTCCGTGAAATATTGTCAAGTCTTCTGTCCCACTCCTTTACCACTAGGTCAAGAAAAGAAAAATAAGAGTGAAATGTTGAAGATTCTAATGATTTAAACCTCTGTTCTATGATCAGAGCTAGAATATCCTTTTCTGTCCTGTCATCGTCAACATTTCCTATCTTTACAGTACCTTTTCTCACTGCTAGTTTCCATTCTTATGTCCTTGTGGAAGCAATTTTGAGAGAGAGAGAAAGAGAAGAAACAGCAAGCTGGGAAGGCAGAATCAATCAATCAAATCTGTTTGGAGCCTCCTACAATGTAAAAACAAATATGATTTGATTTCAACTTCTCATGGCAGAAAACGGAGGCATGTTTATCTGGCTTTCCTTCTCTGATGCCTTGCTTGAACGTTGCTTTGGTGTATTCATTCATGGGTTGTATGATAATTTTCATTATTCACTTCAAATGTGCACTGATGTGTCATTAATTAGTATTAATCACAAAATCACGATGTAAGTGCAAAGACTATGGGGACCTATATATGCTTCATTAAGCTAATATAGCTAAAGAAATTGACTGGACTTCCAAATGCGTTAGCTACTGAATCCAGTAAGGATAAGTGATTAAAACTCACCCAACTTACTGTCTTACCATACTGTAGAGAGAGAGTACAATGAATTGTGGAAAATCTTTCACATTCCTAACAAAAAGTTGTGAAGTGTTTCTGTTGTTCTTACTACCATTAGACAGTTCATGACCTTGATTCCAAGATGACCCATGATGAGCCAGGCACTACAGTAAGTGAACACAGGAAGCAACAAATGCCACAATGGCATAGAAAGTGGATAAAGCAAAAGAAAGTATTGCTTGTTACTTAAACAAATGCTGTCCACCAGAAAAAATGAGAGTTAATCAAAGGAGGCATATCTGTCTGTGAGTGCAGTAGCATGATAAATGTCCTATATTTTTTCTAAATACTTGTCTAAAGAGGTGCGTAGCTGAAAATTAAATAGCAATGAAGAGCATAATGAAAAAGGTGCTGGAATAAAATGGAGTGACCATTTTATCAAAGCAATAAATAATCCTAACAATAAAGCAGTGTTAGTAATAATGTGCCTCTCTGAGCTTTTGCAAACTTTAAGCTGAATCTTCCTCTAGCAGTTTATATTTCTAGTTAGAGTAAAAGCCTATATAGAGGGGGAACCATAGCTGTTCCTCCCACAAACGCATCCTAAATGTGTAAAACTCAAAGGCTGCTGCAGCTGTATTGCAGAAGCACAGAAGCCATACCTTAAGGTGTACAGCCTTGGTATCTTTCATTTAACTGCAAGATGGTTTAGTGATATTTTTGAACAAGGATTAAGAGGTCTTGTTGGCTATTGTATGTGAGATAGAAAATGCCTGGTGCCATGAAGGCCTAGAATTCTTTGATTTCTGTAGCCAAAGTAGATAGTTAAATGTGAACAGCAATATATGGCTTGCTTTGCATAAGTACCTGTATATTTGAGTTTGCAAAGGAGAACAGCCCATAGTCAAAAAATTAATTTTCATATGTGTTTTCCTGTATAATTTTTGCTTAGAAATTTTGCTTCATTGATGACTCCATCATATAGATACGGCAATACAGGGTTCTATTCTGGAATGGAGCCTCTTAAAATATAAGTCTCAGCTGTTGTATTTAGCCATGATCATAAACTAATCAAGCTTAATACCTTAGCTTTATTACAAAACTTTATTAGAAAGCTGTTCTCATATCTGAAGATTATAAACCTTCTTTTTTTTTGTAATCCTAAATGCATTCATGGCCATTAAACTCCTATATAAAGATGGTCTTTGGCTAATACAACAGTTGATTCTTTGGTGTTTATTTTCTGATGTAGTTATAAAAAGAAACACTTCTCCATTCAGTTTTCACTTGACTGTATTTAAAATACATATTTTACTTGTCCCTATCCTTATCATGAGAAAGTAGAAAAAGGATTGCAGAAAAAGAAAATTTTGGTGGTTTTGGCTTTTTCTGTCAATCAAAACAGTTCAGGTGTCACTGCAATGTAAAGCTGAAATTCCTCTTTGGTTCAGATTAGGTCACCTACTCCTGAGTGGATCCTGTTCCCCTATAGTGTTAACCTTTTCAGATTTAGGGGACAGACTGTACAGTCGATATGATGACTTGATGAGTTTGGAGTGCAGAGGCATGTGAGAGGCAAAACCAAGATGGAAGAAACTGGACATATTGCTGAAGAAGTCACATTGGTGTCTTGACTGGGTGTCCTACAAACCTATGAATTTTATAACTCAAACTAGCATCTCAAATTAGCATCACAGCCAACCACTTTACATAACTACCACTAGGTTGTTTTTTTTTTTTGAACAACTAGCAGCACTAAAATTATACCGTGGTGGCACTTCTAAAGGAACTGGCTGGATGAAAAGCACCTGAAAAGCATGCTGCTGATGGTCTCAGAAGAACCACAGGCCAAGCGATACTATGAAGGCAGAATTCTTCCAGGCATTGACAAGATACATTGGCTGGGAAAATCAAGCTATGTTCCACAACAGCAGATGGAAAGGAAATTACTCTTGCATGGGCTTGAGAAACTTTCTCTAGCTTGCTCTATCTTTTGCCAATGTCTAGCAAGTTCAGCTGGATGACAGTTGCAGGCTGACTGCCCAGGTCCTGTTTAGCAAAGCAACAGAGGCCTTTTTGTGAGTTAATCAGTGCTGGAATCTCTATCAGTGAAAACTGGGTTTCAGACTGCAGAACATTAAAAAGAACACACTCCTGCTGTGTTAATCAGAGACTTTCATTTTTGAATTAACAAGCATTGTCTAAGTACTTTCTCCCAGTGACATTGACTTTTCCAGTATAAAAGATTCAGTATACTGTAACAGAAGGACGAGGGGGAATGGGCTAAAGTTGCACCAGGGGAGTTTTAGGTTGGATATTAGGAAGAACTTTACTGAGAGGGTTGTGAGGCATTGGAACAGGCTGCCCAGGGAAGTGGTGGAGTCACCATCCCTGGAGGTCGTTAAAAGACGTTTAGATGTAGAGCTTAGGGATATGGTTTAGTGGAGGACTTGTTAGTGTTAGGTCAGAGGTTGGACTAGGTGATCTTGAGGTCTCTTCCAACCTAGGTGATTCTGGGTTTCTGGGTTTCTGAGAAGTTAGATATCTATAAAATAATCTATGCAAGACCTGTGTGATAATAGCCATACAATTAGCAGACTCTAAAACCAGTCTCCCAGAAAGATGCAGCAACACAGATACTTCAAGAGAGAACATCAAAGGCAGTCAGGTTAGATGACAATGAACTACAAGCCAATAATGGAAAACAAACAGTAAGCTACAGAATGGCGCTTTGAAATACAGAATTACCAATACCATTGAAAGTTCTGAATTCTATAAATTTGAGAGGCTGATCAAATGATGGCACCTAATAAAATATCTGGAATATAAAAATCTTCTTCAGACTTAATTTGGTTTCTCCAGATGTGCTGATACCGTTAAGGATGCACTTGGGAAACAAAGGTGTGAACAGAAATGACATGTTTGCGTATATAAGCCAAAGACATTTTTAAAGTCACACTGTTACCTTTTCAGGTTTGGGATTTTTTATTATTTTTTTTCTCTTCTTATTTCTGGGAATGAAGATTCTACCGGGGGTAATTTACCACAGACTTAGCTAGACTCAGGAACCTTCTGGCATATACTAAGTCTCATCGTATGTTCTATTGGTGAACAAAGAAGGCTGTAAATGGTATTTTGGTTTGGCTAATGCTATCAGCTTTAACTTGCAGTTTTTGATTCTGATCTAATGATGCTTTGGAAGATACAGATTGACCTTTGTGGGGCTTCTACTATTCCAGAGAAAACTGCTTGGTATGTGTATTAATCCACTCAAGAGGAACCACATGGAGTTTAAATACCAAATGAACGTGTGAAACACCAGGTTTTAAAGTGGAGTTTGCACAGCTGCCATGCTAGGTTAGCAAGGAGCAACTGCAGCCACAGCTCTGAATAATAGAAAAACAGAACTTTGGATGGAAACTGCCTTTCTGCTTTTTGGCAGAATCCATCAGTAATGCACTTTGCCTTAGTTTTGGCTCTCCCTCCTGTTCATCTCTCTGTTTCTCCTATTCCCTCTTTCCTTTTCTGCTCTATAGATTTTATTTTAGTTATATGTTATAAATATATAACATATAAAAAGTTATAAATATATGAGATATATATATGTAAATATATAAATACATATAAAGAGTTATAAAATAAATATATAAAATAGTTATAAATATATTTATTATAAAAATAGTTATAAATATATGAGATGAACACAATGTAAATCCACATCAGGCAGGCTGTGATTTTTTTTCCACTGGTGAGAAGAAAAAAAAAAAAAACCACAAACACACACATTGGACTTGGAGGTAAATAAATGTTTCAAGATAAATACCTGTTTCTGTATGAAGCAGGTGTATACTTTAGGATTTATGTGCCAGTTTGATTCATTTCAAACCTGTTGACTCAGTAGAGACTAAATCCCTCATCCTTTGATTTGAATTCACACATTTGTCTCATAATTACTCGTTCAAAAAAGCTGATTCTAAACAAAAAAAAAAAAAAAACAAAAAAAAAATTAACTGTACTTCTAAGAGATTGTTTCAAAACAAAGAAGAACGAAAAAAAGTCTTCAGATTTCAGACATATTTTTATGTGTTCATGATTTCCTTAAAGGATTATTTTCCTTCCCATGCCTGTTTATTTGGCAATGTTGAGCAAACCCAGTGTGTCAGTCAATTCCACTTCTTGTCATATTCTAATAAGTGGAACCAGTTGTGCCTTTGCAGGAAAATAAGACTATATAATATGTTTTTGTTGTTGTTTGTTGTTGTTCTTGTTGTTGTTATATTATTTTGTTGTTGTTCTTGTTGTTGTGTGTGTTTTTTTTTTACATCAGAGACCTATGTAAATAAGATGTGAAGCAAAAAATTATTTTAGATTATAAGAAATGAGTGTGTCTTGGCTTTCTTGCAATTATTTAAAACACATGAAGCTGAGATCTATCAAAGTAAGAAATTTCAGCTTCAGCAGAAAATATTGAAAAGATCAAATGTTTTAGTGTCCTTGAACACTTAGAATTGTACCAAATGCAATGAACATCTGAGTTTATTTCTTGTCACTTATGGTGGTATCTGACTTTTTGCTATAAGTCATTATGACAGAAATTTACAGAAACATTTTAATCACACAGAACGTCTCATTAGATTCAAGATAGCTATTCATGTGATTAAATTGTCCTACACTGAGTCCTTAGGTGAAAAAATAAGATAATATATTACTTTAAGAAAGGTTAAAAAAAAAAAAAAAAACTCTTAAAACCTGAAATTCCAAAAATAAAGTGGCGCTCCACAAAAAATATAGTTAAAAATCTACATTGCTTCAACATGTCTTGGTATAGAAGCTTACTCCAAAACTAATGGAAGTAACTTAGAATTTTTTGCATTGACTTCAATGTGGCTTTGAATCAGGCCCATATTGCTGAAATATGTACACAAGTTCTCCACCTATGAATTGTTTCATTTAATTACAACTATATTTACTCCTTTAACTCGGATAGTTTCTCCCAGCTTATACCAGCAGATGTCAAGAGTCAATACAATGAAAAATCAACTATAGTTTAAAACCCAGACATTATGAAGGCCATCATAGACTTAAGGAGCAGCAGAATCTATAGCTCCCACACTACATTCTGTTATGTACAGACTGATTTTGATCTTTTCTAATGAAATTACATTTATCACTATCGTGTCATCCTTTCTTGCTATCCTCTGCTACGGTCCTGTCATCTGTACAGCTAATGCCATTGAACTTGAATTACTCTTCGGTCTTACTAGCAACTAAGTGAGATGAATGAAATCAATATTCTTTTCCTTACAGGTGAAATGAGTTTAGTAATGCGTAAAAGTGGTAGACCTTCCTTTCTTTGTCCAACTCTGCACTACAATACATCAATGTATTTTGCTTGGCACTTGAATTAACATATCTTAATTTTCAGGCACCAACACCCTCTAGCATAATGAACAAGACTTCTTTGAAGATATTTTTTTTAAGATCATCTTTAGTTATTTGGGATTCAAGTTTATGCAAAATATTTTCATAGAATATTGTTTGTACTGAAGGAAAACACTTTTTTTTTTTTTTTTTTTTCCTGGCTGAAAATATGCCAGCTGGAGCAAACTAATGAGCCCCAATAAGAGAACATTTGTACAGCTGGAGTCTGAATGCTATCAAGCTGCTTGTTTTTGATTGACACCATAACAGTCATGGTAATGGAAAGTAATCAATAATACTCCCTGTGTGACAACGTAAATAGTATCATCCAAGAGTGATTGGTGAACAAAACATTCAGAGTTTCAGCTCAATTTGGGTAAGCATCCAAGTCCTCGGATCTTTGTTCTAATTGCCTAACCCATTGGGGTCTCCAAATATCAATCAAAAATAGGTTAATCAGTGGCTTGCTTTGAGTATTCATTATTGTTCTCGTACTTGGTATCAGCCCAAGAAAGGAAGTGTGATGGTGAACAAGAACAGATTTTAGAATCAGAAGCTGTTAAGCTTTTATAAGATTTTGTTTGGAAAAGTAGTTTAACTCCTGTTGTTTACTTTGATCATTCTTCTACATAAACTTCAATTTGTTGTGTACTTAATACATAGGAAAGTTTATGTTGTTATTTGTGTTGATATACATGTATACAGCCATCTACAAAGGAAAACTTATTCAAAAAATTTTCAAGATACTTCTCCTTGATTTTAATCCAGCTCCAGTGGAGACAAACTTCCATAGAGATAAGTAAAATTAAATCCTGTCTGAACACAGAGGATAAGGGCATACACGGAGTGAGAGGCTTCAAAAAGAAAAAAAAAAAAAAAAAAAAAAAAAGAATAAATATGTGCACTTGCAATAATAAGAGCTGTAGAGCTGTGCCCAGAGCTAAAGCAATATAGCTCAATAGTTTGGAGTAGTTGAGGTGGTTATTTTTTTATTGTGCTTTTGGAGTATTTAATGCCTCACTAGACCTAAAAAACCCTAGGGTCCCATGCTTATTTCAATTCAATTAAGATATACAGGCTGTGCAAAATATACATCGATAGGGAGCCACATTTTCAGAAATAACTGCTTATCCATGCACTTTTTAGCTCATTATAACAGACTCATGGAATCCAACTTTAAATAAAGGCTGTTGGTGGACTAAATTACAACACAGTATCAAGAGACTTCATGAACTAGATATACTTTATTTTATTAAGCTTTCATTATATATTGTATGAGTTAGCAAAGCATTCAATCTCTGCTAACCAGAGTCCCTATACTTTAAATCCTGAAGGTAAACGTTTTCTGCCAAGGGCACCCTGTTAATGAACTGTAGGTTTCGGGCTTCTCTTTGATAAAACAGACTTGACAGAAATGTCTCCAAGACATTCTGTAATTCCTTCAAAAAAGCTACCAAGAGCATTAGCATGAGGTATACTCCTATCCTATCATGAGATAGCATGAACTTCATTTTTATGCTCTATGACATCGTACATGTCCATGACAACATCTTTCCACAGAAATAAACCATTGTCTAAGTCTTTCAAGCTGATAAAGATAAAAACATTAAAATTAAAAAAAATATATCCAAATAAGATCCAAATAAGTCCAAATAAATAAGTAATTCCTCTGGCAAAATTAACAGACTCTGATTTGACATAAAGACAGGCTCTGCCCCTACATCCTCCCACAATGGCAGCACTGCTGTCCCACCTTCCCTTTCTTGCTGTGGGACCGTCAGGCAGCATGTAGTGGCTGGTTCAAGTTACAGACATGCTGGTGTGTTCTAAAGGGGAAAAAAAATGCTCCAATTTTCATGATACCTGTAGATACTTGGTCCTTTTTTAAGGTTTCTGCCTTAGATGCTTGAAATTGGGCAAGATTTGAGCAGTGAAGGCAGTCAGGGAATCATAGTATGTTTCCTCAGGCAACCATACATAGTTTTTAATGTTTCCAGTGCTTTGCTCCAGTTGTTTCTTTAGTGAAGAGGCCTCAACAGCAATTAAAATCATGGAACCCCATTGTCCCTCTGCCAAAATGGAGTAAAAACCTTCTAAGATGCAGAAAAATGCTCTGTCAGCATTAATACTCTGACAGACTAGATGAAGAGTCACAATCCAGGAAAACACCTGGGATTGTTACGCTAATTTCCTCCTTCTGGGCCCACTTCATTTACATAAGGAAGATGATGTACCTGGTATGAAGGTTTCTGAGAGTAGGCGGCTGTGGGGTTTTGGCTGTCCTAGTGCAGCTGAAGCTCTTTGGATGTGAATAAGGTGCTAGAGGGGTCTGGGCAGTGGGGCTAGGCAGGCATTTCATGAAGAGTGGCTCTTGCAGAGTGTGAGGTGCATTGGTGGGGCTGGGAGCTGCTCAGGTGGAGGTGAGGCAGGAGGAGCAGCACCTAGGTTGGAGCAGCAACTGAGGATGTCTTCGTGCTGGTGGAAATGTTGCCTGTTAGGTTTGCTTTATCTGGTCAGCATTGCCTCTGTGTGGTTATGTGTGCTTTGGCGAAGTACAGTGTTAGGAATGTGAAGCCTGTTCCCTCTCAGGGCAGGGGTGCAAAATGGCACCATTACACGGTGTTAGGTCTGCTCGGTGTGAGGGGCAGGCTGGGCCCCCATGAGGGGAAACCTGTGTCTTCTGGGTTGGGGGCTGCACAGGGGCTCAGAGGGAACTTTAAAAAATCCTCCTTGAAGAAAAATAAGATGCCAAAACGACAGGCTGAGGGAAAGCTGCAGTTTCAGGGGGAGATGCTGGGCTGGCCTGCATCTCATTCCTAGTTGCTTTGGAGTAACTGAATCTCAACTTACAGAAACCCCACTGAGGAAGAGGAGAAAGATCATGTCTCCACAGAGGATCTGATGCAGCCTGGTGAGTTTGTTGCCTATTTTGGGGGGGTTGGGTTGATTTGCTTTCTCATAGAAATCAAATCTGCCAGAAACATGAAATGAACAGGGCTTGAGTGAACATGAAGTTTCTTCTGGTACCTCCAAGAGTCAGTTTACTTGTTGCAAGCACACCCATAGTGGTGATAAAAAAAGTGTAATCTTGCAAAAAAAAAGTGTAAAAGTGTAGTCTTGCAAAGAGAGGGGAGAGCACGGGAAGAAAATGTTGGTACAACTTCTAAAGGCCTGATGAAGGGAGTATCTAGGCTAGGATCAGCAGTACTGATCATAAACAGTTGGTTCTTATACTTTGTGTGGGGGATCATAATGCAACGTTACAGCGGAGGTGGTACTTGGCCCACCTTCCTTGAGCTCTCATGGTCTAGCCTATCTCTCTTTTTTGCTGAATTTTTTTGTTACAGTAGCAGCCTTTGTTTGTACCCATTAAAGCTCTTACAGTGACAGACTTTAAGGCATCTGCATTATAAAAAATGAGGGGATCCACTTCTTATTGTAGGTTTTCTATCTACATTAAATTCTCATGGTATTTGATTCTATTCTGAAATATATATTTAAAGTTTTATAACTTCTTTGTATTTTAAATTAACTTTTTATATTTTAAAGTAATTTAAATATTTAAAAATAAAAGTAAAATAAAATATATTTATGTGTTTTTAATATTTTGTATATTAAAATAAAAATATTACTAATAGAAATTAATAAATAAAATAATAAAGACATAGTAATATGTGTAACCATTTTAAAATAAGTATTTTAATTACAAATAGAAATAAATATATTTATTTTTAAATATATAAATATAAATATTTATTTATCTTTGCTTTATCTACAGGATAAAATAATTAAGAGACTTGCTGTTTTTTCTCTTCTGCTTTCTTGATTTTTTTAAACCTTTTATAACACGAGTTTGGAGCAACATGTAGGTAGTTAGAGTCAATTCTAGCATTAGAATGATATCTGCTAACATCAGAAAAACAGCAATCAGAGATTCAGTGTTATGTATTTGTTTAACACTTATTTTTTATGTATAACTGTAACAAATCTGTCTTAAAATTTGGCTGTATACCAAGTATGAGGGCCCTTGCCATGAACTTCTGGAATAGTGAGATGCAGGATAAGGCCTTGTAATAACTCCCATAATCACTGCAGGTAGGTGTTCATGCTGTTGCTGTTCTATTGTGTTCTTAGATCAGCTCAAAACAAGTGCAGAGATAACATGTTTGGATTTCTGTCTTGGGTACTTGCATTGCATCTCCCAAATTGTCTTTATTTGCTGAAAATCACTTGCTGCTTGAATGTAATTAAAGTTGAGTTAGAAAGTTGGCAATATATATTGGATTTATATGGGAAAGATTAGGGCAGATGAGATTGAATTCATTCATCAGCAATAGCAGAATTGAAATACCCAGTTTAAAACCTTACAGATTCTTTTTCTTTGGTCCTTGATTTGTAAAGAAAAGGAACATGCCCATTTCTTTCTTTTCAAGGTCACCTTTAAATGTGATGTATGCTTTGTGGTACTCCAGTAACTTCTGAAGAGATATGGGGCAAAGAGGACTACTGAGACAGTTGAAAGCTTGCTGATAGTGGTACAAAATTAGAGACAGGCACCTTCTATCTCAGGCAATCCTGGAGCAAAAGAAATGAGTGTTGTTTATCTGGAATAGTAAAAGTGTCTTAAAGTGTGGTACCAGGTGATGTATAACTTTTTCATTATCCTGTCACACTAGAAAATTGTGCTTTGCAGCACCTCAAAGTTAAAACAAATTCATGGCAGCGTACCTGTCCTTTTAGGATCTCTTTCACATTTTTCGTATCCAGATTTTAGACTTAGAATTAATAATATCCTATCTCAGTCTTGATATGAGATGAAATAAAAACGGACTCAGATCAAAGGAAGCCACTGCTTTTCTTTTTTTTTTTTTTTTTGGTTGCAAATCTAAAATGATCAGATTAAAAAGCTATTTATTCTCTTATTCTCCGTTAATTTCAGCATCAATTTTGAGGAGAGGATATTCTCAATTCCCAAAAAGGTGCATTAAATAGTTTTTCTGTGGCCTTATGAATATGATGGAAATTGTTTTGGTGATTTTTGAAGCTCTGGAAGTGAAAAGCTGATATAATTGGGCTGGAAACTACTTTGCCTTCCTCAGGTGCATACATGTGTGTACATGCTTTTTTAATAAGATCTGAAAAAGCTATCTTACATAGCCAAATCTTTGTGGTTGTTCATAGTTGTTTCACTTATATACAAACCAGTGTTCACTTAAATCATTACAATGTATAAATGCCTGCCTGCATGCCAAGGCAAATTCTTTGTTATATGAGGGCATGTGAACTGACAATGTGGAAGGCATTCTGTCTCTTGTTAATGACTCGTCCTGGGTGACTGCAAATAATGCATTTACCTGTTTATTTGTTCAGTTCTTTAAAGCCTGGGTTTTTAATAAGAAAAAAGGATAATATTTATCTTTCCAATGTGATCTCAACTCTTAAAAACAGGATAACGTAGTAAGTTGAATCAGTTGGACAGACCTTGCTGCAGGTTATGCCCTGGAACAAGATCTGCCTGGAGTAGACAACTGGGAAATCTGCCATTGGCTCCGATGGCATGCCACAGCACTCATAACTGCTGAGGAACTCAATCCTTCAGACCTTCAGGCAGACTTGGTCATCCACTACATGTTTGAGTACAAATGGAGTTGTCTTAACTTGGGCTGTCTGTCTAGTATCTAGTACAAGCTCCTACATGGATCACACTAAAGTGTGATGGTACCTCTCCAGTAAGTCTGAGGTTTTTTTTACAATGTTGTAGTCTGTCATGAACAGAGGTTTCCCCTCTAATTTGACTAAAACCTAATAGTTCTCAATTTGCAGTGGTGTTCTGAGTGTTTATAAGGTGTAGAGCACTATACGTTCTAGTGGAAACACAGACTTCTGCCATCCAGTATTCAAATAGAAATCTGTTCATTCCTAATGCCCAAGAGAAGCTAAATTCCTCTCCAAACAGTAACCAGATCATAAGATTGCTGCTTCTGTTATATTTATAGTTATAACGTCCATTGAGAAATTACTTCCTAGTTAGTTTCTTAAGTCTGGATGATACTGAAGTTTAACTTTGTTTGAATATTGGAAGAAAATGACTTCTTGCTACATGAGGCAGGAAGATTTGAACATCTTTGACAAAAGACCAGGTGTCTTGTATCTTTGTCATTGTTATTTTAAACCTAATGTTGCAGATCCACTACAATGTGCATGTATGATTTATTGAATTACTTGTTTGGGATCGGAAGCAAGATTCTGTCATTCAGATGATTATAGCAAAAGGAATACATGGTAAGAAGTGTTTTCTGGAGCTGCATTAAGGAATATGTTGTTTTCTGCTGTACAGTTCCTTTAGTTGTCTGTCTTAATCAAAATAAAAATGCATGAATTAGTGGTATGAAAGTGACTAAGATTAGAAAATGCATAAATATTTCTGCATTTCAGAAATATGTGGTGTTATGAAAAGAAATGGGCTGCAACTACCAATGCTAGTATGAACGTTTTCTTCCCTTCACAGTCTTCTCCCAGTAACTTACCCAACAAGTACCTGCAAAGAGTTCTTGCAAATCATCTAAATCTTGTCATGGAAGCTATTACCTTAATGGCAAAGCTGAAACCCTGAACTCCATACCCAAGCACTAGTTCCTTCTTTTTTGCATTACCCGAAGACCCTCAGCCTCCATGCAATGTGAGGGAGGAAAAACATTAATATCCTATAGTAATTATGGTAAGCCAAGGCAGAGAAGCAACTCCCTCCTAATACGAGAAATTTGAGATAGCGGAGTACTAAACTGTGTTCTAGGTGCAAGCATTTCTTCTTGCATAGACTTTAATCCTTTACATTTAAGGTTTTCCTCCCTGAAAAATGTTTGTTTCTTTACAACAGGATGGTAGGTAAACCTTCCTGCAATGCAGCAGCAGAGAAACATTCCTGGGTTATAGGGGATCTAGCCATGATTACTTACAAAAAAAAAGCTTGCCAAAACCTTGTGAGCCTTGCTTCAACCCACAGTGGACTTGAAGGGTATTACAGAAACATCTAAAAATGGGTTTATAATGGAAACGTTGACAGACCTAAAAGCAGAGCAGTAAGCAGGTGCCACTATAATTAAGAGCAGTGACCCTTCAAAGAAAAGGGTTGCCAGCAGGTAAATAAACTGCCATTGTGCAGCTCACCTCGTTAAACAAGAAGGTTTGGAAAATGATTGGAGAAACAGCATCAATCAGTGTTACTTTAGACATCAGTTATAAGAGACAGTTGCCTGCTGTGGGACAAACACTATGTACTATTAAAAACAAGGTCTTTGTTCTGTGACTTGTGCTACAGGTAATCCAAGCCCCTGAATTTATATCCTTTTCACAGGTGTCAGGTTCTTTAATATAGTTTTTTTATCATGTCATATTTCCCCCTCTAGTCTTTGACGTATATACTAGGTCAGGTGAATAGAAATATTCAGATGAGTGAGTTGAGCTTCAGACAGTCTATCATGTGTAGTGGATATGCAGCATAATTCTGCATGCATGCTTCCCCTTTTTCAACTTTACATTTTAATATGTCAGTGTAATTGTCTTTGATCTTGACTGCTTCAAGTTCATGAATTGCTGCAGCCAGCTAAACCTGGATTGTTTGGTATGGTTTTCTGTCTTTTTTGTTGTTGTTACAGCACAGTTTTTGTTTTGGGCAGTTTTACAGAAGCATGGTGGAATTGCTGACTGAACACAGTTACTTTGATTGGCAGGAGACACTAACAGCTGAAGCCTTGCCTCATCATGGATTGTAAAAGCAGTATTGTTTTTAGATTAGTAAAAGAAAAAACAGAATAGAATTAGGATTTTTTTTGTAGTTCTTTTGTCAAGTGTATCTCATATAGGGTTGTTCTGCATATTTTGTTCTGTATGCGATTTCTTCTGTGGGATTATATCATGGATTTTGTTGCAGGGGAGAGAATGAGGTTATCTTGGGTTTTAACTCCTGTTCTGAGACTTTTTTTTTTCATGTTGAAAGAAGCTGTGAAGAGAATCTGCTGAGGGTACCCTCTATTAAAGCTCTGGAGGCTTCTCCACCAAAGTAGACAAACAGATGTATACCTGGGGCAGTGACAAATTATATTACCAGAAGACTTTCTACAGGGATGTAATATTGTCTAAGCATAATAGGCACTTTACAGGCATAATAGGCACTTTACAGATCACAAATTCCCTATTCATAAAAGACAGAATAGTACTCCTGCTCTTTGAAGATTTATTGTTACTGAGCTGCTGTTACTGAGTTCTTTGTGATTCTGAAGTTGAAAGTACTATAGGAACAAAAGGCATAAAATAGTCTAATTTCATATTGTGAGGTTATGGAAAGTACTGTAAGCACAAGATGGACTAAACACAAGGAAGAGGAAGTTCTGGTACAGAACAGCCATATGCATCATAAGGTTATAGACATTAATGTTTGTGATAAGTAAAACTATTCCTCTTTATTCTGGTTTTATCTAACCAGTGCTCAAAGTAGGATTGAAGGAAGAGTGCTGATGTGGGTGGCTGTGAGCTTCAGTCCTTACCACTATAACTACAGCAGGCTCTGTCACTGGCATCTAGAAGAGAAGTGTGAAATTCCTGTTTAAATAGATGTTCAATAACCGATAGACACAGTGTATAGCAAGTTCAAGAGTGCAAACTGCAATCAAAAGTGTATGCACAAACAGCCCAAAGGTTAAAACTGTTCTTTAAAAAGAGATTTGCAGGGAAGTTATCAGCTGATCTTATTTGGCCTATCTTAGCATAATTTAAAAGGATTGGCAAGATGGTAGCTAAATAAGATTTTGGCATCCTGACTTTGGAATGCTGTGACCTGCAATGACTAGATTGTATCATATTTGGTGTGCCTTTGTGCAAGCTCTACACCAGCAATACAGGTGGAGAAGTAACTGATGTCTCCCCACTATGAAATACCAGATCATTCTCTTAGTCATGTAGTCAGGCATCATGGGGAGAGGTGGTGTTTCCTCTTCACTTTAGTTGGCATTAGCAGATGTATGTCAAGGGTGACAGAGAAGTCTGAACTTACGAAACTTACCAAACAAGATCTGTGCTTTCTAACCCTGCAAGAACATTATAAATGCAGCAAGACTCCAAAGAGACTGTCAGGAGACTTCTTAGTTTAAAAAATATATTTTTGATGTATTTTTATGAACATTTTTATTTGCAGTTGAAGCATTTATCTGTAATTGTTTGAGCTACTTCTTTAAACAGTCTATGATGTCTGTCTTGGAAGGGAGTACTCAATGCTTTTTTTATCAGATATAGTGTCTGGTAAGTTCAAAACATTGGTTATAAGGCTGATTAAAATTTAAGTAAGCTTACAAAGCAATGGAGTTGAAGTGACGCAAAATCCTGTGTAACTGCTTTCACTTTAGTTTTTAAAGTAACTTGTTCTACCTTAACTATTTCTCTGCTGAGAAAAAAAGTAAATGTAGTTTATGCTTCTAAACCATGCCATCAAAAAAAAAAAAAATATATATATATATATATGTTTTTCCACCAGTTTGACATCTTGACTTTTCTATCAATTCATCTCGAAATATTGCCATAAAAATGTGGTGCAAAAAAAGTTTGAACTCCGAACTGAGGGTTGCAGCTTTGGAAGTAGCAGGATTTTTTTAATTTTTTTTTTTTTTGCTATGTCAGTCTTTACTTCTAGGTGTGGTGCACGTTATCATTTACAGACCAAAACAGGATTTCTCTAGCAAAAATGAAGTTATAGAGGAGTTTTAAAGAAAATTAATCTATAAATTGATCTAATTTTTTTGAAATGGTTACTTATATCTATTGTGTGTTATCAGTGATTTGAAAAGAACTTGAAGCTTTAAAGCCTACAGCAGCTGTAATTTTGACCACTAAACAAGTGAAGCATGGCTTCTAAAGGTTTCACTTGCTTAATCCCTTTTTAACTCAAACAGATTGCTTGTTTGATTATCAAACTGGTTGTTTTGATAAAGCAGCTTATTTTGGAGATCAAGAGCACAGTATCAACTTCAATTTATTAAATTCCAGGAGCGAGCGTCTGTTTCATTATCTGGATCCTCACTACTTTAATTTTGGAAAAACAAGTTGCATTTAGCAAATACTTTATTTTTAAACAAGACTTTCTGATTTTATTCTTGCCAATTAACTACTTGGTGTTTTCCCTTCCTCCAAGAGTTAGTCTAATGCTATAATAAGTACTGGGTAAAGGGCATCTCCTCCAGTCATCTACTGGATGTTGTCTTGTTAATACAGCTCAGGATGTTCTTAGCCCTCTTTGTTTTTCAGTCCCTCAGTTCCCAGCGTCCCGGGTACATGACCGATATAGTGTTTGCTGAATTTTGTAATTCACTGTCCATTCCTCTAGCCTTTCTAGGTCTGTCTAAATAGCAGCCCTGTCCTCAAGCATGGCAGGAGTACTACCCTTTTGGTGTCATGTGTGAATCTGACAGCACAGCACTGTCACCTCTTCAGTCAGTGATAAAGATGTCTGACACGGGTCCCTGTGATGCACCTCCTGTTGGCCTCTGGTTGCATAGGATGATGACCTGTTAACAGCTGTCCTGTGAGCCAACCATCCAATTGCCTATTCACCCATCTAGCTGCCCACACATTCAGACTGTAAAATCCTTGCTTGGATACAAATACTTTGGAAAATGATGTTGAAATTCTTCTAAAGTTGGCATCTTCTAATCTACAACTCACAAATCCAATGAGGGCTATCAGGTTAGCCAGGCATAGTTCACCCGCTGTAAAGCCATGCTGGCTTCAGCATATATGCTCCAACAGGACTTGTTCCATGATGTTCACAGGGAGTGAGGCCAAATGCTATGTCATTTTTCTGGATTATCCCCTTGATTCATTTTGAAAATGGCTATAGTATTGGCATTCTTCCAATTATCAGGAACCTCCCCTAATCTCTAGACATTTAAAAAAGATGAGACAAACCCCATGGTGACAGCCAGCTTTCTCTGCGCTTTGGATGCAGTCTACGGGGTCCTGTGGGCTTCTGGGGATCAAGTCATCTCCAATAATCCCTAACTTGATCCTTATTCACTGCTGTTAGTTCATCTCCTCGAATGTAGCCTCTAAGCATAGAGGTGTGGGAGACCTTTTGGTGAAGAAAGAAGGCACTTGGTACTTTGCATCTGTTATCGCTGCCATGTGCCCCATTCGGCAGCAGTCCCACATTTTCCTTATTCATGTGCAGAGTAATTTGAGTATGTTCCATCTGTTAACCATGCTGCATGTAACTTCTGCAGCACGGATACCAGCTTGTATAGTCAGCTGTTTACTGACATTGGGTTCTTAAACCGATATTGTTTCAGCTGAGGGTTCAGGATATTCTGATACTGACACATGTAAGTAGGATTTGCTATGAGTTTGCACAGTGCTGCAGTCATTACATTCAACACTTCAAATTCTTGCAGAAGATTCACTGATCACTGTTTTGGCCTACTATAAGTAGTTCTGCTGTTCAAGTCCTTCATTCACTGGTACCACATATGCACACGAGGGACAATGTTGTAGTGTTAGAACTCAGATACATATAATATTCCTAAGCCCCTAATAAATATAGCTGCAGTGGCGTACATTTCAGTAGACCAGGAAAGGTAGGACTTGGTTGATGTGCTGAATTACAGAGCCTATTTGTCCTATACTTTCTATCTAATCAGTGGAGAAAATAGTGGGCTCCAGAGGTGACTCAGGACGTTTAAAATCTGGATTAAGTCAGGATGACCTGGCTTCTTAGTGGGGTGCTAGAGTTGAGCATCTGAAATATTCCATTAATCCATGTCAGCATGCCCTTCAGAGGGTCTTGCTAAGTAGCAAGTCTTCAGTACTAAGACAGCTATCTTGAGCCTGCCCTCTTCTGTCTCCGTCCAACTATTTCTAACCCCAGTAGCTAAGTAGGTTTTTCAAAGCTTTTGTTACTTGTAATGAGGCACAAACACAAGAAAAAGCCCTGGTATCAAGGATCCAGTGAACCTATCTTTGTTGCCTCTGAACAAAATCTGCTTCAGATGGCATTGGGGTAGCAGAGAGGGGTTCATTGCAGTGGTTTGTGCTCAGGAGTCCTGAGCTGGAGGTTAGGCTTGCTTGAACCTTGGAAGGTTGCTTTTTGTCAGAGTCAGTAAATCAATTTATGTGGCTTTAGTATTAGAAACCTTTGCAAGACTTTTTCTAGTTTTTCTATGTTTATAAAAAAAAATAATAATAATAAAAATAAAAAATCAGGTTCTGCAATTTGGAATTGTGCAGCCTTTTTGTGTAATACCACTTTTAAACATTCAGGGCTTTGGGGAACAAAGACCATATAAACTTCATTTCCATTGCTTATGGCTATATTGTAATCCCACTGTGATGTCTTCAGTGTTTGTAGTGGTAGCACCACATTTCCCATAGCACATTGCATTTCTTCTCAGCCTGCTGCTGTAGTAGACTGCTCTTCTGCACTGGTTCTGCAGCTCAAGCAGCTTTGACTAGGAAATGGAGGTGGCAAACAGATGTTCTGGGAAGACAGATTGATTTATTTCCTTGGTGACTGTCAAGTTGTGTATGTTAGAATGGCTTATGGGAAGTATGCTATTCAGTAAAAAGAGTGATCATTTAGGATAGAACCAAAATATGCTAAAAGAGCAATTGTTTTTTATCATCTCATAGCATCATTTGATCTCAGCTTTGTTTCACACTTTTGACTTGATATCGGTTTTTGGGGTGGCGGGGGGCATTTGTTGACACTTAAAAGGCTTCACAAATTGTTAGTTATTCTGGTTTTGGTGCTGAACACCTGAATGTCTTTCCTGCAGCATCCCAGAAAAATGCTGTCAGTCAAATTAAAGGAGAAGTAGAAAGTTCCTTATAAGCTTAGATTCATATTTACTTAATGTTGTTCAAACTTATTTAACGGAATAACTGGGACATCCTCCTTCTTAAAAACAAAATTAGTGTTGAGTAATCGTTAAAGAAGCTTTTTTTTTTCATTTTCTGATTAGAAGCCAATTGTAAGAGTTAGCTGCAATGCTAACAGCTCCTTTATTAATGCATGCTTTCTGCATATTATTGTAGTAACGCAGAAGGAACTTGTACTCTTCCTGCCTTGAAAGATATGTGAACCTGTAATTGCTTTAACTGAAATATTAAGATTGAGGAGCCATCTGGGTTAACTAGTCCTAGCATGTTGAAGTAAGTTTGTTAGGAGGTGGTGGAGATAAATGTGGCTGCCTTTCTTCCTCATAAGCTTTCTCCTTTAGTGTTAGCTTACCTTTTTCATATGGAATATTCTTGCGGTAGGAAATCTTAGACTGTTCATTAATCTGTACTTTGTAGAGTTTTCTGACCTTATGTTGCACTTACAAATGCGGGTAGGCAAAAAGTGAGTGGAATTGTCCACCACTTTAGATAATACTGGACAAAGATGGAAAGAGCAAAATACAGTCCTTGCAGAGAGAGTACACCAACAATTCATGTCATTATCTTCCAGGGCTACTTTTCAAACAGCAGAATATGGTATGGAGCAGTATGTTCTCTGTGAAAAGAGATGCAGATGTAAACTCTTACCTCCTTCTGACATTGAGGAGCACATTCCCCATTCGCCCATGGAAATCTGATAATTGTTTGTTCAACTTTTGGAGGTCATTGTCCTTGCCTGAAGCTTATCTAAATGTGTGCTGCTTATGAAACTTGCTTACAAGCAGTGGAATTCATACGTGTGCTCTCATCTCCAACTTGGCTTCTGGAAGCATTGCTCAAGGGACTTAATGGACTCAGACATAATCAGGTTGTTAGTGCTTGGAATCAAACTATTTACCCTTCTTTTCTTAGTGAAAACAGCATGAGAATGTATGCCCTACTAGGTTAGAACAATATTCTTTCAGTCTCCACTGCTGGCAGTAGAAGTTAATTAGGAAGAACACACAAGTGTATGTTGCCCATTCCCCTCGTACTTGCCCGGTATCCCAAGTTGTTGTGTTAGATATTTGCTTGTTACCCTTAGCATCTGTTTATAGGCACGTTCTCCAACAAGTTCAAAAATAACAGTATTAATATGAAGGGTGGGAATAAACCTGTTGTCTACTCAGGCTTCAACATGCAGTTTCTGAAGTGCTCCAAATGAGTGTTCTCTCTGTGTGAGCCAGGTTCCTAAGCTGACACCATTTTGTTGCAGAAAACTTCTTTCTCTTTAAAATATTTAACCCTTTAATTCAATCAAGTATCATTTGAATTCCTCACACAGGGTTAATCCATTCTCCACAGTGAAGTGCTGAAATTTCAGAAATAATGTACTCTGTTCCACTGTCATCTGTATAAAATATTGTTTACTCTCCAGGCCTATTGCTTCAGGAAATTATTGATAGGAGCAGCTGCTCCTTCACAAGAAGAGTACAAAAGTCCTTCTCCGACCAGGGGCACTTTACAGCCACCTTTACTTATCACTAATGCACAGAAGCACGGAAGATTGGATTTCAAACTTTCAATAATAATAATAGAAATGTGTAGGAAAAACTCTTTAAAACTTCACTTGGGAACTTTTGTGAAGCTCAGAGCCATCTCCCTATGCTCAAAAGGATTTGTTCAAAACAAAATGAAATTTGGAACATAAGATATACAGTACAATCAGTATCAGACTTCAAATGCACCTCATTGCTGCTGAGCTGAACATTATAATTACAATTATAACTCTGCAATGCTTTATGCATAAATTATTTAAATTAAGCCACATAGATTATTCAAATTTTATCTCCAAGAAACACTTCTAAGAGCCTGCTAACACTCACGTTACAACTCATTGCTAGCAAATGCAAAACTATTCAAGTTTTGTTTTTCAAAAAAACTTTTTGGAACTAGACTCTGGGCAGTGGCTAATTTGAAGTTAAATCAGTCTTGGGTTAACTGCATTTGTGGTGCTAGTTTTGTAATTTCAGATCCTCTTTCAAGGTCAGTTGGGCAAAGACTAAGGTGGGTGCCATTCAGTCTTTTTTCTTTCCTGATAATACTTGGTGGAAGCTTCCAGCATTTTTTTTTTTTTTTTAATAAAGTACAATAATTTTACATGGTATTGACAATGATTAACTTGATATGATGATAAGAAAAGAATATTTGCAGGTGAAAGGAGCTTCCTGAGAGATGTTATGAACAGAGCGAGCCTTACTCCTGGAGTATGTCCCTCTCCTTAAGCATTTCTTCCAGTTGGCTGGGGAAAGCAATGTGATCAGGTCATTCCTCTGTTGCCATTGTGGGCAAATGAAGCAGGTTAGACCAGCCTGTTATAGATATTCCTGCCTACTGGAGAACATTAAAAATCAGGGAAGGGTAATGGGAAGCTCTCCTTTGCAGCTATTCATTAGCTTGAACACAGGCCTAAAGAGAAGAAAAAAAAAAAAAGCTACCTAGAATGTTTCCAACTACAAATCTTTTTTTGATTTGATGTTTTAATTACTTCTATAAATAGAACTTTCTTTAAAATTTGTAGTGCTTAAGACTATGAAGCAGGTAACTATTCACATATACAGCACCAAAAGGAATGAATGCTGTCCTGCACTAGAGCCACTTTGACTTTCTTACTATGCTCAGGAGAAAGGAGTGGAAATAAGAAACAAAACTTTTTTTCTCTGTGAGAATTTTAAACAATGCAATGAAAGAGCAGACATACTGCTGTGTCACAGTTCAAGTACAACAAACTGCTCAGGCAGATCTAGGGAGTGTCCAAATAAAGAAGGTGCTTGATTCTGATGGCCGACAAGTTTCCTGAAGTGTGTGCACAGTCTTCCACCCAGCCTGTATTCCTGCTGTGGGTGCTCATTAGCAAAAACTCCAAAACCCCCCAAACAAGAAAAGCTGTCTAGTAAGAAGGTGGAAATGGAAAAGGTAGGAATAAACATTAGGCTTGATCTCAGAGGACAAATCCTATTGTGCAGAATGCCTGCAGTAAATCCACTCCTACTATCTAATGGCTGCAGACTGGCTTAAACTCTGAAGCAATAAATGAATACACTCAGAGGCAAAATGAAAAGTTGAATGATCAGCTCTCTTCTAGTATCTCACAAGCTCAGAGCTGTTAGGAGTTTGGCACTGGATTTCTGCACACCCAGCACTTCAGGTTATGCTGTGTTCCAAAATGCTCTGCGGCTCCCTCCTGATCTTGGTCTTGCCAGGTGTTGGATCGTGGCAGTCCTGTGCTTAGGCACTGCAGACTGATGCTTTCTCCATGCTGCGATAGCAGGTAAAGAAGTGGCAGGGTACAGAATTATTGAAGTGCACTCAAAGTGTTTCTGAGGGTCCCAGACCAGCACAGTGAGTGTTTTACAAACACAGAGCGAAGATGTGCCTATTCCAAAGGGCTGAAAAATCACATAGGAGATGAGTGAGAACAGATGTAGTCAAGCCATGCAGGGGACTTGAAGAGAAGGATGAATAATCACAGGCAGCATGTTATCTATCCTTTTGCTATCCTCTTCAGAGTTGTCAAGTGTAAGCTTGCATTTGTCAGCACTGGATACAGGATTAATGCCAGAAATAGACAAGTCTTCAAGGTTTGTGGGTTTTTCCCTGTAGAGATAGGGAAATGGAGGAGAAATAGAACAAAAATATCTTATTTTTTTTCTGAGTGGCTTCAGCATATTAAAATCCTGGAGCAAAAAGGAAAACAATGTAGAAGTTGTTTGAAGGCTTGATTTCTTCCCCACACATGGTATTTCCAGGTGTTATATAAAGGCATTCTATTTATGTATAATTTAATATGATAATAGTGAGGTCAGCTTCAAACACTTGATCTTTCTCTGCAAAAATCAGTTCCCAAGGTTTTTTGTTTAAAGCTAAGTCACAACAGTACCTTTCAAGACACTGCCTTCTAAAGGCACAGAATAGTATATCTCATTCGTGTAATTTGTCTGTGTTGTATTGCTGCTTGTTCAGGTATGAGACAATAATCAGTATCCCTTAAAATGGGAATTGAACGTTCATATTTTTGTGTTGATAAACCGTCAGATAAGCCAGTTATACAAAGCAGCCTAATGCTTGGCAACCTGGATTCATCTGGATGGTCTGCGTTTTAATACATCCAAAAAAAGGTGCTAGGTCTCAGTAGTAGAAATGTAGATCTGTAGTGACAAGAGAATGGATCTGGAAGGTAGTCACTGGCGAGGATCTGGGAAGCACTGTGGGCAACCAGCTGAGGAACAGTTCTGTTGGGAGGCCGTGGGCTAAGGTGTGTCCCGGGATTTGTGTGTAGAGAACCAAGACTGGCGTCTTCCAGAGCACTCTCAGGCAGAAGTGATGACCTTCCTGCAGGAATGCTGGGTGAGTTCAGTGCTTGTGCTGTCTAGCAGGTACAGGCTAGCAGATTCTCCACTTAAAACTTAATGACTATTAAAACTCAAGAACTCTGTAGTCTGGAATATCAACCTTAGGGGCCGTTGATACATGAATTGGTAAATATATGGTACTCGAAGGCTGGATGCTGTATTATCTGTTACCTGACCTTAGATATTGTTACTATTATGTTTACATTGATGTGTGTAGCAGTAGGTACGCTCTAAAATACTGTTAAATAGTACTGTAATATATGACCTGGGTTTAATCACTGAGGCAAATTACTAGTTAGAAATTCTGGCATCTCTAGCAATTCCTGTGCAACCTACTGGTTGTTACCAGGCTGGCTGAGATGCAGGTAGGATTACAGTAGTGCAATATTTACTGGTTCAGCTTTTTAACTAATGGAATGTGATTCTCCGCCCTCGCTATCTATGGGCAGTTACTCTAAAATCGGTTTCAGCATACATTCAGTGGGAAGGTTGTGTTTTGGGGGAGGTTTGTTTTTCTCCCCTGCCAGCTCTTCATTGTTGGGAATCATATGGGTACTGAAAAATGATTGAGGTATGCAAAGGAAGATGTCATCCATGACTAGCAACCCTGTAAAGGAGTTGCCAGTGTAAGCTTTGAGTGATTACATGTTATCAGTGAGTATTAGACATCAAATATGATAACATAGGTACAGATACGTGCAGGTAAACAGGTAAGCCTACATGCAGCAAATACTGATACTAACATTTTCATCTTTTTAATAAAACTGAATTAAAATATTATTAATAAATCTGCAAATTCAACAAGAGTTTTAACTCCTCTGTCATTAACTCATGCTCAGCAGTCTACTTTGGGTGATTTTACTGGACCAATGCTTAATGTTATGAATGTCTTTAAATCTGTTACTGACCATAGACTGTATTAAAATGTATCACGGAATTGCAGTGTATGAGAACCTGGTTTGCAATTCACAGGATAGTCTGTTTTAATACTCTTAGACATCTTAATTCTGAATTCCTCAGAATGTCACTTCAGGCTTTCGCTTAGTACAGTTCTGTTTCCTGAAAAATCAGGGGGAAGAGAGTTAAGTCAACACTGAATGCCTCATAAAATCTAATGCTTAGGAGTCTATTTTTCATACTAGAGCAACAATTTACAGCTGTAGAAAACACATTGAAGGGGTATGTTTTCTCAAGTCTTGTCTTTCCTGAACAAAATCAAAACATGATTTTGCAGACACATTTATTTGGAGGAGAAATTAGTATAGCTACCGCATTTTGGTACCCAATGAAAAGAAAAATAGACTTGTTCATCAGGTTGCAGAAACTGTGGGAGATCTAAAATTCCTCCTAGGCTTTGTATCTCTGAAACTGTAAAGTAAATGAAAATTCTTTCAACTTTACATGTTCACCACCACAAACCAAGTATTGGCAATGTGAATGTAGTAACTCAGTAATGAGGGCATATGGCTTGAGGGTCTATAAGTTAAAAGGCCCCATGAGAACCACTTCTACTTCCTTGTGTAGGCTAGTCAAACTTCATCTTTGCATGATGGAGTAAGCAGGACTGTACGGGCTAACTTCCATCAAAGTGAAGGGGTGTAGAGTTAACTCATAATATGCAGCTGCTGCAGGCCAACAGCAAGATATTCCTTTCTTCCCGCAGTGATAGAAATAGAATTCTTCCATATGCTACTAGTAAGTTTCTAGTACCTCTTTTATGTATAGTATTTGTGGCACGATATGATTTACATGGTGATTTAGATCTTGTATTGCAATTTCATCTTTTCCTTTCTGGAAAGGACCACTAATAGCTCTTTTATTTGCACCCCGACCCAATCTGGGAGTGACTGACAATCCTGAGAGTTCTAACAGCAAGAGCCGTTTTAGCTGTGTCTTGGACTCTTTCAAAAGAAAAAAAAAATTGTAATTTAGTAGTGAGTCTCTGAAATAAAGACAGCTTGTATATCAAGACAGACCAACTCAGTGCATAAATAGGAATGTTCAGTTGCTTCTCAGGTCCAAAGAAAAACATCTGTTCCAAAGAAAAACATCCCTGTTTCAGGCTGTTGAAGACTGCTTTGCTGTTTGACACAGTTTGAGTTTACTTCTGTTTTGTTAAATTATTTCAAAGTTTAATGCTGTATGCAAATTTTAAACATTAGTTTTATTTGTGTAATAAAATAATGTCTAAGGACTGTGTGATATGATTAAAGTTGGTGTTATTTCAAACCCTCCAAATTTGGAACTGGGTGGTCTTCAAGGTCCCTTCCAACTCAAGCTGTTCTATGATTGTGACAATGCTTTATTTCATTTTCTTAGTACTCATAGTAGCTTAGAGTAGTATCTACTGCTTGCTGTGCTCTACATGTGTATGGTCATTAAAAGTTCCATCACATACCTTGTGATGGAACTTGCATTTCAGTAAAATCTTCTAGTAGATGTCCATTGCCCTAAGATAAGGCAGATCTTCAGGCATAATAAAACTTTTTAATGAGAACAAGCATTCTATCAAGACAATCTAAAGTTGTTCAAAAATTGATGAAATTTACATCTTGAACTTCTTTCCAATAAATCTGTGCACATCTCATCTGTAGCAGGAGTTTACATAAATGCAAATGGTTATAAATGCTTGCTTCCAGAAAACAGGACTGTTTACTTCATCAGTCAGATAATGCTAAGAAAAACAGTGAACAAAAGCTGTTCTTTAATGTCCTGCACATACTTCATGAAAAGCTTTCAGAGAGATTTTCTGTTGGTCTAATATGATCCTTACTACCGGACTGCCAACTGGCCAATGTGTGAAATGCAAATAAGACCCTACAGAACTCTCAGCAGCCTTTTTGGCACTGTTAGTTATCTTAGAGATTTTTCAAGGAAATCAGAACAGCTTTGCCTGAGCAGGCTGTTTAACAACTGTATTTTGCTGCAGCAGCCATCCTTTTTACCATTTGTTCTGTGCCTTTTTACAAGAAGTATATCCCACCTGCTGAGCTTTTTGTTACTCCTTTGCTTCTTTTACACTTTAATATAATCTGTGGTGATAATATTGAAGGACTGAACCACTTCCTAAAAACTAAAATCCTTCAGAAGAATGTTTTATATTAATGAACTAAATGTTTTTAAGAGTATTTTTTTCCCTAACAAAAACACAAGTTTCTTAAAGAAGAACAAGGGGATATGGGCTGGATGTTGTCAAAGATCCCTGAAGCCTTTGCAAAGCAACACCTTCCTCCAAAGACTAGGCCACTTTTGATCAGGCCACTCTATATTATACAGTCTACTTTCATCTTTTTGTAATAATAAAAATTACATGTAGCAGTCCATATTTCAGAAAGATTTGTAACTCACAACAGTCATTCTATTAATTTTATTTCCAGGCACATTAGTAGCCCATAATTGATTCAGAATGCATGTTGCTTTTTTTGTCAAGTCACCAAGCATCAGGGAAGCTGTTGCTAAAGGAAGCCTGGATTCCGGTTTCACTGTATGATTAGGCTGTGGTCTTATGACTGATGTGTTTTGTTATGGGCTTATGCTAATTACCTAGAGGCTGGAGTCTTCAAGTCTGTGAGTAAAATGGCATCTGTAGCCCTAAGAGTTGTCAGGGAATTGGTGTTCATCTGACAAAACAGTGGAACTGATGCCTTCTGTGGATAGCAGTTTTCTGCAACTTCCCCTGAGGACAATGAAGATGATGGAGTAATGTTATTCCCCTAGAAAGAAGGAACAAAAAGCTATCCTACCAGCAGTAGGATTAAGCATAGATCAAGAGAAGCGCAAAGTGATGGGTTTTTGCTATTATGCAGACTTTATGATTGCAGAACCTGCCAAGATCAAAGGAAGTTAATACAGAGGAAAGACAGCAGGAAGCATGAGTCAGAAGAGGCTGTGAGCTAAAAGAGGAGGAGGACTGTTAAGATCTTAAGATGAGTGGCAAGAAAAAGTATGATACAATCTCCCACCCACCCCTTGTCTTTGCCATCCAAAGCTTTTGGGAGTCTGGGTAAGGCTGATGTGTTGATTTGTTCTCCAGTATTACTGAAGTAACTCACTGTAAATGTGGAACTCAAAAGCTGCATCTCTAAGGATGGAGTGTGTCATGAGTTGTTTGTGACATTTTAGCTATGTGTTTTTCCTGAAGTACTAGAGCAGCTAGCCTGAACTTTCTTACTTGCTTGGAGTTGCTACTAAGGAGGAGCGAAAAGATTGAAAAATGGTGACTGAAGTCTATAAAGTCAATGAAGCTAAAGTTTTGCAATATATATATGGCAGTAGTATTTCAGCCTAACATTTCATCCCAGTTCTCCTTTGGAAAAACACAAGACTGATAATTTTTTTGGCAGAAAGTATCTGTCATTAGCCTGAATCTCTGCCTTGTCACTTGTGCAATCCTCAATGCTTGGGTGAAATGAGGACAAAAATCAGTTTGTGCTGTTGTCAGGTCAGACTACGCTGTTATCAGTAACTACACGATGCATGTCACTGGCAAGCATGGTTCAGTACATATAGCTCATCTTAAATAATTCATATGACTTGTTACAGGGTGGAATTCTGTAGTTATTTCTGGGCATGTCTGAATTATTTCATTACAGTATGTCTCAAGACAATTTTTTTTCCTGTCCTATCATTTTCCCCAAGATTTCCTCTTAAAAGTTCCCTCCCAAAATAGTAAAGACAATCTACCTACCCCTCCAACCCCCACAAAAAATAAAACCTCTCCTATGGTGATCTGACAGTTTCCTATACACTGAGGAGGAAACAAAGATTACTGTGAATTTCCTGTTTCCTAATATTTGCAGCTGTTTCCCTCCAAAGAGCTAAGACACCTGTCATAACAAAGAGGAGTGCTTTCTTTGAATCTATAAATCAGCAAGAATTATTAATGTACTATAGGGGGAAGCTGTTTTTAAGCATTATTCACTGTTTCCATTATCCAATTTTAATGGAACACAAGAAAATGTATTAATAGTTTGCATCTGTGATCTCATTTTCTAGGCTAAAATATAAAGAATGGAACAAGCACTGAAGTTATCCAAGGGTTTTAAAAAAACAAACATGATAAATACTCTGTTTATATTCACCAACAAATGTGGAAAAAAAAATCTTGAAACTGCCTTTGAATGCTATAGTACAAATGTTCTCATTCAAATGCATTTCTGGTTTATAAATTAAGGAGCTGGATTAACTGTGACTGTTGATTAAAGAGATAAATAGCATTTAGCATTTGACACTTAATTCAGAGGCTGTCATCACCTGTCCCAGCTTCAGTGTTCATCAAATTCCATACCAAAAGGCTCAGTAAACTTATCAGGTGTGTAATATTCATTCTTCTTTCAGAAAGATTCTATCTCATTTAAACTTTGAATATCACTTATTCTTCTAGTTCTGAACTGGCTATTAAAAGCATGCATGGTGAAATATTGGAATCCAGTGCGTATTCCATGTTTCAACTTCTTCTTACTGTTGTGTTTTCAGTTCCTGGCCAGTTTTTCCCTTGTTCTTTCTGCAATCAGATGGACACTGACAGCCCTTCCACCTGCACAGGGTTCTATTAACTGGAACCTGCCTGTGCAGGTTGGAAGAGCTTGCCAGATTATTCTGGTCATTATAGAAACAAACAAGTTATGGCACTGAAAACTTGAATGTGATGTATATTATCCTTAATGTCATGTTTATTACTATGTAGCATGCAAGTCTTCTCTGAGATTAGGACTCTCTTGCATTAATTACTGCATGGAGAAACAGGAAGGGGTTTCCTTGTCAAAAGAGCTTATAAACCACAAAAACAGAAAATGATTGCAGAAGGAATGGAGCACAGGCAGCTGAGGTGGCTTGTCAGAGATCTTGTGGCAAAGCAAGATCTGAGCATCTGGACTTGTGGTTCAAGAACCTGCTCTGCCGGATGTGGCAGACTACACAGGTGTTTGGTTCTGCTATGCAGAATCCTGGTTTTGGAATAGTATGTCCGACTTGACTAATTAAAGTCAGAATACTTTGGAAAGGTAACACATCGATGTAGTTCAAGCACTATTGCTTTCCACTCAGCTGCCATGCATGTCTCTGGATCAGTCCTGCAATGGCAGCCCCTGTCGAAGGAACTGGGAGAGACGTGGGGCTCCTCATTCAGGCTGCTGTCAGTCCTCTCTACTAGCATCCACTCGCTTCATTCTGGCATAATTTCCTCTTCGTGCTACCAAAATTCTAGCTGATCTATAATATTCATATATTTGTGGTAACCACCTGGATTATATCAAAATCTTAAATTTAAAAAGTGCTGCTGTTAGTTCTAGCTGTCTTAATGCTTTTTCTAGTTCCGACTGAGGTAGGCTAGGAAGAAGTGAAGTTGAGAAAGAACTTGAGTATTTTTTAGATGGTTATGGATAAATAATAAGCAGCTTTTCCCTACTGCTGTTATCAATTGATAGCTCTTTTGTCTCAATTTTTCTCTTCTATTGCTGAATTAACTTAACAGGTTCTTCAGACCTCAGTAACTTACGTTAAATGCATACCTAGGAGAGTTCTAGGGGTCTTCACTGAAGAGATAGAAAATCAAGTGCAAATTGTGAATAAATTTATTTTTCTTGGCTCTGTTGTGTGACTGAGGCAGCAAGTAGATGGAAATATACAGAAAAATGGGAGGGCAAAAACGATGTGAGAAGATTGACGAGCTGGGCATTTTGGTCATGATCATTAGAGACCTCTGGGATTAAAAAGCCTATTCTCATTTGATTTCCATTAAGTTTAGTGGAAATTCAGAACTTTTAGGTAGTTTGTAAAACCTTAGACCTTTTAATACTTTCCATGAAGCTACCCAGATGAATAGTTGGCTTTTCAGCTACTCTTTTTTTCTAGAAGATGTGGTACAAGACTTGCATTTGTACTATAAAACAGGTGAAATCACTGAGTGATTCCCATTGGCTTTACTGAGCTTTGGAACAGATTTTTTCCAAATAAGATCAGGGAGCCTTATACAGAGATACAGGATAGAATGCACTAGAAGAATATCAGTAACATGCTGTTGACTTATCTTACTGAAATACCGTAACTGGAAAGATCAGAGGATAGTTTCTTTCTCCAATCCAAAGCATTTGCTGCAGGTGCCTTTCCTCTTTTTTTCTTCATAAAGTAACTGGATTTGTAACTCAGGTATTTGAAGTAAATGTCTGAATTGCAATGAACCCAGCCTCGAGGATGATGATAATACAGTTGAAAAATAAATATACCTGCACAACTTAAATGTTATAACCTCTCATTTCACTTCTGAGGCAGGAAAAAAGTGTTTCTCCTGAAGTGATTTCTTGTTTGCTCTTAGGGCATACTTCCTTGATGTTGTGGTTTCCCACACTCAAAGAACAAAATGTAGTTTCTAGCAAAATCCTATTTCACATTAAGAAAGAACAACAAAGAATAACTTTAAACTCTACAGAAGAGACCATATTTCATTTTAAGATGTTTCTTCTGGAAAATCAGATGGCATTTGTTTCCTCAAAGGCAAAAATGTAGTGTTGCTATCCAGATACTGCTCTCACTTTGTCTCTACCATAACTGGCCTTCCTAGAGCCAGCACTTATTCCAGCTCCCTCTCAATGCTGCAAACCAGAAATAAGATCTTATTTACCTTTTACCACTGTGTGTTTTTTTCTCCCGTGTTTCTGGTGCACATTTCAGGTCTAGTACGCTTTTGCTGCCTGGAGTGGGCATATTCTGATATTTTTGATAGTGTACTGAATTAATTGGGGATCCCATCCTGGTTTTCAACATTTCCCAGATCTCAGGGCTTTATGCTATTCTGAGATCTTTTTGTGTTTCAGGATGTGGCACTAAAATGCCTTTCTCTTTTTCCATATAACATGAAGCAGCCCTCAGGCCAATCGTGTCTTTCCCCTGAACACCTTGCGGGATGCCTGTGATCTGCACTTGCTCCTCATCTAATGTTTGTGTCAGTAGGAAGCAGATGGACTATCTAAGTTATACCTAATTTAGAAATGTTTTGGAAATTTCTTCAGGCTTTTCTTATATATACACACACACATGTATGTGTATATACATATGTGTATATATACATATATACATATGTATATATATATGATGTCAGTGGCATGTTAGGGACTGGAGGGAAACTGCAGCCAAACACGTTTTGTCTAAAACAAAGATTTATGGCATATAGAGATATTATTTTTCACATTATCACACTGCTTCAGTTTAGTTTTTCTTTTTCCCAGCTCTTGTGTGGTAATATATGATTTCCAGACTTGTCTCTTCTATGTGTTTTTGCAAGTTTGGGAGATGGAGTATGCAGTTGTCTTAGGCAGATAAAATGTTAGGGAGGCTAATGTTCCAGAATATGGCAAGACTGGCAGAACAGAAGTCCCAGCAGCTCAAGAAAAGCTGCTGAACAGAGGAGGGACTGTGCAGGTTGGCTTCAGGAGTGCGAGGCAGAAAGCAACTGGGGAGCTGAAATCGAGAGAGGACAGGATGGGTGGGGAGAGGACTGCTCCCCTCTTACTTCATTCTGCTTCACCATGTACCTGAAATGCATTCTGTTAATGAATTTTGTATCTTGCGTTTAGCACATTTGGTTATTCAGCTCATTTTTTGCTTTATTGTGCAATTCTGTCATTTTCACTAACTGGTTTGCATCTTACCTGTCTCTAACATGGATTCCTTAAATGATAAGGAAAATGAGCCATTTAGAAACCTCCCCCTGCTCAACTATACAGTGAGGTATTCTCTTTGTACAGCAGAGAATTGCTTCAGATGCAGCTGTGGTATGCAGGCTTTTAAGCCTGAACACAAGGATAAAATGTAAAGAAGCAGATGAATAACTCCTCCAGAGAAAAAGGAGATTTTCCTCTTCCCTACTGCAGGAGACATTTGGAAACTTTTTATGTGAGCTCACAGAAGCAACGTATGGCTTAATTTCTTATTAAGTGGGATTTTACATTAATCACATGTGATTCCAGGAATTGATTGTAAGGTGGTTACCTGTAGCAACCTGTCAGTTGCCTTGGCTCACCAAATAATGTGACCCCCATATATGTAGCAGGTGTTCTCCGTAACTGCTAGGAAGTAAAGAGAAAGCTACAATAATATGCATTTATACAAGGTGGAAACAGCTTGTTCTCCTAAGGAGGACTTTCTTTTTGCTTTACAACCTTGTATTTCTGTACCCTGCAGTTCTGAAACTCTATTTCAGAGCAAATAGAGCAGGGAAAACATCACAAGAAATCAGTACCAAAACAACAATGAAGAAAGGCAAGAAACACCATAAAACTCAGTGTTTTGTGAGTAAGGTATATATCAGTGAATGGACTGGCTGTGTGGAAAAGGGTTGGGATTCTTTATAGCTAAACCTAAGAAATATTTCCTTCTTCAGACAAATCTGGTATTTTTTCCAGGAGGAAATCTGTTTCAGTTTGCCTTGCCCTTGCAAGGAAAGGGAAGGAGAATGCTTCTGGATTCTAACTAGGGGTTTTATAATCTCTTGATGCTTGTTAATTACTCTGTTCTCCTCTGCCAGTGGTGCTACCCTGCCCTGCAAAAGAAATGTGGAGGTGGGGAACGCTGGCTCTATCAGGTGCTCTGGAAGCCTTCATAAGGCTGAAAATAATAATGGGGAAAGAGCTGGAGGATGCATATGAACAGCTTTGTGGCTATTCCACATTGGCCTACTGCTGATCCGGTCACTTCCTTCTGACTCCTTCCTGCTGCTCAGCAAGCACATAACAGGACGCATGAGAGTGCTGACAGGAGAACCACTTCTGGTTGAGGTCCTAGCAGTCATTTTATACAGAGGGCCAAAGGCAAAATGCGCTCCTCCCACCCACCCCCAACAAACTGACCTCAGGCACAGTTATGAGTTTTGGCTGATGTTTTTGCTTCTGGGCCCAACAAGTCCTTTGCAATTGAAGTGAACAGCAGAGGATGGGCCCAGAGCCTTGAAGGCTGTGGTTGTCTTACAGGTTTTTAGCCAAGGCTATTTAATTTGCTATTGGGGCTCTCTGAGCCTCCTTCCATAAAGGGGCTTCTGCACCATTAATGTGTTACTCTGCTTTAAGGCCTAATACAGATACTGCTTGGCACTGAATCTATTTAAATCCAGTCACGTAGAAACAACGGTAGCCCTAAGACCACCCCCTCTGTGTGTTCAGATTGGAGAACTGTGAGCACTGAATGCTGATACATATTTCTGCTCTTGGAGTTGATTGAATAAATGTCACTCAATGGGATGATGCACATCTAAAATACTCAGAGCTTCATCTCTTGAACTTCATCTGTAACTAATGTAATTCACCATTTAGCACTCTGACTGCAAAGAGCCAAACCTCAATAGTTTGAGGGGAGTGAAATGCTTAAATATTTTTAACCTAAATATTGGGTAAATAGCTTCCCTCTGAATTCCAGCATTTCATCAAGCAGCTACTTAACTTGTATTTCAGGTCCAGCTCTCTTAAATCTGCATGCTTAAATGCCTTTCTGTGCTGGTTGTGTTTTGTGGACTTGGTGCTTGCACTTGACAGGGTCACTTCTTTAAAACAACTCTCCTTTGCAGTTCTCAGTTAGGAAGGTTTACTTCTGTGAGAACTGAATGTTCAGTGTCCCTGTGGAGAAGACACGTAATCTACTTCTAGCAAATTAAAATCTAATGCAGTTTGTCTGTATTTCATTTATGCCTCAGGACAAATTAATGGTTTGTTTGTTTGTTTTGTTTTGTTTTTTAAAAAAGCCTTCAAATGAACACAGTGAGACTTCAGATTAACCTACTTGTAGTGTTTTTATTTCAGGTTTCTTTTGGGAATTGTATGCGGCTGTTAAATTTCTCCTACGTAAAGCATCAGTGGCAACTTGCTTGCATTTTTCTGCAAATGGATTTTTCACTCAGAGAAATACAGTTGGATTTGGAAAAGTAAAACTCAGAAAAAGACCAGCTATTGGTATTTACCATGTTATTTCATGCTCCAAAACTTTCAAGTTTAATAAATTATAATCCCAGAAAAATCAGTGTAGACTGGGGAGAGGTCATGTTATGCAGAGTTTGATGTTCAAAAGTGGTAGTCTTTTCAGTGCTGTAAGGTGAATGAAATCCATTCATGTGTGCCAAGACAGCAGCAAGATTCACTAGAAAGAAAGCAAGCAAGCATGGTTGTGGATTGACTAGTGTGAGGAGATCCTCCTATGTACTTGTCAAAGGCTTTCTCAGGTGTGTTAATGGGTTGAGTGGGAGATATTTTACCTTTACGATGAGGTTAGTCTGTAGGAAGTTCTGCCTTCTTCCTGGACCATCAGTAGCAAGGCTGCTTAGAACACCAAAGCCCCTCTTCAGCATTTTCAGCTTCTGTCTCACTGCTGCTGGGACCCCTGCTTTGAGAGGTGTGAGGAACAGAGGTCAGTGTATCTAACCACATGTGTATTTTCTCTTGTTGAGAAGCAGCTGGCAGTGAAAGATCTATTTGCTTTCTCTCTAGACTCATCACATTTTTCAGGGCTGGAGGAGAAATGTTACTTTTGGCAGTCCTGCCTGTGATGTTTGACAGCAGAAGTGCTGTATGGGGGTTGTCTGATCACAGACACTTTCTAATCACTTTCTAATCAACTTTTCAAGTCAGTAGGCAAAGCACAATTCTAAGAAGAAAATGTACCAAAAAACTGCCCAATTTTTGTTCTAGTTCATTATACTTACAGCTTGCATACTTGAAAATTACTTATCTGCAAGACAAAAAAGTGCTGGTCATACCCATGCCCCATCCTCATCTAAAAATAAAACATATGTTGTAGTTTACATAAAATATCAGTATTGTTTAGCTTTTCCACACAAAGCTTCCCTGCAGGTTTTGGAGCTAAGGTTAGCTTTTCCTTTTTTAGTGTAACGCTAAATCTGACTCTTCTACAGCTGCTGAGCTCACTGTCATTTCTTTTCACCAATTAAATCTGACTGATTCAGTGTGGAAGGACCAAACACAAGAACCCACTGACAGCCACAGCAGCAGTTTCATGCATGGCATATAAGCCCAGAGGGCAAGTGTCAGGAAGTCAGCAATCTGTTAAATGCATTATCTGTGTTATGCAAAAAATATTTCTTACTAGTTCTCTTCTTTCATGTTTTGGTTTAAAAGCCCATTATTTTGTGAAATCTAATTTGGCTTGCTACATAGAAATGTATTAGTTGAGTAGATAGATTCTTCTGTCTTGTCTTGGATAGTTAAAAGGGTTGTTAGTCCATTTTCTTCAGGGCAAATACGGATCACCACAAAGGTCAGAAAGCAATTGCCTTCCATGGTGAAGCAATACTCACTGTAATAGTTGGTGTAATAGCAGTGATTAATTTTCGAGTATTTCATATTGTGGTAGCCAAGGCTTCTGATTCGGTAGGTGTCTGCACCATCTGTGTCAGACTGTCTTTACAGAATAAGATAGTGACTTGTACATAAAGGTTTGCCTACAAAGCCTTCAGTATTAGTCACCACCAGAATTAAGTTACCAAACTAAATGGACCATTGATCAAACTCAACGCAACATTCCTGCTTCCGTAACCAAGAGCTGCAATTAAACAAATGGCCTCATCTTCCCTGAACCCTTCCTTATTACCCTGAGTGTTCTACTTGCCCAAGGTGTTTCAAGGTGCAGTTGCTGCAATTTATGCCTGTGTACGTCACTTTTTTTATGGTACTAGTTACTGGAAATACAGACACTATGGCTTTCAATAAAGACTCAACTCAGGAAGCAGCCTGCAAAATGTGAGCATCTGTATGCTGAATGGATCACTTTCAGCCTTTATACTGCCGCTTCCACCAGTGGAAAGTGGCTGTGAAGTATTGTAAAGGCTTCCGGAACGGGAAAGGTCTTGGGTCTTTATCTGTGCCAGTGAGGGATGAAATCATGTGTGCTGAGCCACTGTTTTATCTTTTAATATCTTACGGTTCTGCTCTTTAGCATGGCTGTATTCTTAGCAGCTCTTCATATAAAAGGTATTTTTGCAGTTTGGTCATAACATTTTTTCTGTAATGCTTGTACAAATATTTGACTGCTTATGTACAGTGTCTATTAAAGATGTGCCTCAAGTCTTATGCTCAGGTCTGATTGCTGACGGTTTTCACTAGCTTGGTCTTGTTTGGTCTATTTCCAATACAGAGAAAGGGTTTGGATTATAAACATGTGTCACCTGCTTGATGAGTTATGAAGTATTTTGATCTGACACATTATTTTAGCCTGCTCATATTTTAAGTGCATGGAGAAAAATTATTTGTGACTGGCCAGGCAGTGTGCTTACAAATACATTGAAACAGTTGGCTGCAGTAACTGTGTCAAACAGATTCCTAGCTTTAACAGTGCACTGGGTATGTGCACGTCAGCTCTGACAGAAAGGTGCCAAATAAAAGCCAGAACTAACACACAAGAAGTCAGGATTGAGTTTTGCATATATTCAGCTTACCAAAGCTAACCTAAGCTACTCTAACCACATTTACATTTGTAGTTCTTTTTCCTCCATGCTGGTTGCCTGCACAAGATCTTTGCCTTAATGGCATGCTGTGTTTTAAACTGGTAGCACAGCACACAAATACAGGGGTTGTGCTTGATGCAGCTTCTTGGGGTGCCAGGATGAAATATGGAAAGGGCACCATGCTGCCCTAAAATCAAGCACTGATTATAAATCATTAAGGAATAACTGTGGTGAGAGGGGAAGAGTTAGGAAAATAAAGCCCTCATGTAAAAAGATAGTAAGTAAATCAGCAGAGTTGCCTAATGAGCAACTCAGTGGTGGGACAGGATAGAGATGGCTCATCATAACCGTGGCGTGCTCTGAATGGTACAAAAGGCACATCCAGCTCTGCTTGTAGTTACCAGCCTAACAAGCCAGGAGGGGTGATGAGAATTCATTTGTTAGTACTTCTTGTAGACAGTGTAGACAGCATTGCTGCAACTGGCCCTGGTCAGACCCCTTGGCTCTGTGTGCTTTGGCACTTGAATGGTTGACAGATCGCTTTGGCACAGACATCTTAGTGCTTATGTGTATCTGAGAGAGTGGGTGAAATCAGGTTTGCTTTAAAAATAAATTTCAGCTGCTCTTTCACTATGGTCTGTTACTGATCCCTGCTGCGTAAGCTGAGCTTTGTTGCACGGTTCTTTACTGTGTGATGATGACTGCGTGGTTTCCTCCCTGGCTGGCACAGACAGGATTAATGCAGGGCTTCAGGTTGCAGACAAGCTCAGGTGCAGAGCAGATGCCCTCTTGAGAACCTAGGCCCCTTCCACACGAGAAGTTGTGCAGAGATGTTTATGCTAGGAGCCAGGTGCTGCCATGCACTGTCAGAGAGGTGCTATATCTAGCCAGTGATGTAGAAGCCTGGCTTTTCACAGAGGCTGGTGAACAGCAGCCAGAATTACCGGTCAAGTTGCTTTTATAGAACACTTTCCCTGCGTGTGTATGGTTTAGTCTAGTCCGTTTGATGCAGAACTGTTAAATCAAAGCTGAGCTAATGTCTCTCAAAACGTGGTCAATTTGCAGGGAGTATTCTGTTAAGGCTAGCTAAAGACTGTATTTTCATGTTTTTGCTCAGACAACCCACTTAGTGATGTTCTAGACAGAGCTGGCATATGAAGGCTCTTTACTGGAATAGAAGCCCCATGTACAGAATGGGGAATAAGTCCCTCCCAGGAGGAGCCTGCTGTGACAGAATGCTGTATTTGTGTAGGCTTTTTCTCCTACCAGTTACGTCATACAGGAGCTATAGGTCTGCTTTTCAGAATTACAGAAACATTCCCTTACAGCTTTATCATTAGTAGGTTTGGGGTGGGGAGTTGTTCCTATGTGTGGTAATTAACACCTGTGGAATTTTTGGATGGCCATAAATAATGATTGCTTTCTGGCACATGTGAGGATGGCTCCTAAGACTGGGTTAACATTAAGTGTATAGATGTGCACTTTTTAGCTCTACTTCCTGTTTCTGAACAAGACATCAAAAGAAGTGAACGTTCAAGCCTATTTTTACAGGATTGGACCATGCAGCATCAATGCCAAGTGAGGTGTACATTTCATTTCCTCTTCCCACTTAGAGGAGCTCTAGACAATGAGCACACATGAGGAGGCCCTGAGGGCTTGGCTGCTGTCCTCAGTAGTTAGAGAGAAAGGCAAAGGAAAAAGCAGATACAGTAGCGTTGTGCCTGTCAGCAATGAGAAGTGTCATTTGAGATGGCCACTTCTTAACGTAACACCAACATAACAGAATGGCTGCTCCTGTGTAGAAAGATGCAGTTACCAATATGAGCCCTTTCAGTCCTAAATGTTCTGTGGTCCAGCAGGAGTAGTTACTGTGAGTATCGTGCATATGCTTTTAAACTTGTGCCAGAGAAATTTCATCACTCCAAATGTTCACAGAAGTAAATTCAAAAGAGGTGAATGCATAGTTGCAGCAAAATCATTTAGAAGTTCAAACATATTTACTGGAAACGTACTGGATGATTCATCTGTCTCTGCTGGAAGTACCTCAGGCCCTTAATATTCATGGGGGCCTACAATAAAAGAAAGTACCACTAGTTTCATCTGCAGTTCTTCAATTATAAAGTCTGTCCTAGCAAAGCAGTACTGCAATATAGTCAATCCTAACCCAGAGCAGGCTTTATCTGCACATGTGGATCCCATTGAAAGCTCTGTATAGTTCCAATGTTCAACTGCCAGAAGCTCCAAAGGCCTGACCCTCCCAGCATGCAGCTTTGTCGGCCAGTAAAACCTCTCCAGAGACAGCCTTTCACTTCAGTAACCTCATAAATATTTTAAAGACTCTCTTTATGTCTGTATCAACCAGTAATATATTGCAGGAGGACAAATAGAGTAAGGAAAAATACAGCAGACCCCTTTTCTGTCTCCACAGAATTTCAACTAATTTCTTTTTTATTCAACTTCATAAACTTTGTGCATGGTCCAGAGGTTCCCCAGAATAACTTTCAGATACAGGTTGGCCAAAACGATGATAAACTGGCATCAGAGGTCAGCAGAATGTGTGACTGTTTTCTGTCAAAGAAGGAGAGGTGTATGTATTTGGGGGTGAGGGGTAAGGATTTATTTTTGTGTGTTTTTAAGATATGTATATGCACACAGACTTGTGGCATGGCTTGGTCGGTGTTTAATAAAGTGCATCACTTTAATGAAGGGATTTGTATCTGAGCACAGACAGTTTTGGAGACTGTGCACAACTGGAGCCAAGTTGCTGTGAGGCATTTGCAAGTCTTGCTGCAATAGTGGAGTTTCCGTGAAGGTGCCTGCCTGGTAGGTACTCACATGCTCAGCATTAAACTCCTGTCATATTTGGAGACAGGAATATGTCTTTTCCTGGAGCAGAAGGGGGAGGCGCTGTGCCTTGTACATGTTAATTTAGCAAATTCTATTACTCCCCTTCTGTTGCAGGAACAGAATTCAGCAGGGTAATTGATGCTTCCTTCATTTTCCCTCTAGTTTTGTAATATTTGTGCTTTGTACCAAAATCTTTATTACTGTAGACTGATGGGAAGTGACTTGTGGTTTATAGTGTAAGATGTGGAATATTTGCTTTCTGAATTTTATTTTTCATGTAGGGTTTGAATTTTTTTTTTTATCATTTATTTTATGTTCAAAGCAATGGTTGCAATTAGAGGATTTAGGTGAAAACTAATAACAAAGTACTTTCTTTAAATTTTATGCTTTCCAGCAATATATATAGATCCAGCAATTCTGCACCATCACTCCAAATTCAGTTTGTCTAGGTACCAGGCACCATCTTCTCATAGCAGTAAGCCCTCAGTTTCAGTCCTTTTCAACCAGTGCAGACCCATGCACACACAGCAGTCAGTTGGCCAGGTTAACCTGCAACAAAATTCTGGTATATTTTTATCTGCATGTTTTGCTTTCCATCTGCTTCCAACCACTATGGTGTTTGACTCCTTGCATAGTCATAAACGTAATTCTCCTTTGTGCCCATCTCATTGCACTGCAGTGAGAAAGGATGGGCTGTTACTAGCGGTCGTGGTGCAGCAGATGAAACACATAAAGGAGTTGGAAGAAAAAGAAAAAAAAAAAAACACGTTTGAAATTACTTCAAAAGGCACATGAGCACATGAGTCGTCATCTGCTCTGAAAAGTAATTCAATAATCTCCCCTAAATCATCTATACTTGATTCATTCTGTTTTAGCAGCCATATTATTTCTGCTAGCAATTGGAAACTCATCTGTCTGAAAAGCAAGTGTCTAAGCTTTTATTTTGAGATGTAATATGCCATAATATTTTGAAAAATGAACAAGACATGCCTGATTGGTTAAAAAGTGTGCATTTATGTAAAAATGTTCAGCAGGCTGAGTGGTATGTGGGAAATGCCAGCATTCTAAACTTTGATGTAAAGCTAATGTCATGAGGCATTTTAATATAGCAATGTATCATGCCATAATGTTTCATTAAAAGAGGCATTTGGAAACATTAGACAAAGTACAGTTCTGCAAAATGAAATATTTTACACAGTACTTTCAACTCAAATATTCATCTCTCAGTACTTTCTGGCAAAATGGTAATCACAGGTGAAGACAAAGCTGCCTACGCTGTAATCCATAGTTGGCTTCTCTCATGTTTATCTATTGCACATTGTTTCAAGAAAACAATAGAGGGGGATTTCCAACTGCTGTGCTGTTCGGTGTGCCCCCATTTTGAAATATTTACTTGAATTCCACAAAGAGCTGTGGTACTCGATTATTGAAACACAGCATCTTTTCTCTTTGTGCCATTAAAGAGTTCTCTCTTCTTCTACATTTCCTGTGCTCTGGAAGAAAATATTGCTGTCACTTGCAGTGGGGTTTGCCTTTCATCTCACTGCTTTTCAACGGCTTTAAAGTCTCTAAGTGGTATCCAATTTATTTGTATTCTGATGCCACTTCTGTGAAGCATACCTTTCTGTCAGCTGAGTGCAAGCTTTAGGTGTTTTGTATTTGGAATCTATGGTATAAGCAAATTGACAATATCAAGTGCAGCCTATCCTCTCCCAGGCAATTTCCACCCCTTTGCTATAGAGCATTATTCTTTCAATTCATTCTGCACAACCATTTACTTTCATCTAAGTTGGGCTAGGGTTGACTCTCAGTCCCCAGAGCCTGGTTTAAAATCCCTTGGATTTGTGTGGAGGCCATATGCTAAACAAGAAAGTAAGTCTTGGTATGCCAGAGATACTGGAGACAATTACTCCCTTCCCTATTTTTCTTCATCTGTTTTCTTCCTATGTTAAAGGTTTCTTCAGCACTTAGAGTGGTGGCTCTGCTGTATTGTGCTGCTGACTTTTAACTGCCCTACTGGGGTCTAAATTTGCCTTCAGGTGAGCTCTCAGAGGGGCTAAGCTTGCACTAACGCATGAAAGAAGGATTTATTTTCATAGCTGCTTTTTCTTTTTATTTCAGCCTTGTACTGCCTTTGTAATTTACTGTTTGTCTAAATAACAGCAGCCAGCAGTAATTTGTCATTTTTAGCACCGATGTATACTTTTGTTCCACCTTCATCGTTTTTGTCTTTGTCAACAGCTTTTTAATGTGCATGTTTTCATACGTGTGTTACGAGAGTGACACACAAGTTTGCAGAACCAAAATGTTATTCTGGATCGGTTTATCAAAAAGCTTAATTTGGATCTTTTAAACATGTAGGTATGGGTATGTTTCAGAGATATTTCAATTATAATTAAAGATAACAAGGCAGATGGGAGAAGCTTGTGGTCTTTTATCTTGGTCATTTATTTTCCTGTGGGGCGTTTTTCCGGTGTTTGAAATTTTAATGACAGCCATAATAGAGAGCAATACTGCTCTTACAAGAGAGTACTAGACTTCTACACATGACCTTTTAAAATATAATAAATTACTAATACAGTATTTAAAAACCTAGGTAGCCAAATAGCCCTCTTAGGTCCGAAGTCTAGTTTTGCTAAGACTGTAACTTTGGTAGCAGAAGCAACGTTTTTGCTTTCGTATGAAGTCATTGCCAAACATAATGGTGGAATCTTGGACCATTTGGGTAGGGCTCTAAGCTGCTAAATTATAATTTAAATAATTTTGTGTACACATTTACAGGCCTACTAAGTCACAGTCTGAACCAATTTTATATAAAGTTACTGTTTTACCAAAATTGTTTTACCAAATTATCCAGGTTTGCTGACATTGAAGACCCTGACACAGTACAAACAAGCTTTACCTAATACCACTTCTGGATTGTAATGAAGAATTTCATTTTCTGAGGTTTTTTTTGTGTATCAGTGGTATTTGCTCTTTTTTATAAAAGCTGCTAGTCTTGGTTGTATCTTTTGAAGAATATATATATATAATTCTCTTTTCCTATCTGAAGATGTGCTTTTCCTCACAGCTTTTTAAGCCAAGCCATTCAGTGAACCTCCCAGAAAACTAATGTTTTTAGTCAGGGAAAAGAAAACTGGTACCTGAAAGTTATAAGGGTGATGGGGGCTGACAGAAGTGAAGTAGCTGCCAGCATATCCAAGATACCTTTACCCTACCTCACTCAGTACCCAATAAAAAAGATAGGCGCCAGAGCACTGAAGCTTTCAGTGATGCCATTTTTGAGCTGGGAAAGCTTGCTGAGAAACCCAGCACTCTGGGTGCCCCAGCCAGCTTGTGCATCAGCGTACCTCTGAGTACGCTGTGATCAGACCTCTGAAATATTCCAGTGCTGTGCATGGCTTATTGCATAAAGAAAATCCTAGTTTTCATTAAAAAAAATAAAATTTAATAAAATTTAAAAAAAAAAAATGTGGAAGTGATGGCCCTTGCTAGATATAGTGCCACGTTTTGGCTGTGATAGCATAGTGCCTCATGCCTGTGGAGCTCGTGGGTTGCCCACACTTTGTTCATCGTTTGGTCTTGTCCAAAGCCACTGAAGGAAAGCAAGTGCCATGGAGCAGCTGCCTGCATCGTGGTGCGATCTCACTCAGCCCTGGAAAGCATCAACCTACAAAGACAGGCTGTAGATAAACTGTTGGCGAAGTTTACAACTTGCTTCAAGGCACACTGAAAGCAGCTGAAATCTTTGAGTAGACATGGAGGATCTTTGCATACTGTTTTGGTAGAAATAAAAGTAACCAAAGATGCTGACTGGCAGAAAGAAAAGAAGATGGGGGCGAAATACAGAGTGCTAAGGGAATGAGAATTTTGCCAGTAACTTACAAGCAACATCAACTTAATCAATAATCAGGAAAGAGATTTCCAAGTAATCTCTCTCCCTTAGCTTTCCTGACAACTCCATACAATACGACCTGAGGATTTTTTGACAAAACTAATGTAAAATACATTATTTTGTATTTATTAATGCAATTTTTATTGCACTCATGGTAATTATTGGGAGCATTAAGATGACAAGAGAGCTTGCCATGCTTCCAGCAGACTTATGATGGCAGCAAGCATCCAATTTCTCTGGATTTTGTCGCCTTTTGTAGATTTACATAGTGGTTTAATAAGAGTGAACAATGAGCTATTTGTTTGTCATCTGGGAAAGCAGTTATATGAGAAGATCTCCTTTGAATGTTTTTAGGTTTTGTTTTAAAGAAGCATATGTGGAAAAACAAAGTATACATGCTCGTAGAGGTAAAGTGAAGGACGGGCAGATAGAAAGGAATCAGCAAAGCTCAGGGAAACTGGGAAGTCTGATTAATTTGGAAACTTGGCTCACTTTAAAAAGCTGTAAATGCTTGGTAAGGGGTGGGATGATAGTGGATTATTAATACAAGTGTGGCTTACGCTACTGCTGTTCATGTGAGTACAACAGAAATAGATGATGCCTATGTAAGAAACTGGCTACTGGCTGCTTTTATGTCCAGTTGGCATGAGGAAAATGTCGGCATTTTGGTCTGGAGCACTGATCCAATAAGGACTGATTCAGAAAGGACATCGCTCAAACTTGGCTGCACTTTTTTTAGTGAGCTGGAGGACATTAGGCACATTAAGGTACTTTTGAGACTTCGAGGGTACATCAAACTGTCCACATAGACATAGCCACAGCGATATAAAAATGAAGGTAGTATTCTTCCACGGTAATTAAATTAATGAAAAAATCAGAGACTTCTTGAAATTCTCAGAGGGCTTTTGTAGAAATTGCAGTATACATTCTAGTGCAGTTCAAAGAACCTGCAATTCTTAGCACTTCTTGACTTTTATGCCAAATGAAAATAAACCCATAATGAGAAAGATGTGGAAGATAATTCCTGAGTTGTCATTTTTCATGAACTGAGGGGAATTTTAAAGTGAAGTGCATGCCATCTTTTAACTGAGCAAAAGAATAGGTGGACCAACATTAATGTGCCTGGACATTTTTGGCAACGTTGTTTGTTACCTCCAGGTGGAGTTAGAATAGATTCAAATACCAATGGTATTGCCTGAACTTCTGTAATGCTGTGCGTCCTCTACCCACACTCTTGCAAGGTTTAGCTCTTACCTTTCACCGTTGCAGAAAGACTTGAGCAGTACAAAATCCTGAAAACTGGGGTGTTCTGGAACTTGCACTTCTCCAGCTTCTGACTGATTTCTCTCCCTTAAACACACAATATAAAGAGTGGCTAGAATAGGAAATATATAAAATAAGCTTATTCCATATTTTTAATTATAAAAAATGTATAGAGAAACAGTCACTCTACATGAGTGACTGCACAGCCACAGCTGAAGGTAATTTTGGTGGGCAAAGCACTCACCCCACTGAGCAGGTTCTGTACCTGTAGTCCTGTGACTGAGGCAGATGAGAAACCCAGGACCCAGCCCAGACTCTATAGAAGACCATCAGAATCTTCCAACTTTCTAATTTCTAGTTAGACAGACTGGGTTTTTGTGTTTACTCATTAGATAAATCTTGTAAATTTTTGAAGAAAAATTAGTATATGAATGAGCAAGATCTGTATCTGCATTGCTTGGCAGGCAAATACTAAATAAGTATCAGAAATAATTAATTTCTCTGTGAAAGAAGTTTTATTTGATGTCTTTCTGTGCATTTTTACTGTGTACTGTGTTTGAGGTATCACGACCAAATGCTGAAGTACCTTGCTTGTCTTTCTGCCCATCTTTCCTTAGCAGAGCTCTCAGTGATTTCAACAACAGTGGTTTCTTAGAACTTGGCCTGAAGTCTAGACACATCCCTATTACTAGAATAGATTGCCTATAGTCTGGCTGGCTCTGAATTTTCGTGCTCTGTTGTTCTGTCTTAGCCTCGCAGCAAAGAGGGGGGTTTGTGGTTTTTGGTTTTTGTTCTTTTCTTATTACAGTTTGACCACAGTGTTGTAATGGCTTTAAGCTCTCAACCTTTAGGAAAATTTTAATTGGGATTTTTTTCTTCTTATCTGTAATTTACACCCTAGGGTCTTACTAGGATGGCTTTGTTGATTCTGCCTGTAAACAACACCCTTGTATCGGAGCTGAACTGAGTCAGTTGCATTTAACCTCCAACCTTGGAAATGTAACAGTGGCCTGCTATTGCCATAAATGAGACTGCTGTTGAAGACAAAAATGTGGTCTTGGTTGAACTTAAAAGATCACATTTTGCCACGTTTAATGCAAGACCTTTTCAGTTGTAAACGATTACCTTTTGGGGAAAAATATGTCTTAGGATAGACTCAAGGCTCCCTATGATTTTTTCCATAGATGCATTTAAAATTATTGGTCATTGGTCATAAAGGGATTCCAGTGCAAGAAGCATCTTGCTTATTAACATTCCATTTTGTGGGTGTGAAACCAAGTTCTTTCTTAAGCATCGTATTTATGCTGTCCTCAGTATTGTCCAGTGTGCAGACCTTGAATGTGAGCAAGGATTTGAAGCAGGGAGAGATGAAACATCCCCCACTATCTCCACATAAAACCCTCTGGTGCCAGTAACCTCCTTGTTTACTGACAACAGGAAGCATTTGTCTTTAAATGGCCAAGAAAGCCTGGATTTGTTTTTCATTGGTCAGATGTTTACGAAGGAGACATCTGTGCTAGGTCCTATGCTGGCATGTGTGAGGCACCTGGCAGACCACAGAAGCGAGGGCTTTGCCTGACATGCCTGGCTGGTTCCACTGACACGATGGCGCTGCTCCCCAGCTGAGCTCAGCTGCTTGTATGGGACATGTCCCTGGGGAGCTCAGCTTGAGTTCTGCCTTGACAGATGATGTAGTTTGTATAGACATCATCATGTTTGCCTTATGTTAGTTCTTAAATCTGTCTAAAGTGAGTGGAAAGTTCTGCTGGGGTGCAGACAGGTTATTAGGACAAGCGACCAACAGAGCAAGTGAGCTATTCCACTCTGTCAGCGCTAAACTGAGTGAAAACAAGGGTTTAGTCCTTTCTTGGCCTAAGAATATTCTCTTTTACTCCAATACCAGATAGGGGCACTTTCAGCTAAGGAAGCTGTCAGAGAAAAGATCCTCAGTCCTCATTCTGTATCCTCTTCTGGCAAGCCACAGTGACCTGTGTGTCTGCAGTACCTGAAATACAATTCCAGCAGCATGCTGATAGTTTTGCAAAGGCTGAGGAAAAGAGCTTTGTTTTCCTTATTCATATCTATGAAGTTCTGTTACGTGACCCAACAGAAAATGCAATAATTTGTATTGCTTTTTCTGAAGTCTCAGTTCAATTGGGCAGAAGTGAGCCTGCATAAGAAACACGGTCATTGGTATGCAGAGCATGCTGCTATGTTACTGCCTTGTTATAGCATCACAGTCTCTTAAAAATGTACGTGTGATTGCTGAATGGAATTCATATCTCACAGTGATATACAGAAAAAGATAAACTTTCCCTTGGCTTGATGAGAACTTAAGGAAAAAATATATACTGTGAATTTTATACTGGGAGGGAATAACCTGTTGTAACATGAGGAGTTCAAGATGAGAAACTTCTAATCAAATTCTCTCTGCATCTAAGATGTTTGTATTTACACTATTGTCACATTTCTCCCCCTTTCCTTTCTCTCCAGAAGACTGTGCTTACTAGTTTTTCTCTCTAGTGTTGGAGTAGAATATAGCCAGGTGCTGTGTGGACTACAAAATGTACCTCAGCTGCTAAAATTCAAATACAGCTTCAGTACTGCTCTAGGACTCGTATTGTAAGGTTGTTCCTGAAAACTCTTCATAGAATTCTGATGCTGTCCTGTGCAAAACACCACGTCTTAAAATAATGTTTTATACATCACCCATCATCTCATATGATATCCCTTTCTCATGACAAGCAATTCATTCTGAAGATGAGGTGAGGTGACCCGCACCGGGCCCCCGGCCACGTATTATGGTATTATCACTTGTTACTTGGTTTACATTCAGGCAGTCATCTGCAAAGATGGATAAAACAAAAGTAAATGAACTAGCAGTTAAGCTCTGGCTCACAACTGTGATTTTTTTTTTTTTTTTTTTTTGAGAGTCACTGTAATGCAGGAGTGCTTTTGACTAAAGCAAAAGATGACCAAGAAATTTTTTCTTTCCTTATGGACACAAAAACTTATTAACACCCAAATACTGGGATCTCGATTATTCTCAGAACTCTTGCAATCTGTCACCAAAATAAATAAAAACAACAATCCCCCAACACACCCCTCTTATAGCTGTAGAAAGCTGCTTACTTTGGCAGATGAAGTGAAGTAACAGCCACCAGAGAAAGTGGTGAGAGGCATAAATAGTTGGGAATGTGAATGCTGTAGAACCTTGTTTGCAAGCGAGAGTGTGAGTTGGTGCTCTAATACTTTCTGCTCTTACAGCATCTTCTATCTTAACATTTTCAGTGAACTTTACAAGTACTACAGAGGCAAGAAATCGTGGTCCTTTGAGAGCAAATGAATTTGGATACACCTTTGATCATAAACAGAGAAACTGACTCTTTTGGTCCCTAAGGATGACCAGGAGATGCTCAGCCTCTCCCAGGACCTGACACGGTAACACAGCTGCCTGTAGCTTTGGTAACACCTCTCTTGCTCACCTGAACTTCTGTCAGTGGCTAATAGACTACCACTTTGTGCTTTCTCAATAAAGCTGTTCCAGGAAATAGGCAATACTGTTATAATTCAGCTGCCTTTTTTCAAACAATAAAACTCATCCTCGTTTGTTGCCATCCCAGGCCCATCTCAGTGTGCCCCCCAATATGACATACCGTAAGCCTCCAAGAAAAGCAGATTTCTGGGTCAGAAGTCAGTAAAGCTTCTGAAAGTGTGAAATGTGGGGTTCTTGATCTAACACAGAGTTACAGGGTCTCTTCTGGCCCCTTAAAGATCTTTGAGAACAGGCTGATTTACAGGTGGAGTCTCCAAGTAGTGTTTATAGAAGTATATACAGTTTATATCTAGCTATCTAAAAGGAAGAACACTTTAGCAGCTGTCAGTAAAAAAAAAAAAAAAAAAAAACAAAAAAACTTGCAGCATTTGCTAAGCAGAGGCAACCTTAGGACGTACAGCATCTGTATGCATACAGCTAAGTTCAGTAAAACTCCTCTGTTTGAGCCTGCAAATGTGCCATATTAGAAGTAAGAAAATATATGAAAGTAGCCACATGATTTCTACCTAAATTGATCAGCTTCATCTTTTGGTGCTAGAAGGCTTTTTTGTACATCTGTGTTCTTACACACACACTTAGATTTTAATCTTTCATCTCCATCTGACTTTGGACTCCTGCTGGCAATTGTTCAGTTAGTTTACAGGGTCTCTACCCTAAGAATAACGGTAAATTCAGTGAGTGTATGATAAAAGAGGAAGAGCTTAATGATTTTGCATAGCCCGTAAGTCTTTTTATTTTAGAGTGACTTTTTCTTAATAATTTAATAATTTGGAAATAAGAATCTTTCAGTGGACTGAAAGCAGGAAACTTAATGAGTTTCAGTAGATGCGTGAAATACGGCTATCCACTTTTTAAATCTGGAAATCAGCAGCCCTGCTCAGGCTGCAGATCATGCACCAATAATTAATTTGTGTAAGAAAGAGCAAATGTTTGAGAAAAGCCTTAAAATTTTTCATCTGATGAATTTCTTACATCTCTGAAAACTTTCAAATATGTGATGACTCCCTGTCAATGTAGCCATGTACCTGCCTCCTTCTTGCTTATAAATACTGCTTCTAATAAATCAGTGGAAGAAGTGTGAACAGATTTAAAGGGAAAAAGAAAAGCAAATCTTTATTGCCAATGGTTCAGACCTTTACCATTTGAGACAGTCACTGTGCAGGTACAAATGGCTGTTTGTACATGTTTCTTGCTGCAAACATTTGTAGCTCCTTTACAAACAAACAAACAAAAAAAAAGACTTATGAAATCATTTATTTGTTGTAAATATTTGACCAGTTCTAGGTTACAACTATTCGTGTTTTTATTAACTGTCATCATGAACAGTCTGTGACGAAAGAGATGCTGCTGGTTTATCATTAGGCTAATGGAAAATATAGAAAAAGGATCTTCCCAAACAATTACAGAGTATATGATGTCCCATTTTATCCAGTGGTTTGATAAATGCTTATAAAAATCAGTCCAAAGGCAAAATTATACATGCTTTTAGGTGGAAATGTCCTATATTTATGATTTTAACTTAACTTTTAGACATTTACATGTTTTAGAATTCTTCAGTGTGCTAGTAAGTTAACTTCAAAACTGGTCCTTGTTATATTCTTTGCTCTGTAATAGTGTCACATGGGCACTGCCTGCTCTGGCCTCAAAATGAATAATAGGAAATGATTCTTCTTTCAGAATTTGCCATATTTTCCACAGTGCATCCTAAAGGACATTCTCACTTATCACACGGCAGCTTAATGTCTTCAGAGACGTTTAGTGTGGGTTCTAGCAGAAAGGTTTCTGAGAGTCCAGGAAAACTGAACACAACCCTTCTTGTCCGCATATGCATTACCATTTCAAAGAATTCAGACAGAATTATTTATTATCATTAGGTAATTTAATATAATTATATAGTCTTATTTAGGTCCCTATCCTGGAAATAAACAATATCTGTTTAATCTGATGAGTAAAAAAATAAATCTGAACTTGTGGAACATGAAACATCTATTTATCATTTTAGAGTGATCATAGATGATCCTGGTTTGATGAGAAAAGAAAGCAAAACAAATTCAATTTGGAGGAAAGAAATAAATATTCGCTTCATGTATCCAGTCGAAATTGATAAAACTGGTGAATTTTGCATATTTAATGGTAGGATTGTCTGTTTGATTCAAAATACATAATAATTCACAAGTATAACCAATCACCTAGTTTTCTTTTTCATCATTAATTTCTGCCTGTTAGGTCAGGGCAGTACTGACATGTTATGTCCTCAGTGGGGCCCTTTTTTTAAATCTCTACTTAGCCATGACTATACAGGGTTTTTACATGGGTGAACAAACAGCTGCTATCTAATTTGACAACTTCTGGTCTCTGTGTGCTGGTTTCCTATTTAACCTTGCAACACACCTGGGGGGAGGGTTAATAAGTTAATGACATGATGAAGAGCAATTTCATCTTTGTTCTTGTTTTGGAGAACGTTTATTCACAGTAGTCGTGTTACCTAGAGAATTTCTACATGTCTTCAATCTAAAACAAAATGAGTGTTTTCTCTTAGCTCTTTTAAGAAGCAAACCTGCTTTTGCTACACTGGTAAGCTGATATTCCAATAAAAATAAATGAACCACTCAAATACTGTATATCACTTGACTCCTCTTTGCATTAGCAGTGTTTTCCATTCATTATTGGTTTTGCTTTCCTTTTGTACCACAGTACTATTTCCTGCAAACTATTTCAATCATATGGAGGTGGATCACTTCCTAAGGTAGACTCATGACTCCTCATTTCTTCTAAAAGCAAACTTCAGAGAAGGAGAAAAGGCATGTTTGGTTTTTCACCATGAACAGCTGTTACATCTTTTATATTCGGAATTCTCCATAACAAACATAGTCCTAAAAATACAATTCTGGCCTATAAAGAGTTTGATCTTAGATGGCCTAAAAGTAATTACTGGCACATGTGTTGCTCACCTATTGTCACATACTTACATATGATGACATAAGATTTATTTTCACATGGAATTTTGATCCATAGTATTAGCTTCTGGTTCTGCTATGAGGTATTACAAAAAATCATCTTGGACTAATTTATTTTATAAAACAGGAAGACACAAAAATATCGTATATAATATGACATCATATAATGCAAATATGACTGCAATAAGAACTTTTTCTCATCTTCCACAGCATGTATTTACAGGAAGATTTCACAATTTGTTGTTGTTTTCACTTAAATCAATACATCACCATCTAAGATAATTCTCCATTGTTCAAAGAGTTGTCTAAACCAGTTTTAATACTTCAGAGATGTCCTTGGCAAACCAATTTCAAATTATGCTTAGTTTGGACTTTTTCCCTTAAATAAAAAGCAGATCTGCTGTTAAAATGGTAAAATTTAGTACAACTTTTAGATATGCTCTATCTTACTGAATGGAAACTATTTCATTTTTGTATTGTGACACAGATACATACATTTTATTTTTATTATCATTTCCCCCATTTGCATTTAGTTGTAGATCTGTTGCTGCTAGAACAGTTTTGCTCCAGATGTAGTTTAAAAGCACATCTTATTCTCCCTTATTCTGCTAACTGTAGACTTCTTTCCATGTCTTGCCATCCTTACTGCTTTTCTACAATTTCTAACTCAAGTTTATGATGATTACCATCAGCTCTCATTCATTTGTGATTTGATGCCAGTAGGAAAGCACTGATTGAAAGCAGTTTTACTCTTTTCCTTTTAAATTCTATATTCATGTGCTTAAAGGTCAATCAATTCCCTATATTTTGTCTACTATATTTTACTATTTGTGTATACACTGTCTTAATACTGTCATTACTTCAAATACATTTATGACAATGGATATCAGCACCTGGTAGATCCCAGAAAGAATCTTTCTAATGTTGACAATTTCACAGGTTCATTTTCTTTCCAGACTGGAGACTACTCCTTACTGATGAACCTTTGTTATATGCAACATCCAGTATAGTGCTGATATAAAATAAAGACTCAACATCTGGTCTTTGTGATTTTTTCTATTCCTTTTTTTTTTTTTTTTTCTTTTCTTTTTTGAGGCTCTACTTCATTAGAGGGAGGAAGGTTAAGGCATTCAGAGGTTAAGGTGACCACCTACTGTTTAATTTGACTTTCATGTCATTTCCCAGTAATTAGAAATTATTAGACCTGAGGAAGGGTATCTCCAGCATCTCGATCTTGGATATTGTGATTGGTGATCTTTTTCCTTCTAACAGTTTACAGTGTTCTGCATCTATTCAAAAATTCCAGTACAACTTCATCTTCTAACTTATTTTTTAATTCCAGTGTTTCCTTTGGGATTTTACTTCACTGGCCAACAAAGTCCTCAGAGACCTTCCTGGTGATTTTATGTGATCTCTATAGACCTGGGATAAGGTTTTCTGAAACAAAACTGCAAAGTAGCTTATTTGGTAGAATTTTAAAAACTGCAAACACTGTTCTCTTAATTACAAAATGGGCTAGTGTAGGGACCATATTTACACAGTGGATTCTCTAAATATTAAAAATAAGGAATTTCAATAAATATTGTTTTTGAATTAGCTTTCCCACAGTTTGAACCCAACGTATAGTGACTAGTATTCCATTTATCCACTGAGATTCTACAAATGAAAAAACAGCTAATCATCTCCGTGTATTGATCTGTTCTATCTGTTTTGTAGGAGTAAAAGTCCAGATAGTATCTCTTGCCATTCTTTTGTTTTCGGTTCTGATAAAACTGTAATTTTGAATGCTGTCTGAAATGAGTTGTCTTTGGAGGGTGTTCGGTACCTCTCTGTATTCTGCCTGGAACACCAGCTGTTGTGAGCTTTATGGAGTGTGAAGTAAAATGGAATCAAATCTCTTCAGAGAAGACAGAAGACACAAAAGATAAGAACATGGCCCTGTAACCTAGATTTAAAAAAAATAATAATAAATAAATAAATTGAGAAAAATTCTCAGAAATTAAGAAACTCTCATTGAAATGGTAAAGAGCCTAATTCTCTAAAGGCAAAGAATTAGGCTTCACATATTTGAAAGTGAAACAATATTAAGTTGTTAAATACATGACAGTTAAAGTATGAGGATATTCAATAAGAGGTTATACAGTAAACGTCTTAATATTTCTTAAGGAATACTCTGAAGTATGTTAATATTCAGATTGTTAGCAACCCTCCTTTGTCTCCATTTGTTGAAATTTTTGGGTGAGGCATTAGGAATGTATACCTAGGATTTGAAATACTCTCTAGGTAAGTGTATAGTTGGTTCTCAAAAATATGTTTATTATAAGCAGTCATTACATGCATGAAGAATTAAAAACACATTTTCAGCACTTTATTCTTTACGATAAAAAGCCTTGTCCTATAAACCTTTCCTCCTGAGGAGCAGCTCTTAATACAGGTGCTGCCTTTTTAATTACTAGGACATTAAGGTTTAAGACTGAGCTCAAGTTTCATTGTTGTATTTCCAGAAGTTGCAGTGCTTGTAATCACAAGACATAGGTTATTTGGACAGTTCAATAAAGCACTAAGTGCACAGTAATATATATGTGACTGTATAGTTATAATAACAATACCTTTTCACCCCTGGCCAGTGAACTGCAGGATCCTAAAGTGCTGTACTGACTAGCAATGATATTCATTTTCAGAAATGGGGAAAACAAGGTCTGGGAGAGTGGAGTAACTTTTCCAAGATCCAACAGCAGGCAAGTGGTAGTGATGACACCACAATACATCTACATAGGCAGTGGTGCATATCTTTCAAAAGCTAACATTCCAGATAAATCCAGGTGACTGTTATGAATGACACCTTGCTGTTATTCAGGCCCTGGGATCACACAGCAAATACGCAGGACATTAATGTTACTATAAATCCAGCTTGTCTGTATAGGGTGAAACTGCAGAATCAAGTTTGATTCCATTCCAACAAAGGATGGAGATTGTACAAACCACTACTTCCAGGATTTTTACCAACTTTCCACCATTTCCACCATTTTTACCAACTTTTTACCAGGATTCTTACCAACTTTCAATGTTACTGTGACCTAGCAAAATGGAGTTATGGTAGCAACAAGCAAAACTAGAACTTGCAAGTTGGCGGAGAGTGCAGGGCTGGTTTTGTTTTTTACGTGCTTGTTCTAATAGTTTGTCATTTTATATAGCCAAATGTAGTAAGACATAATTAAATTTAGTTTCATTGCCCTTCCAGATAAGGATATACATGAGCATAAAATAAAACTATCAGTTACTGGGGATATTGTTGTAAGTGACTTTGGAAAAATATATAATTTTAATTCATTTATTTTTTTCAAAATCTCAGCATCTGTGGAGAGGAACTAAAGGTTGTATGGGCATATAGACAAGCATCTCTTTTCATTACTAACTGTCTCCTCCAAGTTGACCAGAAACGTCTTAATGGTGTAGTAATTTTATCATTTTAATTTTCAGAATAGCCAGAAAAGCAAAGGACCTGGACCTTAAAACTCTCTTTAATCCATTTCCTTCTTTCTGTGTAGTACATGACAGGCTCAGAGATGCAGCATATGTGACAAGTACCAATACACCTACAGTGTCCATTGAATTCTGGCAGCATATTCAATAAGGGAAGAGTTTTGAGCTGTACCTTCATTTGCTCAGTTATAGTCAACTGGCCAGCCATTTAACCTCTGACCTCCAAGCTGAGATATCCATCAGGTTCCTGATCTTTGTAGATTAGGAAAAAATAACTTGTCTCTGAAATGTGCTTCTGTAATTTTAATGCTGTACTGATGAAGCAAAGAAGGAACACTGTCTTATGCTTCTATTGAGTATATTTACTGGGTACCTTACACTAAATTTTAAAATATTAGTGCAGAGTCATTCATGGTGTGCCTTATGTAGTATAGAATTCACATTAGTTGTTTTTTTCTTCATGGCTCATGCATGGTCCATTAAAACTGTTCTCAAAGGTAAAAATGACATGACATCTGCTAAAAATAAGTGCATGTTGCACAGCTTTGATATCAAATATGCAAGATGAAACTCAAGTCTCAAAGGGGAAAGGACTATTTTGCTTGCTTCATGGACATATGCTTGAGTCAGCAGCTAATGTGTCAAAGGATCCCCTAATGCCTAACCTAAAATGTTGCTGTTACTGATTAGGTCAGAGTTTTGACCTCATGACAAGAAAGCACGTTTTCAAGTCTCAAACTGACATTGACCCTTGGGAAGGAGGAAAAATGACCCATGAAGTTTCCATCTGCTGATAAAATAAACATCTGTAGTACTCACAATTGGAATGAGTTCAGTAGCAGTGGAGCTTGCAGTGGGTGATCTCTGGCCTCCTAAGTTACACCGGCCCTTGAATAAGAATGGCTACGAATAGAAATTACCTTAGGGTGTCTCAAAAGACTGGATTCAGTCTATTGGAGATACCACAAGAAATAGGACTCCAAGCATGTGCAAAGTTTAAAAACTTACATGAAGGATGAACAAGAAAATTGAATTAGTTACAGAAATATGTGCTGAATACCCACAGGTAACCAAACTGTGAGTGCTCTCTGGCATATAAATATGTTCAGTGGCTCTGTGCTTGTGGCCACAGGTGCCTCTTGCTGGAAATCAGAGCTGCTGTATGCGTGCATTTTTGAGAATGTTTCTCTGCCTCTACTACAATGATTCTCATATATTAAAGTTACTAACATATACTTATACCACAGTTCTTCAGTCAATTTCTTAGCTCTTTAGTGTCTAAGGATAACTTCTTATTGTATTGTAAATGATAGATACATTGCATAAGTGTTCTGAAACCAGAGATTTTTCCAGAACAGCTTGGAGAATGAGCTATTTCACACTCCAAAGGAAGGAGAGACAAGCTGAAGGAGGAGGAAAGCTCTTGTGATTTAATAGGAAAGCAATTTTGGTTAATAAGCTGTCTTTCCTAGGAACTGCTGCTGAAGTGTTTTGTTTAGCAAAACTGATTTTTGTCTTAAAAAAAACTATAGGCCTGATTCTCGATCCACAGCGTTTTATACTGTTTACCCATTGACATTATGGCTAGAAAAAATCAAGAGACTTGGACAGTAATGTTACAAAAATGTTGAATCATCTTTTGAAAGCAACATGTTAAATTTCTTTCTGGTCCAGATGCAAAAAAAAGCAACAGACAACAATGGCGATAGACTGACTCAGCCAGACAGCTCCAGACCCTTGTGTTCCTTCTTTAATTTTCATTGTCACTGCTGTGTTACAGCTCATGATGCTAATTGCAATGTATATTTCTGGAAGTACAGTCTGTTAGGAATATCAAAAACACTGTATTTAAATAAGTCTAATTTCTGATTTATAAAACACTCAGATACAAAAATACGTAACTTGACATCATGCCAGTTGCTATGCTAGTTTTGAAAAATGTGATTAAGTTAATTACCAATGCCTAGGCCATAAATGATATGCAATTGTTTTAAGCTTCTTTACTGAGCAGTGAAGTAGTGAGTAAAAAAAAAAAATTAAAAAATAAAAAATAAAAAAAAACTTGGGAAATTAAAATTGGAAACCAGCAGCTTGAAACAATTGTAAATCAAGAAATCCAAAACTACTCAGGCTTCCAGCAAAAAAAAATTTGGCTTTCAGTTACTCAAGTGTAAAGATTAATAAAAATATCAAGTATGTAATTATGGACCAGGTGTTCTTTTATTTTTATAATTATTGTAAATCAAAATGATGGAGACTATCAAAATAATCCTATTTCAGTGTTAATTTTCCTTCTTGCTTTTAATCTTTAAATGAATGTTCTTTAGATTTTATGTGTTCATCTGTTTAGAATCTGTTTGTTATTAGTATAACACAATTATAAACCCAAAAGTGATTCCCTTGGTGATATCTAATTAAGGAAGTTCAATTCTAGAAGACTAGTAAATTAACGGTGAAATTATTTTGGAGGAATGCTGGCATCTCTGAATGATACCTGACATGTTTGTAAAGCTTCATTGTAGCACAAGATTTCTAAGCTCCAATTTCTCAACACAATCTGAGGCCATCAATTGCTCTTGCAGTCAGTGAAGGTGCAAACCAACTGTTATGCCATCAGATTCCCGTCATGCACCCTGACCCAAAACTGGGGCAGATTTGTACACCTTTCAGTGTAGTATAGAAATTCCACATGATGATAATTACTTTTTAGTTGAGGATTTGCAGAAATTTATCTGTATCAAAAACTTTTTTTTTATGGCCATGCTGGATAGGACTTTAAAACTTTCAAGCTCCTTTTATTCCATGTAAATTAATTCAATAGCTCATTTGGGAAGTGGGCAACACAGGCTTTCACACAGCTGCCGTTTTACCATTACAGGCCACTTGTCTTGACCAATGCTACTGCATTTCTGGTAACTTATTATCTTTAATCATCATTACTCTATGCTGGAACCCAAGAAGGGCAGGGGGCAACATATACTCATCATCTTCCATAGAAGATTCATTTGCATAATCAACTCAATGATCTAAACAGCAAATTGAATGCACATTTGAATCAATTAGATAGACAATCCCAGCTGTTTCAACTCAAACCATTCTACAAAGTTATAAATAGAAATAACACAGGTTCCTCTCAGTGCCTAGATCTCTTGCATTTTATTTTTGCAGGATCTGTATCATGTAGTGAAAATTATACAAAGTTTGATATGGTTATTTAGTAAAGGCACATTTGTTCTATATAATATATATACTGATATATAAAACATTTGTAGCATAACATCCTCTAACAAAACTTGTTAAAATAGCTCATTAAACTGAACTTTTGATTATACCTATAGCAGCAGAAAATTCCAACAGAGAAATTTTGATTATCGAACCTGTAGCTCACTGCAGAATTCTGGTTACAAAACATGCTTTTGGTCTACCTGTAGCTTGCTCTTTGGATCCTTCCTGGGTAAATTTTATCCTCTTTGTGTACTGGCTTTGGTTGCAGCTTTACTCTTTGAGTACTAGGGGTCTCGTTCCATCACATTCTCAAAATAAGCATGATTAATGGTAACATCACATTTTCACAATCGTTAGAATTGATTTGATCTGCTTTCTTAAAGAAAATTGGGGTAACTTTGGAGGGCTTTTTGTTTATTTGTTTGTTTTGTGTTTGGTTTTTTTTTGTGTTTTTGTTTGTTTGTTTGTTTGTTTTGATGAGTGAAGGATTGTTTCAGGCTTATTTCATTTGGTGAAGCTGGTCCCAGCTGTTTTGAAATGGAGGGGAGCCATTTTAGACTTAGGCAAAGGTTTATAAAAGTAAAATATATTCATCACACTCCTTTTTAGAAGAGTTTTAAGGCATGCTTGCTTTAACAGAGAAATAACTTGGAACCTAAGATTTCCAAAGGAAGAACATGCTGTGGCTTTTGTGCTTTATTAAGAGCAAAGAAATTGAATAGAAAATAAAGTTATGCTCTTAGAAATTTCATGGAGATTGGGAGTGAGTGCTGATGGGGAAGGTCAGTTAGGTTCAGTGTTCTTTGTCTTTAGAACAGAGACAAATGCGTGCTCAGCTAGGAGGGGTAATATGAAAATGCACATGGTGCAACATACCTTGAATTTGGGTTATGGCGTAGCTATGTTCCCTCACAAGCAGATCCCAAGAATGCATTATTGACTTGAAGTCACAGATAAATTATTCACAAAGCCTTTCCCACAGTTCTGTGCCTGGCTATCAGGGCAGCAGCCAGGAAACTTTAGGGCCACTCCTTTCTCAAAGAATACTACACAGTCAGTCTGTGGTCATCTTACCCAAACTCTATAAAAACAGCTGTGTGCATCCTTCTCTCCTGCTTTATTCTGTGCCCCTGCAAAGGCAGTGGGTGTTCAATCACTCAGAGTAGGATTAAGGAGGATACTGAAATATTAAATCACTTATGATTGTCACCTCCATTGGGAACTGAAATCGTGTATTTTTTTAAGCAGGAAAAAGGCTTTCCTGCAAAGTTACAGGATGAGTAAATGCCACTGGTTTTGAGTTGGAACTTACTAAATGTGCATTTTTAGTCTGTGCTTAAGATACAGCCTGCTAATCCCTAATAATTACTAGGCCCATGGGAAGAAAATTTAGTGGGGAAAAAAAATAAATCTGATGTGTACTACAGTGTTTCCTTTTATGATAAAAAGATCTTTCCTGTTTCTTAGAAAGCCACTCCTTTTGTAAACTTTTGAATTCTGTACCATCTTTCTTACCAACAGTGTCTTGTCTCATTGAGGTGGTGATGTAGAGGACCATCCAACAGGATCATCTGTTAAGGGATTTGCCTCCTAAGTGTCCTCTGTGATAGAGAAAGGTTTTCTAAATATTGTTCTTTGCATTCTTAGCAAGTAAGAGACAACAAAGGAAGAGTTTTGAATCATAAACTGACTTATTAACAGTCTGCATTACTAGAGTTTGTGAAAGAAGCACTTCTTTCTATACTTCAGGATGTGTTTGCCTTGTTAATTTTTTTTACTTGTAAAAAGTATATTTGGTACAAAAATTAATAAGCAAACTATGAATTGAAATCTTTTTAAAAGATCACCTTAGAGAGCAAAATTTCACTTTAATTCCAGATGCTGAAGGGTTTTTGTAAAGGATCCATTAAAAAATAGTTTTTACTTCATTCTAGTGTCATTGTTTGTTCAGATTGTAGAAAGTTGGGTGTTACTTACATCAGAGCAATTTCAAATAGGAACACAGTGAGCAAACTTGCAGCCTAGAAAAGGTTTTCTACAATATTGTTGCTTTTTATTTTTTGGTAAAATTTAAATCTTAAAATGTGGGAAATTCATTTGAAAATTGTATAGAATCTATTCTAAGATTGTGTATTATCTTAGTTCTTCCAGTCTTAATAGACAGCAATAGAGGCTTTGTCCTTACAAAAGCTTTGCAAAAAAGCAAGTAAATGATATTGTTGAAAATCTTGCAATGCTCGTGTAGCTGAGCAGTGAATTAGAGCAGGGTTTCTGCTATAGGTTGGTTTCTTTGGGTGAAAGAAGGTTGGAAGGAAGGGCCTTTTTCTTCAGCCACTTTAGTTTCCAGTTTGATTCATTCCTTCACTGACTCGAAGCAGAGCTTGAAAGAAGGATGCAGCAGCCCATGGTGGGCTCATTAATACTGTTCGGTCAGACTTGGAGCTACTTAGCTTAGTTTGAGCAGTGCTATCATTAAATATGAAAGCACAGCCTGCCACTGAAGAACAACGCCCAACTCAGGACAGGAAAATTACTGAAACAATCCCTGCCATCATCACAGTTAGCGTAGATACCTCAACAAATGATGCTTCAATCCCAGCCCTTGTCTCCTAAGGTAAAAGAGCTACCCTAAAAGATCACCAGCCCCACTTTTGCCATGCATCCCTGCAGATCACACCTCAGTTGTGCAGAGGACCCTGCTTTTCCTTAGTGATGTAGGGTGCCGTGCAAAGGAAAATGCATTGCAGCTGCCTATTTTCCCTAGTCAGTGCTGTTCTCTGACACATCTGTCCTCCAACTGAAGCCCTCTCCAGGAACTTCCCAAATATCATGGCCATTAGAGTGATAAGGTAATGAGCAGACTCCCTCTGTACCTTGACTGAGGTGCATTCATTAATTTAACAACACTCTTTTCCAGACGTATGGTTGTATACTTGGCTAACTGAGATGCATGGTTTAATAATTGAGATATTATTTCTGATTCTTCTTTGTATATACTGTTAGTGAAGATGAATACACTCCTGATTTAATTTGTCACAGATCCGGGCACCTGTTTCTCTAGCTGAGCTGCTGCGTATCTCAGCTGTGGGCTTTCTGAAGTACTTTGGCAACTGAGCTTCATCTTCACTAGTTGAACAACATACTTCAGCTGCAAAGTTATTTACAAACTTTACTGATCAAGCTGCATATTTTTGGGTCGAATTTGCTGCAGACAGCACTTTGCAGATGGAACTGAATTCTTTACTAATCATGGGCGATGAATTAATTTATTTGATTAGCAGTAATTTGCATTATTTTCTGATTATGTTCTTCAGTTCCCTCCCTAAAGAGCTGTGTTGTGTGCTAGTGCTGGTTAATCACCTACTACACTCTACTTCAGAGAGGAAGACGTTTTGGTTGTAAATAAAGAGATCCTTTTCTCTTCAAATACTTCCTAGAAAAACACTCCATCCATTTCACACAGGGGAAGATATGTTTAAAAAGGTGAAAGATACACATGAAACCGCATTTTCCCACTACCTCTGTGAGCCTTTTAGTTCCTCATGCTATGTTTGCTTTCTTCTTATTATTCATTATAGCAAGTGCTGTTATTCTGTCCATTACTGTGGCAATGCCTCTTTTTCTTGGCACTGCTGTAAAAAAAAAAAATAATAAATAATAATATATATATACACATGTAGGTGTACAGGTGTACCCATTGGACTTAGATTCCCTGTTGGACTCAGCTGCAGTGCAGACTGCACTGAGCTGCAGTCAGATACATGTGGCAGAGGCACAGAGAAGTGCAGCAGCCAGCTCACCAGTGGCAAGCAAATAGGGTGCCCCGGTGCAGGCCATGCAACTCACTGGACTAAAGCTGCCTTTTTTTAATCTTCATTGTATACCATGGTATAATTCCCCTGTAAATATGAAAAAATCATGCAGGAGACAGTGTGCAAGTTTCATAAAAGTCTACAGCTAGTCATTTCTCAATGGTATGTAGTTTTTACAAATATTTTTTAACAAAACATCTTTGTAATATCTGAGTATCTCTGCTTTAGGCAATTAAATCTTCCCCTCCCTTGCTCGGAGAAAATATTCATTACTTATCTCTGTAGTGCTTAGAGTAAGGTATTTGTCTTAGTGTTTTTGCCATTGTTTCCAACCATCATAGAACTTAAAGCATATCAGGAAAGTTTGAATGCAGTTGCTGACTGAAACGGCTGGCATAGTTTTCCCATGCGTATCACTACATTTTTGAACATTAAATTTTGTCTACCCTTATAGCTTTATCCTTCAGTGTCATGAGGTCCTTCTAAAACTCCTTGCGGATGTCCTAGCAGTCTGTAGTTCTCCAAATCCACTAAGAATTTTCTTGAAATCTTGGTATTGCATTAACCACCTCTATTTTTCTGGCACTAAGGTAATTTTAAGCAAAAGGTTACGCATTACAGTGTTAGAGTAATTTCATACCTGACTGCTTTTAAAACATCTTAGTGAATATCACTTGATATTGGGATTTGTTGCTTATTCATTTTACCAGTTTGTTCTTAATTCTATTCTACTGACACTTAAAGTTGAGATGGTCTATCCAATACGTCCATCATAAAGAAAGTTTGTAGTATAACTTAACTAAATTCATTTTCACTGGAGAAGAGGAGAAAAGAATTAATTTTCTTGCTTTCTTTAAGCTCTTTTTTTTTTTTGCCGTAAGTGTGTGTTGGCCCTACAAAATCTAAGATAGCATCCACAATCATCCATAATGCTAGTGTTTGAAAGAAGCTAGTTTTATTTTTCATGCTGTTAGCAAATTCTTAATGTTTTTAGTCTTGTTGTTCGTTGTGTTTTTACTTTAAGTTTCTATAATAGAAGTGTTCCTTCTTTAATAAACTTTCCCATTCATATTTAAGTTCCACGTTGAAAACTGAAAACTGACATAACAGATCTCTTGTCTTTTCTGGTGTGATCCTACAAGAATGTTACTACATCTACAAAAATGCATAGTATTACATCTACATGTTATTACATGTTAGGATGTTACTACATCTACAAACTACAAATACATTATAGTTTTTGTGAGAGTGGCTCTATTTTTTGTGCTATGCTTAAATGGGATTTTCTTTACAACATAAATCCTCCACTTTTGTCTTCAGCTTTGTCCCCTTCACTGTGCCCTTGGTTTTGCAGTTATAAGAGTCATCTGGAGCTGGCTTGGGTTTTCTGCCCTTTCATACCTCTTGGCTTCCCTGGCCTGTTTGTTTCTAGTTTCTGAATGACTTGCTAATACCAATTCTACTTTCAAACACAAAATTCATGGGGCTCCAAAACTCAGAAATATGGGAAGAGGCAGTTAATTCTGTGAAATTGAGTACTTTACATTAAAAAAAAATAATAATAATAATAATATTAAAAAAAGTTATTTTATTCAGCCAGTGAGTCTCTGTTCTTAAGCTCCAGTAAGTTTTGCATCATATTCTGAGTCTTTAATATTTACTCAATTCAATTAAATAAGTAATTCTGCTATTCCATCATTATTCTTGATGTTTTGTTAAAAAAAATTTAATGCTTCTTGAAATTCACAAAAAAAAAAAAAAAAGTAAACTATTAAGGAAAAAAGATGATATATCTACTATAAAAAGATTATATTTTCTGTGTATGGTGTCAAAACAATGAATTATTATGAGGCAGTGCCTCTGCAGTTTTGCATCTTAAGCAAAGCTGCTTTATATGGTTACTTCATTCTAGTAACATAATTGGTCTGCTGGCATTACACCCACATTACTTCAAGGGATGAAAATAAAATTATAGTGCTGCATAAAGCCTGAAATGGCCACCTTTAAGTTTAATCTTCCCCTTAATGTTGTAGAGTCTATAAAATATGCATTAATTCAAATTTTTAATAGCTTTTATCAATCCATCTTTCCTTTGTAAAGTAGACAATATCTAATATATATGGTCTCTCTAACCTTATGCTTTCAACCCCATGATAGATCTTACTATCTTACCTTGTTTTAAAGTTACTTAAGCAATGCTTGTTTGTCAGGAGCATGCAAAGCAATAAACAGCTCCTGCCCTGCTGACATGTTCAGGACCAGGCAGTTGGACACCAGGTATATAGTACAGGTGTGTACTAGTTCAGCTGATTGGCTATCAATACCTTTCCACATAAACAGAAAATGGTTCATAAAACTTTAATATATTGGCAAAAGAATCATTGTTGGGTCATGTACATCCAATTAATGTTTCTACTGACTATGTACTTTTCCTTTAAGTACATGCTTGCAGGAATATTCCTCAGCTAACTGCTTTCTTAATGACCTTTCTATATTATATAAGAAAATAATTTAATAAAAGAAATCACATGAATAGAAGAATTTAAACTATCAGTGGTTTAAACTATCCTATCACAAAATAATATTAAAAAGTAATAACAGGATGTTGCTTGGACACCAAACAGTGTCATAATTGCAGTCACGCTTAACAATCAAGTTAACAACTAGGGTTTGACTGCGAACAGATAGGACCAAAAATGTATTCTCCCTGAACTAAATGGATCTTTGTAGGGATCAACAGCTAATGGCTACAATCTTACTGGAAAAAAATAGGGAAGATGTAGGTAGGGCTCATTTTAGTTTCTGTGGGTCTCCAGACTGATGGAGCTTGTTCTGGAGCAATGTTTTTTCAGTCGTATCCTCTGTCATAAGCTTTCATGACATCCAGACAGAAGAGAAAAGACTTCATCTTCTTCTACATCTCTGAATTCACTTGAAGCATATCAAATTTCAAAAAATTTTATCCTTTTTGTAGTTTATCATTACAATTTATTGAAAAATATCCATCTTAAAAAAGATAGGTTAATATTTTTATCTGAACGTTTAATGACAGTGAAGCTGACTGCCACCCACCAAATATTTATTAACATTTCAAAAAAATATATAACATTTAGACTTTTTAAAAAAAACTGTGGTTGTATGAATATCTCTCCAAAAATACTGTAAAAGAAAATCTCCATGCTTCAAGATTTAAGCCACACCCTAAATACTATCATTAAATATTAGATGCTTAGGATATAGTTGACAAGACTATGCAATTGGATGCTCTTTTCTCTTCCCTTTCTACCTTCCTGCTGTCCCTTTAGTTGCTTCAAGTGAGACAAACAGAAACAGACAGCACTTATTCTGCGTCTTTTTACATTGACTTAAATCTTCCTATTTCACTTTATACAAAAAGACTGCTGCAAGAGGAGCAGCTGAAAAGCTTTAATTTAGAGTCTGGTGACCTGCAGCAAAAGACTAGAGCGGGCTAGATTTTGAAATAGCCCACCTGAATTCATGAATTTGTGTGTTAGAGTGTTTGTAGCTTGTAGCATATCATACCGGGGTTTTGCATCTTTTAATTTTGATTCACTAAAGTCCAGTTGAATCGATCAGTGTTGATCCTGTTTGTGTTTTTTGTTGTTGTTCAGGGTAGGAAACCTGCTGAAGAAACTGAGGGGAGAGTCACAGAAAACTGGGGCTTGGATTGCAAGGGTCTATAAATGAAAGGGGGCTGTGGCAATGAGCAAGAGATTTGTGATAAAGGAAAAGAAGAGCAGGGCAGATAACTCAGAGATTGCCCACTGCTCTGCATACATGGTTCACTATTCCCACAGCCTGGGAACCAGTGAATGCTGCCCATTGCTGGCTTTCGTCAGAGACAATGTTTTGGATGAAAGGCAGTCCCTGCCTATCCATCTGAGCTATGGCTTGACATGTTAGGATGAGACACCAGTTTTCCACTACCTGGACATCGTTAGCTGTGCTGTTCTTGCAGTGAGAGCAAGGTAATAGGAATCACAGCAGGGTTTTCATGAAGAAGACAGCCTCGTTCATTAGATTCCTGTGCTGGAAGACTTGTGGTTTGCACAGAACCAATGATGTGCTGAAAGCCTGTTTGTGATGGGAAGGCTGAGCTCTGGAAGGTGGTAGTATTTTGTCAGTCTCAGTTGATGGTTTATGTACTGTGTCACAAGTTTTAGAAATAAAAGGGAAAAAGTGTTTGTTACAGAGCAGTCAGGACTGAACAGTTGAGCAATGACACTCTGAATGGACTGTTAGCAGCCTTCTTGAAGATCTGCTCTGTTTGTGCCTGATTTAATCAACTCATAAATTTTCTACTGTTGTTTTACTTCTGAGACATGAGTTTTACTTTTTTACATATTCTGAGTGAATGAATAGTTGGTTTGATGCACCTGTGTGATGATTGTCTTGTCAAGGAGCTGAGAAAGCTGTTGCTTTGCATTTGCAAGTTTGGTGATGCCCTTGCTGTGAATCACTGTTTCTGACCATACACAGCTTCTGGTGGACCCCTGAGCCAAATTGCTTAGCACAGCTAACAGTGCAGCATCAAGGCCTGCCCCTCACATCCAAGGCTGCCCTACAGCCTGGAAGCTACACAACAGCACACCAGCTTGTGGTAGCGTGTGTTGTAGTACAGCCAGGTCTAAGGTTTGGACATGAAGCTAGGTATCCTTACCGTGGTAAGGTTAGTGTGGTCTAGTAGCTGGATGCTGGGCTGAGGTGACTTGATACAGGCATACATCTGACTGAACTACTGCAGAACTTCAGAAGGCAGGCTCTATATAGACGTAAACTTCACAAAACAGAATGAGGAAACAAAAACAAAGGGTAGACCATGGTCACTGCAGCTTTCAGCTGGATTTATTTCAGGTCCAGTGAACCTGAAGTGTGAAAATCAGTACAGAAATCTAAATGAAGATAGCCAAGATGCATACCAGCCTGTTATTTAGTAAACTTCCTTTCTTTGCTGACCCACAGAATCTTCTGTAACATTGAACAGATCAATCTATTTTCCTGCTACCCACTAAATATTCTTAAAATAGAATGATGTTTTGCACTCACAGGAGAAAATCTGAAGATAAAAAGCAGGTTACATTAGATTTTACTGAGAAAAGAGAGGAGAGCTTACAAACAATTGCAGAGAATTGAGAGTAGAGGTACTATGGAGGGGGGAAGTGTCCGGCGTGGCAAGTTCTTTTCTGTTCTGTGTCTCGTTCAGTGGGTTATCAGCAATGCTATTCTGATTCAGAGGCATAATGTTTGCCTTTCTGCTATTAGTGCCAGGAAAAATGACTATATGTGGTGCTCAGAATCTGTGGAAGAAAGATGGAATTAAGCATTCAAAGAGATAATGGAATACGGAAGGTAAGCTGCTTTTCCCCTAATACTCTTTGCAGTAGGAAAGATGCAGAATGAGTAGAAAGAATTTTAATAAAAAAAGTGGATTGTGCTGAGAGAGAAGATGAGCTGGAAAAAAAGTAAAGCAGGTTCCAGACCCAACCGTACTGACTTTCAGATGGTGAAACTTCTCTAGTGGTCAATGGAAGTTTCCTGTGCCAAGAAATTCCAAAAATACCTCCTCTGTATTAATAGGATTCTGATGAAAAACAGAGGGAACTGCTGTGCAGTCACTGTAGGTCTGTTCTGTGTTTTGTTGTGTTTTTTTTTTTTTCTCCATCCACCTCAGGACAGCCTGATACACTTCCCAAATACCCAGCTCCAGGAGCCTTGCCAAGAAAACCAGCAGAGGACACCTGGAAGTTTTTGCTACCTCTTTTTTTCTTGTCAGCACTCAAGTATTAGAAATCCCAGAGCACATTATTCCTGAAATTCTCATTAATAAACCACACTATAAATATGACTGTGCCATTTTATAAATACCACATTTCTAGATCCTCTCTCTGTGGGCAATAAATATGAAAGTCAATTCCCTGGAAAGCAGCAGAATTACGAAGCTGTAACACAGCGGTGAGCCTGTCTCCTTAACTCCCTTTTTTCAAGCAGTTCACAACCAGGTCAGTGTTGCTCCTTCCCTTCCAGCCCTTACTTCATCCCACTGGCAAAGCCTGCATAGCAAAGCCATAGGAGTGTGTCTGCTGAGAAATAGTTATCTCACTCACAGTAACAATCCCAGTGATGCTAATGGAAGCCAAATGGTGGTGGTAACATAAAGGTGGGAAAAATGTGTTCGTGGCAGGACTCGGTGAGTTCACCGCTGCACTGTAAGGCAGCACCTGTGCAGTGCAAAGACTGGAGATGATTGGGGTACCTGCGGTTGTTCTGCCTGACGCTTGTTGGCTGCAGTAGAGGTTGCTGTTTGTACTTGTCAGCATTTGTATGATCTATTCAGATTATTTCAGCAATGTGGCCAGCAAGACTGAGGAAGTCAGCTACCAGTTTAATTTTCAAGGTTGCTATCCTAAAAAGCTTTAAACCAGGGATTTAGCACAGGTTGCTCACAAAGTCCAGTCCTGTAATTAAAGCACAAATATGCTCTAACCAAAGTGACTTAAGTGAGTTGTTTTGTTTGTTTGTTTGATTTTTTTTCTCAAACGTTAATTTATATTGGAAATAATGTACAGATATAAATGGAAAAAACCTACAATATCTATTATGCATGGAAAGAACTAGAAAGGAGATGGTAACAAAACAAACAATTGGGTTTAATAGATCAAGCTTTGCAAACCCCAGGCAATATAAATGATTGTTATCTATCTCAGCAACAAGTCCTTACAAAACATGTCTCCACCATGCAACCTCTAGAGAATTGTTAGGTCAGTCTATTTAAATCTCTGAACGTCTGAATTTTGTTTCCAAAATACAGCCAGTGAAATCCTCCCCGCTCTGTCAGGTTTCTTTATCACGGATATGTTTCTGGCTGTCATAGAAAGCGCTGAGCTGCCCCAAGCGCTAGTTAAGAGCGACACCAAGTGGTTAAATAATTTATTCCTATGCGATACTTTTCAAAATATTTTTCCTGCTTCATCTTTAATTTTGAAACATCTATTGTTGTTTTTCGTTGTTTTTGTTGTTTTAAACAGCCCTCATTATGCAACTGCATATATTTCCCTTTAAGGATTGCACACACAAGCTCTCACTTATAGTATAAGTAAACATCATCTTCTAACGATGAAAAGACTGATGCTCTGATTCTTCCTGTCCATGTAGTACTATCTGTGTAAAATTTTTATTCTCCAGAGTGAGACAGTTGCTGGGTTTTGACCAGGTATGTTTTGAGAAAGATATGAAAACAAGAAAGAAGCTCCTGCACTGAAAGCCTCTGACTGTAGAACAGTTAGAAAAACTATCAGCAGCAAGGTGATCGAGTAGGTGGGAAATTTTCAGGGCAGAGAGAATCTAGTCATGCTGGAATAATGCAGACTTGATATTCATACGCATCTTTTCAAATGGCCAGCTGTTTCCCTGTTTTCTTCTTCACCAGGGCTCTTGTTCAGGACAGGTGTGAAGTAGCCCACTTAGAGACCAGCTGAGAAAACCAAAACTGATAGAACTGTTGAATTAGAGCCTGCTGTCACAAAACTCTATAGGATGGCTTCATTCGTATAATGGGCAAAGTAACAGCTCTGTTGAGAGTTGTCCCTTCCCTTACCAATCAGTCAGTGATTCTTGGTAGCCTTATGAACACCATATCTCTTAAATTAGCTGGTCATTTTTCTTTCAACACAAGAAGGTCTATCAGTCTGATGTGTAGCTTTCTGTGGCAGGCAGGTTGACTAAGTAGAAGTGGGCTTACGTACCAGCTATCCTGATTAGCCTAGCCAGAACATGTCATCTATAGAAGTCCAGTACTCTCATTTTTGTAATCAAAAACAAGGTGAGGGAAACACTATTAAAGAACACCCAGACAAATGACAGACAGAAAATGCATATGCCTACCTAGAAGATGAGCGTAACAAATTGGGGACTGGAGAGACTAACTGTGGAGATTACAGAATGCATGTTACTTTGAACAGGAGTCATTGGAATGTCTCTGAGTTAACGGCCAGTCCTGCTACCCACAGGGAAAATAGTAGTTGTGTAATTGCCTGCATTAAAAATGATGCTAAAGGCAGATCTGTTAAAGATGTGTGAATAATGGCATAATTACTTAGGTCAATCTGCTATGCTTTCTAAAAATACCATGTTTAAGCAACTAATATCTCCTCAGAAATAGCAACTGTTCTGCACACAGACATGAAATTCTTTCCTTAAGTGAATTTTGGCAGAGTTAGTAAGCTTTCTGCTCTTTGCGTAGGACAAATGTATTTGTGCCACTGAGTTGGAAGGTGACAGTGTTTTTAGATGGTGCCCTTGTGATCTCAGTAATTATCAGCTCCCTTACCAGCGTAACAGACTAGTAGAGCAAAATACAGTTTGATGCCAGTAGAGTTGTGAAAATTCAACTAATTCAACTTATACTGCACAGCAGCTGATGTGTCAGGATGGACTGAGAAAAAGCTGCAGGGGATAACACCATGTTGTGTGGAGAAGCAAGAGTGGGATGATCATAAGGGGATTATACCATTTTATGAAAGGCTTCAGCTGATGGTGTAGTTAAATGTTAAAACTTTAACATTTTAACATTTAACATTAACATTTTAACATGCAAGGTTTTTTGAGTTTCAGTAAATACTGTGTTTAGGTGTTGCTGTTATATTTGGATATGTTTCTTGCCAATAAGAAGCTGCTAATAGTTAAATGCTTCAGTTTCCCAAGTAATAATACCAGTACGTTCTCAGTCCAATTATGAGGTTTATATCAAAACATGAAGCTCTTCGTTAATGTTCCTTGCATGCCTATTACATGGAGTTGCTTTGGCAACCTCTTCTTCAGGTATTCCATTTCCAAATTTATCCATTTAATGGCTCAGCAATACCTTTGCATGGTATTGGTCCGATTTTATGAGGCACAGAAGAAAGTTTGTTGGAAATAGTCACTTTCATGATCTTTTGTTTTCAGTCATAACCAGTACTAATTTTGTTCATCAGTTTCCATGCACTTCAAAGTTGTAGATGAAAAGTAAAAATCCTGGACCTAAGGCATTGGTTGCCGTGTCAGCTACCTCCCATCTGCAATATACCAATGCATAAAATTGTTTTCTCATTTGTGACTTTGCATAACATACTGTAGTGTAGTCTTATATTTTGGGGCACCTGGTTGCCAAGAAAAGGTGACAGTTTAATGCATCAGGTGCCAGTAATGTCAAATACAGAGTCATTTCTAGCCATGCATCTCAGTGCCCACCATTTACAGAAACAGCAGTTGTTTTTGTGCCAGAGTTGCCTGATTGCCATAGAGTTTTGTTGTCCTCTCATTTTGAATACTGAAAGTTATTTAATAAGAGATCTCACAAGAAAGGCTGTAAAAAGAGCTGTTTATGCTATAAAAAGAATTCCATATGGCTTCACATATCCCACATTAAATTTTGCTATTCCTCATTCATGCTTTAGCAAGTTGAGAGCTATGTTACCATCTTTCTCTCCAAAAGGCCATTAGAGATAGCACAAAGAATAAACTGTAAATGCAAGAAAAAATATATGTTGGCAATCAGTGGCAAACTAGGGTTGTCCTAAATCTTCTGCTTGGAATCTGTATCTCAGACTTCAGGCCAGCAAGGGAGAATGTATTTTGAGGTGTTTTGAGATGATGCTGTTTATCTCCATTTGCAATAGAAACTAGATCTTTATGTACTTAATTATTTATAAGCCAAGTTCCGTAGTGGTTCATGCCTGCAAATATCAAGAGAGTTTCAAGACCCCAAGCAGTTGTCATTGGAAGATAAGTATTAGATTCCTTTCACAGTGTTGTAAGCATAAAGCAACATAAAAATAGCATTTTCCAAGATGGAGAATCAGGAAGGAGAGCATACTTGTGTTTGATTTGTTGTAATGCAGATTTAAGTCCTAGAGGGAAAAAAAATTACCTTAACTTTCAAGATCCAGGCAGGTTTTGTGACATACGAGGTACCATATGGGATATTACTGAATCGCTTTAGCTCTTGCTGAGGCTGTTTTATCTAAGAGATATTTTGAATTGTTTTCATACAGTTTGCAGAAGTTAATAAAATATCATATGAAACAGTCTCTGAATCCATCAAAAGCATTTTGAATCTCTCCTCAACCTACAGGGAAAAAAAAAAAAAAGCTGAGAGCTGTTTAATATTGACTGGCATCCCTTGGGATTCGGTACATCCTTGGATATGGTCTTACATTGCTGCCGAAAAGTTGCCCTTAAACCCTGAGTAGCAGTACCAAGTGTTCACTCATGCAGCGGCTACAAGTTATGAGCTGGGCTTTGGGTTAGTCAGCTAGATCAAGCTAAGTTTCTATTTCTTGTTTTCAGATTTTTTCAAAATAGTTATCCTTTTTCCTTGTCAATAAAATATCCTTTTGCTTATTGAAGACAGTTGTATTTACTGTACTGACATATTCTTTCTTAAGGCTAGCATCATCAGACACGCTAAACCTCAACCACAGGAAGCACTCATTTGTCTTTCTAATTCTTTCTCATAGTATTAAACCATTTCTTGAGATTTTCAAAGATTTTTGTAGACTGTATCAATTAAAGGCTCATTACCATTATATTAACAGAAAATTATATGATACAAAGAAAAAAGCAATCTATCCTTTTTGTACAAATGCAGTGTTATTATCTCTCTCCCAGGATAAGTAAGATCTTACAAATCTCAAATGTCATAACGAATCTAAAAGCAGGTGAGCAGACAGAAGCCTGGTGGCAATTACATGTCATCAATAAATAAAATAAAACCCAAATTTCAATCTGTTAATGATGTACAAGTGATATATAACAAAAGACTGCGTTCTTAATTAAGTGTTCATATATAATTAATGCGTAATGGCCAAAATACCTTCTCTGAGTATGTCCTGGGTAGTCTATCTACTTTTTCCAAAGCATCGTTCCACCATGTTGCATTCACCATCTCAAGTATGGTATAAGGGTTAAACCAGTATCAGCCCTTATTATTGTACATTACTAATTGACAGGACATAAATGACTATTCATTATTTTTCAATGAGGTGATTATGCATGAGGTCTTGGCAAATCATTTAATGAAATCATCATGCTGTGCATGTTAACATTAAAGCAGTACCCTACTCACAAGGGGGAGAGAGAAAAAGAAAAAGAATCATTAATGAAGGGCTGAAAACTAAAAATGTGAACTCCTTTTTTTACTGGTATTAAATTGCTTTGTATAAGAAAACAGGAGAATCAAAGTCTTTTTTTTTTTTTTTCTAGGATTTCTATTTCACCATACTAGTACTACTAATCAACACAGTATTCCCACTTTTATGAGTGGATGTTGGGTGTTTTGTCTTGCTTCTGAGATTCTTAAGGTGTTTGAGGCCTGAAAACCAGTGATGTGTCTGTGTTTGGGCCACTTCTACTCAGATTTCTTGGAGGAAAACTGCAGATTCTGCAGATTGTGTTCTTTAAAGTGACACTAACATGAAAATTTTAGATATAACCAATTCATATATTGATGGGAGAACAAGCATGAGTAGATGGAGATCACCGAATTTTATTTCAGCACTTTTTACCACTTTTCAGATATACCAAGCAAGTTTTTTTTACCCCTTATACTTTTGCTTTTATTTACCTTGACACTGAATGAAGGTGTCCTTTGCATTTTTTCATAAGAAGACCATATTGGTGACAGACAAATAGAAGGTTGAAAGAACAGACATTTGAATACATTCCTGCATTCAAGAATAGAAGAACCAGTCTTAATTTGCTTTCAACAACCCCAAACATTTCTATGCTTATGCTGTACCAAGAAAAATCATTGTTCAAAGTACTCAGAATTCTTCCTTTAATTTTAGTGGAAATATGAATGTAAAAGCTTTGGAAAGTCTCTAACCAATGAGTAGTTGTTTCCTCGTCTTTGGAATGGTCCTGTACATTTTTATATTGTAATTATATAGAAATTGTTCAAATACAGAGAGTTATTCTTTCTGCTTGCTTTTGATATTTCAGAAAATAATTTTGTTAAATTTCCTTTAAATGGTGTAAATTGGACCAAAATAACAGTAGACACTTTATATTAAGTTGTATGATCATGTTTCTTTACTGAAAATTTGTAATGAAATCTGCAGTAAGACATAGTTGTCTTTGTGGATGAAAAATGCTTGCCATTCTGATATGTTTTAATGAATACTTCAAAAACCCCCAAGATTAATTTAGATTTTCTATGTAAGTGCTTTATCAGCGTTGTGTTTCCCTCAACATTTTTAGGCATTTCTTGAAACTGTGTGAATGAATATACGTCACAACGCTGTCGTTGAAAATAATTTCCATCCTTGTCCCTGTAGTAGTGATCTCCTTATGTATTCAGCCAAAGACCAGAAGACATGACCAATTCGGGAAGGTGCTTTGCAGAGAGGTTAGAGGTAAGCATTACGAAATCAATGCTGTTTTCAGATACCAGAATTAAGAAAACATGTTTTCAATTTATTTATTTTCCTACAACTATGAAGTACTTGCAAATATTTCTGAAAGAGGGGAAGTACAGACATGTTGGAAATGAAAAAATGCGAAATTCTTTGTAGATATTCCCAAAACTCAAAGATGTTTGTGGACCAAAAGAAGTATTACATTTGAAAATAATATTTTTTTTCTAAATCTGTTGTCTTTTTAGTCTAGTTTCGAATGGATAATATTATTTTGAAGAGAGCTACATTCAAATGTGAAACATTCTTGTAAAATTCTCTGCTTTCTTTGTCTGAAATTATTTGCCAATTTTGAAAATACTTTTAGCTTCCTGAGGTTATAATGAGTTACGAATTTCCTGCTCAGCAAATAAAAAATTTGCCCATCTCTTTGCCAAATACCTTGAAACCCAGCAGAAAGGACACATAATTGCACTTCCTGCAAGCTCATCTTTACAATTAATTAGGTAGTAAAGATGGGCATGACTCCCAGGTCTGAATTAAGGCAGCCTGGGGTTTTTAGCGTATTTCAGCACCATGACAGAGATGCCTTCAGGCTTTCCGGCTTTTTTCATAATTGAGGGCTGGAAATACTGCCTTGTTTTCCTATTAGCAAATCTGAGATTCTGATGTAATCACGTTACTGTAGGTGCTGGCTTTGAAGGCTTTGGTATACTCTGCTTATCCCTAATCTGTCTCTGACAATAGCCACGATAAGGTATCCAATTAAATATTTCATGCTACTGTCTGCTATGGTTGCTGCCTTTCAGCAAACGAGCAGCCTCATGAAACTGATGCGGCCAGATCAGCTCCACCTCCTGCCCAGCATTATGAGATATAGCAGCAAACTGGTCAATGTGAGGTAGCAAAGCAGATGCATATATCTGAATACATTTATATGGAGAGTCTGGAAGAGGAAATCAAACAAAAAAGAAAAAAGAAAAAAAAAAAAAAAAAAAAAAAGATGGGTCATGTCTAGAAGGTTTTTAAAAGTACAGCTCAAAACTTTTTTTCTTCCAGATAATTTTATACTTTCTTGGCTTGACTGGTGACGGTAGAGCATGGGGGATTACTTCTGTCCCTCAGCTTTACAGCTTAGTTAACCAGCTGCAATCCAGTCTGCTCACACTGCTGAATTTAACAGCGTTACTGTTGTGTTTTCCGTAACAAAAGGCAGTCATGTATTTTTGATATGGCTTTTATTAACACTGTGAAAGAAACAGAAGTTGAAGTTTCCATGAGGAAACACTGCATGTGAGTGGTATGAACCACACTCAAAACAAAATGGTTCCTATCTCTGCAGAAGAACAGGTTGCTCTCAGAAACTTAAGTATTGAGTTTATGGAAAACAGAACCCCAGTTCATAACTAGTGTATGCCACCATATCTGGATTTAAGTGAGAATTCTTTCAATCTGCAAACTGGGTACACCTTTCACTTTCTATTTCTATATGAACAGAAGAAGGAATGACATACAGCAAGACAGACCTTCCTTTATTGCAGGAGCACTGGAAAATGCGTGCACATTCCAAAGGGATGAATGTTCCAAAGACACTCGAACTAACCACATGAGGTCTAACATGTACCTTAAAGCAGGTACACACATCCCGCCACGCTTCAGTCCCTTTCAGTCTTTCTCCTTGGTTCAGCTCCACATACGGTGGAGAACAACGCCAGCCTGCATTTGAGCAGCAGTTCTGGTAAGGGGGAATTGCTGTGTGAAGCGCTCTGTGTTTGTGAAAAATAATCCTCTAAAGTGGTAAAATGGAAAGAGAAGAACTGGAGAACATTTTTTGAAAGTTTGCTCGTACGAACTTCAATGAGACCCTGACTGAAGCCACTACCACAGGTGCATTTATATGTACTCATTCTTTGGGCATAGCACACACCACGTATGTTACAGCTTTAAAATCTTCATCTTCACTTTCCTATGTTAACTTGGAGGAAAAGAAGGGAAAAAAAGATGCCCAAAGTCTCATACTGCTCTCTTCCAAAATGAATAACCTCGTTAGAAAAGTAGGGTCACAGTGGGAGAACGCTTTTGTTTTTAGCTTAAAAAATGAGGTGTAGGTGAAGTTTGAAATACAACTCACGGTCCTGAAACTATTGAACTAAATAGAAGATAAATGAGAAAATCTGACAAGTATATGTTCTTTAAAAGACAGGCATTTTGATGAGATGCAACTAATTGCTTTTAGCCCCCTGGCAAACTGAAGAAAATAACCACCTTCAAAATTTATGACATTTCTTCCTTTTCCATGAAGCTATCCAACAGAATTGTAACCTACAGGCAGGGTTAACATAAGAGCTGAGTTATCTGGGCTGCAAGATGCAGCTGATAACGTGAAAGTTCCCTTAGCCTGATCTGTTTTGTTAAAGAGATATGAAAATGTTCATGACATGAGTAAATACTTAGGTGCATCAGTGCTGAAATAACACAAAAGGGAGGTTAGATTGAGTATTCTGGCTGTACAAACAGCATTTTTTCTTGTTGAGAAGGAAAGTGTAGAAGTGGGTAAGTACATTAAATTAACATGCCTAGATTTGCTCATAAGAGGTTGTTCAAAATTAACATCTCTGAAGAGTTGAGTAGTCTTCCACTGGACAGATTTAATAGGACAGTAGTGGAAGTCCTTCGCTTTTGTTTTTGCTCAGTGATACATTACAATTCCTGTATTAAACACTAAATTTATGTATCACATCAAAATGAAAATCCAGGCCTGCATGAGGACCTATGGAAATTTACTTTGAATCTCTTCTTTAAGGACATATTTCTACATACCCTAAATTGTGACTGTAAGTAGGTGGATCTGCCAGTCAGCAAGGCACAAAGTAACTGCCCTAAACTTCAACACTGAGTTTGATGCCTTGGAAATAAGTCTGGCACATGAGAATTTACTAAAATTTAGTGAGAAAGGAAGGCCAGTGTTTCACTGAGAAGGGTTACAAGATGGACAGAAACCATGAGGGAGTACTGGTCCAGCATTGCCTTAGGTGAGAGGCTGCAGATAGCTAATTATTTTAAGGAGAGCTCAGAGCCAGAGTACTAAGAGGGAGGAACCATCCTTTATTTCTGAATTTCTCCTCCCATGAGAAGCTGGGTTCAACATGAAGGTATTTAAAGAAAAACAAACTGACTAGTCACCTGTACATGAAAAATATAATAGGGCAAAGAAGAGAGGAATGCCTGAAACGTGACTAAGTAAGGCTACAATGATTTTATAACCAAATAATCCCAGTGTAGCCTCCAAAATATTTTTGCAACTCCTAAGTTGCAAAAGAATCGTAAAATAAAATTTAGAAAGTATTCAATGTAAACGCTGGTGGTGGCATTCTCATTCACATAGCTGCACTGTTTAAAAGCAATTCTGTAAGAAACTGGGGTGTTTTTTACATGATTGGAATATTCATAAATTGGTGACTAGTACAACTAAATCTCTTCAAAATGAGATCCTTTTAGATTTACAATGGATGTCTCTCTCATGGAAGTTGCCATAGTTACAGCACAGTTCTGCATGGAGCACACTTTCATCACAAATTGTTCACATTTATATACAAATAGTTTGAACATATTTTTTTTCATCTTTTGAAATGAAAGTACCAAGGATAGTCTTAAAGGAGAATTCAGTATTTGTGCCTGGGCACAGTGATAAACCAGGAATACTGAGAATTGCTGGATGATTCAGGCTGGGATAGACCTCAGGAGGTCTCTGATCTGACCTCCTGGTTGAGGCAGAGTCACTCTGGGCTTTATCCAGGTGGGTCTTGGAAGGATCACCAAGGTTGGAGAGAGAACAAACTCCCTGGGCAACAGCTGGAAAGTCAGCCCTATGTGCAAGAGAACTGCTGTTTTGAAAACTTTCCTTCTTCCCTGTTCTGGCTGGGGTGGAAAGTACTGTTGTGCTGTCCTTCTGAGAAAGACCTTACTGGTTTCCATTTGGTAGACTTTGCACACCAAATCTGCAATAAGCCTCTGCCTTTTCACTTCTTGTTGCCTTGCTCACAGTATGGAGTAGGAATGGCAGAACCCCCGTTCCAGTCTCCTTTCCTGTAGCGGTGCTGAGGTAGTTTCAAAAGCCCCTTTTCTAGAGTCAGGTATCCTCTGAGCAGCCTGTTGTCCAGCAGAGATGTTCTCTAATGAGTTTTATTTTTTATTACTCCTTTGCATTTTATTACTCTGGTTGGCTGCATCAGCCAGTGCCACACATACTGAGCAGATTGATCTCTCTTGCATAATCTAGGGTCACAAGATACCTAGTGTTTAGGAGTTCTTGCTTGTCAATGTGGCTCCAGGATGATTTGTCAATGTTTAAGATAAAAATAAATATCTAAACACCATCTATTAAACAGTCTGTGATTCTCAGTGTCTAGGCAAGTCTTCTTTCAAGGTCATGTTAAAGTACTGAGCATTAGTTTAAGTGTCTAGGCTTCATGCTATGATTTGAAGTTCGAATAGGAAATTGCTAGGCATATCCCAAAATTTTGATTAACAATCTGAACAACAAATTGAAAACAAGATACCAAAAAAAAAAAAAAAATTTAAGTGAGAAATGAAAAAGGCAGGATATCATTGGTTTGGAAGTATTAAGCTGGCAACTCGAGTGATGCCTTTTTTTTTTTAACTGCATGCAGTACTTTGGGAAAATACTTTGGCTATTATTTGGTGAATTCAGCCATCATCAGCAAACCATAAGGGCTGGAGTTACACGGTAAGTTTTCATTATGTCTCTCTGCAAGGTACTGGCTTTTCAGGCAGTGCGCTAGAGCATGGGTTTGCTGGGTTGCTGTTGGGGACGTGGAAGCCTTAGGGGATCTCTGATGCTGTGACTGCAGGTGCTACCGAGGGTATAGAGTGACAAAATGAATTTAGGGGGGGAAGAAAAATGTTTATAAAAAAAACAATAACAGTTGGTCATTGTGTTTATAAATTATATGATGGCTTTACAGTTCAACTTCAGAGCCATCTTGCTTAAAGCAAGCCACAAACTCTGTTCCTCGTTCATCCTTTTATGAAATCCTTATCTCCTCTAATGGTTTTCGACATTTGTGTAGGCTCAGACATAGCTGTTGTTTAGAATATTATTTCTGATACAGCTCTGCAACTCTAAAAATGAGTGAGAACTATTCCTTTTCACTAGTTTGATAAATTCAGAAAATAACCCTTGTCTTTTCCCCCTTCCCTTACTAGTAATTCACAATTAACATAAATTGTAAGAACCTGAAGGAGGCCTAGGCTCTTCTCTGAATTCAAAATAGATTTTCAACATATGAAATATTTCAACATATTTTCTTCATAGTTTAATTCCAAGTAGAGTCTCAGAGACAAGATGGAAAGTTAAGCATTCCAAGCATCTTGACATGTACTGGAAATTTGGCTCAAAGTGCTGGCTGTGCCTTTCAATATATATTCCTATTCCTAAATGACCTTGTTGAAATTTTTGCCTATTTCCAAATATATCCATGTTTGACCACTTGGCCATTTAATGCAAAATTCTTGCAGTAGTGTTGTGAGGAATCTTGATCTTGCTGAGGTCTTTGGAAGCTGACTTGTCTCTGAAAGCTTGTGTGCCTTTTGTTCCTCACTGGGGTTTGGGTTTTTTAAAAAATAAATATTCAAACAATTCTACAAAGTCTGCTTATCTCTTACTTGCAAGTCCAGCAAAAACTTCACTGTGTGAAACACATTGTTTTATAAATGTGTTTACACAGCACGCACAGATCTTTCCTCACATTCACCAGAAAAGAAATGGTGACTTCATCACTTGATATATAGGAGTTTCAAACACTCTCTGGCTGGCTTTGGGAATGACCTTTTAAAAACAAAACTCAAAAAAAAAGTATCTATTTCCACTACTTTTATATTGTTCTGAGTCTTTAAGAAAAGAGAGTGTTTTAGTAGAGTTATTTTCTTTATCTTTCAGCAGTTGGAAAATCTAATCGCTGCTAAAAATCTTCTGGGTTTTTATTAAGTTAGCTCTGATTTATGTAATTTACCATGAAGTTCATTAAAGACTTCATTAATTTTTCACCAATCTGTAACAGTCTTATCACTGCCGTTTCTATTAGCTGAGGTATAATTAACTAAGGTTGACTTTTTAAATTTGGGGGCAAGTCATTTACCTGCCCTATCACCACTTTCATAATAATTACATTTTGCTTTGTCAGATGTGAAGTGGTTCTCTTCTTATCCATCAGTTCCAGTGATTAGAACCCTCTATTTCAGACCGAGTGCTTGTACTGACATTTTGATCTCAGCAGTTTATGTCCTCATTCTCACTAGCTGACTAAATCTACATTTTTTTCCACTTCCAGAAGAACAATGTGTTTTGATACTTCCAAGGCTAAAAAGACAAAGAAACTTCCCATTGATCTGCAGCTCAGCGAAGTACCCTGGAGGGATTGATATCAACCTGGAATTCTCTTGGTGTTTGCACATCTGCCTTCCCAAGAATTTGGTGTCTCCTTTTTGGAACCAGGAAACAAGAAAGCCCCACAGAGAGGTATGTTGCATGTTAGACCACAAGTCAAGGCTCTGATTCAAAGTGTTTTTCAGAGTAGGATTCTTTAACACACTTCTGTATTCTGGTAAAACTTCTCCACTCCCATCACACCATCATTTGTGGTATGCCATCACTTATTTGAGTTGAGTGTTTCACTCTATGACAGAGATTTCCAGAGTGACAGTCACAATGGCATTGTTGGGTGTATGGCCCCATTAATGGCCTCACAGATCACCATCACCATTCTGTGATGGACACAAGTGCCAGCCAAGGGCCCGACTCCTAATCAGCAGATACAAGGAAGGTATCAGAAAATAAGAAAGTAATTACAAATCCATGTCTTGAATGAGAGAGCAGATCAAAGGGGACTGGCAGTATGAGAGGAGAGATTATTCCTCCTTTGCTGACAATGTCACTGTCTCTTGCTGGAAGGGGAGCATGACTGGGGGCATTGGTTTGTTTGGGCTGTCAGCAGCCTTTTTCTTTGTGTCTTAAAGCATGATTGGCTGAGTGGTTCTCACAGGAGTGCCTCTGGCACTTCAGTGGCCTGGGCTGGCAAGAGAAGCCAGGTGTACACTCTTGCTGTGACCCTATAACTGTTATAGGATTGCTTTCTGTTTGGTGCATGTTTCATGGTGAGCTTTTCTGCCTTAATTCAGTGCTTCATACCTCATGGGCTGATAAGGATTGGGAAAAAGCTGAGAGTAAGTGACATCACAACATAACCACCCTTTCTGGTAGGCTATGTCTCAATGTATGATAAGCCATATACTGTTTTTCTAAATTTGAAGGAGGTAAATTATAAATATAATTAGGTATTAAAGACAAGAGGGGGAGGTGAAGTGGAAAAGGCAGAGAAAAACTTACAGTTCTCTGGTTTACTTCAAACCAAAGATTATTGACTTTTTTGAGTCAGTCTAGAAATGGCTACTAGAAATGAATAATCAATGTATTTTCAAAGGAAAAATGAAACCAGTACCCATTATCTCCTTTTTTCTTTTCATTTGGAACTGGCGTTTCATAGTCATTTCCTTTAATGCTAATTAGTAGTAATTAGAGAAGAAACATAGTTTGGGATCTCGCAAGAAGTGCTGGTTTATTTGTAATTATTGTTATAGTTTCACATTTTCTTCCTTTGCCCTCTTCCATTTGCACTCCTCCTTGTTAGAGTAAAATAACCATGTAAAAGGTATCAGTGCTAATTATATGATCACTCTGAGCCTTCTGCCACCACAGTATTTGATGCTTTTTATGCCAAAGGAATGCTTCAACACAGAAAGCGGAGCAATGCGCTTGGTGGGCACAGAGGCTCTTTGGCATGTTCAGGTGAACTGTTGCAGTTACCGTAACTTGGCAAATATGTGTATTTTCTCTAATACCTTAAGTTCAGTGGTTTTAATCCCTGCATTTGTAAGGGTTTTGACAAAACACATTCCAAGGGCTAACGGAATGCACAGGTGACTCAGGGTCACACAGTTTCATGGCTTTGTTGCTTGTGCTTATTTTTGAAGGCTAAGGAGATGGCATGCAGAGAAGGACTTTTGCACACAAATACTGGAAATTTTCTGTTGATGCACAAGTACGTTCTGACATTTAACTGAGGGTTTATTCAGGGTATCTTTTAAATTTTAACTTTGTTTAGTAGCAAAAGAGTGAAAGCATCTCAATTAACCATACTTCTAATTTTGATTAAGGTTTACTACCCTTGTGACAGATGGGGAACTATTAATATAACTTATTTCTAATTCTCATGGTTATTACAAATAGTGCTTTTTTCCTGCACAACATTTTATCCGAAGAGCTATAACAGCATGTGTCAGCAGGAGAAATAGACTCTCAGTCCTGCATCCAGGTCTTCTGATCATAGCGTCTGGATATTATATTCCACAAAACGCAAAAGCTTCTAATAGGTACTCATAAGTTCCAGCAGATGAAAATGAAATTATACTTGATCAAATGTTTAAATTAAAATACCTTATTCTATTTAGGCTTATTGATTAATCATTTTACAACTATTTTTCCAATCTTCAAATGTTCTCTAAATTAGCAGTATTTCCTCTAATCTTCAGATTTCTCCTAAGAGGTAGGTCCTGTATCTGCACCAGTTCAAATGGGAATGGGAGCTTGCTCACACAGAAGTCACACCTTTGAAGACAAAGATTTAACATTCTGAGAGTGTACGTGCCAGATAAAATCACTTGCCTGCAACAAGAAGCAGGACAAGGATTTCTTATTATATACTTGAAAGTTTGAATTCACAAAGATGAAAAGAAGAAAAAAAAAAGAGAGAGAGAGAGGGAGAAAATATACAAATGACTTCCAAGAAACATGAGAGAGAAAAGAAGGAAGTGGGTCTTCTGTCTGTTATTTCATGCGCTTTTTTTCTTCCTAATTTAAAGGAAAAACAGTAACATTGTTGTGGTAAACGCATAATAGCATGGAATGAAAGAAAGTCTGTCAGTCAGCAATGAAAAAAAAAGCAATCTCAGCTTTTTAATTCAATTCTTTTTCAAGTAAATACAGTTTTAGGAAGATTTATTTGCTTTACCCCATGCGACTGATTGGAGTTTTGAGGTCTTGTCACCTCCAAAGTCCAAATTTAAAATCTTTTCAATAGCCAGCATCTTTCAGGATAGGGAATGCTGAGATTCCGAGGTGCTGTAGAGAGTTGCCTGTGCTACGAGTCTGTTTGCAAATGTGCTCTCCAAGGTTCAGCTCCAAGGCTCATGGAAACCTGGGGGGAAGAAACATCCCTACTGACTTGGCAGGGTTGCTCTTTGTTCTCCTGGTCCATGCATACAGCCCTGCATTGTTCCAACCACTGCACAGCTGTGGTTTAGCTTTTCTGGTGGCTAACACGATAGCAGCTAACCAGATCAGATGTAGGTGAGGTTCCTCAGCAAAAACTGGTTACTTCTCATACAGTGGGCTGCATGCCTGCTGCTGCTTTTTCCAAATGCCTCTCCAGCTCAGAGGCAGTCGCTGCCCGCTGTTCTCTTCCCAGCTTCTGCTTTCATGGGGCTTGGGCTGACTTGTGCCATCCAGACTGGGGGGTTGCTCTTTGCTACCCTTACCTACCATAGCTGTCTTAATGCGCCTTTTCCATTTGCTACTTCCGTGCTTCTTCCCCCACTACCCCTTCAAAAAGACAAGCCTTACTATCACTGTCCAAATCCATACTTGTTAGTAATTTCTAGCTTGGTAATTCATTTTCATTTTCCTCAAGTATGTAATGTGCTGGTGGAGATTTGAGTGACCTGAGCAAGTCTATGCTGCAGGCTTTTCCATGGCCTGCAATAATCTGTTATTCCAGCCTTACATTTGTCTTGCACACAGAATGACAGTCTGCTGAATTGCTTGCTGATTTCCCTCAGACACGCACACACAGACAAAAATCCTTTAGGGAATATAAAAACTTACAAACGCTTTTGAAACAAGATATATAAAGCATGGTCTTTAGTGGAATCAGACGGTATGTTTTCACTCTAGCAACTGACTTAACAGTAACAGTTTTTTTTCTCCATTGAACACTTGTCTTCATCCTCATGAAATTTTCGTTTCGCCTTCTTCAGTAGCCTTATGAATATTTTAAATTGTCTTCTACCAGCAGTACTCCTCTTACACATTATTTCCCCTAAGATTAGTTCTCCATTTCACGTGCTACTCATTTGGCAAATGTCTTACCCTGAACAATCATGCAGTCCATGATTTAGCTAAGCAGTCTTCAGCTTGGAGAGGCTGAAGAGCAATGTGCACAGTGAGCTCATTCACAAGTATCCTGTGACTCTAGGGGTAGTAAAGGAAGGGAACAAACCTGCATCTATTCTGTGCACATGTGTAGATTTTTATCGGTGGCTTCTGTATCAGTTGTTTTAAATGTATTTTGTGCTGGGGCGTAAGTGAAGAATAGCAAGCTGGTGCAAGCTGCAGTGTGATTTTGGAACAGTTGGCTGCTCCCTGGGTAAATACCAATGCATGGGTATCCACAATAAGATGTAATGGAGGACTTTTACCACATCTAATGTCCGTACAGATTCTACTGAAACAAAGATGATGTATGTTATTTTTCCTCATCTAATATAATTTTGTCTCACTTCACTTTATAGTCAATTGTCATTGTTCATTAACACTACTAATCCATAAGGTGTGTTATTAAACTGTCTTTCACTGGAGAATCTTAAGATTTACTTACACTATATGGTGCCCAAGAGAGACAGTTCAGGAATATATTCTCACAGGAATCGCTTCAACCATTGTGGAAAGGTATCTTCCCTAAGACAGAGTGCAAAATACACAAAACAGTATGCAGAATGGTTTCCAATAATATGGAAAGGAAAATTACATGCAGTTGAACCTGATACTATCAATCTCACCTTTTTTTTTTTTTTTTTTTTTTTTTTTCAGATGAATCCTAAAAAATTTTTATGCATTAATTTAGAAGCAAAAATTCACATCATGTTGTCATCAGACTAATATTCTGAATGCAGGCACAAAATTTTCATGGTGAAGTTCCCTGAAAATTAAAGTCACTGAAAAGGTTCTAGGATAGCACAGATGGTGCAATCCCACCAATTTAATTCAGTTTCAACACAGCACCCTATGCGTTCATTGTCTGACCTAGGCAGGCAGTTGTTCCCTTGCTGTTAGTCACGTAAGCACTTCTGTTATCATGTGCACTTTTTCTATATTTCAGCCAGTTGTTACACATAGAAGCATTTGATTTCTCTTAATGTTTAGGGATAAAAGGAGCTTCTGCTGAATGTACCTAGAAACAGTAGCCCTAATATCTCTTTAAAACAGGTTTAAAGATAGAGGGGGCCTTCAGGCCAGTAGTAAAGGCATTTTAGTTCTTTTGTAATATACTTTCTGCAATGCACTTTTGATGAAAGCACTTTTCAATAGGCATGAACTTGCCGTTAACTCGCTTGGGTTTGAATTAATCTGTTCCTCATTTTTTTATGTTCATTTTAAAAATATATTTTATTTATATTTAAATATTGATTATTTTATGCTTGTATAACATTTTGGGTGATAGTTACTCATTTCTTATAATTTGGAAATAACTACTAAGGCCAGAATTTTAAGTTATTAATTTCTTACTACTTATTTCTGTCCATAGGGTAGCATTCTCAAACAACATTGAATTGTGATTTATTATTTTTTTTAAATCAGTGATTCTTAATCTTGATGGAAGGTGTGAAGTCTAGAAGACAAGCTGAATGTTTTGCTGCTGTGGTTCAGTATCTGGAGAAATAGTGTGCTGGTGCTGCCAGCTCAGTGCCTGGCTTTCCATTGAGTGGTGAAGATGTAGCGCTTGGGTTTACGTGCATTCAGATATGGGTCTGGTAGAGAGGGTCAGACTTCCAAAACTTGAGTCTAATGGGTTCAGTCATTAAAACCCTCAGGCTTGACCATTTTGAGCAGTGAATTTATGAAAGGGATACTGAGGGAAGGAAGCTTGATGAGATTAGAAGAAGAAAAAACATGTCTGCTATGTTGTGGAAGACAAACAAGATGGATATGCTGCTCTGGTCTTTGAGTCATTTGGAAGTGTCAACAAAATGTATTTATATAGAAATGGTAACAATAGATGAGTGGCCAGCAGGTCTAGAGGAAGTCTGATGAAAAGCTGGCAAAGCACTTGGATTGTGCAGTGGAAGGTAATTGGGAGCACAGGACGCGTGGAGGTGATAAAGGCAGAGCAAGTCTTTTCCTCTTTGTGCTGCTGCCATTCAGAATCTGGGGTGGGTGTCTTCTCCTATCCCTATGCAGTGCATGGCTCTTCTGTCTTCTTGATATAGGGTTGAAAAGATTACTTGGATTTCCTGTAAAAGCTCCAAATTCTGCAAAAGAGTGATTTTTCACAGGGCGTTATTGGCACTATAGAGAAGAAACTGATTTGGGGGGTTGTTTTTTTGTTGTTATTGTTATTTGGGTTTTTCTTTTGCTTGCCTTTTTTTTTTAATTCTAATTGAAGAGAAACAAAATATCAATATTCTCCATATGACAGCTTTCTGTAAAATGCTGAGGCAGATATTTTAAGTTCTGTATATTTTAGCAAGACTGTCTCATTTCAATTCAGGGTAAAAATAGGTTGTAGTCATTTAAATGTGTAACAGACACTTTACCATCTAGAGCATTATTTGTTGAACAGGAAGTGAAAGAATAATTTTTAGATGGTATTGCAGAAATACAAAATACTAAGAATCTATTTAAAAAAAAAAAAAAAAAAAAAGCTATTTCTTGGACTTCCAATTAACTAATATTTTGGCATTGTTGCCTCGGTGGAATCTTAAATTTCCCTAAGTGAACCAGCAGTGAAATTCTGTGGACAGAAGTCAAGGCTACAAAACCCTTTTTAAGCTACTGAACTGATGCAACTTTCAGATATTTGGGGGAGTATTTTGCATGTTGCATACAGAGATATGTGTGAGCTAACTGTGGTCCTGTAGTCCTGAAATACTCACATTATGCACAAACTTGTCTGAATATGAATACCATCAAAATCTAATGCATTCAAATCATGGCTTCCCAAACAAATGTTATTTCTCTGTTTCACAACTCAGGTCTAAACATGTCTGATCTTAGTTCAGACCCAGATATAATTTTTATAGCTGAGACCTATCTTACCTATTCTAATGTACCCTTATCCATAGTGGATCAGTCCCAAATCTGCAAGAAAAATGGCTGATATTTTAAAATAAATGTTAATTGCATCTGTAATACTACCCCGTGCTATTTGCTTTGAAAGCATTTCTTTAAGGGTGATTAAAAGCAATTTTAAAATTTGTCCTCTGTGATCAAATTGGTGTTCTGACTGAGCTCTGTTTGCATAATCAATCTGTTACATTCTGTTCTTATAGTTTGTGGCTTTCAAAAGTAATTTTCCTCAAAAAAAAAAAAAAAAAAAGTAAATCTCTATACACCCCTGCAGAAAATCCAAATCAAATGGGATTAGATTTATTTTTCAAATGTCTTCTTTTTGCTCTTCACAGCTGAAATGAGAAATATTTCTATTGTTTTGTGTGCCAGAATAATTTGGCTTTTGTGTTCTGTACAAGGGAACCTATTTCTACCATGCAATCCTCTCCCTCAGCTCAGTTCAAGTTTCCAACATTAAGAATAAGAAGATGTTTTTAGATATTTTTTTGATGCTACGTAGTTCTTATATTTGCTCCACACAGATATATATGGAAATAATAGCCAGTGAAATAGAGCAGAGGTGTGATGCATTTGCATATAAGAGATATTTACTGTTCTCTTCCCACAGCTGTGTTTCTTTGGGTTTTAATCTACTGTCTTAAGCCCCTAAGCAATCTCAAACAGCCAGCAATTAAAACTCTGAAGAAAATGTTTCCATTTCCCCTAAGTATGGAATTTCCCCTAATCTTTCATATGTTAGCTTAGTGGGTGGCTTGTTCTTGGTGTGTTTTTAAAGCTACACCTCAAAACAGTGATGACCTATCTGTAAGTAACGAAGTGACTCGTGGAAAGAAAGTGGTGGCAACAGAAGTGCAATTGTCTGTCTGTATTTATGTATATGAGAAGTCTGGAGCCCAGTTTCAGTACAAGGCAGTAGGATCTGAAATGCCACAGTAGCTGTAAATTCATCTGCTCCGTCCCAACTTGAAGCCTGTCTCTGCATTCCCAGACAGACTGGCTGCCCTTCTCCATTCCTGGCCCTGGTCCTTTATCTCCTCCTTCCACCCTTTGCCCAAGTTCTTGACCAGCTTCACAGTGCTCCCACAGGATCTTAAGACCTGGTCACTTCTGCTCCACTCCAATTTTTTCTCTGTTCTTTCTCTCTTCCCTTCTCATGTGCCTGGATGTTACACATCCCCTGTGTGCTATATCATCATAGTTCATGTGCTTTTAATTCCACTGACATAAAATCACCATTAGTCACTGGCAGAATATGTGGCAGTGCAGCTTACTGCTTATTGGCATCAGCCAACTATCCCAACTCACTCTCAGAAAATAGAAGCAAGTTGCTTTTTTTCCTTTGCTAAAGGTTAAATGATCAGGCAGCCTGGAAATAAATATATAAATAAATAAATAAATAGGTTCTGAATTTCACCATGACACAAAAGACATGGCCATGTAGGAAATGCAGCTCAATATAGAAAATACATTTCCTTGGCATTCTTCTGATGCAACACCCTGAAGATCTCTGCCAAAGTGCTATGAAAAGAAATACTACAGAAGAAATACTACAGTTCTCTTTAAAAGCAGGCTGTGAGAAAGAGAAGGTATGGAAGACTATTCCAGCTATACAGCAGAGGCTGGATTTAAATTCAAACAAAGTGGCAAGCTGCATATATTTCTTAAACTCATGACATTTATTTAACAACATTTCTGCCCCGGTTGGATAAATCATGGAAAGCAATGTTCTGTCACAAAGGTAGTCCACAGTTAATGCAGAATAACTGCTTTTCCAAGCACCTCTTGCTACTCCTAAGAAGCTAGAAGTAGCTGCTTACTCTTCATTATACAGTTATCAGGTTCTAATCCTTTTATGCACCATAATCTAGCTTTAGGCCTTCCCCCGTCCATAGCTATGCCTCTAATTGAGTTTACTTAGGAGGTGAATTATGCACTTGTCAGTATCAAAACTGACAGCCTCATTTGTCTGGTTCTCAAATAGCTAGCCATGCAAACAGCCATAATATCTGGCACAATCTTGCTATTTATCTGTCAGCTCAATATTTTTTCCCTCATTGTCTGTCTAAAATACCTTTTATCACTAAAACAATTTACAGGCTTTTATGACTTCCTGAAAGGTAGGAGAGTCTGTAGAGGTAGTGTCACTGTGGTATTCAACAACACAAACTGCTGCAGTTATTGTAGTTATCTGTATTTTTTTAAGGGAATTTTGTTTAACCCAAATGAGTCTACTCAGAATCTAACAGCAATAGGGGCTGCCACTCTATTTCAGTTCTATTCAGAGAAATGGTGCAAGCAAACCACAGGAAGCGAAGCGCTCCTCCCTTTGAAGTCAATTTTGAATTTGGAAGTGGAGATATAAAATACAATTTTGCCATTGACTTAGGTTGAAGTAATAAAATCCAAAAGGCAGTTCTTTGATGCAAGGAACTTTCAAATGAAAAAGAAAGGAAGAGGGAAATGATGGATACAGTGAAGAGCAATATCTTAGATGAACAATAGAGAGAGAACTAGCATAGTTTAGATGTGGCTCTGAGTCACTGAAAGCGCTTGGTTGATGCAGAGGCTGGTGGTACAGTCGCTGTGATACTAATAAGCATATTGGGTATGGAGTCCTGGCACTCCTTTTCTTTCATTGCAGAGTTGAGGTAACTCAACTACAGTCCTACCCAGGATAACAGCACTTGCCATGCTCAGCGTGCTTGTAGGGAGAGTGTCCAAGAAGTGGCCACTAAAGGGAAACTGATGTGTAAATAAAAGTAATAATATGAAATAAAGGAATATTATGTACATATAGCCAGACACAACTATACCAGATGCTCCAGTGACTAGATACCCAAGATCATCAGCAGCACAGCCCAGAACTGGTGAGCACCCCACAGTGAAGAAAACCTTTAGGTAAGAATTCAGAATGTTCCAGAGTGAGCACAGGGTGTAATGGGATACACAGAATGAAAGGGAGAGGAGGACGGTCCATTTCCTGCCTCCCTGAACAAGCCTGCACTCCTACAAATGCGTTTCACCGTCACTGTGAAAGACATTGTCCTTCTTCAGGGTGGAAAGATCTTTTAATTGACCAGTATTATCATTTCAGATTGGTGCTGCCAGGGTTAAATCACGTCTGTGCCTCAGATGAAAGTGTAAAATAGCCTGTGGATGCAGAAGCAGGCATACATTTCTTATAAAATAGGTGCATAATAAAGAAGCAAGCCAATCTCTGATGTTTTCAAACTCGTGAGTGCCTGCTGTTGCTACCTCATATTCCAGTAATGCTGCCATGTCTATATATCACTGATGCAAGGATGGTAACATCATGTCTAAATGAGGGACTAGCTCAGATTTCAGTACCAGCACGTTTGACATAGAAGTATTTTATCCTTGAAGACTAAATATAGAGTTTGACCCTCATGCTTATGAAAGAGGAAGCCTTTGTCTGGGTGAAGGCTGACTTGTTGTGGTACACTTCTACTCTGTTCAGCAAAAATTTTATATCAGACTGCATTAACCTCCAGCAGTGGTTTGTTTTGGTTTTGTTGTTTTGCTTGTACTGCAGAAGTGTAAAAAAGAAGTGTGGATTTAGATACTTACTAATGGTGCCATTATGCCATATAATTCAACTGTTTTCACCATTTCTTTAGCTTCCCTGAGATTGGATTCACACTATATCATAATTGAGTTAAAAAGCATTGCAATAGAGTTATGGTATAACATCAAAATCATTTGCAAGCATGACTGGCACTGCCTAACACTTGCCAGAATAGTTACAACCTTTATTTCTCAGGACACTGGAGGTTTTTTCAGTCTGTAGCTCAAAATGAGAAATTTCAGCTTCTGAAGATTTAAAAAAAAAAAAAATACACATTTTTAGAAACAATGCAGCAAAAAGATTGGTATTTTTATATAGTGTCTGTGTCTTTCCAAGTGCAGATTGCAGTTTATCTGACTAACCAAGAAGGGCAATAAGTCATACTTCAGTATTTTCATGAGAATATTATCTGTCTAGTCATTTTAATTCCAAATAGTTTTCTTGGGCAATATAAAATTAGAAAGATAAAAGAAATTAAGGATTGGTCCAGGCAGTAAGCATTTTCAAATATGCTTACATGTATACCTGTGACTGTAATCAATAATCATATTAATAGACATGGTACCCTTCTAATTGAAGCATATTATTTCTTAAATAATGATGGATGTATTTAAAATATTTTTTTCAGATTTAGTACATAAAAGTAATGCTTCTAATGAGTCAGAGAATGACTAACAATGGATCATCACAATTCATTTTACTTGAACAATGCATCATCTCAGAACTATACATATCTTTTCAACAACTAATTGAGGTTATCTCCATATAACTAAAACCAGAATTTAGACACACACACCAAAAAAAAAAAAAAAAAAAAAGCCATGAAAAAGTAAAAGTTTAACTAGGGTATCATTTGCTTTTTATTTCATGTCACTGAAGTATTCAGGTATCCAAGAGCACTCAAGCACGATCATTAAACACACAGGTATTACTGAATATCAGTGACTCCAGATAAACAGAGAGAAATACAACCTGCTGTGTTACAGAAAATTTGCATAGACTAATAGTTTGTACATGATTTTTTGTGTTGCAGAACCCCAGCAAACTGAAAATCTAGGTGTGTTTTATTACATATGAATCGACAGTAAAAATCCCATTATCAGATGTAATAGTTTTGTGGTGGATAAGGCATGATCAGAATACGCTGTCTTTATTATCTATATTAACGGCATCCTTCCATTTGCTGATAAACTCTAAAAACAGTTTTTATTAGGAGATCAAGCAAATTTTATTTGTGAGAAATACATACATTCTGATACATATGCCATTGTTGAAGTTGCTTTTTCCTCCTTAAGTTTAAAATATGTGTTTCCCCAGTAAATTCCCTGTGGTATATACATTTTTGTTTAAAACATGTAACTGCTCTTCTTCTCTGAGGCAAAATTGCTTTTTATTTTAACTTCCTTTTGGATAAAACTTTAATCTACATTTGCGAGAGGCAGTTGTTCTGTAGTGGGATCACCATTGGAAAATTCTCTTGGATTTTTTTTTTTTCCAGAATAAAATTAAAGTTTAAGATTTTATATAAGGGAAGAGGTATCCTACTGAAGCATATCTTTCTCTTGTTGCCTTTTTTCAACCATGCCAAAATTATATTCTTTTAACTTTATTTTCTTTATTTATACACTTTCAAGACACATCAAAACTCAACATCATTTAACCAAATATTCTATTGATAACAAGTATTGCATCATTCTTACTTTGCTGCAGTATCTAATGCTGTTTACCAGCAGATGAACCTCAGACTTCTGTAGGTTAGAGACAAGTGCAGACATCTCTAATCTTTTTTTCTCTGAGCAGAAAATGTTAGGCAAGCCAGTTTTTCCCCCCAGCTCTTCACAAAGGAAGTCCAGAGGTTCAGCTCTTTTCCTCTCCCAAGCTGAGACGTATTAAACTATTGTTGGAAATGATAAAGAGCAGCAGTACAGGGATAGCACAAATATCACCTTAAAATACCATTTTCAAACTGAAGCTTAGTAGAACTGCATTGAAGAATTTGTCTGAATTTTAATGGGAAGAGAGAGCTTGTTGTAGAAAATTAACATAAACACAGATAGGTCACTAAGACAAGTACTTTTTATATCTGTCATTTTATACCAGAGGTATGTGACCTCTTCTCGCACTAGAAACATGCTGTCTTTGCTGCATCTAAATATCCAAATAGTAGGGGGCTGCTGGAATGTCACCTTCTTTCTACACAGCACCAGAAGCTTGTCTGTTCTTATCAGAATCTAATTTGGCAACAGTGATGCGCACACACAACTTCGAGGCTTGATTATTGCAATTCATTATAGCTAGGAATGAAGCAATTTGCCTTGAGACAGCTCAAGCTATATCAACCCACTCACTCAGCAGCCAGAGCTGCCAGCTCCCTGCTATCAACTTTCTGCCCTAATCTCTGGCCCAGCTCCCTGCAGAATACACAATCCAATTTCAGGGGCTGATCTTTCTGGACGGGCACGGGCTGCCTGATAACAAACCATCACTGGAGCTGGTGCTGTCTGGTGCCTGCATTGGTACCTGCGTTGGAGCCTTGGATGTGCCTGGAGATGGAGCTGACTGCTCCCTTGCAGATGGGCACTCTCCACCTGTTTTCTAAGCCAGCGCCTGCGTTCTTTGCACACTCGAACCACCCACTGACACGAGGGTGCTTTGTGTGCACACAAAATGAGCAGGAGCCCGATCTCTCTTCTTCTAAAGAATATTTAGTTAATTAAGGTGCTGAAATAGAACAGAGGCATTTATAGTTATTATCTAGATTATTATTATTATATGTGAAAGATTTTATCTGAAAATAGTATCTTATTGGAGTTCATGAAAGACTGAGCAACTGCTGCTTGCTGCTGCTGTTTTACAAACAGATTCTGTGATCAGAGGCTCATAAGATCGAGCTCACACAGAGAGATGGATCAAAAGTCTCTGACAACAGCTAGTGACAGATGTCTAAGCAAAGAGCAGCAAAATTTGGTTAGCACACAGGCAATTTCCTTGGTAGGCCTTCCCACTTCCCTTTTCCTTAAGACCTTCCTGAAGGAAATGTCTATGGTTTTGTGTTTAATAGAATTTGGATGTTATGGATGTTATGTAGAAAATTGCTGTGTACGAATAACTATTCTCCTTGCCAAAGAGGTGACAAGAGGAAGAATTTTAGTCGTCATTATATCATTAATCTTTTTGTTCCCTATATACAAAATATTCTCTAAATACCTTTTGCCAAAAATGGGAAAGTAGCATGGCTTTATTAGGTTATACCGAAGGTGATTTCTTCTCTCTCTGTGATGACAAGGGAAGAATGTAGTAATATGTAGAGTGTGTGTATGTGTGCACGAGTATTTCCCATCCTGCAGTCATTTGGAGTCATGGGGCATTCTGAGATTAGCATAGTTTTAGCAAATGTTTTTCACTTCAACTTATCTCTTTTGAGATGCAGACATTAAAAAGTACCTTAATTCAGTTTGCCTTTCTGTTTCTGAGCACTAAGACAACTTGCTTATAAATCTGTTCTAACATCAAGATTTCTGAGTAATAATGTTCAGCTTAGAACTCATCATTTCTTACAAGGTTGCTGTGTATCTGCTTATATTGAATTTCACCTGCTATTTTATTTGCACAGTGCCTTAATCTTGTAAGGATCTTCTGCAATTCTATTTGTATTTTTGCAAATCATCAGTCTTGGAAGAGATAATTGTATGGGCACAAAATAAAATTTAAAAAAACTAGTTAAAATGGAAAGCACAGTTTACACAGTGTAACAGATTGCTGCACTGTAGATGTAAAGATGTAGGTGCAATCCACTATGTTTGGATCAGCTTCTTTTTAAGTACCAGCAGAAACAAGTAAGTTAGAATCTGGTAAGAAAGGCCACATTCTGATCACATTATGGGAACAAGTACAGGAAATTTCCTGAAAATCCTGTCCCATTTTACATGCTCCACAGCCCCTGAGTTTATCTCCAAACCTTTGGAGATTCTTCTATCTCTAATTTTCACTCAGGGTATAGAGGAAATGAATGTTAATATTTTAACCCAACCTTTTAAATATTGTCGAAAATAAGTAAAGGACAAACAAAGGCATCTTTTTTAAAGATACTGAATTTTAGCTGGTAGTACTACCCAGTAAATAACTCCTTGGAATTGTGGCTATTAAAGGCAAATCCCTGTCACAAATTCTGTTCTAGGAATACTGCATGCTTTTTTCACTGTGTAATTGTCATTTCTTGGAGCAAGGTTTAAGTCAGTGATCAAGCAGAAGTGTTATAGTGGCACCAATCTCCTCAGCTACCTCAGCTATAAGTATAGGTTCTCAATCAAAACATGAGTTTTCTTCTTTGATAGGACAGATGTTACAGCACACAAGCAGGTTAAAGGTCTCTTCTGCTCTTTGGTCCAATTTCGATGATTGCAGGGCCAACTCTAGTGTAGCCTGCTGGCAACAACTAGTGCATCTTACTCCCAAAGCATTTCGTTTTGAGGCTGGAATTACCAGAGGCAAGGCCAAGTTTGAGCTTGAGGGTTAAGACTCCAGTCACTGAAGAACAGCTGTTTTTATCATTGTCTTCCTCAGTGGCTGATGTGGAAAGGAAAAAGCACGGGCTGTTGACAGCAGTAACAATACCCACTTTAAAGGAAAGCTGAAAAATTTCAAGTATGACTGTAAAGATAGCATTCTAAAATGTTGACACGTGTAGTTACATATTTGGCTGAATTTCCTTTTGAATGCTTTGTAGAGATACTGGGCCACAGGATTTTCTTGTTCTTCATAAAACATGGTGTAATTTATTAGATTACCACCTGTGCCATTAGTGCTAGAAGCAGACATTGACTCTGTAAGCAGTTTTCCTTTAAATCCATATAAAAAATCAATATCTGTAAGACTTTTCAAGGCTAGAATATGATGTAGTTGTAAAGCAAGGGAGCATCAGCGTGAATGACAGCTTTACTAAAACATGAGGCTTCACCTTAGGCCAGAATCATGTGTAAGTGGAATAAAATTGCCAGTAATGATCTTGGTCATTAATGTTTAATTATGCATTTCATTATGTGAAGTTCCTATTGTAAACGAGTTCATTAGTAACAATTAGAGTGTGTCTCTTCTTTTATATGCACCTGTTCTTAATTACCACAGTATTGAAATCAATACTGAAAAATGCTTACCTACTTTGCATTCTACATAATACACTGTATACAACTAGCATCACAATGCCTTCAGTGAGCTCTGCTGACATTGGATATACATCCTGCTGTTCAGCACCTTACAGTTATTAGCTGAAGATCAAGTTAACTTAGCATTTGCTAAAATATATTCCTCTTTGTTCTAAAATCGGGTCAAATCATACCTACCTGAAAAATCCAAGTTTCACAGTGAAGACAAGTTATTTGAGTGAGCATTAAATTAATCTTTCTGAGCCATTTTAAAATCAGACTTTTTTCTGTGATTTACTATGATTTCTATGGTTTTCTATGATTTTATCTTCTCAGTTCTAGAGTCTCTGTCAATATTATATTCCACTGCTATATATAGTATACATAACATAACTAAGTCAGTTTTCATGGCATACATTACCACATGATGTCCTGACAGAAGTAGTTGCTAGGGACAGTAACTATGTGCCAACAGCAAGAAAACTAGCTTCTGAAGTTTCATGTGAGGATGTAGACTAAATGCCCCATTATCAGTTGACTGCTCAAATTTATCAGTTCTACTCTAAAAATAATTCTTATTCTTTGGAATATTTAATAGATGACTGAGCATTCTATATAGAAAGTCCACGTTATGTAAACTTAACTGGAAATGGGTAACGGTGCATTCTCATGTAATTAATCAAAATTTTCTTTGATATATATATATAAGCAATTATATTTAACAAACAACATTCAACAAGTAAGCAATCCTTAAAATAGTAACCATTTTAGTTTCAAGAAAGCATTACTGAGGTTTTACAGAGCTGTGCTGTAAATTTTCATGGAGCCATCAACAAACAAAGGAACAGAGAGTGAGAACTTCTCTGTATTGTTTCTGAAGTTCTACTTTCCTCTAGCAGTCTTGTTTTGAAACCGTATAGCCCACTGAGATTTCAAACACGTGGCTACTTAAAAGCTATACATTAAAGCTAAGGAATATGATAAATTGAACCTCAGGCATATTGGGCACCTGTAGGAAAACAGACATGTCTTTTTAGATGGTATCTGATTCCTCAACCGTTAAGCAGATATTAGGTATGCTTCAGGCAAAATGTGGCTTAAGGTGTCCTTCCAGGTCCAAGACCTGCTCTGGTTTAGTTGTACATGAACTTGAGTCAGACCAACCACACAGCCTTTGCTTTCTCTCTTCCCTGGCCATCCTCCCAGTTAACTCAAGCTACAGCAGACTATAGCAGTAACTGCTATGAGATGAATGATCACTTAAATCTCCAGTCAGATCCATATGGCACTCATGTTCTAGGCTAAAAGATTTTGACATATGCTTTCTTGCATGTCATTGACATATGCTTTATTGCATATGCATTTCTGTGCATATTCCAGAATTCATGGAATATTTTTTCTCTATAAGAGCAAAAATATGGAAAGCGAAGTAACTTCCAACAGTACTTCCAGTAGTAAACATTAGCAATAACCCACACAACCATTTAGTACTAAGATGGCAATAAGAATGGAGATCTCCAACACACTGTCTTAAGCAAATCGAAGTTTTTCAGTGCATCCTGCACTAGATACACTAAACATTTGTTGGTATCTCAGCGCAATGACCAATTTTGCCTGCGAGATTCAGAAGAAGGTGAAAGAGAGGAACACTGCCTTAATATTACGAGCCTAGAAGGAGGAACCTTCAGAGAAAAACTGAGTAATGTAGGAAACGCATGAAAAGCATATGGACAGAAACAATACTCTCAATTGTGTGGAAGCTAGTATTTGGATCTGAACACTACTTCAGAGTCAAGTAAACACTAAAAAGCAAATATTGACAAACAACATCTAAGGTTTGTTTCTAGTGTAAATTAAAGGCTATTCTTTACATTTTTTCTGGAATGTGGCATAGAGATGCTACATCTGCAAGACGTATCTTAATTGCATTGCTCTGATGGTCTGGTTTTAATGTATGTATTCAAACATGGAGTGGACAACCCAATAGCATTCATTTAAAGTGTTTGTTTGAATTATTATTTTGCATACTTGAATATTTTTATTTAAAATACCTATTCAAATAAGCAGTCTTGAAAGATCAGAAGAACTAATCTCAGCACTGCAGAAATGTCTGTAATATAATTACATTGTCAATATATTTTACATTATACAGATAATTATAGTTTATCTTCACAGAAAAGTATTCTAGATCATCACAAAATAATTGTCAGATGTAGTCACACAATCTACTTAATTCACTTGTCCAAATGTGGTAAATGTGTTTTTAGGGCTTGGTTTAGTACTTGTGGAAGACTAAGAATGAGAAGCAAGTAACATTCTTGCACTGGACAAGCATTCCTGCTTCTATCTGCCAGTTCACTAGAAACTGTTGGTTTCTATTTCTGTGTTTTTCCTGAGTAAACTGCTGGTTTGTGTAGTAATTTTGTGACATGCACAAATTATGTATCAGTCTCTTTCTGTACAGAATCCTAGTTTAGCAATGCAGTGCAAGGCTTTTGTCTGTTTTGGGATCAATCACTGAAATTTTGCTGCCGTAAAGCAGCTGGAATTGTTCATTAATCTTCCAGTCCAATAGTTTTATCTTTCATGAAATAAAATTGATTTCCTTATCTGCGCTTGTGAAGAACTGCAGTGTGCATCTTTCATGATTCATGGCTCAGGATAACCAATAATGAAGAAGCTATGAAGGCAGCAGCTTTTAGAACATAAGAAATGGCAGTTTTAGGTGCAAAAGTCTGATATTCACTCATGGGAGGACTGCGTATTGCACAGTAATTAGATAGCACTATGGAAAAAAAAGAGTAGTTTTACTCCTGCGATGGCAGAAAGTCTCCACTAAAAAGGACATTTAAATTTGGGGAAATGAGATCCTTGGGGAGTATAAGCATTTCTACAGATTTTGATTTATTTATTCTCTGCTGAAGAGCTTCAGGACAGTTGATATAATACACCAAATCTCTTCAGTTGCAAGACAGATGCATTTATTCCACTGTGCTTGAGTCATCTGGGAAAATTAGAAGAAACCTTGAGTTGAACTACTGAGTAGTTTACGGCTTATTTTTCAAGTGCCAATAGATCTAGGACCAGACAGCCTTTCTGACAGAATCTTATCTATTTTCTGCACAGATGGTAGCAAAAAGCATACGAAATCTGATTAATATCCTGTTGGTGGGTTGTTGTTTTTTTGGGGCTGGTTGGTTGTGTTTTTTGTTATTTGTCATTGTTGTTGTTTTTACTAACTTCATGCTTAGTGAGCCTTCAAAGCCTTCTCTAAACCTTTAGAGATTCTTATGTTATTAATTTTAAGCCAGGTGGTAGCAGTGCCTAATATTTCTTTGGGTCATTACAAAAAGGAACCAAATCTTGGTTCTCCTCTTCAATTTAACTCAAGTTCTATGATAGTCTCCTGTCTAGAAATTAACATTTGAGAAGCAATATTGTTTCCCATTCCTTTCCAATGTTGTCTGGAGTCTTATATTGCTATCAACACAAATTTTTGAATCAAAGCCTGAAAAAGATGGGCTGTATTACTTTGTGTAGACCATAACACTTTGTCTACCATCTACCCCATCTACTTTGCAGTAAAACTGCAAATCATTTAAGCCTGGAGTATAATTAGTGTTCGAGACCTGTAGCCCAATTACACACAGCTGCTCCTTGACTAAGTTCTTACCTTACCTATTTTCTTTTCACTGAGAAGATACTCAGAGCTGCACTGATGTGCTGTGGACAGGAAGGAGAGAGAAATTAGCTGTGTATAGTACAATTGTTCCCTGATAAGCAAAATAATTTCCTTAATAGCCATTTTTCTGCCTGTTAGATGCCATTTGCTCCTACTTTCTGAACTGTCTGCAAAATAATAATGAGTCTGTATATCTAGATGTTACTGTTAGCAGGGCATAAACCCTACTAAAGTAAAGGTTAACAGTCACAGTCTGTGCAAAGATTGCTGTCAACAAATGCTTAGAAATAAGAGAGATGGAATGAAATTCTTATCATAGCTGGAGAGCAAAGCAGTTAGAAACAAACCCATTCCACCAGAAGTCTTGATGTGCTCCAACAAATTGGCTAACCCCTGAATTGTCTTAGCATGGGGGCACAGGAGCAGAACTGTAAATGGAGTAAGCTGATCTTTACATTCTGTAGTTGTTTGTTTCTTTGAAAAAAATGTTATGTATCTCAATCTACTTATGAGTTCTACTGTGTGTATTTCTTTTTTTTTTTTTTTTTTTTTTATGTTATAAGCCAGTGGTGTGCTAAATACAGCTTGAAGGATCTGTTAAAATTCCACTACATGCAGAAGACCTGAACAAGACCAGATTGTCATCAGTAGCGTCTTTTTTGGATTATATTTCATCTTCATTGATGACATCCTTACTTGACCTATAAATTGTGGTAGAACTGATTGCAAGTTAGTGTCCCCACAGGACAGATAGGGTAAACAGTGAAGGAGACAGGAACTTATTCAACTCTGCAGACACAGAAGGGCTTAAAGGCCTGTGATATTAGAAGACATTACCCAGATTCCTCTCAGGAGAACTGTGTGGGTAATGTACCACACAACATCTACATAAGATTTCAGAGTGCTAACTGTCGAACATGAAAAAATCGTGTTTTGGTCATCCCTTCTGCAGTGATGAGTGAGACAGGTACTTTGGGAGTACTTTTGAACAAAAAAGCAGATCAGTTGAGAAAATATAACTGTAGTATTTCCCATTTGCTTGTGTCATCTTAATAGAATCTATGATAAAATGAGGTATTAAGAACCATTATTTTGGGGCTAAAGTAGGGTGCCTTTTTTCTACAATTGTGAGAATAAAAGTGAAGGTAAACCCAACTACAAGTGCAAGGTAAATTCCTGCATAAAAGAAGAAAATCAGTGAGTTACAAGCAGTGGTCTGAAAACCTTATTAGTTCAATGGATCACCTTTATATAGACACTAATAATTATAATATAAATAAGGCAGTCAGGACAATGTAAAATAGCCCATCATGTAATACTAAGTATGTCAAAGTTATTACCGTAGTGTTACAATTACTTGAGTTTAATAGAGAAATATAAGACACATACAGAAAGTAATTGAGATAAAAGAGCACAGTAAATTGGTGTAGTCCTGCAGAAAGTGATGAGCCACCGTTATTAATTTCAACAATTACAAACTTACATAAAGCAAGTTCTGCTTCTCTTGTGTCAATGAATGGCTGTGCTAAAGCAAATAGTCTACACTCTTAGTGTAATTTCCTTCATTTGTGAATCTGGTAGGTTGGTTAAACATCCCACCTTGTTTTTCTATAATGCTGTGCTGCATGTGCTTGAGTGTTTCATCCGCAGTTGTAATTGCAGACAGGGACAGGTGTTGAAGTTTGCTGTAGAGCATCTTGTGTTTTGAAGTGTCTGTCCTGAGTGAAGCAGACATGTCATCAGCCTGCCTCATTGCTAAGGGTATTCATGAATCTCAAATGAAATAACCTAATTCTTTTTTGTGTCTCCCTTACACGAAAAATACCTCTCCTTTTCTATCCTGGAGTTATCCCATGAGCTTCTGCCTCTTTGAGTGGCTTTTTGTGAGGGAGGTAAAGAAAATTGACTGTCTGTCAAGAGAACATTCAGATGAAGAACAAGAAAGAGGAAGAAAACATCCAGAAAGATACAATAACAGCCTTGCTTCTTCCTCTCTATGAGAAAAAGTAGGACAGAGATTTTGCATAAGCAAAATAATTGCCACTATAAGGAACAAGTCGAGAAATGCTCAAAGTCCAGCAAGCAAGTCAACCTGTTGGTACCTTGGCATAATTTACGTCATCCTGGAGAACTTCCCTAGGAGAGGGATTGGGAGAGTCTCTACTCATGGTTTAAGGAACATAGGATTCTGCCTGACTCAGCTTTGGAAGTCAGATGAGTAAGATTTTATGATTAATTAGGAAATTCAGAAAGTGCTTATATGGTAGGATATCCATCAAAAACCTTGTGGAGCTCCTCCTGCAATGAGTTCCTCTTTGCTAAGCTCACGCATCCTGTGAGCTCTCCCACTTCTCTAGATGTCTGTGACTTTTCTAAAAGCCCGACCAAAATTCTCTGGCCTTATTGCACTACTGCTTTGTGAGTAGTTATCAGGTCTTAAAATAGTCTAAAAAATTAGGGTGACCTAATTTTACACACACACACACCATCTAGCAATTAATTCTTCTGTTCCCAGAACAACCTTCTCCCCTGCTAGTTGCACATGCTTGTTCTGCAGCTTCTTCCTCACTCCAGCTTTCTTAATCCCAGTGGGCTGCAGATGATCCTCAGCCTGAGTGCTTCCTGCTCCACAGAGCAGGAAGAAGTAAGAGATCAAAGCTGTAAACTTTAGTATGTGTAAAATCCTTGCCCAACCTCCCCACCCCCCTTTTTTTCCACTTGTGGGGCTGAGGGGAAATAAAAAGATGCAGATATCCTGAGATGTTTCAGCACTTTTAATGAATTAAATTGTATGATGAATGAAACACTTTCAAAGACAGAAGGAAACAATTTTTAAATGTCTGCAAGTTCAGTTTAGTAATTAATGCTTTGCATAGATATTATAGGGGGAACAACTAAGGTTGGATGAGAGTGAAAATACGTGTTCTGAATTTGAATTTTTGCAGTCAGTCAGAAAGACAATTAAAATGGATAATGGGAAAATAAGGAGGGAGAGTAACAGCTTGAAAAAATATCAAAATACAGCCTCAAAATCTTTGGATTTCCAGAACCACTTCAGTACAGTCTTTAATATGCTGCAACATTCCTAGGATTCACAGTTGGAAATCTTTACACTCTGGGAAAGATTGGAGGTCTGTGTCTTTTTAAAAGTCTCCCCTCTGTGTCTGAGTATAAAGAAAAAATATGTAAATCTGGGAGAGGGAATTGCTCCTGGGACAAATGTATATGTTTTCCTGCTAGTGTATGGAATGTACAGATTATCAGTCTGGGTCACTTTGTCTCGAAGGATTTAAAGAATTTGTCCATAGGCCTTGTTTTACCAGCTGCTTTTCTTCAAAGGTATCTAAGTGAGCTCTGTCAGCATAAATCTTTCTGTGAAAGAGAAGCATCTGCATCTTGCCCCACTATTCACACACCCTTCTGCAGGTTACTTCATGGGAGACATGGTGGTGTGTCACACAAGGGGAAGGAGCAGTGTCAATTGCCTATTGTATGGATCCTCTAAAATTTCTATCCAGGAGGAGATATTTCACAAGCAGCAAAATCCTGCTGTTGTGGGGAGCGTATTCATGATTCTCTGTGTCAGCTTAACTAGAATGTGATAGTGTTAATTGCTACTAAGCCAGATCTCATACAAAAAACTATAAAGCACTATACCAAGTGTATACTTGCATCTTTTTTGGATACAGACCAATTCCTAAGATTCGTTAGAGTAAAAAACAAATTTGAAATACACTTTACATTAAAACAGAGTCAAAGGAAAAAAAGCATTGTAGTTTATTGAATAAGCTATTTCAAGCTCGAGAACATTTTCAGAATTGCGTTTCAGACAAAGAAAATCCAAATCTTAATTTTTCACATTAACTCATATCCAAAAGGGGTGTAGAAATCTTGAAATATGTGATATAGAATCCCAGAATATGATGGAGATCCCTTTCCCCTGCTAGTTAAAGTTTAATATGCTAATTTTTGCCCAACACATCAAAAAAAAAAAAGGTGTAGGGGGGGGATTCATAATGTTGGTTGTTGAAGCTGAAAAAAATAAAAAGGAACCTCAGGCTTTTCTAATATAAATATGTATGCATTTCTTTTAAAGTCTGATTCAGTATCCACTGACATCAAAGACTGGACCTCTTTTAGATGAGACTGGGCATTGAAATGAAGATGCTGTTACCAGACTCTGCCCAATTATGACTCTCAGGTAAAAACCCCATTATTAGTATGTATTTATATTAGGCTCTACAAATTACCACAGTATCATTCAGTTACTGTAGCATATTTTGTCTTTAATGTTTGGATCTTTTCAGAAATTATCTCTGTTGTGAAGAGATACATGTAAAAATACTATCAGTTCAGAATCAGGCCATGAAATTTATACATAAAAATGTATTCCTCCTTTTAGGAAATTTATATTAAGTTGGAAAATCCACCAAAAATCTGTTTACCCATAAAATTAACACATCAAACTTTATGGCTCAAGAGAAAATGTCATAAATACAAAAAGTTAAATCATTTGCATAATTCAGACAAGAAATACCATGTCAACTACTGCCAGTTTTATTGGTGTTATGTTAAATGATCCTTTCCTGCATTTGCTTCATTGAGCCCTAATAACATTTGCCTTTCTTCCTGAGTTGAAATCACGTTAGCGTGGCAAACACTAGAAGGGAAATCTTCTGGATGATTTATGTGAATGATTTATGAGGATCTTGGTATGGCAGCTTTTGACAATACCTAATCCTGGAACTTTATCCGTGACCTTCACTAACCAGAGAAATATTGCCAATTGTTAAAAAGGTGAACTTAAAGTGCCAAATTAAATAATAATAATAATAATAATAATAATAATAATAAATAAAAAATAAAACTGGTTGGTGTAGGAAAAGGAAAAGCACATTTCCAAACCAGAGTTGAGCAATTATGAAAGTCCAAGTTCTGGTTAACAAAATGAAGACAAAAAACAGTCTGTGAGATAAGGCATACCCCAAATGTGATGTGGCAGGCAGTTCCCCAGATCTGGCACTGTGTCCCTGAAGTGTCTCACACTCATTGTGTCAGAGGTGTCACTGTGCCTTACCTGTTGGCTCCCCTCCTCACTGCACCCTGAGCTCAGAAACTTTCTGTCCTGCTGGATGGCTCCCATGCCTTATGGAGCATGGGCTCAGATCTCAGAGAGAAAATAATCTTATTCTTTTAAACCAGAACTGCGGCAGAAGGGTGGTTGAGATGGCGCCTATCAATTTTGAGAGGCACATTTGGAGAATCTATAGGCAGCTAGAGTTGTTCTTGTATCCTGATTTAACATGTCATTCAGTTCAGCTTTGTTCTACAAAACCTCTGAAGTAAAGGACAACTTTCTCCTGGAAAAAAGTGTTCTTTGGATAGTAAGTGTGGGGAGAATACTAGTTATCATAGTTACAGTGGCATTGCTATTAACTGTAATTGATATTAGAAGTGATGAAAATAGCCCATGGAGAACCTGCTCTTCTTCTCCTTCTAGCAGAAGGAACGGGAGCCCAAGCAGAGCAAATGAAGAAGCAGCAGTCCCCTGCAGTCCCTGTTCATATGAGGACTATAAAAGGCATTTCTAAACTGTTTAGAGTAAGGTACAAATGAAACCATAACCCATATGCTGCTATTTATTTGTAGTCTAAAGGCACCCAGCAGACCTGATTATGGAGCAGGTCCTTGTTGTGTTCGGTTGCTATTCTGCTCATAAACATGTGCAAACAACTTGCCATGCCTGTACTAAACTCCTTATTGTAATTTCATAGCAAATTCTATTCCATATCAATTTTCTATTATAGTATCTGTGTATGTATTTTGTGCACATTGTGTAGCAAGAAGCTTAATCTGAAACATCTGCAGCAAGACAAGATGATCACATAAACATTATTTCTTGCAGAAGGTTCTGTCTATAAACTACACTGAAGTCTGTTTCCACTGTGTCAGCACAATCCTACCTTTGCATTTTCCTTTTATCATCAAAATGGAGAACAAAGGAAAAATACAAGGGGAAAAGTCAAATTCCCAGGCATATAATCAGTGTGTTCAGACAGAAACTGACAAAGCTCTGAAAATTATGTCCCTACTCTGTAAACCTGTTCAATAAACTGCATTAAGTATCGCTGCTGAGTATCTGTTTATGTGCCTAAATTCCCAGTAAGCCATATGGAAAATTACTTTCTAATGTGGAATCACCAGAGCTTTTTGATAGCAAAAACTCAACACACATGCTGAACTGCTCCAGAGTAATTCATGTAGTCAGCAATCTGCAATTTTCAGACCCTAATGGATACAGTAGACACTTAAGGGATATCAACTTCAGCAGTAGCAGCACTGTGCTCTATCACATTGCCCTGCAATATAGGCAATGGCTCACAGTCTCTAAAATGTAAAAGACAGTATAAATTATCCTTGTAGTTGGGATTTAGCCTGGAAGTTTGGTATCTGTACCCAAGCAATTTCTCCTCAATAATGCCTACTAGGCACTTACAGCATGCTGCTCAGCATCAGACATGTTTCAGTTCTAAAGATCCTTTTATGCAGTCTAATCTGCTTATAAAATGTAATAAGGATGCAGCTTGCCATCAACACACAAATAGCTTTTGTCAGCAAACATTCTAATTGCAAAAATATGCGTTCCAAGACTTTCCATGTTAGTTCCTTAATGGACCGAGCACATTAGATGTTTTCTCATTACATCATTTTGGATATGAGGATGAATGCAAGTCCCAACACAGGTTTCAGGCACTAGAGACTGGAGGTTATAAAGATTCACATGGTAATTGAAAAATTTCACAAACAAAAGGAGTCATTTTTAGACAGGAAAACGTTCTGAATGGAATGGAATACCTGTTAAATCTTTAGTGCATGCCTCTTGGAAGTCAGTAGAGCATTTGGATCCCCTCTTACTTTGAAAGATGTCAGTAATAAAAGCCTAGTCTTGCTTGATTTGTAGCCTCCTAATTTGATCTTTCTAGTTCAGGATGTTCTTCAATATCCTCAGTGGAAAATAAGCAGAAGAGATATGTATTTGTACTTCTAGCTGCCTAGGAGGATTTTCCCTTTATTATGATCCACTAAACTGGAGCAGGATTCAATTAATAAAACATACTCCTAACTGCAACTGCCTATATGATAAGTCAGAATATCAGAGCCCCTGGTATAAATGCAAACATGTCCAAACTTGAATGTCTGGTGAAAAGTAATTCATTACTGGGGATAATTTTAACCTAAATAAATTAATTTTGTAGGGGTAATTTTGTAAGATTTTTCCAAAAGCTGCCCTGGCTACTGCAACTACCAAAGTAGCAAACTGTAAAAGCAACACCAAACAGAACAGGGAATAAAGCTTATTTTCAAACCTTGAACGTTGGCTTTGTGCACAAATGTGAACTAATGACACTGTGCTGTTAGCCACTGCTGAATTCCCTCCTTCAGACTTCAAGGATGGGAACTAAGTAACAGCGAAAACCCATGGGTGATGGGACAGCCTTTGTGTCAGAGCTCTGTGGCATGGAGTTCAGTCTCAGCCCCACTGCAGCCAGCACTCCCGTGCTCAGGGCTGGAGCAGAGCCTCACTGCCAAGAAGAGGATCCCGGCATGCACAGGCACCAACACGTAGCAGATCAAGGCATAATAGCCGCGTCTTCAGCAGCGAGAAAGAACTGTGAGAAAAAAACTTGGGGCCAAAAACTGCCTAGAGCCTAAACACTGGGAATGACTTCATTTTTTTTAAGGCAGAAAGGAAGGTAGGAAGTCCTGTTATGCACAGGGAAGGAAAGAAGTCCTTGAGGCTCATTGATGAAGTCCATTATTTGCAAAGCACTAGTTTAACACAAGGATAGTAATTGGAATAATGTTTTTTCTCCAAATAAATTAATAAATTAAAAAGAATGTTGCATTCTCAATATTCTTAAAGAAACATTTTTGCTGGTTATAAATAAATCAATAAAACTGAAGACCTCTGACTAATACATTGCAATTGGATTTGTAGGTTATCATTGAACGTTTGTGTCAAATGAGGAAAATAATATCTTCAAAGGTGCTGAGCTTAAAATGAAAACCAGCAAGTTGTTCACAAAGACAGTTTAGTTCTTGGCAGCTCTTCTAAGAACACATTGACTGATCTCTGCCCACATAAAAGAAGAGCCTATACTTAGTGCCTTCAATAAATTGAAGGTTTGGATATTCCAAGAGGGTGTGAAGAATATGAGGAAAATGTAGGTTTAAAATAAAATGCCAGGTATTTCATCCTGCACAGTTCTTGTGATCAGTATGGGGAGAGCTGGGAGAAATGCACCACGTATGGAAAGAAGTCGGACTAGGTGAACTCTTCCGGCCTTAAGATGTAGATGTGATTTAACTGAGTTTTATGGGACTCAGTAACACAGGCACCTGGACAAAACAAGTTTTGTGAGAACATTCATTTGCATATTTCATGAGACTTCTTACATTTATTGTAAATTAGTATCTGTATCAAATTCCTTTCTTTACCAGGTTGTTTCCCATCTTTTTGTTCCTTTTTGCTTCTTATTTCTCTTCCTTCATATCCTTTTCTGCAATAGCTTGTCTTTTTCTAATTTAGTGTTGCCAGCTGCTTGCTTTCTTTCAGTTTTTACTTGCATATTGCAATGCACTCATGTTCCTGTTTCCTTCCACCATCATCATCAGAAAATAGCTACTGATAATGTGACATTAGCTGATATCAATTTTGCTGCTTTGCCTGCATTACTAAGCATATTTAACCTGGGAGATTGACACAAGTAATAAATAAATTTTATTTATTTATTATAAATAAATAAATAAATAAATAAAATTTTTAAGTGCTAGCCTTAAAGTATGTTTCACTGCTGTAAACAGAACAGGGATCTTCCGAGTTAATGGACAAAATCCTAAATTAAAGAAAATTCTTCTTTTCCTCCTCCTGCTCCTTCTCTCTCTCTCTCTCTCTTTTTTTTTTTTTTTTTTTTTTTTTTTTTAATATGAAACTGAAAGATAAGTTATTCCAGTTACAAATACAGAATATTCTTTCAGAGGTATCTGTGTCACTTCATCAGTGAAGAAGCTGAATGAACAGTTGTGGAAGGGTGCTCTCTCAGTCCCCATCTCTGCTTTAGAGAGGCTGCCATGTTAGATAGTTTCCTAGTCTTCAAGTTAGCCAGTAAGCATATTGGCACCCCTGCCATTAAATGGAAGTTCTTTTACAAAACTAAGCACTTTTAAGTCCAGTCCTGCCTTATTCATACATCAGTTAAGTTTCATTTCTGGATGTTTGTCCTCTACATTAACTTATCATGCCAAGCCCCAAATTATACCTAAAACTAGCTCCAGTGCACTCTGTACAGAGGATGCAGAAGATACAAAAAGTAACTTGCTGGTTCTCGCACAACCCATCACATTGTGATTTATTATGAAATCCATAAAGAATATGATTGTCATTAGTCTCAAACCTTTGAATCGGGTCATTTGAGAATGGATGAAATTGCACTGCATGATGTTATGAACTAGCAGGCTTAAAGAATTCAAGTGTGGATTGTGGTACAAAATGTTCAGAAGACATTTAGTTAAGAAAAATAAATAAATCAAACAGCCATTTCTCTATTTTTGAAGGCAAGAAGAACCATTTTACAAAGTTGTACTATGGATATGTCAAGTGAAGAGAGCCAGCTGCCTCATTCATTTTCTAGCAAATTAAACAATTGTTTATATCAGAGGCATCCTAACAACATGATTAAATTAACAATTATTCATTGTACAACAATCCAAAGTAAAAATGTTCACTGAAAATTTGAAGGATCTAAACAAAACTATTTATAAATAATTGGGACTAAAGTCCAAGTTTCTATATCAAGTATTTAGCAGTAAAAAAAAAAAAAAAAAAAAGAAAAAAAAGAAAAGAAAAGAAAAAAAAAAAAAAAAAAGAAAGCAAAAGAAAACTCTTTAAATTATTTATAGCAGCAAAATTAACTAGTTAAGCAATTAATAAATTGCTTATTCTGTTACTTCTATTGCTGAGAATTAAAGTGCATGGATGGTAAGTAGAGTCTTGTTTCATGGCAGTCACAGATTTTATAGTGCATGAGAAACTGTCCCATCTTTAATTTAAGCTTCCATGGTATCTAACTTTTCACTTGAGCCTGCACAGGATCAGCACTTTTCTCTTGTATGCCTCTATGAGATTATAAAAAGCCATCTTATCTTGTAAATGGGTATTTATTCATCTTACAGCAAGTGGTTGAGGGTACACCTTGTTCATTAGCACAATTACCGACCTAGTCATAATTAAATGAACTCTGCATTTGAACTAATAGGCTGTAAACGGCAATGAATAAGGGCACCTAAGCACCAATTTAAATGCATCTATTTTGTTGAAATGAGTATTATAAAAAAAGCGAGAGACTTAGTTCATATTAGAAATAATTTCCTGCTTGAGTCAGCATCTTTATATTATCTCATGTGCTTATTTACTTTTCATATCATTACTGCTGTTGCTTTGCTATATCTCTTTTTTTTTTTTTTTTAATGATAGCATCAGTTTTTCTCAGCCAAGAATCTTATTCTCCATAATTGCTTCTCATATTAGAACTTTTCAGAGATGAGTGGCAATTTGGCACTGGTAGTTGAGGTGATGCTGAGGACTTTCTAGACATCCAAAACTAAAAATATGCTCCCAGGAGAGTGGAAAGTAGTCTCACCACTAGATGTAGGTTCCTAATTCAGCTGGTGACACTGACCAGCACTAGGCCAGCAAATCCATTTAGGGCACCTCTGATTTCCGTGAAGATAGAAAAGCCCTGCTCACTGTTGTCCTATGGAGAAGAGTAATTTAGACTTTCTCTCTGGTGAGACACTCATGTGCTGCTCATTAGGCGTTGATTCTCAATTATTATTTCTTTGAATGTCATGTGATGACTCCTTAAAAAGTTAAATTTCTTGTAAAAAGTAAGGGGGTGGTGCTATTAGAATTATGTAATGCAGAGAGTAAATTGGGATTTCCTAGAGTGGCATTCATAACGTTGTTGTACTGAGAACTGACTTTTCAGAAGAGAGCTCTTCTGAAGGGTTTAGGTCCAAATGAGATAAGAAGCAATGATTTCATATCTTGATACCTGTTGTACTAAATACTGCCTTTTTCGTACTCTGAATAGCCAGAATTCGGTGATAAATGTGATCACTTTTTTCAGAAATTCAACTTAACCTGTTACATTCTTTGTGTAAGATGGAGAAACGATCTGTTCATATTTAGGATGGGACAAAGGGGTACTGTAAAACTGCCATAAGAGTAATTGCAGATTCAGAAAACTGGTGAAGAAAAGATACTGTAAATGTGGAAATTTCTCTTTTCCTCTGAATGAGGTGCCAACAAGCAAGTTGAAGGAAATGAACTAATAAATATATCTAACTGATTTAATTTTGCATGGCAATGCCTTGAACTCAGTTTAGTCCTTAGTTGCATCAGTATAAAGACAGAGAAGTTACAGTTACAGGAATCAGACTGAAGGCAGACTTTTATTGATTGTTTTTTATATCAAGTTAGGAGGAAACAGCACAAATGTGAAGCTACAAGTCAGTGACTCCCAACAATAATTTTCCTACAGTGTTTCCTTACAAACTTTCCAAAAAAAAAAATGTATATCTTGTAGGGGCTGTTAGGATAAACTAGAGGCTGAGAACACTGAAATCTTCTGAAATAGAAGATGGTGAAGAAAGTTCACTGACTCTTTAGAAGCAACACTTACTGAATCAAAATAGTATGTTATGGTACTGACCTGTACAGGATGCCAAATAGGATATGCACCAGTTCATCTGCAAACCCAAACCTCCTTGAACCCACAGTCTGTATACTCATGGCCAAATGCATCCTGTAGGCAAGCTTGGCTACCTGCTGCTGAAAATCAACCTATGACAGCATAATTTGATGGGCATGCCACTGATCATATATTCTGTCTTACAACATCCACTGGACAGTATCAGGAAGGCAGGATATCCCTTCCTAGAGAACTACTTGGCATCACATGTTGTAGGGCAGATGAGAGATCTGGGCAGCTTCAGTTCAAGTTGCTGTTATAGCAGTACAGAATTGCAGGTCCTGAAAAGAGAGGTGCTATATGTCTCGTTCAGGGATATGCAGACTCCAGTTCGATCCCTTTGATGAAAGAAATTGTAGCCTGGGTAGTTCTGAAAATAGTCAGGTATGTGTGGGAATACTGAGACATTAAATCACCCTTCTTAAATTAATCTGGAAATTAACTTGCATTAGCGTAAAATCAATGAGTTTAAAATCCAACCCAGAAATTCTCTCTGGGAAGACCTTTTCCTATGGCTACTGTTCACAAATAGGTTCACCAGTCTATGCTACAAGAATTGCATAACTGTATTTTGGGGCTATATCAAGTGATCCAAATTTCCTCACAGCTCAGACGTTGGTTCTAAAAGTTATTCACATACTCGGACATCTTAAAAAGAAGCACAAATGCGGAGGCTGGTTTTCTTAGGCCTTCCATAAATGCTGGTGGAGCATGGGGACTATTCTAGGAGATGGTCCAGAATAAGAATATCTAAATTAGGTTAAAATGGGGCAATATGAGTATCCCCTCTTCCTTTGTACCTCCCAAAATTATAATTCAGATGGCACAGTCCAGCGCTTAAGATAAAGGCAACATTGTATGATTCCTTAACTTCCAGGACACTAAGCTGTTCTAGATACTAAAATGGCATCCCAAATAAACTAACATAGGCCTAGAGACTTTTATTCCAACCTTGCACTGCTTTTGTACTGGTGGAAGTCTTCCCTAGCCCCTTCAGTGCTAGGATCTTTCTAAAGTTTATGTTCTGGAGCTATTATCTGAGGAGTCCTCAAATCTAGAGACAGCACAACTTCAGAGTGGTTTCAGGCAGAAACCTCCAGGAACATTGTCCCACCTACAGAGACCCTGGCAGGGAACTTCCACAGGCTATATGTATCTTCAGTCCTTTGATGAACAAAAATGAAGGTCCAACCAGAAGATGTTGAGCTCATAATTCATAGTTCATAATTTGGGCAACAAGACACCCCACCGACAGCATTTTGTAACCTTTGACTAGACAAATCTCTACAGCCTGCTAGTTGCTTCATGAGGTAGACTCCTTGCTAAACTGTGCTGGAAGTTTAGTGCTTGGAAAGAAGGTGCTGAAAGAACCTTTGAAGTCAGTGGCAATGCCACAATTTTATCCAGCATTAAGAAAGGGCCCTAGTGTGTTTCATGGCATTCTGTGGCTTAATTGCTTGTGTCTTTTTCTCCTCCGACTCTTTCAAAATGAAGAATGTTATTTCCACATATCCTCACAGGGTATATGCCATTAATGACCATCCAGACTGCAGCTGTATATTTATTTCTGTGTATTTCACACTATCTGTGAAGTCTTTTCTTTTAAAGTAGTTCAATCTTTTAAAAATGTGAAACAGAGGCCAACTGATTTGTTCCCAAAGATAATCAAATTCTTCAAGAAGTCTCTGTACTGGTTTTTATACACAATTCTTGCCTCTAAACTTTCTAAATCTAAGTGTTAAAGTGAGTCAAAGGTAGGAAGGTGAATCGACGAGGCACTTGCATTAGGATGAGATAACTCAGTGCTTTCATACTGCAGGATAGCTATTTCATGATCTTTTGCTTGTGAAGGGAAACAGCAGTTCTGATTAAACGCTATTTTATCTGTGCTCTTTGTAAGCATAACTCAGTGAAGATGGCAGTATGATATGGCTGAGTTTTTAAGGCTTGTGCTCAAAAGACATGTATCTTTAAGGGTAGTACCTAATGTGGATTCTCTAATTAAGAACACCTGTAGGGGCCTGACCAGAACCCGTGGTTCAGCAGCAAAACTGCCGAAGGGCTCTGAAAAGGCAAAAACTTTGTGTTGTCTTTTAACCTAAATTATAACAGAGTTCAAGCCTGTGCCAAGCAGAGTCAAGCTATATAATTTATGAGCTATGAGGGCAGCTCTGGGCCCCTCTGAGGTGATTTTTATCAGTGCAGTAGCATAAACAGTTCTTCTTTACTTGAACACTGGGAAAAGGGAGCACTGGAAAGCAGGCCGTATAAAGGGGATCCAACCTATGCTCGGATCTGCATAGCCTGCGGATGTTCAGGTAAGTGTATTTGCATTCTCTGTTTTCTTTTTGGAGCAATGGCTGAGGAAGGGGTTTGTTGAACAAGGTTATGCAGAGCTCTTCAGCAGCGTGCTAGAGGAAGCTCTGAGCTGCATGACCCCATGGGGTGCAGTTTGAGCACGCAGTTTTGTTTTCCGCCGTTGAAGTCTTAGCCTGTTGGAGAGGATCTTTTCTACTTTGTTTGATTCATTGTCTGCCTCGGTTTTCGAAGGCCTAGGGATGCCAAACCTCATCAGTGGTGTAATGGGGCTGCCCACAGTAATACAAACTGTACTCAGCTGTAATGATGGGTTTGGGCCCTTGGCTTTGCTTGTGTTTTGAAAAACTTATTCCCACACACAAGCAGGTGTTATTTAACAAGTGGAATGCTATCAGATATAACTAGAAGATTGTTATTGAGCATACATTACAAGTATAAGGAATATTTTTTTAAAAATCTTTTGTAGAATATTATTAATATAGTAGTCAAAACATAATTTGTAATAAACTCAAAATGACTGTGTAGAACAAAACTCAACATATTATTTTTTTCTTGTATCGGGGTTTGAGGGGCTCTGGAAGGTTTAAACAATAAGCTCTTATAGCATCTGCATGTCTCAGCAGTGTCTCTGTAACTAGACAAGAGGTGAGAGTAGCCTAGAGATACCAACTAATTGGAGTAAGAACTAGGGCAGTGTCCGATTGACCCATCTCAAGGAAGAAGACAGGTTCTGGGATCATCTGATATGGTTTCTGTCTCAGTGTTGTTATTTTGTGGTGATTTTGTTTGTTTGTTTGTTTTTTTAACTGTCATTTTGAACATCATAGTCATAGAAAAGGAGGTACTTTGAAAATGTTCTTGCTTCTTGTTGTTACGTTTATTTCTAGTAGCTTTTGATTGTTTGCTTTTGTCTCCTGCAAATGAAGTTTACAGTACAGTGCAAGCTCTGATGTCTGCTGTTGTTCAAAAGTGCATCTTTAAGTTCATACAGTTAAAATCCATCTACTTTTATCTGAACAACAGAATAACATTCAAAAATCTTTTTTAATACTAGCCCTTACTGAGGTGTTAATTTTCTGTGGGCGTTCTTTTCTGAAGCTTTAATTCTGGCCTAGCTTCTTCGTGTAGTCATTTACCGCTGCCATAGTATGGTGGCAAGACCACCGCTATGAGATACAAGTTAAATTTTTTACCCAATGTTTACTTTAGGAAGAAAAGCAAAAATCAATAGATCCTGTGCTTTACTCAGTATTTTCCTTTGTTTGAGGAATTGCAATTTCTTGTGTACCTGATGAAGCAAAACAACAGAATTAATTCTCAAACAGTGTGAGCACAGTGTTGTAGTGTATTAACGGGCTGTTAAAGTGTGTAGATGAATATCTATGCTTGTAGGCTGTGTTTCTTGAAAAGAGGATAACTGGGTGGGTTATTCCTTCCTCTGCAATGAGTAGTTCTGTTTCTCTGTCCATTTTCCAATTACTTCAGTTCTCCATGTCTTGACACTAGAAAGTCAAGACCTTATTTTGCTGTCTTCTTGCAGATGGCTGAGGTTCAGACATGTAAGTGGGGTTGTGTGCTTTACTTGAGTCTGCATACCAAATGTATGTTCTAAAATGTCTGTTGAACTCAAGACTTCCTGAAACCACACTTACAGTTCATAACACCTTTATTTAGCAAATGTAAGAATGATTGTTGTCTGTAAAAGCAATGTAGGCAGATACACTGGAGCCCCAGGAAAGTCAGGGGGGAAAGCACTCTAGCTCCTTTTTTGTGCATCAGTGGTGCACAAGCAGGATCAGCTAGAGCAGGTTGTCCAGGATCACATCCGGCTGGCTTTTGAATATCTCCACATGTGGAGATTTCACAACTTCCAACATGGTCTGGTTTTTGCCCGCACAATATTGTGAGGTGGAACAGAGAAAGATGTTGTTGTTCAGATTGACTTTCTGCATTTTAATTTGTGCATATTGACTCTTGTGTTGTCACTGGGCACCACTGTAAAGAGCCTCCTTCTCTTTACAACTTGCTACAGTAACTTCACTGGAAAAGACAGTTGTAACAGAGATGGTTTATGCAAGCTAGCTCTGGGCTGTTTTGTTTTGTCTGCAAGATATCCAGGGTCCAAAGCAGCAACTACTTCTGTAAGAAACCCACTGAACCCCTCTGCTTTAGTCTCCACCAAAGACAGAGGTTTGAAACACCTACATTTAACGATGTTCTTCTGTGCTTCAGTAACTTGGAAGCAATAAAACTTCATAGTTTCCTCAACTGACTTGAACAATCACCATGCTTGGAGCACGAGCTTTCAGTTTCTTGGGTACTCTCTTAATGTTTGTCAGCTTAAAGCTTTAGAAATTTTTCGGTTCTGCCTGAATTCATTAGATAAGGGAAATAGGCCATCCAAATCTCTGCGAACTTTGGCTGCCACAGAGATTCCTTACTGCATATCACAATCAAGAATAAAATGTAAAAGAAACTTTAAAAGCCTTTGGTTCTGGTTCCCGATGTTTACTGTTAAAACAACTGCAATAGTTGGAGTCTGCATTTTTAAAAAACACCTCTTTGAAGTTACTCTATTTTTTATTTTCTCTGTAATGTTACATGATGAGTGCTGCAGAGGGAGGGATAGGTAAATGCATTTCAAGCTGGGTAGATGTGTTTCAAGATGGGTAGACACATTTCAAGCTTGCCAGTTGCAGCAGAAGGGGACATTTTGTTTAAAAGAAACTTTTCCTGATGAAAAGCTGGAGCCCTGCCCTCATTAAGTGCCATCAGTTGGCATAACTCTCTTGTGTTGCCCAGTTATGTCCCATAAGCGTGGGGTAAGAAGCCTTTCTTGCTAAATGATCAAGAGGGAGGGTCATTTCTACTCTTAGAAATGTTTTACAAAGTAATCTGAGAAGTGAGTCAGACTGCAGGTTATGCTTTGACTTAAAACAACCAGGGCCACAGTTCCAAGCCTGAACATGAGCTCGATGGTCTCATCTTGGAATTCTTAAAAATTTTAAGTCATTATGGTCTGTGACTAACTGCAGCTTAGATTGGCACAGTCTCAAAGGCAGGCATTTCCCTGCATCTGGAGAAAAGCAGGCTCTGTCAGTGGGCTTTTAAATCATATTACAAGAAAGCTATACAACAGCTAGAGGCATCGTGTGTAGGTCGTTTAATTTCTTTAGCATCATTATCCTTTTAATAGGTGTGTGCAAGGACCATAATTCTTCTTTCAGAAATCCAGCAGAAGAGTAAATGCTAGTCTAGTTAAACCAATGACCTGCGTGGAATCTGTGCTGTTCTTTGTTGTACATTTACTGTAATGGGTTTGTTCTGTAAACATAAGATCAAGGTCAGATTTCTATTGCAGGATCTGAGCATCAAGAAAAGTTAAATTATTCTATCTAATTCTGATAGGGTTGTTCATACTGTGATTGAATAATAGTGTAACTTTATGCAAACACTACTTTCAAAATATATTACATATGTATATTTAAAAAAAAAAAAAAAAAGCACAGGTCTAGTTTCACTGGGTGGTTATGCAGGTTGTAACATTCACTGTGGCTCACACTTCATTTTTGTTGTACCTTTCTTCTCATTGCGAGTCTGTTTAGCTTTGATCCAGAAAGCAAAGTGAGTTTTTGCAATAACGAACAAAAAATGAAAATATTATCAAAGGCAGTTCAAAAGCTTCCCTCCACCCCATTCTTAAGTTCTGTAGATGAGATCTGAGATGGATATTTGCCTTTTATTGAAAGGAGAAACAGAAAGTAATGTCTTAGAACAATTTAAGGGTATATCAGACATGCTTTGTCCCTAAAATAAGGTATGTAAGTTGCAGTAGTTAAAGTATTCATCTTGTTAATCCTTGTGAACAAGCTGTGGACAGATGAACCTGACAGCATTCTCCTTAGAAATGTGTAAGTATATTGTGAGGTCTGCTGGATTTCTCTGTAATGCAGTATGGGATATCCCTCAGAAATACAAGAATATAACAGCTGTTGTTTTTTTCCTAAATCATCCATGTTTTCCACCTGTCACATAACAGTAGTTTGTGCATAGGTTTTCTTTAGCTTTGTACAGATCTCCATTAAGCAGCCAAGACTGCTGGTCAGATCCCAGGGAATGTATGGGTCAGGAATAGATCATGCTCACCAAGTTGTCCAATGCCTGTCTACACATTATCCATACCAGTTTTGGTTTGTTGTTTTTTTTGGTGTTTTTTTTTAATTATTGCTCACCTGACAATTGTGGTGCTCGTAGTACGTGTCTGGGAAGCACATAGACCTGTCTCTGTTTTTTCTTTTTGTTCAGCTTATTTTATGTAGTATTTGCATTCAAGTCTCATTTTTGCTAACAGAAAATTGAACTGGAGTTGATCCTAAGATGAATATCTACTGGTCTTTCCCTCAATATACTAGGGATTTTATGCTTCAACAAAGCCTTTTGAAATGCTGTTTGTGCTTAAAGTGAAATTACTGATGAGAAATAGTTCTTGCAGTAGGATTGGACAGTGGTAGTCATGCAAAATCCCTGACTTCCTTCAAAAGCTTCTCTTGGAGGTCCTCTGTCTTGACCTGGTGTTGGGTCACCTGTAGGAGGGCCCAATGTGTATGATAGTGGTCATTATTCTGCAGTGACTCTTCTCCAAATCGGACAGAATAAGTATTTTGCCAAACTGGGCTAGCAAACTCAAAAACACCATTAAACATCTCACCCTAGGATATATGCTATAGGGAATATGCATTCTGTGATGTGAGCAGCCAGCACTTAGATATGACCTTCTCATTGAAGATAACTGTGGTGTGTTGGAGAGTATAGAGGGATGCCCAACTATGAACAAAGCAGTGTGTGGTGGGGTAGCTGCTGAAAGACTGCTGATAGCGAACATCAGTAATGTATCTTCACACAAACAAAATCCCTGAAAGTGAAAGTAGTACTGTGACGTAAACAGGTCAAGGAGGTGTGGGGGGGGAAAAAAAAAGAAAAAAAAAAAAAAAGAAAAGAAAAAAGAATCTGGAAATCATCAGCTTGAATCAGCCAACAGTTTGAGGCAGGAAGAGCAGCAGGCTTGGGAAATCTGAGAATTGTCTGCATCATGCGCCTTCTAATGTAAAGCCTTCAGGGGAGGGAATAACTTTCTCTGATGGTGGAGGGTGAGCTGGATGCCTCTTATAGTGCAGTTGTTCTTGGTTAGTTGAAAAGCTGGCTACAATCATAGCAATACTACACTGGTAGGAGGCTTGAAGATCAGGAACTGGTAGCACAGTTACCAGACAGGAACAATGTCTGTTCTGTTGAACTTCTGTGTTGTGTTTTAATCCTTAAGAAAATAAGATGAAATATAGCAGCACTTCTTAATTAAGAGAATTTCATAGATGGCTAAAGGAAAAAAATCCTGCTGCTAAAACAGGTCTCACAGTAGTAAGGCATCATCAGGAAGGTACACAAAATCAAAGGGAGACTTTCTTAGTAATTTTAGGAGATGGCTGGGGTTCTACTTATTCATAGCACCAACGCCTGGCGAAAGAGGGCAGGAAATACTTGGAGATATGGAGGGAGACCAACCCATTTTGCACAGAAACAGAGCATGTTTGATGAGCAAGCCTGAAGTGAACATTTTCAGGCATGGACTACACAGGATCGTGAAGAGGCAGTAGTTAAGGAGAGAGGAAAATAGTACCACAAGGACTAAAAAGAAAAAAATCTTAAGTGTGCATTCTGGTTATGTGTGCTAAACTCACTGTAAGCCAGAAATAAAATACAGCTTAGGTTGGCAACCTGATTTAGGTGGGCAGGGTTTACTATGCTGTTATAATGAATCTTAAAAGCAGCTTGGTTGATTGTAACAAAAGAAATAGGAAAACTGGGAAAAATCAAATCACATTCTCCAAAAGACATCATCCCAAGACTAATCTTTCAATATTTCAATTCAAATATTTCAATGCAGACCACACTAGTAACTTGAATCTGACAAACACTTCAGTACTGCCAGGTTTTTTCTTCCTTAGATGTAGCCATTGATGAACACTGCTTATTCACAGTAAGCTTCAGTCCAGTTCAGCTGGAGCTGCTCTGGGTTTGATCTGTTACACAAATAGTGTACTTCCCTGTTAGATTTGATTTATGATTTCTTTTTAATCTGTGCTAGTTTTTGGGCCCCTTGGCAGTAGTTCATAGGTTGAAAAGTAGTGTTAGTGACTCAAAAGCTGTTGCCAGGTTTCTGTGGTTTGCTTTTGCCCATAATAAGCATTAAGCAATTAATCTCAAGGTTTTAGGCATGGCAAAACAAAACAACATCTCAGATGTGGCTTATTGGCAGTATGAGAAAACTTTCATTGGCAGTGAGGAAGAAAGAACGGAGTATCACAAGCAATAACTATATGACAAAATGCCTCTGTAAGCAGAGACTAGACTCAATATGTGCAAGATTTTTACTTGTTTTCCAAGTATTCTGAACCACAGATAAACTGTGCTTTGATAGGTCAAACAGAAAACTTTGTAAGAACTGTAGATAACTCATAACACATACACATTTCTAACATCTTCCTGAAAACTACATGCCTTTTTTTTTTCTTTAAAAATATTTTTCTCCACAAAGGTGAAGTTTTCTTTGAAAATGGTGCCAGTTTTTGTGCAGGTGAATTAAGTAGCCTATAGCAAATGCTGAATGAACATTGGGCATACAGCATATGGCTATCCACACTTAATCAAAGTGACTTGTCTTTTTGTGAGTATAAATAGCCACACAGCACCCATGATGCTGGAAACATTTGATGAGCTATATCTGAGTGTGTATGGCTGAAACACCGAGTTGAATGTTTTTTTCATGCTACTCAATGGGCGAAACTTTCTGAAAGACAATAGAGAAAGACCGCAAGAATTCTGTTTGTTCTTGTTCTGTGCTATTGTAATATGCTCTGCATTTTTTATTATGTAAACTGGAATAAACCAGCTGCAGAGCCATGTTCAAAGTGTTGTTGGATGACATAGGACAGTAACTACCTTGCATATCTGAGCCAACCACGAACTTCCCAGTGCTGTTGCATGACTTGCCTAGTTTGTTTAAAACTGGGCTGTAGTTTAGGACTCAAAGCTCCCAGGTCCACTGACAAACTGCGCATCATGCTGAGCTCTGATACTGAGTACACAGGTGTGCATGCATGCTGAGGAATAACTGAAAAGCTTCTTAAAAATACTCCTGAGTTGACAGTAGTTGCTTACTGCTGGGAGCAGAACTGCTCCCTCTGCCCAACACATGGGACGTGGCACCTCCTCACCTGGGATGTGTTAGCTCAGGGCAGAGGATCACTCACATGCAGTCAGGTTCCAGGCTGGGCTACGAATCGCTGCCCTGGAGCTGCTGTGTGGGGCTGTGCCTCCTGCTGTGGGGGTGCAGCAGTCAAACAGCTTGGCTGTGATCCTGGTGACCCAGAGTGGACCACATCAGGCTGTCTCACAGCAAGAAGCACGTGCTGCAGCCCCTGTCCTTCAGCTGGAAGCTGTGCTTCATCAACAGTGGTTACAGACAAGAGCAGCCCCTCAAGAAGCGATCTTGTCTCTTCCATGTTTCTGCTGAAATAAGTCTTTTCAATCTTAATTTTGGTTACACTTAGGCTTCCTCTTCTTTATGGATTAAATCCCAGAACTCTGTCTGAAACATGATGTGTGAATGCTGCAAGTAATCATGAGACAAATTGCGTCCACCTCAAGTGAGTTTTTATAATGGGTCAACCTAACCAAGGTCACGTAGAAGCCCACAGATGGACTGACCAGTGCAAAAAGCCAAGATTGGCAGGGAAGGCCAAGCTCAGGTGCAAAAAAGCTATTCTGCTTGATGTCATTCTTTGCTGAGACCTAGGATGAACTCTGTGTGTGTAGGTAATAACATACAAAACAAAGATTATTTAAACCACCAAATGGCTTGAAGCAAACAAAGACTTTGAGGATACAAGTTGCTTTAAAAATACAGCTGTGCCTTCAACATAAATACAAATCAACTCCAACAATTACCCCTTGCATCTGTCTAGGCATATATTCTAATTTCAGGAGAGGTTGTAAGGGTTACTATTTTTTGGTTTGTTTGTTTTTCTCTTCAGCGAAATGATTGGGTGTTAAGCAAAAACATTGGAACAATACGCTTGTTACTGGAAAGCTACTTCATTATGAAAGTTCAGAGAAAGCTTAGCAAAGCGTTAGTGAAAGTGTAAAAAGAAACCAGGTAAAAATGTTTTTTTGCAGAGAAGGTAGCAAGTGCTTTTGGATTTCCTGTCTTGAGACGTGCTTTCAAGATCTTAAGTAGCGAAATCAAAGAAACTAAGAGAGGAAGCGCAACCATTTGGCAAGCACTTTAAGTATTTCTAACAGGTGTGCAGAAGGAACATGATCTTTGCTACACTTTTTGCAAGCTGCATTAGAACACAAAGTTCAGGACCTAAAGTAAACAAGATTTGTATGATTACGTTGTCTCATTTTCCCCTGGAAGTTTTGGAGCTATTCTATCCCTCTGCCTAATGTGGTTGAGTTTTTAAAGATACCAAAGTTCACCAGCATTTCATAAGAATCACCATATGAGCAGGGAAAAATATTCCTATAGCTAGTTGCCCATGTTGATCCTAGCAGAGGATCAACAACAGTTTGAGATGCGCTGCAGTCTCCCAGAAAGTGTGGTGAACCATGAGAAATGTTGGAAAACAAAGCAGGAGAAACTAAGGGTATGGGTCTGAGGGTATGTATATGGCTTCTGTTTTTCCAACAAGATTCTGTGTTCTGTTCTGTGTTGCTAATGAAGCCACTTTAAACCAGCTTTTCGTAACAGCTCACCAGTGTATACACTTGGGCTGGTGAGCAGGAGATGCAGGATGCACTTGGTCAAAAAGATCTCTGGAATACTTAAATCTATGCCTGGCAAAGTAACGTTTGGGGTGTGTGGTGTTGTGACTGAAAGTTTTCACAGCTTTCGTATACCATGAGTAAGTCTCATGGGTACTGCAACTGTTCTCAGCAGTTACATCTTCTGCTTATGAGGCTCTTCAGAAGTGCCTGCTGTTCTCTTCCTTTCTGTACCTCCCAGTAGTTTGGAGATTCTGATGTATATCCTATGCTGGCCTTATTACCATGCTTTAAATATTTAATACAAGTGATACTGTGAATACTTTTGCAAACTGCAAGATGAGAGCTAGTATATGATCACAGAAATTTCTGCTGGAGATTATTTGCACTATCTGAATGGCAGTTTCTCTAGAGCAACTGAGATTGTGCTAGAAGTACAGTAATCTTGGCTTAGAGGCAGAACAACTGTTTTCACCCAAATTAGCAGGACTGTTCCTGATGTTGCTTCATCTACCAGTAGACTTTGCTTCTGTATGATAGCAATGGGCAAAATTGTCTGTACCACAGCAGCTCAAAGGCAATTCTATCTCGCACGTTGGAGAGCCACAGTCAGTCATGGGGCTAAAGGTCCTTAGCTGCAACTGTATTTGAGCTCAGTACCTTTCCAAGCTGGAGTAGAGCCCTCTCTCCAAAAAGCAAACCATGTACTTGCTCCCCTGAGGAAAGAGCTGTTCTCTCCTCCTAACTGTTCTGTTACTATTTTAAGAAAGCAAAAATCCCATTTTTCTCCTCCTCCTCTGTGAAACAATGGGCCCTGCTTTCTCACAGCCTGTACCACCACTTTCCTACCTAAAACATATAACCCAAATACAGCTCACCAACCCTGTTCCCTAAAACTTCCTCCCCTATCTTCATACTACTTAATATCATCATCCCATTAGTTTTAAATAGTTGGTCTCTATAGTTACCTCTTATCTTTATTCCCTTAGCAATCCTGTTTATCCTGCAGTTGTAGACCCAGTTCTAGTTTGTGAGCCCTTGGAGGCCTCTATGCCTTTTCATGTACGTGTTTACAAGTTACTGCTGAGGGTCCAGCTGTAAGACTAAAGACTAAATCCAAAATTAACTAGATGTAACTGTTCCACATGGGAACACCTCTACTGATAAAGCCATCAAATTACAGGAAAAAATACAGATGTAGAACATAAGTCTTGTACCGCCAAGAGCAATTAATACTATTCAAACAATGGCTAAACCATCTGGATAACAAAACAAAGTTCACCATAGCCAAGAAAAAAACAATGCAGCAAACTATTTTAACTAAGTAGTGCTGTTCAGGCAGCCTTGTCTTGCCTCCTACCTCGGTAGCTGAAATGTAGTCTGGGATTTTGCCTGCTGCCGAAAGGCATGGGTATTGTGGGGGATCCTTCAAGGAAGAAGACGTGCTGCTGTACTAGCAGACCTGTGATGATAGTAGGGGTCTGCTATGTGAGGGTCTCAGGAAGGATAGCTGCTTATGTAGTGGGAGTCTGAGGAGCGAGCAAAAACTCAGGTACTTTCCAAAAAAGCAGGTTGTTCCCTTCTCTCACCTCTAGCTCTCTGCATACCATCATGAGGAGAAAGGGTCATGGGTAGAAAGAAATCAACAAAGAGCAGTTTCCACTCGAGAAATGTGGCTGTGTAGGTAACAAGTATATAAGCCCTTGTGATCAGTCCAACCACAGAAACATTGACAGGGAGAGACTTCTGGAAATCATCCTGTCATCAACACTGCGTCCAATTAGTTTTTTCTAGCCAAGTCCTTAAAATCTCTCACATGGAGATTTTCCATCTTCTGGATAACATGTTCTGGTGCTGTACAACTACTCTCCTTGTGAAGCTTTTCCTAGTATCCAGTCTTAATCTCCTGATCTGCAATTTGTGAATACTATTCTCATATTACCTGCCACTATTGGGATGGGAAGCCATATTCTTAACTTGGAAGACAAAGAATTAACTTGTAGGGGTACACTGTGGATCACTAGGAAGTAAGAACGAGGGTGAATAACATGCAACATCAAATTAATCACTAGTCATGCATATAATGTACATATATCTGGGAATCCCACCACTCTCCATCTGGATTCTAGAGTTAAACCAGGTTCCTGTGAGAAAGTAAATTCCACAGATCAACCACAGTTAGTGTGGTTTGACAGCAACTGAAGAGACAGCTTTCTTTTTACAGCTGTCATTTTAAAGCTGTATAGAAGTGAAAGCTGAAGTGACTGCCCGGCAGTCACTTTGAGTAGTAGTGGAGAAGCTGTGGAAGGATGGACAATCATCAGAAAATACTGTAAGAGAGATGGTAGGTAGGTAAGGACAATACACTGCAAGATGCTTTGAAGTTCACAGTTAAAATATTGGCTAGTGTAAGAATGGGTCAAATTACTTAACATGTGACTAATTTTAAGTACTGGCACTTACTTGCATATTGCTGAGGTTATGATAAGATTTAGAAAATAAAAATCTGTACGACACATTTTGCTGTTCTTCCTTTGCTAGTTTGTGAAGCTAGGAAAAGGGCTGTGATTAGAAGGTATAATTTGTTTCTCACAATCAAATAGCTTATCTATTCTTGTAGATCCTTCCTTGACTTTCCTTTGATTCCTCTTCAAAATACTTTCTTTCTGCCTTAAAACTTAAAATCTTTTTCATCCTTTTCTTTGAGGAGAAAAAAGATTCTTCTCTGTCCATTAAAGGACAATCTTTGAGAGTTTAGGGGAAACTGTCAGGCTTTTCCTGATTTCAGTGTCTGCCCTGGTCCAATGTTAACTTCACTAGCAGTGTCTATCTTTGCCCCTTGAGTTAGGGCTATGCTTTCTAGTCCATAAAAAAAAAAAAAAAAAAATCCCTATGAGTAGCCCCAGTCAGTGCTCAGAACTAGGATTAACCTGGACATAACAATCAAACGTAAACCTACACTACTGTCAGATACTAAGGTCTTGGGGAAGGAGTGAGGGAAGTCTATCTGGTATCTGTGAGCTTCTATCAGAAGCTTATAACTTGGCCAACCATGGAATGGAGTTCTGAAAACTTGTGGTAAAATGCTGGAATTCATACTTTTCTGCAAAAAATAAATAAATAAAAGACTAATAGTAATAATAATAAACAACTTCTATGAACTAAGCATGGAATATTTCCACCCAAATGGTTGAAAACTTGCAGAATTATAAGCAGTTGTAAATACATCTTGTGAGAAGTGATTAGCAAGCTTATTAATAGGTAGTATTACAAGCTTTGGCAGTAACCAATTTAGATTATGACTTATCTATTGTGTTGTGTATTTACTTGTTATAAAACTGGTTAAGTGAAAAAGGCAAAGGAGAATTGATTCTTGGGAGGTTTAAATCTTGCTTTCTGAAGTGCAGGATGCTTTTTGAAGAGTGATTGGTACATATTGGAAATGATTATGAAAACATCTGTTTCTCTAAGTCCACACCTGATATGATTAATCTCAGAATAGTAATAACAAGTGTCTGAAGTGTTAACCTTGAATTTCTCAGTGTTGACAGGCAAGAAGGGTTCTTGCCTTTTGGTTCATCATTCATGATAAAAAGTATGCCAGTCAAACTAGACCTTCACTGACAATTGCATAACTTCATAGAGTTGCTGCTGATGGAAAATAAGCAATTATCCTCCCATACACACGCTTCCTCCCCACCTTTTTTTTTTTTTGGGGGGGGGGTGGGGGGGAGGGTCTGGTTCTAATCAAGTACAGGGAAAAAAGCAAGTCTTTAGAACGTTTTAGACAGCATCTATAGAGTGACACCATAAAGATATCAAAACTCTTACACTAGCAAAGGAAGCTATTAACCTACCAGGATACAGAATTCATCAAGTATATTACCTGAATGTAACAGTGAAAGAAAATAAGATGGAATACCAGGTACTCTGAAATGTGGTGTTGATACTGATCTGGTGTTTTTGGAAATGTCCATGTCAAATGGTGCAATGGTAGAGGAAATAGTGAATGATTAAGTTTTAGATGTCACAAAAGTGATAGCACAGAGGCAAGACCAGGAACACAACTGGAAGTACAGGCTGCATTTTTCTGCCTAGGTAAATCAAGAAACAAGTGGGTGGTAAAGGATGTTTTTTTCCTGATGAACTCTGCAAATGTAATCTTACTGGTTCACATAACTACCCCGCACATAGTAATAGATCTAAGAAGAACTGTGTGCTTTGTGTACATCTCAAGCCTGCAGTTATGATTTCCAGTCCTGTAAGAACATGGACTTTTTGCATAGACTTTTTGTAATCTCTTGATTATACAGGCTAAGATTTGTTGTTTAGGAATTAAACTTTCAGTTGTAGAAGTGAAAACAGGATGTAAACTAGCACACATTCTGAAGCACAAAATGTGCTTACAATAAGGATCCCCTGTAGCACTATACACAGCTTTAGGCTAGAGAGAATCTTGATAAATGGAGCAGTAAGTTTCTCTTTCTCTTGCCAGTTTCTCTGTAGGGGGGGGAATCTTTGAGCGGTTATATACGATATCAGATGTAGTGGGTAAGAAAGGAGACGAGGAAGAGATGTTTATTGCAAGGTCTAAGTGTTCTTTTAGCTAAGTTTGCTAATTTCTAGCAGTATGCCAACTCTTTGTACTGTATTCAAATATTTATTAGTGTTACAACTGAGCCACAGATGTTCAGTTTGAAATTGGTATAAGGAAATTTTGGGCTGGAGTCAAAAAGCTTTCAGTTCACAAGTTTTAAGATAAGGAATAGTGGAGAATGAAGACAAAATTAGGCCAGCACTAAAGAGAGTATGCAAATCCCAGCATGCAAGCAATGCTCCAGGAATTACATGCAGAGCAGGAAATTACCTTTGAGCAGGGGGAGCTCAAAGAGCTTTAGTGAATTAATGAAAATGCATGTCGGAGAAGAATTTGGCCTCCTTGGCCTAGAGGTGGCTTTTGCCTGCCTACCTAGTCGTAATCTAGTGACGTGAAGTTGCAGAAGATGTAGTAGTGGTTATAAGACAGTGGGTTTTGCTTTTGGGGGGAGGAGATTATACTGTAAGGGTAGTCAAACACTGGATGGACCAAGTTACCCTGAGAAGTTGTGGAGTCTTCATCTGTGGAGATACTCAAAGCCAAGCTGGATATGGTCCTGGACAATCTGCTCTAGCTGACCCTGCTTGAGCAGGGGGACTGGACTAGGTGACCTCACAAGGTCAGCTCAACCTCAGCTATCCTCCAATTCTGCAGTACTGTAGAAACATGTCTCTCTGGCACTTTCCAAAATCAGATAAAGGGAAGTGAAGCATGTACCCTGAAGAACAATTTGCAGAAATGACAACTGGAGTTAGATAGGACTGTATGTGTTATTTTCTCTTAGATTTAGAGCTGCATAGACTATGAAGCTTTTCTGTAACTGCTTGGGTCTTAGCTATACATGTACACTTAACAAGATTTTTGCTCTGCTGTAGCCTTGGAGTTCTAAATTGTCATTTTAAGGTCTGGTGACTGTATGATTGAAGCAGTGTAAAAATGAAGCACTGCTCACTTGAAGAAATTGTATATATGCATAAATCCTTGAAGAGTAACCTCCTAGCTACATTGTGTGTTTGCTGTGGTGTTTGGCTGAATCTAAGACAAGATTTGAGGTCTTTAAATGGAAGTGAAGTGTGCAAGGGACTGGGTAGTGAAAATCCAACATGCTTAGTTGGGAAGAGAAGGGTAAAAGCTTGAGTCCACAGCCTTGGAGGACTTTCATGAACGCTTATTTTATGCACATACAAATCTTTTAGATTTCACTGGAGTACCTATGTAAAGCTAAATAAGTCTGCATGTGCACAAGTAAAATGTCTTCTGCTGATCCTGCAGGGACTCCGACTGCCTCTGTGAAGCATAACTCCTTGCAAGCCTCTATTACTGAGTTTAATCCTGTGTGTGTGTGTGTGCCTGCATTGTTATGTGACAGTGTTGCTTCCCTGTAAGCATTCCAAAGCATTAACCCGTTCTTGCAAATACGTTATTATTGACTGAATAGTAAGCAAATAGACATGTGGAAAAGCAAGCTGCAGATCTACTGGTTGACAGATCTAATAATCAGGAATTTTCAGTCATACTGCGATAAATATTGTGTGACTTCAGCGACAATACATTGATTTTATGCTGGTGCAAAGCCTAACTGTAGTGTATTTTATCAACATCACGAGCCATTGCTAACAGTACATCTTGCTAGAGTTGCACTGAAAAAGGTGAACAAATTTTAGTAATTGGGCCTTTACTTGAAATGTGAAGTACTTAACAGGTTGCTGGAACAAATTATATAAGAAAATGAAACTGAATTGTGTTTCTTCAAAATATTAACTGAGACTAACAAATGTTGAATGAAGAAATATTCCAGGATTCCATTGTCAGCAGCAGTTTAAAATGCATTCATCGCTAATTGTACGTGACAACCATACAAACAAGTAACCTCAGTTGAAACAGAGCTAGAAGATGGGTTATTGATTATGCTGACAGAAACATAACATTGGTTTTTCAATTGAATTCTGAGAATTTTGATTCTCCATGGTATTGCCATGCTAGTGTCAAAGTAAGGGTAGTTATTACATAAAAGTTGCAGAGCACTTCCCGTCCTCTAGATGTTAAAGAAGTGTTGTGTTAGCTTAAAACTCCAGGATGAACAATGAATGAACTTGTTTACCTTTTTGATTCCAAAGGACTTGAAGTAAGGAGAAAAACACAACAAAAGCCAAAGGCTATCATGGCATATTTTGTCATTTGGCAGTAGACATGACTAATAGCTGTGACCATGCTTTCAGTCTTTTTGTCCATATTCCCAGCTGCCTGCACTAATCATTAATTAAACCAAACATGCAGGCTGTATTTAGGACATCAATAGGGATAATTGAACCCTGAACAGAGATACTTAATTGTACCTTCATTCCTAAAACAAGTCTGTCCACTGGAAATGACACTGCTAACCAGGCTTTCCTTTTCTGTTTTCCCCCTTTTTTCTTTATCTGTTGAATATAAGCATGGTTTTTTTTGTTCATTTAATTAAAGTAGTGATACTTTATGAAAAGTATGGTTTGAAATGTAAAAGTAATTTTAAAGAACCAAATTTACAAACTTAAATAGTACTGGATTGGAAGGGTTGTTCAGGTTTTGTGTTCTTCTTTGTTGTTGTTGTAAATACTGAAATGTCTCATAATGCTTTGTTTGGCTTTTAAGTTTAACAAATAATGTTTTACTGACAAAACTTAAAACTTAAAACATATTCAATAGCTTACAAAAGCATAATGCTGAGCTGTATTAGAACTGCTTGTAACTGTATAATAAAGTGGGAAAGTCAAAGGTGCTAGTTCTTAAATTAACTACCTGAGCCATGTGATCTAGAAAAGCTTCCAAAGAATGAGGAGTATGTTTAATCTGTTAATGACCTGTTTGATCTCTCGTTACCAAAGCAGCATAATCTATGTAGATATATCAAGAGTTTATCTCTCAAATCCACTTAGTTTCATTCTCAATAACCTGGAAAAATTCTCCCTTACACTTTTAAAGCAAAATTTTAAGGCTGAGATTTTCAGAGCTCAGGTGCCCAATACCTACTAAATTCTAGTGGAAACAAATCAGGTTTTCATAAGAGGTTCAGCCCAATGTGATATTTTCCAAACGGCTTTGCATTTTCAACTTTACTTTGGCTGTAAGTTAAAACAGACCTCCTCAATTTATCTGTGTTGTATTTTCTGGCCACTCTGATTCTGATTTCCCTGTTCTCTCCCCCCTGCTATTCTGACAGTGGTGGGATCACATCCCTCATTATTCTAGGATTTTGTGTGGTGTTTTTGTGTGGCCTGTAATTGGCTGTGCACTTCCAGTAGATTTCTATGTATACATAGTTAGCATCGACTCTTTTGGTAGCACTGTGATTCAAAGTATTTATCTTTTTTTTCTTTTACTAGTTTCTCCCAAATTAGTTCATCTTTATAACTCATTATCAAATTACATCGTGCAAAGCTAGTTAAAAAGCCAGTCACTATTTCTTTAGATTATTTATTGAAAACAGATTCATTGCTTGTTGCTTTGGAGTTTTTTTTCTTATTTTTTAATGATCCTGCTAATCTGTTTTTAAATGCAGAAGATGCTGGCACATATGATAACCTTTAACTGTTAGTAAAGGTACTTGTGTTCTTATTTTACTTTCCTTTCAGTTCAACATCACTGGAAGCTTGTAGCTTTGCCATTTATGATCAAAAGAATGTAAAAACTTTCTAAATTATTTCCTGATGTTATCAGAGCTCAGGTCTGAAATTTGATATACTGCCATCATAATTGTGAGGTTTTTTCATCTGGGGAAATCAAAGGTTCCACGCCTCACTGACCCTCTCTGCCCAAACTTTTTCAAATTCATATGCCAATATAGGCCAGTGTGTATCTGAACAATGATTTGTTCTCAAATTATGATAAAAGACTGGAAGTTCCTATTCTTTCCCATCTACACAAGCAGTCTCATTTTAGTCCATCATACATCCTCCTTGCAAGAACTTTGAGACATTCGTCATGGAGGTTTTGATGTCTTCATTCTGGAGAAAGTTCGCTCAATGCGGAAAAATTGATAATCCCACACTCTTTTTCACAAGAAACTAGCACGAGATCCCTTACAAGAGCACACTTCTGGTGGAAATAAGGTGATAGGCCAGTAGTTTTTTCACATAGGTCTTTGTGAACAGTAACAACAGCTGCAGGTAGAACAGTATCCAACATTAGGACATGGCCATGGACAGAGATGGCTTCTGTTTACAACAGATCCTTCAGTGTCCCAGAAAATGTAGAAAGGGATGGTGGTAACAACTGTTTTCCTACCTTCTTCTTGACTGCACGAGGAAAAACCTGCATTTAACTCCTTTCCTGCTCTCAGTGACCTCATCTGCAAAGTGACAAGCAAACAGGAAGGAAGGGATGAGAATTGTCCTCAATATCCCCACATCCTTCATCAGTAATGCCTTGGTGCACTGTGACCACTGCCCTACCTTGTGTCTATTCTCAGTTGACAGGATGATTGCCATTTGCAGTAAAGTTCAGTAAACAGTAATGTATGCAGAGAATGTAATATTCTGTAGCTTTGCCCCCCTCATGGATGTCTTCCTACATGGTGCCCAGTTCTGTGAAGGGAGCTTGCCTTCAGCCCATCATTTGGGGCAACTGCATTGAATAGCAAAGTTCCCTGTTTCAAAAGAAAACAAATGAATATGTGTGCCTGTTTGTGTGGAGTTATCGCTTGCTTGTTTGCGGTCTCACACCAATTTGTGTTTGATACCTAAAACTCTCAGTTAAGAGATCCTCAACTGCAGAGCGCTGATCCATAGCTAAGATTAAGGTGCCTCAAAGTTGAAGAGTTGCTCAGATTTTGTTTGGGCCCATCTCGAATAAGTCCATGCTAATAGCAGTTTTCTGCCTTTCTTCTGCTGCCACTCCCCCAAAGCATTTACAATACTCGTTTACCTTGAGGCTTGGGAGGGAAGCAGTCTTTCCAGCCAAACTGCTATGTTAGCCTTTAATTGGTTGCTGGGAGGAGTCAGAGTTAAAACTTTTACTTTTTCCCTTGACTGATGACTGCCTGGTTTCTCTTCATTCTTTGTTTCCTGCTTATAATCCTGAACATGTGCTTTTGGATCCACTGAGCACCAAAGGTACATCGTGGGCTCTGAGGCCCATGCAGCAATGACTGTTTCTTCCCATTTCAGGAGCTAAAGACAATGGCAAAGCCTATATCAGGAGCCCAGCTGTTGGATTAATCTGCTTTTATCAAAATGTTTCTAGTCTATTTGTAGCAGAGAAAGTCTAAAAGAAGTAGAAATTGATCACTGGATTAGGAAGCTTGATAGGTTCTTTCTTTTCTCAAAACTTCCTTTCCCAAAAGCACAGGAGAGCTTTGGAAACTGCAGAAGTAACCCCTCCACACTTGCTAGAGGTCAGTCCTATCTGCAGCACAGCTATCACTTGTGCTGTTTCTATCTTCTTTCTTTTTTGGATATGCTGGATTGAGTGGAAATGATGGCAAAAACTCCTGCACTCCAAAGGAGCTAGCTCTTCCACTACCTCCAAAACTGCCTCAGTGAGCACGCCACTTTTGCTCCAGCCGACTCTTAGTAGCATGACAGGCAGGACCTTGCTATTGACAGGTACTCGGGCTTAATATAAGAAAGGAAATACCCCATTTAAAAAAATATATGTATATAGTAATGAAATTGGGGAAGCAGCTGAAAGAAACAAACAAACAAAAAAAAAAAGTTTCTAAGCGAAGGGGAAAAAAGTTCTTGTCCATTAGAAGATATTTTCAATTTTACCAGCAATTGCTTCTCTCTTTCTGATCATTGACCAGAGTATCTATAGCAAAAATCTATTGCCCACACCATCTTCTCCATCCCCCATGCCCAGTCACACCCAAAAGCAGTAAGTAGCAGCTATTAATTCCAGTCCTACACAGCCATGTTTGCCCAGATATGCTGCCTGCATTTCTGGTACTGGCCCTGGGATCTTTGCACTGAGTTCCAGTTCATAATGAAGATGTCTTCAGATCACTACCCTGCCTCTGCTTAAACAAGTGTGGTGCTTTTTTTGTTGTTTTTGTTTTTTTCCAATTTTAGGATCATTGATTGCTTCATCCCAAATCTGTCTTTGGAAATGTTATCAAGAGCATATTCATTCAGAAAAGGAAAAAAGCACCATGTATTGCAGCTAAATCTATTGGTCTCTGTAAACTTAGAGTGAACACAGGTAATTTGTAGTGATTGCTTTTTCATTTGGTTAAAGAGCCTGCTTACTGATATGTAATGCTTAAATATATGTATATGTGTATGTGTCAATTCTCAGTATGGAAGAGTGCCTAGAAAGTTCTATACTATACAAGCATTTTAACTAGGCTTCAAAAAATATACTTTCCCTTCAGCTGTGGGCCCACTGTAACCATGTTTGATCTCTTGGCATGAAACCACGTCTCTTATGGTTTAATTATTCTGTGAATGACTAACACTTCACCAGAAACTCTACTTAAGTGCAGAAGAATGGATGACCTTCAAACAAATTATCCTTCGTTATCTGAGAAGCTGGCTGGAAACAGCCGGACGCATTGCTGAGGTGGGCATTGTAGCACACTACACCGCGCTAGCACAGGCTTCCCCTTGGGCCAGCCCCATCAGTGTTATTGCAGCAAAGTATCTCTACATCGTTCTTTGTGAGAACAGAGGACTTCATAACCTGGTTACAAACCAGCTTACTTGCTGTGTTGGGGGGCGGGGGGGCAGTGCTCAGCAGCCTTTCAGAGTGGTTCTCCAGATGGTAGTTTTTGTGCCAAAAGGGAGGCTAAGCTCAGCTCCCAGGTTCCTGTTGACCTTCAGACTCACCAGGAAGTGGGAAATGCTGGATGCCCTACCAGTTCTGAGTACGACAGAAAGATGTGTCCTTAGTTGCCAAACGTTTGTTACCTTGCATTATCCTTAGCTACAAAGATTAAAAATTATCTTTAGCTGCTCATTGGTGGAATAGGCACATGGTTGTGGTGCTACAAAGGTGCCCATTAGCTTCTTACTGGTAAAAGTAGTGCTAGGGGAATCCCAAACAGGAAACAACCATTTCCGTGTTCAGGTGAGCTGCTCTCTTGCTCACAAAAGTGTAAATATGCTGTTATCATGATCTCTTGATGCTAACATTGCTTTCTGCGTGGGAGTGAACTAGGCTTTGCAGTACTGCAGGGAAATACATGTCTGGTCTGGAAAGGGAGGTAAAAGATGTCAGCAGTAGCTGCTACACAATTCAGAAAGCCTATTTCCTCAAAACCATCAATAACTTCGCATGCTAGCAGCTTTCTCTATTTTTTTTTTTGGTTTGTTTGTTTGTTTAAAAAAAAAAAAGCACATTTACCACTGACTATTGAAGAGTTCAAACCAGAGAGCTGCTGGATGAGAGGAAGTGAATCTGGCATCCTCTTCTCCTTGCAGTTCTGCTGAAGCCCCACGTTTCAGTGTGGTTCTGTTGCACTGCTGGACGTCACGATTCTGTGTTGGCACCACTATGTACAATGAATTACTCTGTTCCCTTCTTCAATGCTAACTGGCCAAACAGCTAATTAGCAGCAATACTGCTGAGTGAAGCAGTTCCATGTATAGTCTCTGCAGAGTTGACTTTGTCCTCAGAAAATAGTCCAGATTTTAAACGCACTAGGTAGGTGACTTAAGGCAACTGTTTTCCTAACTTAGTTCCTTCAGTTAGGTGATAAATTTGGGCCACTGTTGGTCACCTCAACAGGAGGCTGTTCTAACAGCATGGGACCTTACTGAACACCAGTACCTTTAGTGAAAAAAACAGGGAACAGTTACAATTCTGGGATCCTTCAACACTGGGCTTCCTGGTTACGAAACACAGAGGTATTGCAAAAGGTGTACTTGATAATAAACATATTAACTATCAAATGCATGCCCTGCAGCATGATGTTCTTTCCAATAAAACAGGCGGTAACAAAACCAGATTATGCTGGATAGGGAGCATTCAACAGACCAAACTGGATTTTGGCAGGGAGAACAACACAAACAGTAACGTGCCCCCTCTTGCTTTAGAAAAAATAAAAATAAAAATAAAAAATGGGGGGGGGAGGAAGCCAGAAAAAAAAATACATTAAATTTTTAATGACCATATACATCAGAACTTTGATCTTTATTCCAAGAAGAGGCACCCCAAGTCATTAATTGATATCTCAAAAGCAGGAGCGGGCATTGGTTTAATAATGACACAGACTTAGCTTAATAATGCTGTCTCCTCCTGGTTTTTGCTTAGTCTATACCTACCCACTTAGTCTACAGGATCCAAGAGCCTGTCTGATGCTTGCTGATAAGCAAAGACCCTTATGTTTTTTAAATGCATTCTAAGATACAGATGGTGATCCTCCATCTGTTGAGAAGGGATGTTCCATAGTGGTAGGGGCAGTATGGTTAAATTAGAGTGAACGTTTTTCAGCCCAGTTTGAAACCGACTGTCTTTATTAAGTAATGCCTGTCAAATTTGCGTTGCAGAGTTCCTATCAAGTATGAAATCAAAGAAAAAAAAATAGTAAATGTGAGGCCATTGTTTTTAGATGCATGCTTATTGTTCTAAAAATAAGCTTGGAAGTGCTTGTATGCACTCTGAAAGTCATATCTAAACACTGAGACCAAATGAAAGAAGCTGCAGAATACGCAGCAAAATAAATCCAAATACTTAGCAGGCAACAGAGTTGTGTGCTCGTACTACTATCACAGGTGAGGAGGGGGAAAGTGGGAACAAGGGTTCCTTGCAAAAATTTGCTTGAACTCAAGGGAGAGAAAAGCTGCTTGTGCACCAGCTGGGATTTCACAGCTCTCTGGTAAAAAGCATAGGATGGCAGAATGGAGGGATGGAGAGAAGAGAAGAGAAGTTTGTGGCCTTCTGAACGATGCAGATCATGGCTGGCACAGTGAGACAAATCAGTTGTATGGCAGTGCACTAGAAATATGCAATGCAGTGTATGTGCAGTCCATCTTGTATGTGGTCTAACAGATTTCCAGCTTGCAGATGAGTTGCATGTGCATGGTACAGCCACCAGGCTTAATGCAGCCTGCGCTTGAGAGGCACGGTCACAGAGGGCATGGCTGAGCCAGACTGAAGCAAGTACACAACCTGGCTCTAGTACCTCTAGCCAGAAGTGTTAGCAAAGGACAAAAAGGGAATTAATGTAAAATGACACATACTTTGCTTTAAAGAAAGATCAAAAGGGAAGAGGGGAACTCTCTGGTTTTAGAAATATTAGTTGTCACCAGCTAAGCCATTGCTCTAGCAAGTATAGAGCTCATGGGAATTAATGGAAAGATAAATATGCAGGTGTTACTGTTTCAAAGATCATGACCCTGTTCAAGTTAATGAAAGCTGAATGGCTCAGACTGCATCTGAAGAGTGAAAGTTTAAATGCCTTTATAGCTATATCTGAGATCTCATCCCAGATCACATAGTCACCTGATTAACCAACAACTTCTGGCAACCTAAAACAGTAACTTGCATAAAAAACACATAGTCCATTCAATAGGTTTGTTTCCATGCACACGAGTATATTGCATTTTCTGTAATCAAATATGCTATGAGGTTTTTTGTTGTTTACTTTTAAAGTGCTTTTTGCTCTGTGTCATTCTCCCCCTCCTCCTTCCCCCCCTTGGTATTTCCTACTGATTTTTACAAGATACATGCTGTGTTCCTGAAGATTTGTTCCTTTTGACTGGAAAATTAAAAAATGGCATGTGTCTTCCCTTTGCTTAGTTATGGGATGCATCTTGAGCAATGAATTGCAGGTCTCTTCCAGCCCTCACTTATCCTTACTTCCTAAGCAATTCTGAAATGATTATACCAAAGTTTGCTTTCAAGTAAAGAAGCTAATGGAGAGCTCTCTTCCCTGAGTCGGGGGGGGGGATTTTTTTTCCTTTTGGTTATGCATTCCACCTAAAGCTCTAAATGCTCCAAATTTGTACTGAGAGAGAAAGAGAGAGGAAAAAAAAAAAGTGGAAGGGTGGAAGGTGACTTAGCACAGCAACTGTCTCCATGACAAAAAGGACAGGAAAGATTCAATGGAAGGAAATTGAGGTATTGAAAAGAGTGGGATTACAGAAAAAGTTAAGTACTGTGTGTTTTAAGAATTCAGCCCTTAAATAACAGTTCTGTTTTAGATGGAAAGGATTCCTTTGGTAGTGGTCATTTTTTTCTTCCTTAACCTTTTGAAATATATTACATATCATATCTATTTTGTATGTATTCCAAAAAAAAAAGTATTCAAGTGAGATCTAGAGTATAAAACCAGGCTGCTGGTGCTGTTTATTACGTTAACCACAACTCAGGATTTTCTTTGGTACAATCTGTTACATAGCAATGTTCTCCCTAATCACTTTGGCCATTTTAGTAGCATCATGAACAGACTATGCATTCGTTTTTATTTCACTTGCATTCACATCTCTTTTGTTTCTTTCTTATCAGCAAATATCTATTCGTAGGTCCTGTCTTGTTTTTTTACATTTATCAGCATTAAAATGTATGTCACTCATTACCCCGGAGGTTGCACATAAATTAGTCACCTGCATCTCGCAGTTTTATTCTTTCTGGTTATTGCATCACCTAGAAATAAAATTTTCTTTTATAGCAGTTACCTGAATTTCTATGCCTTAACTATTTCTTTGTTCAACCAGACAATTTGTGTAAGTACCTGGTGTGGGTGTCCCACAAGTTTGACACAGTAATTGCAATGAGAATGTTCTTTTCTTTCTAAACTTGAGGGACCTAGAAATTGGAAAACACTGAAAGTTTTCGACTGTGTTCTAAGAAGAGATTTGAATGTGGTTTTGAGAGAGAACTCATAAGTTTGCAAGCCAGAGCTGTATCAGTCTACCCTGAGGTAAAAGTCCAAGAAGGTAGCTCGTATTTAAATGTGACTTTCTAATGAGCTCTTTGTTAACGTTTTTTGTCCTACACATCTGCCTGAAAGAAAATCTTTGAGCAGTCCTGCTAACTGCTCAGTAGTTGTATTACACTGTAATCATAACGATTTTTTATTTTGGAGTACTAAAGTATTCTGTATGTAGGCGTATTTACATTAGTTTGTATATATTTTAAAATCTTACTGTATATAACGTAATCTCTCATAATAACTTCAGATGTTCACAGCAAAACATTAAGTAATAACAAGAATGCATTAGTGCAAAAATGAAAGGTAAATCTGTTATCTAAATTAGGTCTTGATAATTAATACTGATCTGTAATCTTTGCCTAAGAGGTAAATACTAAGTCTTCCCAAAACAGTTGCATCAGATTTATAGCATTTCATCTAACTGGGGAACCAAATGCTGCTATCACGTGGTCATATGATTACATGGCTCTAAAGCCCACTGATGCTTCTAGAAAGACTTGGATAAGCAAGGCTCTTGGAGGCAGTACTGAGACCTTCCTGAATGGAGGAGCATCCTTTCCTACATGCCTATTTTCCTCTCTGGCAGAATCTGTCCTCTCTTTTCACCCACAGCTGCTGTTCCTCCAGGCCTGCCCAAGGGATGCATCGCTTTCCATCAGCTGCAGCTACCTCTCAGGCGTAGAGGTGGGGGGTGTTGTTTCTTCCTGGTGTGAGGAAAGTACTTCTCCATCAGCTGGTAATGGCTCTGGGAATAATCACATTTGATGGTGACATTTAAAACTAGATTAAGAGAATCTGAAATCAGACCTTTTAAAATGTAGAATAAATAGCCTGGTTTTAGTTCCCAACCATGCCAATTTTCAAGTGAATGTATAACTCTGTGCCAGTTGAACAATTAAATATTTAGCCTTTAAATATGGTTTCATACTGTGGAAAGTTTAATTTGTCTCAGTTACCTGTACAAATAATTCTAATCTACAGATCAGTTGCCTCTGGTTTGAATAGCGTGCGTGTTTAAAACAGCAAAACAGCATGTGTCTAAACTTAGCTTGCAATGTTGGAGCAACTTATTAAAACAGACAGTTGACATACACTGGGTATGTTAGATATGTACAGATGATAACTGAAGTTTATCATACTAATTCTGAGTAGTTTAATGTGCATATTTTTTTTTCAGCACAACACAAGTACCATGTCTGAACAAATTACCTGTAATTACTTCCTGTCAAAACTGATGTAAAAACAACAGGAAACAGGTTAACCCTCTTAATTCTCTGATTACTGGATATGCTATTGTCTGATGCAAGGGAAAAAAAAAATACATAATTTACTACTACCACAACTTTAGTTCTGTAGTGCCACATCACTTCATAGTTGCGTCAACATGTTCTCTGCACGCTTTGGTGTCTTTTGTTTGTAAATCATCCCAAGGGAATCCACAGAGCTGCTACTGGCAGTCAGTGACAGGCAGGAATTTTATATAGCTTTCATGACAAACCTTTTCCCAAGAATGGCCTCCCTTGTGGTCAATTCCTGGTAGCAATCTTGTGATAAACATCCTCCATGTGTTTTGGACCTCCTTGTCCATATAAAATGTTACACAGTAGTCTCCTGTGGCACTGCTGTGGAAGGGAATACTTTACATAGACCAGAGATTTTACACTAGCATCTTTTCTTCCCCTACGAAGACAGAGTCCAGTCATCTCCAGCATACCAGTAAGTATAATAGGATACTGACTGTTATCCTGGCTGAGCAAACAGTATACTACAAGACAGTGAAATGGTGAAATATCATCAACTTCTACAGAATTGTTATGAAAGCTGCAGTTGCAGGGCAAGAGTTTGTCTGTTGTGATCTCCCTAGTCTTCAGTCTGTAGGTATAAACCCAATGGCAGAATTTGGTTGCTTTATTAATCCAGGAGTCGCAGGAAGTCAGCTTTTCCTGTCCCACAGACTGTTTATGAAACTTCAGAGGGATCAAAGAAGCATTGCTTTAGCTTGTGCACAGAACCAATAAGCCTGGAAATTTAGGATAATATTTTTAGATTAAAATTTGCTGTGGGCATAAAATACTCCTCCAGGAAACTGGTTTGATAGTGGGAGCCATGATATCGGATGCAATGACATTTTGAACCATCTCTTGTTACTTCAGAAGCATTGTGAGTTTTGCAGCTTCTTCACTTGTGAGGGTTGGGTGTTAAAGCTCTAACCATGGTGGAGAGGGTATGAGAGCCTGTTGCATGCTGACTGCACTTGGCAGCTTGATAAATAGGTGGCAGCTGAGCTAGCAGCCTTGTTTCCTTTGCTTTGTAAAATAGGCAGTTCGATCAGTTTTGTTTTTTTTTCCTAAGAAAAAAAAAAAAAAAGTAGAAACATGCCAAAGTAGTGAATGATATAGGTGAATCAGTGAGGCGTGTTAAGCTCTAATGAAGGAGAGAAGTGTATTGTTAGTGTAATCATCACCAGTCTCTAATGACACATCAGAAGTATTTTCACACCATTCATGTATAGAGTGTCAATGGCATTAGCTCAGAAAAACACAACAAGAAACAAACTACATCATTTCCTCTTGAACTGTTCTTCCCTAGAGTTGTTTACTGTTTGCCTGGTTAATGTCTAAATGTGAAAATGGTAGAGCAGAAGATAATTCAGCTGTCCCAATGGCACCACCAAATGCCTGCACTTAAATAGGGTTATAGTAAACTTGTACTCCTATCAAGCAGTGAATGTTACGTAGTGTTTGTGTTTTTTAAATTATGAAAGGTGTTATATAATTGAAAGTGTAACTCACTAGTGATGGATCAGCGAAGATAGCTAAGCAAGGGTTAGGGGTGCCACCTCAAGTTAGACATGTAAACAAGGGGTGGAAAAATCAGGGCATCCCCCAGAAACAATTTTTGGAGGAAAACAGTTTGGGGTGCAGAAGGACTTGTCGTTAAACCCACTGTCACAGACTGCTGTGGTGTTGGATTTGACGTTGAAATCTCATCTTGGATAAACTGCAAGTAAACCTGAGTTATGTGACTATATCGACTAGGACTGGTAGGTTACATATGCACATAAAATTCAGGTTGCATGATAAGCTATGGGGGGGGAGGGGGAAGAAATCTCAGCCTGGGTCTTGAATTGCTTGAAAAGAAAGAGTATTTTGCATCACAGCAGTTTAAAACTTTGTTTAGGGTTTAACCAAGTACTGGAGCACTATTAGCATAATCTGTTTACTGTCTGGGCAGGTGATGATTGCTCCCAGATAGGCCTAAAGGGAATTACCAGTTTGAAAGCATGAAGGGGCGCTCAGTGGCAAGGAGAGAGGAATTCTGAAGTTACCTGGGACTGAATGAATATTAAGAAATCCTTCTCAGTAGGGTGGAGTGAGGAAGAAATCTTGAATCTTAATAACTCCCCAAGTAGGGTGTTGGTAGTACAAAAAGGAAGGATTCCCAAAGCTATGCTCTCTGTATCCCTCAGGATATAAGCAATGCAAAAGGACTGAATACCTGAACATCTGTGCTGAGAATCTAACAGCACGTTGGCTGGATAGAGAGGAAGTAGAAGAAACTTCTGGTCTTGCGATAAGTAGATTTTGTACGACTCCCTCTAATCTGTCTTCTGTCTGTAAGTGTTTTGTGTGTGATTCAGTTATCTGTTTCGGATTTTTGTATAAAAAAATTCTATTTATTCTTAATTCACCTGGATTTGAATGACTTCAAGACACCTAACTAATGTTGAGGTATTCCATCCTTTATAGGTATGAAGAATTTTAAACTGGGATGGTGGACCATTCTCATAGTGTGCCTTCCCCTCCAATATGTCTCTAAGCTATCCAAAGGATAACCAAGCCCACCTCCACCGAGGTGCCTGGGCTACTTGCTGTAGAAATGACAGCTCAGAGCTGTGTGTAAAAGAAACACCTCTGGATTGGCAGCATTAGCCAGGAAGCTCTTTGGTATGCATTAAGAAAGTGGGGCCTGTGCAGCTAGTAATACTTAATGTTTTCTATCACTGCATCTTAGCAGCTTTAGTCTGTCAGCTGCTAAGAACCGTATTCCACAACGTATAGGAACATGGACTTAGGTTTTAGGGAGTGGATACATAGTTAGGTACTGAAACATTCACCATGTACATTTTTTGGGAATCTAGTCCTAGACGATATAGAGGCTTTCAAAAGTGTCATCTTGCTTAGATTGTACCCATTTAAATCCTTTTACACATTTACTTCTACGTGATGAATATTCATGTGCCTAACCAAAACCGGTAACTCATATTTGTAGCAATTTTGCCTACAACATCAAAGGTTGGACTAATCAACAATAGTCTCTTTCAGTGTTATGTCTTCTGGCAATTTTCAGGTAATTTCAGGAGACTCAGAAACGAAGTCATAAGCAGAGGGGGCAGGGGGTTGTTTTGTTTTGTTTTTACCTTTTTTTCCTGGACTGCAGCTGAAGCTACATAAATTCAAATTCTAAGCAGAATTGATCTTAATAAACTGTAAAGAGTGTCTCACCTGTTAAAATGTCTCCTTATGGTTTCGAGTGCTTCTTAGTCTGTATCAAACTTGTTCTTCTAAGGTCACTGTACTTGTTCAGCCAACAAAACTTTCCCATTACTTTTTCTGTCTCATTCTCGGTTCTCTTTTTCTTTTCATCTCATATTTGCATTTTTAAAGTCCACTCCTATTCATCCTATTTAAACCCTCACCTTAATTCCAGAATATCCACTTCCTTCATGATTTTTCTTATTTGGTTCTACAGACTTTTTTCTTTCCGTATTTCTGATTATCATCTTCATTCCCCTACTCCCCCCACCCTCCTCTCCAGTCATCTTGTCTATTCTCTTGATTATTCTCTCCAACTCTCCCTATTAAGCTTCCATTTAGACACTATTATGTCATTCCAGGTGCAGCTGGGTTAAAGTAGTACTGTCCATTGAATTATTTTAAAGTAATAGGAATGAACTGTACTTCTTTCTCCTAAAAGAAAATTAGGCTTTATTGGCAAAGAGACAGGGTGGAACTGGCTGTGAGAAGTTCTATGTCATGTTTCCAGTTGTGCGTCTATACTGGTATGTAGCTTACTGGGATTTTCTGGTGCTTTTGATTTTAACCTGCAAACCCAGTTATTACTGTGCTTGCCTTAATTCTTGCTGGAGTACTTTAATTACTTATATTCATTTGCAATTCTTGCTCTTCAGACCTCTAGAAATGATAATGTTAATTCAGTACGTCTAACTTTAAAGCACTAGGTGCTATTTTAGGTTCATAAAAGAAATCTACAAAAACTCGAAGATAGTAAATTCTTTTTGAATAGGTAAATGTACTAAATGGCTTCTGGGCTTTTCTTCTCCTTTCTCATCACTATTTTTAAGTCACTTTTACTGCCCCTGCATACTGCTGCATCAGAAATGAGAATAAATGAGAATGTACTGTTCATTTTATATTTCATCAAACATTTATGAAACAGTTAATATTTATTGAAATGTCAAAATAATGTTCACTATCTAAAACAAGATCAGCTACATACCATTGGAAGAGAACTCTAGAAAATATTTGCCCTATATATTCCTGTTAATTAAGGCTCAAATTTCCCCTTAAATTAGGGTGAAAAGAAATCATTTCTGAGGGTTTATGCAGGTTCAAGGGCCAGTCTGCCCAAAGCTGACTTTAAGAGGAAGAAATCACTGTCTTCATCTTGTCTGGGGAGCTGTATGGAAACTGTCATAGTTCAGGGTTATTGTTTGCCAGTAAAGGATATCTGAGAGAACGATATTGCAAGGGCAGTTTTGCTATGTCACATGATAAATGTGATGTGTAGGGAGCATCAGACTTCCTGCATATAAGCTGCAGTAGGATGCCTGCTCATGATGACATGCAAATGACATGGATTTCCACAGGAGAGGTTATCACGGGCAAAAGACCTTGTGCTATTGCATTTCTGCAATAACTGCACAAGAAGGAGCTTGGGGGTCATTCACCAGGAATGGGACCGATTATACCAAAGCTGTGTGCTCTCTTAAACAGGGCTCTATCTAGGAGCATGAGACCCTCCTGGAAATCATCCTGATCCTCTCAAGACCTACCATGGGATCTCCATGTACATAATGCATGAATATCGAGGATGCTAGAAAGTTTGATCTTCGATGAGGTGATTATATATTGCTAAAGCAACTTTTTTTTTTTTTTTTTTTTTTTTCTAGAGATGTAATGGTGAGAGAACTTTAGGAACACTAATCTTAATCTGGACAGGGCACAAATAGTGGGAAGAGGAACATGCGAATGACAAATGCTGAAACTGCTTTTTGAGAGCTTTGGGGACACTATTGTACAGCAGGACAGCTGTCAAAGCTGAAGAGAAAAGGATCTTGCATAATTTGTGTCACTTGCAAAACTGGTTAAATGTGTGAAAAGAGTTATCGTGCTTGATATTCTCAGATGCTTTCCTTCTGGCATTCTTCCAACCAAGTAATACTTTCTGAATTTTCCCTGAAATACTGCTTCAACATACCTGCCATCCACCTTTCCAAGGGGGCGGGGGGGTGTCAAGAGAACAAAGCTTTTTGACACTGCCAATTCCTTCAGGCACCTGACTCAAGTGCCACTTGTCTGTTCCAGGCTAGCTTCCATTTTACTTCTCTTCAGGTCAAACCTCTTATTTTCTTCTATTAAAGTAGTGAACATATAATCATGTGCTTTTTCACCCCTTTAATTTTGTCTGAAACTGATTCTGACCCTTTGGTTTTAATTACCCTGAGACAATCCTGAACTACATTTAAAAACTTTGTGAAGCAAGTCCATTCTGTACATCTTAATTACAATTTTCAAATTGAGGATTCCTGCCATTCAGTCTTCAGGTATATTTGACCTGCATACAGAATTTTGTAGTTAACCTTCTGGAAAGTCTTTCTACGGAGCAGTATCTCCAGTTAATAAGAACCCAGTTCAGAAGTGAAGGAGCTAGTAGACCACTACCACTTCCTTTTTGTCAGGAAAGAAGTGAGAGCAAGGCAGCAGATCTGGAGAAGAGCATTAGTTATTAACTGTGCATTTCTTCTATTTTGTTTTTCAAATGTGTACCCATTGTTATAACCAAAACGGACTCACAAGAGCAGAGCAGCAGAATTTCAGGGCTTTTTATGAGTTTGTCTTGTGTTGGCCAAGATTTATTACTTGAATTCCATCTGGATGCTTACCACCTCCTCACCAATTTGTTCACTGTGACTTTTATGGGCATGCAATCCTATAGACTTCTCCAATTTCTTAACATTGGTATCTAGCTCTGGAGGAAAATAACAAGAGACAGGGACTAATATGAGTTAAATTAGCCCACTTTCACACCCCACCTTCAGTAAATCTGTACCTGAGTAAAAGTTGTTGGTAACTAGGAGGAAGAACAGAAGCTCAGAAAAACAGAACTTGTAGCTCAAGTGAGGCAGGTTTGTACTGACTTCCCAGATAGAGGAAGGTATTCTCTGTGAGAATGCTCTAAGTCCAATTCCTCTCTTGCTGCAGGAGTATGTTGACTTAATGTGAGTCAGTTCATATCTCTTCACCATAATCATTGGCTTAACTTTAGACCTTCCCCCCTCATACAAAAGAATAAAGCAGTCTAGCTTTGCATTGACAGGATGTCAATCCTCTACAGTGAAGCACTACACCTGTACCTGCAAGAAGAAACCTCAGGGAGACAGTGGAATTAAGCTAGTTTGAAAATGCAACATCTGGCATCTTCCCTCTAACAGAGAAGGAGAGATCACTGCTGGAATCACGGGACACTGAAACAGAAATAAAGCAATTATTAATCTAGTGTACATTTATATATTTTGGGATATGCTGAAGGCAGTGTTCTTCCACTGCTTCTAAAGTAATTATAAATACTTAAAGGGTTTTTGGAAGTTTTAACATTGCCATTTTAAATTTGCAAAGTCTGTTAGCATGCAGCTTAAAGTTGAATGTTTGAATAAATGTTCAGAGTAAGTAAATAGAAGAAAACGCTATCATAAACTTTAGTCACGGTGCAACAGCTGAAAGGGATCCTAAACCAGCCAGTAACTGCCACCATGGAAATCCTGGTCTGGGAAAAGCATGGTAATTTATGCTTGTCCATACAGCTCTAAGTACATAACTACATGTATTTTCAGCTTCAGACCAGGTAACATTGCAATAAATGATAGCCTCTCCATTTATTATCACTTAAAACAGTTGTTAAAACCCCAACCTTCTAATGTGAAAACTACTCATATGAGAAGTGTCAATCAAAGGAGACAGTATTAGGCAGCTGCATACCTGATTACACATCTTCTAATGCCTTGGCCAGAAAGCTATTCTCCTAGAAAGCCGTCCTCAGGGCACAGCTAGTTTTCTGTTCCTGCTGTGCAGCCTTAATCAGTTCAGAGATGGACGTTCACTAGATTACAATATTTTATTTACTTAATTATATTTGCCCCATTCTTTTCCTGCAAGGCCATTTACCCTTATTCCATCTTTGCATTGTGTGTCTTTAGATATGGGGCTATTTACACATTAGTGAAACAGAATCCATTTCAACTGTGAGTGATTAGAGTGCACATCTGATCCCTGGAAAGGATTTGTGCTAGTTTATGAACTAACATTAATAAGGCATTCACGTAAGTCTTCAGACGTTGCTGGAGCTGTGGTGGCTTAGATATGGAAAAGCTGTCTGTCCAGACTAGTAGCTTTTCCTGTCAGAATCAGAACTATTACAAACTGCTCTGTAGTTGTTAAATATAGAATTGCAATGGTTAGACACGGGTTTTTTTCACCCAAATTCAAGGAGGGTGGGGTCAGGCTTTGTTTATTATTTAATATGACATATGGATGGACTGAAGCAAAGTGGCATTGGGCTTTGGTTGTTCCCAGTGTCAGCAGAGTCCCTGGATATGATCATCTAGCTGGTTTGGTCTTCTGTAAATGGTTATGATTTCACTTTTCATGTTGTACAACAGGATTTAAAATAAACCTTAAAGATTCCCATAAACACTTGCAAAGGTCAGACTAAATAGGTGTAGTCGGTCAAATGTGAGACAGCTTCAAGTATTTTGCAGCACTGCAGCATTACGTCTGCTGTCACATCTCAGGAAGTCCATTAAACCAGCATTGGTGGCTTCTGGCAGGTGTGCTGAACTGCTACCTCAAACAAGAAAATCAAATAGCTGAAAACCTGAAGTTATCTAGTTCCTAATCTTAAAAAATTAGGAGGTGAATGGACAAAAAAGTGGCTAAACAATGTTGCATTTAGTATTGCAGTGGTGAATGGATATAGTGCTGCCATCTTTTTCAGCACTCTCTTATGAAACCTCCAAGAGCTCGTTGCTGGTTCAGGCCTTGTGTTTCAGCTCAACAAACATTGAGTTTCTAACTAGTGTTACGTCTTGTAAAAGGAAGTGCCTTTTGGTGTAATAGGCGTCATTCCGATTTCAGGACTAGAGTACTGGAACTGAAATTACATGCATTGCAAATACAACTTGATGTAAATGAATGTGATGTCAGTCAGCAGCTCTAACTGTAGACCTCCCCTGCTTCCCCCCATAAATGTAGAACCAAGATATTTTGGTGGATTTCAAATTTACCAAATTCCTAATGCAGAAATGAAGAAATAAGAAAATTCTCTAAACTTCTGGAAGGGAAAAAAAAAAAAAAAAAAAAAGCATGCTTTGGGGCATAAGGCAGTCTGTCTCTGCATCTGTATTCGGTTCTGTTGAGGTTTAACCAGCAGGCTGCTCAGCACGGCTCAGCCTCTCACTCACATCCTCCCTCAGTGGGATGGGGGAGGGAATGTGGGGGTAAAAAAGCGAAACTCAAGGGTTGAGATAAAGGCAGTTTAATAGGGAAGAGAAAAATAAAAGCATACACAACGCAAATGAGGCACGCCGCGGTTACTAACCACCCACTGGCTGATGCCCAGCCTGGCCCCAGCCAGCTCCCTCATTTTTATTGCTGAGCCTGGTGCCACGCACTGGGGAATATCCCTGTGGTCTGTTTGGCTCCACCGTCCTGGCTTCTTGTCAGCCTCCACACTGGCAGGGCAGTATGAGAAGCCAAAAAGTCCTTGACTTAATATGAGCACTGCTCAGTACCTAAAACATTAGTGTGTTACCATAATTTTCCTCCTAAATCCAAAACACAGCACTATTACCAGCTGCTGTGAAGAAAATTAACTCTATCCCAGTTGAAACCAGGACTGGTTCATATTATTTATTCTCTTTTATGTATTGATTTACATATAGTAGTAGCTCGTTTGTTTTATTTTGATCTTTCTGGGGAAGGGGCCTGTGCTTACTATACTTGCAGAGGGCAGGCTATTATGCAACTCCACTTGGTTGGGGTCTCAGCTCCTGCAGCTGTGAACAGAAGCAGCTCCATTCACCTGGCACCCTTGCTGGTTCCAGTTAGACTTTTTCCCTGCAGCTGATCTACAGGAGTGGGCCCTAAAACAGCAAGGAAAAACTTTCCACAAAGTGGTCAAACAAGAACTCGCTATGATACGTAGCTCTTTAATAAAATCCTCTATGCACAGAAATGAAGGCAAAACAAAGAGGCAATCTATTTTTAAGGCAGATTGTACATGGTTTCTATAGTACCCACACTGCATACTTCTCTGCAACAATTTCTGACAGTTAAAAGCAATAAAAAACCTTGTTGCTTACAACGAAATAAAATCAGTCCAAAGAAACTAAAAGCTAAAACAATTTTCTTGAAGGTGTGAGATAGAAGAGAACTTTTCTTCGTGTACAAAGATCTCCATGGGATAGAAAGTAAGCCATGTCAATTACTGATAGCTGTCCACTACTGCTTAATTATAGATTTTTTTTATTTTATATATTTTTCTCTTCCATTTTATTTAAAACAAACAAACAAACAAAAACACTATTGAAATGGTGGAATTTGAGAACCAAAATGAACTTGGAAATTTAATCCAGATCTTAGGGAAGTGAGCATATTTTAGTAGATTTTTAGATCAGCCATTTGTTTCCTGCTTTTTGCATGAAGCCTCGTGAAGTCTGAGAGCAGAGCATACAGATACCTCTCAGCATATTGGAGAGGCCTAAAAGTTAGTTTCAAATCAAAGGAGAACTAATGTCATCTTGATTCTTACCGAATTCAGTGTGTATGAAGCATTTCGGGGGGGGGGGGGGGGGGGAGATTTATTATATGGTTATGGTGTCACATGCCTGACAGAAATCAAGATTTATTTATTTTTTTTAGTGTGTATGCACTGTACCTAAGGAAATGACATGGCTGTCAACATGCCTGGCTATTTGTATCTAGGAGTCTCCAGAAGTGGCAGAATCTGGAAAAGATGGAAGTGCTTGCTAGTGTCATGGCAGTGTCCGTACACTCACACGCACACCAGCTTTGTGTCTCACTGAGCTCTACCTTCCCTAACAGATACTCTTTGCCAGATTTGGTGTATGGTCACCACCACAATTTTTGGTAATGATTGTGGCATGCGAAGGATGTGATTCAGCAAGACCCTAAGGCGTGTGAGTGACTCACTCTTAGCATATTTGCATTCCCATTGATTTGAATGGGCTACTAAGCATCTGAGTTGAGGTAAACACTTGTCTGGGTAAGCCTAGGAATATGTCTTAAACTCTTGAATTGGAGCCTGATAAAGGGTAAGTACCGTTTTCCTTTATAAACTTGTTTCATCATCATTTTCAGGGAACAGTGAAACCAGCCTTCCTTTAGTTTCCATAGGTGACTACAGGAAATTACTGCTTTAGGGTAATAGAAAGCAAATATATATATATATTTTTTTTATCACATTGCCTTGGAACTTTACCAACTACAAGCACAATGTGGGGCGGAGGGAGGAAAGTCTCACATCCCATTGTCTGAACAGGACTTACTGTTCCCCGTTCAACATCACTGTATGTTTTTCTAACAGCGTACAGATTCATCAGATAGAAAGCTGCTTTCTGCCAAAGATGATGCACATGTTTTTGAGTGCATGGGTAGTGAAGAAACTGTCATTCACATATCACTTGCCTGTTTTTTAAGCACTTCAGTAATCATTTCTACCTTGTAGTTCGTGGATGCTTTGCAGTACTGAAGACTGAATTGTATTAAAATCTTAGCCTAAAACGTTTCAACAAAACAGTCTTCCTATAGGCATCTCAAAATGATGTATAAAAACGTTCGTGCATTTTTTTAAAGGCATAAGACCAATGTTGAAGACCATAAGACCAATTTTTTGTCTAAAAAATCTCTAGCAGTCAGCTTTTTTGTGGGAGGTTGCTGATGTCTGGTTTTGCTCCTCCTAGGACGTGACAAAGTGAAATGACAGGAAAACATTTATTGCCTCCATTCTGAAGTTATTTTAACCACTCACTGTCTTCCGAAAACAGAACAGAGTTTCAAGACCATACAAATATTATTGCTAAGCTTTAAATGCCCTGAAAACAAAGACAGGCTAAAGCAAACAAAGTGCACTGAGGAGAAGCTATTTTTATTAGGATGTTAACTTCAGCAGCACTGTGACAGTGTGTGTCACTGTGTAAGCATCAAATAGGAAAACATTCTCAAGCTGCCTCTTCCTGTGTGATATTGAAAGAAAACGGTTTAAAACTTAACTCTCAGAAGATTGTTCCTCGCAGGTACAAAACGTGTGTATTCCACAGCCTCTATAACCCCAAGGCAGTTTGCCCGAGGTGCTATGTAACAGGAGTCACTGGTTAGTAAGTAACTTCAGGGGCCTGCATGGAGAAGAGCAGGTAGTGGAGACAGCAAGCTTCATTTTACCTTTGAGCCCTTATCGGTGACAAGTTTTTCTTAGCAATTGCTCTATTCTTATATTCTTATTGTTATTCAGTTACATTTCCATCTTGGCACAAGCTGTTACAGAGACAAACCATCAGCACTGGTTTAAACGTTTTAAAAGCTGTTTCTTGACCTTCTCAAGAAATGCAAGTGACAATTTGGTAATGTCCTAATACCAGCATGACTTTTCTGCAGCTGCATTTGTCACGGCAGTAAGAAGAATTGAAGAAAGAGCCAAAGGGGGAAATCTGCCTTAGCGCGCCTCACAGGTATTTTGGATCTGCATCCTTACAAGGCAGTGGGCAGTCACAAATGTGATTGTCTCTGTCTTGCGTACATCTCTGTTGACCAGGTTATGTTAGCAGGAAGAGTGACTCTCTTTTGTCCTCAGGAGATCATTGACTTTTGAGACGAATGCTGTTCTTGTGCTGTTTTGCAGTGCAGCACAAGCGGTATTTAAAAAAGAAAAAGTTGCAGTGATTTTGATCCTCCCCGCGCTCTCCCACAAAAACTGCTGCTTTCTGCATTAAGTTTTGGATTACATTAACTACTGTCAGCAGTAACCTCTGAAAAATAGCCTTCTGCTGCTTCTCTGTAGGCAATAACTGGCCCTGATGCACTGCACACGTCTCGGTGCTCAACAGCCCGAAGTTCTGTGAAACAATTTGAAGTGACCTCCTGTGAAAACAGCAGCTCTGGTTTTAGGACAACAGCATTACCATAATATTGTTTTTACTAGCTCAAGGTTCAATTTCAATGTAATAATAAATAAATAAATAAAATAAATAAAATAAATAAATAAAAGCCCTGCTCACACAGCTTCTTAAAAATACAGTGATTTAAAAAAGACATCGCATAGATAGCAGCTATTCCTGTTGAGGGAAGTGACTATAGGCCATGCAGACTCCTTCTCCCATAAATGAGGAAGAAGAGAAAGAGGGAAATGACAAGAATCAGACACTGCTGTCCTGCATGACGAATTTGGCACTCAGCTTTATGTAAGTGGACTGATCTGTTCCTTATGGGGAGGGGGCGTATGCAGTAGTTTCAGGTGTACCACAGCTGGCAGTTCCTTTTCTGATGCACTACTGTTGAAGTTGTGATAACCAAGGCTATTTTTGTCTAATTATCATCTATAATGATGGGGACAACATTAGTGTGCCTTCATTTTAGGATAGGGCGTGTAGATTACATCAAAACAGAAGTCCCCTTGGAAAAACAGCAGTGAATTCCAGTCATTCTTATGCTAAATATTTAACACAGTCTATAATATAAATAATGTTGTCCTGGAATCGCACTGTCCAGACTACACACTTTTTGGTCATTTGAGATAATCTTAAGCAAAACTGTGTGAGCAGGCTTTGGGATGAGTATTTCCCATAATCTTTCTTGCCTCTGCTTCACATGGGAATTTGGCAATGAGTCAGCCCCGACCAGGTACGCTTGACCTGTACAGCCCTGAGCAGTCTCTTTTCAAGTAACTGGTTTGTCTAAAATATTCTTATCCCCAGCTTCCTTGCAAATTACTAGTTAATATTGACTTTAGTTTTACCTTCTGTTTAATTTCATGAAACAGTGTCTTGAAGCTCCTTCTTTTCATCATACATTGATTTGCCATAGGATACTATGTTGTGCTTCAGAAACTAATTCTCAGTATTTTAGTGAACTGGAAATTCGATAGATTAATGGCTTTCAAAACTGAATTTTATTTGCAGCTAATCCAGCAGATTTGTCTCATGTATATAACCTTTAATTAATAAAAAAGTGATTCTGAAAATGTAAATGAAATTACACTGTTAAGAGTTTTACTGAACTATACTTTACAACTTACTTATTCTAAAGAACAACTTTTGGCTGCTTATCATTTAGTTTTAAATAACCTTGGCATGCACTGCTTTACCAGCTAAAGGCAGGAACTCGATCTTGTATTTTTTTTCCTTGGGGAAGTCCACAATAATTTAATTAGAGGTATCATGGAGGCTCATCTGAGTTTCCCATCGTGTTTATGGGATTGAATTTTCAAAAAATAGATGTAGCTATAATGTGGGGATAATGTAATAATGTTATAATGTAAGGGATAACAGAAAGGAAGGTTATCTGTGAGAGGTGGAAAGATGTAAATAGTCTGAGTAAAATCAAGAATTTTCGAGCATAATATTTATTCATTTCAGTTACGTCAAAACTGGAATCAAACTTGTTTCAGGCTGTCTTGCTTCCTCTGACATTGACGGTCTGCTAGTACTCTCAGTAATTACTGCTAGCCAACCCAGCCATTGTACAAATTTCTCTCTACTTGTTTACTAGTTCCAACCTCTCTTCCATTTCCAAAAGATAACGGGATGTATTCATAATGATTACTCTGTCCTGCTGCTGCTGCTATAGCTCTATCTCAGTGGAGTTACTTCTGTTTTAAGTCATCACGTGAGATTGCAAAGTCATACACAGCTGAAAAATAGCAGTGAAGCAGGGCCTCCCCATTTCTCTTCATCTCCTCGTGGCTTCCAGTTGTGTGCATTCACGTGACCTGTCCCTCCGGGTAATTTCACTACTATTCATCTCAGATTTTCACATTTCTTGTCATTTAGACCATGTTATGTGTGAGCCTGTGCTTCATCAGTGTGTGTATCAGCTGAAGTTTGCTTTCTTCTCCATAGCTGTTTATGCTTAAGTTCGCACTCCTACTTCTGTCATTAAAACTGTAATTATCATCCAACTGTGTGAAGCATTTTCAGGCATGAAAATAAAGCTGTAGCACCTAGAAGTACTGTCAAATGGTTGTAGTTAAAGATTTGGGAATCAGGCCATTCCCTAACGTTACTCATAATTCTTCTGGCACCTCTTTATTTCCTGAAGAAATAGGGGGTCTTTAACATGCTTTTTCATTGTAGAATACAGTGGAACTAATAATAATAATAATAATAAAGTAAATTATGGGGAAAAATAATTAAAAAAAAAAAAACTTCAGTACATGACAGCACTTTAAAGAGAGGTGGTGTACCTTTACTACTGATAGGACCCTGAGGGCCACCATCCAGCTGCTCCCTCCAGTTCCTACATACATTGCTATCAGGCATGAGAGGACCAACACAGCTAAGCTTAAACCAACTCTTCTGTGAGTTAGCTGAGCTCCCTAGACTGTGAGCCAGCTATCAGTAATTTTAAGTTTGAGATTGCTTCTGTTGATTTTTAGATTTTGCTACTGGTACCGTTGATTTAAAGGAAAACAAACAAGCATAAAAAAACAACCCTTTCATAATTTTATTTCTGCAAGCAGTATCTGTGGTGTTTGTTTTCCCTGACAGTGCTTCTTCTTCTCTCCTGTCTTCTCTGCGGATGTTCCTTTTGAGGCTTGCGATCTGTGATAAAGAAGGGATGAGGCTATCCAGCATCCTCCCTCATCCATTCAAGCTTAAGTTACTGAAGCATATCCACAGTAGCTCATAGCAACTCCCCTTTCTACTGTTGAAATTTCAGACGATCAGCTTCTCCCAAGTTATTCAAAACAGGTAGCCAGTAACTTAAAGACATTGGAACTAGGCTTCCCAATTCCACCCACTGATAATGGAGGAATTGCATTTGTTTAGCATTTGTCATTTCCACTTCCATGTGTAACAGAGGTGAAAGAAATGTGAATTTCACCCCAGCTTCTGACTAAAATGCAGCTTTAGCAGAACTGTTTCTATTGCTCGTCTAGGTCTTGGTTATACATAAAGGCTGCCAATCATCCAAGTAGAGATTAAAAATTGGCAGGGACTAACTTAAAAGATACTGACCTTCATTGTTTTCCTTGTCTGTTCATAGATTCTTTCAAATAATGTCAGGGACAGTATCATTATTTTTTTTTTTCCATTCTATTTGAGAAGAGGGTGTAAAATTCCTCAACGTGTAAAGAGATTACATTAAAGTCAATATTTCCTTTTCAGCAAGGTGGGTCAGTTCTGGAATTGATCCAGTTTGCATTCATAAATATAAGCCTTTAGAGGAATTTTCAATCTACTCCACCCAGCCAGCTCACACAGCCTTGTTTAATGTTTTGAACCCTGCATGGCTCCAGTGGAGAATATCCCATATTTATTGATGCAGAGCCTTTCTGTGGTTGTGACCAAAATTCTTTGTGCTCAGCAGTCTCAGCCTAGTCATGCGCTGAAGGAAGCAGCTGACTGGCCCTTCCCCCTCTCATCATACCTTTTTTACTATCTTATCCTAAAAAAAAAAAAAAAAAAAAAAAAAAAGTCTCTCAATCCTATAAGATATGTAAATCCAAAACCTATGTTCTGCTTGCTTGTATTAAGAAGTGAAAGGCTGAAGAGGAAGTGGTGTGACAGCAGTGTAAACTGTACATGTGACAAATCATACAATGCAGTAGACAGTCTGGGTCATATCCTTTGGTATAAACTCTAAATGTGCTATTTCAGTAACTAGTGCTACAGAAAAGATTCCACAGCAACAGGTGTCTTTAAAAGGCAGGAAGGAACGAGAAACATAAATAAACCCAAATCAGCCAGAGAGGAAGAAGGCCATGAAACAGTCTTCATCTTTTAATATCTTCCAATTTGAATCTTCTCCCATTCCTGCTACCAACAAATCTGGTGTGTTTCAGATCCTATGAAAGGGCTTTTGGCTGCTTTAGACAGTAAGACCAACAAATTGTGTTAAAAGCAAATAACAACAAAACAAAAGAAGAAAAAAAAAAAAAAAGAAGAAAAAAGTTCACCCACCAAGAGTTTTCCAATGGATAAGCTATAGTAGCATTTGCTAGCTTTCCAAAATGAATGAAAGGTCTACAAATCATACTTGTATCTTTCCATATTCCAGGAAAAAAAAAAAAAAAAAGAAAAAAAAGCTGTGTGGAACAAATACTTCAGTTGTTGCTGCAGCATCACACCCTTTTGCTTATGTCCTTTGATGTTTATGTAACCTTAGCCAATGTAACCTACAGCCAGTGAGAAAGGTTTTAATGTTTTTCCCTAAAAATGTCAGTGTGTATTTAAAAACAAACAAACAAAAAGCCTAACCTTTCCCTCAAAGAGTCTGACTCAAAAACTTCTAAAACAAACTTCCCTAAAATCTGTATCTTGTTTTGACATGTTTCAAAGAATAATAATCACGGACTTCTTTTTAAACTAATTTCCTGTCAATATTTACACTAATGCCATATTTAAAATTACATAGAGTAAGTCACTGACATTAGTACTTTTGCTTCAAATCCTATGCATATGTCTATACATGTATATATGCTGCTCATGTGGGGGAGTATGCATATGTTGTTGTAAAGGAAGGAGGGTAAGAATTGTTCCTTGGAAAACAACAACAAAAACAAAGCTCAGATATATTTTCCCTTTATGTCCTTTCTTATGAGTAAAGAAACTTTCCCATGGTCCTTTTTGGTTGGTGAAAAACCAACCAGGCCTGCTTTGAATTATCATTGGAGTTTCTACAGATAAAACCTATTAAAATTTTAGTAAGTAAGTGCACCAAACAGGCTTAAACAAGATCAAATTCTTGAGCAAGAGTTTAAAAAAAGGCATATATAGTCTCTACTAAAATTGTTGTTTTTATATACTGCCTTGAAGTAAATAAACTTGGCCTTTAAATTCAACGTAAACAAGCCAAGAAATCCCCCAGAGGACACCACTGTCTAGTTCCAAGCATGAGCTTTAATCACAGAATCACTACTTGCTGGTAGTGATACTTAAGCTCACCTGGATGCTTAAACACCTTCGTTTATGTCCTTGCCCAATGCAAAGTTTTTCCTGCATCAGTACACAAGCTGAGCGTCCTCTTACATAGCCTGAAAATGAGTGCATATCAAACAACTGTATTGAATATTGAAAGTACAGGTAAATCTGTGCAATAAAATTAACCATGTTAGATTATATAATATGTTGGTAAATTCAAAGCAGAGGAGACAACTACCAACAGGTCATATTCTGAGATCCAGATTAGGAAATTATGTAATGAGGAAATAAAATGTCTTCTGTAAGATTCTCTGATATTTCACTTAAGCAGTTCTTGTTAGCATTACTTCTAAGTAAAGTCTCCTGTAGTAGCTCTTCAGTTCCAGACAAATTTGGTAAAATCTCTCTGCTTGGCAGGTAGGCTTTGCCCTGTTAGCCATTTTCTACCTCCTCAAGGTTAATTCTGCCACTTGTTATCTCCACGAAACTCCTTCAACAAGCTGAATAATATTTATAGGTCATCTTCAAATAAAAAAAAAAAAAAAAGCCATTCTGACTTTAATTCATTCTGAGAGCCTGAATCAAAAACAAGAACAAAAGCTAGAAAGGTGGTCCAAAGAACAGGAAAGGAAATAGATAACTGCAAAAAACAGGTATGCTAGCACTCAAATTGCCATAAATTCTGATAAATCTTTGGAACAAGCTTAGAGATGATTTTGAACAAAGGAGGAAGTTGATTTTGCAAGCCACCATCTTGGCTCTTCTTGAGACATCATTATTTTAAAAGCAAAAAAATGGGGTTGAGCTCTTCAGTTAAGAAAAAGCTGAATTTGCCAGACTTGTGCTTTAGGGGTATAAAACTTAATTTTGGTAACAAATGGCTACATTTTGTTCCCACTTAGTAGATCATGTGTCAACACCTTCAACTAATAACTTTCTAAGCAAATCTGTCCTGGTTAAAGTTTTTTGTTGTTGTTGTTGTGGTTTGGTTTGGTTTGTTTTTTTCCTCCTCATGATTATTGTTCTTAATCCCCAGAGAATATGTCCAAGACTCTTCCTTTTGCTTACAGTCATAAGTAGTACTGGGATGTAAGAAGTGAAACCTTCTGCAGAATTATCAACAGGATATATGAACGTAAGAGGAAGCAAAACCTAAATTCTCCTTTTTAAAATTAAAAATGACTAAAAACTTGCTTCTAAACAACGTATGTACATGTAGGCATACGTAGATGCTTTGTATCCCCCACATAGAATTGGGTTTTACAAAGGGAGAACAGGAAATCAGTATACGGGATCTCTCAAATTCTGTCCAACCTTGCACTTCTCTTTAGGCCTGCATCTTGTAGCCAAAACAGAACATTATGTTCTGTTTCTTCCTTTATCACTTCCCCTGGTAACACAGTTAGCTGACCTAAACTGGGTTTTGATGACCAACCACATCAGGTCCATGGGATACAGGAAAGGGAAAGAGGTCCCAGCACTGAAGCTGGAGATATGTCTCCAGACAGGACCTCATCTTGAGAGGAGTGCTGTTAGAAGCCCTCCTCTGCTTTTGCAGCATTGTACCATGAGCCCTTGGATGTTACTTGACAGGATATATTTCTATCCTGCAAATCAATGGGAAATGCAGAAGCACTCAAAAAGTCCCATGAGAGAAGAGGGAGGAGGAATTTAAAAAAAAAAAAAAAAAAAAAAAAAAAAGTTCTAAAAGTATAGCAACATATCATTGTGTTCAATGCTTAAATGCTGGAAAAAATAATCTGGATCTGCATGCATTTGTTGTCCAAAGCTACAAGCACTCCTGCAGTGCTGGCTTCCAGCTCTTGTACAAGTTTCCCTGCAGCACAGAAAGTTGTCCCACGTGCTTTACAGGGAGGCATGCTTCTCATAGTGATGCCTGATTTAATAGTTCTTGTACTTGCTTTGTGAAGCTAAGATGTAGAAACTCATACTTTCTTTCATTTAAGTATCCATGCACAGGCAGTTTGTGTACTAAAATATATGGTTAAGACCAGGAAGAAGTAACCTAACTGCAAGGTCAGTGTACCTTGCATCTAATGACTAATGTCAGAATCAGGTCTGTATTTTTTTGTTATGTACAAAAATGCTGAGAGAGAAAGGAGTACTTTTGAGGCAGAAATCATTCAAATCAACATATAAATAATCTGATGTGCTGTTTTGATATAGGGCTTTGTAATCACTTTAACGGTCTCCAAACCTTGACTTGAGCTGTGATTGTCAAAATTTTGGAACAGTGATTGGGAAGTTTTTGGGCTGGATTTGGGAAGAAGAAAAAAAAATGAAAACAAACCAGGGCATTTTGAAGAAAATGAGGGGGGGGAAGTGTAGATTTCCCCTCCTTCCAGCCCCCCCCCCCCCCCCCCCCCGCCCCCCCGATAAACACTAACAAGCGAAAAAAAATATTGGAAAAGATTTGAAATTAGATTCAGATTAGACTGAAATGTGATCAGGACATGAAAGTGATGGGGGGGGGGGGGGGGAGGGGGGAGGGAGAGAGGGGAGTAATTGGGAAAGTTCAGTAAAGATTCAGCCCCTCATACCAAAAGATTGGTGTAGCATAATGCACAAAGCTGCTGCGGTCTTAGGCCAAGAAGTGTTTGATCAGCCTACATCTTCATTCGTCTGTTACACTGTCTGCATTATAATGAATATTCATAAGTTATCTGGAAAAGTTCATTATGTTTTTTGTTTTTGCAGTGTAACTTGAGTTTTATGGTTATATGGGATTTGTTTGTTTGTTCTGAGTCTTGCAGATACCAAGTCTTAGTTTCTAAACTAACACTATTGATCCTTTGTATTTTTAGCATTCTGAACAGTCTTTGTGTTTTAGGGATATGTCACCAACCAGAAATTCACATAATGACTTTGGGAGGCCATCGGGGTGGATAACTGCAGAGTAAGACTTGGACTGTGGGTAGGATTAGGTTCTGGCCCTGCCAGGCCAGACCTAGGGCAGCACTGGTGTGAGACATCAGGTTTAACAAAGGGATGAGTTTAGAAAGGATTACTTCAACTCAGTAATGTGAGAGTCTGTAAGAAAAACGCGTGCCTCCTGAACAAAACAGGGTGTAGGTTTGCTTACAGCCTGAAGCCTGATATGCAGCAGTTATTTTTGGAGGAAAATGTGGTGGAGATTGTATGCAAATTTCTCAGAAAGAAAAAGGAAATGGCTTAAAGCATATTTAAAATGTTCCTACAACAGCACTTCAGTCTTTGAATACATCTTCTATAAATAGTCATTACAAAATAATCTGCTTTTCTTGAGAACAGCAATTCATATGAAGGGCTTCTGTATGTTCTGTGTTCCAAGATGTCCACTAAACCCTGGGGTTGTTCGGTAAAGGTTTTAATTTGCGTAGGTATTACAGGTATTTTTGGACTCTGCCAGTTGCTGGCACTTTGTCAAGGGACCAAGCGTGTTGTGCTGAGGGGCCACCTCTCCAACGAGGGGCCATGTCCGCCGCCCAAACGCGCAGGTGCTCGTTTTATTTTATCAGCAAGCCTGACAGGACTTCAAGGGTTAAGCGTATCGCGGCAGCGCTCTCCCCTTCTCGGAGAGGTCCCCGGGTGCAGCAGCCGGGGCTGTTCCGCGGGCAGAGCTCCGCTGCGGGACACACAGCCCCGTCTGCCCGGCCCCGGCCCTCGGCTCCTCGCTCGGCTCCCGGCCGCGCCGCCGCCCGCTTGAGTGATGAGCGCAAGGCGCTGCGGGGAGGGGAGGGGGGGAGCGCTACGCCATTTTCGTAGCCGGCGCTGGAGCAGAGGACGGGGGGAGCGAGGCGGCGGCGGGGGGAAGGGGACGAAATGGCCGCGCATTGGGTGAAGCGCCCTGCGGGGCCGCTCGCGTAGCGCAGCCCGCGCGCTGCGTAGGGGCGAGTGTGGCGGGCGGGCGGCCGCTTTGGCGTAGCGGCGGTTGGTGAATAGCGTGGCGGCGGCGGCGGCAGGAGCTGCAGGAGGAGGAGGAGGAGGCGCCGCGGCGGTTTGGTACCGAGCGGAGAGGGAGATGCACACGGCACTCGAGTGAGGTAGCTATAAAACCCCATTTGTTTACATTCCCTCCCCCACAAGCGGCCGGCGCGGCGGTGAGGGTGGCGGCCGGCCCCGGGCCGCCGCCGGCGGGAGGGTGCTGGGGGGGGGGGGTGCGGGGCAGCCGGTGCCGGGAGCGGCGGGGGCAGCTCCGCCGCCGGCACGCGGGGGGGCTCGGCGGCGCGGCCGGCCCGTGACGTGGCGCAGGGACCGTGGGGGGGAGCCCGGCCCGGAGCCCCCCGCGCCGAGGCGGTGGGGTCGGGCCGGCGGCGTTGGGGGAGCCGGGCCGGGGCCCCGCGGGGCACGGAGCGCCACGTGGAGGCCGAGGGGAGGCGTGAGGGGCAGCCCCGGCCCCGGTCCCGGTCCCGGCCCCGCCGCACAAAGGGGCGCCCGCAGCCCCGGGACGCGGAGCGGGGCCGTGCCTGCGGAGCCGCGGGGGGCTCGGCGGCGCTGGAGTGGGGCAGGAATGGGGCAGGAATGGCTGCGGCGCCCTTAACCCGCCCGGCAGCCTGAGCCAGCGCAGGTAAGAGCCAGGCGGGTGAGGAGCCGCCGCCGCGGAGCCTACGCGGCCATCGCCAGGCAGAGCAGGAACCGGCTCGGGCTCCTCGCCTGCCAGTGCTTAGCCCGCCTGCTTCCGAAGTACGTGCTGAAGCTCTGGAATAAAGCCATTCTTTCAAATTCTCGGTGATCTTTTGTCTTTTTTTTTGCCTTCTGTGGGGATTTCGCTGTCTGCTGGTTCTTGCCTCCTGATGTATAAACAGTTGGAGTTAGAAATATAAGCACTTATTTAAATATAAGCACTTTATGAGTTGAAATCATTCTGGTTTCTGGCACTGAACGTTGTATGTCTCTTAAGTAACAATTTTCTTTCTTATTTTTTTTTTTTTTTTCTGTTAAGAGAGAATGTCATACCCTAATAATGGGGGAGCCTGTGATAGGTGAAGCCTGATACAGCACTGAGAAATGCGCAGTGGAAGGCCTGGGTAGTTTTCAAAAATGTGGAAGCGATTGTCTAATTAACAGAAGTAATTCCGGGGGAATGTGCCAACGGGTATGTTCTAGTATGCGTTCGGATAGCAGTAACTGATACTATGACATTAAAAGAGAAAATACAAAAAAAATGGGTACTGATATATTTTAAAAGAGAACACTAAGATTTTGAACACACCTGGATTTACTTAAGAATGGGCTTTTGGTTAAATGTGTAGTGGAGTAGGTAATCTGTGCGGATTGGTGAGACGTACTGCTCCAATTTCAAAGCAAGAGTTAGGCTTATTAATGCTTACTTCTCAGGCTTATGCTCTGGTAAATGTAAGACAATTATTTGAAAAAGTTCTGTGGTTCCCAAGAACTAAAGAAACTATTACGACCGTAAGCTTTCCTAACTAGGTTTTTGTTTTAAAGTAAACCTTTAAATTGGTGTTGTGCTGCAGCACTTTTTAAACTTCCAACACTTTCATACTTGGGAGAAAAAAAGGTACGCAGCCATGAAGTCTGCTTAGAAAAGAGACTAGATCCTGTATATAGGCCACGAACAAACTGTATACATTCAATGAGATCAGTGGTAGCAGTTCTGTATGGAAAAATGTACCTTCGTGTCCACAGAAGATGATGTGGAAGGATTGTACACAAATGCCTATCTGGAATATGCAACATGAAAGGAGATTCTGCCTAAGTAAAAACTTTATCCAAAACAATTTGGTTTGTTTTAAAGAATATACTTTGCTTTCATGTAGATCTTTCTGTGCTTTCAAGGCTGGCTGAAAAACCAGGTACTTAGTTTGGAGTATGTATCCACACGGAATCAGAAAACATGCGGAGAGACGACAGTTGTGGTATAAAAAAGTGGTACAAATAAATTAACAAGATGAGCTATTGTATGTTGTTTCTCCTATTACATAAAAAAAAAATAATAATCTAGTAAAGCAACATGGCAAATGGGGAATGTTCCAGAAAATTTATTCTATGCAAAAAAGCATGGATCCTTATGATTACCTTTGTCTACTCCAATGCTTGGTCATGCTGTGATCTGAAACTAAGATTTATGTGACGCTGTAACAACATGTATCTTCTAACATAGTATCATGGAAAGTCAGCAGGAGGATGTTAATTGCGTATGGTACTTAAGCCCTACATATTAATAAGCTGTTCCTTTTGAATCTTTAGTAGGACACCTTGGTAAGACACAAGCTTTGTGTAGTTTGATTTGGACAAAAGATTTACGTACATGTGTGGCAAAATGAATACATATAACCTGGCATAGATTTTCTTTGTGGTCTTCACCAAATAAATCGAGCAACTCTAATTTAGATACATTCATAACACATTACCTGCAGTGCAGTAGCTGGTCCAAGTAGGAGGAAAATTTTTAAGTAGTTTGGATGTGTGTGCTTTCACCATCGAGTGTTAATGCCATTTAATCACAGTGTTGCCAGCTGTAATGAGTTCGTTCTTCTCTTGTCACAGTTTTTACAGAAATGGAAGTTAATTTGAATATATAAAGGGCACTTCATAAAACCAGTCTAGTTTTGGAAACAGGATTTTTTTTCATCAGATGGGATTACTAAAACAGAATTGCACAAACCATTTGAAAGTGAAGCTCCATGGAAGTTTTCTTGCAAGTTAAGATTTGGTCCTTAACTGTGGTGAAACTTAAAGATCGTGGCATCTTCACAGACTACAGTACAGATTAGAGGATGGGTGGACATAACTGTGTGTGTGAGCAATGAAACTAATAGCAGAACAAAAAAAACTAATTTGATTTTCTTCACAGTTTAGCTATTGATTGTCAGAACACTTGTTATTTTACAACGTTTCATAACTGTCTAATGTACCCTGACTTTTTCCTTAATGCACCTAAAAATGTCCTTAAAAGTTTTGAAGAGGGAAAGCCAAATTGCAGTTTTGTCTTTGTCTGAATGGATGCTTTTCATAGAAATGAGTTTTAGGTGCAGAGTCTAGAGAGTACCAAGAATTCATGCCTTTTGAGAAGCAATTTCAGTTCTAATTTAAAGAAAATCAGTGTAACTTCCTGTTTTTCTGTAAAAGTCAAACTTAATTTAGAGGGCAAACATTTTACATATAATTTTATTATATAAAAAGTATCCATATCTGGGGGTGGGCATCTGAGGTTATCTTAAATAAAGACTTGTTAGTAATTTTAGCTTTCTGATAAGGGCTTGCTGATGTGGAAAGAATTTAGGTCTTTTTTAGGTAATTTTTAAATTGCAGTTGAGATATTATTTAAAGTACACATAGTAGTGTGTGATGAGGAAATACGTGCCAGTTAGGTGAAGCTAATAATAATAATAATAATAAATTAATGTTCAAAAACTGATCAAAATGATGGAAGCAGTGCCCTGCATGCACTGAAATCTCTTAAAGGAGAGAAGGAGATGCACTTGATCAGTTTAGCTGTTCAGAATGTTCTGTATGCTGCTGCTGCTTCAGTATCACTCTTCCATTTTTTTGATGTAATAGCAATCAGAGGAGTAAAGAAGAAAGGGGGAAAAAAAGATAATTGTTTTAAGTTTGCTTGTATTTTGTTACTTCTTGTGATAATCCAAACATTGTACAGATTTTAATGCCCTGGAGCTGGAAGCCAGCATGAAAGACTGGGAAGATGATGGTTTCCTGATGTCTGTCTCAAAAGCTTATGAGAAGAAGGGATGTTGAAATGATGTGTGGGGTGTTGTACCCATGCTGGGGAACATGCTTCATTACATCAGAAATGTTTCATCTTCTAGGTATCACATTGTGCTGCCTCATCTTTCCATTTTCTGACTTGTCCCTTGCTGCAGAGGAGGAATGACTCAGCTGCTGCCTTTTCGATCTCAGCTGCTGCTGGCCTATGAGCTTCATTCTTACCTGGCTATCACATTTTCTATAGCTTGATACTTTCCAAAGCAGTAGGATGAGAGTGAAGAGAATCATCTGGTTTTGCTAAGGCAAAATTAGACTGCTGCAAAAACTGATGAACCTGTTACAGACCTTGCACTTCATTGTCTTTTAGAGATGATGAATGTAGGTATTTATGTCTGTCAATATCAGTCTATGAGAACAAAATGATCAGAGTAAGAAATATTCCTAAATAGATCTTGTACATCACCTGGCTAGGTTCATTTTGCTTTAATCCAATTTGCGCTCTCTTCCTTTTTTTTCTTTTTTTTTTTTGCCAAAATTTTTGGCAGTTTTTGAAAATTACTAAAATGAATCTCCAGGTTTTTTTTGTTGTTGTTGTTGCGTTTTGAAGAGCATTCCTAAGATAAAGTTTATTTTCACTTCAAAGGAATGTATCTGTTCTGCCTCCCTCACATTTTTTGTGTTGGCAGTCCCATCTTCAGTATTACCAAGTACGCATAATATGTGGGCTGTTAACCAGAGGTGAGTGAGAAGGATATAAAGTTCTGAACTGTTAAGAGGTGCTGAAAACTATAACCTTTATCCATTTGATTCACTGTTTGAGTGACAAAGAGACTTAATTTGTCATTGGTATTAGGTAGCTAAATCAAGGCAGAATTGTGGTAGTCTGCGTAATAACGGGAGATAGGGAATAACTATGGTCATGTCTGAAACTCATAAATCAAATGAAATCCTGTAAAAGCATTCACGTAGCTAGACTTCTTGTAAGATAAAATGCCTGCATAAGGTACAAACTCCTCAGAGTAAGCATATACAAAGGAAGTTCTGTGCAAGATTGCAGGATTTGCATGAAATTACAAATACACTGCTCAACAGAGACCTTGTGCATCAAATTTGGTTTCAGTGTTTCTGCCTGCAGGTTACTTCAGAGTTCCCAATCACAGCTCCTATTAAAAAGACCTCTGTAATAAAATGTGTTCCAGATAGGTGCAGTCATATAGCGTTACATGTGAAGAAGCATCTCAAGATTAGTTGGCCTGTACCACATCCATAAACTGATCCTTGTGCATTTGTTACAGCTGTATTTTATCACCGTAGTATGATGATTATTAGTGGAACAAATAATGCTTTGATTTCTGAAGGGTAACTGAAAATGATGATTGATCTACAGCTGATGATTGGATCTCTATAAATAGTTCCTCTTCTGACCAAACCAACTGCTGATGACAGCATGCAGTCATACCTACGTTGGAGTATCAAAGCAAAACAAAAGAAAAATATGCGTAGTCTTCTATAAAGTAGTCTCTGATGGGTGTTACTCGATGTGATTCTTGATGTGGATCTTTTGGGGAAGTAATAGTTACATCTTTAATACTGATTTGCAGCGTAAATGGTACTTAGTGGTACTAGATACCAGGATGTGATGCTGAGTTTGTTACAGTAGTAACCATAGGTCATTAATCCAGCAGAAAGTTAGATTTATCTCACATAGTGAAATAGCACAACCCAATGTTTCCTATAAGGGGTAACAGCAAGCAGGTATGGATCGTTATTAAGTCGTGCCGTGCCACTAGAGGCACGTCTTCGTTCATCCCACATACAGAGCACTACAGAAGAGCTTATTTACTGTCAAGTGGAATATTGTACTCTGTTTTAATGGATAATTACATTACTTCTCAAGGCACTGTGTCATTTCTATAATCTATTCTTGTAAAGAAAGACCTCTTTTTGTGAGGCTCCACTACCTTGATAAGTGCTCTCGGCCCATGAATTGCAAGCTGTATCATTTTGTCCATACTTACTGTCCATACTTACTGGCTACTTCTGCTTGCAGATCTCAGAAGCACTTTATTGGTGACCTGAACGTTTGTCTATAGAAAACAGTATCTGAGCCTAAAATTGAATATCCGAATTGTATTAGCTTATATTAAAACATAAGAAATCTGGTACTTGAGTGTACTCCAAATAATATAGTAGTCTTGCATTGCTACATTTTCAAAGTAAAAATAATAAAATAATCCCCATTTATGTAATATCTGTTATGATGCATAAACAATATAAACTTCCAGTCGTTCCTGTTCTGGGCTGTGTATGAGGCAATCGGCTGGCTGAGGTGTTGTACTGTATTGACAGTGCCAGAGTTCTCAATGCCTTTGTATATTGCCATTAACTTCAGTATGATGCAGTAGCTGTATCAGGAACGAAGTGTAAAATTTAACATTTTAGTCTAAAGTGCCCATAGCTAACTTCTTACATTCTAGAGTACCGTTCTATCTGCATGTTATCAAAGAAAAATGGCCTAAATTGCCTTGTGCAATTTCTTTTTTTCTTTTTTTTTTTTTTCACAATTACTTTCTTTGTACGACAAGTCAGAGATTGAAGTATGTAGAATAAGTTTATGCATCTGCATCATGCAGAGTCCTAGCAAAAGTTCATTCTTAGTGTCTTAGGGCAAAAAAATCTCATTCTGGCTTTTGATAATCAGGTGTGGCCTGTAGTAGGGAGAAGCATGTGAGAGTTTTATGCTGACTCCTGAAAGATTGGATTAATATGAGATGTTTTACTAAGAATGCAACAACTATAGCAAATTACTGTTACTGCTAGTTTGTGTCAGACTTTGTGGTTCAAATGAGTTGCAGTAAACAGGCTAGGCAATGTAAAAATAATTTTACCATCTTTGAGCAGCATACATGTACTTTGTCTCCTCCATAGAAACCGCTAGTTTGTCAGTGCTAGTTGGCTACAATAGTCTAATGAAGGAGTGTATCATGGTACATTTTAGCATTTGATGCATGAGAATGCATCTCATAGTCTGAGTGATAGAATTTAAGGCAAGACTCCCTTAAAAAGTGTCTGGATTTATTAGTTAAATGTTTTTGTTGTTGCTAAGTAAACTATGGACAAATCAAAACTGTGCTTTGGAATAAGACAACATACTAAAGTTGAATTACTAAAACAGCAATAAAATTGAAAAATACAGATTGCCACTTTGGGGGAAGTTTTGGAAGTTTATACAAATTCATTTACTGGAATTGGCTTATTGCTGATTGCTAACTATAGATTCAGAACATGGGCATGAGAGAGGCAAAGGATTAATTACATTTTATAAACTAGATATTCTCAGTGGGAAACAGTGATAGGAGTACATTGTTCTTAAAATGAACATGTTTTAACTATGAAAAATGTTTTTTGGTTGTTGTTGTTTTTTTTTTTTCCAAATCGGTGGCTTTATCTTAGCAAATACATCATGTAGTGGTTCCAAGCAGTGACTGAGTAATAGTGAAATACTGAAATGATACCTCAGTTGCTTTGCTACATTCTAGTCTATGCATGTAATTTTCTTTCTTTATTTATTTTTTTTTACTTTTCTTGACAATAAGCAAAGCGTGATTCTTAACTTTCCTATTTGACAGTCCTATTACCAGTAATATACTTCTTAAATGTTATATTTACATTATAAAAGTTAAAGCTGGATACTAGCAAATACAGGTAGTTTAATCAGAAATCTATAAACAGTGTATTTAGCTTATCAGACAGGATAATATAGGGGTTGGGGGGAGAGAGAAGTATTTCAACCTTGGGTGAGCAATTGGCTAACGGGCAGGGCCCAAAGGGTTATGGTAAATGGGGCTGCGTCAGGCTGGCGGGCAGTCACCAGTGGGGTCCCTCAAGGCTCCATTTTAGGGCCGGTACTTTTCAATATTTTTATAAACGATCTGGATGTAGGAATAGAAGGTATTTTGAGCAAGTTTGCTGATGACACCAAACTTGGAGGAGTTGTGGACTCGAATGAGGGTGGAAAGGCCTTGCAGAGGGATCTGGACAGGTTGGAGAGCTGGGCGATCACCAACCGCATGAAGTTCAATAAGAGCAAGTGCCGGGTCCTGCACCTGGGACGGGGAAACCCTGGCTGCATGTACAGACTGGGCGATGAGACGCTGGAGAGCAGCCTAGAAGAGAGGGATCTGGGGGTCGTGGTAGACAGCAAGTTGAATATGAGCCAGCAGTGTGCCCTGGCAGCCAGGAGGGCCAACCGTGTCCTGGGGTGCATCGAGCACGGCATCGCTAGTAGGTCAAGGGAGGTGATTGTCCCGCTCTACTCTGCGCTGGTGCGGCCTCACCTCGAGTACTGTGTGCAGTTCTGGGCACCACAGTATAAAAAGGACATGAAACTGTTGGAGAGTGTCCAGAGGAGGGCTACGAAGATGGTGAAAGGCCTGGAGGGGAAGACATACGAAGAATGGCTGAGGTCACTGGGCCTGTTCAGCCTGGAGAAGAGGAGGCTGAGGGGAGACCTCATCACAGTCTACAACTTCCTCGTAAGGGGGTGTCGAGAGGCAGGAGACCTTTTCTCCATTAACACCAGTGACAGGACCCGCGGGAACGGGGTTAAGCTGAGGCAGGGGAAATTTAGGCTTGACATCAGGAGGGGGTTCTTCACAGAGAGGGTGGTTGCACACTGGAACAGGCTCCCCAGGGAAGTGGTCACTGCACCGAGCCTGTCTGAATTTAAGAAGAGATTGGACTGTGCACTTAGTCACATGGTCTGAACTTTTGGGTAGACCTGTGCGGTGTCAAGAGTTGGACTTGATGATCCTTAAGGGTCCCTTCCAACTCAGGATATTCTATGATTCTATGATTCTATGATTTATTTTTCAGGACATCAGGTTATGAAGTTTTCCCATTTACTGGAGATTTTTCTGGTCTGTAACTGTCCTATAGCTGTAGCTAGATTTGGGTGCCAAATACAGGTTTCAATGCCAAACAGCCTACGTATCAAAGTATTTCAGTTTCATAACCTGGCAGTGAGGTGGCCTGCTGGGAGATTACACGTTATTCTTGTGAATAAACAGCGTAAAAACCTAAATGACTGTAATGAGTATCAGAGGATTCCCAAGAAACTGGTGTGCCTCTAGAAATACAAAAAGTAAAGCTTCGGACTTGTTAACAGATCCCACAGATGTTAGGTGCCTTAGCTGTGGGAACTATGGGATCAAAAGTTTGTCTGTTCACAGAATTATGCTCTCAGTTTATTTGTTTAATATTTTTAACTGAGCTACTTTAGATGTTGAAAGTAATAATATATTTTGAGGGGTAGACGGACTGCAGCTGTCCTGACTCTTAACAAGCTCTTCAGCAGATTTTAATAAGCTGATGAGTATCAGTTTGATAGGTTTCAGTCAGTTTACCCTGGTGGTTTAAGCTGTCTCATTCTTTGAGTCTGTTTTGTAGTCTGTTAATTAGTTAAATATGTAATTTGAACTACAGTAGTCTTAATTGGCTCAATTTTGTAGAAAAGATGTTCAACCATGATCCCATATTGTGTTTACTTTGGATAGCTTTAATATGATCAAAGTGAATTACTTTGTAATATGATTATGATGTGCTCAGCAGACTATGGAAGAGGGTGATGATGTACTGTCAATTACAGTAGCAAAAGGAGAGGGAAGGAGGGAGGAAATTTTTACCAGAAACTGCTGACTCCACTATCCATGGAATACTAAAGCATGCTCCAGAAACTTATGCTTGCATTCTGCAAACCTTAAGTATTTCTGAAGTTGAACTTGTGCAGTAATGGTCACAACCTACTAACAACCCTTTCAATTTAGTCCAGTTTACATTTGATTTCAGCTAATCAGTGGAAAAAAGCATAAAACATCTTTCTCAGAGAAATTAGATAACCCACAATTTCAGTGATATGGCCAAACCATTTCTGTAAGTTGAAAAGTGGAAAAAAAATAGTATTTATGCCATCTTTTGCATAATATAACTCTTGGTAGTTTGGAAGGTAGTTTTCTTCCAAAATCCTGGATTTGTTTTGAGATGCACTTACTGATCACTTGTGTTAAATGTTAAGAGACAGCAAATAGCTCTTGTTTTTTTGGTTGGTTGGTTTGGTTGTGTGTTTTGGTTTTTTTAAACTGTTGACAGCCAAAGTGTAAAACTGGAAAAATCACAAGAAGTTGGTTCACTTACTTTTATACATTCTTATTAACTAAAATTGGCATGTATCAGGTGATTGGCAAGATGCGTCAGAGTAGTGGAGTTGTGATAAAATGTGTTGCTTTACAGGAGTGGGTTATAGAGATTACAGAGAGCCTTGAGAAGTAATAGATTTCATGTAAACTGAAGAAAGCCCCTGATGGGAGGGGGTGGAGGTGGGAATAACACAAACAACAAAAATGAAAGACCTCAGTGATTCAAGGAATGACGCAGGAAACAGTAATGTCCTAATGATCCCACTGAGAAGAGTGGTGATTTCAGATCAGCAGTTAGTCCAGAAAAATCCTTACGATTAAAATCACAGTAGAGAATGCATGGTGATGCTCAAAGAAGTGAGAAGGGAGCCTCCTTTTTTAGGAGAGGTACAAGAAGAAGAAAGCACAGAATTACAGTTACTGTAAAATATTAGATCAAGTGCAATGCTGCACAACATAGCCTAGGCTAGGTGTATCTAATTATAAAGTAGTTTTTCTAAAACCGATAGCGCTGTCTTTCTTTTCACAGTTCCTCTCCTTATCTGTGTTGCTGTCAGAATGTACATGCACTTGGAAGGTGATGGACACAGGGAAGGACATATAGATAGTATTTTTAAGACTTAAGTTCTTGCTTTCGGTTTTTATAAGTTGTTAGGCTAAGAAGACAATTGGATTCTGCTTCCTTTCCCCTTTTTTATATCTAATCCTGCAATAAGAGTAAGAGTGGTTATTAAATCCAATTTTATTCAGTCATTTGGAGTGGGATGGAAATGGCACGCTTTGATTCAGCTGGCCACATACTAGGCAGACCCTCATGTTGAAATGTGTACAACTATGTTTTGTCACAGGTCAGGTTGAATGTTAATTTCGGATATGCTGAGATGTCTTTACAAACATTGTCTCCCACAACTGTTCTTGAGCCAAGTGACTTGAGATGTGTGTGGTCCCAGGAGTCACCCATTTTCTCAAAAATTTCCTTCACACCCATGGGACAAAGAATTTGTTTTCTTACCTAAGGAAACAGTGGTCGCTCCTTGGTTTTGTACTGGGAATCAATTTGCTAAGAAGAATTTGAATGTCATGTTGATGTAGGGTCTTAAAAAGGTCTGTGACGGTGGCTCATTAATTAAATTTCTTACTTAGAAGTACAGATTTTTATGAATGGTATATGTTGTCAAGTAAAAGATTTGCAACCTTTCAAATTCTAGAAATGTTCATTAAGTGTCATCATCTGCCAGGCATTGATCTGGCTGAGCACATGAAAAGAAACATGCTTCAGTCTGAACTTTCAAGGGAGATTCGAACTTGGTAGCTTTTGTAAATTAATATTTCTGAGGAAAGTGAGAGAAGTCCTCAGCTTAACAGTAGCCATGCTTAACTCCTTTTTGGATCATAGCTGTGACTTACTTTTTAAATGGTAGTAATGTAGGAACTGAACACATATCAAAGATACACCTGTTAACATTAGTGCAAGTATTTTAACACACTACAAGGATGGGATGGGTGTGGTGGTTTCAGTTAGAGTAAGAATAAAAATGGCCACTGGTCTTAGCGCTTTATAATAAACACTATTACATTCTGTGCTGGGGGGAGAGTTGGAGAAACTAATTCAAAATGAGTTTCAATATGAAACTTGCCCACTGTTTTTTGAGAAAGCCAGTTGTGTTTGTGCTATAGCCAAAATACTCTGTTAGGCTGCAAATCAACCAACTCTGTAAGTTGGAGTTGCCAGCAGAAGCAAGATTGCTCTTCTTTGTGTGGTCTGCAGTGTTTGTGCAGCTGCACAGCGAACCAGATAGGAAAAGTAATCTGCCTTGAAAATAATCTTTTTTTTTTCCTTTTTCTGGGCTGTTTTTCGGCAGAATCTAATTGTACAGCTGCATAGTGAACAGATCAGCAAACAAATGTGCTGGTACACAGAAATGGTTTTAGGGGAATGAATGAACGAAACAGTGGGGGAAGTCAGGACTACTGCGTTAGGGGCAACACCATCTTAAAATATTTGTTGAACTTCAGCCATAGCTCGAACAAAAACATTTGCTTATTTTCAGTGGAAAAATAAAATCCTAAAATGCAAACATATCTTGTTAATTTTTAAATGTATTTAATTTTTGCAAGCAACAGTATCCTCATAGGAGCAAACTGAACAACAGAATGTTGACAGCAGATCCAGCCAGTTCCATTATATGTTCTGTGCATTAGTAGATGTGCGGTGTATATACAAAAGGCTGAAAATTAGTTCTTGCGTAAGCAGAAATAACACTTAAAAACTTGAACTGTTTTGATGGGTTTTATGTTATTTTGGGCTCTGAAAAGAATCCTGTGTTCAGCAATTCATTGCAAGTAGTTGTCCTTCTGAAGAAGTCTATCAAGTTGTTTTCCCTTCAAAATAAAATAAATGCCCCTTTCTGGACAACTGAACTAGTAGATAGATCGCTACTGTGGTAGGTTGGGATCATTGTCTAGTATCTTTGGGATTTGATATCTCAAATAGTTCACATTTCAGATTTTGAAAAGGTGTTCACAATGTGCTTAGTTATGCATAAATGCTTTCTGTGTCTTATCTGGTATTAACTTGGCAAATATGGCTTAGATCAACTAGGTAATGGTCTGTTCTTAGAGCGAGCCCCTCCTACTAGGCTGTAGGTTTTCGAATGAACGAGTTTTACTTATATCCGCAAACCTGTTTCGCTGAATTTGAAGAGGGAAGAAAATACAGGAGATGGGTGAGAATGAAAGTTAGAGATAGTTAATTATAACTTCTTACGTATGTAAAATGTTTTCCTATTTGTATATTCAGATGCTAACGTCAGCAAAAGGCTAGTATAGCAAAGTGACAATATTATTTAAGTGCTTTCATGGATTCTTAAAGTGTCACTAATAGCAATATGTTCATTTCTCTTTAAGATTTTTTTTTAATCACTGACCTTGAAAATGAGTACTAGATTCATTGCTTAAAAAAAAAAATAGGAAAAAAAGGAGTTAGATTATTTGGATTCTTCCATTCCAGCTTTTTTGGAACAGCATATTAGTATGGACTGCTGCAGTTAGTGGAGGGGTGGTGGAGAACTGCAGGCATCTCTTCTGCAATTAAATTGGAGTAAATATCTGTGATATAAGAAAGAATTCTAAGTTTCTGGAAGTGTAACAAAAGTGTCTTTATGTAGTCAATAGTTTTATTTCAAGCAATATTTATCTTGCATCTGAAAATAAATATACTGTTGTTACTCTGAGCAGTGGTTAATGGAAACAAGTGATACAATTGCTTAAATTTCCAGTGCTGAACAAAGCGGATGTCTTAGTTTGGTTTGCTTTGTCTTTGTTTTCAGCGTTTGTCCATCTCAGTCCTCTGGTTTTAGCTGAAGTGCGTGTTTGGTATTTTTGTTCAGTGTGAAATTTCTGGTCGCTGGTGAAGTCCTGTTAAGGCACTTCAGTCATAGTGGCATTCAAGCTGAGTAACTAAAATCCTGAATATTTTTCAAAGGGAGTTTCCAGAATCTGATCGTCTGCAGTTAGAATGAAAGGGCCAAATGGAGAGAAACTAAAATAAAATATTTGGTAGGGCTGAAATCCAGTATGTGTGTTACAAAAATGTTTCCGATTACTAAAATTGTTGGGAACAGACAGGAGAAAGGAGGGAAAGAGAAAGTTGGGCACTTAAACTAGATACTGTTATACACTAACAAAAATGCCGTGGTATGTGGGTTGCAAACACTAAAACACTAGCTTTAAATTTTCGGCTGAGTTTGAATTTTATGTGAACTCATTATTGGAAGCAAAGGTTGCTGTTAAGTAAAGCCTGGCTATCAAACTAGTTTTCTGGTTTCAGTAAAGCAGTTAATGAGAAGTAAGCAAAAACGTCCCCCCAAATCATGTTAATTCCAGGTTTTAAATGACACCTTGGGGAAAAAATAAAGTGCTATCGGTATGAAGTGGAAGAACAGATGAAATAGTAGGCACTGTGAAGAAGTTTCAGGAATTCAAGGGGAACTGAGTGAAAAGCCTCTAGAAATACCCACTTTGATCAGAAGCATATTTAATGGAGGAAGTGCTACAGGGAATTGCTTAGCATAGAAATAGTGTGAGTTTTCCATACAGAGAAGGTAACTTAAGTTGATGCACTGCTTGGGTTCTCTCACCTCGAGCCTTTGGTTTACAAACTGCGTATATGGATGCACAATCAGAACTGCCTGAATGGTTTACTTGCAGTGGTGAACGAGGAGGCGAGGGGATGCATTTGGCAGTACTGTTTGCATTTACTGGAATGCCAGTTGGTATGGCAGGTCTATTTATCTTACCCACTGTAGATGCACACGTTAATCATACCTTTGAAGCCTGACGTGGTGTGGGGTTGTCCTGTTGCCTGAGTGCATCCTGGAAGCCTTCTCTTGCTCTTCTTCACAGTTCAGTGCAACACAGTGAGTGCTGTTAGTTCCCACTGAGGCCTGTGGGTTCTGGGCGCTGTCGTTTCTGACCCAAGACCAGCTGGGAGATGTCTTCCCTGTTGGGTGCCTGGCCATTGAGTTCCCTCAAGGAAGGAGGGGCGGTAGCGGGAATCAAACAAGTGCTTGAAATAAGGCAAAGGCTGGCAGCAGTAAGAGCGGGAGTTTTTTTCAACTTTGTAGCCTTTTCCTTGAGCTGCCTTCCCGTGTTCTTTTGTGAGGATTCAAGAGTCTTAATATGCTTATGCTGAGATCAGCTATACACAATTCTGTGTCGCTGAAGTGTATCGAATTTGGACTTCAGCTTTCTGGTATTTTATACGTGTGAACATTGCCTGACATACTGCCTGATGAGAGCCATTTACAATCGCTTAGATGTTAATGAAGCATGTGTAAAGAAGAAACAATTACTCCTATTAGTTCTGTCTGAGACTTCTTAGGATGGCTAAGTATGTTTTGTTAGTGTCTTCTTTTAACAGAAGGATTGAAATAGAAGATACAGAAAATTTTTAGAAGATTTAAAAATACCGTGCCAGGGTTCTTATTAGTTGTATTGAAAATAGGCATCTAAATTGATTTTGAAATAAGTCTGATAATGCTCAGCTCTTGTATTTGAGCAGTGAATCATGATCATAAATTACAAATGATTTTAACCATTAGGGCACAGAAAAAGGTACCATTCAAAGCTAAATACCACAATTAGAGATGCATGACTGAAATTTCAAAGTAATGTATTAGTAGTATTGTATGAGACAGTCACATGAAAAAGATCATGAGGTTGTGAAAAGGATTATGATCATGCTTGCCATGCTTTAGTCATGAATTTATTGGTAGAAATATTTTAGTCTGGATAGTGCTTGTTTAAATGGGAAGAGTTTGACTTTGCTTATATTTCTGATTATATTACCATTATGTGGCAAAGGGGGAGAAAAGGTCTTCACAAAAGTCGTATACTTTGAGTAACTGAATTTTATGTACAGTTGAGTTGTGGTTTTCAATACTGAGAAACAGAAATTAAATAATAAACAATTTGCTAAAGAATCACAGTGTATTGCATGCACTTACCTAGTGCTGCCATGGTCTGTGCAAGCATACATACGTGCATTCATGTTTCTCCTGGGCTTTCGTTTGTCTTGCATGTACCTTAACTGCTAACTTCAGACCTTGAACCTGCTCCTCACAGTAAGTAACATTCCCCATTGTAAATCCTCGGCTGATGAAAATTGGCATATCCCTATAGAAATGTGGAGCTCTGCTGATCTGTTATCGGCCATATGCCTGATCCAGTATCTTTACGTACTGCCAGATTGTTTCTGCTTCCTAGGATATGATGCGATTTGCAGAGCCCAGGCTCCCAGACTGTGTGAGAACGAGCACATGGTCTTTATTTAAAGGTTGTGGAATAAGTTTCCAGACAATCGTACAATCTGAGGGTTGACTCGGTCCAATGATACGTGGATGAAGATATGTAACCCGCTTCTTCCTACTCCACCAGCAACAGCTCTGCACTTAACTGCTTCCTCAAAGGAGAACGGAAAAAGCTTCTGGAAGGTGTTTTGAGATGCTTTTAATGTTTCTGTATTAATCCCAGTGATATATTTATGAGAACATTAAAAATGCCTTAAAAATGCACTCTGTGAGTGCAAAAGATTGTATAAAAGTAATCTCAATAAATTTGGGGATGAACTTGTCACACTAAACTTCCTGAAATGGTTTGTCACAGCCTTTAAATCTCTCACTGCAGTGTACAAGCTTGGGCTGGAGACAGTCTGTACAGTCATTCCAGACTGATGATAGAACAGTTGTTTATGAACAGAGAACAGTAGTGTAAAATGATTAGCCGTTGATCTTTCTGATGTTTCTGGCATCAATTTTGATACCAATGCCTCCAATTGAATGATACTCTTCCAAACTTCTGTAACTAGGTCAGTATTGCAAAAGAAGAGTTCACTTTTTTCTTAACCTTGCAAGCAATTGAATCTCCAGTGAGAGGTAAATTTTGGTCTTGTATATTTGTAGAGGTTAATAGAAGAATTTTTTTTTCCAGTCTAATGTGTTAAATCATTTATTAGCTATATAAAATTACTAAAAAGTAGCCCTTTTCCTTTTTGATTTTTTTGTCAACCTGTTGGAGGTATAAGAGCTTCCAACACTGTCGTGTGTGCGTGTGCATATACAACATGATTGCAGGCACTTAAGCACAAAACATTGAGCTAATACTTCAAGAAGTGAAAATGGATTGAAAATGTTAGTGGGTTGCTATAAAGCACTTTTCTCATCAGTTTTCACAGAACACAGTTAGCAGCTGGGCTAGAGGACAAGTACACTTACCATTTCTTGTCTGCAACTCAATCTCGTTTTAGGATAGATTGGCCAGATCACTTGGCATCTTAGTGAAAGCACGGTCGGTCATACAGCTCTAGGTGAGGTACACATAGGCTACTAAAGCAGTTTTAAGTGTAGAACAAGATAAAAGCATACTTGATCTGTTTGCCTATTATTTTGTCCTTGCATTTGCTAGTTTTTGGCAGCATCTGGACATACAGAAGCAGAAAGATCTCAACTCCATCCACCTCTCAGCTCTCGTTTCCTCCTCAATCATATTCAGTATATAACTAGTTATGTGTAAAAGCCCTACTTCTGTATATACTCATTTTTTTTCAGTCAACATTAAACCGCTCAGATTGATTGGGAAGCTTCATGCTTCTTCCTTTTTCTCTCTGTTTCTTTGCTGATAGGAGAGCATGGTTATCTGCTACTTGTATCTAGGTGAACTGCTGTAAATGATGCACATTTCACCTTGCCTTGTACCAAGGTGAACAAATTAGGTGACAAATTAGGTGTCACTAGCAAGCCTCGGCAGTGTTTGGATGATTTTTTTAACATGTATTCTAGGGGATATTCTTTACCCAAAAATAAGTCTGCAGAAAATGAAGTCATAAAACATAGCTATTGATTTATCTTTAGCTTTCAAGTTTGATGTAAACTCACTAAATATAAACTTGGATTTTTTCTTAAAGTTTCTGTTCAAGTAATAATTCCAATTTTGTATTTTTGTTAGCATATTTAAACAAAGCTGCTATGTTTTGTCGAGTAGCAAATTGTTTTCAACTCGGAATATGTTAAACTTATGAAGTGTCTTCATTGTTATCTGATGTTGAATATTAAGTTATTTACATTTAATGCTAAATAGCAAATGACATTGCCTTGATGATGCAATTCCTGAAAATCATTGCAAACTACTCTGACTTAGTGTGTGGCAGCATAGAATCATATTTTGAGTTGCCTAGAAAGGTTTCTGTAGAACCTCCTTTTTAAATTAACATCCACGTAGATCTTTGGGACCAGTAAACTCATGCAAACAAAGTGCTAATAAATGTTCTTATCTTTAGTAATACATTTAAGTCAGTTATTGACTATTTATTTTTAAATCAGTAGTTACCTACTAAAATTGGGAATTGTGCAGTATGCATATTTAGCAGAAGTAGTTTAGCTGTGCGTAAGAGAATAAATGATGTTTGGCTTTTCAATTGTTATCTTCTCACCATCCCCCTAAATAAGAAAATAGAGACAATAGTGTTATATTGAGCCCTTTTTATTCATTAAGTTGTTTTAATGAGGTTTCCAGTATTACAGCTTGTCATAAGCATAGACGCCTCTGAAAACATACAGTAAATGTTCTGACTGACTGTAAATGTTTATCTTTTTCTTGTAACTGCCTCCTGTAAGTATGGCATGTAAGGCTACATATCTTAAATATACAGAGCCTGTGTTACTGTTGTGTAATGTTAATACAATTTCTGCAGTAAAAATACTGCAATTGTTATTCTGTTAATGCTAATATCTAAAAAGATTTGTGAGTCTGTTAGTGCCAATAAGTACTGCAATGAGCATAATACCACTACTGATTCTGCTTTTACACCTAAGTGCTTCCCCTTGTGTTTCTTGTAGGAAACAGAGATGAAGGTACACATGCACACAAAATTTTGCATCATTTGTTTGCTGACATTTATTTTTCATCAGTGCAATCATTGCCATGAAGATGGACACGACCATGGTCCTGAAGAGGAACGTGTACACTACCATAATTACTATCAGATCTCAGAGGCACCCTACCACCAGAATGCAGGAACAGAGTCTATGCCGAGTAAATTTTCAGCTTTGGAAGCTGAAAATGAGCAAAAATACTACATTGAAAAGATTTTTGATCGCTTTGGTGAAAATGGAAGATTATCCTTTTTTGGCCTGGAAAAACTGTTAATAAGCCTTGGTTTAGGAGAAGTAAGAGTAGTGGTGATAAATCATGATGATATTGGCCATGATCATGTTTCTCACCTATATGCTTTAGATGTACAGGAAGGAAAGCATTTTCACTCTCATAACCATCCTCATAGCCACTCAGATTCAGAAAATCAAACCATGGTTGGTATGGCTGCAAAGAGAAATCATAAATGTGACCATGAGAGAGATGCAGCTCTGTCATCTATAAAAGGTGATGGGAAACATATTCATGACCAGAGTCACCATCACCATCATCACCATCCTCATCTGCACCATCATCTTGACCATAATGGTACACATCATTCTCGCAATGATTCAGTTGGTCACAGTGAGCATGGAGAACAGAACCATGGACCTTCAACAGAGACAAACACAACACAGGATCAACGTGAAAGAAAACAACGGAAACAGAAGAAGAAACGAAAGAAAATCAGTGAGACTTCAGGAGATACTACACAAGATTATGCTCCAGATCATCATCCAGGTGATCAGTATGAGCACAATCGTGTTCATAAACATGATCACGTACATGATGCATCTCATATGCATGTACACCATCATGAACACAGTAGTGATCATTCTACTAGTCACGGACATCAAGATTCCGGTCTAGGTAACGAGGATGGACATCACCATACCAGCAAGCGAGAGGCACCTCGCAAGCAGATGGGTGTAAGAAAACACACTACTTTTTCAGCACGTAGTCATAAGGATCATAATGAAGATGAACGTGATCGTGAAGAGGTGAGTATGAAACGGAGAACTGGCAAGTTCACCTTTGCTGTTGTTAAATAATAATTGAAGATATGTACCCACAAGTAAAGCAGAAGGAAATGTTTGTGCCAGTTGCATAATACGGGCAGAGTGAAAACACTAAGAGGTCGGTGCCACAATATTGAATTTACTTTGTGAGTTTTCATGTCTGCCTGCCCATCATCTATCTTTTCTTAGGGTATCTTGCCTGCTTATCTCTGTTTAAAGATGATATTTCAGATTTTCTAAGATACCTTGTTTTCAGGTATCTTAGGTATTTCAGGTATCTGTGTTTGTTTGTTTGTTTTTTCCCTTCCCAAAATTCATGAGCACCTTTTTCCCCTCCCTATGTTTTTTGGACTTCTTTCTGAATCTAAGACTAGTAACCTTTTTGGAAACTGCGCAGAGACTTTTTCCTAAAAGAAACACATGTATATTTTCCAATGTGTCTGTAATTTCTTTGTCCTAAAAGAATGTGAAGCAATATAGATTATATAGGTGTTTGGAGACTGAGTTGTATAATACCGATATACGTACTGCTTGTTTCCCCTCATACATTTTATGCCTTTAGGCGTGTTTTAGCTCTGATGGAATGTTGTGGGACAGAGTTTTTTCTTTTCCTTTGTGTGTTATGAAATTGTAAGCTAAATTTTCCACAACTATAGTTTTTAATGAAATAGTTGCTTTCACATTTAATTTCTTTGTACAATTTGCTTGCAGTGCTTGAATGTAACCCAGCTGCTACGACATTATGGTCTGGAAACCAGCTCTCCAATATCTCCTGAATTGTTTACATACATGTGTCCTGCTCTGCTATACCAAGTTGAGAGAAGACTTTGTATTGTACATTATGATGAGCTTGAAGATTTTATGAAAAGTAAAACTGCATCAATTCAGAATAAAGATAAAACAGGTGCTTCAGGTAGGTGTGTAACGTCCAAAGGCTTTCAATTTTTTTTGCATTATGAATATCAACTTTGAAGAAAAGGTTGAAATGTCATACAACTTAGCATTGACTGCATAGTAAAGGAATGGTTGAAATTTAACATATCAGAAGAAATTTGAGACAACATTTGTTTAACTCAGGAGACATAGCATCCTGTTTGGTGCTATCATAGCTTCTCCAAAATGACCATGGCTCAGGAAACCACCTTTTTTCTTACTTTTTATTAGGCATAACACATTTTGGCCTTGATTCTTCCCACCTATATTTAGATATTGGACTCTTAGTAGGTCTATAGGCAACATGGAACATCCTTGGAGATAAAAGCACCTTTAGAGATGCACGTCTGCTCACAGTTCGGATTGTTTCCATCATTCAAAGTGTTACGTCTTTTTCATAAATTATAATGGAACTGTTGACAGATGTTTTACTGCAGTAAACTATTATAAATCTAAAAAGTATTGGGGACGTGAATATTGATTAGTACATAAGCGTGTATTAACAAAGAATGCAGTGCTAGTAATTATTTTTAATGACTCCAGCATCATTAAGAAAGATTAGCTTGTTGCATGTAAATCTCCTATAGAGAGACGGTATCTCATTTACTGTTGAGATGGCTGTAAATCAGATATACTGTATGTGTTTTGTGTGGCAGCAAATCACTTGTTTTCTGGGGTAGTCTCATTGTAGTAAGAGTTGACCCTTGCCTTGTCTTATTATCAAGCGGATTTGTAGAACGGCTTTAAGCATTTTCTGCCAATTAAGATGTTGAAACCATGCACGAAGCTGTCATGTTGCACATATTTTGAACCAGTTTAATTAGAAAGTTTATGCAGCTGAGTGCTTCTTTTAAAAAGAACTCATTTTCTTTCTATATAATGAGGAAGAGAGTTGATGAATAACCAGGCATGAAGATCCTTTAACGTTTGACGAGACTTAATTAGCAAAATAAGTGAACCTTACTGTGGACATTTAACATGTTTTTTGGTATTTTGAGTATAAATAACATTAGCCAGTTAATTGTAAACAAAAAAAAAATCACTTAATTTGGCTCTGTAAACAAACAGTAACTTCTGAAACAGGTCAACTTGATGTAGATAATGATAAATCACGATATCTAGCAATGTCATGTGTACTGTTCTGCTAGCTAGAATGAGACTTCAGGTGATGTAATAATCATTTTTGCTTTTTAAGTAAGGAAGTGAATCACAAAATAATAAGTCTTAACTGGTATTTGAGGGTTGAGGGAGGCGTGAGATGAATGTCAGAGTAACTGTTAACCTGTAGGTTGTGAGATTCTGCTAAAACAAAAATGTGTCCTTGCCCAGGCTAATGTAAACCTTCTTAGATAGAAATGCTTGTCAAAGTTAGGAGGATGCAGGTTTTTTAAAAAACACTAGATATTTGATTTTTTTTTTTTCTTCAGTATTAATTACACCTTCCCAAATATGCAATAGACTGGTGCTGCTTCTATTCACTTACACTAACTTGCAAGGTTTTCATTGGGTCTGACAATTTTCTAAAGCAAAATAATTTAATTAATAGGTGACCAAAAACTTAGATGACCATGCTGAGTTTTGTACCTGTAATTGTGGATAATTCCGTAAGATCTTCTAATAGAGGATTTTCAAGGGCTTTTTATCTACAACTGAGTTTTCATGGTGTACCTATCAGCATTACCATCATGCAGGGTTCCTAGGCAATTCAAAAGTAAGCGTGCATCCGAATATGAATCAAACTAATCTATTTGATTACTGAACTTCTAGATACGTAACAGGGCTGTACTGAAGAGGGTTGTATGATGTTATTTTCCCCCTCTAACTTCTCATCGTAACTCCACCTGTTATGCAGCCACGCAGACTCTGTGTGGACTGTCTAGCTGCTGACACACAGCTGTCAGTCAGCAAGAGAAGTAGATCCTGAATGTGGTAAAACTAGTGAAGCTTTTCATTTAATTTAATTTTTTCAGTTTGAATGATTGGGAATCAGTCAGTAGACATATTCTTCACGTTGGAACATAGAATCGGCTTTCCACATTTGAGAAACACCATGTTGTTCCTGTACTTTGAAATCATTTGGGAACGTATGTTGCTGTAGTTACTGGACAAACTGCCACTTGTATTTTTTTTTTTTTCTTTTCTTAGTTCAGTTCACTGAAATCATTAGATTTACAGCTGTCACTTGGTTGATTGTGAACAGATTGATGCTACCACAATTGCTTGATTCAGTTCTTCAGAAGCAGGGCCAGAAATTGTAGCAGCTCACTGTTAGCATGAATGGTGTAATTGCCATAGATATTGGCGAGGGTCTCTTACTGTGTTTGTGCTATGTACCTATAGACTAGAACCATGTTTACATCTCAAGTGAAAGAAGTTACATTTGAGAATATAATTCACCTACTTGTCTATGAAATACTGTAATGTATACCTGGATTGAGAACCTAGCCTCTCACAAAAGGGGCAGCACTGAGATACGATGCAAGTAAACAGTGAGCAAATTTTTCAAGTCAGGGATCAGCTAGGGCTGCTGTTTAAAGGTATTTCAGATCAGACAGCATTCCCTGGACCTTACCATTCCCTGAATGCAGGAAGGCTTTGCTGCACTGGAGCCTTGGTATTAGCTTGCTTTCTTCTGAAAGCTTGCAGATAGGTAACCTTTCTCAGCCTTCTAAGGAATCTACCTTTAGAATCTGTCCTTCTGCTCCGTTGTAATTTACAAATAGCTCTGCAAATGTGACGCAGAGCAGCCGTCTTTTGTTGGCTATGCAGTGTTTGAACAGAGGTCCCTCACAGAGGAAATTTTTGGATCACCTCCCTCTTACTTTTTTTTCCAGAAGAAAATTATAAACCAGTACCTAATAACTTGACTTCATTGACCAAGCCTTATCTAGTATTCCTTGGGCTGTTACACACCAAGATCTTTTATAACTTACGAGCTATTGCAGTGTTCTTAATACTGCATGTTAGGCCTATTTCCATAATATTTTAGTGTTTTGGACACTGCAGCTGTATGAAATCATTCAATAAAATTTTGTCAGATTTTTTTTTTTTTTTTCAGAGGTCTTAATGTAGTCCTTTTCATCTCAGGCGATAACTTTATCAGAATAAGTTTGTACACGTATGTAACTGTGGGGTCATATGCTGTTTTTGTGTATATTTCTTGTCCTTTGATTTGATGGCAACCTTTTGCTGATAATTTTGGATCCATACCCTTTTAAAGAGTTTAAACAACTGTTTTAACAGCTGCTGATTTTGACCATCAGCTTCGGAGTGGGGCACAGATTCTGTATTCTCCTTCTCATGTGCCTCACCTTAATCGGGGTGCCATGTTTAGATACTCTATCACTCAAAAAGGTATGTGCGCCCTTCAGAGATGCATCTGCCAAATCTGTGCCATGACAGCCAGTATACATAGCCTCCGTTTTCGGTCTCCATGTAAGGCTGCTGTTAGTGCCAGGTTAAATGACCATCAGCACATCTGTGTCCTGCCAGCTGGCTGTTAACTTTAATTTGGGCAACTTGAGCATGCACATTACGATTTGGTATTGGGTTACATGTCCATCTCTGCTGTTTCTTTCAGCAGGGCTTGTTCGTCGAGTGTACATGATTGAAGTGCTCTGGGGATGATTCAGGGTTGTGTAGCGACAGTATTTTGGTTTGCAGAGTCCTGCTTCCACTCTACACCTACTTTGTATTCCTGTTTTCTGACTTATGTTCTTTAGTTCCTCATGTGATTGCAGTCCTTGTCTTTTCACCAACTCTGTTTTCTTCTCAGTGTCAATCCCCATTCTAGTATATGCTGCATGCTTTCTAAATCTTTTTCCAGTCAGTTTCTCCTGTTGGATATGTTCTTGTAACCTGTGTGTTTGAATTGGATTGTTTCCTTTTCTGCACTGTCATGGGAGATACAGACTTGTTAAGAATGAGCATCCCCCAACATGGGTGAAACAGCAGATCTTGTAAGTTTTGGTGTTGAACCAGACAGGCTGCAGCAGACACACTTCTGGTGGCAAAGTCTTGTTAAATCTGATCTGTTGCATTTCTTTGTACAAGTAGAATTATTGGGACATTTGACTGCTGAGTGATGTGTTGCAGCTGCTCATTGAAACACATAATCTTCCTCTCTTCTCATCTTCCCACACCCTTCTTGGGTGTTTTTCCCTTCTTGGTGAAGAATGAGCAGAACTTCACAAACTGAGGGAAGTCAGATCCTGTACCAAAGTACAGAGGCACTAATGATTTTAAAATCAGAAGTTGCTAACTTTCATCAAAGCTTGCAAATTGCGTAGACATTTTTGATAGAGTGAAGCTAGGAAGAAAACTGGAAATACCTAAAGCATTTAGATTAAACCTTGGAACAAATAATTAAAATTTCAGCTTCAGGAAATTATGTTGTTGGAATGTCTCAGCCCAAGCAGTTACCATTTGTAAAGTGGGAGCCTCTAATGAAAATTGTTCAGCAGAGGTAACTTAGCTCACTCCATGTCATTGTAACATGTTACTTTGCATGGTGACATGATCACACTATCAGTGTCACAAAAGTTTGTTTCTTTTTCAATTATATTTACAGGTAATACCATATGTGAATATTAGTTTCATAATTCTCCATGTAAATCTCTACTTTGTGTTGTAAATACATTTCTATTTTTATGTGTATTGCTGTGATATTGAAAAGAGTTAAATCATTAATACATGGAGCCACCAACTATTCCTGTCTTTGGGGCTGTGAACCTTATGAACTGTACTATTGGAACTAAACATTTTTTAACTGTTCTTTGAAGTTTCTCTGATAGGACAAAAAAAAAAGTAGAAGAAAGTATTTTCCTAGGCCGAGATTCTGACAGCAAGAGGCATGTTTCGTTGTTCTCAGAATCTGTTTCTTCTGTCGTTCCTTGTCATGTCGAAATTGGCACATCTTTAATTAGCAGGATTATGTTGATTGTACCCTGTGCCATTATCACTGTTTCTTCCAATGACAACAGTAGAAATTCTCAGAAAAATGCAAACTGTTTCTTGTCGGTAGCAAGTTGCTTTCAGTTCTTTTTAAGTTCTTAGCATTTGATTTTAAGGTTTCTCTGTCAAAGGTTGAGTCTTACATTTTTTTCTCATAAGTAAAAATGTATTTTTCAGAGCACCAGATGAAGAGAATGGTGCCTAACTGAACATGTTACTCCTACCAAAGGGAAGGAAGTATTTACTCCACCTACAATTTCCATCAGAATATAATTGAAAATAAATGTTTAACATGAATTAGTGCCCATAGAGTCATAGTAAGTTGAAAAAAATAGCCAAGATGTTTTTGTTCCAGCATGAAATCTGGGGTTTTTGTGTTTCATGAATAGACTGCAGAGCTAAGCTGGGAGCTTGCAGTCAGTAAGAAGAGCTGGGCTGTTCTGTTCCCTTAGCTGATTGTCTTCTAACATTTTTCGATCTATTGTGCAGTGAATAAGCCTGTGTGTCTTTTGCTGTGGACCTGAGTACTAAAGGTACTTCATATTTTCAGCACCTTTTGAATGAACAATCACCCGAGTTAGGTTGAAGGAAAGTCACCTTCTTAAGACACAGTTGAAAGTCATTAATCCGTCTTTAAAGTTTTACAATTATTATTCTGATAAGCTTTCTGTATCCATTTCTTCCCACAGCCTGGTTTTGTGGTATCATCTCTATCACCGTCATTAGCCTGCTTTCCTTGCTAGGTGTGATCTTGATTCCCATCATTAACCAATGGTGCTTCAAATTTCTTCTAACTTTCTTGGTAGCTCTGGCTGTAGGAACAATGAGTGGAGATGCTCTACTCCACCTGTTGCCACATGTAAGTATTGCTTTCCTTACGTTTTATTCAAGTGCATATAGAATTTAGAAGGAACTGTTTGACAAGTGTCAACTAACAAATGCTCACAGCTGTAGATTGGCTTGGCTGATGGACGTCCTGAAACAGTATTTGAGCCTTGCCATTAAAAACAAAATATATGCGTGTTACTAATAAATGTAATTGCAGTTGCATATTCATAACCTAACTTTAAAAATATTTTAAAATGCCTGAGACCAAGAAAAGCACTTTAAACTTAGCGGTGTTACTTTCTTTTGATACTTGTGTATCAGTACCACCTTAAAGTGTTTCAGGGGATACAGCTTACTGATTACTAGCTTTTGGGGAGAAATTGACTTCTAATGTAACGAATCAAGAAATTGCCCAAACTCTAGGGGAAGGTAAGCAGTTTTTAATTTGTGACAGTATGCCATAATTGTTAGGAAAAAAGGAAAATGTGTTTTAAAACTTACTTTTATCCTTTGAACAAAAAGACTAACATTAATGTTTTCTTTTTGTAAACTTTAATACAGTGTGGTTTTTTTACGTATGTATATATTAATTTGTATTGCAGATCAGAGTTAAGTTTATAACTGATTGTAATAGTTAAAAACATGATGCTTGGTTGTTAGTGGGACAGTAGCAACAGTAACTGTGTGATTTTCCTAAGTGTTCTCAGTTCTAGCATTTAGCACTTTTTAGTCAGAAAAAAAAGCTGAAGCTTCTTTGTTTTTCCCCCTTCTAAAAATCACCCAGATGAATATTAGAGTAATAAATAGTCTAATTAAGATTTTCTGTGGTAAAACATACCTGTATGACAATAATCTTCTGAAGTGTTTTTGGTACTGCTTTTCTGAAGAGGCTCCGTATTTTGTCATCTGAGGTCAGAGCCGTTCCAGTCTCCCAGTTGCACCGGGTCACGCAGTGTTACTGCTTTCTCTCCTTTAGTCACATGGAGGCCACAACCACAGCCACCACCATGGCCAAGGTCACGTTCATGAACACAGGCATTCTCATCGACATGCCCACCCACATGGAATAGGGACTGAAGGCTTTCTAGAAGAAAATGATCCAGTGTTGAAAGGTCTTGTGGCACTTGGAGGCATTTATGTTTTGTTCATCATTGAACATTGTATAAGAATGTACAAGCATTACAATAAACAAAAGGTATGCAGTGAAATTGTGTGCTACTTGAAAAAAATCTTTTTACCTGAATGTATCTTCGTGAGTGTTGAGGAATTGTCTGCGTGGTGATTCATTATTCTGTGTGTATTTTATATATATATATAAATAAAAATATATATCATATATATATATATATCTTATACACACATATATATATATGTCTCTTATATCTTTTATATATATATACACATATTTAAAATGTGTGTTCCATTTGATTTCATGTGAGGAAACCCTTTCTAAAACAGGTTGCTTTTCTTAACAAAGTAATCTGGGGAAACAAAGTAGACATCAGATGGGGAAAATACCAGGCTTTTGGCAACATCCACTGAGGTATATCTCTAAATATTAGAAATTACAGCTCCTTCCTCAGAATGCTATGATCTCTTTGCAAAAATACAAAAAGGAAGTATGTAAGAAAGAACTGATAATAGAGCAAAACAATTGCCAGACAATTTAGGAGAAATGCAACTGTATACTCTCAACTAATGCTGCCAGTGTAACAGAAGTAGTCACAGTAGAAAATTGCAGACCTTCTGCTTTTGGTACAATGTCATTTAAATTGTTACTTGCTTCCCTGAAAAGAAAGGATTGGATTTTTAGGTCTGGAAGCAGGCTGTAATCATAGTGGTGGTATAAAAGGAGATTGAGTACTTGCAGAGGTATGTAAGTCAGTGGAAATTCAAGCCACCAAAGAGCCATATTATTTCAGCAGTCATTATTAAGTACACTTTTATGAAAATGACTATAACTGCTTCTCCCAAAAAGAGTGAACAAAAATTGCTCCAGTTTCATTCACATCAAAATTGCTGCCTCATCTGGACAGGCAGCAAAAGATTTTCTGTGCTGGAGGAGGCATTTCTTAGATCTTCTGATGAAAAGATAAAAGCTATTACATATCTCTAAGATTAATTAAATAGTTAAATCTCCTAAGATGCTTTAGCAAAACTATAATCCTTGCGGTATGGGGTGCGCACAGGAAGATGGCAAGCTTTTCTCTAAAGGAAAATATGAGGAAGTTGTAGGAGTAGAAACTTCTAAAGTTGAACAAAACAGGAGCTGTTCTTGTTGCATGCTTGCTTTCTTGAACAAAATAAGTGAATGCAATGACTCCAGGTATGTGTTTCTTGGCTGTTACAATGTTCTTTGCAATTATGTACTCTGTTACTGGAGTGAAATTGTGCATGTGTGTGGTAGTCTGTTTTTAAGATGTTTTTTGGCAATGCTTCATTTTTTTTCATTTCTGTTGACGTCCTTTTACAAATCCAATGTCAATTGTTTCCTATTGCAGAGTCAGCAGAAATGGTGCAAGAAAAAGCAGACTGAAGAATCACCAATTGGAAGGAAACTCTCAGATCACAAATTAAATAATAGACCAGATGCTGACTGGCTTCAGCTCAAACCCCTTGCAGGTAGCTGTTTATTTTCAGAATTTTTTCTGATTATGACATTCCAAGTAATGGCTTGTAACCTATGCTTGTAACCTATGGCATGTAGCATGTAACCTCTTGTACAGTTGTGCTGCTATTATGTAAATCATTGTTAATAAGGCTTAATAGACTTTCCCCATGCTATATATATTTTGTTTTTCTGAGATCTGAGACTACCATGAACACTTGCTAATATACCCTACAAATGGTTCTCAGACTTAGGAAGCAGTCAGGGTTTTTGGGTGGCTGTAATTCTTTAGTTTTGTTAAGCGCTTGGTTAATCTGGGCCCAGCTAGCTCAGACTTGGCAAAAACTAGATCAAAAATTAACACACACAATTTGAAAGATGATATGCTATTACACTTTAAAGATTCTATCCTCTGACCAATTACAATTTGGCCAAGAAAGCTAAGCAAAATTAATTTCTTCTCATAAATGTAATCAAATATCTCTGATTTTCTCAAGGATGTTTCTCAAGGATCCAGAATAATTTTCATATGCTATTCCTTCATAATAATCTGAATGCTTGTGCAGTATGAACCCAGAAGGAATGCCATAATACACGTCTCGAAGGGGCAAGAGAAGGGGAAGAGCTTTGCTTTGTAAACTTGCCTTCCGGTTGCCAGTGTGGCTGCTGAATTCATTGGTTGATGAAGAATGCATGCGCTATAAGTTATACAAATGCAATTTTGTTAATTTGAATGGTTCGTTGTAGGGAGTGTTAGGTCTGCAGCCTTCTCCATTCAGACAACTTAAAATGAGATTTGGAGAACTGACATAGAGCAAAAAGGCTTTAGACAGCCTCCAAATTATGTTTAAGAGCTTGTTTATCTAGAAACTCATTGTCTGCTGCATAGGTACTCTGTGCCATTTTAATAATTCCCTCTACTCCCTCTACTTTTTTTTTCTGACTCTTGAATATTTTTGTTCAGTTATTTTATGCTAATAAACTCATTGTCCATAAATGTTTTTTTCTATAATTGTTTTTGTCTCCTAGAGCACATATTGCCTCTTCCTTTTATTTAACAGTATTTCAGAAATACTAGTAAACTTAAAATTTATACACGCAAGCCTTCTGCATTGTTTTCAGTTTGTCTGTCTTTATAAAAATGGCTTTGGTTGCTGGCAGGGTAATGAGCTACATTAAAGGAGTTTCCTGTATGACACAAGTGTCTGTCACAAAGACAGTTGAGGTACAGAAGCAGTTTAAAGATCTGTTGTATCAGCGGCAGATCCTGTTACGTTTCCATGTCCTGTATGTGCAGCATTCCATCTGCAGCGTGTGAGCCGTCATGGTGCTGGCAACTCTCCTTTTCCAGTGTTCAACCACAAACTTTGTCAGTAGCAAAGTCATAGATGTACACCTAGTACACCTAGGTCAGGCTAAAACAGACTTCGTGTGCAATGGGTGCATAGCTGCTGCCTCACAGTGGAGACTTTTAGAATGCTGTATATGCAAATCACTGAAAAATAGCGTAATGGAATTTATTTATTCATTGACAGAATGTTAATCACACAATTATTAGATTAGGATGTGTTAAAACACTATTTCAGATTTCACAAAGCAAGTAAATTCTTAGCTTAATGTTGCAGTAGTAGCTGGATATATTCTGATCAGAATTAATGCAGTGTTTCTCTCAATTGACTACAATGCAGGAGCAGATGACTCGGTTTTATCTGAAGATCGACTTAATGAAACTGAACTGACTGACTTAGATGGCCAGCTGGAATCCCCTCCCAAAAACTTTTTGTCTGTAGAAGAAGAAAACAACATGCACCATCCTCACAATGATGTTATACGAGCTGCTCAAGATGCTCATGATGTTCACGATTCAGAGTACGACAGCCATGGTGAAGATAAAATGATAGCTAGGAAACACAGTCACCACTGGCATCACAAACATTCACATCATTCCCATGGCCACTGCCATTCTGGAAAAGACCTGAAAGATACAGGGATAGCTAATATTGCTTGGATGGTAATTATGGGAGATGGAATTCACAACTTCAGTGACGGCTTAGCAATAGGTAGGCAAAAACACTGAGTATTTTTCAACAGTTTTTCTCCTCATGTTGAGTAACTTTGGTCGCATTTTACTTATTAGTGATCACAGATTTCCACTTAGCTTCTGTGGTTACTGGCATTGTTTATTCTCCTTCAGGGCAGGAATTAAAAGGCCATCAGTTGTAATTGTCATCTTCCTTCTGTTAATATTCAGTGACTGCTTCCACCAAGATTACTTTGTTGGCATTAGTGACAGTAGCAATCTGTTAGATAAAGATAGGTGCCGAGTAACTTCCTTGTGAATTAAGGAGCACCGGTAGTGCATATTTGTTGTCTGGGTCTCAGTATTTGCCTCAAAGACAGAAGAAATGTCATTTGTTGTTACTTATATTTATTTATAATAATAATAGGAATATTATCATTAACACATAAATATTGTATTAATAAATAAGTCAGGTACTCCTGACTCCACATGTATGCATTAATAAATGAGTCAGCTACTCAAAAAAGTACTCCTTAGGATAATTTTATTCTTATTTCAGCAAAGTATTATTTCGGATTACAGTTAGTATAGATTTATGTCTAGCCAAATGTAGATTAAACTACCAAACAGAGAAATAGGAACAATTACAAATTTGATTAGATTACAACTTCAATTATTTTAAACCTCTAAATGTGATTTGAACTGTGAAACACATTAATTTTAACACATCATTACAAGTCAAAAGAAGCATAGGGGATTATCTCTTTATTAGGGTTTTGAGTTAACAATGGAATCTACTACAGTATCTCCACTTTCTCTTTATCTAATTTAAAAAGAAACCATATTTAATAAAAATCAACTTACTGCTTTATTTTTCATGTTGAATTTATAAGACATTTTGACAGTGGCTTCTAAGGCCAAAAAAGATCACTACGCCATCTGTTGAAAGCTTCACTGTATTAAAACTCCATTTCTAAATATTTCTGTGTCAAGCCCAACCACCTGATTGTTTGGTACAGTTTTAGAAATGTTTGTATTAATCTTTTTAATGTATATCAAGTTAGGAGGAATCCATACTTCTCTGAGGAAAGTTAAATTTCCTCTATCTTAAAGTTGTGCCTTTTTTCTACTTTATTTAGTGTTTTGACTGCTCACTACAGGCTCTTCTTGTACCTTTCTCAGCTATAGTACAGAAATTTAACATCAGTTTTCTCATCTCAGAATGATTTAAGGCATGAACTTAAAGTTGAATTAAATTAGCTTACACAAAAGTTACTAAAAGAATCTTGCACAAGTTTTTCTCCTTATTAACTTCCAAGTTAGGCTTATTCCTGTTGCTGAAAAAAAATCATGCTTTAGGAATAAGCATTAAAGAAATAGAGAGCTTGTGGATTACAAGAGTTTGGATTTCCAACCTGGAAAGGAGAGAGCTATCCTGTTGCTCATGTGCACTCATAATTACCCTAATAAACTTGAGATGCATTCAAAATGTAAAAACGATGCAGTTTATTAGCTTGTTACCTTTATGTCTTGTAGTGTGTTCTATCTCGGGATTTGCGCTTCAGATGAACTAAGCAATAAAGTACACAGTGCTGATGCACATCTGGGATACTTCCAGTGTAATGAAAAAACCATTAGTGTGCATTTTAGCAAACAAGTGTAATTTTAAGAAGTCTTTTGATGAAATTAGCTGCATTGAAATAGTAAAATATCATTTGTATCTTTCTTTAATTTATTTTTTCTTCCAGGAGCAGCTTTTAGTGCTGGACTGACAGGAGGAATCAGTACATCTATAGCAGTATTTTGTCATGAGCTTCCCCATGAATTAGGTAACTAATTGTATAAACTGATGTGTCTCATCTTCAGCTGGATGAAATATGTATCTAAAAGCTGTTGTGATACTTATCCTGGTAAGCGTAATGCAGTGCTGTTGCCGTAAGGGTGACCAGAACTTCCAGGAGTGATTAGTAGTATTTCAGTGTACATAAAGAGAATATTAATACAAGATTAGTTTGTCAGGCATCTAGCTACAGCTGTTCTGTGAAGTGATTTTGAATGTGTTTTAAAAATATTCTTAGGAGTATAGTGTACACATTTTTGGTGTTTCACCTCTGCAGTTTATATAGTTTCATACTAGTCCACATGGCGCTGTCTTTAAAAAAAAAAAAAAAAAAACAAAGTCACACATCCTATGGTATATTATAGAAGGTTAAATGAATTAGCAAAATTCTTTGTGGAGATCTTTAGAAGATGCTTCCTACCAGTTATCACCAAGTCCAGTGGGTGTGGATGACTATTTAGATAAGTCCTGTAGGTATTGGATTATTATTCAGCCTGTAACCTGAAATTGTGCTGGATTAAACTGTGTGTGTAATCACAGTCAAATACCCATCGAGGTGACAGGTGAAAACTTTACATAGGTAAATACTAAGCACAAGGTAAGTAATGGGTGCAGATGGGACAACAGAGAAGATATTCGTGGTGCTATTACTACAGACAGTATTGCTAATACCATAGTTCACTGTATATGCTGTGGATTCTGATTCAAGATTGAGCAATTAATTTCTAGAATATCCGACACAGGAATAATATATTCATTACCCTATTAACTATGTATCATCTTTCGCTCATATTCATAAGAGCTCAGTTTGAAGAGAGTAAAACTACTAGCTGGTTAAGAGCTGAAAATTTAGATCTTTATAGATCTACCTCCATCAGCAATTTTAGCAGAGGTGGTCTGAATTCAAAGTAACGCAGGTTTACCTGGCATATTTTAAACCAGCAAGCATTCATGAATACAAAGTCATTCCTTCTGAATGTAACTGTTCCTTTTCCTAGCACCTTACTTCTCAAATTCATTGTCACCTGTGGGAACTGATGCCTCATTATCCTCTTGAATTTGCAGGGTAGGATGTACATAGGTAACAGGCATGGTCAAAACTAAACCTCTGTTTTCATGTGCAATGACCAACCTGTGTGAAGTAAAGGCAAGTCTGTGTACAGACGTATTCTGTGGGAGTAACAAATCTAGATTCCTCTATTAACCTTTAACAGTTAATCACTAATACTTTCTGTCAATCATATGATGAATAGATGCCTTCAACTCATAATGTAACCAAGGACTTGCTGCACAAAAATCATTTTGTTATAAGAGCTTTTTCATAATCCTGTTGCCCAATCTTCCTTTGAGCCTCTAGCAGCATTTTACTTTGGCAGTGCCTTGGATTGCTGAGATAGGTAAATTAGCCTACATTTACTATTTTCTCTCCTGGAGACTACCAATACTAAACTTACCCTGTCTGCTCTCTCCTCCTCAGGTGATTTTGCTGTGCTTCTTAAAGCTGGCATGACGGTAAAGCAAGCTATTGTGTACAACCTCCTGTCTGCCATGATGGCTTACATCGGGATGCTGATAGGCACAGCGGTGGGACAGTATGCGAACAACATCACCTTGTGGATCTTTGCGGTCACTGCAGGCATGTTCCTCTATGTGGCACTGGTTGATATGGTAAGGTGATCATGGTTCTGTCTTCTTGGCGTTCCCTGCTTCAAGCTAGGATTTGAAATGGCACCTACCACGGAACATTTTTTGTTGTGACAAATACCTTCCGTGTACATTTGTGCTGACTATCCTATTTTCAAACCACTTGTTTTTTAATTTTTTAACGTCTTCCCCAAAAGTTAACTGGTACAAAATGGTGTTTGATTCTCACTGGCAGACTTGTCAAAGCAAGCAGGCATCTTTCAGTTAGTGTAAGCCACAGACACACATAGGCTTTGGGTTTCAGCAGTTCTTATTGGAACTGCATCACTTCTTTGTCACTGTTCATGAGGCTGTCAGGTGTCTGATGTGCTCTGAGGTGGGCTGATTGCATTAGTCTCCTGGTGCTAAGTAAAGCAGGTGACGTTATGAAGACACCTCTCCCCTCAGACTCTGTGGCCAGTAGTTGCTACTTCCCAGCCTGGTTTCTCACCCATAGTGGTATTGTTGAAGTGTTAGCTAAGGCTGCTGAAAACAAAGGTTCTGTTTCTGATAAATTTGCTGATATCACAGAAGCTGTCTTGGCAAAGAAAGTCAAATATGGGACATTTCATTATAGAGAACTTTAGTAAATACACTCTAGTGATGAAGTCATTCTATTGTAAGGTAAATGAGCCCTTTCCAGGCTTGCTGAAGAGAGTGGCTGCTAAGTCAAGAATGATTTTTCATGCAACTTCAGATGTTCAGCTATAACTTGTAATTACTGAGTAATCCCTTGTTTTAAGTTTTGTGGCTGGTACTTTTTTCCTATATGCACCCTGACTGAAGACAGCAAAGGAAAGGCAGTACTTTCATTCCTTTATTGTTTGTCCTTTTCCTTGGTCACTGTAGCATCCAAATAATGAAGGACTTATGGTCTGACTCTAAACAAGAGCAGGAAAGCCTCTGTGTGACACACTTGAAACTGCACCACATTTTTGTATTGATGTTTCAGTAATCTAGTTACCTGTCAAAAACCTTGTTCTCAGAGTTTAGTCCTTCCTTAGCTTAACAGAGGTTCACGAAGGTGCGTTTTTTATCCATTCCTTACACCAGCCCATTGAGAATGGACCTTCTGGTATTCTTGCATCTGATTGTCCTGCAATTTCTCTAATTACATGTTTTCTAACACAAAGTAAAAGATGCTGTTCTTCAGTAGAACCTGAAGCAGGGATATTTTCAAACCTCCAGGCTTTCCATGACCTCCACAATAACTTCATGTGGTGATAACTATCAGAAAAACAATCATAAGGTCTTCCCTTCTGACACTGCCGTTATGGTTTGAGTGGGTACATTGGATTTTCCTAAATTCCTCCCTAGTCCAACTTGAATCAATTCATCTTACTGGCAAATAAATATATGGTTTTTAATTTCTGATATCTCTAGGGCTGAAGCTATAACCTGTCAACTTCAAGATGGTGTTTTTTTTTTTTTTTATATTGACAGGACCAGACTCACTGTGTGCTCCCTAAAATTGGTCATATCAATATAAAGCTTATAAAGTGAAATGTTGAGTAATCTACAAGTGAGGAACCTTTTCATACCAGTTTATTTATATATTATTTATATATATATATATATACACACATACACATACACATATGTATATATATATGTATATTTAATTTCTCAATGGGTCAATTTGTCAGCTTTTCAAAATACAGTAATGCAAGACTAGATGGGTAATATATTTATCTCTTCAGCTGATTCGATGCTCTGATAATTTGTCTGTTGCACAGTATTCAGGTACTTGGAATAACCTAAACAGTTACAGCCTATTTAATGAAGAGCAATATTAGAGACTTGTGCTGTATACTACCTGAAGTTTCTGTTCTGTATAATGTTTTCCTATATTAAGTATGCCTTAAATGAATTTCTTTGTTTACCTCATGCTTTCCTGAATTAATTTATTCACACAACATTTTGTTATTTTTGTCGTCTTTGACAAAAGACGGTTTTGTAAAAAACTTCATAAGATTTATTTCGACATCTTCTAAGTCTGCTCTTGGCCCTTTTGTCAGTACTACTTAACTTTTCTTCATAGGTGAGGAACAGGAAGAACTTTCAGATTTTTTTTAATACATGTACCTAGTTTTCTCTTTATTTAGTTGTAGCGTACAGATTGATCTGTACAGATTGATTATTCCCATACTTAAGAGGAAATATATGTGAATGTGTAAGCATGTAGCATGACAAATAAATGGCTGAGTTAATCAGTTAAGTCATTATAAAGGGTATGTTTATAGCAATGTAATTGCTGTAGCAATAGTAAAAACTTTTATTATGTTTATTTGAGCATGGCTAGTTTTAACTAACTAAACAAACTTGAGAGAGCAGAGTTCAGAGAATACTGACCTGGTCCTTGTCCTGAGAAACTTAAACTTTTAAATAGATGTGTGATCCAGGAAAAGCTCAAAAAATGTCCACAGGAAAGGCATTTTGAGTTTGCGTAGTAAATACATGATGTGTCTGAGATCATGTATTTACATGTATTTACATTACATGTAAAATGTAATGACTGGGTGTAGTTTTAACTATTGGTGGATTGTTTTTATAACTAAATCCTGGAATGTTTATTCTTGTTCAATAATGTCTTGTAAACTTGTCAGTGGTGAAATGAAATAAAGGTGAAATAACTTTTTCAGAACTGTTTTTCATTTTAGCTTCCAGAAATGCTTCATGGAGACGGAGATAATGAAGAGCATGGCTATTGTCCTGTGGGACAGTTCATTCTTCAGAATCTAGGCCTGCTTCTTGGATTTGCCATCATGCTGGTGATTGCCCTCTATGAAGACAAAATTGTGCTTGACATCCAGTTTTGACCTAATTCTGGTAATCACTGTGGATTCAATAATATTACTGTATGGCTTTGAGTCTGCACTGTTTCACTGTATGCACGTTGCTCAGAGGAAAAGCAGTGGCTTGCACTACTTACACAAGTACAATATATTCATTTCTGTGTAGATTAATTCCTGCTTTTTTCTAATTCAAATCAGATGAGATTACTCAATATGTCTTCTAAACTGAAGTGACTGATAATTTGGAAATACTAAGTAAGAGAAATAAATGCCCAGTTGGGTGCGCTACTTGCTTAAATAAAAAACATACAGGATCTACACACTTGGGAAAATACCATTTCATACTACATTTGAGCAAAACCTGGAAAATGTTGCAGCTGAAATTCATACCTCCAAAGGAACCTGAGTAAGCTTTTAGTACCGCACAAGTCTTAAGCAGTGGGCATATATATGCATATATCGATTTGTGCATATATATGTATCTGTTTATTCATTTCTGTGTTGATCCGTCTACATAGTGGTGACTTTAAGTATTAAATCTTAACAACGGTAGTTAACTGGAAACCACTGTGATGTTTTAAATTTAAAAAATGAGTACAAATCTAAGCAACGTTTAAATTTTTAAGAGTACACCTTAAATTGCACTCCCTTGTTTATATAAACTTCATGTGTAAGAAGGCAGGCTGTTGCAATATACGCTGCAAAGTGCTGTGTTCTGTCAAGGATCAGTTTGACGATGTTTTCCTGACTAAGATTTATTTGATGTTTGTCCCTTGATATTAGTAAGAAAATGCAAAATGCAATAGAATTAGTGCTAGCTTGGGGAAATCCCTGATGTTGGAGTTACAGAGCTATTCCTGGTTCTTTTCTACAGATGCTAAACATGTATTGTGTGCCACTTGCACCATAAACTACTGAAGAATTGTGGCTGAGAATGTGTGCAAACTCCCTTTTAGCAGAGAATCCATATGGGAATTATTCCGTTTTTTAACGGTTGTTTTGGATTTTTTTTCTCCTCTTTATGTTAAAAAAGAAAGTCCAAAGTGGAAGATGCTAGTTACTGAACATGGGCGCAAAAGTTAAATTATGGTCTGTGTATGTAGTACTGGTGGGTTATTTGCAATACTATAATACCAGATCAAAATCTGTTTCTACAATGCCTCAACATCAGACATGGTAGCACCAGCCATCTCACAGTGGAAAGTAAGAAAGATTTCTACTTACAGCATAAAGGAGTTCATTTCTATGATTTTTTTTTTACAATTTGGGTATTTAGATTATTAAAAAGCAGATGTGGTAGATCTGTTGTACGTGTCATTTGAAAGGACAGACTGAGAATTCGGGCCTTAATTTGCTGGGATCAGATGTCTTAGGATTTTGCCGAGATGTTTATATTGCCAGATGTGAGTTAGTTCTTCTTGTACCCATCTCCTTGAAGAAAACACAAAGCAAATCAGTGAGTTTGTGAGGAGTGCAAGTTGATTCTGTAGTACCAGTCCTAAGCATGGTAGTAGCCTTTTCTGGAACACACAGTTCGTCGTCTTCTTTGTGTATGGCAGGTAAGCTGTATTTTGACTATGTGCCGTAAGTTTTGTTTCAGTCTGCTTGGTGCCAGTGTAGCTGCTAAAAACATACTGATCCTAACGCCTTTAAAGAGCACCAGTTGGTATCTTCATTCCATTTCAAGTTTGTGTGTTTCTTGTGGCCTGTTACTTTTTGAAGCTTCATGGGTCAATTTAGTTTTTACCAAGAGCAGCTTGTATATTTTAAAGGTATTGGGTTGGTTCTTGCCAGTATTTCTTCCTAATGCAGTATCAAGAAACAGTATTAAGGGTCCATTTCAAAGAAGAGTGCAGTTTCTTCAGTGAAGAAGCCAAAAGCCCAGAGTTCAATACAGCCATTTGATGCTCAGAACTCAGGTTTCTTTGTTTTTCTTCTTTAAACACATTTACTGTTGGACCCTAATTAGCACAAACAATGATGTTAGCTTCAGTTTGCTGAACTTCTGCAATGTAAAGATCCTGGGTGACACTTTTTTCCTAGTGCCCACATTAGGTCTGTGAGTACCGTTTTCAAAGAGACTTAAGTCACTGGATAACTTCTGAGAATTTTAACTTAAAGAACCAATGTTGTTTATATATTGAACTGACCCTTAATTTTAAATTTCTATTAATTTCTGTCAAGTATAAGGGGTCATGTGGTTGAACTGATATTGTCAAATCATTTTTTTTAAGTTTATTTCTTGTAATACTTTTACAAATGAAATTTTCTTTATTTCAGGTAGAATAATTACTTTTGTATTAGTTGGAGTATGGTTTTAGCTTAATACACTGCCTATATAGGGAATATAGTAAATTTCCTTCCAACACCATCTTCAGACAAGGGAAAAATTGGTCCTTGAAGGCAGGTACTGCATTTTTCATTAAATACATTGTTTTTCTTTTATTTTCTAGTATTTATTACAACTTATGAAGAACAGTGTAACAGCTGTGACTTCTGTAGATTTCTACCAGTACTGAATTCCAAATCATTCTAATGTACGCTTTTAAGTCATGTTACAGACAATCTGAATTCCACTACATTTCTACTTGGCTTCAACATTCCATTCTGCTTGGATCCAGAGTCTCATTTAACTTGTATTTGTTGGAGGGCATGTTACTTGTATATTACAATGCTGTCACTGTGTGACATCCCATATGAATTTTGATGTAGATCACATTGCACTCAATCCGCTGTGATTATGCTTAGAAAATATTGTAGTTGCTAGATGCAGTGTGATTTTTGTTTTTATTTTTTCCCCTCCAGTTAACAATTGAGTCTATGGTTTCAAATGTGATTATGGTCCTATAAGATACAGCTGCGCTATCAGTTTTTTGTTATAACTAAATCATTTTTAAAAATTTTATAAAGCTGGAAAAAGATCAAATGCTGTTTTGTTCATTGTCAACAGTGTTGTGTTCATTTTATGTATGTTCCTTATAAATAAGGAGCCTTCAAAAAATAAAATTATTCAAGGAGCAGTTATTCTTGTTGGCTTGTATAAGATTTTATTGTGCACCTTTATATTTTAGTATTTTGCTTCAATTCTCATGAAATGCACAAATGCAACATTGTAAAGATATATATTTATTTATCCTCCTTTCATGTGTTGATTTCTCTTTCAAAATGGCATTTCAGAATGGACATGCATCCCTAATAAGTGATTTGGAAATGCACCTCCATAGATTGTGGTAGGTTTACGAATTAAGCTGACATAATAGTGCCACCCCCCGTCTGATCCAGTGTTCTTGTGGCTTATCCGAAGGGAGGGTCATTGCAATTACAAAGTTGGTGGAATGACCAGTAGTTGACAAGACACCTCTTCTCTCGCTGGTCTTGTACAATGGGGCCAAGTAGCTGGGTCGCTGTGGAATGTCTGCTCTCTTACAGGGCTTTAACCATATCTGCAGCAAAGAACAAGCCTTTTCACTTCAGTTAAAAAAAAAAAAAAAAAAAGAAAGAAAAAGTTGGGAAACACTCTTGGCTTGCCAAAATATTTTTGTCGGTGGTGTTTGTTTTCTTACAGGTAGCCTTTGAAAACCTGTTTCTTGATTACTCATTCTTAGCAGATTGTTTCCTCTCCCAAAATCTGCAACATCGGACCTGCTGTTGCCATCATCATTAGTAGAGGATTCTCAGCTCCTCTTAGATGCTTAATTTGGTTTTCAACACAAAGCATTTTCAATTCATTTTTTTTTTTAATTACCCCGTTGGTCCCTTCAAGGCTAGAACTTAGGTTCCACATCGTTCTACAATATTTGTTCATATCTAATAATACAAAATATCACCAAATGAAAGATACATACCACAGGTACTGTGTCATAGAGGATTTTCGGAAGGGATTCTCCTAGCTTCTTAGTTTCTCTGTTCCAGCGTGCTCCATCCAAGAACAGTCCCTGAATGTAGACACCTGAATCAGTTGCAAAAGGTAATATATTAAGCAAAAACTGGAAGAGGTTTCTAGCTGAGAGCAGCAGCTAGGGCAGCACACTTTTGCCAACTGTCTGTTAGTTGTGTGGGGCCTTTTTGTCCCCACACATTTTTTGTTTTTTAATTTTTGTTGTGTTCCAAATAATCAAATAACTGAGTTTAACACAATCTTTTACAGCATTACAACTTATTACTTATTATTATAATTCTATAAAGCTTTATAAAGTTGCAATGTCTTGCAGTATCATGGTGTATCTAGTATTTATAATGTTGAGGGAAGTAAAAAGTAAAAATCCAAAGTACAGGACACTATTTTCACAGTTGTCATTACAAAGTTTTCTGTATGTACTACAGACTATAAACTTTAATGTTTCTAAACTAGGAGATTTGACTATACAGACTCTTTCCCCAGTTACTATTAATTGTTTTGTTGCTTGTTTCACATTGCCATTTGGCAATTAACCATTTAAAGGTTATATAACAATTTAAATATTACATCTTTAAAACAGTTCATTAAGAGAGTTGAAAAAAAGCAATTCTTTTGAAGATTCGCACCTTTGTGTTGTGTAGACTTGAAAACTGTAACTTTTAAGTACAAAAATAAACCTGCCTCAAGAACAACAAAAGAAGTTGAAAACTGACTGGGTGGTGGTCTCCCAGTCAAACTGCTAAACCCTTCTCACACAACTACCAACAAGCACAGCCAACAGCAAAGGGTTTGTTTTCACTCAGGGGAATAAGCATCTTCAGATGTGTTACTCAACTGAACTAAACAAAAAGAACAGGCAAGCCAAACACGGCTTAAAAGTGATCTGTTTTGGGAAGTTAGGGATAAGCAGTCTTCTCTTGGTATTACTTTTCATCTGTGGGCTGTTACTTTTCATCTGAGTGCAGTAATCTCAGCAGTATTGAAATGCTGTCTTGCATAGTATTTTGAGAGCAATGCAGTTGTGTATGTTTTCTAACGGAGTTCATTAACTTAATTGCATAACTCTGAGTCTGCAAATTAATGTTAACTTACAAATGCATCAACACAGGCAAATAAATGTCATGTATTTACTTACCATCTTCAGGAGGGATTTCATATTCCTTATCTTCCAGCACTTCGTAGTCAAATGCTAGTAGGTCTATTGGAATAGTGTATTTTCTGGCATAGTTCTGCTGGGCACCTGTTAAGAACGCTTGAGTGAAGAAGAATCCTGAAATCCAGAAGACGGGTGGCATACCATTTTCGTACCACAGCTGCAAAAGAGAGAGGAGGAGGAAAGTAGGGGGGAGCAGCTTTTGTCTTTTGTAGTATTTAGGAACTCAAATAACTTGTGAAATAACAGCCAAAATAGTTTCTGCAGTGGTATGTTTGGATGGCTGCTACGTGTTTTCCACCAAGTTGTTAAAATGTCACTAGCTTATGGCTTTTCTTGTTGTTGTTTTATTTTAAGACTGAAGAGGACAAAACACCACTGCACCTACTGCCTGGAAGTTCTTAGCTAATGTAAATGAGTTAGTCTGTTAATCTTGCATCATCTATGTAAGCTCATCAAATGTACAAGTCACCCTTTCTCTCTTGTTATCAGAGGCTTTTCAGCATGATGATCTTTGTTTCCTCATGCAGGTGGCAGGTTTTTTTTTGTTTTGTTTGTTTGTTTTTTCAGGCTTTGCTTTTCTTCATTGGATTTCCCTTCCAGGGTCAATGTTGCATGTTGTGTGTGGGTGTACACGCACTTGCAGCAAGTTGAAGATGAGGGTGGGTGAGTTCCTTATGAGGAAGAAAATGGAATGGCCTAATTAAAATCTGTTTTTGGGGTATACAGGGGTGTCCTTTTCCCCCTTCCCCCCTTCCCCTAGCTTACAGTGCGGAAACTTGTGTATAAAAAATTTTGAATGCTGGATTTCATTGCATTTAGGTGTAATATAAGTGAGGTCTATAGCAATGGTTAATACTTCATCCAAGAAGACATTTTTCTGGTTGTTGTACACATAACTAGAACAATTGTTGTAAACATGAGTTTTGAACAATGTCAGAAAAAAAAATGCATTACAATTACATTACTGCAGAGAATTATAATGGTTACCAAAGTACTCGTCTTTCTGGTTAGTTTTCATCCAAAGAAATAAACAAAATCCTTATAGATAATGGCAGTTTCTCCTTCATACAAGTTTAATATCTGTCCTGGATTCTGTTCAAGAAATGTCACTTTTATTCTTTATAAGTACTGCAGTCAGACATGCTACGCATTAAAGTGGAAGTTACTGAGGTGTGGTGACAGGGTCCAAAAAAAACAAAACAGAGGTTCTCTGCAAATGCAGAATTTGTGAATATGTTACTATAACTGAAACCAGATGATTTTTTAATATATTTTTTTTAATTCTTATTTTTGTTTCAGGATCTTTTGTCTATCTCAAGACCTTTTTGCAGGTACACAGGAGGGAGCTTGGAACAAGTTGCACGTTTTATCTTGGGGGGTTGGACTGTCAGTTTAGTCTTCTACATTAAAGGCATATGGTGTTTATGGTCTCATGGTCTTATTAGGTGATAAACATCAATTGTCTTCAGCTGATGGAGGTCACTAAGGCACAGAATAGTGCTCAGTCTCTGTATTAGTCACTTAAAGTCAGTTTGGGGAATTTGTAGCCTTACCAGTGAAGGGACCCCACTGATTCTCATTCACTCAGCCAGCTTTCTCCTCTCATGGTCTATCTACTGTAAGCTATTACTTGACTTCAACATAAATAAAAGATTTCATGTTATAACACTTTAATGATTTAAACTTGCTATTTGGAAAAGGAACTCAACAGCCTCTCCCAAAGTTCTATTTTATTTATTTAACTTCCCTACCACCACAAAGATCTATGTGCAGTTTAAGATGCCCTTAGTAAATTCACTTCAGAAGGCCAATTCTGGCGTCTGTCATACAGTAATACTGATGCACTACACCTCACTTTATGTGGTGTAAGGTATGTGGCAAGGTAACAGTGCTTCACTAGATGCTGTGATGAACAAGCAACTAACCAAAACAGGTGCACAAATGGACTGAACATTACATGTCAGTGTCATTCATGTGTGCGTTCACTTGTGGAGATTCCTCCTGACAACAAGAGATAAAATAATAAGTGATGTTGAACAAATTGCATACATGGGATGTGCTTACCTGTAGGAACTTCAGTCTACTGAGGAAGTCATTCACGTAGCTGCCCAGAGGCTTGAGGCTTGGGTAAGACTTACTCATCCATAGGCCTGGAATTTTGGCTTTCAAAATGCTGTTTACCACTTCTTCCAGTTCAGCAGACATCACAACTAGTCCCTAAAATAATTTTGGGAAGGGAAAATAGGAGAATACTTTGTCTCAACAGCCTTGCTATAACAATTATACAACTCTTTGTCTAACAGATGTTACCAACTTCTAGTTAAGTCAGGAACAACCCTTAAAACGTGAAGAATGGATGTGATGAATTTCATTCAAAAGTTACTGTGGTCAGAGCTAGTAGTCAGTCGCTAAACTGGTCAGGAAAAAGGCTGATAGACCATTTTGGAAAGAAACTGCCCAGAATGGGAAATCAGCATTCATCATCCCTCCTCAGAAATATGAGTGATTACTGAGTGTGAATTACTGAGTTACTACTAAATGTAAATGTTTTTATAGTATTATTTAAAATGTCCTCAAAACTGCAACATTGTAAGTTTTTAAAATTGGCCAACTTTTCAGCTTGTAGTTTGGCTTTACGAGGGAGAGGGGTTGTGGATTTTTTCTGTTTTTATTAAAAACAAAATATCACCCTCAAGGTAATTTTGGATGGATTTAAAAAAAAAAAAATCCAAACTGACTTTTCCCTGCTCCCCACCCTGTATTTTACACAGCTGTAGCTTTCAGTTCCCACTGAGAACAACTGCTGACTTCAGACAGTAAATTATTCCTGTTGAGGGTTCCAGTTGACGTCTTGAGAATATTTGTCTTTATCTGTAAGAAATTGTGAGGTGCTTTTCTCTTTTATGTTACTAAGGCACAAAAAGATTGTGAACCTGTTTACTGTTCATTTGGTAAAAAATCCATAGCTAAACGTACTTTATTGTTTGGTTTCTCTAGGCACAATAACATTTGTATATTCCCCATACTCCTATCACTTTTAAGATACAGATCAATAAATCGTGTTGGAATCCAGACTTCTAGTGTCTGAGTGACCTGAATCGGACTTCAGGGGCAGTTTTTTAAGTACTTGCACTGATAGCTCAGAGATCAAGTGTAGGGTCTAATTAAGTGCCCTTAATCGTATGGCTCACCTTTATTGCTTTCTGGATGTTAACACAGGAGTCACGTATTGTCTGCAGTAGCTTGTTAAAGCGTCCCATCTCTTGGACAAGCACAGTATTCATGCTTTGAGTGTAAGTGGTTGGATATTTTCTCATTGCTGCTTCAATGTCAAAGTCTGAAGGAAGTTTGCTCAGGATGTCACCTGTGACTTCATGAACAACATCATCAGTGGATTTTGCACCACTACCAGATGCCCGAGACTAAAGAGAGACAAAAAATTAGGTTTATTTTGAGAATGAGAACTTGGGAGAAAGTACTTGAAATACGGGAAAATAGAGCTGTTCTAAACACATTGTTTAAAAAAATTGTTACAGTTCCAACTCAGTTCCCCCGTGATTGAAATGAATTTGTTCATAATTTCCTGTATTATTGCAAGAAGTTATTAGCATACAACTATCAAAGTCTGGTTTCCTACAGGTTTTCGACCTTTTAATTTCGCTTACCAAAATCTTGCTTCCACTGTAAACGAACCTTTCTGCCTGCATCTCTGAAGAAGCTGTGAGTGCCATCGGCAGGCCTGCTGCTGTCAAGTGACAGAGTAGCACCTAGTTGTCTCACTCTCCCTTGGTGTGATCTCTTGCCCTCTATATTCAGTTCTTCATGAGGCTTATAGGAACCGTAATATCTAGATTGTACCTGACTTACAAACTGGACTGAAACTGGCCAAGAATTTTGAAAAATTTTAAAAGATGGTGGGAGAGTGGAAGTAATGTAAATTGACTGTGCAATCACAGAAGCTGTGTTTCCTTTGGAAGACAGGCAAGAAAAATACAAAAATAAAAACCTTAAAAGTTTTTTTTTAAGTGGAATAACAATTTCACTAGGATGACAATCCAAAATAATAAGGCACAGTTAAAAAAAATAAATAATAATATGAGCATACTAATGTATAGAAAGAATAAAAGGTTATGCTAAGATGGTGTGTGGTTTTGAGTCTTTTTACGTACCTGTGTAAGAAGAATGTTATCAAATAACAGTTGTGTTTCTGACTGATCCTTGGTGATATCAGCATTTGCATTCATTCCAAATATCTCTGGGGAAGGATTCAGTGGAAGTGTCTTTGTATATTCAATATAACTTTGGTACTGGGAAAAAAAAAAAAAAAAAAAAAAAAAAGAAGAAGAAGAAAAGGCTCTAGACTTAGGCTGTAGACATGGACACACAGCTCATGAAAGGCCACAAGCTCTATTTCAAAACCACTACAAACTTTTCTACTGTACACTGTCTAAACTAAAAGATATAAAAGGATGTATGCAGGAGTTGTCTGCACCTCTCAAATTCCTTTGGTCTATTCTCTTTGAAATCAAGATTGGCTTTGCTTAAATGTTTGTTTGTTTGTTTGTTTTTTAAATTTTGACAGCTGTTGGAAATTCTCTTAAAATGCTTAGTGCAAGAAACTCCAGACCTTTTCTGGGCCCACTGCTTGCGAGCTGTCTATGTAGGCATTTTGCTGATATTTGACATAACTCTACTGTGTGATAAGCCGATACCTACATGTAGGTCCTTTCTACCACTAGCAGATATGAACAGCTCATTCTTGTACACCTACTTTTTAGTGGCTTTAAGTTTAGCAGTCTAGGTTTCTCACTGTCCCCCAAGTGTGCTGTCTCATACAGCCCAGAGTCAAATTAGTATTAGTTTGGGATTTTCTTTTGCATTTTTTTTTAATGTTACATTACATTGACATTGTGTTGCATTATTGTTACTTCAAAGTCACTGAAGCACCTAATAGAATGGGGCATTTTGCCACACAAGTGAGCAATGACAGCAGTAAGCACTGAAGCACTTGTCAATGTGAGCAAAAGTTTTTTTTTTTTTAAAGTAAGTTTGTAATTCCAATTTTCTCAGATACTTACATCTCCTTCAGGAGGAACAAAATAAAGGCCACTTGAATCAAATTTGTAATCTGTGTTTTCAATGATTTCCGATGAGAAGAACATGTTCAGAACACTACGGAGTGTACGCCGATCCCAGTCATCAGTGACTCTGCCACCGTAGTTACATTCTCCAGTCATATAGCGAAGGGCATCATATGGCACCTCCTAGAAAAAAAAAAAGCAAGAGAATGCTCTGAGCCACAGCCTAGCACTTATCTGGAAAACCATACCAATATGGCTGTAATTTATTTGTAAGTCATCCAGAAATCTCAGGAAACTTTACAAATTGCTATTTTCCTGTTAGTTCATACTGGTACCATTAATCTCCTGATTTTCAACTACTTTAATAAGCCATCAAATCAAACAGTGTGGCATCTTGTGAAGAATAATAGCGCCAACATTTTCCACATTAATGGAAGTGGGACTCCCTGGGTTTATGAAGAGCTTTTCTAGAACAGTCTGTAATTGCTTGGCTATATGTAAGTGTAAAATAAATAGGGATACTGTCAGAGGGCTGTAGCTATGCTATAGTCGTATTATTCTTCAATGAACAACAAACAGGGACATGTCCTTTCCAGCAAGCCTTCTGTGCTAATACAGAGACATGTTTTTTTGCTTTATTTTTGACAACAATTAATAAAGTCCTGAGGTTGGGAGCAGATGGCTTCGTAGGAGCATGAAAGGAACGATGTATGGGTTATATGAAGCATTCTTTACAGAAATTAAGGGCCAAGAGCTAGTGGTATGATAAGGAGTGGGACAAAATAAACCAGCTGAAGAAAGTACAGAGAAATCTGGTCTCTACAAACATGTCACTAATTTTTCTGGGAGCAAATTGAGCCCTTTCTGTTAGTCAATGCATTAGCTCATAAATTATCATACAAGAGGAGGTCATCCTCCCCTCCCCGGCACACTTTGCTTCCCCTTCCTCTTCTCCCCCCCCCCCGGCCCCCAAAAGGAAAGGGAACACCCATGACTTAATGACATTGTTTTCTCATTCTGTATCACAAGTTCTCTATTAACCATACCAATAACCAAAAACACTCCAGGCTGACAGTGGTTTAACAATAACACCTGCAGCCATACTTTAAAGGGCAGTAGCTATAGTAGTTTGGTTAGGAAGCTGAAATGCAAAGTAGTATCAGGTCTTGCTAGCAAATTCCAGAGAATATTGTACGAAATACTGCCTAGTTCAACAAACAAGGAAGGAAAGTCATGTGCCACATTTAAAGAGATCAAGTTAATTATTAATTTACAACAGTCCAGCATCTAGAATTTCTATCACTGAGTAAATAAATCACAGGGATTAGTTCGGTATGATATTTTACAGTTTGCAACAAAAGCTCCATGAGCTGAATCCCCCAGCTTCTGTCTAGAGACAGGATACAATTCCAATGAATAAGGCAACAACGTGGAACATAGTCTGCTGTGTTTTGCAAGGAAGAAATTCTAAACTGCCATCTGCAAGTTTCCCACATTAGTTATATACTGATCGTGGTATGCTAACCACTTAAAATGAACACTGTTGGCATTACTTCAAATAGGCCTGAGTTTCTAAATCACTGGGCCCTACTAAAACTGTTGCCATGGCAACACTGAGCTGCACTGGCACATGCACGAACAGTCCTAGAACATGCATGAGAGGGCACAATCAGGGCTGTGGGAGGGTTCTGTACCGTGTACTGGTCAAGGAAGATGTGCAGCTGCTGCACACTGATGCGCAGATCAGTCTCATTGAACTCGTATGGAATGTTCCAACCCAGCGGCCCAAACTTCCGCCTTTCTTGCACCAGTGCATGGAAGAAGCAGAGGCCGTACAGCAATGTCTTAAACTCAGCCTTAAAACCAAACACAACAACATGAATAATTAATGTCAGTTTTAAACATTTTAACAGTTTCATTTTTTCCTCATGTCTTGACTTGCTCAAAACCCAGAAGCTCCTGCTCCAGTAACATACCATTTGTGATTCATGGGTAGCATTTCTTGACACAAAAAAAGGCCTTCAGCAGGAAGTCATCGGATTTTTTAAAACATTGGTTTTAAACTTTCTTTTAAACCAGTGTGAACCCTCAAATCAATTTTTAAAGCTATATACCCATGTGTATGTAAGCTATATAACATTCATGTACAACTTTGTATATAAGATCTTTGAATTTTTTTTACACCTTCATATTATAAAACACAGTTCACACACTAGTCCTGCATTTCTTTATCAAGAAAGATTTCAGGCCTTTAAAGAAATCTTCAGGTAGGAAGATTTGGTTTGGTTTGTTTTCAGTTGAGAATATTCAGCAAAGTAGATGACCACAATTAAAAGAACTGTGCTATTTATTATATATTAACAACAACAACAAGTAAAATATTTTGGGCCAAATACTCATGCACACAGAAAGCTAATTATGAAAGCAGTGGTTTCTGAGTCCTACTTAAAAAGGGACATAGGAAAGACATTTACTTAAGCATTCTATAAACCATGCAGTGCAATCACATGGCCCTCTCAATTAAACAGTGGACTTAATTTTGCCTTTTTGGACTAATCGCTTGCTAAAAGAGCATTCACATAAATGAATACAAGATTCCAGAACTTTGCAGCAGATATGTAATAGCAAATAACTTTTTGTGTGTGTGTGTTATAGAGACATAACCTTAATACCATGCCACAAAACTCAATTGAAGAAGTAGGTGGCGAGCAGTAAAATAAAAATCAAATTTACTTCACTACTTTGATTACTCAAAACCAGTTTCATTATAGCAAAGGACAACTATTTAATTTGGTACAATTTTTTTTTCTCCCCAGAGCATATATACAGAATCATCAGAGTTGTCTTTGACTGTTTTAAAAAGAAACATCACCAATACATTCTAACCGTTTTTTTGCAGCTGTTGAAAAAGTTAGGATCAGATATTGGGTCCATCAGGTATGAACGAATTATATTAGCCCGTAAACCTTTTGGTGCTTCATTAGTCATTTTCACTCCATTCTGCAGTACAGCCACAGGAAAAGTAGGAGATGGGTAACTGGTGAGCCACATTCGGAAATCTGGATGTGTTGTATCGGGGTTTAACTCCTGCAATAAACACATTAAAAACAATTAGAAAACATGAGAGTTGAATATACTGCTTAAGTGTTATTACTAAAGCTTTTTTTTTTTTAATTACTGTTTTTTGGTGGAAAATACACAAGTCCAAAGTTTAATTTCTTAAATGCTTGTATGTGATTATAGTGAGATTCACAATTATGATAACTTCCATTCTACATCTGGAGCATTTTTTTTTTTCAAGGCATCAGTATTTTGAGCTAAATTTTGTTTGCTCTGTGTATGATTATGGGATAGATGAACAAAAATGCACTGCAAGAACAATGGCATGTATATTTTGCATATTTACTGTTGTATAGCTCTTCTGGGAAGGGCTAATATGAAGGGTAATAATATGAAAAAATTATTAATGTCAGAAAATGATTAAGTCAAGAGAGAGTATAAAAAGCAAGAAATGTACTCTTTCATGTCTTCAGAAACCTCCAGATGTTCAAGTGTAAGATTCTTTAGTCTACTGCTCTTTTGCAGCAACATATAAAGAAAGCTTTTGGTCTAAAGAGACTGCTGTAGTGGCTGGCCTTTACTATTCAAGGAATGCACAAGATCCATAGTGTTTGTGAACACTTCCTTCTCCAGGAGGCAGATGGAGGTAGACAGAACCAATATGTGATGATTCCCCTTATATAATGGGAATTGTCACAAAGTATGTTAAGCTGGTGCAGCCTCACCTCAAGTACTGTGTGCAGTTTTGGGCACAACAGTATAAAAGGGACATCAAACTGTTAGAGAGTATCCAAAGGAGGGCTACAAAGATGGTGATGGTGAAGGGTCTGGAGGGCAAGATGGATGAGGAGTGGTTGAGGTCTTGGTTTGTTCAGCCAAGAGCAGGGCAGAGCAGGCCGAGGGGAGGCCTCACTGCAGCTCCCTCACGAGGGGAGCAGAGGGGCAGGTGCTGAGCTCTGCTCTCTGGGGACAGCGACAGGACCCAAGGGAACGGCATGGAGCTCAGACAGGGGAGGGTCAGACTGGGTGTGAGGGAAAGATTCTGTACTGAGGGTAGTCGGGCACTGGGACAGGCTCCCCAGGGAAGTGGGCATGGCCCTGAGCCTTACGAACTTTATGAAGCATTCGGCCAACACTCTCAGACACTAATTTTAGGGTAGGCTTGTGCGGACCCAGGAGTTTGACTCCATGATCCTTGTGGGTCCCTTCCAACTCAGGATATTCTATGATTCTAGGCTGGCTTTTCATCTGCCTAGATGGATCAGACATGCCTCCAAAAGTTGGTAGAAGAATACTTATTTTTTACCTCACAGACTCTTTCCAGTGTCGGCATCCATGAGCTTGCTAGATGGCAGTTCTGCAGAACTATCCACGTTCCTTCCTTTACAGCCTTCTCTATCATTTTCATGGCTATTGGGCCTTGGCCTTGACCAAGTGACAAAGAACTAAGCTTTGTGTCACTGTATCCCTGCATTGTAGCACATTATAAGTAAGAATGCTATTGCATAAATACAACAAACCTTCTGGTGTTAGAGTTCACAACTGCACATATTCTTGAAATATTTCATGTACTATATATTTTAAAATCCAGTTTAAATCTCTTTTTCATGTCACTCCAGTTGACTAAAACTTCTTATCTATCATCTCCCAGCAAAATGCTACACTACACATCCATTTCATACTGAGCTGTACAATTCTGACATTTTCAAAACACTCCTGAAAACAGAATGCTCTTTAAGCATGTAGACAATCCATTTTAAAATGCAGGACATATTTACAGCTTGGTGGCTGGAGATTTGAAGTAGAAGATCTTTGTCATTCTCAATAGCACAGAATTCTGATGGAGTAGCAGTCAGGAAGTGCAAGAAATACATCTTAGCAAAACTGAACAACTTTGTATTGTTATAACAATACACTTTCCATAACTACTGATCTACACTGGGGATTTTTGTTTGTTTGTTTGTTTTAGACACCATAGTAATAATGGCCAAAGCAAATGAAAAAAATCCACATTTGAATTCTGAGGTGTAAATTTCACCTGAAATACTAAGATCCTGTATTACTACACTGCTTTACAATCAGGTCCATGTATGTGTATTAGGAAGAAAAAAAAAAAAAAAGCACGTAATGCTTACTAGAAAACATACCATTTTTGGATAAGATTCATTACAGTGAAAGTTTAAACCATTACATTTTTTTCTTCCATTTTCCATTTGAGATTCTACAAGCCAATTAAATGGATTATTATATCACAACTTTAAAGACTATGCCAAAATATTTAACATAAAAAATTCTTACAAACACTAGACAAATCATTCTGAAAACCAATCCAAAACAATTAGTGCTTTGTGTTAAAGAGAACACACATATCATCATTAAAATACCTGATCATCAGCAAACTTAACAAGGGCTGCCATGGGGTCAGCACCAGGAGAAAGTATAAATATCAGTGGTGCACAAGAGTGGCTGTCAGAAAATGCTTTTGACAAATCAAATGGAGGTGGATCAATAAATGAACGGCCCAGGTTGTGAATGATAAATTCCTGCACCATTGGTATAATCTAAAAAAAAAAGAAAAAGAGAATTTAAATCTCCTATTTATGTGTAAGCATTAACATCTATTACACTTAACATTTTAATATAAATGTCGAGGACATTATTCCTGTATGGAATAGTAGGCACAACTGCAGTCCCAGAGTAATCAATGATTTAGCATGTGCAAATTGAGGCAAAAAAAGCCTCAGCTCGAAGATGCTCTAAGAAGGATGAAAAAGGAAGTCCTATGCAAATGACCCTTGATATCATTTCTGTCCCCATATCTGGACAGACTAATGTGTTTGTATAAGAAGCTTGATTTTTTTTTTTTTTCTGCATGCCCTCCTCTGTATTATGGAGTGGCTTTCAATTTTCCAGTCTCATAACTGAGCACGTCTAAAGTATCTTGACTTAGCAAACTGCTGTGTACCAATTTCTATACATTGATGGCTTTACTTCCTACTGAAGTTAAGGGGGCTCTGCAGCAGGAACAAGAGACAATTTATAAGAAGATAGCTTCAGTCTTTGGTCCTGTGAACAGTTGTAGATATATTTCTCTTAAATATCACTATTTATTTTGTCTCTGGACTGAATAACTTTAAAACACATGGTAAAGATTTTATAATTTTTACTTCCACTTTAAAGAATTGCAATAGTATTTGCAAACATTCTACTAAGATTTGATCTCTGAACATGAAATGCAAGAAATGCTAAAGGTTTTGAACAGCAACGTTAATCCAACGTCTTTGGTCATAACCAGTGTATTTTTAATTTGTTAATGTAAAAGATAAATGAAATTTCTATTTTTTTTTAACTTGCTTTTTAACATTTCAATTATAAAACTTTTACTTTTCATATTGTTTAGGTGCTTTCAGTTAATAAATGTATGACAAAGTATATAGAATGTGACAGAAAAAAAAAAAAAAAAAGTAGGTTCACTTCTCTTGATTGTCCTGTTCATAGAATCACCTGTGCTTGTGCTTAAAGTCTACTCTGACACAGGTGCAATGTGTAACCAATTAGTAAAGTACCTTAAATTCAAGAGCAGGAAGTAGGTAGAGGCTCTAGGCTGTACCAGTTACAGGCTGTTTAGATGGAGATGTTATTGCAAGAGCTTACTTCCTCCTCTAAGCTTTTGAGGGACTTTAAAGAGATGTATGAGTATGAGAACCGTTTAAAAACCTTTACAGATTGGCCTTTTGTGAAGAACTGCAAGTGCACTCCAGAGAATGTAAGTCTGAAAATGGATGTTTTAACTACATCTTATTCTTGGTGTACTATGACTGAACATAAAGTTGCTGTTAAATGTATTCATGTTCAAGAAGAGCTGCAGGCCTGTGCTAAGCTGTGGTGGTTTTACCTTGCTAGGCAGCTGAACTCCACCTCAACAGCTCTCTCACTTCCCCTCCTCAGAAGAGGAAGGTAAGAAAAAACAGAAATAAGCAACTCATTCCTTGAGATAAGGAGAGTTTAAAGGGAAAATTATTATTAAGTAACTTCCCTAAAGGAAAAGGGGAAAATGACAACAAGTAAAGGTGCAAAAGCAATGTGTGTAGCTGTTGTCCAGAAGGACAGATGTTTTCACAGTGAGAGCCCACCCCTCCCCTCTTCTTTTTTCTACCTTTTATTGCTGAGTGTGACATCATATGGTATGGTGAAATGGGCTAAAGTTGTGCCAGGGGAGGTTTAGATTGGATGTTAGGAAGAACTTCTTTACTGAAAGGGTTGTTAGGCATTGGGATGGGCTGCCCAGGGAAGTGGTGGAGTCACCATCCCTGGAGGTCTTTAAAAGACATTTAGATGTAGAGCTTAGGGATATGGTTTAGTGGAGGACTTGTTAGTGTTAGGCCAGAGGTTGGATTTGGTGATCTTGGAGGTCTCTTCCAACCTAGATGATTCTGTGAATGATTCTGTGAATATCCCTTTGGTTGGTTTAGGTCAACTGCCTTGGTGATGTTCCTTCCTCACCTCTTGCCCACACCCAGCCTGCTGGCTCTAGGGGGTGGCATTAGAGGGAACCCTGATGCTGTGCCTGTATTGCTCAGCAGCAGACACAACACTGGTGTGATACCACTGCTGTTCTAGCTACAAGCACAGCACTGTATGGGCTGCTGCAGGGGAAGTTAACTCCATCCCTGCCAGACCCAGTACATAAGCCTGAAATGAAAATCTGAGTACTTTCTTCTGTTCCCTTCTCAGAGATGCTGTACTAGGATGACTGTTTCTGTCTGGTCAGTTCACTAGTCTAGCTACAGAATTGAGTATAATTACTTTTCTTGCCTTTACTTCTTTGTTTTTGTCACTTAAAAATTAACATCTTGTACTAAGTATTGTTTCTGCTTGCAAGTTTTCTTTTAGGAGTCATCCTAGCAACTACTTGTCCTTTAGGAAGGATGGAGTAGCAAAATGATCATGACTTAAAAAAAAAATCATTTCAATTTTAGAAAATGCTTTAAGTCCCTGTAGGCTTTAATTTGAGCTTTTTTTTTTTTAAAAAAAAAAAAAAGGCCTCAATTCTATTTTGGCACATGCATCCAGCTTTCAGGTTGGATTTCAGATGCTGTAGGAGTTATCTGAGAAGGTGTGAAGTTCAGTAACTGAAACAAGCTTATCTTACTTTTTAATGTTCTTACCGGATGTGATTCAAAAGTGACAGTGAAATGTAAAGATAAAAAATGTAGCACTAAACTTACATACTTGAAATATAAAGGTTCTCTATGGTCATAGTTTTATGCTACGTGTTTTCTCTGAAAATATTCCTTAAATTCCCGGCTATAGTGGATCTCATACGCTGTTAGCAGAATGCTTGTGTAGCTGCCACTGACTAACCACTGAAAGAACAAAGCTACTCTGGTAGTTTGCAGATACCATAACTATGCAGGAACTTGTTCACTACTTCTAGCCTACTCCCTGTTCCTTTACTAGTTGCTTATTTGCCTGCTTGCAGTCCTCACTTCATTTGTTTTCAGCCTGATCTCTGCTGATAGATACTGTGGGGAAAGGCATTCATGCAAGCTCTCTGAAACAGTTCAGTTGTGTTCACTGTTGGATCAAGCTAAACTTCCAAACTGTCATTTGCAGATGGCAAAGGCGGGCTTTGTACACTGTCCAAATGCAAATGAACCAGATGTGGTGAAATGCTTCTTTTGCTTGATAGAACTAAAGGGCTGGAAACCAAATGATGACCCATGGTAAGCACGGATGTAACAGTGTACAAGTATTTCCCCCCACATCTTTGGCAACATCCCCTTACTCATTCTAAAACTACCAATTTTCCAAACAGTTAACTAAACTGATGCCTACTGAAAATTTATCTTACACAGTAACCTTGAAATACTTAATTTTCTAATTATACCCCCATGCAACTTTTCAGTTCTTAGATTTTTGCCTCCAAAGAGTGTTTTTGTTTCAACAAAGCAGAAGATTCTCTCAACATTGTAAACATAATCTAGATCTTCCCTTGTAATCTTCCTGGCTCACAACTAAAGCAGCTAGCTTGTATCTGAGATCATTAAAGTCTACTTCATGTCTTCTATAACATAATTTTTCTACTAATGGGTAGTAGAGGTACTAAAGAGACTGGTTTAAGTTTATCTCTGGAAATGTAACTTTCCTGGTTTTAATATCTGTTCTTCTGTATTTACATTGCAGGGAGGAACACACAAAAAGTCACAGCTGTGGCTTTTTATCTCTTACTAAGAACTTTGATGACCTGACAGTGGAGGAATACTATGTGTTGGAGATGACACGGCTAAGAACCTTCCTTGTAAGTGTTGACCAAATGATCTTAATATTTACAGTCTACCATTGCATCTTACAAGAATTTCTGTCTTTAAGACTTCCAAGCATTAGCAAGGGATGGTGGTGTAGGGCTAGAATAGGCCTTACTCTGAAGTAATGAATAATGTGTGTTATTGGCTATGAAACCTAAATGCTTCTCAATCCTGTCTAGCTTATGAAAGGAAACCTGGTTCCTTTAGACATGTTTTTCCATTTCAGCAGAAATTATCTTGTGTGATAATCAATCCTGGAAACTCTATAATAAGCAGTTCTATCTTTCTCAGGAGGGGTGAAAACCACATGTGACAAGACAATTTGACCAGGCTATTGATTCATTCATGTGTCCAGCTTTACATGAAATCACTGTCTAATTAAGCTGCTGGACTTTCAAGCCTATTTCAAATGTTTCACAATTTTTCAGTTCTAATCCTCTCTACTTTTATTTTGTGCATGCCATGCTGTTGACATAAACAAAAGCACACACAACTGAGCTGCTATGACTAATAGTCTTTGATAATGATTCCTTATTGGTCTGAATAGTAATAGAGAACCAAGTGAGACAAGTTACCTGATAGGACAGATTTACAGTACCTCCATACTCTGTATCTTATCTCTTTGTTGGCATTGTACTGAAAATATAACTAGTGACTGTAAAGGTTAAGTATTTAAATTCTATACATGACAGACTCAAATACTTAAAAATAAAATCACGTCTCAGTGGGAGAAGTCTGATGTCTCAAAGGATGGACTAAGGGTGAAAATGAGGTTATTTAACTATAACTGAACAACAGATTTTTTTAGAGCAGTCTTCCAAGATACAAGAAGGGTCTAGGCCAACACATACCTTTATTTTTATCTAATAAATTTAGAAAACTGGAAGGTTTGAGCAGGGACACTGCCCCCAGGAATGCCCTAATCAATAGCTTAAAGGGCTACACACTAGGGCTGCTGTTGATCTGCAGCATGCTGCAGATCAAAAACATTGATATCTTAATGCATTTTTTCTAAGCGAGATCATGCCTCTTCACAAAAGTAACACTGAAGTCTCCCTCCCTGATGTGATTTAAAATACAGTTAAACAATGGGTTCACAATTTACTTCAAAAGCATACCAGATATAATGAAAAACTTACTCTGAAATGAACCCTACTGGCAAGGCTGGTGGAAGAATTTCTGAATCAAATGGGAATGGGTATGGATATGAAAGATTCAGTCTGAAACATGCAGTTCAGTGCATATTGTTGACCAAAGCCAAAAGTAGACTTCTAAGCTAGAATCAATGGTAGATTGTGGTTTTGAGGATTTAAGTTCTGAACATTTTTGAATTTATCAGTTAAATTTCTCAATTGAGAATTTCAATCTTTTGCTTTAAGTGCAAGACTGGCAGAAGCATAATAATCTCTTTTGAAGATGAAGTCGCTGCAACTAGGAAGCGTCTTGTAGACATCTTTTCCAAACATCAATACACACCAGAGCCGCAAGTGCTTCTACATGCTGATCCAACTTCCCAAACTTCTGAAAGTTCATACTACCAGTCCAAAAAAAACTTCCAAGAGAAGTGAAATGTGAAGACTGACTCTGAAAGTTTCTCTTCTTCATATGGTACTAATATTCTTATTTTTATGCAAGTAGTAATGTAAAGCTGAATAGTTGTGTGAGAACGTGTAGGAAAATTTTTATATACTCCCTAGGACAAAGGTCATAACTGTTTCTACTAACTCCTATCCTTCACGATGTGCTTGTCATTATGGCTAGGAGTGAACTACTACTAGTCTCATTAGTCAGAGAATATATGAAAAATGTTTAAGTAAATACTTATTCTGGCTTAATAGGTTGAACTTTTTGAATAAAGATTCATAACTCAGTTACTATTGTGATCTGTGCTACATTCAAGCCTTTGAGCTAGACTGACTCAGATCAGAATGGTTCTGCTTCAAAACACTTTCTATAGAACAGAATGGATATGTGTCTACAGTAATCCCTACTTTTAAGCACCTATGTTATCTACATTCCTGTTTACCTCTAAATTATCTTCCTAGACCAGTTATAATTTACCATAGTAATATCTAGCAAAAAAAAAAATGCAGAAGGGAAAAATATTTGGTGTATTGAAAAAGGCAAGTCCAGGCTTGTAAGACCTCCTTGAGGAAGAAGTGCTCGGGTTTGGGTACACAACAAAACTTAATCTAATGGCCTGAGCTTCTGATTTAAAAGGTCTGCTCGTCATAATTTGACTGTTTTTTAATTAAATGAATTCCTGTTTTATTTCATGGTTTCAGCTGGGATAAAGTCTCTCTTCTTGGAAGCTAATATAATGTCTTCTGGATTTTTTACGGAAATAGTGGTAATAAAACACAAATATTTTAATTGCTGCATAGTGCTTACTTTGAGTTGGGGACTTCTCAGCTTCTTATGCTGCCTTGCCAGCAAGGAGTCCGGTGGTGCACAAGGAGCTGGGAGTGGACACAGCCAGGACTGCTGACCCAAACTGACCAAATATTTCATGCCATAACACATCATGCTCAGCAATAAAAGTTGGGGTAAAGGAGGAGAAGATACATTTGGAGTGGTAGTGTTCTTCTTCCTGATAATTTTCTTTACCTCATAACCTGTCTTTACATCAACACAAGTTCTTTTACTTTTACCTTCCTGACTCTTTCAACTGACTGTGGGTAGAGTGACTTAGCTGCCTTCTGGGATAAACCATGATAACACAGTTAAAATACGCACTTGCAAATCCTTTTGGTTTCCAAGACAAATTTTGAATAAGGTGGGAGTTTTGTACATACCTTGTCAGGTCTCAGGCAGCGAATGATAAGCATCCTTTGGAACTCCCCCAGCTTGTCTTGCCACTCTGCAGGAAAATTCTCATGCTGGGGATCCTGAAAACACAAACATTCCAGCTTTCTTCATTTGGGGAGTACAGGTAGTGGGACTAAATTATCTTGTAATTCGACACATCAGTACATTAATCCATGATACATTTTTTATTAATCTGCAGGAATGGGGTTGATGTGTTCTGTGTGTTTTTTTTGTTTTTTTTTTTTTTTTTCAAAATCTTTGTATCTGGGAAGCTTCTATTTTAGCAGAGAAGTTAGTCATTTCTAGGTGTTTAGAATATAGAAAATATACCCTTCACCTCTAGGAAGAAGGTGGAGGAAGAGAGAATAAATATGAAAATGTATTTAACCTACTTCTTGCTGTGTTAGAGCTGAATTACAATCAGTCTTTGATATTACAATGACAACCATACACTCCTCAGTAACAATTACACTACAGTATTACTTGATAATCATGAATTAGGTTGCATCTGAATGAAGAAAAAGAATTGGAAAGTTAAGTCAAACAATGCACCAGAGAGCTTGCTTTGTAAATGGCCTCTGAATACTCCAGTTATGTTATTGCACTTATCAGAGTAGAATAGCAAAGGTTGTGTGGCATGTGTTAACTTACACACAACAGGTGTTATATTTCAGTCTGCTTTTCTGGAAGCTGGTATTACAGCTCTGCTGGGGAACCTCTTAGGCTTGCCTGTAGAGGGTTGGGCACAGGGGTATGTATGCAGATAGATAGACTTGCACTAACTCTAGTCTGAGCAGTTTTGATTTAACAAATCAAGTCACAATGGAACTCATATTCTGCAAAAGACCTGGACCCTGACTCTCCTTCTCCCAGCTTTTAGACACTTAATTTCAGACTAGAATCCAGAACACTGCATTATTTTTTCTATTTATGGGTACCTGATAATCTACCTCTTCTAGGTACCTTTTTATGTAGCACTCAGGATTCAGTAACAATGTTTCTGGATGCAGTGTTACTGATTATTAGATTCTTTGTCAGCTAATTGATGATCTGATTCTATAGATCTTGTTTTTTTCTTTTTTAATGACTCTTAAATGAAGAAATTTCTATTTATTTCAGTTTAGCTGTTTGAACTGCTAGTATTGTTAATTTGACTAACTATCAGTCACATGGATCTTGAATCTTTACTTCTGAAAGTCAGCACCTTTGTGTTGCTTTAAAAAGCTATAATCTCAGAGTGCATAACCAAGTTGTCTCTTCCTCAATCTCCATTTCTAAGGCCATCATTTCTGTGTTCTGGTGACTATTTTCTGAAGAGCTCTCAACTTGTCATTTAGCATTTACAAAAATATATAGCAACTTCATTTCTGCTGTTCACCTCTTTCCTGTAATCTGGACAATTGAAGGAGCCAAATCTGATTAGTTTCCTTAATTTTTCTCATCATACAGTTGTAAGCATTTCCAACTAAAAATCTGTTCTCTTCCTCTCTGCATCCCTTCAGTCCCTTTGTTAGAGGAAGAATTTTTAAATACTTGAAATTTACAATGGATAAAACAATCTTTTTGAAATGGACATAAGATATCCTGTGCCATTTGGCAGAATATTGATAATAAACTTTCTTTAAATAAGGGTGATAAGTGTTTCAATGGACTAGCATAAATGGACAGTATTATCTGAATATTGGAAGCAGTTATGGCCAGATACAGTGCCCATAGGAAAGAGGGTAGTTTTTAAAATCATTTAATAAGGAGGCATGTGTACAGTGAGCACTTCATATATGAAGAAGCAGAAGGGAGGGGATGTATGATTTGAAAAAATGTTCTTAGTAAGATTAAAGATAAAGCAAGTGCCCAAATGTCAAGTAGAATTTGTCTATAAAGCTTAGATTTTAATTAAACAGTGATGGAAATATATAAAGTCTTTCATGCATAATTAACTATAACTGTGACTGTCATTCTTGGGAATAAAACACAGGTCTCTGAAATTGCATTCTAGTTTCTCTACAAAGCAATTGTTTTGTTTGTTATTGTTGATATCTTTTTTTAAAAGATTTACCGAGGAAAGCAGCATACTACATAATAGCATGAAAAGGCTGACAAGGCACAGTGGTTGCCTTCAGTTTAACAACTTTCACTCTCACCTTACTACTGTAGGTTTTGTAGCCTTTTTTTCCAGCCCAATTCAAATCATGACTTGGTATTCAGAAGCCACATGACAAATGGGCAATCATCTACAACTACACACCATTTGCTTAAATATTTACATTCATATATGCAAGCACATACCATGTAAAATGACAGCACATTCTTTTCCCTGAATAAAGATTTTCAATGTCTTAATTAGTTCATCAATGCAAGCTATCATGAATGTTAACATACCAAGCTGTCATATACCAGTTTCCATCCATCCTTAAGTCGCATAAAATCCTTACGAATGTTTGTGAATTGTGGCAAGTCTTCTAGTCGACAAATTTCATCCCATGATTGTGGAGGAAGCCAGATGCATGGGTTAGGGAAGGGATTGTCCAAACCTATCCCACCGGTCAACAGAAATTTCCACTCACTCTCGTTAATCTACAATGAAAAAACGCAGCTCTCAGGACTAAATAAATAAAATCAAATGTTTTCAGTACATTATGTAGAAAATCAACACATTTATCTGAATTATTACACTACTTGAAAAAGCTTCCTACCAAAAGCCTATTTCAAAAGCATTTAGTGTCTGGCTTTCAGTTAAGCATGAATTTAAGGAATCTAAAAAAATGATATGAACTGCTCATATCTTAGAATCATCTGCATTCCTGACTTGGGGGAGTGAACGATTTTAACTGACTAGATTTTTAGACAAAGTTATATTTGCTAGATGCATTTTTTTTAATTCCCAACATGTTGAATGAATAAAAAAAAATATTTCTGGGAACCATATATCTTGAAACATTTTCCTACAATTCAAGCCTAAACATGAAAAACTGCTATCAGCCTACTACATGTCCCACTCCTTTCTCAATATTCCTTTATCTCAAAATCTCTTTGGCTTAAATTTGTAAATCCAGGTTCCTGTATCTATGACTATTACTGTCACCTCTTTAAAGTATTCACTTCTATGTATTTCCCAACGCAAAAAGTTTGAAGTGTTTAAAATCTTAAATGAAGGTGAAAGAAACAACCCCAAGCGCCTGTAAGTACCATTTTGCAGAAAACGTGGATAAAATGGGTGTATTTCACTTACAAAATATTTCTTTAGTAGGATTTTTTATGAAGAATTACTAGAAATTAATAGAATTCATTTGATACAAGTGTTTGATTTTCAGGAATACTTTGTAAAAATTAAACACATTTAGCACCCTAAGTGAAAAACATGAGTAGTTTATTAAATCAATGGTTACAGTTCATTTTTCTGTGCTGTTAGAATACTTATAACATGTTATAGCAAAATTTTGGAAACTGTTGACTGTTAGAATAACATAGGCTAGGCTTAGGTTTAAGTCATGGTTTAGAAAAACTATTATCACCTAGTTCGGATTTGCCAGACCTGTTTGTTACATATTTATTTTATTCTAGAGATTATTTTTCAATGCTTATAATTATTAAAATCAAACACCTCAATTATGGATTAAATATTATAGATAAAATTATTTTTCTATTTTATCCTCTAAATTCCTATTACTGATAGTTTGTATATGCAGTTTTATATATATCATACCAAGCTGCAAATTATTTTTAGTTACCAATTTTTCGTATTTCAGAAGATTCACAGTTAGACAAAAAGAGAAGAGCAGCTTGTCCTTTTCAAACAGTGAGCGACAGACATTGACGTAAAGTGAGTAAGTAAAGTGATCCTTGAGAGTCTTCAACCTAGAGATATCAGGAAAAGAACAATCTTCCATTAATATCACTAAAGCCTGTGTATTCTGGAAACCTATTACAAACAAACTGGATTTCCTTTGGTGCAATAAACTCTCTGGTCAATTACCCCCAAAAGAATCTTTAAATATGTGTTCCAAGTTATGAGCAAAATAACATAAAAATTATTTAAGTGGAATTACAATTTAGTACTATGTGTTTTGTTTTGTTTTTTTTTTTTTTTTAGAGGAAATGAGAGGTCCCCTTTGAGAGGGGTACAAAACAACAGTGATCTTATGATTCTTTATGAACATAAATACCGATGCCGAAATTAAACCAGCCTATTTTAATAGTCATTTGAAGTATGTTTCCCATTCTACAGACTATTTACCTTAATACACTAATACAAATATATTAAAAAGTTGTGATTTATTATCAATAATTTTCCTCAAAAAAACAAGCAAGGAGACCATCTAAAGCCTCCCTGGAGGCTGATTTTACAAAAGCTTAAGTACCTTTGAATACCTAATCAAAATAATGAAAAACCAATACAGGTGATTAGAAATGCAGATACTGAATTTGCACAATTATTTCAAAAACTTCTTTCAAAGTAATAACAAAGATGCGGAGGGGTGCTATGGCTTTTTTCCAACTATCTAGATCACTGGTCCTTTGGCAGGTAGTTATTCTGAGGGTATTCTTCCACTTCAGACATGGTGATCCAGACATGGTGATCATTTGAAAACCTAAATGTGATCTATTACAATTGGAAAGTGGAAAGATCTGAAAGTAGATCAAGGATGAGAGCAAGCTATGTTGTATGATCCAACCCAGAACATTCTATGATCTGTCTCCTTTCTAGTCTCATGTTATTAATTGTATAATAATTATCAATTATTAATTTGTGGGGAATTTTCTGTGCCTTCGTCACTTTATTCTTCACCAGGCATAATTATTAAAATGAGCTTACACCAGTTGTACCCTAAGAATGTATGCTGTCAATTAGGTTCAGTCTTGTATCTTTATATTTCTGCTAACAAAGTTTTTGTTTCAAGAAAGTATAAAAACATTTTTTATTACTTTAATTTAGGCTTTTAGTTTTTTGTTTTTTGTTTTTTTTTTTTTTTGCCATAAAGGAATCATATTTAAAAATTAAAGAGCTAGGCTTATAGAACACAGACTTATACTTAGAAGTATATCTTGAATATAGTTTCAAGTATGACATGAAAATGTTAAGTTCTGACTTAAACGTTTATCTTTGATTTTAAAAACAAAAAAAAAGTTATGCTAGTCTTAGATTGCCCAAACCTTGACCAAATTCTAATCAAAAAATAACCTTTATAACCAGTATGCCATTAAAATAAACACATTGATCTACACTCTAAGCACTATCCCACCAGGTACTACAACTTGTATTTAAACGAAGCATGGACAGTAAGTAATGGACAATTCAGAAATTGACATTTGTAATCTTAACTAAATAATCTTTCCATAACCTTTCCTTATAATTTCCATATAAATTCTCTCTTACCAGTTGCATGAAAAAGTTTGTCTGTTTCTTGAAGACATACATAGTTAATACATGAAATAAAATATAAAGTCAAAGCAAGTGGACCATATTTATCTGGTACTTTGCAATTTCACACATGACTTGAGGTACCAATTACCAAATAGAAATAGTGGAATATGTTGCACCTGTATTATATCATACCATTTTGTTTCTATGAATAAATTATCTTCCAGAAAAATATCTGACGTACAAAAAATATTTTAAAATGCAATGCCTGACACAACACACTTTGGAGAACTGATGGTAACATTTCTGGAGTAACAGTGAATATATCACCAATTACAAATGGCAAATTATTACTCTCACCTTGTTTGTAAAACTTCTGATTTTTCTGAATTATCTATAGACATGATGAAAAGGTTAATAAACCACAGGAGAGAATACTGGTACATAGGCTCAATGTTGGCTAGATCAGCAATAGAAAAAAACAAGATTGATGAATGGATAGCAACAGGACGATAGCCCATACGAGTAGCATCAATCTTCTTTTCTGTTTCTTCAGCCACCGCTTGCTTTTCAGAAATCTCATTAGCCAGAGCTTTGGAAGAAGACAATACATTAATAGCAGTTTCATCTTCCAAAATATTTCCTTCTGAAGCTGAAAGAACTTCTAAAATCTTGTCTTCTATTTCTTTTAGTTGCCTAAAATAATATACAAAATTTTTCAAAATTACAAAATTAGTCGTTTTTCTGCTAGTTTCCATAAAAGATAATGTGTAGATCCTATTTTTGCTAGGTATATTATATAATAAAACTTTTTTGTGTCATTAAACATTACCTTACATTTCTGAAACATTAAGCTAATTTCAGGCTAAAAACTGACAGTATTATTGCAAATGGAAAGGGAGAAAGTGCCACAATACGTTGAATGCTGCACACTTCATGCTTTGACCTAGGGGAAAAGATGCCTTTTGCATGTACAATCACTGCAAATGTAGCACACAATGAAAAAAAAAGTCTATAAAATATCCATTGATATCTAATCAAAATTTGCGAGGACAGCAAGTAATATGTCAACAACTTCATGGAAGGAACATATTAAAATGGAGGACAGGATCAGGAATTACATTTTGCAATTACACAACCCCCTGTTAAGCTCTTTAACATTTTATTATAATCCCAGAAACAGTAAGCCATATCAGTGAAAGAAAGCCAAAACCAGTAGGAATATGAGTAAGAAGACCATGCATCCTAATCAGCCTTTAAAAAAAAAAAAAAAAAAAAATAGCAGTCTTGAATTTCCTGTTAAAACTGATAAAGTATATGAAGTGTATTTTCTATGCTTTACATTTTCTTACACTAAGACCTGCTCCTGTGTCTAGCGAGGGAAGTTATCTCAATACCTTTTATTCTCAGCTCCTTGAAGGATGAGAGCTTGTTTTTCTTCTTCAAGATCTGGCCTTTCTCTTGCAACTACAATCCCAAGAAGTTGATCCTGCAGTCCTTCTGAAGTTATCATGAAATTCAATAATGTTACCTGTTAGAAGAGAGATGTTTTGAAGGATAGCCACATGCAATTCAAAAGCTTATTCATTTTAATTATTCATGTAATATTCTTAACCAAAATTTGAAAGTAAATTAATGGAAGATGACGGTTTAAGGTGGAGTTGGCTTTCCAACACAAAGATTAGCCCAGAAAGCTATACATTCTTGTTGCAGCCTTTTCATGGTTAGAATTCCTTTCTGTTCCTCAAAATTACATGTAATTCAGTGCTTCAAGTGATTGGTCCATATGCATGGTGAACAATTGTACAGATAAGAAGGATCTTCCCATTTTATACCTGTATGCATTAAATAGTTTTCACTGGAGACATTTCTATGAATGGAAGGTTTAACTTAATGTACAGATTTTGTAAATAAATTTGCTGCTGTTTTCAAAAATCATTCAACCTCAACATCTCACTGTAAATGGGCTGCTGACACCATATTTTATGAAAATACAGATGAAATATTACGGTGTTTAGAAACATCTTACTTAAAATCTTTGCTGTTTTCATAAAGTATATGGAAACATACAGGCTGGAATTCTACTTCAAGCTAGTAGTGCCTGTGCAACATAAATTTTCTCCCTTTAATGGCTCTGTTCACATGCAATTTGTGTTGTTGTTATTACCAAGGGCATTTGTATCCTAGAAATAGCATAACATAATTTTCTGTTTTTCATGGGAAAATGTGACAAATATATATAATTTAAAAGAATTCCTATGCTGTGCTATATTTATAACCAATCCAGCAAAAGCCATATCCTTTGGTTGAAGTGGTAGAAAAGCATAGTGTTGCACATGTGAAAGGTGAAGAATACAATGCCAGCAGGAGGCTAGAAAATAGTTGATGCACACAGTGCAAAACTGTGCTCTGAAACATTGTCTGGTTCAGATACCTGAAACTCTGAGTTTTAAGCTCAAATTGCTGTTAGGATCTGCATTTCTCCTTAGTTCCCAAGCCACAGAATTATATATATTTTATTTTTTTATGGATGTAAATAAGAACTCAGCTTCCCCTGAGCAGTGCTGAAAATTATCTTTTTTAGAGTTTTTTTTATTTTTTTTACTTGTGCTATTTCTGATTAATAATCTTAGAAACAGAGGAAAACTACTCAGTGTCCAATCATTGCAAATAGACATACATTTTATAAATACATGTAAATATATTTTGTGTGTCTTCGAATGCTTCACTATATAAGACACATCAAAATTCGATACAATCTTTTTCTATGAAATATGATAACCATATCAATAACCAGATTCTCTAACTAGCTCCTGAGTAATCTTTAGGACAAGTACATTAATGTGTGCCGCAATTAGCAACAATAATTATATATTAGCAAATTAGCAGCAATAATTAGATAGTATTTTTTTGCCTACTTCTCCGTGTACATAAGCCACCTTAGCTGGCTAGCTCAGCAGCATGTGTAGCTAGGAGTATACCCTGCAATGTCACACCCTGCTACTTGTTACAGCAATTAACACCTGGCTGAGTAGAACAAACTAAAGTCTGTATTGACTGTTGATTGGTAACTAGGAGATTTTAGTTCTGTTAAATAAAAAACTTTTCTTAGGAAATAATCTTCATACACATTTTAAATGCATACGTACTCTGAGTAAATCTTTTACATTTTCATATTTCATTTTTTTTTTCTGAACCTGCAGCTAATTAACTTCTTTGATAAAAGATCAATGTATAGGTGATGTTTATTTAAGTGAACAAAGTTATCCCCTTTTATTATTTTTCATGCGTTTTTCCTGCATCAGTATTCCTTCATGGTTGAAACTTAACTTACTCTTCCATTTTGCTGAATATTACATTAGTTTACAAAGTTTTGATTTCAAGATTCTGTGTTTCACTAGCCTATGTTTTACCAAAGTGTAAATTTTCAATATTTTTCTATAAACAATTTTGTAAAAGCAATGGTGAATAAAAAGTGGAATACATCTCCCTAGCAACTTCTAGAAGAATAAACCACCAACTTTATTCTTTCATGTAGGAAACAACTTCTTTTTCCCCTAATGGAAAAATAAAAATGGCTATTGTTATCAAATATACAAATCTGGAAATACATTTTCTATCTTTTATAAAAAAGGTAGAGTGCCAAAATTTGCTCAGACTCTTGTACCTAACTCTACTTCAAATAAAAATCTTGAATATGAAAGTCTAAATTAGAATTAGCATGTGAGGTGACTACTGTATTAAGTCCCTGTAAAAATGTTTTTACAATAAAGGTGACTAAACAGAATCAGAAGATACAAACTGGTGAAAGTGTATTATCACAGTATTAAAGAATGACAGAATTGAATGGTGAAATATTAGGTATGAGAAATGTCAACACTTCCAAGATGATACCAAGCTTCCAGCAGTGTCAAAAAGAGCAGTGTTGGCAGGTGAGTAGGAGTCAACTAATGCCAGAAACTCTTCCTTGATTGTAGCTAAGGAATCATTTTAAAATTAAAACACAGTTTGAACATTTGTTTTCAAAATTCTTACCTTAACAGATACTTCAGGAAGATAATGTGGATTTCTCAGCTTAGTTGTAATATAAAAGCGGAATTCGGGTGCATACTCAATAGTGGAGTCTCCAAGGCAAATACATATAGTTCCTGACTGCTTAAATGTCTGTTTGAGCAAAAGTGGCTCTAGGATAGGATCCAGTTCTTCTCCAATATTCTCCAGTAGCACTTCAACACAACACAAGAGTTAGTAGGGCTATCTTGGCATATATATATATAAATATATTTACAATACATACATATAATGAGTCTGTAGCATGCAAACAATAAAAACATTAATCAAATAATGTCTACAGATTAAGTTATGTTTCTTAGCATATTCAGCTAATTAAACAATGAAGCAGAGACCCGTACCTTTAATTTATTTTCTTAATTATTAGTGTATCAAATTTACAAGCAAGAAACTAAAATGTTACCAGTATTACTGCTGCCAGTGGATTAGAACAGTTTAAGGCTATATTTTTAAAAAGGGACCTAACAACAAATTAAATGCCATGTTGCATAGAAGTCATTTTAGGTACTTAAGTCTGCTTCTATTTTCACTGTAAACCTATGAGAATCTCTAAATCAAGAGAGAGGAATAATTGGCAATAAACAATCCATTTCTTTATTTGTAGTCCAGTTATCCATTAAAATATTGCTGCAGATAGAGCCATGTATTTCATTAATTTATTTACATTTGAGGGTAAAAGAGTAAAATAACTGCAGTAAAATTACTATGCAGAATATAGGAATCATTAAATGATCATAGTCTAGCAATCTAGTAAGTTATACTCTTGAAAAGCCAAATAAAAACATCATTACTTTTTAGAAATCAAATGATTTTAATATAAAAATAAAGACGTGACAAGTTTAATAGAGCAATTAAGATACCAATTAAACTGAGGATTAGAATTATATTGTGCTGAAAAGTAGCTTTGAACCTGGAGTGAGGACATCAACTATTATAGCACTAACTGGATCAAAAAGAGAAATGATTGACACTCACCAGAGTTCCATTTTTAGTTAATTGTGCCCTCTCCAGGTTCTTTTGTAATTTACACTTTCATTACTTAATAACTTACCAGGACTACCAAATTGAATGCAGTTTTCCAGTGTTGTAACAAATTGAGGGTCGCTGAGTTTGATTATATGTAAGCTATTGGCTTTTTCCATATTCTTTATCCATTTATTTGCTTGACCCTGAGGATCTATCATCAGAGGCCATCTTCTTGCATTACTAAAGGGAAAAATACAAACTTTCAAAACTGAAATAGAAGCTATTCAAATGTTTACCTCAAAGTAGATATTTTAGGCAATTTATTTACTGTTTTCATTACAACAAAAGCATGTAAGTATAAAATTGTAGTAGGCACATACTTTATTTACAAAAAATAATATCATAGAATCATAGAATATCCTGAGTTGGAAGGGACCCATAAGGATCATCGAGTCCAATATCCCCAATTTTTATTTATTGTTATAAAAGGCTTGAGATACATTTTATATGGTTCTTGGGGCCCTAAAATAAAAGCTAGGCATAAACATGTAATTACAGGCATAATATGTATTTTCAATTTCAGGTAAATATCATATTTCAAAATTAAGAGCTATCATTATTTAGTTTTAAAGTGCTAATCATCTTTCCATTATTTCAAAGAGAATTTTGATTAAAGCTTTATAAAAGTGAAGTGATGGGATGTACTGTGGAAGTGCTGAATTCATTAATGCTTGTCAACTGCTTAGCCTGAGTGATTGAATTATTAATACAGTAACTGCTTACAGAAGTTACATACTACATTCATTATCCCAGCACATATCTGCTAACTTCAGGAAGTTTTGCTTCCAGACATACAATCAATCCTAACTTTAAAGTCAAGTGAAAATGTGTTGAGGTTCTTTAGCTAGTGTATTACTTCTGTTTTACAATGTTTTGTTTTTCACTTAGGCACCTGCCTAGTTGACAGCCATTAAAACCTGGTTTTTATTCTTTATACAGAAGATAGTAGCTGAAAGTCAGTAGCATTGTATTGGCAAGCATACTGGACAGAACTGAGAGGTTCTTTTTTTTAACAGTCATAATGCAAGCTTAGATGTTAAGATCTTGTACCACTTGTCAAAATAAACTGGAAAATTCTTTATAGAATATGTAGTTGTACCTATAGAATCTCCAGTACAATCTGACAGAAAAAGTACGTGACCCTCATAGAAAGATTAGCAGAATAATCTTTAGTAGCTCTGCAGAAATGCTTCTTGGTAGCAACTGATACTAGCACATTTCTTTTAAATTAGAAGAGCTGTAGTTTTTGAAGGATGATACTTCCATAACTACTGGCTATACTACAAGAAAAGTATTGAAAATTCTATTCCTTCACTTCTTACATTTCTCATGACTTTAAAATACAGCCAAGCTGCAGAATACAATATTTACTGCTTTGTATTTCTCCTGTGAAAGCTTCCTCTTACTCCAGCATAAAGATTTGATCAACTACTAACATGTATTGTCACAAATGCTTATATATTTACTTGAAGGTTATTTTTTTCCCCTGTCTTGAGTGAAGAATTTTAGGATGTCTTAAACTGAAAAGTAATCAATCTAGCGTGCAGCATGTTTGTAGGAAAAAAAAAAAAAAAAAAAAAAAAGTGGTTTCATAATAGCAATCAATAAAAAGGAGGAGAATGAAAAGGTGTTATTACTCTTTCATATAAATTGAAACATTCCTGACATTTTTATTTTTATAATTTTGGTTGTTAAGCCAGCTATACAGTTTAAACAAGCTCTGCAGAAAAAAAAAAAAAAAAAAAAAAGGCAACAAAGAAATATAAAAATACCTATCTACCCAGGTAGTTAAATGAAAAGTATGTTATATGAAGGTATTTAATAACAAGCATTCATTGTAAGAATTTAATTATTTTTTACTCACGAGATAATGATGCCATTATCGATAGAAAACGTGTCAGAGGGTAATCCAGCAATATTCCAAGCTCTGATTTGCACCGGTTCTCCCAAGATATTTGTTAAGGAAAAATCATCAGAACAAGGAATGTCTTTTGCTTTACAAAATAATGTCCATTCTTTAGTCTGCTTCTACATAAGAAGAAAGCAAACATTAACTAAAGCTCTGTCTATTCACAAATTTTTCAAAACTATAAAAATATGTATTTTTCAACACATTTTCTGTACTAATTGCTACATACAAGATCGCTGTATCTTCAGATGTAAAGAAGATCATAATTCTATCTAAGGTGCCTAGAAATGTCTCTAAAAATGCCTTTGCATATGATTTCTATATATAAAATAGAAGTTTATTTGGTCAGAACCTTAGTATGCTTTTATTTCCACCTCAGTAGTCTTCCATACTATAGAATGCATGTAGAACAAATGCACATATTCTAATGGAAAAACAAACAAACAAACAAAACAACAATTCATTACTCAACCCTCGGGACATACATAATAAGCACTTTTCAAGACTCAGCTAACTTGACAATTTAATAACACAACGATTTACCATTTAGTGTTGCTTTTCAATGTTGTATCATATAACTCAATACATTTTTGTAAATTATAAATTTGTATTGTGCATAATAAAAACGAAGACAGGCACCTTTAAATATGTAAACCAAAAAGCATATTCTACTAGAAAGAATGCTTCTAACAAAACACATTTTATAGAAGTCTGTTCACATGATGGGCACAATCTTATATATGATTACATCTTATATGTGTAAGGTCAAAGAAATATGCTATAGTATTTTAAACTATAAACTAGCTGTTGAAGCCCCAAGCAACAAAAAACAGACATGCTAAAGGAAATGGTCTAAAAAGCAAGAGACATTCACAGAGATGGTGAATAAAGGATTTATCAATTTGCACAAAAAAGGTTGATATTCCAAAAGATATCATAGCTTTTTACTTGTGAAAACTAGAGGGATAAAAAGAATAAGAGCAGGCAAAATGAACTGCACAAAAGTGCATCCGACAATTCTTGAGAGCTACCTTATTAATGTGAGTCTGCACAATCGTAAGAGTAAGAATTAGCAACCAGGAATCCATACCTGCTATTTCACAGAAAGAAAAAACGAAAACAAACAAACAAAAAACTTACACAGTCAGAGGAAATTAAATTATACTAAGCTTTTCATATGAAACCAATATGTATTCATTTTTAGTGAATAAGCATGTATGTCTCTACATATCTTTTATGAATATCATCTACATTTTTATCTAGCCTTGCCAGCAACAGAGTTCAGAACCATTTCAGATATTTCACCAGAAATAATCCTACCTACCCAGACACAAAGTGAGAGTTACTTAGAATTCAGGTTATAAGCATAAAAGAGAACACTAAAAATTACATAATTGGGAACTGTAAATGCTGCTATTTATTTACACTATAAATAATCATACCGTAAACTCTCGTTCTAGAAATATTTAAAAGAGTAATATCAAAATATTTATGTTATGAAGAAAGCAATAGTTTGAAAAGCAGAAGTAAGGATTATATCTATATTTATGTTCAAATAAGATGCATGGATTTTTTTTCTCTCAGTTTTTAGCAACCTAGGACAATCTGGATCTGATTTTCAACAGAGAGAGGCATTAATTTCTCCAGCTAAGTTCATTGTAAGTTTTGGTGTTCAGAAAACAAAAAAAAAAAAAGTCAAGCTAACTTTGACATCCAAAAATTGAGATACTTAAAATCAACTGTCATGTTAAAATTTTGTAGTATTCAGAATGTTTATTTATTTCACTGGGAGTTACAAGCACATATCTGCTATATTACTGAGCTATTGTATCTTTTGTCTCTTTTTATAGAGAATTGCTCCACGTTCAGAACTTGCTTGTGTTGCTGCTGAAGCAGGAGATGATTCTGTCTTCCTCAAATTAAGGAGAATTTAGCCATTGATTGGAATAGGACTAAGCAAAGCCATGAGGAATGAAGTTACTTGCAATTGTTTTAAAGAAGAGAAGCAATCAAAAGACTCTATCCTTTACATAGCATTAAGTACATTACAGTACTTATAAACAAAACTCAAAATCATATGATACAGTTTCAGTTCTTATAAATTCTATTAAAATATAATTAAAAATATAAACTTTATAGTAGAATAAAAATGAATTAAATTTAGATTCTTATAAAACACACAGACAAAATTACTGTGCATATTACTTGTCTGTAGCTGGATGTAAAGGCTCCTAGGTAAGCTACAATTCCTGATGAAATAAGTATATCCCCGGTCAAATTGGTGTACTTCCTTGCCAGCTCCAAAGCAGTCTCATTCCACCGAGTTTTCTCACCCCCAAGGCCTCCAATCAATTGTTCTGCTCGCTTTAGTTTTTTGCAGCATAAATCAACCTTAGGAAAAAAAAAAAAAAAAAGTTGATTATATTACGTGATCACTTTAAAGATATTTTACAAACATCAAAAGCATTCAAAGGCTATTTTTCTGTGCAGGTATTTTCTACATAATTTCATGGAATAGAAAGAAAACTTTTTATTACAATGGAATTGTTTAAAGAGCAAAAACAATCTCAGTACCAACACAGTAAATTCCATAAAATTTCAGTTAATTTTTCACCTAAACTAGGAAATAAAATAGTATAAAACATGTAATTCGTAATAGCTCTGCATGTGATCTGGAAAATATTAAGTCAAGGAAATGATTGACATGTCACAAGAGAAAAAAAAAACACCTCAGAGATCACTGTTTCTTTCATGAAAGTAGGCATGTTCTTTCCTGTGGAAAAAAAACAACATCCTTATGACTATATAATCTGTGTTTCTTTTGTAGATTTTCAACTATGCCATCCTTCCAAGTTTGTTTAGAATCTAACAAAAACATTATTTAAATATCATTTAAGAGGAATTTAATCCAGCTCTGTTAGAGTTCTTTACTATGTGGTAGAGACACATTTCAGCTGTAGGACAGGAGTAAAATGTTGCCAACTCTTGTTGCTGTTAAACTCTCTCTCTTTTCTGGCAACCACAGCAGCCAATTTACACCATGCTAACAAACTGCTCAGGTAGCTTAGTCCTCCCTTCTTCCAAACACTATCATATCAGGATACAGAAGAAACACACAAAGAGCTGAGTTTAACTACAAACGAGAATTAAGGCTCCATTTCAAATTCTGATACTATTCTTGTAACAAAACCTCATGGTGTTGTACTGTAAATCTTAGAAATAAATAAAAATGACCATCTTCAAAACACTGCCTATCTCTGCACACATAGTGGCTATTTAGCAGTCAGGAGCAGAGTTTACCATGAACGTTATCAAAATTGTTTTGACACAGGAGGTGTAAATAAGCTTTCAAAACTTTAAATATGCTGACTTACAATTTAATAAAGAATCAAATTTTTAGTACAATCATAAAAAATTTACCACCTCACAGGAAAGCAGAGATGAGTGAGGATGCAGAAGAGGGGTATCACTAAATTCATAATATCTACATTTTTCATTATTTTAAAGCATTTATTCTTCATGCTTTGCCTATTTGTAACTTCAAGACCATTATAATGAAATAAAAAAAAACAGTAATCTAGGAACAGGATTTGTTCAACATATTGGCAGTTAAAAGGATAAATTAATTTGAGAGAGAAAAATTTTTAAATACCTTTTCTAAAAAACAACAGAACAACAGTTCATCTTTTGCATCATATACCTGATTTTCCAAGTCAACCTTCTCCTGTTTCTTGGATTCTAGGGCCCGTTGGAGTACAGCCAATTCATCTTGAACTTCCTTCAGGTCTGCTTGTTTCTTTCTTAGGCCATCCATAGCAATCTTTAATTTTCCTTCAGCTTCATTCAACTTTAGTTTTTTTGGTGCAACATTTTTTGTCACTCTAAATAAGGCCAAAAAATAAATTAAACATCTGAAAGATACACTGTCAATCCAGGGTTAGCGTTAAAAGAATGAGCATATGAAAGATGAAGGGAAATAACTATTCAGTAGCTCACGCAATATTGTTTTAATTATTTGATGATATCTGAACACAACTGGCATTCATCACTTTTTTCTGTGCTGATACTTTCTGGCTTAAGCAGTTTCTGCAAAATTTTCTGTAATAACAGCTAATGCTTTAAAGTGAAAAAGGTTATCCTTCCAAGTTGTGTTCCCATTTGATTACAATTTAGAATCCATTATAGATTTGTGCCATTAGAAACACACACAGTTTCCCATAGGATCCTACTGGACAAAATGTCCACCATACAGCTAAATAAAAACATCATACGATGGGTGAGCAATTGGCTAACGGGCAGGGCCCAAAGGGTTATGGTAAATGGGGCTGCGTCAGGCTGGCAGGCGGTCACCAGTGGGGTCCCTCAAGGCTCCATTTTAGGGCCGGTACTTTTCAATATTTTTATAAACGATCTGGATGTAGGAATAGAAGGTATTTTGAGCAAGTTTGCTGATGACACCAAACTTGGAGGAGTTGTGGACTCGAATGAGGGTGGAAAGGCCTTGCAGAGGGATCTGGACAGGTTGGAGAGCTGGGCGATCACCAACCGCATGAAGTTCAATAAGAGCAAGTGCCGGGTCCTGCACCTGGGACGGGGAAACCCTGGCTGCATGTACAGACTGGGCGATGAGACGCTGGAGAGCAGCCTGGAAGAGAGGGATCTGGGGGTCGTGGTAGACAGCAAGTTGAATATGAGCCAGCAGTGTGCCCTGGCAGCCAGGAGGGCCAATCGTGTCCTGGGGTGCATCAAGCACGGCATCGCTAGTAGGTCAAGGGAGGTGATTGTCCCGCTCTACTCTGCGCTGGTGCGGCCTCACCTCGAGTACTGTGTGCAGTTCTGGGCACCACAGTATAAAAAGGACATGAAACTGTTGGAGAGTGTCCAGAGGAGGGCTACGAAGATGGTGAAAGGCCTGGAGGAGAAGACGTAAGAAGAACGGCTGAGGTCACTGGGCCTGTTCAGCCTGGAGAAGAGGAGGCTGAGGGGAGACCTCATCACAGTCTTCCTTGTAAGGGGGTGTCGAGAGGCAGGAGACCTTTTCTCCATTAACACCAGTGACAGGACCCGCGGGAACGGGGTTAAGCTGAGGCAGGGGAAATTTAGGCTTGACATCAGGAGGGGGTTCTTCACAGAGAGGGTGGTTGCACACTGGAACAGGCTCCCCAGGGAAGTGGTCACTGCACCGAGCCTGTCTGAATTTAAGAAGAGATTGGACTGTGCACTTAGTCACATGGTCTGAACTTTTGGGTAGACCTGTGCGGTGTCAAGAGCTGGACTTGATGATCCTTAAGGGTCCCTTCCAACTCAGGATATTCTATGATTCTATGATTCTATATTAAGTTACACACACACTGTACACAAAAGAGAGAGAGAGAGAAAAAAAAAAAAAAAAAAAAAAAAAAAGCTTTTCATATCCAACAATCTATTTTCCAGTTTTGAGGACTTTGAGGATTTCAATCTTTTCCACTGATGCTTTCATGAGGAAAATACTGGAAGCATCATACTAATCGAAAACATACTATCTTTCCAAAAGAAAAAGAAAAAAAAAAAAAAGGGAAACGAGAAAACATGCTAGAATGTCCTAGATCAACTGAAACGGTATTCCCGAAGTATTAGCCTCAGAACTAGTGAATCCCCTCTCTTGCTGGTAAGTTACCTTAAAGGTCTACATTTTTAGTTAATTTTCTTTCTGAAAATAGGCCTTTATAATATTTAAAGTTGTTCAAAACTTTACCAAATGTGCATTTACTCATCTTGTTTGTCAAGTAACAAACATCCTTTTTTTGCAGTTGTTCAGGGGTGAATTTCCAAAACACTGGGGGTGCCAACTGCTCTAGATGCCTGCCCATATCCTCCCATACTCCCTGCCACCCACAACTATACTGCCTCCGGGCAGATCTCCGGATGAGCTTCCTAAGTAGTTGTTTAACTTTAAGCAGAATCTGAAGCGCATTCAGGAGGCAGAACAACAAGACTATGCTGGTCTGAGTATCCCAAGGATATTCAATACCTTGGAGAGCTATTGTAATAAGCTCGGAGGATAAGAGGGTGGTGAAGGAGGAAGGGAGAGTGATCCAGGAGGATACAGGGGTGGTGAAGGAGAAAGGGAGAGTAATCAAGTAAGAAAAAATATCTTCCCCTTTCCCCTCCACAGATTGACTCCCTAATGGAAAAAAACAATAGGTATAATTGCTAATAGTTTCCAAGATACAGTTTCCAAAGTACAGAGTCAACGATGTTACTGAGTACAAATACCAAGTTAGAGTCATGACCAGATATCTCATCGTCTCATAAGCCATTGCTACAACACTCAGTACCATAATGATCTGAAACCAGGGCCCGGAGAGGATAAACAACATGACAGAGAGCACATACAGAAAATAATGTACTATAATACTCAATTTGGAAAACAGGCGCAGCAGAGTTGAGATTAAAGCAATCAGCATTATGACAAGTGACTATTAAGCAGGTCTAATACTTACACCAATTTTAGTTTAACACACTCTGGTCAGATCTGCCGTTATCTGCATGTACTACATACCATGATTCAAATTTCAAATTACAAGTTGGCCTTAGTCATCCCAATACTGATTTACTGTTAAATGGGGGTTCCTAATGTTTCAAATTAGGAAACATCATCAAAAATAAGCACACTTTTTTCAATGCATCAAGTACAATGTGTAACCAAAAATATTCTTCAGGCTTGATATTACTCTCAGAAGTTTCCAAAGACATTTCAATAATGCCTCTGTCACTATGCAGCTTTCTAAAACGTTAACTTTATTTGCTAACTGAACATATTGCTCCCATGCCTTCTCAGAAAAGTCTAGAACTGAAAATCAGGCTCTACACCTTAACATTGGTATCTGACATGAGCGAATGTTTATTTGCTCAAATTTCCCACTGGTAAGAATTAATTTCAGATCTCTTTTGGTATTAAAATAAACTGATATTTTTAATCAAATTTATTTTAACTATTTTTATACATACTTACGTATCATAAAACTCCATGGCTATGACCCATTTGCACAGACCCTCTGCTGCTGTGGAAGCATTTCGAATCTTGTCTGGTACAAACTCAGGATTTGTAAGATACTGTTTTCTTATGATAGCCATGTAAGCTGGGGGAATGTTATCCTTGTCATATTCATGAAGAGACTGAAGAAATCTTATGTCACCCAGAAGTCTCTTAGCTGGACCCCAGAAATCCTCAATTTTTCTTCCAGAACCTGCTGGATCTGGAATCCTATCTGCCTTTATTCCCTTAAGGATGCATATAGCTTCCATTACAAGCTTGACGCCAGCAGGAGGACTCTTCATGGACTTAACTACTGTAATATCCTTAAAAACAGGCAAATAAACAAACAAAAAGAAAGAAACAAAAGTACAACCTTTAGTAGTTTATAGATATATATAATTTTCTTTTAGAAATATGTTTATTTCATTTTTTACTACTCTACTTCTTTCTTTAAGGTGTTATTCAGGTTAAACATTGACATTTAAACAAAAATACATGAAACCTAGTCAACAATCAGTGTAGAGGAGAAAAAAATATATCTCATCTGTAACTCATTTTTAGTTGTACAGTTTCTGCACCTAAGTCAATAGCGGGCATTTGCACTTCAGTCATAAATTCAGATACTCCAACTCTACACTTCAGTTCAGGCTCTAATATGATACTTTCAAACTTAAAGAATCACTTCAGCAGTGTATTAGTAAATTTAAGATAGCATAAGTTAAAAATTGCGTTCAGCACAGAACTAAACATCTATACACTCCAAGTATAGAAATAAATCGATTCTGGTCAGTTATTAAATTTCCAGAGTGAAATGAATGAGGGAAGAAACAACTGAAAGAAAGAAAAACACTGGGAAACAATTTTTCCTTTTTTTGATGACGCAGCTTCTCTCTTCATTCACCAGTAATGAGAAGAAAACAGGATATGAATAAGCAAAGTTTTAAATGCAAATATAGAAAATAATATAAAAGAATTAAACAATTCTACACACAGTGCACAACCAATTAAACAGAAGGTTAGTAAACTAACTAGTTTATGGGCACAATCTGCAACCTATTTCCTGCTCTGCTTATCATGAGAGGAGTGTAGGGTGAATCAAAGAGTTTTGTCTAAGTACTGTAAGCTTTCCTACACACACTTTTTTGGTATGTGTGTCCATTTTCATCATGATATTTAATTACGTTTTAAGGAAAACCTCCCTTTTCTTTCCACTGGAAGTTCCTACTGCATTTTTTCTTTTGTATTATAATATTCCTTTCTTTGATGATACACTAGGCATTCACAGCAGCTAAAAAATTAATTACTAAATTGGCCTTCAAAGACTTGTTCTTGTTTTGTTATTCACAAGTATAATTGCCTTGAAGTGACTAAGTCATGTACTATTTTCACAAACCATGCTAATGATCTGATAATGGCCTAATCTAAAACTTTTGATACCAAAAAAATAACTGTATGTAACAAAATAACTGGCTTCCAGCCAGGATTTCCTTGAAATTATTTGAAAATTCTCATTTTAACAACAATAGCTGAAGTACACATAGTCCACCCTCATTTTTACAATCTGGGAAACTTCTTTTCATCCTGCCATGGTCAAAATATTATTTAGGCAAGGAAGACTATAAAACCTGAAGTGTCTTCCTCCAGTGTCATACTCTTAAGAAGAGTATGTGTTCTTAACGCAGGGAGACACAGAATTACAACTTTGATTTCTAGACTCTGAAAGACTGGCTAGAAATAATAGACGGGCTGGCGGGTTCTGAATAAGAAAATGAAAAGTATAGTTTTTGTAACTTCTCTATTGTTAACTCAGAATATTTTTTATAACTATGAATTTTGAAATACTCAGAATATTTGATCCTAAAGCTCATAAAAATATAGCCTTACAGCTTTTTGGCTAGAAAAAAAAAATAATAAAATAAAAATGAAAGGTTTCAAGAAGTTTACAAATTATAAAAGTTTGTGTTCATTGGAATCATGTAAAATATGAAAAGACATATAAATTCATGCTTTTGTTTCTCTGAATACCTCTCTAGTGCATAAATACATACTGTTAGAAATACCTGTGCAGTTAGAGTGTCAAGGGCAGCCAGAGCAGCTTCTAAACAAGGCATGGCTTGAGCTAAGTCAGCATCGCAATCATCTTTGATGGCTTTGGCAGCCATAGCTTGTTCATTTGCTACCGCTTCATCAGCTTTCACAATTTTTTCAGTTTTGGCTACTTCCAGGGACTCTTTTTGAATAACTACCATCATCTCATCAACTTGCTTGCTAGCTTCCCGTAACTGAGGTTGCAGAGCTTCCAGCTCAGACTGCATTAAGGCTACCTGGGATGCAGCAGAGTTCAGTTTCTCCAAGCCAACTTCATATCTTCTTTTCATTTCCATCACCTTTCTGAAAGAAACACACCACTATATTATGAAGATATTTTATCAGTACTTGATCACTTCATTCACTGGAACCCATTCCCCAGATTTCTCACTACTCAGAATAAGCAAATTCTCTGCCATGCTTGTTCAATTTGCTGAACAAACAGTAAACATAGCAGGGGTTACTTGAGACCTGTTCACCTGTTCTACCATGCCTACTCAGAAGTCGGGATACAGATAAATACATTGTCATATAAAGATAAATAAGTGATTATTAAGCTCTTGCCACTTTGTTGGCAGGAGCAAAAAAATCAAGATGACACAGTAGTTAACAGACAAGAAAAGGAGTAGGAGGAAATTATTAGTTGAGGTGAGGTTGGAACAGTATTGGTATAATTGAGAAAAATCATTTTAGCAACAGGATGTGAATGGCTTTGAGGACAGCCAACTGTGAAGAAATTCCAAAGACATTAGGTCATTATATTCAAGATTATATTCCTTTATTCCTGGAATTTCTTGCTGCACAAAGCACTTCACACAGCCCTGCTGGTCAAATTAAGCACTTGTCCTAATTGTCATGGCAGTGTCCTACCGGTGGGAATAAAATGAAAGGAAAGGAACTTCATCTTAGCATCCATGAGAGTAGAACAGATGTGCATATGCATATGGAGGTCCTTTACGCACAGATAAAGCACAGCTGTACCCTACTAGCAAGCCAATGGCACCTAGCAACTCAGAAGATGGAGATATCCTCCAACAAATCTCAGAGAAAGCAGGATGCATTAATTATTCTGGCAGCATAATATATATATAATCAACATACAGCTACACTAGGGATGCTAGAAGTGTTCTAATGCAAGAATATTTTGCAGGCATCAAGTCACACCTTTTGTCCAAGAAGCAAGTACATGTCCTAGGAATATATTTAATCCATGTACAATTCTATCAATTTAAATTTACTAGAAACAATTAATTTGTTTTGTTCAGATTAACTATAGGAAATAGAAAATAATATTTTGAGAACTTGGGTTCCATTAGAAAAGTTCATAAATACAAATCCTTACGTCCGCTTCTTTTCAAGTAGAGTTTTAAAAGTGGAGATCAGTTCCAAGTACGAAGTAGGTGTAACATAGTTGCGTCTTTGCAGTTCCACGTGGAATGAGTCAGATAAAGCAATGGTAGATGTATGAAAGCTTTTACACATATCAATACACCCACTTCGAGTTTCTTCGGACATTTCGACATCTTCCAAGAAGCGAGAAGCAACTGCTTCTAATGCATCTTCAGGCCATGTCTGAAACAAATGAATTCAGTACTTCATACTCATAGATCTCAAAATATTTTTTTTAAAAAGCATCTTTACTCCCTTTCATAGATGAAGACACTAAGGCATAAAGAAATGCCCTGATCCATCATTATCAAACAGGATAATAACAGTACAGGAAACAATTCAAATATCTAGGATCTAGAGATTCAGTTCAAGGATACCAGCTTCTTTCATCTAGAATAACTACTTTTAGTGTAAGAAAAATTTTGCATTTTCAATGTATCCATAGGGGTGTATGACTGTCTCTGTTCTTCCTTTTCAAAATAATGTTTAAAGATACGGTAGGACCTTTTAAAACTTGATGAAATTTAATTACCTCAGATTCTTTAAATCCAACTTCTTTAATATTATGTATGAAGCCTTTTTTATATAACATGCAGATGGAAAAAAATCCTACTGCAAAGCAGTGGGGAAAAATCTATCTTTGACAGAGATTTCAAACTTTTTTTGGACCACAGATTCTGGTGCTCCTTATAATAGAATAAAATAATAGATATTTAAATCTATAGTGTCTACAGTACTGTGCTCATCCATTTATACTTTTATACTGCATCCTGATATTTATTTTCTCGATGATTTTGCAGTTAAGATGATTCTAATTGTGCAAACAATTTAAAATATGACACTAAGAAAATCTAAGGTATTTTTCATTGCTAACTTGACCAAAGAGAATTACTTAACAAAAAGGGTTGAAGTCTGTTTCTATTGCATTTCCCTTAGAAAAAAACAAGCCCAACATTTTTTATTTTTATTTTTATTTTTTTTTTTACCTGAAACCAGTCTAGTGTGCAGCAGTTGACAAGAGCTGGAAATTTACGAAGGCGATTACGGAAAGCATCTCCAATAGGACTCATTGCCAATACTATATGAAGCTGATCTCGGCAGCGATCAACAAACATGTTAAAAAGAGCTATAGGACTGCCATCAGTCTGTTTTGCCCTGTCCCGTTGGCGATCTATTTGACGCATTTGTTCACAAATTTCTTGTTTCTCATCTACTGCATAGAGATTTGGCACTTCACCTGCATTTAGTAAGTTGTTAATGTCTTCTAAGAATGACTCTTTTTTTATCTGTGTATCTGTGAACAAGAAAACTCCCTGCATTTCTGCTTCGGTAGATTTTCTTAGTATGACTTTTAAGTCTTTGTGCCACTCATTGATACCATAACTTTTAGTTATTTCAACCTGAAAAAGGTTGTACTCAGCCATATGGGCTGCTAATCGAGTAAGAGATTGTCGACCGCTCCCTCCAACACCAACAAGAAGGGCATGGCTGCGAGGCTGTTTCAGAATGCGGGAAATTCTACAAATATGTTCTATAGCAAATTGGAACAAGACAAGCTGCATTGGCTTTCTGCTCAAGTTATTAAACTCTTCGAGGTGACTCTCTACAACTAATCTCAGCTGATCCACATCACTAATCTCCCTGTATTTAGTGTCATCTCTCTTAGGGTCATGAAAATCACAAAACATTAAGCTACGTAAGTCATCTTCTTCCACTCTTCCATCGTTATTGAAGTCCAGATTCTGGAAAAGTTCATGAAAATCTTCATGTAAATCATCTTTCACTACTTCTTGGATAAATCCAACAAGCCAAGCCCTATCAGGATTATCCACCAAGCGATCATAATACACTCTAAGAACCTGTAAGATAAAAATGTAATTCTTTTAATAGTTGCTTCTGCTCTTGAATTTATATTTTTTTAGTCAAGATAAAATAAATACCAATCTGCAAAAGATTATATATTGAATAATATATATATATATATATTAAACTTTACAGAAAAAATAAATAGATATTTAGAATCAATCTGAACAGTTGGGACAAGTAATATTATTTTGGAATTAAAGTGAAAGTCTGTATGGAAATATATACACACTACACATTTATTAACATATTAGATAAATGTATAAAAGGCTGCTGCAAAGTGGAAGGGAGTATGTTGATCTTTCTGTATACTGCAAGACAGGACAAGATACAGGATTGTATTTCAGAAAAGAAGACTGCAGTTGGATATTAGAACATCTTTTTGATGAAAAAGATAGTGAACAGCATGAATAGATTTCCTGGAATAGGCAGTTGTATTCATACTTAGAGAACTCTAAGAAATTTCTAAAAAAAAAAAAAAAAACAAAAACCCTTCAAAAGTTACTTGATCTTTCTCTGTGATCCTGCTTTGGGGAAGTATAGTGAACCACATGATCACTACAGATTTCTGCCACGGTCACTTCATTTTGATTTGATTCTGTGAACTACTGCTAAATATTTAATAAGCAACAATTACCAACAACCTTGCTTTCTTATAAACCAGGAGAGGGAATACAAAAAAAAAACAACAACAACAAAAAACTAGATACCACCTATTTGGAGCATTCTCTTGCCTCAAAAAAAGTATGGTTCACTTGATGTTCTCTAGAGTGTCTGTCCTATTATGACTGAAAAATTAGGAAACACTTGCTGAAAACAGAAAGATCAGGACCATACTTTAGATTACTAAAATTAGATTTAGATTACTAAAATTAGATTTTAGATTACTAAAATAGATTACTAAAAAGTGGGGACCATACTTTAGATTACTAAAATTTCCCATGACCCAGGACTACTTGCTGATCTTCTCACCATTAATTTGTGTTTTGGGGGAGGAAGAAGAGAAGAAATGGAAAGGACTGTGCAGACATTCAAAGCTGCAGAGAGCATGTAATCACATGAAAGTGAAGGAATCAACAGTCAGCTTGTCTACTGAGAGAAGATTCATACTCCTGTCTCATGAATGTAATATCAATTTACAGCTGCTAGCCAATGCAAAATAATATTACAAAATCTTTTATACACAAATCTGCATCTTTTTCTTATTTACAATAAATATTATTTTTTAGTATTAGGTGATTTACCTCATGAACCCAAAGACGTTTCATCATTGCTGTGGATTCTGTTGTTTCAGGCCTTGACAGGCAAACACCTTGAATAACACGTGAAAAATCACGAAGATTGAACAAATAGTGTGATTTGGCTGGAGTAGGAAGCAGATTCTTCATAGCTGCTTTATACATACGCATGGTTCCATTAATAATTTGTGGAGTCAATTCTACATATTGTGATGGAAAGCTATAACTGACAAGTTATAAAAGATGATAAGAACAAGGTGAATCTCACAATTCCATCATATGAGCATGTAAATTAATAAACAATATTATGTATGTATAGTGATTTACTTCTGAGTCCATGCCAATTTTAAAATTCTAAGATTATACTTCCTCACAGGCAGTTTTACAAATCTTAGTACTCTTACTGGATAAACAAGATTAACTCTGTCTGTGAATCAAATCTAGTAACTATGGAACATGTTGACAAATTTGGCTACGTGAGACAACTAATTAATTACCCTTTCCCCCATTTTTATGATTAACGACAGCGACAGGAAAGTAGGTCAAATAACTCTTGCCGTCTTCTCCCTTCAAAGGGTCAGAAGCTGTCAAAGCACAAGCCTCATCTAGACATGAGATATTACAGTCTTTCGGGACTTAGCTGTAAGAATGGATAGAATAGAGGAACTTAAATAAAAATATAAAAATTCCTAATGATAGAATCAAAAATTATGCCATGGTGAAAGGCCAAAGAAAGAATAAGCCTTCTCAAACATCAAGAAATTTAAGAACAGTTTCTAATTCTATTATTTGAATAACAACTAACCAAATTCTACTATGATTTGTTATACATCAAAGAACACTGTTTATAGAAGTATCCCAGATAACTGAATTAGTTTCAGCTAATCTAAAACTAGGTTGGAGACTTCAGAACAAGCACTTCTCCACTGGAGTATTTTTGCATGAGCCTTCTTTTTGTGGAGTAATGAATACCACAAAAGTCACAGAATAGAAAAGATGGTCGTTTCTTTTCAAGAGAAGGGTCCTACGACCCCTATCTTTTGAGACTTCCTAGTACCATAATTTAAATACTCATTTTAATTTTTCTCAATATCTACAGGTTCCTTACCATATAGTCAGATGCCAGTCTAAGATTCTAGAAAAAATTGTGTACATGGATTCATTATCAAACTCATTAATAGTAACTTTATTGAAGTGTCTCAAGAATCGTGGTGTCACTGGGTTTCGGCCGCCACCTAAATATTAGAAAGCTATGCTATAAATAACAGAAAAAGAGTAAAACAGGGAAAAACTAGCAATTTTTTTTCTAATAGTCATCTTTGATTTAGCTAGCAGTGTTGCATCAAAAAGTACCACACCCTGTCATAAACCTAATGAAATCAACAAGACAGTAAAAACAGTCATGCTGTTCTCCTGCAAGATATAATCTGTAAAATACAGATTGAAATGGTCAAGTTAAAGATGGATAATTTTAGACTATTTTAACTACATTTCTGTTACAGAAGAAAGCTTTTATCATAAATTCCAAATCTACGTTCTTGATTTTGAAAACATCACCACAAAAGAAGACTTTACAGCTATATGTATATCTTATTTAATTTAAATTTTATCCCAGTTCTAGAGTTAGTAGCAGCTATGACTATACTGTGATTTGGATAACGAAGACATGTATGGAAATAGGAAGGTGTAAAATGTAATGGATATTTGTTCCTTCTGTTGGGAATTCAGGGTTAAGACGCTGCACAATGTGTTAAAGCTTCTCATAGCAGCAAATTAGGAAGAAGTAACTGAAAAGTGGACAATGTACCATTCCTAACATCAGGATCATGGCAAAAGGCAAACACATTTAGCACAGTAAGTCAAGAGGCATGACTTAGTAGCTCAGGTGTGACCCTGTTCTAATGAAACCATAAGACTCATGGAGCTGTTTCACATTCAGCCAGCTGAGACTAAGCAGAACTAGTAACTGTCTATATTCACACATAAACTGTATATATACACATATAACTGTATACATATTACCAGTATCTGCTTAGGAATCTTATTATTTTATCCTAAATAAGGCAAAGGAGAGATATTCATTGTAATTTATTCATTGTAATTCCTTCCATACCATATTTGTCTCCTGGACACAGCACTTTACAATGCATGTTAATTTTTGCATGTGCACTGATGGCAAATTTAAACAAGCTATTGGGATATAAATATGAATTTTACCCAAAAGATAATCTTTTTCAAATATAAGTTTTAATTCTAACTTTAAGAAAGTAGCTCTAAATAGCTTTATGTTTCCTTTAATAACACTACATAAACATGCAGATTTCAATTTCTTATTAGTAGAAAAAAATTAATAAACACAGACTGGAATAAATAATACAATTCTGTGAGTACTCAAAATATATGTGATTCAACTTGTACATATGATCAGTTTTTTTGTTTTGTTTTGTATGTGTGTGGTTTTTTTTGTTTGTTTGTTTTTAATCCATTCAATTATAAGAAAACTAGAAGGCAGTCCAAAGTCACTTGTAACAGGAACATAGCATGAAGGGAGGCTTTGCAGAAAAAGCACCTCCAAGATTTGGCTATTTCCAATGTAAAAAAGGAGCGCAATTAAGTTATGCCTTTCCTTCGCAATTTCTGCTTAGTCGTTCCACAGACTGATGCTTAGATGAAGTGCTTTGAACTGTGGATGAACACACTGATAAATGATTGCAAGAAGCAGTTTTGCTTTTTCAGGAAGCATGAAGTTGTTACACAATTCCTTACTGTAGTGAAGGAAATAGAGTGTACAGATCATTTAAAACTAAACACAATAGTATCAGAGAAACACTAGTTCATTATTTTAATTGTTAAAGCATGCATAAAATATTTCTAACTAAAAAAATGATAAAGTAAATCAACACTGATCACTATCTATACATAGTCAACATGTACACATGCTACGAGAAATATAATGACCTCGACATCATATGATTTCCCTCATTTTTTTGCCAAGTAAAAATAAGGTTTATCTACTGCAGGCCTCCACTTAGTGCTATTTTTAAAAGTTTTGAAGAAGATGGTCTCATTAGACCAAAACCATTTCAAAAATCCTGCATAAAAATCCTGCAAAGCAATGCATCTTCCTGGCAGGTTTGTGTAGTCTCCTTGCTGCCCCTCAGCCACTTTGCTATGATTTTTCATGTTCATGTTTCCTATAAGGAAAGGGTTCGCCGAGTCCTATCCCTAGCCATAAAGATACAAACTAAAATAATAAGAATTCAGCCTTTGGAAACAATGAAACAGGATAAAGCATATACTATACATCTCTTACCTGGTGGCCCCATTGCACATACAATCTGAACATCTACAAGTTTAATCACTGAGCAGTCCTTAAGGTCATACCAATTCCAGTGATCTAACCACTGCCTTAGTAATTCAACAGGAGGTTGAGCACCATAGACCTCTCGGGCTGGCATGTTAACATCATCTACAAATACAACCTGAAAAAGGAAAACAAATGATTTTGTATTTATTTATTTTGGTGAATGTGAATTATACACTTCACTATGTGTTTTTTGAAAAATGCCCCTTAAGTTCTTAATGGAATTGCTGCTGAGTTAAATTAAACCAAACTTAAGAAGTAACTGTGCCAATTCTAAAGATATTCCAAAACAGAACTATAGAGGAGAGAGAGTCTGTATTTCTCTTCTTTTATCTCAGTGTATTCAATGAAAAATAGCAAAATAATACTTGCTATTTAAACCTTTCTGTGCTACTTATATGCCCTTTCTTGGAAAAAAAGATGGAGTCAAGAAGACCCATGAAAATCTGAAACTTTGCTGAGACTATGGTTCTGCTTTTAAATGTACTAAGCATTACATCTTTCTTGGCACTGTTATTCCTAAAGCATAGACCACTGCTGATCAGGAAAAATCTTGACACCGGCATTAGTTGCCTAATGCAACTAATGCAAGTTCTAGAAATACATTTATGCATTTTATCTCTCTTCTCTTCCTTTAATTGATACAGAGCAGAAATTTGGTGAAAAGGTAAACAGGTTAAATCATGAGCCTTGTTAGCATTATTATCTGAGCAGTATACTGAGATGGTTTTCAGGAGAGTTACTGACCCTTTATCCCAAGGATCAAGGAGAACGGAGAACCATGAAACACCCATCTGGGTTTCTACATTGGTTTTTTTGTTTGTTTGTTTGTTTTACCCCCCAGAGCTACATAAGCCCTCTTGATTTATTCCACATCACCCTTCCCTGACTCCTGTGTAGATCAACAACAAGGGCTAATAATGAGAGGGCTGAACTAGCTTCTGTAGCATCCCCATAACATGCAAAATCCAAGTGTCAAACCCACCATGGCCCCACTTTCAGATTTATATAAAACTCAGAAACCACAACACTGTCAAGAGCTACATTTTTAGCAACACCTTACCTATGTAGAACTCTTATGTAAAAGAAAATATCACAAAATATGGAAGGGGAAGTATGATAATACAGTTTACCATTATTCATATCATAACATTTTTTCTGTTGATTAAAACAATATGCACACTACTGGTAGAAGGAGTAAAGAAGATGGGAAACATAAGAAATTAAAAGAATAAATAAGAATTGGAATTCCAACGGTTTATTTGAAATTGATCAAGTTTTCTTGATATCAGTTGTAATCAGTTGAGAAAATAATGCATTCACATATTTCTTTGCATTTAAACACTTATTTACATACAGAAATATATAGGTTACCATTCTTTTCCCAAGAGGGGGTCCAAAAATTCCTCTTCTCCTTTTATCCAGCTTAGACATTATAATATTCTGAGTCTGAGCTGCTGTAGTTTGTGCTGAAAAGTTAATAAGCAGTGGCTTGTAGACTTCTTTATTCAAATTATTTAAAAGAAAATTCTGGAAGAATTGTGAAGAAAGTTAAAATATATACATAGATAAAGTTTAAAGCAATTTAGCAAACAGTAATCAGGCATTTTTCTGTAGTTTTTATCTCATTTAAATTTATAAAGCAGTAATTTATCTCTAAGGTAACTCTTATTTCATCAGATAAACCAATATTCTTTAACGATTCAAAAAAAATATCATGAACTTAATTCATCAAAGAAATTTCTACCTCACAAAATAGATACTTTCAGATCTTCTAAAAATAATATACCTAGTATATTATATAAATTCAGCGTGTTAGTATCTTGCCCAAACACAGCATTTCATAATACTACTTAGAGTCAATTTGTATTTAATCCACACCCAAATTGACAAAAGTATCCACGGGTCCTAATACTTATGCCTAGTTTTGAAGAGTTTCCAGTAATATTTCCTACAGAGGACATAGGAAGAATATCTAAAGATAAGCTTTACTGTCAAGATTGATATTGTTTTATAATGCTAGCTACTTTCCAAAGACCCTTTTTTTTAGCTTCAATTTAAACTCTGAGGGAAATTAGATCAAAGTCACCATTTCAAGTAAGACTGAATGGGATTCATTTCCTACCCACATGTGAGAAAAACTACAGCGCTAGAACCTTCCAGCAATTTCTGCATATAAATTAATGTCTCTAATGAATAGCCTAATCTATGTCAACAGCTGTTGGAGTTTTCAGACCACATCTTTCCAGCAGAAAGAGCATTTGATCTTTAACCTCAAAGGAAAAATATGAACTTTTGCACAAATACGTAATAATGACAATGCACAAAAACTGCACAGCAACGTGACTCAATAGCCACATTTCTACTACTCTTTTTATCAGTTCTAAACTCTCACAAAATATTACTTTCTTAACTACCAACCCAGAAATGAAGTGGGCCAGTAGAACCTAACCATATTCCTCATTAGAAAGAAAGGATTTATTTATGCTTTATTATATTTCTGTCTTATGTATTTCAGGAAGTCTTCTATGAACAGATCTTGTTCCAGTCCTTTTTAAAAAATAGTTCAGAAAGTAACTTAAAAGTAGGTTACAGACTCCTTAGTCAGCAACTTCATTTACCACAGTAAATTTAATGACACAAAAGGAAGGAAAGGTAACAGATTCAAGACCAGGAAACCAGATTTATTTTATCTGCTTGCAGATAAATGTCTTCATGCTGATTGCATGAATCATCAGAAGCAAAACTCTCTACAAAAAAAACACAGTGGAGGGCAAAAGAACAAATAAAACCATTTTTGTGCAGCTCAGAGAAATGGCTTACTTCTTCTTTCTCTTTTATTATTTACTTAGAGAATCTTATTAGCTAAAAATAAAATAATAGATTTTCCATACCTTCACCAAATTATACACTTTTTGCCTCAAAGAAAAATAAATAAATAAATAAATAAAGCTTTCCCATGAATCTATATGGAAAACCCAACAAAAAATGCTTAACTGGAAATCTCTGTAAGTGACCCCCAGCAACAGGAGCATTATGTTGCTACACTTCCCTTAGTTATCAGGCTTTAGTAGCTTCTCTGAAAGACTTATGGCATCAGGATTTAACCTGCAGTATCCCTCTGATACGTATGAAGAATTAAAAGTTATCTAAACTTTTTGATGTCATCCCTTAGAATCATTTTCTCTGTTACCCGTACTGTTTTAATAATCACATTACAAAAAGGAACAAATCATTGCTTAGTGACAGAAGAAATAAAAAAAAAAAAAAAGGAACTAGTCTATCACAAAATAACAATGACCCAATCATTTCAAAATGCAAGTAAAGTCTGCTTTTAATTCTACAATGGCATATTCCTTAAGACAGAAGAAATAATATTGGTAGAAATGGAGAAACTAAAAAACGTTAATCGTGATTTCTTATTCTGATACCTAGTTACAATGCTTTTTAGAAGATAATTCCCTTTGATTATAAGTTTGTGAACTCTGAGAAATATACTGCATTTGGCTGTATTAAGTCATTATATATCTTAAATGTTTTATTATTTACTATCATACATTTTAATTACCATTATGCATACAAAGAACCAATACATGTTGCCTCTTTCAGTATAAAAACACAAACTAATCACTTAAAAAGTAATTGTCAGTGGTTTGTTCTCAGTTCAGTGTTTACCTTATTTATTACACAGAATTCAAATCATACTGAAAGACAATATTAAAAGTTTTATTGCAAACTTTTCTATGACACACACCAGTACAGAGATATGAAAGGTACTGGGCAGAATATTATCAATTTAGATAGCTTACTTCAGAGAACAAAAACTTGATTTTTTTTAAGAAAAGTACTTCCATCAATCAGAATCCATGGATTCAAATAAGCCATCCAGTGGATGAAAAACACAATAATTGCCTGTGAAAAGTTTGACTTAGGTGACTTATTTGCTGTTAAAGAGGACTTCTGTCACTGGGGACAGAATCAATCACCTAAAGCAGCTGTTTCCTCTGAATGCACTGCAAACTTTGAAGCTCTGCAAGTGGAGTAGAGGTTCTACAGAAAACAATGTTGTTTGTTTTGATGTACATACAGTAATACTCATAGTAGTAAGACTGGGATCCTAAGGGGGGGGGGGGGAAGGGAGAGTGTACAATCATGTAATTCAAGTGTTTCTCGTAATGAAATATCAAATAAGAATATTTCTCATAAGAAATATCAAATTATTGTGTAAGGTAGAATACAATGGCTTTTGAATTCTCTGTTTTAATACCATAATAGACTTTTAAATGTATTGTGTGTCATATACAAAAAATAAGCAATACAATATTGCATATAAGGTAAGATGTTTGACTTCACACGCCACTGGTATAACATTACTTCTTTAAATATTAAACAGTTGATGACATTGCTACCTCTCAGAAAATTAATAGCAATGAAACAATTAACCATATTTTGGGAAAAAAAAAAAACAAAACAACTTTTTTCTCCCTTTTACAGTCAGATTACCAATCTTAAAAATCCTGAAACTAGAACAACTATTAGCATTCTGCCAAAAAGATTTTCAGAAATAGCGGAAACAACAGCTACAGTCAAAATAGATTTTAACTATTATTTATGTTCCTTTTTCATTTTCTCTCAAGGACCAGGACAACATGGGTAAAGAATATTTGGCATATTATAAAACAGGACACACAATTGTTTTGATTAAAATTTTCTTTCTCTTGAAATGTGCAGCTGTTTTACATTGTAATGACCACATACGGCCAACTAATTATCTAAGAAAACTGCCTGGGAATATCCTGACTAGCCAATTCCCCCTCTCACTGTAGTCTGTTTCTGTAAATAATTCTTTGTTTCTATAAATAATTCTATAAATAATTGCTTTTATTTTTTTGCCTTCATATTTGTTTCAGTGACAAGATTCTTGTTCTTGTCTGTTTTCAATGCACGGAATAACCATAGTAGAATCTGAATTAAAAAGTTATTAACCCCTAAACTTTTCAACAATATCAGCACACATTTCTGCTGCTTCCAAGTTTAGTACCTAAGCATTTCATTTTGTTGTTTTGAGCAATCCCGACTGGATGCCTTAGTAGTATTTTGTACATCAGTGTCTGTGTGGACCATCCCAAGTATATGTGGCATAAAATAACAATGCAAAGTAAATCAATACAGGAATCATATTGAAGAATTTTGTTTGTGTAGTATTAGCAGCTTCTTCCAGTGGATATTTAGGTGCTGCTTAAGAATTTAGTCTAAGTGTGTGAAGAACAAAAAAAAAGATAAAAGAAAAAATATTCCACCTTTTGCTACATAGCTTTTGCTGTTTTCCTTTCTCATAATTTCATTTAATAATATCCAAAAAATCGTGTCTTATTTTCCTTTTATAAACAATGCCATCAAATTACTCCTCATCTAACCCCATTCAATAATTTCTAAAGTCAGTGTTAAAAGTACTTACAGTAATATAGGTACTTTTTCCAGTTCCTGTTGGCCCCACAAATATAGAAGGTTTTTGATGCACTGTCAACAATTCCATCAATGTCATATATCGAACTGTATCCAGAGTTGGTACAATTATTTCATTAAACATCACATCTTGAGGTATAGGAGGAGCTGATTTGAGTGTTTCCACCCAGGGTTCCCAAATTCCTGCTCCCTATTTTAATTTTTATGAAAGTCAAATATTTATAAGTATGAAAAAGCAGCATAGAATCAATGCAAACAGAAAAATCAAAGTTCTATGAATTAGCGGATGGATTTATCAGACAATATTAGAATGGATTAAAAATAATTTCATAGGCTTGTTTCAACACTATCAACTTAAATATATTTATTTAACTTGATGCAATGTAGGGTTGTCAATTCAGACTATTTAAACAGAAACATAGTACCCGTACCTCAATCATGCAATTACTGTATTACTGAAAGTCAAAGATTTTATCTCTCCTTTTATACCTATACACGTATTACATATAATACGATACATAAATATGTAAATAAAATAAATATGTGAAAAAGCATAGTCATCTTTTCCACAGAGTCTTTACTCATTATAAATATCTCCAAATTACGGAATTTGAGGAGAAATCAATTTTAATGCCAAAGCTCCACAGCAAAGTTTTCTCCTTTGGATCACACTACTAGAAGAGTCTTTAAAAGATGTCAAAACTCTCCAGCAGAAAATTCATATAACTCCTTATATGAATAATATCATTGTAATCAGTTCTAAAAAAAAAAAAAAAAAAAAAACACCTGTCCTATCCCCCAAAATCTTGGGATAACAGTCATGAAATTCCTAGAGATCACTCTCTTTATTTTCTCTCCTTAACTAAGGAAGGACATGTCGTTAGGGATTATTAGCAGAAGACATGAAACCTTCACAGCTGATTGAAATCTCAGCCACTTTCCTTACCAATACGCAGGAATCATGCACAAGCAGAAATCTAGACAAAACTAATTCTCATTGTACAGCAATGGGAATTTACAGGAATGAGAAAATCAAGAAGGGTACATTTATTTTGTTTTGGAGTTTTTGGAGCATACTAGATAGTGTATGTGCATTTTCTCCACTGGAATAGTTGAATCATAAATTCCTATCTTAAGCCCAAGGGAAAGAGGCAGAGGAGAAGCAGCACAGAAGCAGATTTTCTGCCAAATTCTTCTGCTACAACAGGCAATTTTTCTGGTAGCTGCAAAAACAAGCTTTGGCGCTATATGTCTGAGCCAGAACACCGGACCTTACACTGGCTTGTAAGGAAGGATATCCTGCCTAATTCAGTGACAAAAGAAGCAGGCAGCAGGAAAAAAAAAAAAAAAAATAATAATAATAATAATAAAATAAAAATAAATAAAATAAAATAAAATAAAATAAAATAAAATAAAATAAAATAAAATAAAATAAAATAAAATAAAATAAAATAAAATAAAATAAAAATTACAATACACAACTTGTAGTATTCATAAAAGAGTACTTGAAAATGAGGGGCAACATCTCATTTTATAATACTTACCTTTTTGACAAACCGATAATCATAAATTGTTCCTTCTGTTGGAAATTGAACAGTGAAAGCCTTTGAAGCATGTTGATCAATACTACTCAACAATTTATATTGTTCTCTTGTCTGCTCACTAATTGGTCCATTAAGCATTTCTCGCACAACTTTGTCAAATTTCAGTCGATCATCCTCCTTACAGGTAGCTCCTACAGACCATATCAGTGAAAATAAAAAAATACCCTAGAGTTGGAATAAAAATAAGAAACATAAATTTTGTACCTGTATATTACAAAGTTCTTCTGCATTGAATCAAATAAATCTTTGTCTCAAATCACTATAGAATCATACCATACCAACTTGTTTTTATTTATAAAGCATGAGACCATGCTTCTGGTAAAGCAGAACACTGTTTATGTTGACTCTAATAATAATGAATCTGATCACCTTTGATGTGCAACAGAATGCCTGACCTGCTCGGTGCAGAGCCTTTATTTTGAGAGAATTCAAGCATAGACTGGCCTTTATTCCAAAACAATTGAGCTTATCTTTCTCTTATTCAAAGGCCTACCCCATACACTGATTCATACATTTATTAGCAGGGATTTTTATTGAACTGCAATCCTTAGATAGCAAGGATTATCCTATTCTTACTATCCTATTAATAAACAGATACCAAAAACTGGAGAATCATGCAATTTTCTTTGGGTGATTTTATAAAATTCATTAAATTTTTATGAAGACACCAAAGATGGAAGACTCAGCTATGCATCTATTATAAAGTAGGTGTTTTATACGTAATAATATTTTCCTCAGTGGACATTACAAAATATGTATTATAATGATTGAATATAATTATTATTGCTTGTGAAGTCGATTCCACTAAAGCCTGATTTGCAGTTCTCTGTTTTGTCTGTTTATCATACTGCCTACCTCAAGCCAAGAAAAAATGTCATGATCATTCATAGCTTTAAATTGGGTTTCATCAGTAAATTCATCCATCATGCAGTCCATCAGATTCATCAGTGATCGAATTAAGTTTGTATCTGAAGTAGGAGACAGTTCCTGAAAAGAAAGAAGAAATACTCTTGACTGCACGTGCATTTTACTCACTGAAAAGAGACCACTGGATGTTTTTTTTAGTAGTAGTAGTATTTTTAAATTTTTTTTACTCACTGTGAAGATAAAAAAATCTGTAGGCATGTATGCCTAAGATACATTCAAAACCAAGTTAATCATACAAACAAACATCTTGCTCACAAACTTGCATCTTAACAGCAGTTTAAATATATATATATACACACATAAAAATTTATAAATTAACATGGCCCCATTAAAATTAATTATTCCTTTGGCACTTGGAATTGAACATAATTCATAAACTGATAGATTCTCGGAAAAGCTCTACCTTTGTGTGTTTCCTAATGAACTCAAGACAGAGTGGAGCCATTCTGTCAAACAGGCCTACTATAAATTCTTTATGAGTAGAGCTGATTCCTGAAGGCACTGTATTTAGCCATGACATCATTAACGGTCTCCAGCCTAACATATGGGGTTCCATGTAGACCATACCACACCTTGAAACCTAAATATAAAGAAATGGGTGCATGTTATCTTATGCAGTCTCCAAAGTTTTTTTCTTATCTAAAAGAAATTAAAATATCATTCAGTGTTTAAATATACAATTCCTGGGATTATTAGGAGTTGGTATGAAGTGTACAGTGTGGTTCTGCAAGCCCTGAGACAGATGATCAAGATCCAACTTATCTTTATCCTTGAGCCAACAGAAGACCTAATGTCAAAGAGATTTTCCTCTTAAATAGAATGAGTTCCCAGCACTGAGGTCATAAAAGATAATAAACTGACTAGTCCAACATTTAATTTTAATTAATTTTAATTAAAACAAGTTTTATAGTAGTTTCAAGTAAAAATTCCAAAATTCCTTTGCTCTATGACTATGCAGGTATTCTGTTCTATTTATAATATTATCTGAACTGACACATTCAGGAGGAAATGTTTGCATTTCATAAAAAGGAAAAACTAGGTGTAGTAGAGATAGATAGGTACCATGAATGTTGTAACTGCTGGTTTTATTGGAGTTTGTCAATGGGATTAAAGATTTCTCCATGAATTATTTTATTTTTCTTGTCAGACACTTACAAAGGCCAGACTCCAAACAGTTACAGGCTCTTCAGAGGAACACAAAATTTCTCAGAACATATTGTGAGATTATGAAAATCTTATGAAAAAGAAGAAAACCAACCCACTATGTCCTTTATTTGAAACATGTATCTAATAAATACAAACTTAAAATTATTCTTCTCAGTTAAGCATACTTTTGAAAAATTAGAAAAGAAAATCTTCACTGTATACCTTGATAATGAAAGGTAATTGTAATCAGTAATTCAAAGAGAGGTAACTTACAGTAGCAGGAGAAGCAACTTCTAAATCCATTGGTTCAAAAATAAGGCTCATCTGCTGTGACATTTGGATGATCTCTCCACTCATAAGGCACAACTTTTTATTATCATCAAGCACAGTATTCATATTCTCAATCCATACGGCATCCACTGGTCCATCAAAAATCAGCCATTTCCTATCTGGGGTCTGGTTTGAAAAGAGAGAATGGAAAGAAAGGGTAAAGGGAAAAGGAAATCAGATATTTGTATTTTATTCAATTATGTATACTGTAAAAGAACTATTTCAGAACTAAAATTGTTTTCCACACACACAAAAAATAAAATATTCTGAGTACAGATTTGTATTGACAAGAAGATTCTGAAATTACAATCTACATTCACAATTTAATTTTATTTCTTTGAATCATATACTGTAGTTAACTACAGAAGGTTAATATTTTTACTAGATTCTTACAGTTACACTTGCAAAGCAGTACTTTGCTTCAGTTAAACTGCAACATATTCAAATACTTTAACTTATGACAAAACAAATACAATTTATCAGTGCATACAACTCCATGCTCACCATGAAAGTCAATAGGACTAACTTAAGAGATATGTTGATAGAAACCTAAATTTCATGTTTGGTATTTTAAAATATAAGTGAATAGTCATATGTTTCTTACAGCAAAACACAAAGCAGTTGTGCAGTTCTGCAAACACTGCTAAGAGTAAACGTACGCATTGAAAGGTCATTTCCCATAAAGCTCTAATGCTGCTAGTACTTACTGTGGAAGAAGCAAATGCTCTGAAGCTCACTGCTAGGATGCCATCTGACCATTCATGTGAAACTGGATCAAATTGTCCATATAGCTGACCCATTGTTACGGATTTGGGATTTAAAACAGTGATCTGAACTTTGTTTTCTTCCATCAGCCCCTAAGGACACAAAAACAACCACAAAATTAATAAAATCTGTTAATACAGAACACGCCATTTATTATGCCATACATTATATTTTGAATTTTACAGATATTAAATCTTCATAAAACTTCCAGCAGGTTAGAGAGGGAAAGACATCATAAATATTACATTTGAAAGACGGTTTACAAATGTTTAAAGACAATTATCCCAACTTCATCATATGTAGTTGGAAGTATAGTTTTAGTACTGAACAGCAGCTTGATAAAAAAATTAAATGGATTTATTTATAAAAAATTGATTTATTTTTAAAAAGGGATTTATTTATTTTTTCAAGTGTTAGTGAATAGGACCTTTGCAGGTCCTATCCCTAGGATAATAGGGATATCCCTAAGAGGATTTTTTGTTTGTTTGTCTTGTTTTCTTGCTTTGTTTTTTACTTAAAACATACAAGGATATGTAATTTTATTTTTAATTAACTTCAATTGATTCTATTCTTCTCTCCTTGTGACTAAATATGATATTTAATATTGCACACATCAAAGATCACTTGAGTGAAACCACTGTTCTACAGGAATGAATTACAAACACTCATTTGAACACCAATTTACTGGATAACAATTCACTGAATTAAAAGAAAATGCAGAAAGTTAACTATTGTTATATTGGACTGACAGACAGGAAAAGAATTTTTCCTACATAACTAAAGCAAAAGCTTCACAATTTAATCTATTTATAGCTATAGCAGGCAAACAAGCAAATAAATGATCATAAGAATAGAACTCTTTTTGATGGTTATACCAATCTGAAAGTCTAGCCAGCCTAGTCTTGCTGATATCTGCACAAAAAAAAACACAATGCACCTGCCTAAGGAAATTAAGGAAATTAAAGGATTTTGCTAAGGTGTTTGGCTACATGTTTCCAGCCAGCAAGCATGAAGAAATTCAGTGTCCTGAAGATGACTTTTGCTTTGTGGCTGTTACTATTTAAGTCTGAAGGTATCTGGAGTTCTCAGAAAATCCTAATAAAAAAAAAAATAGATTTGACCAATGCAATTAAAGAAAAAAAAAAAAGTCCTAATTAAATTATTTCTGAATAATAGAATACATTCACCAGATCAACAAAATTCCATTGACTTAATCTCCCCTCTAATGTTCAGAAAGTTAACTAGGTTATTACATTTCCATGATTTGATTATTGGAAATTATTTTCACCTAGACCTCTTGAAAGTAAAAACTTACTTCCAAGAAGAGGGAAAAATGGGTATGTATACTGGTTACAACCAGTCTCAAAAGCAGTGTATTTGTTGCTGGGCTGTAGATTTATATCCTGCAAAGAAGGAAGACATAACAGGAAAGAGTATGAATGTTCAGCAGCCAGTGACTGGCTATTTCAGTGCTCCTCTTTTATTCATCTGCTTAGGCACATCTTTTGTTGTCTTCTTCAGTAGTTTTAACAATCTGCAGGAAAGCTTAAGATCTCTACCTAATGAACTTTCAATATCTAGACTGCTCTCTCCTTTGGGCTGGGACCACTTTTAGATGTATCATTTGATACAAACCTTTACAAGCTTCCATGAGAATACAACACGAGGAAATACCAGAGCAATCTGGTCAAGCAACAAGCAACATGTCAGAGATGTTCAGATTCCTAACTTTCTGTGAGAAACCAGGAATTTCAATTTCTCACAAAGTGGTGCTGGAATTAACTGTGACACTTGATCCCACTTCTGTTATTCTTTACAAAAGCAATTGGTCATTTGAAACGTAATGAGAATAATAAACTGAAGTAGAAATCTTTCTTCCAAATAAAGCTACACTTTTAAAGATTGTCATCACTTTTGCAAGGCTTGCACTTCAGAGTTTTCTTGATTCACTCTTACTATCTATGACTCTGGTGCTGGCTGCATGGCCAAATACCAAGCCCAATACACAGTATTTGTAAATACAAGATATAATGGATACAGAGGCCTGTTTTTTACATGTTTGTGAATATCCTTCACTGATGGCAAGACTGCTGGGCATGGCAGAAAAAGAAGGATTTTCACTAAATTCACTTTGTGCTATTTTCTGATAGTATAACGTGGCATTTTCTAGGATATGCAAAATGCAATGAAAAACTGAGATTATTGAAATGCAGTGCAAGCAAATAAAATAACTAAATCATTTGATGAAAAACAAATAGTTCTGCTAGACTCCACCAATGTACTTTCTAGAAAATTTCTTTTCCTTATAATGATAGTGCTAGTAGTGACTATGAAGTTTTTCATAGACATGAGAGTAGGAAAAAAATCAAGAAAATAGGTAACTATGTAGCCTAAGGCTCAAACACACCCTGACTGTATGACCAGTTTAAACAATCAGAATGCCTGTAGCAAAGGGAAGGAAGAAAAGGGATTCATTTTATCAAAAGGAGGATCAGACACTTGTTACCTCTTCTCTCTGTTTCAATCTCAGGATAAGCATTCTGGTATAAATTGGGATTATTTAGTTTCCGCATTTACATGGTTTTATTATATTTTCATCAGAAAAACTTCAAAACTTTGTGTAAATTGATCAATTAGTTTGGTGTAGTTCTAAACAGAATAATCTCTTTTAAAATAGAGTTTAATATCTCTCATGAATAAGTTGGAAAGCTGGTGCAAAGCTGTCACAAGGAAAAGTTTATCCTAAAATTTAAAGCAGCTAATTCATTCCTTGTCCAATGTGATGGAAGAGTTCAGAAAATTCTGTACGTAGAATCGTGTGAAATATGTATCTCTAAAATTGGTTCATCTTGTCTAATATAAATTTGAAAGAATAGCTTCTCAATCTGTTTTCAGTTTTTGCTTATATTGCTCTAGAGTTTCCTAGAGTAAATTCCATATTAAGTATCAATACTGAAATATTTAAAATTTGTTTGAAAATAGTTTTCACCAGAAATATTTATAAAATATGTTAAGATACCTTCTCACATATGTCCCCCAGTGCTCCTGCCAGAACTCTGTATGCACAAGTTTTTCCACCAAAAGGTTCTCCAACTATCATAAAGCCATGACGCACAATCATCATCTCATATATCTGCAAGATCTTCATAGCAAATATATCGGTCATTTGCAAATTCATAGCAGCACAGTTTGTTTTGATGGCTTCCAGTAGGTCATTGTAGTCTGGTTTTGGTAGCTTCACACCAGGAAACAAATCAGAGGTAATACCCTATCCAAACAATTAATTGGAAAGTACACTTATTTTCACAGTCATTTGGTTTGAAACTTATGCAATCAATTCTTTGTCCTTTAACACTAGGCAGACAAATATCTATTTTGATTTAAATAATCATGAATTTCGTATCACCCTTGTCTGAGCTAAAACTCTGATTTCATAATTTATTACCGATATTTATTTCATGTACAGTTTTCATGTTTACCTGTGCACACAGAAGAGAATTACCTAAGCATGCTCTTTCCTGATCAATATTAACTTTTATCAAACTAGTTTATACTTGTTTTACTTAGAAAGTCGAACAAGCTTTTACCTTTTTCTCTCAATAACTGAAAACTAATTAACAGAAATTAAAAACTGAAGTTTCTGCATTTTTGTTTACAACAAAACAATAAAGATTAAAAAAAAAAGTTGAAGATAGAACAAATTATGTAAAAGAATCTCTGTGATATCATTTTATTAAGATAGACCTGAAGTATCAACTCTTAAAGTAAAGATTACTTAAAGAACTTTTGAAATAAAACATATTATTTAGAAATGACAACAATAATTACTGGTGAACTTAGAATCACATTATTTTGACATTTTTCATGTCATTGGATATTTTAGTTTCCTTCTAACACGTGCTTTGATTTTCATTTAGCACTGTTATCTTCCAGTGTTAAAATGTTAATGACCATAAAACATCCTGACCTCAAAGTATATCTATTATTAAAGTATATCAAAACACATGCCTAGCATTCCATGCTACCAAAGGCACATTTTCCAATCAACAGTGACAAAAACAGGGCTTTTCCAATTAAAATAATTATATTTTCCAAGCAGAAATAACCATGAAGTGGTAATCAAGGTGACCAGCTGTTTTTTGTCTGAAACACATTTGGTATAAAACTTCTATTACTCAGTCATTTATCTCCTTTTCACAGCCTGTTAAGAATTAAAGATTTATGCACTTGTGCTAGTTTATGGTCTTTCTATGCATTATCTCTAACTGAGATAATGACAGTAAAAATAAATAAATAAATAAATAAATCTATTAATGCTTTCCTTCTTACAATGTGGATGACATAACTATGGTGAAATGAAGGAATACCATATTAAAAGAAACCAGTTAGTATTGCTGTAAGTTTTACTGCTGGATAAAATGGTCTCCTTCACAACAAAGCAGGATCAATGTTATAAAAACATATTGAAAAAACATATGAAAGTGAAAAATGTATAGTATTACTGATAAATATATGTATACTATATTATTAACATTGCTATTCTTATTTTCAAAGACTGAAATTCAAAGAAACAGCTAGTGAAGATGCTTCAGTTTTCACAGACAAATTCTCTAAGCTTATCTTCATGATTTACAAATCTGTGAAAATATGCTCATGACTCGATTTCAGGAAAAAGTGCCACATCTAGGAAAAACTAGATTAGACTAACAGTGTCCAGAGACACATGTTCAGTTTCTAATTCACTACTTTTTCTGTATAACTTTTGGCAAGCCAGTTACCATTTTTGTACTTCAGATTTCTAATTTTTTTCATAAAATTCCTATAGCAAAGAGCTTTTGGGCCCTTGTGGATGTTTTATTATCGCAATGATCCAATTTTATTTAATTATAAAATTACACAAAATAAGTACTATAGACTGAAAATATTTGCAGCTAATCTTTACGTTTTCTACCTCAAAAAGTGGTAAATCATGAGACAAGAATTTAGGCAGGTTGACATCTGTAATGGATCTAAGTAGCAAAATTTCTTCATCCTCTGATGGATATTTCAGCTAAAAAAGATATAAAATAGCGTTAGTTATTTTTATGTGTTTAGAAAACAGATGTTAAATTTGTAAGTTTTACAGAACTGTTTTTGTTGTGCATATATGTAATTACGTTGTCAGGTTCAGGTCCACTGACAGTCGCACATGTTCTGGACGTATGTTTATGCTTTGATATCAAGGTATTTACAGGGGCTTTCTATAGTCAGGACAATTTCACTTTAGTTTATGCCCAGTTATGGGTATTGTTATAAATTTAATATTAGATTTTTTTTTTCTAAAAAATTGATTTCTTGCTTTATAAGGTATATTCCTTTTTCTTCGTAAATAGGACAATTTTCCCTGCTTTGAGGTAAAACTTCAGCCTTCCAAGAGGAAAAACTAAAATCTTGCATAGAGATGTTTCCAAGAAACTTATGCACATGTTTTTGCCATGATACACAGCTTGTTTACTTTTTTGTTTTGTTTCATTTATTTGTTTTGGGGAGCCAGGTTAGCAATAGGAGGATTATAGTTAAAAACAAAAAGAAATATAACTTATATTAGTCTACCTAAATAAAAATAATTGAATAAATGAAAAGAAAATTTATTAGCAAAGTCTTTTCATTCATTAATAATGCATGTCAAGACAACACACTGCATTCTAAACAGTTTTTCTTAAAGACTAGAGAGATTGAAGTCACATTTGGCAGAGAGTAATTGGAAGGAGCTCACATGCTATGGCAAACAAATCTGAGCTTGTTAAGAAAAGCAGAGGAAAGCAGTGGCCAACAAGCCAAATACAACTCTCTGAATTTGAATTTATCTAGAATTTTTGAAAGATAATCAGCACCATAGGCCTGCCATTCTGAGACAAGTGGTTGTGTGAATGGTCCAATAACTTCCTCTCTTCTTGACTTTCCTCAGCTTGTGGAAACATACCCTTTTTGTTTTCATACATATCACGAGATGAAATGCTCAGTATCTATTTTCCTTTACATAGAAACGCATACCTTCTGTTATGAAGGAGCCACACTACTGACAAAGTCACTGGGTTACAAAGAAAATTTGAGAAATCATTTACCTTCAGGTTACCAGCAGCAGTGAGTACTGACTTCACAGCTCTCATTCCATAATCATAATGGTGCTGAGAAGACAACTGCTCTGAACACAGACGGTATGTAGCTACAATTTTTACTGATAGAGGTCGAGCAGTAACAAAACCACAAGAATAAAGAACTATCTCTGCAATCATGGCATAATCAGGAACCATCATAGCTACCGTTCTAAAGAGAGCCTATTAAATATATAAATGAAAAATCACATAAGAAAAAATTACATATTTTTATATATAACTTTTTCTACAATTACATAAAACACTAAATCTTCTCATTATTTCATTAATTCGGTGGTAGCCAATTTAAGTTAACTATCATTATGCCTGGAGTTTCTTTAGGCCATAGCCTTTGAACTTTTCCAAACTCTCCAATCAAATTCCCTTTACAAAGCCCAATAAAATACGGCTAATAGGGCTGCTACTAAGATGATGAAGGGCCTGGAGGGGAAGATGTATGAGGAGCGGCTGAGGTCAGTTGGCCTGTTCCTCCTGGAAAAGAGGAGGCTGAGGGGAGACCTCATCATGGTCTACAGTTTCCTCACGAGGGGGACTGGAGGGGCAGGTGCTGATCTATTCTCTTTAGTTACCAGTGATAGGACCCAAGGGAATGGTGTCAAGCTGTGATGGGAGGTTCAGGCTGGGTATCAGGAAGAGGCTCTTCACTGAGAGGGTTGTTGCACACTGGAATGGCCCCCCCAGGGATGTAGTACCAGTACCAAGCCTGTCGGAGTTTAAAAAGCGTTTGGACTGTGCTTGGTCATATGGTCTGAATTTTTGGGTAGACCTGTGTGGTGCCAGGAGCTGGACTCGATGATCCTTATTGGTCCCTTCCAACTCAGGATATTCTATGATTCTATGATTATAACTACACTATAATATATTCAATGTTTTTCCATAACCACCTAGAAATACTTTAGTTTCCATTGTGACAATTCATGTTTGTCTTCACGCTTTCTTCATTCAAGATTAAAAAAAAAAAAAAACAAAAAAAAAACAAACAAAAAAAAAAAAAAACACATAAAATGCCACAAGCTTTAGAAGGAATAGGGAAATGAAATACAACTGCCATAAATGAGTTGCTGCTGTCAGACTTCATGTACTAGCACTGTTTACTGCAGCCTGTGATTCAACTTTACAGTAGCTTAAGCAAACAAGCATCAGAATATTTTCAAAGTTTCCACTGCTTTTCACATTCTACCAACAAGTTTTTGTAATTTCTTCTTTTTCATCGACACAAGTAATGATTTTGAATCTTGTATTCACAGTATGTGTTAATGAGTAAAGTTCCCAGACAGTTCTAAGAGATGTTTACAAAGGTTGTACATTATCTTTATTAATTGATCAATATATTTGCTTAGATTTCTGTTTCTTTCTGTAGACATATAACAACTATATTTAAGGGGTAAAAAAAAAAGACATAGCACTATTTTAGCAATCACTCAACAAACAGTTTAAATAGGACAGAAATCTCTTACATTATAAATATCACAAGTCCTGTCAAATCAAACTAAATCACTTGTCGGAAATAAAAAATATTTTTTTTTTAATCATTTTTTATTCAATATTAAGATGTTATTTACTGTTTGTACATTATAAACTGTTCATTTTTGATCTTTCAGGTGCTTGGTCAAGAAACACAAGGCTTTATTTATTTATTTTATCCTGACAGACTGACAGATGTAGAATAATCCGACCCTTTCCTGACATTTTTAAATTCATTGTATTTCTATTTTTCAGTTTATTTTTTCTTTATAATTTCTTCTTCTGAGAGAATATGATTTTTTACTTTAGTATAGTAAAAAACTTCTTAGATGAACTGAAGGTAACTGATTTTAAAAATTCTTTATAATTTCTGTATTTAACAAAAAAAAAAAGAATTTCACTTTCTGTATTAACTATTAAAAGTAATGAAATGAAAAGTGCTAGAAGTACCTTAAGATTGTCAGGAAGCTCTGAACGCCCAGCATAGCCAGGATTCATGGTAATGAAGACAGCACACGTAGGGTTCAGTTTCAATTCTGTTCCTTCAAATACTAATAAATCAGTTCCTGAATTAATGCCTATGGAGAAATAAAAAATAATGTAATTGTTGGAAACTTTTTGTTGCACCTTTATTCCTTTTTATATGTAAAGTAAAGTTATGGTTATCATAACAGTTTACCTCTTTGGATAGTAAAAATCTGCTGAGCAACAACTGAGAGTACTTCCAAATCAATCCTGTTGAATTCATCAAAACAAGCCCATGCTCCACAAGACAACAAGCCCTAGAACAGACAGACATAAGATTAATTTATTGGTGACCGTCTATTTTGGGCATACAAACACTGATCAAAGTGATTCTGTAATGAGAAGTTTTAACTTGCAAAGAAAGAACTCATATACATTAAGTTCTCAGACTCACTCCCAATAGCAATTGCTCCAAAAAGAATGATATTTAAAAAGTTAGTTTGCTCTCCCTCCCTCCCCACCCCACCCCCCCCCAAAAAAAAAAAAAAAAAAGTCTTGTATAAAGTAAAACCAAAATGCTAATTCTAGGCACTAGTTCAAAGTGCCTGTCAAATACATACAATTGCCACATTATACCTCTAGAGTCAATATTTTGCAGCTGAACAAGGGGGAAGACTTCACCTCTAAACAAGACTACAAAAAACTACTCTTTCTGTCTTTTTCTGTTCTTTTCTGTCTATGCTTGACAGTGTTTAAAGTGACAACAGGCAACATAAGGAATTCTGCAGGGCTAAAACCAACCATTTAATTTACAGTACAAACAAAAATGACAATCCTTTTACAACACATTACAGCACGACATGTTTTAAAGTGTAACTAAAGAGCAATTCTCTTTTCCTACAGCTCTGCTTAAGTTAAACATTTTTTTTTATACATCTTTTTTGAAATATGTTCCCCAAATATACTGTTTCTATAGCACAGATAGTCTTTAGACAGACGGCATCTTGTAATTTGTTAATGGTTATTCTAAAATTCCCATTTAAGATGAAGAATTTTGCTTTCATCATTTTAAATAAAAACTTTTAATTTCACTTTTTGGGTGATTTGCTGTCATGTTGAATTTTGAAGCCTCATTATATGGCTCCAGTGCCACCTCTGACAGAGAAGAGAAGAATGACAGTTAGGAAAGCATATTTTCTCTGTTTTTGCATCATTCCAGTCTAAAATAGGATAGTTTGGAATGGCACAGATGGTCATTCAAGATATCAAAATGGATATGCTTTATATAATATATGCTTTATATAATATAATGGCTCTCACCAGTTTAAAGATTAAATTAAATCCCAGGTCCCCTAAATTTGCAATCATTTACTAAAAAAATATTCATTTAAATGGCATCTATGTTGCCTATATTAAAGGAAATCACTTCAGGTGTATTCTTATGTAAAGTAAGAGCTATCTGCACAATGCTAACATTAAACGGGGGCCTGGAAGTTGGAAAAAAAATACATTTAGGTCTTAAGAGCACTTCAAGTGCCAAAGCAAACAAAGGGATTTAATATAACTGAGCATACAACCCTCAAAACTTATCCAAACCTTAAAAAATTTTCCTAATGCAAGGTAATCCAGTCCATCAGAACAATTGAAAACCACACACTGCTTAGCAACAGCCTTTGCTAAATCTTTCGTAGTTTCTGTTTTTCCAGTTCCAGCAGGACCTTCAGGGGCACCTCCAAGATGCAGGTGTAGTGCACCAAATAACGTTCTGAAAATAAAATAATAGAAAAAAAAAATGTACCAATTTTTATGCTATTTTTCTAGCTGCTCCAAATTTTACCAGAAACTCTTAAAAATTAGTTTCATGTCTGCATTTTCCTCCGATGGTACAATTTGCCTGCTCTTGGCAGCTGTATTCTACAAATATATAATGACATACCAAGTTTACTTGAAGTTCAAAATAGGACTTACTAAACTTACTAAGTAGAACCTTACTAAATTTACTAAATCTTTCACTTACTAAATTTGATCCTTTTGTAATTTATCACCAGTTATAGTATTACAAAAGATATATTTTATCACAAATTTAAATTAAAATATTCATACAGGACCAATTCTAATCAATGAAAAGAAACATATACTATTCTATTTATGCCTATTAGAATATCAAAAACATAATCCTGGAGTTCTATTCTAGTTCTATCTATTCTAGGATTAATTAAAATGGATCAACTAAATATATTCTTACTAATAGAGAACATTTAATAACATGTAGTTTTACCTGTAGCATCTGTCTGTAAGTGGAGTAATAACCAGCCTAGGTGTATTGCCTAGATACTCATATCCATACCTCAGTCCAGCATTGATCATCCTTGTTTGTAGATGTCCTTCCTATGAAACAAGACATTGATTATAGAGGTAAAATAAACAATTACAAAATAAACTAAAATTAAATAAAACACGACAATTCAACATTATTCCTCAAGCTCATGCATAGGTACAGTGTTATTAAAAAAAAAACAACTGGCCGACTACTCATTGCTTTGAGACAACTTCAGTGTGACCCAATTAAACAAAAATATTACCTTTTAATAGATACTAAAGTATCAACATGAAAGAGACTGTTTTTTCCACTGATTTTTATCTTAAAAAAGTATCGTACCAACCATATTGCAGAGTAAAACTGTCTTGTTTAGCTACTTAGAAAGATAATCAGCTTTCTAAAAAGTGAACAGAAGCAATCATGGCCAATAGCTGTAGTAATGTTCAATCTGATGACTCAGATATGGCAATACATATACATGTATTTTAATGTCATGTGCACTGTCTTCTGTATTATGGAAAATCTTGTCCTGATGAATACAAATATATTGTATCCTATCAGTATCCAGTATAAACATCATTATTTTTCCAAGAAGGGTAACACACAAATATAATAATATTGACAATAAGTCAGATTAAATGTTTAACTGTCATCTATATAACATTTTTTATTCTGCAGAATCAAAAAAAAATAAAAAAATATGGTCTTTGAGTGAACAACTTTTGCCTGTGATCTCCCCTGCAAACTCAGCAAATGCACTGAGACCCAGCAGTGATGAAAAACTAATTTTAATTAAAAACTGTTTGTGTTTGGCTATTGGCCATTTTAGTTAGCAATCCATAGAATTATCAGTTAGAGGTACTCTCTTATCAGCAGAAATTCTCATATTAGTGTAACTATTCTCTGTGTCAGCACGCAAGCAGAAATTGAAAAGCTGTGAACAGAAATTACCTTCTAATAGGATTGAGAGGTATCACTTACCTCCCAGTAGTATCTAAGCTGACTTAACCATTCAAAGTCACTCTCATCTTTGACTTTCTTGCTTACTAGAGATGCAAGAACATCCCTAGCATGAACATCAAGCACAACAAGTGCTTCTAATGTCACTCGATTCTGCTTAGACAGCTTTCCTCGCACCAAGGTGACAATGTCCTCAATCTGTCTATTATTCTGTTCCAGAAAATCCTCTAGTGCCTGGGAAAAAAAAAAAACAAACATAAATTAAAGTTAAGAGATTGCATGTCTAATCTGAAGCACAACTATTTTTTCTTATATTACTCTTATTTCTCCATATTAAAATGTTCCTTCATGCTATTATAATAGTACAATGCCTTTCATTCACTAGTATAGTTGAACTGTTTTTTTTGGCTTTGTTTCCTACTTTTACAGTACCATATGTAATACATCAACGATACATATTTGAAAACACAACAATATACATTTCTTTCTTCCTGGAACGCACGAATAAGTCCTTTGCTTTTTATAAATTTCACATTAAGAAAATGAAACTGAAAAAAATATATTAAAAAAATCATTTAAAATTATAGTTTTAAATAAATTCTATAAATTTATATTTAAAATATTTATAAATTATATTTATAGAATATGTTTATAAATTATAAAATTATATAAATTATATAAATTATAAAATTTTATAAGTTTTGTATATGTATGTTTTTTTTTAATATAAAAACAAATTTCATATTAAGAAAATGAAGAAAAAACCCACCTCTATGTTCTACAACAGTCAGAGAAAAATAACCTATCTATAATTCAAACAAGTTAACAAGATAATTTATTAAACAGGAAAGGCCCAATTAAGGATATCAATTGTACCAAGATAGTACTTAGAAGCTGTGAAGTGCCTTACTGAACTCATAAAAAGACATTGAAAAACACACTGGAGTTTGACAGTTAGAAATCCATATGTCTTATGCACTAAAGGGCAGACTCCTGTATCCACTGGAGGTCCACAGTGAGCTTGAATGTTCTGAATTTTTACAGAAAAGGTCCCAACACTATTTTGTTACTGCTCTTCTGCAGGAGCCAAAAATTAAATGCTGTGGTGAGATAGGACAGGTCACACAATGCCTTTATGAAAACGCATGCCAGAGGAATCTAGCTACTCCACTACAAGAGCAGCAGGACTAATAGAAGGGAGTATTATCTGTAAGAAACTGTCTACATATACTTTAATCCAGATAACTAACACTCAGTGATCTAACTTAAGGAGGCAGAAGCTTAGACTACGTGGAAATGGAGTTTGAGACGCTCTCAGCATTTACTAAACACTACTGTTTTTATCCATCTTAGTACTCTATTTGTTTTAATAAGAAACTTGAGTCTTTGATGTATCTGCAGCAGTTATCCGTTCAAAACATTTAACTAAAAAAAGTTTGAAAGGAGCGTGCATGTGCATAGATATGTGAATAAATATTTAATCTTAATGAGTGACTTTAAATGATATTGGCATCTTGTCCCAGAAAACACTGAAAAACTTCTGCTAGAAAAAAAGATGTTTGTTGCCGTGTGCACAGAGTATATTACCTTTGATGTTAACAAGAATGAGGTAGGATGCTATTTTTTTTTATTTTATTTTTTTTACCCAGGATAAAGCTGCAGATTCATGCAGAGTGCAGTATTTCTGTCCTCTCACATGGTCACTGATTGTCTGTCACATTTCTTATGCTTTAGTATAAAATAGAGGAATGATAAAGAGAAAAAATTGAAGGTTGTAAGACAGAGTGCTCCCTGTCATAGATTTCTGACATATTGTCAGGAGATGCAAATACCTTTCCACTCCTTCACTAAAGACACGCCCTTTTACCTTGCAGAAAAAAAGATTTTGGGGCTGGAGTCAGAGCGGTAGAATTCTCGCTATCTCAGGATTTGAGTAAAAGCTATAGATATGACAAGTTTCCCTGAATGTCCTGGTACAGAAAAAGCTTAATACAGACAGCACATGAGGCTTTGTCTAGACTCAGAATGACAGCTCAAGGATAGAACATCTCATGTCTCAGAATGGCTACATCCAAAAGGAAATATTAATTTCAAAATCTTCAAGAATCACTGTTTGGGCATATCTTTAAAGTAGCCATTCAAAAGATTAACCTCTTCATCCAAAGAGGTTATGACTAAAGGTCTAATTTATTATATTAATTTGACAAAATTTAAATTTAAAACATTCTTACCTTTTGGCCATTTCTAATAGACATCTCTACCTGCATTGTCCAGAAAGTTTGGGATACACAAAGAACTGTTTGTCCAGGCCACTCTCGTACCCAATGAATACGTGAAGTTTTTGGATAAGCTTCAACTGCATCCCCGATGACCTACATAGGAAAAAAGCACACTATAACCACATATAAAAACAGGTAATGTTCAGCTTTAGAACTAATTTAGGTTAGGTTGCAGTACTGAAAATCAAATAAATCAGCCTCAAATTTGACTCTGTAAAACTGAAATCCTGCAAGCAAATCTCTTAACAAAGCTTAAAAAAAAAAAAAAAAAAAAAAAAATGTCATAATATGAATTAAATGATCACACAAAGTTTCTGAGAACTAATTTCACAACATATTCTAATATGAATTATGCCATTGGCAACTTAAAATTTTCTAGCTCCATCTACAATGAAACTAGAAAACAAGTACTAATACAATTTAATTAGAACTAACACCAAACAGAAAGTTTTTTTTTTTTTTAAATCTATTAAATCTACCAAAAACTCAAAGCTTTTAACTTTACAGTTCATATTATTTAATTTTATATCTAACTTCAAGTATATTTTCTGATAACAGAATGATGAATCTCATTCTAGAGCTGCTCAGGAATAATCCCAATGAAACCAAAATTTGAAAAATGTGGGGGTTTTTTGTTTTGTTTTGTTTGTGTGTGTGGTTTCTTTCCTGCCATTAACAAAACCCCAGTAAGAATAAAGTTTTATTATCAGCAATAGCATCAATAAATTTACACGTCTCCTCAGAGAGTCAGTGTAAAACTACCTTGATGAAAATCTGTCATTTGTCTTGGTCTTCCAAGCCTTTTTTCTTTTAACAATCTATACACGTAATAGGATGAATAACACATGAGAGAAAAATGTATCTGTATTGACACTAAAACTAAGTAAATGTTATATGTTTCAGATTATTATTAAAGTTCTGTAGTCAAGGGTGAATACAGATACATGGTGCTTAACCATTTCTAATTTCTATAGCTCAGTTTGCCCATGTCTGATATGCATCAAATATGTACTGATATGTCATTGCTATAATTAATCTGTTGTACTGTAAAACGGTGTTAGGGAAAGTGCATGTGTTTAATTACCTCTCCTGACATTGAAAAAGACTGCAAAAAATGACAGAGCTAAATATATGATATGATGATGAGACACCATGAGGACTAGAACAATACAAACTCAACGTAGTTGAGTAATAGTTGATATGTAATCATGGTGATTTTCTACCCTTAGAAAATACTACGCTTAAATTCAACAGACTTATTTGCTTAACTTCAAGCATGTGTTTCCACAGACTTTACCACTCATTCTCCTGTCACAATGAAAAAATATCATAGAATCATATAGGTTGGAAAAGACCCTTAAGATCATCAAGTTCAACCCTCCCTCTAACTGCCAAGTCTACCTCTAAACCATGCCTTTAAGTTCTATAGCCACATGTTTCTTAAATACCCCTAGGGATGGCAACTCCTCCACTGCCCTGGGTAGCCCATTCCAATGCCTAACCACCCTTTACATGAAGAAATTCTTTTTGATATCCAATCTAAACCTTCCCTGGCACAATTTCAGAACATTTCCTTGTGTCTTTCTGTCTTCAGCCAGCTACACTCCAATCATCTGACTGCTTTTGCTATGCTTTGGAGAACAAAAATAAAGTTAGGACTTCTTACCTTGTGGATAGAATTCAGCATAGTTGCCTCCAGTTCAACCAGCCATTTTTCAACTTGACCTCTGGCTTCAGATGTTGAGATTGTCTGCGTGAGTTCCACAGTCTCTCCTTCACTACTTTTAATGTGTGTAATATCTAGTACATCAGTAAACTCTACTCTTGCAATTCCTTCAAAACACTTTTTCAGGTGAGGTTGTACTCTAGAAAACAAAAGGAGTAGTATTAGACAGCTTCTGACATTTTTTTCCTTGCCAATCTTACAAAATAAGATATGACTTAAAAAAAAAAAAGTCTATCATAACATCTAACCAAGTACAAGCTTAATACCATGGCTGTCAGGAAAAAAAAAAAATTAAAAAATGAATATAAGCCTCTGTATACACACATCATGAGTCACAAATGCATCTATTGAATATTACAGTACCGGGTAGGATCTTTGGTCTCTGAAAGAATCTCAAGGAGTTCATCATTGGATAAGAAAAAGAATCTGGGAAAAAACAACCGTTTCTTCTCTAGGTATTCATTAAGTCCCTTGAGAATGACTTCCAGAAGTTCATTGCACTTTCTCAGTTTTCCCAACATGTTGTCTATTGTTACTACTGTCAGCACATGTTTGTCCTGGAAAAGAAATTATTCCAGATAAAATGTTAATGCCTTCTCAAGTAATTCACCACACAGCACTTCAGGAAACATCTTGAGCAGAAATATTTTTTATTTTAAACTCTGCTTTACTCAAACTATTGACAGGGTCACAATTTACTAACCTTCACTGTCTGGCTTGACTGGGAAAGTAGTTACGTTAAGTGTAACAAATTATACTTTAACTTTTTTTTTTTTTTTTTTTTTTTTTTTTTACTATAGCACCTGAATAACACAAAGATATACCACTGGATAAACACTGAGTTTCATGTATTTATACACGTGAAGATGACAAAATACAGATCTTTGCTAGTGCTTTTCAAATTAACCTCTCAATTGAAAAGATCGTAAATGCTTAGAAAAGCTACTGATTGAGTTGAAAGTTATCTAAATTAATACAAAAGCAAAAAGAGGTTTGTTTTTGTTTTTGTTTTTGTTTTTGTTTCAAAAGATGTAAAGATTGCCAGGCTAAGAAGCCTGAAAGACATGCACTTGTCTGAACATCAAGTTCTAGCAGATAATACACTTTATGACCGATTTATAGCCTAATCAGCAGTATATTTTTTAATCTTTCTTACCAAGTATGGGATTTTGGTAGCAAAATGAGAGAGACATTGCAAAGTAGAAAATTATGCAAATTTATGACCGGGGAAGTCTAACCAAGAAAATGCTTATACTTAGTTCTAGTGTGGGCTTGGGTTCATGTATGACTGAATTTATTCTAGTTTGGTTCTAGTTCAGGCCCATACTGGTATATCAGTATAGTATAATATATATATTATTATATAATTAATAATACTATAATTATATTATAATATAGCATCATATTTAAGGCCTGAAGGAGAGCTACCAGGGTGAGACACCCCAAATGGGGGTGGACTCCCTGCCCTGTTGCAGTCAAGCAGAGGGAGGGGACCTGGGAGTTGAGGAGGAATGGAGACAGGTCCCTGCTCGACCTTGCAAGCAATGCCCCCCCCCCACCGGCCCCACCTTCCCAGGTGCCCTTACATAACAGATTTGACGCCCTGGAGCTTGAGAGACCCATGGGTGAGGTTGAGGTGCAAAGTGTACCCAGGAGGATGCCTAGGGCGATGAAGTCGACTCCACGCCTCAAGACTGCCTCCACCAAGATAGATAGGGTCAGGGACTTTGCCAGAAAGCTTCCCAACCTGGTTTGCCCGTCTGATTATTATCCTCTTTTGATAGTCCAGGCTGGCAGTGATAATATTGAAGAGAGAAGCCTGAAGGCTATCAAACCGGACTTTAGGGGACTGGGGCGGTTAGTGGATGGAGTGGGAGTACAGATGGTGTTTTCGTCCATCCCTACAGTGGCAGGGAGAGGTACAGAGAGGACACGGAAAGCCCACCTGATAAACACGTGGCTCAGAGGCTGGTGCCAACACAGAAATTTTGGGTTTTTTGACCATGGGGCGCTTTACTTGGCACCCGCTCTGATGGCTGCAGACAGGTCCCACCTATCTCTATGGGGAAAACGGAAAAAGAAGACTGGCCTGGCTCAACAAAGAGTTGTGGCTTGAGCTTAGGAAAAAAAAGGGGATTTATAACCTTTGGAAAAGAGGGCAGGCCACTCAGAAGGATTATAAGGATGTTGCAAGGCTGTACAGGGACAAAATTAGAAAGGCCAAAACTCATCTGGAGCTCAAACTGGCTACTGCCATTAAAGATAATAAAAAATGTTTTTATAAATACATCAACACAAAATGGAGGACTAAGGAGAATCTCCATCCCTTACTGGATGCAGGGGGAAACTTAGTTACAAGAGATGAGCCTCAGTCTTTAGCGGCAAGAGCAGTTGTTCTCTGGATAGCTAGTACCCTGAGCTGGTACTCTGGATACCTAGTACCCTGAGCTGGTGACGGGAAGGGGATGGGGAGTAGAATGTGGCCCTCACTATCCACAAGGAAATGGCTGGCGACCTGCTACAGCACTTGGATGTACGCAAGTCAATGGCCGGATAGGATCCACCCAAGGACACTGAAAGAACTGGCAGAACAGCTGGCCAAGCCACTTTCCATCATTTATCAGCGCTCCTGGCTATCAAGGGAGGTCCCAGTCGACTGACAGCTAGCAAACGTGACGCCCACCTACAAGAAGGGCCAGAGGGTAGACCTGGGGAAATAGAGGCCCGTCAGTTTGACCTCAATGCCAGGGAAGCTCATGGAGCAGATTATCTTGAGTGTCATCACGTGACACTCGCAGGGCAAGTAGGCAATCAGGCCCAGTCAGCATGGGTTTATGAAAGGCTTGACGAACCTGATCTCCTTCTATGATAAAGAGACACGCTGGGTGGATGAGGGAAATGCTGTGGATGTGGTCTACCTTGACTTCAGTAAGGCTTTTAACACCGTTCCCCACGGCATTCTCCTCAAGAAACTGGCTGCTCTTGGCTTGGACTGGCGTATGCTTTGTTGGGTTAGAAACTGGCTGGATAGCCGGGCCCAAAGAGTTGTGGTGAATGGAGTTAAATCCTGCTGGAGGCCGGTCACTAGTGGCATTCCCCAGGGTTCAGTACTGGGGCCAGTCCTCTTTACTATCTTTATCGATGAGGGAATCGAGTGCACCCTCAGTAAGTTTGCAGATGACACCAAGTTAGGTGTGTGTGTCGATCTGCTCGAGGGCAGGAAGGCTCTGCAGGAGGATCTGGATAGGCTGCACCCATGGGCTGAGGCCAACTGCATGAAGTTCAGCAAGGCCAAGTGCCAGGTCCTGCACCTGGGGCGCAATAACCCCAAGCAGAGCTACAGGCTGGGAGAGAAGTGGTTGGAAAGCTGCCAGGCAGAGAAGGACCTGGGAGTATTGGTTGATAGGCGGCTGAATATGAGCCAGCAGTGTGCTCAGGTGGCCAAGAAGGACAACAGCATCCTGGCTTGTATAAGAAGCTTGTGACCAGCAGGGCTAGGGAAGTGATTGTCCCACTGTACTCGGCTCTGGTGAGGCCGCACCTTGAGTACTGTGTTCAGTTTTAGGCCCCTCACTAGAATAAGGAGATGGAGGTGCTCGAGAGAGTCCAGAGAAGGGCAATGAAGCTGGTGAGGGGTCTGGAGAACAAGGCTTATGAGGAGCGGCTGAGGGAGCTGGGGTTGTTCAGCCTGGAGAAGAGGCTCAGGGGCAATCTTATTGCTCTCTACAGATACCTTAAAGGAGGCTGTAGCGAGGTGGGGGTTGGTCTGTTCTCCCACGTGCCTAGTGACAGGATGAGAGGGAATGGGCTAAAGTTGCACCAGGGGAGTTTTAGATTGGATATTAGAAAGAACTTCTTTACTGAGAAGGTTGTTAGGGATTGGGATGGGCTGCCCAGGGAAGTGGTGGAGTCACCATCCCTGGAGGTCTTTAAAAGACATTTAGATGTAGAGCTTAGGGATATAGTTTAGTGGAGGACTGGTTAGTGTAAGGTCAGAGGTCAGACTAGGTTGGAAGAGACCTGCAAGATCACCTAGACAATTCTGTGATTCACTGACTTGCTAACTATGAATTGATTCTAACTTGCTCATGGTACAATACATGTTGTTCTACGAAGTACAGAGGAGTGATTAATCCCAATCCCCTGCTAAGAAAAAAACAAAACAAAAACACTGCTATATATATATACATAACCAAACAATGAGAAACACCAGAGAGATGAGTAGTGACAATTTCAAACTAATCTATTTTTGAGGACTTGTAAGAATTCCTACAGTAGCAACACAGAACACAGCAGCAATGCATAAAATCAAAGATGTAGCAAGACTATTTCCACGAGGAAGTTTTGTCAGAGCCCATTACAAATACAGAATGCCTCACTGAAAAAAGTCCCTGATAGGGTTTGCAGAACAACACAGTATCACTGAGCAGAAACTTGGTGACTCATGTTGCAACGGACAGATGAGGAGAGACAAGCTATAATGTTGTGCAAAGCTCAAAAGGTATCCATGACAAATAAATCCCTCTTAGGGTGACAATGCAGATTTGGCCTAGTAACCTGACTGCTGTTCAGCTTCAGTTTGGAGAATTCAGAAATAAATTCCAAGTTTGGTTTCAGTTCAAAAACGTTTTTAAATGATTTGCAATTTGCATTCAGCTTTGGTTCAACTCCTTGCTCATAATACACATATACTTCTAAATTAGTAAATAAACAAACACATAATTTTATGTTTATCTAATTAATCTTCATGGAGGTGTACCTTTGTAACACAATCAGTGTTCTTTTGTACATAAAATACATTTACCTTCTGTTACTTGCCTCTTGCAACATACTAAACCAGAACAAACTAAATAAGTACTTACTCTTTTCATCTATACATAGATAATTAAGCTGTCAGCACACAAATACAATTAGTCATTTGTTTTATAAAACACTTTGTAATTCATAAGCAGCACATAACTATATGTTGCCAACAGAAAGAGGTTTTGTTCCCTTTCTTAGAATGTTTATAATCAGCAAATCGTAAAAGCACAACTGATTGAGCTAATCAAAGCCATTTTACCAGTGTTATAAATGGATTCTTCCTGCTTGGTTATCATTTCCTATGAGAAAAAGATGAGTAGGGAGGAAATAAAAATAAAATATATATATATATATAAAAACATAGATTTCCAGTTTATGGTTCTGCTAAGACACAGAGGGAAAAAAAAATAATGTTGTAACTCTCATTCAATCTCATCAGTATCAGTTGTTGTACGAATTTGAGGAAAAACCTGTACGAGGAAAACAGTATAAATTAAGTGTATGAAAACAGTTTGGATAGCCTAAAAGACCATCGCTATCTCCAGTTTCTAAACAGGAGATAATTTTTAAGATATCACAGGTTGCAGCCTTGAATTTTTTTTCTTGGAATTTTTTTTCCTTTCTTCCTCAAAAAAATAGAAACGCTTCCATATTCTAGGGTAGGTTTGATGTTTTTGTTTTATTTTACTTTATGACAAATGAAAAATAAGTCACTAAATAATTTAGTCCTTATGAATATGTTTTACTTAAATTAGGTATTTAAAATGAATGAATAATATATGATTATTCAAATTGGTGATGAAAAGCTAAGCAAATAAAAGGAGCATTCCTTTCACAGCAATTTTATAATACAACGGCATATAAATGTAAAAAAATCATGAACAGTCTCAAGTTACCATTATGCTTTAAGAAAGACCATTCATATTGACTGGAGAAGAGTTTTCTTTTAAGCTCTAAGGAAACATTGCATTTGTGGAAACAGAGTGCCATCTTCTGGAAAATAAGGTCAAGTTGCTTAGTGCAAATAAACTTAGATTGTTAGACTATTATTCTGGCATTTACGCTTTCCTGTACAAGCAAAAGCTGATTCTGTTTTCTGCCAGATATGATACATCACATTCAAAAAATAATTCAAATTTGATTAGAACTGAATATCTAAATTAGAAGATTTTCTTAAGATAGATCATTCATCAGATACAATGTTTAGAAATATAATAAATACAATTCTGAAATTCTTGCCCTTTTTTATTTTTACTTGGTTCTTAACCCAGAGCAAATACTTCTGATTTCACAATAGCTTGATGGAATAAATTTCTGATTTTTCTTCTAAATCAGAAGAGGGAAAAGGAGAGAAAGACCATGAGGGATGGGGTTGGGGAGAGAAAGAGTGCACGTGAGTAACAGAAGAGAAGGTGAGGGAGAGGAAGGCAGAGAAGGGGAAAAGAGAGAGAGAGACAAGAGGGTGGAGGAGAGAGACGCAAGGGCAAAAGGGAGAAAGACAGGCAGGGAGAGAGAGAACATGAAGAAGATCAGAGAGAAGAGAGAGAAAAAGGCAGGGAGGAAGGATACAAAAGGCATACAGACTGAAAAATAACACTAAGTGATAGAGGAGAATTGCCAGGAAATAAAACAAATGGTTCCTTTATATATTACATTATGAATTTTTACACCAAAAACACATCTGCAATCTGAAAAAACTTCAGACCAAAATCTTTTTGAGTGACTGCTTCAGCATTTCTCCTAATAATATAAAGGATCTCTGAAGGTTCTGCAAAAGTGTGAGAGTTAAAAATGTAATTTTTCAGTTTTTCCTTCAAACAATAAACTTATGCCCTGCCCTGGGCCTCAAACCAGCAGACCTCAGAGATCTTTTCAAGTTTGTTGAACTGTTTAGTAAGCCCAGTTAAAAATAAAAATGCACCATCCTAATAGAAATGTCCATATTCAGGAGCTTAGATTGTATGTAGAATCACAGAATCACAGAATTTCTAGGTTGGAAGAGACCTCAAGATCATCGAGTCCAACCTCTGACCTAACGCTAGCAGTCCCCACTAAACCATATCCCTAAGCTCTACATCTAAATGTCTTTTAAAGACTTCCAGGGATGGTGACTCCACCACTTCCCTGGGCAGCCTGTTCCAATGCCTCACAACCCTTTCAGTAAAGAAGTTCTTCCTAACATCTAACCTAAAACTCCCCTGGCTCAACTTAAGCCCATTCCCCCTCGTCCTGTCACCAGGCACGTGGGAGAACAGACCAACCCCCACCTCGCTACGGCCTCCCTTGAGGTACCTAAAAAGAGCGATAAGGTCACCCCTGAGCCTCCTCTTCTCCAGGCTGAACAAGCCCAGCTCCCTCAGCCGCTCCTCGTAGGACTTGTTCTCCAGGCCCCTCACCAGCTTTGTCGCCCTTCTCTGCACCCGCTCAAGCACCTCCATGTCCTTCTTGTAGCGAGGGGCCCAAAACTGAGCACAGTACTCGAGGTGCGGCCTCACCAGAGCTGAGTACAGGGGGACGATCACCTCCCTAGCCCTGCTGGTCACACCGTTCCTGATACAAGCCAGGATGCCGTTGGCCTTCTTGGCCACCTGAGCACACTGCTGGCTCATATTCAGCCGACTATCCACCATCACTCCCAGGTCCTTCTCTGCCTGGCAGCTCTCCAACCATTCCTCTCCCAGCCTGTAGCTCTGCTTGGGGTTATTGCGCCCCAGGTGCAGGACCTGGCACTTGGCCTTGTTGAACTTCATGCAGTTGACCTCAGCCCATCGGTGCAGCCTATCCAGATCCTCCTGCAGAGCTTTCCTACCCTCGAGCAGATCGACACACACACCTAAGTTGGTGTTGTCTGCAAACTTACTGAGGGTGCACTCGATGCCCTCGTCCAGACCATTGATGAAGATATTAAAGAGGACCGGCCCCAGCACCGAGCCCTGGGGGACGCCACTAGTGACTGGCCTCCAACTGGACTTGGCTCCATTCACCACGACTCTTTGGGCCCGGCTATCCAGCCAGTTTCTAACCCAACAAAGCATACGCCAGTCCAAGCCAAGAGCAGCCAGTTTCTTGAGGAGAATGCCGTGGGGAACGGTGTTAAAAGCCTTACTGAAGTCAAGGTAGACCACATCCACAGCCTTTCCCTCATCCACCCTGCGTGTCACTTTATCATAGAAGGAGATCAGGTTCGTCAAGCAGGATCTGCCTCTTCCAGTTCTTGCCTCTTTCCTTCCTAGTACCACCTCTTTGCTAGATGCTATTGCCCTCTTAGCAAAGTCAGCAGAAGAAATCATACAAGTATTCTTCATCCAGCTAGCCTGGCAAATGCAGCCAATCTAACCTGGCCCTAGGCTAGGTTTCTAACAAAGAGCATTCATGCAATCTCAATTGATCCTAGTAAACATGATAACTTCCAGAAAGGATCAAATAACACACAGATTGGCAAGATCAGAATATTTTGAATTGGCAGACAAGTGTAGTGATTATGTCCAACAACTGCCTTATGTATTCATTCTTAACAGATCATACTAGCATTTTTGAAGGAAGTTGAACATTGTTGGTTTAAAGTTACAGAGATGTCTCTACCATTCTATATGCAAACAACATTGTTTCAAAAGAACAGCTAGTGTAAAATTTAATTGATTCATCAGTGAAGATCATGTCACTTGACCTACAGTGCCACGACCACCTTTGCTATGTTACTGTGTTTTGTATGTGCTTAATTTTAGTCCCTAGTATGGAACATGGCTTGAGAGATGAGGCTGGAAGAGATGAAATTCTTCAGCTTGCTTAAAAGGAAGTTAAAGTAGAATTTAACTGTAACCAGCAACTACCTGAACCACAATCAAAAATAAACAAATAAATAAATAAATGAAATATACAAATAAAGAACAGATCCAATTTCTTTTCACTGACAGTTAGGCAACAGGAGACACCAAGTACAAATGTTTCCTTGGGACATTCAGCTTGCATATTGAGAAAAAATTATTTTCTAGGAAGGTAGCACATTGCTAAAATTTCTGGAGATAACCTCCAAGGAACCCCTGTCCTTGGAGGTTCTCAAAACTTGGCTAAATAAAGCTGTGGCTGACCTGATCTAGTGTTAGCAAAAGTTCTGCCTTAAACAAGAAGTTAGACTAGCTGAACTCCAGTGGTCTCTCCCAATTAATGTTTCTATAATTCTGTGTGAAACAGTTCTACAAAATAATTTTAAAAGGAATCTAAGAAAGGGGGCTAAAACAGAAAAGATTATTGTGCTATCAGAAGCAATTTTCTAGTATACAGTACTAATTCACTCTGTATCTTTAAGACAATGGCACTTACCTGAAAAGTTGATTTCATTAAGTCTTTCCATGTTTTAAACACAGTAGTGAATTGCCTACTTTCCTCAGGCATCTGAGCCATGATGTCTGGAGAACTGAAAATTGGCTCCAAATAAAGCCAAGTAGCTTGAACCTTCAGCCATTCGTCCAGGATCTCCTGTACCAACAGCAGCTTTCCTTCCCATTCCCTGTAAAACAGTATTAGTTCAAACGCATGAATTGATGCTTCCAGTGTAACATTTCTCTCACACTGCTAAGACTTTTTTGGCAAGCTGTATATTCAGGAGCAAGTGTAACAGGCAGAAAGTTTTAAGATTTCAATGGAATACTGCATATTCATCTAGCCTGTTACGTAGATTTCCTGCATAACAACATCCACACTCATTACTGGAACTGGATCGCCTGTTTTTGTTTGAACTACCTTTTTTAAAGGTTGACTGTAGGATTACACAAACTAGGTTATTCTAAAAAAAAGACCAACAGTATCAGTGAATAAACATAGTGCGTGCTTCAGTGTGTAGTAATATCTGGACAAATTTACTTCAATTCATAGACATTAAGTATGCGATCTGGTTGTTGGCATATGCCAATCACCAGATTACTATGTCTAAATGTTTGCTAGGTTAGACGGGCTGAAATGGCAGAAGAAAGCCATGAAAGTAATGTGAACTATTAAATCAAAAATAAGTAGATATTATCCTAAGAAGACATTTGTTTTTAATTAAAGATTTCAAGTAACAGATAGTCCAAGTGTTAATTTGAGCCACTTAAACCATTACATTTTATTTCTAACTTCAACTTCCAAATGTGAATGTTAAATAAACCTGTTGATAGATCAGATACTCAACATTAAAATTTGATATCTATTCAATCTTCAGTCCTTTAGTCTATCATTTTTCTGAGTCTCCTCAGTTCTTCTGAGTTCTTCATCATTAAAAATCATTAACACCATCCTTTCACTATCTCAACAGCATCACAGATGTGTTATCATTTCCCTAATGTCGCTGGTATTCCTAACTCACATACACAATCAATTTGAAAATAAATAAGTAAATAAATACATTGTCCTATAACAGGTACGTATATTTTTCCTTCCTGTATAGAAACTATGCATCATTTTGCAACTCTCATTCCACTCGAAAGTGCAGATAGAAATATTATTAAAAGTGAATACTGTTAACATATATAGTGTATAAAAGAACTATGAGAATGATTTTCTCAACACAACCCTTATACATGGGCTGCACTGAATTCTGTAAAATGAAACCCATGAAAACATGCTTAACTTCTTCATTCACTCATTTACCCACCACAGATTCTAACCAACAGACAGCTTTTCTTACATATACCTTCTTCTTTACCCAGTCCCTCTTTCATCTTCTATTTATTGGCATTAATACATCATTTCTGATTATCTCTTTTGTACCAAAAGGCAGAGAAAAATTCAGCTTTCAAAGAGGAAAATTAGCCAGGTTAATTTGTTTACACCTAAGATAAACAAAAATGAAGACAAGGAATTTGGGAACCTCTCTGGCAGGAATCCAGAATTCTACATGCTTTGTAGGGCTATATAGAAAGCAACCATTGGGTAACCACCTAGATCTCAAAAACTAAAGTACTTTTAAGACTTAGTACTTAAGTACTTACTAAGAGCCTTGACAAATGCTGTCAGTTGATAAAGCAAACAAAAACCCTTAAGTGAAACTACTGTGGTGTAGTTATTCTTTTGCTAAAAATAATAATAGATAAAAACTACTATTTTACATTAATAAAGAAGGAACATTTATACTATAGTGCAGTAGTAGTTAGAGAATTAATACTTACTGGAATGTACAAATATGTACATTTAAGTATGTGTTCATATTTATTGAATATGTGCTGAAATCTGAGATAGCTTTTTTGCATGCTAATGGAGTTTGAAGGTGCTTATACAGCTAGATAATTATAGCCAAACTTTCTATGAAATATTTTTATTTTTCCACAATTTGACTATGTCTGGGGAATTTAAGAAGCAAGTAAAGGATTTACTGAGGAGAGAAAAACTCGAATTAAAACCTGTGCTAAACAATGAAAGTATAAATTTTTTAACATGTAAAGATGTTTTGGACTGTATTTTTCTGCATTAGAATAAATAATATCTTTTACTGCTTTCCTGGATTTGTCTTTTTTCTGCCTCTCCCTTACAAAAAGGCTAACATTTTTAATTAGCATTTGTAACGAACAGATAAAAGATTTTGTAGCTTTAAAAACTATGTATAAAGGCACGTACAAAGGTTAATCTATATTTTCTTAGTTCACAGTCTTTCATTCTATAACTCAAATATATATTGTGAGGTTAAACAAAGGTAATAATATATATCTGGAACCTTCATTACCAGAGCATGTTAGCTGTTTTGCAGCTTCTCCAATACATTATCACTTTTCCATATAATTAAAAATAAAAATGTTCTTTAAAAGGCAATTAATGTTTTTTTCTGACATGTACAAAATACTTAGTCCTGTAAAATGAGAATAATTTACTGCTTAAGTAGGAGCGACAAAAACATTTGAAGGCCCAATGCTTTAGATTAACCAGAAAATATCATTTCTTATTTAGTAAAATCACTTGGTGACTCTCTATTGGAGAGAAAAAATATTACCTTATTCTTTTTTCACAATGCTTAATGAATGGAGAACCTCTCATGGTCTGAGTTTTGACAATGTGATCATCCAATAACATCTGAATATCATCTACAGATGACAAAATATGGGTTCCTGTTTCTCTGTAGGCAAGAAAAGTGAACTCCATTTGATCCCATTCAGAAATCATTTTTGTTAAAGCTTTCTCAAGTGAATATTCTTTGCTGGCTGTTTCACTGATGGTCTCAAACTTTTCTAGGAATGGTTCAAGGTGTAAATTAATGTATGACAACAGATTTGAGTCTTCAGAAGGAGACAGAGGTAAACCAGCAATTTTTGACATCTCTTCCCAGTGCCTTTCTTGCAAACCAGGATTGCAAATCACCTGGATTAGAGGAATATGGCTTTTGAATTCCTCTACTTTTGATTTAACCTGTTGGGTTATTGCAAGTGCATTTGGAGAATTGTGGAAGCCTTTTTCTAGTTTATACAGTCCATGCCAGTAGTTTCCTACATCTACCTCTACGTTGTCTGGATTCACTTCTGTAAATGATCCCTCTATCCAGTTTTTGTGTTTTCTGTTGAATTCAACAGTCATATCATAAAGACGAAGATACGGAACAAGAGCATTCCGTATTGTTTTATGCTGAGGGTACTGCGATACTGGCCATCCAAAGGCATCTTCTTCCGCATTGAACTGTTCAATCTGTTGGGAGATAATTGAGGTGTGAAATATAAGCCAAGCTATCTGTGATCTCAAGTCCTTACCACAGGGATTAGAGAGGTTTTCTAGTGTCATCAACAAGCACCAGACCGAGTTTCAAGTTACTAAAACAGTCCATTATTTAACTGCTGCTATTGACTGCAGTTAAAGCAATCTTTAACACTGACAGCTCAACATTCATGTTAGTCAATAGAGGAGTACAGCTAGAAGTTTAAAATAGTATCTGGCATTCCTCTAAAATTTGCATTAGCATGGATTAAGTAACAGAGAAGAAGAAACAATAAGCATAAGGAATTGTACTTCGCAGAACATAAAATTAGAATTTCTGTATAAATCTACATGAACTTAATCTACTCTTTCACTATGTGAAACACTACTGCATTAACTCAAGATCACAAAGCAACAATTTATTTTGCTCAGTAAATTTGCTGTTTAAATCACAAATCATGCAAAAATATTTCATAACTGAATTAGGAATTACTGCATTATTAAGCTGTTTGCTCTGATAACACAAATATACAATTTATACTATTAGACTAGTTCAGACTATAATCTGTACCTTATCAGCAGCAAGATCCAACTTTGTATTTAATGCTTGAGCTTTCTTCAAATATTTGTTGACTTCTTGAACATCTCCAAACGTGTTAAATTCTTCAACCTGCTTAGAGTAGCTTTTCAGTTCCTCAACAAATTGTTCACGGCGTATCTAAACATCAAAGTTATTATGAAGAAAATCACAATAAATTTAACCTTCTGTAAAAAGGAGGAATAACAATTCTGATTTGCTATATATCATATACAGCCAGCATACTAATAATAGAAAGATAAATTCAGATCCCTAGTATATCAGGAATTAAAATACAATAATAGGATTAGATTAATCAAATGACAAATGAAGCTAAACATTTTCACAAGACAGAGATATGTCTCTTGTCTCAAAGCCACACAATTCAAGGAGAGCTTTTTCCTCATACATACCACTTCACAACATGCATTTCACACCAATTATCAACAGTAGTTAGTGTCTGAAACCAAGCATCAAACCATACAAAACAATAACATGTTCCAAGAAAACGTAATCTATGCTGCACATTTGTTTGTAATACAAGAACAATTAGCAGCTCCTTCTTTGAATGTATTGCATAAACATAGAAACGTACTATCTTAAAATATGTATGACCTAAGACAAAAATGACCATGAAACTAGGGAGCACAAGGAAGCCAAAGCAGATAGCTATCCAGGCAGTAACTCTGACACATCAGCAACCTAATAATTAGCAATCCATTTAGAGACACCCCAGAACTTAGATACTGTAACAAACTGTAATGTAAAAGCCTAGTAAATCTAGTGAAAAATAGCAACAGAGATAAAATACATGTGAAATGTAACAAAAAACAAACAAACAAAAAAAAAAAAAAAACACAACAAAGAACACATGACAAAACAAACAACAAAATAGAAATAAGATGCATTTATGTTATAAAACTAATATATGTGACATTATCCTAACAGCAAAATCACACTTAAGTTATTATTATTATTATTTTTTAGGGACCTATAACAAATTTCAGACACTGCTATTGACTCCAAAGGGACTGCTCGTGCACATAAGCCAAGCCACATCTATGTCTTTTAATGGAGCTGAGTTTTACTGTTTCACATACAGACAGCTTTTATCAACATTGGTAGAAATTCTGTAACCAAAGAGCTTTCAGAATCCAAAATATGAGATGTGACTTGTATTGTACAATTCATGGATATGTTAAAAGTGAGCAAGTGGAAAACAGACAAAAAGTAGTTAATATCAAGAATAATACAAAATCTTTACTGCAAACTTTTTAGAATATATGGGAAAATAAAGGAGATGATTCCATCCAATATCATTTAATGTCCTATATGTCATTAAAAATAAAGTCTTTTTAAAATGTCATTACAAACCTTAAGACCATCTTGAAATTGTTCTGTCTTTTCTTCAATTATTTTTCTGTGCTCCTCAAAGATATCTGGCATTCGTGCATTCCACTGAAAAACATTCTTGTTCAGTCGTATGTCTGCTAGTGAAAAGTTGACATGTTCTATCAGGAAATCAACATAATTTACAGCATTCATTAATTTCTGCTGCAATTCAATCATGTCTTGTGTTTCTATTTTCTGTATACAGGCCTGGAAACAGAAATTAAAAGGAAAGATATTTTACATAATTTAATCCCAAAAGAATTGCTAAATAAATAACATTTAACTTTAAAAGCTAATTTTTTACTTTTTTATTATTTTATGTAATAAAATTGGAAAAACATGATCTGAAAACCGTTTTCTTTGGAGCAACGTGGTACTAGCTACTTTTACAGTACATAACTTGTTATACATAATTTGTTAAGACAGTTGCCTTATTAGATATTTTACTGAATAAAACTTAAGAGAATTGCTGATACTATATGCATGAATCTTTGGACTAACGGAAACCAATCCAGACAGGCTATTGTAAGTGTCACAAATTTGGATAAGAAGGCAGGACATACTTCAGAAAGGGAAGCATGGGATGGCCCAGTTAAGATTAGGTCTTCCCTAGAAGAATATAAAGAATATAGACAACTACTGTATTGTTCATTGTGATTAAAATAAAACTTAATGCTGTTCTTTCAAATCTCAACAGTTGACAGCATAGCAGGCTGATATATGTAGCATTCTGTATGGTACTCTTAACAGAATAGCAATGCAGACGTGTTTAAATGATAAATCTGTAACTACATGCTCTGAAAGCCTCTAAAAGAGCAGTATTAATAAAAACACTGGCCAGTTGGACAGATAATAGCATACCAGTATATATAAAAACTACTTGATATCAATTGAAGATACAGAAAACTTTAATATGATGATACTGTGAAAACACTGGAAACATTTTTAGGTATGGATAAACTGTCCAGTAAACCCACACTTCTGCTCTTTTTTTAATAGTAGTTTTTATTCATCGAAGTATACTTACTGCTGTGGATCTAGAGAACATTGGCCTATTAAAAGAATACCCCAAACAGAGACTGATACATCTTTTCAGCATTGATGTGGGAGAACTGTTAGAAGGGGTCTGATGCAGGTAAAATATTATATGCTACACGTTAGAACTTGCAATTTTTTCTCCTCCAATGCAAAAGTGTAGTATTAAATGTATGTATCTTAAAGGCACCATAGTCTCAGCACAGATTCCAACTTCTAAACATTTTACTTTTTACTTGAAAAAATTATTCCCCTTATATCCCCCTTATATTCCGTGTTCAGCTTCACTGTAGCAGTTCATATCACTCTGATCCAAATTTAGCTGACTACTCAGGCATCAAAATTATTTTAAGCACCCATCTACATTCCACACATTTAAAATCAAGCATATACATCAGAACTTAGCCGAACAGCAAGAGACTAAGACGTGTTATGTTTTAAGTGTGTATGCAAGTTGCTGAATGGAGCCTGAATACATCAAAACAACAGTTGGGTTTTGATTAGAGAAGTGGTATTTGTAAGTGAGGAGATGGGATTTTAGTTACCAAACTGCAGACCCTACATCTATGAAATTTTAAATGATAATTCACCACAGTACGTAAAGGTTGTATGAAGTAATTTTACCTTTACTTACCAGTGAGTGCTTTTTAAAGTTTTCTTGTCAAGAACCAAACATATTTAAGCTCCTTACATCAAAGGTTTTGAGTCATTGATTATTTTAGGCTATTATAAATGGATCCTTTATGTCTTTCACATCTAATTTGATTGCTCAGCTTTAGATCAGGGAAACCAAGAAATATTCATTGTTAACTACACTATCTGTTCAGAAACCTGAAGAACACACAATCTAGATTTAATTCTGCTGGTATGTTGTCCACACTGCAGAAATAATTTGTTGTCTTCTTAAACTATAGTAGCCATTGGCTGCACTTACATTGCTCATGATCCTATTGACCAATGTTGAATTTAAGCTAGGAAATTTCCATCTTCCTTGGTATCAGCCAGTTATTCTTGCAAACTAATCAGAAGGTATCACATTTTTGTATTTTTAACAAACACGTTCAAAACCCACTGAAACACTTTGTTAGTAAGATTTTTAACAGTTAAAAAAAAAAAAAACACTTGGAAACAGAATTTTCTAAACTGTATATACAGATATGAGTCTCTATAGATGACACGCATCCTTTTCAGCAACAAAACCACATAATGATAGAAACACTTCCAGACATCCATTTCAAAATTCTCCCCCCATAGCACAGTTTTCTTTTGAAAAATAGTTACTCTCTCATTCATTCTTAAAAACGTCACCTTTAACTTGAAGGACAGATTAAGTGCACATATTTTTTCAAAAATATCTGCTAGGTAGCGTATGGCTGACAGCCACTTGTCATCACAAAAAATGACAGCAAATTTGGAACACTTTGTAAAAGAAAAATGCATAATTCATCTTTAAATTCAACAACTCATAAGCAATTTGCCATGAGATAACCAGTGAATCTCTGCATAGTACAAAACTTTCTCATAGTCGTTACGCATCTTATTACAAACTTTAATAAAGATTCTACTATTTAAAGGTCTCATTTTTATAAAATTAACCACATTGACAACATCATGTAGAACTCTGTGCACTTCTACCTTCAACTTCTTTCCCACCAGAGCATCAGAGAATCATTTAGGTTGGAAAAGGCCTTCAAGATCATCAAGCTCAACAATCAGCCTAACCTACCGAGTCCCATCACTAAACCATGCCCCTCAGTGCTACATCCACATATCTTTTAAATACCTCCAGGGATGGGGACTCTACCACCTCCCTGGACAGCCCATTCCAATGCTTAAATCACCCTCCCCATGAAGAAATTCTTCTTAATATCCAATCTAAACAACCCCTGGTGCAACCTGAGACCATCTCCTTGCATTCTATCACTTGTCACCTGAGAAGACTGACATCCTCATCGCTGCAAACTCCTTTCAGGTAGTTGTAGAGAGTGATGAGGTCTCCCCTCCTCTCCTCCAGACTAAACAATGCCAGTTTCCTCAGCTGCTCCTCATAGATTTTTCTAGTCCCTTCACCAGCTTCGTTGCTGTTTTCTGTACATACTCAAGCAACTCAATATCCTTCTGGTAGCAAGGGGCCCCAGACTGAATGCAGTGTTCAATGCGCACTCTCACCAGTGCTGTATACAAAAGGACAATCACTTCCCAAGTCCTGCTGGACACAATATTTCTGATACAGGCCAGGATGCTATTGGTCTTCCTGGCCACCTTGACCCACTGCTGGCCCATGCTCGCTCAAGCTGCTGTTGAGCAACAGCCCCATGTGCTTTTCTGCTGGGCAACTTTCCAGCCACTCTTCTTAAAGCCTGTATCTCTCAATTGGTTTGTTAAGGCTCAAGTGCAGGACATGGTACTTAGCCCTGTTGAATGCCACATAATTAGACTTGGCCCCCCAATCTAGCTTATGCAGATCCCTCTGCAAAGCCTTCCTAACTTCAAGCAGATCAATAGTCCCACCTAATATGGCATCATCCCTGAACTTACTGAGGATGCATTCAATCCCCTCATCCAAATCATTGACAAAAATCTTAAAGTAAAAACTGGCCCCAAGACTGAGCCTTGGGGGAAGCCACTGGTGACCAGGCACAAATTGAATTGAACTCCATTCACTATGACTCTTTGAACCCAGCCATCCAGCCTGTTCTTCATCCAGCAAACCACGTACCCATCCAAATCATGAGCAGCCAGTTTCTCCAGAAGAGTAGTGTGGGAAATGGTGTCAAACACTTCACTAAAATCGAAGTAAATGATGTCAATAGCTTTTCCCACATCTGCTAAGTAGGTATTCTTGTCATAAAAGATCAAGTTAGTCAGACAGGACCGGCACTTCATAAACCTGTGCTGTCTGCTTCTGATTACTTGATTGTCCTCTATATGTTGTATGATGACAGTCAAGATGATCTACTCCATAACAATCCCTGGGACCAAGGTCAGACTGATAGGGCTGTAATTCCCTGGATCCTCGATCCTCCTTCCTGCTCTCCTTGTAGATCAGAGTCTCGTTGGCTAACCTCCTGTCAAATAGGAGCGCCCTGGTAGGCCAAGACTACTAGTAAATTACTGACATGGGGTGAGTCTTGTCCAGCCCCATAGACTTATGAGCATTCAAAATATGGAGGAGGTCACTTACAGTTTCCCATTTAATTATATGGGCATCATCTTGCTCCCTGTCACCATCTTCCAACTCAGAGGACTAGGTACCCTGAGAACAATTGGTTTTACTAACACTTTTTATGCCTCAGTCATTATCAAGTACTTCACAGCATGACTATGAATGACACTGTGAATGAATTTCATGTGTGGTGCTCTCCGTAACCTTACCAGAAGCCTTTTTATTCTAGTCAAAGCAGTGGCTTTTTGGCCAACTTCTTATAAAATCTGATTAAACCATCATTATTTTTACCTCATAACATGGCTGACAAAGAGCTTATACTAGAAGTGTCAGCTCCGCCATTTTCTTATACAATGCTTGTGCTCATGACATTAGTATTATCTTCAAGTCAGTTTTTCTGTAGTAATCTTTTAAAGCCACTTGCCCATTTCACGATGGTTAGGTTAGTTAAAATTAGATAATATTATCTGTAAAACCATTTATTCGTGGATTTGTGTAACACTGAACACACAAACGGCAATACATCATAAAATGCTGAAAGTGAGAGTGCCGCCGCAAACTCCTTTACATTGTGGAACAACCAATCTTCCCTCAGGACACCTCATGTATGCACCTGACACAAAACCCTCTGATACACAGACCAAGTGAGGGCACTAGTGTCAATCTATATATTAAACATTGTTAAAGATTATTTTCTTTATCATTTTTTGGATTAAAAAAAACACACATAAGTTCTAATATTTCCTTCATACACCCCAATGGATCATGTTGTACAACCCCTGGGCTCCACATCACCTACTCTGAAGACTGTTGCCTTACAAAGTTTTGGTCCGAGCCTACTGGCGCTCTTTTCAGCAATGCCCCAGGACAAGTGACAGCAGAGACAAAGGACTATTCCAAACAGGTAGTCTGATTGCAAGCATGATGTTTTGATGGGGAAAAGAGTTTGGCTGTATATATAAGAGTCCAGCTAATCACATTTAGCCAAATGCGATATCCCACACGTCATGGCCAAAGATGACCTGTCCTTTGTTATTTTGTAATAAAGATATAGCACCAGTGACTTTAACAGGTCCAGAATCACACACAAAATGTGAGCAACTTCCATACGCTATTACTCAAGGACAGAGTAATAGTATTGGTAGCTACTTCTTGCTTGGACTTGTTAAAAAGGGAAGTACCTTAAGTTCCATTAGTTCCTGAGTATTGGATGGAGTAGTAAGGGCTTTTTCTGATATTCTCTCAAACTCTTCACATAGTCTGAAAAATATACAAAATAAACTATTCGGCATGTGTGTTTTGCTTTAGCCACCCTTAGACAAATCACATATTTATAAAAGCAAAAATGAGATTAATGTATGCTTTAAGGGTTATAAAAGTTCAACAGTGGAAGCAAAATTAAATACACTTCAATACATGTTTTCAGTTTGACAGTTACCTCAAACTTATGTCTTGATGATCTCTGAATGTTTTTGCAATAACTTTTTCACAAATATGATCTGCTCGCTTTACCAAAGCATTTATTAATTCATCACAACGCAGCTCAAACATTCCTAGACGGAGATACTGCAATACAAATTTAAATTAGCAGAATGTTGAACAGCTTGTACCTATTTTCCTTCGCTATCTTAAGCAGAATGTCAGGGACCTCACCTAGGATTTCAGTCAAATCAAAAAATGCTCTTAAAACTTTACATGAAGAAAAGAAAGAAAAAATTATAGTTATGAATAACTGTTCTTCTGTATGTGCATGTCAAAGTTTAGATAAATTTTACTTCTATTGCTTTCAATCTTGCCAATCTATAGCCTCATATAAGAAGGGCATCTATTCTCTGTAAGAGGAATATTGTCTGGTGAAATTACAGAGTTTGAGATTCATCTAAAATGTAATCTTGCTTTTCTCTTGGAAACACAAGGATATGTGATATTTCTCAGGATTAAAAGGGGACTCTGCCTCCCAGGTAGTCTCAGAATCCAATGCTTTCTTTTACTAGTGAGTAAGCGAGCTTGACTTCCATACACAAGCCATCATGACAAGCCTGTAAGTACTAGTTTTTCCAGAACAGAGGTCAGCAATGAATGCTAGAAGAGAAACAGTTCACAGAAAACCACTTAAAACTTCAAATTGTTTTTCTGAATGTGAAATCAAAGGATTCTTGCCACCTGTTTTTTGTCTTCTTATAGAGACAAAAAGAAGTGGATCACATTAAGAATCCTCTATCTGCCTTTGACGCTTGGAAAGAATTTGGGTTGGGACCAGACCTACTCTTTCTTTTGTGCCTTCACATCCAGGAGGAAGGTACTCTGAATGTCTTTACAAGTCTCTGAAGAACATCTAGTAAAAAGAACTGTCTCACTGAAGTAGGGTAATACACCCCAGAAATACTAACTCATGAAAAAATATTTATTTTTGTAAAAAGACTAATTTATTTTACTTTATCTCACACCTAATTATTATCAAATTTGACATTCTTAGTACAAGACCAATATTAAAATTATGTCCATATCTCTTTATGAATATTATTATAATTTACCTTCCTAGAAGTATATTTTATTTCCTTACTGAGTTGCTGGTATTTTATAATTTCCGCTTTCATTTCTTCAAAGGTATGTTCTTTGGTCAGGAATTGATCAATATCTTGTTCAGCTTGTTTGTTTATCAGAAAGCTATACTTATCATACAGCTTGAGATGTTCAACAGGTGCAACACTTTCTTTGATAATTTCTTCTCTAATCATTTTCTTATGTTTGTCCAAGATCTCGTCTAGGATAACAGGTTTCAAAACAGTTGATGAAGACTCACCTTTTGGCTTTAGGAAAAATAAACAAACAAACCAACTGAAATATACCACATTTTCAAGTTACTTCAAGTTAAATTTTTGCAGGTCAGCTATATTTGGACGATTAACAGGATAGAAGAAAAAACAATTAAATGTTACTTTAAAGTTTCTCTAATTAAAGTTTGATTACAAATTATATTTCTTATACACAGTGATTTAAATGCTACTCCCAATTTTTTTTTGAATCCTAGGTTATGGAACTTTGCCTCTAGCAAGCAAGAAGTGCTGCTTCATCCAGAAACTCACAATTTTACATACTAGTCCAGCCCAAACAAATGCATCAACAATTTTAGTCAACACTGACTTTATTTTTCCACGTTAGAACTATGGAAAACGCTGTTGTGCAAACACTCAGAAGCTATAAAGCCTTGCTCCTGTGCATTTAGACATGCTTGAGACGTTTCTTTTCATTCATCTTTTCACAGCTTATTCATTACTGATTTTTATAAAGAATAGCACTGTTATTCAGGTTTCTGCTTGGTTGGTTATGCTTTTAAGAATATTAACAGAAATGTTGAGGGTTGGTATCTTTATTTAAAATTAAAGTTGGTGCTAAGTAGAAAAGGCAACAGAATCTCCAAGTGATATTCCTTCAATAGAAACGTTCACCTTCCATAGCTTTCTGGGAAATGGTTCAAGATGCACCACACAGGTATGGTCCCTTCCACTCTCTCTAAACTAGAAACTAAGGTTCCTACACTGAAAACAATATACAATTCCAAAACAAATAGATTAAAAAATATGTAATTTTAAATTATTTCACAAAATATTTTTTACTTAACCTGTATTGTTTCCTGTTTGACCTAACACTTTAATCTGGTTGAATGTACAAAACGTACAAAACAGGTAAAATTGAAACTGCTTTAAAATTCTGTTTTGTTTTAAGATAGTCTACTCACAACATTCTACATTTAAAATGACAATACCTTCCAGTGTCAAAATACAAGACATTTCCAGAATCCTGCAGAAATATCTTTAAAATTTGAATGTTTGTTTTTTTGTTTTTGTTTTTTTTTTTTTTGTTTGTTTGTTTTGGTATTATATAATACATTTGTAATAGCTGCTGTTGGAAAATAGCTGATGGCTATTTATTTGCTTAGAAAATAGTGATTGGGCCTTCTGATAATAAAATTAAGATTATTTCAAAATGTTCCAAATATCCTGAAAGGATATTACCGTATTACTGTGAGCTTTGACAGTAAAACTATTTATTAAAAATACCCCCCAAAGTAAACGTAGCAAGAGTATATTAACAAAACAAAAACCATGAGGATTGTAATTTCTTACCCACTTAGAGAATAATTTGGTCTCAATTCTTGGTATATCACTGACAGCATTAATCATAACAGTACAGACATTCAGTAATATATCCTCATAGTCATTAAAGTCAGGTTCAAATTTAATATGGTCATTCTCAAGGGTTACCCTCAGTATGAAACCTGGGTGTTCGTAGGCTCGGATTGATTTCTAACAAAAAATGAAAATGGTAAAATATTAGTTAACCTAAATTATGTAGAAGGTGTCAAAGCATCGTTAAGAATTACTCCAGCATATACATTTTGAATTATCAAGATTTTAACTGTATATGACAAATAGTAATCTCGATAAAAATACTTGTGCAAATTGGAAATGTCTCTGATAAAATTAATGTAACATGGATATTCATTATGATGAAATACAATACCATTTTTAGTTGACACAAGAGGTATCCTCTTTACACCAGTCAAAAACTTTTATGAAGTTGTTTGCAAAAACCAACACAGAGTTGCTTTACAGTAGTAACTCCCACAAGTGTAGGAATATATGAAGGAGGAATGAAAACATATACTTCCACAGTATGATTCCTCACTTCCTTAGATTCTCTGCATATTTTTTGCTTGATATTTGGAGCCAGAGTTTTGTGAATATGAGGGCGAAGCTTTACTAACAAAAGCTGAACAAAGATCCAGTTACACTCCAAAACATCAAATATCAAGGAGAAATATTTATCTCCACAATACACATGGTGTGAGTGCAAAAAGAAACACTCTCTTGTTGCTTAATTTTTTTTTGCCCACAACTAGTCTGCCAAAGCATGTAATAGGTACCTACTAATAGTAGAAAGAAGATAAACCTTCTTCACAGATGGGGATTACAAACATACCTATATAGTTCTTGCATTATAACTGTGCACGATGCCTGCGGCTTTTATATTAATGAATTCTTATTGTATGTCTAACTAACTGTGGTGTCTTCCTGCGGGTTACCAGATTTAAAATGCCAGTATTTCCTTTCTGACTTCAGTGTTTTTTAAACTCCATTTAATAAACAATGCATTTCTAAAATATTTGTATCTTTTTTTCCCCAAAGCACCTGCCACGAGAGTTCATGCTTTTTTTTTTTTTTTCCCACAAGTAGAATACACAGGAAAAAAAAAAAAGTAGGTACATAGCTAAGCAATGTTTCTAGTATGAATATGAAAGACTACTTACTGCAGGTTGAACAATTAAATCTGTGAAGTCCTGAATAGAATGTAGAAGTAAATGTTGCAGCTGACGAGTCATTAAAGTGGCAGCACAACTGAAGAAAGACTCTAATTTAGCAGTGCTGCCATTGCTGGGTATTTGTTTTCTTTTATTACCTTGGTAAAATATTTTCTGTACTTCTGGAAGCCACCTTAAAAGAATAAAGAATACAATATTGTTAAGTTTGTCAAGTGATTAGCATGAATAAACCTGTAATTTTAAGTTAATTGCTGTACAGGTACATACTGCATGCATTCAAAATATGTTGCAATATATTTGGGAAACTAGTTTAATTTAATTAGCTGATACAGTAGTATCTTTACATTCAAAGGAAATGTGTCTCTGAAAATAATATCTTCTATTACGGAATCATATTTAAAATATGTTTTATATGTTTTATTTTATCTATTAAGATAGATTAAATTGGTAAATTGCCTTCGTCTTCTATTTCTCCGGTAAACAGAAAACAGAAAGGCTTCACAGGCAGTGTAGTCCCAGGGGCTATGCGGTACCTTATGCAAGCCTTCTAACCTCAGTAGATGTTAAAATGTGAAAGCATTCCATGGGGAATTCTGCCCAGTCACCATTAGTGAAAATGAAATCGGCTCTGGTACTGGAGGGAAATGGGAAGGAAGAAAGCACAGAGATGTGCAGACTTCAGTTCAGAACAAAAAAAATATCTTCAAGGCCAGAAATAAAAAAATAAAAACTGAAAAAAAAAAAAAAAAAAACAAACACTTCCATGACAAGGAAAAAAGTTATTTGGGAACATAGTAGTTTCAAAACTCTTCTATATCGATAAGAGGCATTTTTTTGTGTGAGGCATGGATGGGGCAAGTTTTATTGCATAAAAAGTTCTATCACAATTTGCGTTTTAAAATGTCATGAATTGTTGATAGCAGCAACATTATACTTTCTCATTTGCTCATTTGTTGCTTCAGCATTCACTATTTTAGCTGTTTCCATTTTTTACTTGAAAACTGAAAACAAAATTGGAGAAACTTTAAAAAGCAGACCTTCACTAATCAAAAATAGCTCCAAAAATCCTTTGAAGCAGAGCAATTAGATGACAAGTCCTCAGAACAGAAGTGTTTCTCATAACAGACTAAAATCCATATTTTGTTAAAATCCCTATAAGAAGCAAGCAAAACACATCACACCAAAATTCGGAATAAGAAAACTGTACAAATTATGATAAGCTCAATATTTACAAAGCAATTTTCAGTCATAGGTCTCAAAGCATTTCACAACACCACAACACGTATTATTAAAAAGGTTCATTCTTTCTCTCTCTGCAAAGCTCAGATTTTCAAAAACACATGAAGAAACAGATTTTCCTGTAACATCAAAAATACGGATACACTGGATCGTACTTCCTAGATAGAATAGCTTTGGATTTTCCAATTTCCTGGATGACTTCAATCTGGAAATGTGAGAGTTCCTCAGCTTCCTGTTTATTGTGAAATATTTCCGTATCAAGAAGGCGCATATTTCTGAAACAGAATATAACATTAATATTTTAGGAGCATATTTACAGTACCCTGTTATTTATTATCTTTTTACCATAAAACTTTTTTTTTTATTTAACATTTCAAACAATGTTATATTAAACATATTTTAAACATTTCAATATAATTTTATTCTCAGAGCTCATTATTATTATTTCTATTATTTCAGAACCCCCAAATATAAGTACTGCAGTATTGTCTGTACACATGATCTTAAATTGAAGTAGTAATTACTACATTTGAGTATATTAATAAGCATTTATAGAATCAGAGCTTGCGCATATGTTTGAGTAACATACATGTTAGTCATTACATATAACATCAAACATTAAAACTTCTGAACGCCTCTGAAGTACAAAATTCCTAAACAATCTAAATTCTACATGCGACTTCTTGCTTAAAACTGCCTACATACAACAGGAAATAAAGATGGCAAATGTGACATTAATTTTTGAAAATCATTCCATGTGATTTCTGGGTAGGTACAGACAAGCAAGTTTGACCTCTATAGAGAAAACTTTGGCAGAAACTCTTCAAAGCATAAAGTCAGAGTGCACATAGACAAATATATTTGGGAAAATGTTTTTTGAACAAAATCGTAATCTCCATGACCCGTGCTCATATGTATATATTGTAGTTGCCCCAGATTCAATATGGTGATTTGGAAATCTTAAGATATCATCATTCATTATTTCCCCGCTCAGATTCTGAAATCGTTGAGCACATGAAAACCTAAGAAAAATAGGTAACACTTACTTAAATGAAGTCTCCCATAAGTTCAGAACAGCTAACATTGAAGGATTTATTGCATGCAAATTTTCTTTCATGTAACTGTATGCTGATGTGAAAGACTTATTCCAAGGTTTTGGCAATACTTCTAGTCTAAAAACAAAACAAAGCAAGACACACACATGTACACACAGAAAACAACAAAAAAACACAGCAGGAATAACATAGCTGTTCGAAGAACAAAAATATTTGTATATTTAAGATAATTAATTTCCATCCCAGACAAATTAGAATAGATCAATCTAGCTTTCTGTTGATTATTCAGATATTAATAATGCTAATATTCAAATATTGACCAGTGTATTAAAAAAATGTAAGAGATAAACACTGGCCAAATCTTAAGAGATCTGTAACTTATTCATGGTATCTTATGCCATGTTTTATCTTTAGAATGTAATAAAATCATCATACGTATATTATTTATTCAATTAATACACAATTTTCTACATTATGTTGAGTTTATGTTTATAAACATCATATTCAATTTGATAACGGTCATGATTATGGAGCCTTTTCGTAATTCCACTGGGTCTGTTTTCAACTTTTTAAAAGCATTATACTATTTCAGTGTGTGCATGGTTTTTTGTTTGTTTGTTTAAATATATACTCCTAACTTTTATTTCCTTTAAAAAACATTGAACAAGGTAATTTGCCATTTTCCACAGACGGTTGAATTTTACTGTTAAAATATAGAGTATTTCAAATTAAGAAATACATATTGCAACCTTTATCACTTTTGTTGTAACTCAGATTATACAAGTGTAACTACAGATTTTCAGTATATTTTGCATAGCCCCATTCAGGAACCAATGACAGAATTACTTTATTTTGTATAGCTAGAACCATTAAGTTATGTCTTGCACTGTTTGTAACTGTTTCCATGTCTTCCTGGATGTTCTTAGAGTTATTACTCAGATATGAAATGGAGCATGACATTTTAGCCCATCTCAGATCCTTCTGCCTCTCATCAAATCTCAGGCACTGGGTTTCCAATGAAAGGAATAAGTTATGTAGAGATGTGATTATGTAGAATCCACCTCAGAGAACTCTGGGTCTAGATGAATAACTTCGATTTCTTCTTTAAGTGGCCTCTGCATATTCACATCATGAACTAACTTTCTCAATAACACTGTCCTGAAAGGATCATAGGAATTAAGTCACAATTAGAGACTGAAATACTGCTCTGTCATAAGGAGCACCAACTTGGGACAATGGATCGAGAGGCATTTTCTAGATCTGCATGTGACACTCTCTGTAAATGGCTCAAGCAAGGAACAAAAAGAGATTAAGCTCTCTAAAACACAGCCTGGTTACTACTGTAAGGAATTTAGACAAGGCTCCAAAAAGTGTTAAACTAGCCCCTTAGACATCTGCAAAATTGTAGCATCCTAAGCTTCTGCAGGAATGAGAATGCTCCAGCACATATTCCCACCAAAAGAATTAAGTGCCAAAATTAGACAAACATTGAGTGCATGAGAGAGAATACCATTAGGTTCTCAAACAGTAATGATGATTTTTCATACTGTTTTACGAAAAACTAATCTAAGAATTTATTCAGACATTTCACCTCTCGAAAATTTTACTCTGATAGAAAAAATAAAAAATGATGCATCTTAGAAGAAGAAAAACAGTAAGATGGAAGAAATTGACCACAGTTCCATATGTAGACAAATGTAACCTCAGTTCACAAGATACTGAAACACTTTATTTCCAACAGAATAGCACAGTTCCAAGGGAAAAATCAAAAACATTACTGACAAACAAGTCATGTTTGTAATAGTGTTTTTTTTCCCATCTTCAAGTTCTGATATAGAACTTTAATCCATTGTTTAATAAATCTGTATTCTATAGGAGACAGAAAAAGTGTTTATAGGGAGTTAGACTAAAAAAACTATTATCTTTAGAATAAAGATCATACTTCAAGTACTGGTAACAGAATACAACTGTTTTACTGATGACTATTCTAGTAGGAGAATTTTATACTTTGAGTTTGGTATGCAAGTGTGTGACGTAAGCTTACGTACAAACTAATGTGATGCCCTACAAAATAACAGTTCTTAGGAGACATGAAAGATCTTCAGAGTCAGAAATTGTAGGATAGCCTCTTACCCAGGGAATGTAAAACGATGAATTCTTATTATATTACTCCTCTTTTCAAGATGCAAATTGCATAAGTAATATCTGGCAAAAAAACAGCCACCCTCCTATATACTCTAAAGCCTGCCATTTGGTATTTAAAAGCTTATACCTCAAACCACATACCAGAAATATTATTTATAACAAAACACTTTCTGGTTTTAAAATCACACAGTAATACTAGCCCCAAAGCAGAATCTGGTTGATATCAGTGGAAATATTCTGTTTCTACAGTATTTGTAAGATTTCATGCACCTAAAAGGCAAATTTATTTACCAGTTCAAGCCTATACCTATGCAAGTGGTACCTCTTTACTTTCAAATCTCAGTAAGAAATAAAATATGTTCTAGAAAAGTTGATACTAGGCTGAGCCACACTGGGCAGATGTGTGACCCCGGGAGTAGTGCTACACTCGCTTTCAGTAGCCTGCAGAGATTTTTAGGCAAATGTGAATGGAATGGTGGTAGTCCTTTAATCAAATGCCACATCTACCCACTAGTACACAGAGGTTCCTACATGCTGTATAACCCAGGCAAAAAAGCTAGGCACCTGTTAATGTTTTAGTGCATTTTGGTGAACTGCTGTGAGAGACAAAAAGTCTGTATTTACTACATTCTTAAACCTGTTACATTTTGGCTCAATACATACAATTGGTAAACAATACAGAGCTTCAGTGAAATCAGTGCAAAATAGGGCATTGTTCCATCGATTACAATGCAAGTTATACACAAGGATTTGCCCTGCTATATCCCATTTTCAAATGCTGTGGGGTTAAATGGGAGATTTCTTACTAGCTAACCACTGCAAAAATAAAATTAATTCCAAACAATTATTCGAGGTAGATACATGTTTTTTCATTTTTTTTCCAGAGATGCTATATAATCATTACTTGAACTTAGATAACTAATTACTAAATCTTATTTACTGTTACTGTTTTGTGTAGTGCTCCAGCTGACATCAAGTAACACTACCTAATACTACTCATTACCCATGCTATTTTACCCCACTGTTCTCCTATCAATGTTTTTGAATAAATGTATTTTCTTACTCTGCACGATGAGGTAGAAGAGAATCCTTCTTCTCTTCTTTTTCTCTAGTATCTCTTAAAACAAAGTCAACTGAAAAAAGTGTAAAAAAAAAAAAAAAAAAAAAAAGTAAAATAAAATACCAAGATGAGAATAAGCTTATCAAAGGAAAAAAGTTTACCAAAATTCACAGTTCATTGAAATGAATTGTTTTACTTGGATATACATGAAAATAGATTTAGTAGAAAGTTATACTATTAAAAAGGGCTTTGCAATATATATATAAGTTTTGAAAGATCAAAAAAAACCTGTATGACATTAGCTTTCAACCTTACAAGGGTAAGGAAACCAGCATATTATTTTTGTTAAAATGCACCTCTAACACCTAGGAGAGCACTTCATATAATTCTTCCACATTGGTTGCTTTCAGCAGTGACGAGAACTCAACAACAAACATTTCTGAGTATTAGCAACTTAGGATAAAACAAGAATAAAGTACTAGAAATGTACCTATAGCCTTTTTTACACTCAGAAAATAGTCTTCTTTCATTTCATCTGTTAATGAATGTACATGTTCATCAAATACTTTCAGATGATGTGGAATTAAAGCTAAGACGTGATCTAGCCATGATTCATCCAGTGGGGCTACATTTCTTGTATCAATTCCATGGTGAATGTAATAGTAGTATTTCTGCGGGACAAAAGATTGCATGGGTCAAGTCCACTACCAAATAGCCATTGCTAAAGCAAGTTTCACTGACATATGGGCTTATTTCGTAAAAATAAATGTAATTAGCGCTAAGTGCTTTTTTGTTTTCACAATTCTGTCATTGTATCAATCATCTTGTCGATTTTTACAATAAATGGCTACCACTATTTTGCATTTAATATTCTTGAAAACAGCCTTTAGGTACCACAATATCTTTCTCTATTGGTGTAGAAGAATCTGATATTGGAGGTTGGATCCCATCACGGGGTTCTTCAGGAAGGTCTTCCTGCCTGACACAAAAACAAAACTAATTAAGTGAAGAGTATACATCACATTCTTAGATACATTTTACTGGCATGAGTAATACATAGCTACCCTATATATCCATTCTGAAAAAAAAGGTAACTGGCAAAATTTTACAACAAGCACAAGACATTCTGATTCAAAAAGAACACTGAAGCATCTGACCAAGTTTGCATTTCACCTCCTAAGTTTTAGCTTTTAAAGTCAGCGATGTAGTTCATACCCATTTACAAACTTTCTTTTGCTTTGTAATCTAGAACATTTAAGATTATTTAAAAATTTGATTCATTTATCAAAAAGGAAAAGTACATTATTCAAAGATAAGGAAACTCACAATATAATGTTAACAAGAGCACTTCTGAAACGTTCTTGCTGTTTTTTCAGATGACTGCTGCTCTGCAATTTAGAAATTGATGGTCCAGCTTCATCATCTCTAGAATCCTGTGTCTTGAGTCTCTTGTATCTTGCCTTTAAATATTCTCCTTGCAGAAAGGACATTTTGAAGTTTAAAAAAAAAAAAAGTTAAAATGTATTGCACATTTACTTAAGTTTCTGAAACATTTTCATTAGTAGAAAAAAATACTGTTAACCTTACCAGGTGGATATTCATTTTTTACAGTAAACTCTCCTGATTCATCATCTTCCTGTTCTTTACTCAGATGGAATAAAGGACAAGTCTGCTGCCATGGTGGCTTAGATCTTGTCTGGAATAAATATTTTATATTTTACTTTTACATTTGTCATAGTTTTTTCTAACACTGATGATATCTTAAACATAGTAAAAATAAATAATAATAATAAATTAATATATAGCAGAAATAAGGCAGCATAAAAATCATACAATTAACTACTACTTATATATTGCTCTAGACTTCAAAATATCCAGCTCACAAGAAATGAGCATATTAGACTTCTGTGTAAGTGCTCTTATACTCTCTGTTTTTATACCTTAAATATCTACATTTTTTTCAAATACTCTATGTTCAAAGTTTTGAAAATATTGAAATGTATTTCCAAATATTGAAATATCAGTAATGCTCTGTATGCAGATATATAGTGCAGAGACTGTGATATACATGATTCCACTTCAGCACACATCTGAATGGTCTCTATATAAACGTGATAAATGCTGTGATACATACTTGAAAATGGAAGCTATAACAAAAACAAGAAAACCACCTGAGACAACTGTGGTAGTAAATTCACTGTTCTCTTTGCCAACTTCCCTTTGCCACTTGGACCAGCCTTGGGAGGAAAACAAACAAACAAACAAACAACCTTTTTATTAGTACTAATATTAGGCTCCTGGAATACTTGAATTTGTAATCTTGCTATAATTCCATTTTTCAACTCTTACAATAATTTTATATATACAATCTCATGTAATTTCCCTACTCTTTCTAGCATGTTTTCATGTAAAATTTAACTTTCTCAAATACCTTCGACAAATAACAGCTCTGAAAAAAATTAGCTTTATGTTGGGAAGCATTTATGGAACCTTTTTGCCAAAATATCCATTAAAGCCTTAAAAGATACCATGAGCTAATATAGATGTACAATTCAGTTTTTCATTCAGATTCATCAGTCAACATTTTTTAAAAACACAAAATAGTCCTTTTTTCTAAGCTTCCATTTAGGAGTGCCCAGGATTCTCTGCATTTCTACAACACTGACCCCTCAGCACCTCATATGCAGTCTCTGTCCAAAATTGTCCTCTGACCATGCCCTGGATTCTGACTATCATGTTTTAGCACAGCAGCTTACTAAAAACAAACAAGACAGACTAGTTGTAAAATTATCTAAAATTGGCTAACAGGAGTGCTTTTGTCTGTACTTCCATTTGTCATTTGTTTCAGCCTGCCACCAATGCCCCAGCATTGCCCACCCCACCTCTTTTCATACAGATGCACTTACAGTAACACTGTGCACCTGTGCTATTACCATCCTCATCCTGCTTTGTTTCTTATGCAATGGCTGTGGAATGGAGGAAAGAAAAAAGCAGAGGAGTTCTATGCATACATACATGAGCTACCCTTAAGCAAGCCAGGTTTAATACCATTTGCAGTACAGTTGTGCAGTAGAACTCCCCAAGTTTGGCATTTAAGTATTCACATGAATTTTGCAATTCTGAAGCAAGATAAAAAAAAAAATAATAAATTAAAAAAAAAATAAAAAAAAAAAATCAAACCAGGCTCCGAAGAGCCTTCTTCTTCTGTCAAAACAGAAGACTTCTGTCAAAAGAGCAGGATTTGACAAAGTGATAAAGTAAGTATAGAGATATCAGTTGTTAGCGATCTCTTCATAAACCGACTTGCTGTGTAAACACACGGTCCAACTTGTGAAAGAGGAGCAAACACATTTCCACTCCAGTCCCTCTGAGCACGATGGGGAGCAACTCCTTGCCTACCACTAGCAGTAAGAGGTGGGAGTCATACAGCAAAGAAGTATCCTGTTTCCAAATCAACAGTGCTACTCTTTCAAAGAACAAAAAATCCACCACCCCCACCCCCAGATGAGATATTAAACCCATCTGGATTCACCTGGAACAGAGATCAAAATGCCTGGTGAACAGGAGTGCTCAGAACACCAAGCAGGCAGATCCTGGTATTTTTAATCTATTTTTTTGCATAAGCAGGGTACATGTGCAAGATTTTTCACACACAATAAATCATTGAAATTCTACCAGCCCTAACAGTCTTGTAGGCTGGAATGACAAAGAAACAACAACCAAACAAAAACACTACAGTATTACAACCAATACGGAAAGATCTACATGTCAACTGCGATATTTGTCTGGTAATTGGAGAGCTTGTAAATCTACTGGGAAAATATGAAGCAATTTATTTCTTTGTCATATAACATTTATCAGAAAAAATATATATCCATACCACAGGTTGTGTGACAGCTACCAGTCTTTTGTGATACTAGCAGGAATATGGCTCCTAATAGTGAACGTGCAGTGCATCATAAGATGGCCACTTTCCAAGCTGATAAGCCTATAGGACACAGTGTAGCCTACAGACAGAGTTTGGAGGAGTTTGAATATGGCTTTATACAACCACACTACCAGAGAATTGTAGGGAAAAAAAAAAAAAAAAAAAAAAGTAGGCTGGATGGGACCTCTCCTGCTCAAATCAGTATTTATTAACTACAAGAAGTTAAGTCAGATTGTTCAGGGCCTTGTCCAACTGAAACATAAAACTTTAAAGGCACTGCCTCTCTGGGCGAATTCCTCCACTGCTTAATCACCTCTGTGTGAAGAATGTCATCCTTATACACGGTCAACATTTTCTACACCACCACTTGAGAACATTGTTTCTTCTTGGTGGTGCACAGCACCAAGAGGCATCTGGCACCATCTCTCTATGGTTCAGGTCGTGGAAGACAGTGGACACCTTCAGGGTGAACAAAAAAGTTCCCTCAGACCCTCTGCATACCTAAGAGCTGCAGCCCCCCAGCCATCCCAGCGGTCTGCTGGACCCTGGTTTGTCAGCAGCCTTCTAGCTGCTGGACCCTAACTGGATTCACTTCTGCTGCTTCTCAATGTGAAGTACAGACTTTCTCTTTGTTTTCCACACATTGCATAACTGGATGAAATTTAGAACCCATTGTTTCTTTAGTCCAGATTCTACAGCAAGATGGGAACACTAACTGCTGTCCTCTCAAGGGCATGGACAGGAGGAATGATCTTTTTGTACAGGAGAAAATGCTTTTGAACTTCCAGAGAAGTACTAGCTATTGCTTTCCGTGATTATGTCTATCGTCTCAATCCTTAGATTCCTGGTTAGGAACAAATAACAGAGACCCGGATGTTCTTATAAATAACAGGGGTACAAAAATGACCAAGACTGTATCTTGTCTTCACATGCAACATTACACAGATTGTTTCGATTTTCTTTTGCTGAAAAACAAAATTCAGCGCCGCAGTTTATACCTCCAACCTGCTGGTAATGACAAATTCAGTGCTGAGATTAGCCAGTACTTTTTAACAACACGCAGTAAACTTACACTGGCAGTGAGATGGACTAAAAAGAGAGTCCTGGAAGTGAGGACTGTTTCTGATAGCGAGGAGCGTCTGACACACACCCACTAATATGCACAGCAGAAGAGAAACACCCAATAACAGAAAAATCAGTAAGCTTTTAATCCACTGAAGGAAGTTACGGATTTCTCTCAATATATTTCAGACATTTCTTTAGAGGAAAACAGATCAGAGCGAGGAAGTCAGAAACAAAAACCAACCAACCAAATTGAAAAGATCAGGATTGTCTTACACAACAGAACATGATTTAGGGTGCGGACTCCTCCTTGTAATTAAATTAACCAACTACAAACCAATCAGGCCACCAGCAAAATTATACAAATTAATATCAGCTAATGCCCAACAATGAAAAACCACGCGCACAGTTAGACGTTTCTCTTGGAGTTTATCTTCAGCATTTAAGGCTTCTGCAGTTCTAGAAACAGACTGACTACATTAAAAATCTCTTTGTACTTTAATAAGGAAAATAAATAAAAAACAACCCCTTCGGCAGCCAGGCGCCCCTCAGCCCCTACCTGCTCGCTGCCCATTTCCGCGCACGACGAGGGCCGAGGGCGGCCGGGCGCGCAGCTGCGCTGAGGGGACGCTGTTGCCTGGCAGCAGCGCGCGCCCCAACGGCCGCTCCCAACGGCCGCTCCCCCCCCGCCCACCGCCGCCTCCCTTGTTGGTGTTAGAGGCTTCAGTCGGAACTGTCATTCTTTACCTCAGCGTAACAAAATGTCACAAAGCAGCTGTAATTAGATATTATTCCCCCAACTGCAATCCGTTGTCTTAAGCAGCAGAACCGTGGTCTTGAGGAAGCCTCACCCAGTACCTGCTGCAAAGGAGAAGCTGAGAGAACAACACCAAACTTAAAGCCAAGTCCTAGCTTGCCAAGTCCTAGCTTGCATTCTGTAAACACTTGAGGAGGCCTCTGGTGTGCTCGGTGAGGCCGCCTGCGCGTTAAATTTAAGCCAGGCTACACACAGGTGTTGTAGTTGAGGAAAAGCACTTTGCCAGCTGATAATCAACTGAATGGGTGACATTTGGGAGGCTTGTTTTAAGCTGTTGCAATGTATTTCCAGTTTCAGAAAGTTGAATTTAAACTTTGCTGTTACTTCACTGAGATTGTCTTCCAAGTAGAAAGTGCTTGACACCCTTCTGGGGCCTGCCAACTCCATCAAAATGAGATTTAACATTGAGCAGTACGCACTATTCGCTGCTGTTTAAGTAGGCATTCCTTCCTAGCTTTTAAATTAGCAGATGAGTGAATTCAGCTGCCTGTTTTTAGGCTAAGCACTGAGAAGTGTACTCCAACTAAACATACATAAGTTCAGCTGTGCTTTCAGAAACATTCTTAATTAACTCTGATGTCTAAACCACAACAACCACCTAAGGTTTTTCAGGCGCCACGTCATGCAATTTGAAGTCAGTTGATCTTACGCACAACAGCTGTTGTATTAAAACCACTTGCCTCTGCCCCACACAAGTAGGCAAACTAAAGAATATAATAAATAAAAATCTTTCAGTTTCATTGGCAGTAAATGGATGTGCCCTACATTATGAATCTGATGCTGACCAGTGCAAATAAAATGTTACGATTAGTATGATTTCTAGCATTTTACTGTGGCCATGTTTGGATTTCAATGGGATATGAAGCAGCTATTGCAATGTGAGATAATTTGTGTGAATTTTAAATAAGAGGTTTTGAATGTTTTCATGCTAGTAATGCATAAAAGATGGTAACTCAGCAGTGGAGTTAGCCTGCTGGAAAATCCCTGCAAATGACCTCTGACTCAGGGCTGTTACCTACGTACTGTACATTATAAGACACAGAGTTTTAAGCTTAAAAGTCCCTATGATAAAATAACACAGGCAAAGAACCAGTGGGGATTTTTTTGCTTTGTCCAGTTGTAGAAAATGCAGCATTAGTTTGAAGTCCAGACTCATTTTCTAAAATAGTACCAAAGCTTTGATCCTGAAGCGAGAAATACCCTCATACCCAAACACACGATAGGGAGATTTAAATAAGCCATATGCTCTACTAGCTATAATACATAATAATCTGGCCAAAGAACAGGAAAACCTTGCTATTTCTCTTTAATTATGAGGTTTTCAACTATTAGAAACCATGTATACAAAGGCAGTAGCACTTTCAGTGCACGTTGCCATATGCTGTTGCGCATTACAACTCCTTCTGTTAGAAAGTGACGTTTTGTTTTTTCATTATCTTATTAGGAAATTAAAAATGCTTCACTTTTTAACTGCAGTAGTTACTGGCATGTTTTGTGTGTTTTGATAAGAACCAATAAACAACACTTAAAAGTACAGTTTAACAAATGTAATAACTCCTGTATGTACAAGAATTTAAAATTCTTAGATTTGTGCATTACTTTAAAAGTAATTTCAGGAAGTTTTTCTTTCCTTCCTCAGAGGCACCTACCAGTCCCAGTTTAAAAAAAAAAAGTCCTTACTATCAAGAATATCATAATATGAATACTTTGTGCTCAGCATAAGTAATGCTGATGTACTAACTCTGTCTGTAAAATGCATTTGTCACAGGAAGTTTTTATTTGTGCTTTTCTCAAAAGTGAAATCTTCATTTCACTGGAGGGCAACACTTTCATGACAGGTGTTACCAGGTCAAAAATCATCCTTTATCTTCCTGTTGTATTGCGAAAACAGCAAAAGCTAGCACTGTCACATCAAATGATTGATTCTTTGAATATTTTGTGTGTTAGCCTAGCCTTTATTTATTAGGCCTGACTACCTACGAATTTTTACGTCATAACTCATGTACCTGCTTTTGGTTAAGGAATTTCCTTGTACTCTCATGCATTGATAGGTGGCGTGGCAGTTCGGCTCTGTAATCGTACCTTTAACTTGATAAACTTTCTACACACTAATTTATCTCGTATCTTGCTTGCTCCTCTAACATTGAGATGGCCAAGCAATATTTTCAAGTCCATCAGCTTCCAGGTTTGTAAGGCACAGGAGGATTGGTTCCTGAAACAAATGCATATCAATTACATGCTTTTATCTTGCCCTGACTTTACAGTGTGTTTTTCCAAGCATAACTTACTTTATTTGGCAAGAACAGTCACAACTGTCTTGTTAAAAAGATGGTCAGTTATCATCTAAACCATATATTTTTCTTTTTCTCCTTCCTTAGACTTTTGAAAAGGTTGAAGGTGTTTCAAATCACTGCTAGTATTAAACAGAACACTTTGTTTTCTAGATGTCTCATAAAATAAAGTAGACCAGCATTCCTGATAAGAATTTATAGAACTTATACAGGAAACAAATGGTCAAATTATTTCTGAACTTTATGCTGCAAACAACAGCAGAATACAAACACAAGAATACACAATTTCTTTCACTGAAGAGAAAGCTCATTTGTGCATTTCTAACAATGGGAAAGCTTTCATTTCATCAATGAAATGTGCCTTTGTAGGAAATGTAGTGTTCAGGCCATGAAAATGAGTTATATTTCTTTTGAATGTAAACTGCTTTCCTATAGTTTTTGTGAGGTTGTTTTTTTTTTTGTTTTTTAAATAATTTAGACTTCTACTTGAAAATTAAACAATTGTACAGTTAGTGCCCTAAAAGGCTAATATTTGTGTAACAAACATTCAATTTAAATTTCCTTACATGGCAAAAGCCATTAGAATCTACCATAAAAAATACCACCTCAATAAATACTGCAAGACTAGACTATTATGTATATAGGAACCATCTTTTTACGTCTGAAATAGGAACCATTAATGTGTCTGTATTTTAGACATAAAGATGTTCTAGCAAGTTAGTTGATTCATTAGTAGTAGTCAGCATGGTTTCACTGAGAGGAAATCATGCTTGACCAGCTCGATAAACTTCTGCAAAGAAACAACTGGCCTGGTAGCTGAGGGGAGGGTAGTAGATAATGTCTACCTCTGCTTCAGAAAGGCTTTTGATACTATCCCACGTAAGATCCTCCTATGTGAACTACTGATACATGGGGCTGGATGGGCAGAAAGTAAGGTGGATTGAAACCTACTAACTTCAGTTAGGTGGATTGAAACCTGAGCAGCTAGGCCCAGACAATGGTGATCAGTGGCACAAAGTCTGGTTGGAGGCAAGTAACTCGTGGTGTCAGTACTGGGTCCAGTCCTGTTTAACATCTTTATTAATGATCTGGATGATGGGGCAGAATGCACCCTGAGAAAGTTTACAGATGACACAAAAGTGGGAGGAGCGACTGATGGCATTGTGCAGCCCTCCACAGGGACCTCAACAGGCCAGATAAATAAGCCATGAAATTTAACAGGAATCCTGCAGTCAGGGAGGAACAGCCCTGGGCACCAACACACACTGGGAGCCACCCAACTGGAAAACACCTTTGCAGAAACGGAGATGAGGTCCTGGTGGCCACCAGGCTGAACATGTGCCAGCAGCATCCCCTTTCTGCAAAGGCAGCTCACTAATGGTATCCTGGGCTGCATGAGGCACAGTACTGCCAGCAGGTCAAGGGAGGCAATCCTACCCTTCCCTTTCTTGGAGATGCTCAAAAAGCCAGCTACACACAATCCTGGGATGGATCTCCAGGTGGCCCTGCTTGAGCTGGGGGGAGGGAGGGGGTTGGACCAGATGACCTCCAGAGATCTCTTCCAAACGCAACCATTCTGTGAAGAAATGAAAACAGAACTTTTGAAAAAAGGAAAAGTTTATTACTTTTTTAATATAAAAAGGTCATGAACTGCATTGAAATACGTCTTCAGTCATCTTAAAATGATCACCATCGCTCATGATGATGAGTTACTCACCACTCGTTTACAATTCATAATCTCCAGTAATATGGCAGGAAGCAAGACGGGCTAAAAATTTTCTACGATGTATGTATTTACATTCAACAGAAGTTATGTATGCACATTAATATTTTTAAAATAAATCCAACATGCTGATCCAAACAAACTGATTCAAGGCATATTTTGAATTTACATGAAGTACAAACTTCAAAACGTAAGTTTCTTGGATAAGTCCAATTTATTTTTATTTTTTAAATTTAAAGATAAGTTAGCTCCAAAAGTAGTAAGAAATGTAAACATCAGATAACATGATAAAAACTTTAAGGAATAATAACTTTTTCATAAAGTGCTGGCATATGCTTTCAGCTTTATTTTCAGATGCTAAAAAACAGAACACTAGTACAAAGACTTTCACAGGCTTCCCAGCTGTAATTTCAGAGCAGTAATAATTCTGGAGACTTAAAATGCAACACCTTTCTACCTTTATCCATTACAGCTTTTTTACATTTTATTCTTTATCTTCAGTGAATGTTAACTTCTAAACATGTCTGCATAAAATAGTTTAAAAATAAGGACTTTGAAAAGTAAGTTTATGAAGTACCTGAACACAATCCAACTACCTCCAGCAAACTCATTTTATAATTATATATTATCATTATCACTGTAAATAAAATACATAGAGGAGAGTCAGTGCAGTTCATTTATACGCCTAAGCATCTGAGCTTTATCCATGCTATAATTTCATTTCACTTGAGATTAAGTCTCAGATTTTTTTAAGTTTTTATTTCTTTTACTTCTGCAAATATAAGATAAATACATCTCAGCTGACTTCACTTGTCAACAGAAATGTCACCCAAGATAACAGACAACAGTCCTGAACTTCCCCCATGAAACCTTGCATTAAAATCTTTGTAAAAAAAATTAAAAAAAATAAAAAATTCTTTCTTTCATGAAGATAAAATAAAAAACCTCAATCTGCCTAGCTATTGTCAGATCTACAGGCACACTTGAAAAGATCATCAGATTGTGATATTTTATTATACAAAACAAACAAAATCAAAAGAGTACTAAGTCTAAGCTCTGAGGAGTAGAAAATCCCCAAATTACTTTGAAGTGCTATTTACTTTCCAAATATTTATAGGTGTTTTAATACATTACCTACACAAACAGACTTCCAGCCTCAGTGTTATGATTAGGATCTTATCTTGTCAGTATTTCAATGGTAGATTATTAGTTTCAGGCTGTTGAGACATGACTGTTACTTGCTCTAAGCTGAAATTTGACACAGGCACTATTTCTCAGAGACTAGTACCAGGAATTAGAAGGGATGTAACTTAAACACAAACCCACTAAACAAAGCAAATTTAAAGGCTTAAAAACAAGTATTGGATAGTTTGTCTTTAAATATTAACACACTGCAGTCCATTTCTGAGAGAGGGCAAGAAGCTAAGTTATTGTGAATAACAGTAATTGATAGAAAAATACACTGCCCATCTACACTAAAAGGGCATAATAAAAGTTTTAAAGGTTTTTGAAAGTTTTTACTGGCAAAAATAGTTATTTTCAGATCATTCAGTTATTAATTTTAACTATGAAGGGGCTTTTTGTCATTTGGTGTTTGCTCATTTTAAGATGAGGAATAGATCAACGCAGGCGGACAACTCTATTCCAGAGGTTTTATGGAAGCAAACTAGCAAGTGTATCAAATATTCACAACAGCATGGGAATCTCACCCTCTTCAAATACAACTCACTGGTAAGAGCCAGATCATTAGGCACAAGGACTGACAATCTACCCATTTTCTGTTCAAGCATTACAGAGATCCAACACAGGAGAAATCAGGCAGAATATGCATTATAATCCCTAGGCAGACCAGATTTATATGACAGAAACATTTCCTGAACTACTAATGATCCCAGAGAGAAAGCAGTATTCCAAATGGCCCCAACAGACCTATCACAGCCCAAATAAGCCTATTAAAACAGCTGGATTCACTTTCCGTGCTTAGATCAAGTTCTTAAGGCTAGTCATAAAAATGTACATGTTATTCAGCCACTGTTTGGCAAAGCTTGAGGTTTAGACAAAAACTCTGAAAATTAGTTTAAATAAACTCTTTTTCCTGGTTTTAATCTGGCATCATTTTTGGATTAAAACTTGAAAAGTGCAAAAATACTTAATTATACCTTCTTCAAAAAATAATTCATTTTATTGGTGCTACAACCCCGATTTCTCAGGAGTGAAATCCATTGCCAGCAACGGATAGAAAAGGAAGTACCAGCATAAAAGAATCAAAGTGCATTTCCAGTATACCAACACTGCACAAATTGGCAAGCCATAATCTTATATTCACCACTGGAAAAGATTATATTAAATTCCTTTTTGTGAAAAAAGTCTACATCACATATTAACATACAAAGTCTGTCATGAAGTCTGGGGGATACTGCAATGAATCATCAAACCGGAAACGTTTGGAGACAGTACTGCTGTCCTCTGGAATGTTTTCTTTGTCTTCCTTGTTGCTACAAGTACCGTTACAACTGGATTTTACATTCCGCTCTTCTGAGCATTTTGTTATATGTCCTGGCATCAGAGAAGGGCAGCAAGTTTCTTCAGGGCTGTGCAAGAGTATGAACTCCCCTTGCTGCAACCAGAAATGGGAGAGACAGGCCTCTGCTGTGGGTCTTTCCCTTTGAAAAAGAAGTATCAAAAGTTGCTTAAGTTAATTTCAGAAACACTACAAATGGAATGAAAATATTTCTGCTTAATATTTCTCTGCATACATCAGAATTGACAGTATTCCTTGACCCTGTCCAGACGTGAATTTATACAGCGTGCCGATTTCCTCAAAGTAAGAACTTCATGGATATCATTTTCCTTCATAATCCCCTCCTATCAAAGGACCTTTGTCCCAACCAGACAGGGGCACTCCTGCTTGCTTGCAGGCTTTCTGATAGTAACTACTGTATCACCACAAGTGACAATACACAGCAATATACATGTAAATGATGATTCCTGATGATGCTTATTAGAACACAGCTAGCTGACTTTATAAAACATTATCCTCCAGTACAAACACCTTTTGGGTCTTTTTTAGTGCATTTTGCTATTGCAACGGTTAAAAAAAATCCATATTTAACACTACACAGCAAGCACAGACATAGTTGATCCCTATAATTTTTACAATTTTGTCAAAGTTCAGCTACTTCGAAAGGCCTTGATTAGACTCTAAACACCCAAAGAAAGCTAATTTATAGAATTATGTATTAGAAGCAAAGAAAAGTTTGTGCTTTTGATTGTGATTTTTTTTGACAAGACTGAACATGCAAAGCACTATGCATATATACACACAGGTACGTGTTCCTGAAGAATATATGCTCAGTCACAACACAGACAAGTTTTTCTATAAGACGTAGCAAAAGGTAAGTCAGGAAACATGAATGCATGCATCAGAAAGATGACATTTTCTCTCTCCAAATTGTGTAATGGAAGGTTAAATTGTAGACAAGAATCTGATCTTTCCAGAATACATTTCATAAAATTCATTAATAATCTGTCCTCTGAATGAAATACACAAAGTCAAAATATGAAAAATTGAGCAAACTCAAAGCATAACCCTGACTACAATAACAGCTAGTGAACCAAAGATCCTTCTCATACATGAGAAAGCAGAAACCCACACTTTAAAATATCTAGCTGATAATACCAGTGCATTGTGAAACGTCTAACTGATCACATCAATGATACTAAACTCCCAAATTAACATTCACGTTTTCTATGTGCTCGCAGACATAAAAGGTAAGATTCTTGTCCTGCAGAATTTGTTACTTACTCTGGATTTTTTATGAGAAGTTTTTGGATAAAGTCTTTGGCAGGCTGTGAAATTGATGAAAATGTTTCTTCTGAATAATCCACGTTAACTTGAGATATATTAAGGTAAGTTTCTTGATTGTCAGCTCCCACAAACGGAGATTCTTGTGTAAGCAGCATGTACGAAATTACACCTATGTTCCTGAGGTAAGAACACAATGTAAAATTCTATGAGGATACCTAAGCAATACAGCATCCACTTCCCTCCCCCCCCCCCCCATTTGTTGTGCTGCAGATCAAACTTCTTGATGTGTGCCACACTCAAAGAATTAAAACCAGGATGTGATCTCTAAGTTCTATGCGATTGAAACACGGATGCATGTACACACACAAGAAACTGCACTTCAAATCTCCAGGAAGGGAGAGGGTTTTTTTTTTGTTTTGTTTTGTTTTTAATTGCTATTGCTTACTTTCAATAAACCTTTCTTTTCCTGCCATGGAGACTATTATGAAAAGGAAAAATACAACTTTTACACAGACTGTTCTTTGAGATATGGCAGTTCTGGAAGACAGGACTGAAGAACAATAACAAAAAAAAAAAAAAAACACCTTTCTAATTTGCATGTAAATAAAAGACAACCCTTCTTTCACAATAATTCCAAAAGAAGTATCAAAGATGGAGAATTTGTCCACCTGTCTATACAATCAGGACCTGATTTGTGCTACAGCATCCTCTTGCTGAGATTTTTTTCCCTAAGCACACAAATGCGAGTACTACACATCATACAATTTATTATAGTATCTTGGAGGGTTTTTTTGGATGCACAGAAAAAATGGTTTTCTGATCAAAGTGTCAAACCTTAGTACACATTACAGTGTGGAAGTATGTAGCTGCAGTGTTCAGGATTCTGAGTAGAATGCCAATAGTTAATTCTTGTGTCTTCCCACAAGAGTAGGCAAATAAGTTGTAAAAAAAAAAATAAATCATGAACAGATTTAATTACTGTTATGAGTTGAGAATTTCAATGGAGTAACTAGATCATAGCAACTTTTAAAACTGAAATTCAATTATATAGATGCACAATCTATATAATTATATAAAAAATATATATAATTATATATAAAAATATATAGAACATGGGAACGTTACATTTTCAAGGAAGCATCTCAAAGCTAGCCTTTACCCTAATATGGTTCATTAAATTAAAGCTGTAGATTAGTTTAAGATACTTAACTCATTTTTATGACATTCTGTAGAAACTGATACTCCTCTAAAGTAGAAAGTTAACATACTTAAAATTGCCATTATAAGATTATTTAATGATACAAAAGTGGTGAGGGAGGAGTGTCCCCAAGTAGGTAATAACCTGAAGCATTTTGTCCAATAGTAATTAATACCTCATGTATGCTGACAGTTGCTACTTCCTTAGATCAAAAAAGTACACTCTGTATGTTCAGAAGCCACTTCACTTCATAGTAGGTGTGCAACAGACCCTCATACAGTAATTCCTCAAAGCTCTAGTTTATATCCTAAGCACTCCTTCCTCTCCCAACTCTCCCCTCGTCTGTTCAGCCCATGCAATAGAACAGTATTCTTGTAAGCCAGATAAAACTGCAGCAGAGTCTGGATCTGGCACCCAGACGGTTAACTGGTCCTGCCTACCCCAATGAAATGAATTAACAAATACAACCTACCACATATCTGTAGCTGTGGTAATAGGATCGTAGTTTAAGATTTCTGGAGCTACAGAAAGGGATGAGAAAGAAAAAAAAGACAATTTAACAGGCACATTATCCAAGAGAACTTGAATCATACGGTACATTTCTGACAGCTTTTGGTAATCATTATTAAGAGATTAAGCATGTGGTTTTCAACTTTATTTTTTCAAAGGGTGGAAAAAAAGGCTATTCCAGTTATTCAGACACTGAAATATAACTGGTTCAGACTGAAATGGCATCATATTGGTTTGAGCCTATTCTGTCCCAGTCCCAAAATATTTCCAAATCAGATGTATGCACCTAAAAGATTTTGCTTATAGATTTTCAGGCACACAGCTTATTATAGGGAATGCATAAAGCCTCCAGCATATTAACACTGCAAAGCCAGGTGACCAAGCCAATTTTAGGGCCAGTAGCAGTAAGCATATGTTGGATAAGATACTATTCACCACAGATTCAAGTACTCTTAAAAACCACAAGTATAGGCAAAATTTTTAAGGACACCTGTCCCTCAGAAGGCCAAGTGTTAAAGGAGATTTTTCACTTTCCCAGGAATATTTTGATCTCATTATATCATCATACAGATGACAACACTCCGAATTCATAGAACAGGTCTTTGTGAGTGAATGCTAATGTTGTATTTCTACTCTAATACCAAGGATTTAATTTCCAAAAATTCCTGATAGCTTTATAGTCTGCAGCAACAGGTTGAATACTATGTAGCACAAAATACGGTGCCCTTTATAATATAAATTTGTTTTGCGTGCAAGTATTTGTTAACTTCTCTAAAAAAAAAGAGCATCTCAAAACAACATGTTGACTTGTCCTGTTGTTTGCTCTCCAGCAACAACTGATAAGTTGATAAGCATATTACATCAGCATTTTCTTCAAAACCACCCATCAGAAACAGTGAAGCGACTCTTCCTTACCTAGGTATTCTGTCGTTCCCATGATTTGCCGCAGTTCACTAGTACTCTCAATCTTCCGAGACATGCCAAAATCTACAATTTTCACATCACCAAGAGGATTGATGCTGCTCAGCAAAATATTTTGAGGCTAGAATAGAAAACATTTAATTCTCAATTCATAAAATATAATATTTAAAAAAAAAAAAAAAGCCATAATATACCAAATGACATCTCAGTTTATATTACTAAATTTTATTTAGGTTACTGAATTTTATTTTTTAAAAAAGTATTTAATCTCTAGTATACTGGTTTTTCTCATCTTTGCTATGTATTCAGCAAATGATTTTGATTATCACTATCAAACTGAAGACTGAGTACTTAAAAAAAAAAAAAAAAAGTCTGATGCAGCCTCACCTTTAAATCAAGATGAACAATATTGTTTTCATGCAAGCAGCAAAGTCCTTCAAGTATTTGCCTTATAAGTCTTATTATATCACTTTCACCAATTCTGTCATCCAGATCTGGGACACATAAGTTAAAGATTTCTCCTCCAGCAGCACTGAAACACATTCAGGAACACTAATGTGTTAAATTTGAAAATTTAAGCTTGGTTATGAAGTTTTATATATAGTATCTATTTATAAAATTAAATATATATTCATTTATCAGTAGCTATTTACTAAATATTCATCCTAGAGTCTGAGAATATTTTTTTTCTTCTTTGAACATATTAATCCCAAGACAAGTTATGTAAACACTTAGAAAAGGGGAAAAAATAAGACCTGGTGATGCTTTTTATTTCCTCATAGCTGGCAACAATAGTTCAGAGGGTAAAATTGAATGTTGTGGCTAAATTGCTCATAATTCCTTGGAAAATTCAATCTTCTATCTTGTCAGTGAGCCTGAAGATGCCTTGAGGGTGATCAGTTCTATCACCATTCCCTAATAGAAGACACCTTTACAAGTTAAACCTTAAAATTTTTCAATTGGTTCCATAAATAACTTGAAGCAATAAAACCAACCAGTATTCCTATTCTCTGATTTGGGGACTGAAAAGTCCAACACTGGTACAAACCACAATGCAATGAACAGAACAGACAGAGTTGCTGAAGAATATCTCTGGAATGAGAAGAAACTGCCTACTTGCTACCATAGGTACTAGAAGACCAGTAACTAGTAACTAGAAGACTAGAAATCAGTTCTGTCAGAGAGCTACAAAGAATAAAATCTAGCACACTGCAATACACAGCTGCCTGGTCAGCTGGTGAGCAGTATGTTCACAAACTCTTGTAGATATAGAATATGCTGAAATACTTAGCTCTGTCACTGTGATAGTTACCATTTCCACACTAGCAACAAGTATGAGATTGACAAGCTTCATTACATGCGTTTATTTATTTTACACAGCATCTCAACATGCCTTCCTCAAAGAAGGCTGTTGTTTACTTACAGAACCCTACCATTACTAAAGCATAAAAGAAACATGGAAATAACCTTGGGTAATCATCTTGAATGTGGTTTCTTAGTTGCACTCTACATGTTGCCACAGTGTCAGCTGTTTCCTTTCAAGCTGGGTATGAAATCATTGTTCAGCCTGCTCTAACCGCCTGAAGTTTCTCTCTCAAGAACAAAGGGTTACCTCAAAACTACAGCTCAGTAAGCCTGAATTCCATCATTAGCAATATAATAGCCTATAAAGAGATAAGATAATGGACAATGTGGATAAACAGTTACTAACCTGCTGAAGCTATGGGAGGTGTCAATAACACCTCACTGCCTTTATGACAAAATGTAGCTATGAGATTTCAAATTTAGCAAAGATTTCAGCACTGTCTCCCATAGTATTCTTGTACCCAAGTTACAACATTATGGTCTGGACAGGTGGGCCAGATGGGTAAAGAGCTGAACAGTTCTGCTGAAAATGATTTGGGGGACATTAAAGACAGCAAGCCGAATGCGAGCAAAGGCCAACAGCACCTTGTCGTGTAATACCAGAAGCAGAGCAAGTAGGTTGACGCAAGTGACTCTACCTCCTGACTCTACTGCAGACCACAGTTAGAACACAACATCCTCTTTCTGGCTCCCCAGTTCAGGGAAGTCATTAAGCAAATGAGTTCGGCTGAGAGCCACCAACTGAGAAAGTGAGTAAAAGAGTACCAGATGAGCTGTAGCATACACAAATGTAAGGTATCTTCAGAAAAATAACATAATGCAATACTACATAATGCCAAACTTTGAACTGAAAGGTACAGCTCAGGAAGTTTTGACCGAGTTCTTTGAAGTAACTCTACTGCTGTGCAGCAGCAGGCCAAAAAAGCCAACATACCCTCAGTATCATCAGGAAGGCTGCTGAGAACAAAACAAAGCAGTGAAGATGCTTTGCCTTATTAAGAGCATTAATTGAATTCGTTTCTCTTTATTCAGAAAATGTGCACTTACACAATCCGATTCTTGCATCTTCCAAATAACCCTATCAATACAATCCAACATTAGTAAGGACCGTATGCAGCAGGAAAAATACAGTAAAATGGGAAATGCTTATTAACTACTCTATGAGGAAGGGACTGCAGAGTTCTAAAAATAATGAGAATATATCTATTCTGCTACAGAAGGACAATTTAGAAGTATTATCAGCCCTCTGCTTATTCCAACAGCACTAGGAACATTTACTACAAGTCTTCTGAACACTACTACAAAGCAGACCATTAGGATTAACACCACCGTAGTACAAGGAAGTTGTTTCGTGACAGGGCTCTAATATGCGAGACAGAGTTGGCTGAGCTAGGAAAATCAGTACAGCCTTTATGGGAACTCGTTATTGATAATAAGTTCAAAACTCGTCATCTGGACTTTGTCTTTACTTCTATATTACTATTTCAGGCCTCTCTCAAATAATGTGTTAGGGATCATTTAGTTTGAAGAAAAAAGGCATTTCTCTTTTCTTCTTTGAAAATAATCTAGCTAAATTTGAAAAATTAAAAGGAATTTATCACAGCGTGTGCAGATCACCATTTCTTCAAATACTTTATACGCAAAACTTAAATTCTACTTAGAGAAAGCCTTGCTGAGCTCATTTTACCAACAGCATTTTCGTTTCTTACACTCTGAACATTTACACATACATCAAATATGATGAATAATTCAAATTCAAACTAATTCCCACATTAGAAGACTAGTTTTCAGAGATTATGAGCAGCCACAAGGGCATCTAATAAAAGATGTGAATTTTGGAGGAAACAGCTACAGAAGCTAAACAGTTTTAAAGCAAGAAAAACACTAACTTTAGAAGTTCAAAATCTGCAAACGAATTGCAAATTTCAATCATCAAGAAGTATCACGTAGTAACTGCACTTTTTAGAGGATGGAATTGCCCAGCTTCTCTGAAATCTATGTACTTGCTATCAGCAAGTATTGTTTGCTTGCTTTTGTATGTTTTAGGTTGCATCAAAGCATTATGCACCTTCTATGGGATTCTCTCTGGTCAGCTCGACATGAGAGATTCTTTAAGAAAAAAAACACAACAATTAAAACAAACCCTAGCATATGTGTTCAGGTTTTATATTAGCCTGATCTGAAAATCGATCAAAGGATATACATAATTTTTTAATCCAACTAACACAAGAAATGAATTGCGCAAATTAAATGGTAAAGTTTTAATTAAAATTATCCTACTGAGTGAGACAGTATTTACAGGCACCAGAACTATTTCAATTTGAAATCAAGATTCAAAGTGTTTACGGAACTGAGTTATGCAGCGAGGAAGAGAAAATATATATATATATGTATTTTGATAGCAGTCCCTTAAAAATGCCTTTATCAGTCCACATTTTAAATTTTGAGTACAGAACTAGTATTGGTTTTAGTGTATTTTGTTTTATGCCTCTGTTCTACATTGTTTGACATAACCAATTAGCTACGGATGTAACAAAATACATGTACAAATTCAAAGGTTTAAATTACAGCAATGGATTCAACTCTTGAATTCACATGAAAATACCAAAGAAAGCCCATAGAGCTCAATAAAGTCAACAAAAAAACATAATGAAATATTAGCATAATGCATACAGTGTACTTGCTGTGAGTCTTCTGAGTGTTCAGACAACTCATGCAAAAAATATATTGATAGATTTGTAACGAGCAATGTGGGACATCTGACGAAGGCATACTTACTATTCCAACACTAGGATGATCTCATTTGCCGTTTCATAGACTTCATGGAGATTAACTATGCGAGGATTAGATTTCATTAATTCAAGCACAGCAATTTCATGGAGAATCTCTGCTTTGCAGTCTTGACCTCTTCTTCTTTTCTTTAAAAATTTAGCTGCATATTCTTGGCCTGTGGATTTAGCTATGCATTTTCTAACGACAGCACATCTTCCTCTACAAAATAAAAGGGAAAACATTAGGACTGAAGACATAAAAAGTAATTAGATTGGCATTAAAATCAAAAGCATGGAAACTTAAAAAAAAAAAAAAAAAAAAAAAAGTATCAGGAGAATGTTATGTTTGGCCTGTTCTTATACTACTGACTGTACACTTTTTTGGCCAGTGTAAGAGAAAGCACCGTGAAGCATTAGTGAGACCCAGTACTATTCCTCTTACACACAGCAGCTAGGTGTTAAATCAGGCTATTTGCCTACATGGACATTCTCACTGTAGGATCACAGAAACATGTAACAACTCAGGTTTGAAAAGAGGTCTGGAGGTCTCTAGCCCGACCTTCAGCTCAAGTCAGGGTGAGCAAGGAGATCATATTAGACTTGCCCAGGGCTTTGTTCAGGTTGCCAATATTGTTTAAAAAGCAAGTAAACAAACAAAATACACACACACACCCAACCACCCTGTAGCATCCACGGGATACAGTTAAAAAAACACCAATAACAAAACATAGCACCTAGAGAATATAGTAAAACAAGACTGTGAAAATTAGAGAAAGAACAAGGAGGGGGAGCATAAATCTAAGCTAGGGACAGGCAAAGCGCTTCAGCGAAGAAAATTTTAGAGGCATAAAAAAGAACCTCCCTTCACAAACCATGCAGTACTGCTGAAAATTCAGATCACTGCACTAAGCTTAGAAACAACAGAAAAACAGCCGCTACTTAGCATTCCCTTTTTCAATTACAAGTGTGCTGCTTTATTTCCTAGCCAACTGTTTAGGTATGGAAACAAAAATGTATTTTGGAAAAGATATGTTTTTAAAAGAAAACCACATAGTGTAGTTGAAACACCAAGCTGACCTTTTAAAAAAATTAGGGGAAAAAATGCAGTTTTTAAGCCAAGTTATCAAATCCTGAAAAAACAGCTTTATAATCACAAGTTTTGCATTCCCAGAAATGCCTAGTTGCATACTTGCAAAGTGTTCTCAAGTTATACCAGAAACATTATTAAAACATAACAAAAAAACCCACAACACTTGAAGGGCTAAAAGAAATCGTGTAGTGTTCTAAAAACAGTTATAAAACTGTTTGCAAAAGAAGAGACCTACTCTTATGACTTTGAACAAACAGTGCCTTTCCATGTGTATTTTTGTTGTTACCACAGCACACTAAGAACAAACTTGATGAAGAGGCTCAGTACTAGCTATATGACATCCACTTTTTCAACTATTCCAGCTTCTTCAGTAGGGAAGACTACACTGTCCTGCAGGCTTAGCCTTTCTTCTGGTGAAAAAACAAACAAACAAACAAAAAAAAAACAACAACAACCACAGAACAATGCTTAAAAGCGACATATCTAAAATTAAAGGCACATTTAGGTGTATTTTTAGAAAAAAAGTCTAGACTTAAAAAAAAAAAAAAGGTACTAGTATCTTTCATGATGAAACTGACTTTCACTGGTAAATAACCATGTTAAATAGTTTGTACACATCAGACTGAATCATAAAACATGCAACGCTGACCTTTACTTATACTGTTATCACATACTTAGAAATGAATTCAACAAAACAGCTTCTCTGTCATCATTTAATTCTAAACCAATTAGATTTGTCTTTATTTAAACCAGTAAACTCAGAAAGCCAAGAGTACAAAACAAACAAACAAAAAAAAGGTGTGAAAGTTATTTACAAACTGATACATGCACACTCTTCATTTCAGCAACTATTTGTAAGCATGAAACAGCCAAGTACTTTCCCAACCATCAAACCAGCTTATTATTGCAGAGCATTTGAAGTTATTGAGCTCAATTTCGTAATATACTGAAGTTTGAAGATACTCCCCCACAGCTTACATTCTTGTTTTAACATCGCATTACCCCATCGACCACAAGAGTTTCTCTAAAATTAAAAAAGAGAAACTGGCTGAATTTCATGAGAATAGGAAGACCTTCCCTGATAGTTTTTAAACATCTTCCTTCTAGCAGCTGTGGGTACATCAACTTTGAGGGGTCAGTGATATCCCCATAAAAGCTATGGATGTAAGAATTTCTGCTTGTTAATAACTGGCACACTACCATATCGTATAAACATGTAAAGTTTAAAAGTGAGAGAATGGGGCTAAAAATCAACTACACCTTTTTAAGAAGCATCAACCAAAAAACACACAGTGTCTTAGAAACAAATTCTTAGAGTCTGGTAAATATTATTAGTATTTATCTTTAGCATACAGAAACATTTTTCATTAAAGCACTGAGTTTGCCATAGGACTCCCTCTTCAATATAACTTCTTTTTCTACTGGCTGTTAATCTTTCCTTTGTGAATGGATTCTATGATTGCTTTGCCTTGCTTGGACTCTCATCTCTGCTTCAATCTGTACAGATCTCAGCTATTTCATCACCGATTCCGTGTCCTTTACCTCAAACCATTTTCAGTTGGCATCATCTTCAACCCTTACTTTACTCCTGGACTTCGTATGACCAGACTTTGTTGCCATGCCCCAGCACATGGGATAAGCTTGCTTAAAGGCAGGATATATAGGTATATAAACAACTCATTCAAGTACCCCCCTCCTTTTTTTTTTCCTGATCAATAAGGACTTGGAAAAATAAAACTACACTTATAAAAGCATCTGCAGATAACCTAATATACATACACATCTTCGAAACTGTATTTTCGCTAGTATAAGAATTTATGGAAACTGCATAGAAATCAACATTCTGGTTGAAGTTATGAAGTTGCTGTATTACTCAGTGTCTTGAAATATGGTGAGTCTTGACAACAGCTATCTCCCAAATGAGCAATAAAAAAAAAGAATCGTTGAAACTCGGAAACTCTCATATGAGGTAGTACCTCATCTTAGCAGAACAGCTGTAGCTTGAAGAAACAAGTCTAGCCAAGTTCTCTTCACAAAATTGTTTGAGTAGTGGAATTTCCCCAGAAATAAGAAAAAAAAGTAGATCTGAAGCACTGCACTGAAGCGAGCACAGTGGTTCCCCCTCCTTGTTGCCTGCAAAGCAAATGCTTGAACACAGCACTAAACAGCCCAGTTTTACAAGATAAAATGAATTTCAGGTTATTTTCATATCTCATGTTACAAACCACAGAAATTCAACTACTTCAAAAGAAGCCAAGCCATCCACTCCGGGGACAGAGCTACTATAACCCACCAAACAGAACCTGCCTGCTTCATGAGTCGATGCCTTAAATACCAAAGGACCTACAAGATAAGGGTGTGGGAGGAAGAAATGGGACTTGGAAGACTTAAGCAGGGAAGAACAAAAGAACCATTTACTAAGTAGCCTGAAAAGGAAAAGAAAATTACAAGTGAAAACAAAAGCACATTACATATTTTACAGAAGCTACATAGAAAGGTGGATTTTACACACAGGAAGTGTTGCAAACACTTTAAAGATATTAAAAGAAAGGGCGCACACAAACTGTTAAGCCAGAAAAAGAAAATTTGTTTGAAAAGATACTACCCTGCTTCTGTTGCTTTGCATTTTGGCGCTAATTTTATTATGTCTGTTTTTGCATGTACAGGAAGTATCAAAGACTGAGTTTGGGAATCCATGAAAAAACTGCTTTTGTTTGCTTTAGACATTGTCTCACAGATATGCATGATCTGAAAATGCACGATTTTAAGAATACTGGAGTTTTAGGGGATAGTGCATATGACTGCTTCTATAGAGCCTGAAATTCAAAACGGGTGCTCACAAAGTGGTAAGAATAAAGGAAGGTTAAGGGCTGCAAGGTCTACTTTATTATAAAAGAGTACCAGATAAAGCACATGCAAGAAAAAAAACAAAAAACAAACACAATAAAACAATAAAGGTGAAAGCAGTTACAAAGTCTCAGCTAAGAGGCTCTTCCACGTGCCCAAGTTGGAGGTACAAAGGATCACTATGTGGCCCAGGAATGCCTTAGTTAAAACTGACCCGTGCCACTTTCATTCAAGGAAGTTGGAAGTATGACCATGCTTCCATGTTTGCAGGCCTTTATAACCAATTCCCTGAATATTTTCAAGGTATGAATTAACCCGCTGATTTTAAATAAGCATTAACTCAGATGTCTGTAACAGAATCACAAATACCAAGGTTTTAGTTTCATTTACTATTTTACTACTGCAAACACGAACAATGGAAACAGACTACAAAACTACTCTCAAACAGCAGCCAGTTAGCAACCTGGCCATAAAGGGGAAAGAAAGAAGGTCTTGGTTTTCTGGATTAAAAAAAAACAATACTCAGACAAACAGCCAGAAGCACCAACTCAGAATTCCCATTTTTGGCTTGCAGTATTACCTTATGTTATCTCTTCTTGAGTTTATATCCCCGTAATGTGGCGCGGCACTGGACAGGGGAAAGGAAAGAAACCTTTTCCTGCTCCCTAAAGAACCTATCAGGCACTGAAAAGAAGGGGAAAAAGAAGGGGAAGGTGGGTGCATAATTTATTCCCTATCTACAACCATAGGCTTTCTTTCTGGCAAACTTTTATCATTGCACAAAGAATTTTCCTACAGCAGAAATTCCTGTTACTAAAATAAAATAAATAGGAACAGCCTTACCTTCCCAGCTCTTTTGACTCCAGCATGTAAAAGTTGTAGAAATTGTCCGTCCTGATCTGTGTCTGCAGAGACATGGCTAACAAGCCGGAAAGGCTCTTGTTCTCCAGCTTTCTCCTGGACATGGTTAGGAACAGGTCTCTCTCCCCTACCAGTCACCTGTTAAAGCAAAATAATTAAGTTATGGAAATCCCACAATAACAGTGCAAGCAAGTAGATATTGGGGCTTAGGTCTATCAGAATACAGTGATCTGAAGTTTAATAGCGACCAGAATACTACACATTTAATCACTCTAAATATAAAACCATAAGGAAATATTAGTCAAGAGAATCAAGTGATGCTAAGAACATTAATTCAAAGATAAACTTTAAAAAAAAGCCCTTTTAACATTTGAGACAAAATTTTCCTCCCCTCCCAAGCAGATCCATAAAATATTAGAGATAACCATAAATTCTAATAAGAATATTAGTAACTATTTAAACTATTCATGATTTATACTTTTTTTGTAGCTTTATGAAAACAAGCTTTAACTATTTTGGATTCCTGCTAAGTTCCAGCAGTTCCCTGAAGCTTCCACTGGCATCCCTGACTGCCTTAACCAAAACTCTATCCTATTTGCTGTCTACAGCACAGCAGGAGTAGTTTAGCACAAGAAAAATAAGTTTTCTTCTGGTGGAAAGCTTCAGACTTTTTATTAAACCTTACATATAGCTAATTTTATTTTCACACCGGATTAATTGTCAGAAATCATGATGAAGGGTCACCTTTCACGCAAATTCTGATAATTCAGAACCAAATGATGTAGTAATCACAAGTAAGTTACCTTAATAAAACAGAAGAACTGCACATTATGAAAATACAACTACCACATTAGTTCTACTACTGACAAGAAAAAAGCAAGTTGATAATAAGCTAAAAATATGGGATTTTGGCATTCACATTTACAGGCCTGAAGCATCTCTTCAGGTGTGCCGTAAGAGCAAAGCAGAAGAAGGATACTGAAGGATAACAGCATTCCTAATTGACAGTTTATTTCAAGGTAAAGAGGTTTCCTTTGTTATTAAAGAAAAAAAAAAAAAAAAAAAAAAAGAGGCACATTACAGTGCAGATACAGTTAACAAACATTAAAAAACCTTTCAGTTTTCAGATGAAAGCAGTGTACTATCAAAAACTTCTGGGGGAGCACTCGAACTAACAATGTTTCAAATGCACTCCAGCTCCCATCTAACAGTGCTCAAATCCACAGTTCTTGGAACGTGATTATTCACATTGGAACTATTTTGGATTTAAACCATGATTCATGCTTTAGCAGGGGACAGGGACCTACACCGTTCAAAAATATTTTTAAGTCGAATTTGATAAGCATGATTTAAGAATTTATTGAGGGGTCACAATACAGTCTAACATGCATGTCTTTGAATCAGCTTTTTGGAACAAACACGCATTTCTTTCTCCCCAGTTCTAGGGCAGTTTATCATTTAATCTACCGATTCAGGGGGTTGAAATTTTGTAACACTCTCCTTTGAGGTGTACTCACTAAATACTGATCAACAGCTAAAGTTACCTTGCTACTGCAGGACTTGAGCTCAAACATTTCTATTACGTGCGAACAAACCGATTAGGAGCTTGCTGTTATTACATCTAATAAGCAAGGTTTCATCATGTTGTTACTCTCAAAGTTTTATGATCAAGGTGAACTTTTGCCTTATGCTGAATTAGCTTTGTTTCTCCGGTAAGAAGTCGCATCTCTCCTCAGCTTGGCGTCACGGAGAAAACCGAAGAGCACATCCGCAACCGGCAGCAACCCACAACGAGGCACCGCGACCCGACTTTTTAAACCCCCCTTGGCTCCGACAAACCAAAAGCCACACCGGCACTACCGATGCAGCGCACCAGACCCCTCGGCAGCCGCGGCTGGAGGCAGGAAGGCGGCCGCGAGGCGCAAGACCCCCGGAGCAGGCGGCTGCAGGTGGGCGGCAGGGCGCTACGTGTCACCGCCCGGCCCTCGCTCCCCTCAGCGCAACACGGCCGGGCCCCGGGCTCGCCGCCTCCGTGCCCGCCACCCTGTGGCACCCCCGTGGCCTGAGGCGGACACGGGCCGGCGCCCCGCTCGCCCCCACCCCATCCCACCCCCCCCTCACCTCACCTCACGCCCGGCGAGCCCCTCACAGGCCGGCGGCCGCCCCCGCGCCGCGCGCCCCCGCCAACCGCCGCGCCCGCCCGGCCGGCGTTTGAAAAGCGCAGCCCGGCAGAGCTGGCGGCCCCGGCGCCGCCCGCTCGCCCCGCCCACTCGCGGCGGCGGGCAGCCAATCCGAGCCCGCCGGGGCCGGCCGTCTCTGCGGCGATTGGTCAGGCGCCGCCCGCCCCAGGCCGGGCAGCGCCCCCGCCCGGCTGCCCTCGCGCCGCTGAGGCGGCCGGGCTGAGGCGGACTCAGCCCTCACAGGAGCGGCTCGGCCCCCCTGGCAGCGGGGGGACGCTGGGGAGGAGCTAAACCGCGTTAACTCCGGGCTTCAAAGGCCCGGTCTGAGCACAAAAAGTAGCCCTAAACGCGCTTCAGAAATAAACTGCAGTTAGAGCTCTGGAATAGCTGGCACTGGCTTGTCAAATCGCTTTCCTCGGAGAAGCAATCCAAGCAGCCGCCCCAGAAACGTGCAGACATCCGCTTTATAATAAATCTGCCGTGAAGGCAGTAATAGTACTGGAGCATAAGAATTTTTGAGCTATGAATTTAATTTTAGCAGTGCACCATCAGAGCTACTGGATTAATACTGTTTATGCTGTGACCACCAGAACCACGGGTAATCGCCGTGTGCTTGGAGCGGACTGTGCCCAGGTCATGCTGTCACAGCGATGGCTAGATTCACACTGAAGTAACATAAATAAAGATGAGACACATAATTTGGGAAAATTGAAAGCATTTTTTAAGACTTTGGAATATGTTATACCACACAGCTGAAACAAGAAGGTTTATCTACAGAGAGCAAGAGCTGCTTAACTAGCAGTTCACTTGAGCAGCCCTAGCGTAACTCCTGCTCACTTGAGCTTCCATCTAAGTTATTAGCATTTTGCACTATGGAAGTTTTTGACAAAGAAGTCTAGTATCTTTTTTCTGCCCTACAGAGTTCTACCATCCCTGCAAAGTTCCAAACCATACCCTTTTGTTCATTTTAACACGGTTTCAAGTAGATTTGCCAAATAGAATAAAAATACACATAGAAAAGATCGGTTCTGTTGAGAAGCATTCTTTGTGTGGTATGAAAAGCAGCATTCTGAACATACCGACTGATCCACAAGAGTAAAATTAAATTCTGACTGCAATGAAGATGCTTTAGGTTATTATAGCACTTGGTGCCAAAAAGTAAATGACAGTGCTTTTGTTTGTCTCCTTAGCTGTTTGTGTGTCGCTACCAATCCTTGCAAGGCCAGGAACTACTCTACTCTCCCCTTAAGTCCTGAAAACCAAATACATACTAAAAACACTTTGTGATAGGGGCATGTTATTGTAGTCTTAGTTATGTGTTTATATAATGTCATAGAAATGTGTGGCACTTAGACAAGGGTATAATTAGCAGGACTCCACCCTGAGGACTTTGGAATTTTAATTAGATACAATACCACAGCGAATGACAAAGGGTGGAGAAGGGGGAATGGTAAGGTGAAGGCTAAGCAGCACAGGTTCATGAGCTATACTTATCACTAATGCGTGCATCTGGTCATTAATTGATATTTTTTAATTATCCCAAATGTATTAGCTTCATGATTCCCATTCTTAACACATTTTCTTTTGCATTCCTTAATTATCTATCCATTATGAAGTTGGCTTTTTAAAGTCTTTAGAGACATTAATGGAAAGAACTTCTCTTGGTCCATGTTTCATTTGGTAAGGACAATGACATACAGCTTATGTAGTTCAGAGCCATAGGTCATTTAGGAAACTAACTGTTGGGAAAAAGCCTGGTTCCCTCAAGAAGTGCTGATTTCAACTCAGACCTGTCATGTCCAACCTAACTTGGAGCAAACAGACAGCAAGCTACCCTCTTCAGCAAGTAACTTTTTTCTGGGTTGGAAGACAGGTGGACAACATTAAGAGTCACATAGATGGAAGCTGTGAATGTCTGAGCCTTCTTCTCTAACTTGTTTGTAATAGCTTCTTTAACAAGACATCAACAAGGTAATACCCTAATCTGTGGCACAAGAAAGGCCTCAAAAACCACGAGGCAAAAGATTAATTTAATAATCAAGCCATTCCACAGGGCAGTACATGCTTAAGTAAAGCAACAACATGTGAAACCTTACCTGAGCACTTTCAGTGTCCTGAAATTCAAAAGTCATGGGAAAAGATCCATGTCTTCTACATGTTCCCTCTGCTACTTGCAACCTTCAAGCATCAGCAGCAAATCTGCCTGCAGAGTGGGTGATTGTTGCTGTGCGAAGTACCCGTGGTTGTTTGCTTGGCAGAAGAGCATGGAGCTGGCAAGCCAGAACACCACATAGGGCAGGCAAGCCAAAAAATGTGCTGATTCTATGCCTCTCAGATTATAGCATAAAGCTGCCTGTCTTAGGAGTGGTACTCCTGTAGTTAACTGACAGTGAATGGTGTTTCTCTCTGTGAGGATAAAATAATCAAAACCAAAAACAACCAAACCATACAACAAAACCCACTACCCTATAGAGATTATCTACATCCCAAACATCTACAAGAGCACCACTTGCTGAAGCAACTTCACTGATCCCAAATACCCAACTAAAACATGAAATACTCAAACCACAGAAGGACATTTTGCAACAGGCCCCACAGAATCAGCACACTATCTCCTTCTATATCTACAGTGGTCAGTTCTGGAAATGACCCAACCATTGAAAACAAACATTCGCCAATCAATAAGGATTATCATGACTGTATTCAATACAGGTCATTTACAGATTTTCCGTATCAAAATCTCTGCAAGAATGCCACCACATTTGCACATAGGAAATGAGTACCAAAAGGCAAAGTCTCTGTATTTCACCAATGCTTAGCAGAATTGCCTCAGTGTCACATGGCACGAGATCTATACAAGCACCATTCTTCACACTGAGAGAAAAATGTGCAACTGTTTGATACATGGCATCAGGTATCGATGAACTGTATTATGAACCTAGAATTGAGAAGTACAACAGAGAGCTGGGGCAGAAAGGTTCTCAAAGCCTTTCCTCCTCCCACAGCAGCTCCCAATTAATGATTTAGGCTAGCTTGCACTTCAATTCCACTAGCAGCAAGATACTGCAAAATTACTGTCTAGGAAAGTTTAAAATAATAGAAATATACTTGCATATTTGATTCTAAAAAGAGTTCATAAAAACTGTAACGTAGGAGAAGTGACAACTTGCCCGTCAAGAACAAAGGCCTACTTGGCCTGCGCCTTGGTGGGCGAACTCTTACCCAAGTACTGAATAAAGACCGATATCGCTCACTAGCTAATATAATCTGATCCCAAAGTAAGAAGAAATCTTTAGTGGAAGGCACTGACTTTTGTGAAAGACAGAAAAATACCTTTTTCCCTAAAGATATTTCCCTATGAAAATACAGTGTTTTTCTGTGTTAATCCACTGTCATAAAGCACGTTGCTGCTCATTCTGATACTCCAGACAAAAGCAGAGTTTTTTGTGCAGCCTGGGCCTCTCCAACATCTTGACTGTAGTCTGCTTCTTTGTTGAATTTATATGATAGCCTTTGTTTCAAATGTTCTTGTTCAAATTCTGTTGCATATGGTTGGAGAATCCTTACTGTTTCTGCTATAAATGATGAGTCGTAACACACCAGACTCCTTGGGCCACCAGAAGTCCCTTAGAAAAGGTGATGTAAGAAAGACTATCCTGTGGTTTCTCCACAAGTCTTAAACTGATGCAAAGGACACAAAATGACACAGAAGTGAAAGGCACTCATTTAAACACTGTTAAGACGTAGTCAGAGGCACAATAAAATAATTGATTTCTAAAGTGGATTTTGTAAGAAGATTTATTTTAATTAAGTGATTTCATGATGAAACATGGTCTTAAACAAAATAGAGATCAGTACGAAAATAAAATTATACACAGAAAAATCTTTTCCCCAATTGTTTTTGAATAACAGGAAATACAACACAGCAGTCCTGTATTCAACTGAGTAGATAATTATGTGAATGTGTGAGCAGTCAAACATTACAGTACAATCCTTGAAGCCAGGCACAACAAAATGCCTGTCAAACACTCAACACATTTCATATCTGCTCCCTCTGCCTCAAAGAAAAAAAGTGAAATGTGATGCAATGTAAACGGAGAAAAGGACATACACCATCTTAATGCTTGAAGCACATTTTCCCCATTTAGTGTTTTGTGAAAGACATATACCAAATTCAGATGAAACAAATCAGCTTGTAGAAAGATAGAAAAACTTGGTATTGTATTTGATATATAGTCTTGTGAACACTTAACTGAAACATATGGAAAGGATTAAAAAATACACCACGTGTTCTACTTAAAGCTTAGAAATAAATATGCACTCTATATTCTCAGTGCCTGAAATTCTTTAAAAACAAATAACTTGGTATAAAATTATATCAAGTAATTGTCAAAAATGAGGGAGATGCACCTATATACCTGTTAGATTCTGGATGCCTGCATCCCCACTACAAAAACTTGTAAAACTATATGCGCTTTCAAACATGCTCAATAACCCAAACCATAGCCTAGCAAGGGCAAGAATACTGACTGACCTGGGGGAGCCAGTACTCTACACCACATCCCTCAAGACCTTCTTTTCTACAAAGTATTCCCCTTCCATACTGTACCAAGCCTTACGAGTGTAAATGTTCAATCACTTATACAAAAAGCAGCCTTGCTGATCAGGATTTGTGGATGCCCTCAAGGCTATTTCATTCCAAGGAAAAACAGAGTACAAAGAAAAAGCATCCTCCTAAGATGATATACGTACTTCATATTATTATAATTTGTCTTCCTCCCTGCAATGCTGATAATAAACAGCAGTCTCCTGAGTGTTGCAGACTCATTGCAGGAAAATGTCCTGCTCTATGGAACTATTGAACCATTGTGGTCCAACACACTAAATGTCTTCTAGTTTAGGACTTAAGTTTACATGAAACTCTTCCACCTCAGTTACCACGCTGAAGAAGAAAACTTGCAAGGAATTCTTCTTTTGACTTTTATACCAGACTCGGATATCCAGTTGTCTTGGCTTTTAGGTAAAGAACCAGGTCAGCTTTTAGGTAGAGGACCAGGTCTTGAAAGTCTTCCTGTCCTCTTACTTGATACTTTTTCTGACAATGTCACTAGAGTGTGAATGAACTCAAGACTTGCATCGGCTTGGCCAAAGCTAACAAGATAATTGAGAATAGTTTTATTATCTTAAATAACCTTTAGAAACTTCACATCAATCCCAGAATGACAAAAAACTCTTTGTGGAAATTCATAGTTCATACACAACCTTAACACAAAACTCAAACATAAAAAACAAACAAACAAACAAACAAACAAACAAACAAACAAAAACCACTACGTTTTCACACAGCTAAATGTTGGGGGTTTGGCCCATCACATTTAAAATGAAAGTCCTCTTAAGTAGTGATGATTTAACTTTTTAACAGATACTATTTCTCTTGCCAAATGCAGCTGGTAGTAAACACAATAATTATTTGTAAAACCAGTTAAAAAGGACTTCCAGACACAACCCTTATTTAGAAGCTTTCATTTTCCTGCGAGCAGTCAAATTAAAAAAAAAATAATAAAAAGTAAAACAAGAAATAAACAAAAACAGAAAATGGTTTTCAGATTGTGTGCTTTAGATTTTCAAAACCTGAAATAATCAGCCAAAACATGCCTTCCAGTGGTAGTAACAGTAATCTATTTCAGGATAAATAGTCATTTTTCCTTGGTACATTATCATAGCCTAATTTTCAAGCTAAAAGTATCTCCTTTTGTACATCCAGTGGTCAGCACAGCTCACTGCCCCACTAGCTATTTCCAAGCCCAGTCCTTTTCCTGTCCCTACTCTTTCAGTCTTGTCGCCACTCTAGCACTGTTCCACGGCTCCATTTCACATGTTGTAGAAGTGCTGTATCTTATCATTACAGCACCTACAATTACATTCCTTCCTTAGCACTATTTATGAGGCGTCAGAGATTTATTTGCTTATTCATACAGTAATTTCAGCTCCAATGTGACTACAGTCAGCATTACCATCAAATATGATGTCTCAGCAAAGTATTTTTTCATTGGCCAGATTTCCATTGTTAGATGAATATTTTTAACTATGAAAAAATTGTAATTCTCCTGATTTAACACAAGAGCTTTTGAATAGTCAACAGAATATGTGAGGAGCTGCTTGGACTGCAACTAACAGGCAATGGAGGTGTGAAAATACCCTTTGGAAGAAACCAGTTGAAGGGCTGTATGACAAACCCTCCATCCGTGAAAGGCACGGACTTCACTACAAAAACAATTCCCCCTCTGCCATGACCTCTGGATCCACGCTCACCTGCGTCCCTGTGAGGGCTTGTGCTGCCAGCCAACAGCCTGAAGCAGCTTACGAGAACTGGACGATTCTGTCAACAGAAGATATCACAGGAAAAATCCCCTGCCTTGCTATGAACTTGGCAAAACTGAAGTCAAAGCACATTTGACCCTTGGATACCTAATCACATGCCCGGTTTCCAGAAAACATCTAGCACTATTGGGTTAAGACATATTTTTTCTTCAGCTGTTCACAGTGTGAGAGGAACTACAATCCCATCGACTCTTTGTACTGAAGGCTCTTATTGCAAAGGAGACCAGTTTAATTCTTGATGGAAAAAATAAATACCACCACAATCTCACTCCGATACTATAGTTACAGTCAATATAGGCCATCAGCATTTGTCTCCAGGTGATTGCAGGATTATGTGCAATTAAAAAGGAGAGGACAGCCAGCCTTTGGAAGGCAGCCCAGCATAAGGGAGACCAGAGTCCTATGGAGTTTTGTAGGTCTCTATGTTTAAAAACTGATTATATGGATGTCAGCACAAAACTATGTTAAACTAGTGGAACAATATACTCCTGAGTGCTTAGTAAAAACCCTCTAAGGCAGACAGAGCCTTTTCTAGTAGGGGCCAAAGGAGAACTTCCTGGAAGTTAGAAACAAACAAACACAAACTGGAAAAACAACAAAAAATACCAAAATTTTCATTACTCGGAAGTGTTTTAAAGGAATCTAGGATTGGAAGAAACAGCTTGGCTTCCTTTCACATTCACCATGAGTTTAGGAGAATCATCAGAAGGCATCTACAATTATATTTGTTTTGTACAGGTTACATTTGCAATGTAATCTGACTGCACTTGGTACATAAAGGAATCAAGTTCAAAATTCCAATTATCAATTTAGAAGGGGGTGATTAATGAGCGCAGTAATTCTTTCACAATAGCCCTCAGGAAATACTGTAATTGCATTCTGAATACATACAGATACTACCATGGGTTGTAGCCATTCAGAGGAGTCCCTGACTGTCATCCTTTTACCTACAGTCAGTAGTCTTTCTAAGCAGTGACAAAAATGTCAGTATGTCACTGATTTTAATCAGAACTCTAAAATTAATCATGAGTTTATCTTACAATACCTATGGCATAAGGTCACTGAGCAAAATCTGTAAAGTAGAGCCCTAAATGAAGTTTCAGCCTGAACAATACTTTTCTTTCCAGTAAAACTATTTTAGAAAATACTAGAAATGCTTTAATAAAAACCTTTTCATAGCACTGAATGTTTAAAATATTAGATGTCTGCTGCATTTGCACCAGTCTGAAGCCAAACAGGAGCACTGTGAAGCTAATGGCCTACATGCAACGAGTAAACCAACACACACACACCGTGAAAACTGTGTGTTTATATGGCCAGCTTTATAATTTTGCATATTAGTAGCAAAAATGGGTCATAAAAAGGCTTTTAACCTTAATGGATTTACGATAAAGTTCTCTCCCCCTACTACTTACTTAAGATATATTTATTTTCCCTGAAAGCAAGGAATTTCAAATTCAATGCTTTATGCTTTTTTCATTGTAAAATATTTAAGTAAAACATTAGACTAGCCCAACAGCAGCCACTGTGACTATGCTAATAAAGTTGTAAAGTTTTTTTTTTTACTTGCAATTGGTGAGCTAATCAGCCCCTAATACTTCAGCAGTTCTGTTTCAGACTGCATAGTAAAGCCAAAATGCTACTGTTTGAGAAGCTATGTCTGAGTAATTATTCTGAAATTTTGCTTAGAGTTCAATTTGCTTGCCCAGGGAGGAAGGGATGAGAAGGGAAAATAGCAGTGATGGTCGAGCATTAATACTGCAAGGTTAACATTAACACTCTTACAGTTAAGTTTGTAACTATGACTGGAGACCATCCTTATTGCCCAGTTCCCATTAGTGCTAACAGGAATAGATTCATCCTCCGCTTAAAATCAGTGGCAAGAAAATGTAACTGCTAGTATAATTTAATACAAGTAAGTTTCAATCACTAAAAAGAATTAACTTGCTTTATGCCATGGGAAATGAACTTACACAGGCGATTCAAACACAGCTGCCAGAGATTCCCCTTCTGTGCACAGGAATTCCTTCACTCCAGAGACAGGGTGCTTGCACACATCTCCAGAAACCTCTGCAGATAGCACTGGAGTAACTTTACATCTGCAATTAATACTGCTGAGATTAGAGTCAGCAACCAGATGATACCAGTGCTTCAGAAGGAAGCCTTTTTTTTTTTTTTTTTTTTTGACTTTTAAAAAAGATTAAAAATACATAGGAAACCACAAAACTGCTTTCTTTCCTATAATTTGAAACTGAGCAAACTGCCAGTCCACTGCCAGTTTATCTCATGCCAGAAACTTCATCTGATGTCCTGCCAGAATGCTGCTGCCTCGATTTTCAGTTTCCCTAAAGATTACATATATTCAGTAAGGTTAACAGCTTTAATGCGGAGTTCATGGTGTGCCCAGCACACCTGCATACGCAGACAGATTTCATCCTAGATGCTCTCTAAGCATTATTAACACCTTTTTATGGTAGGTTCACAACATGGACAACAAAAACTATTTTTAAAAGCAAGGAAAGGGGCAAATGTTTGATGAATACCAAGGAAAACAGCAGGTAGAGAGTGGGGGAAAAGGTTTGCTCTTGATTAGAATTGTGTTAAATAGGATTTTATTTTGGATTGAAAGACTACTTTCACAAGATAACCTGCGATGTGCTGCTGAAGGTGTTACAAAGGTAACAGGCAGCCATCTCTCACCTGCTGTGGGTGAAAACACTGCTAACAGTAAGCATGCTGGCTTGCAGCTTTTGGATGGGTAACTGCTTGCTACAGTAGGCACCACATTGGATAAAGTCAATGTTGACAAGCTTTCCCGGTGTATTTAGGAGTGTTGTGGCTGCTTTTTGGCTAGCAGTGCATGGCTCAGCCTCCTGGCAGAGCAGGAAACATGGGCACCTCACTTCAACGCTGCGGGTGCTTTGTCTGGTGGAGATGCTGTAGGTAAAGTTAGTACAAGTTGTCATCACATGGTAGCCGAAGGAAATCTTTTGTCTACTTCACTTGAAGACTAGCTTTTTTCCTTCCTAAGTGGAAAGCTGCTTAGCACTGTCTGGAAAATCTCTGAGGAAGTACAGAGATTTTGGAAATGCTTCTTCATCTTTCTCTACTCTGGCCCCTTGTGCCTGCCACAGCGTGACATAAGCTAAAGCACTCTGGTTGCTGATTGCAACTGCAGGACACAAAAGTTGTCTATCACCTGGGACATGTTCAATGGGAAAGGCTTCCCACACTGAGGAGAGAATATTCCACCCCATAGCCAGGAGACATACTGGTCTGACAAAGGTCAGGCTTCCTTTTCTACCTTTTCTATACACCCTCCCTGCTTATATCTTCAGAGCAACTGCACTGAGATCCAGCCACGTGCTCGGGGCAGAACAGGTAGCTGGATCTGGGCAGCTAACTCTTCATCACTTTCAAACAGGATTTCTTGAGAGTCTTCCAGGTGATGTTGGCTGCAAAGGAGCAAGAAGCAGCTTCTCAGTCTCTCTGGATCTTAATGCTACATGGATTCCCCATTTCTTTTGACAGCTGATCCGCTGTTGATCCTATCACATCTTTACAGAATACTGGATCATCGTGACTGATTTCAATTATTTATGTATGCATAAACACAGAACAAATAGGTGCGGTAAATATATTTAAATAAAAACTGACAAATTCATTTATTCTTCTTGATTTGTACAAAAGCATAACTTAAAGGCAGACTAGTATAAACTTACTTTGTGCCAAATATTTAAACTTTTCATTCCAAAGAGTTTCTGGTTCAAAAATTGTAGATACAGTTTCCACCTGGGAAATCTCCTTTTTAGACCACAGATAACACAGGAGTGTAAAATCAAAATTCTGCAGTCCTTCAACCGAGCAAAAGTTGCACTCTGATTTGAGTGCCTGAGTTTTAGCTACTCAGTGAATGGATCATAGGAAACATGAGCCATGCTGGAGTGACCTGATGAAAAGTCAGTTTGCCTACTGCTCGCTCATCCTTGTTCTGAAAAAAGGTGTGCATTAGCATCTGTTACGTGCAATTTTAGCAAAGACTGATAAATATATCTGTAAAAATAGGGAGATGTTTGGATTTTTCTTTGCTACTTCATGCCAGCCAGAAGTAGAGCAGGAAAACCTACATTACTTAGGTAACAAAGTCCCAGATGTCATGCAGAAGCTCAATTATTCCTGAAATCAAAGGATGCTTTCACTCTGATTTTGCAAGTGGGGTTTCCTTTGCACAGGTAACACTTTCCCAGGAAGCCTGGAGGGTTTCCTCAGTTTTGCAGCCACCACCACAGCTGCACCTGCCTTCCAACTTGGAGGGTGGAACGGCAGTCTCTGCTGACAACACCTCCGCTGACGTTCACCACCACAGGAAAAACACTCCCGCAGGAACGAGCAGGATACCTCCCTGAGATGCCCTTTCAAGAGTCCCCAAAGTGAGAACGCTAAGTTTACTTCAGAGGCTACTGTTCCCACGAAACAGGGCATGCTGTGCTTCAGTGCTACCAAGAAGACTAGCGCAAAGCTAGATTGATGTTCTTGTCATCCAATATCCACGTGCAACTTCCTGGAATTTAAAACATGTGGACGCACTGCGTTGCAGCAGCTGCACAAGAACGAGTGCTCAGCCGCATTCGCGTTCCACAAGACCATCTAGAGGAAAGTACCAAAAATAGATGCAAGCAAGCCTTGTATATTTCAGCAAAATTAAGCATGAGGAAATCTGTCCATGCAATGTTTGATATGCCATAAAAATTCTTTCAAATAACATTTTATAAGAAAACTATTTATCAGTGAAAAGGCAAGACACAATGAACACTTTACATATTGCAGTTCATTGATATGAACAGCGGCATTATGGCCAGTGACTCACCTTAGAGTAGGTTACTCATAGATTTCCAAATGAGCTAGTGTTTCATGGTGCTGTACAAATAAAAAGTTGTGGGGAGCATATGAAATATCTGTATTAAACTCCACTGCATTAAGTTATCCAATGCATGAAAAATGATCCAGATGCATTTAAAATAAATGCATATTATGATACCACATATAGTATTATAAAATTATTACTTATGTGCACAGTCCTGATATCTATAGACATGGCACTGTGAAGAAAGCCTGGTTCCTAAGCGTTTTTATAGATACTTGATAGTGATACAGTTTGCTGTCAGTCAGATCGTAATGTCCCATCAACTTTGGTACATTCAGTGCAAAATATTTTTGGGAGTTTTTTACTCTTATAAAAATAAAAAGGCTTTATTTTTTCCTTTGATAGTGCTCAAAGAATAAACACTAGCAGAATGTCTGTTCAAGCATGGAAAGTGACAAAAACAGAAAGAGCATTTTAGTTTGTTTCCTGTGTACACTCTAAGAAATGTAATACAATGAGCCTATAAAAATAAACAGAAGTCACTGTGTTAGGATTTTTTTTTCCTGATATGCTGCGATAAATTGCTAGTTTCTTCTTAAAATAGTTTCCATGCAGTACAAACCATAAAATCAGTCTGATTTTATGAAGTTATTAAGTTCATTTAACAGCTCATCTTTTGTCATATACAGCACTGGCAAACACATTTCCACAAACCTCCTTAATGCAAGCCATTATTGTTGCATCCTTTCTTACTGACTTTCCTTCCAATTCACTTCTGTCACAGGAACTTGAATTCTGTGGTGCACACCATGCAGGCATTTGTAGTCTTAGGTATAGCAAGTACTGAATATGCTGTTATAACATATGGCATAAAGTAATGTACCTTCATGAATAGTCTTAAAGAAAAAAAAAAAAAAAGTATATTGTGTGATTTTTTGCTAATTTACTGAGTAGGTGGGGGCCTGAATGATTTCACATTTTGACTTGAATTTTCTATTCATCAACTCTGGTGAAATCCAGTTTTCAGGTACATGTCAGTTTTGCAGTAGTCAGGTTGATCACAACACGGGATCACACATTTCTTGTTTGCTCAGAAAATAAAATGTAACAAGTTTGGCCGACCTGAAAAAGTGTGGATTGCAAGACTTGTTTTTCCCTGCACTTCAGGCACACTCTAGATTCACTGCAGAGAATTCTGCCACTACCATAACGCTTTATAATTGCTTCATAAATTCTTTCATGGAACCTCATTATTTGAATTGCACCATAAAACAATTTTCCTCTAGGAAATCCAATACAAACGTTCATTCGTTCTTTGAGAAGGCAGATCCACAAAAGTCCAAAGAGCTGGGCACTGTGGTTTGCGCATCACTCAAGTCCAAAAGTACTTGTCTCTTCAACTGCTGTCAACAGTTTTTCATATAGCATAGAGAATGATGGATAAGGGGGAAGGTCCAGACGATTGAAACAAGTGTGAGCCCTGAGGGGAAATAGAGAGGAGGTAGAAAAGTACATTATTTAAAAAGTTCAAAAGAAAATATGCAGAGTGATACGTGCATGCATATAGATGGCCAGGTAGTATTCGTTCGGAAGACTGTCCTGTCAAATGATGCTTTCCAGCAGAACAAGTAGTAAGGTTTAATGTACTTTTTTCTAATTAAAATAACCAGTAAGGAGCATTTATGAAGGCCTTTGACACAATGACAGCGCAGGAGGCATGGGATAAATTTTATCCATTAAATGTGCAGGAGAAGAGAATGATATAACATGGTACAAATCAAGCATTCTGTTCTGAAACCTTGGCTTTAAATGGATCTTAGGAAATGTAATTTATTTTTCTGTATTGATGATATTTGAATACTGTATTTGTAATCACAAACGGCCCATTTCAGTATGATGAATATGCATAAGTTATTAGATTTGATGAAAGATTAAGAAATATGCAAGATATACAAGTAGTAATAAAGAACAGACAAATTGGATGCTCTTCCTCATACATTTCCTCAGCACACAGACCATGTTGCTCGGAAGTTACTGCTTGTGCTGATTTACACTATCTGTGTATCTGGCCCTGCAAGTCAATGACCTTTAGAATACTGCTTTTTGTAATTACACAAAACTATGTAAGTAGCTATAACATACCATCCTGTTTTCTGAAAAGTAAAACCACGTGGTTTATTTCTCAGTTTCCAAAGTCCATCTGCCTCAGTTTTCTGAGGCTTTGAACTGACTCTTGAAACCTCTTCCAGGGAGTAAAAAGGGAGATGACAAAAGTTTCGTCTTTTAGTAGAATGAGTGTCCCTGCCTGGCTTCAGTGTAGGCTAAGGAAAATACTTTCTAAAGCACCACGGTGGATGAGCCCGCTCTACTGAAATAGACAGAGCTTTTAATGTGGTATGTTTCTGAGGAAGAAATGATGGCAAGGAAAGCTGGAGGAAGTATCTTTCCCACTTTAAAGATTTATACTAAAAACTGAATTTTGCACCCCTAAATACAGTATGCTTGAAAGTACACTTGTAGCGGATGCTGTATAGTGGAGAGAGCATTTCCCCAGCCTGTACTCCAGGAGCCTGATAAAAATTCTTCCACTCTGCCACCCCACTAAGGCTCTTGAAGGAAAGCTTTCTCTGTACTTTTGTTTTGCCTTTCCAAAATTCTTACAAAGTAACAGAGTAAACTATTATTGCCTTCATTATTATGATGATGATTTAAATAGAAATTTCCACTTAGGAGAAAGAGGCTGATTTAGACCCAGCAGCAAATGGGTAACAGGAGCACAGTGTCTGGAAGGGCTCAGTGACTGCTTAGGTTCAGCGAAGATTGTGGAAGAGTCTTAGGCAATTCACAGCCTAACCACATGCTTCTGCTGCTTGGGGCTGACAACCACTCATTAGAAGTATGGATCATGCTGTGTGGGCTGTAAAACCACAACTTATAAAAGACACTGTATATAATTAGTGAGGGATTCATTACAAGCTGGTTTAATAGTAATTTGGCATATTATTTACATTTATTAAGAGAATTGAGTTTTATCTTAATTTTGAGGGCGATTTTAAAAACATAATCACCTGCTTTGGAAAACCAAGTCATTAAAAAAGACAAAAACTTAAGATCTTGGCCTACTGAGGGAATGTATGCCTTTCTCACCCTCACAAAAAAATTTTAAGCCTCCAGGAAGAAAGGTTTTTCTTCTCTGGACAGCATTTTTCCATTCCAACATACCAAATCATGTGGACATTAATTGTTCATTTTCTTGGACTCACATTTGATAACATAAGGAAAAGTACCTTGGTTCCTGAAGTCTAAATTTCCAGTCAATCTCCACTTCATTACATTTTGAACAGTATTACAGCAGTAAAATAAAGTGACTTAGAGTAAAGTCCAGCAGCAAGATGCATGCTACTTGCATGTGAATCATTGCATGTGTTACCATTAGCTCCTATCTGTACAGCAATGAAAACTACCTGGAGCACAACCAACTTCTCAGCAAGGAAGTGAACTGAAAGAATAACAGTCCCCCTGTTGATTTAGTCTGATATACAACACAATGTGAAAGAAAGGAACAGAAGTGGCATCAGGGATAGCAATAGTTAAGCCAAACTCATAAAAATCAACCTTTTCAGGGCCTTTCACGTGCTACTGACTTACTACTGTAAAAGACAGTGATATCAGCTAAGCAACCTGATGTGTCTCACAGAAATCTCAGTAATTTGATTCCGCACAATTGATTACACAGCAATCAGAACACTGTGAACTCCATACATATCAAATTAACATGTTTGTGTTTATATTCAGAGACATTTAAACCACAATCACAAACCTACGTAACTGCATTAGTTGCATTCTGTGCCTCAAAATTAGGAAGAAGAAATAGGGACAGGTGTTTTTGTGTGTTTTTAAGCTGTGCAGTAGTTATTTTAGAAACAGGGGAAAAAAAAAAGTAAAATCCACTGACTTGTTGAATCCTAGCTTTTGCCACACTCATGCCAAGCATAACCAGACTTTACAAGCACTCCCACTGAAACTAAAAGAGCAATTTACAAACAGTAACACTGCCACAAGTGAGTGATGGTGCCTGAACACAAATGCTTTAGTTATCTGAGAATCAGCAAGAGTCCCAGGGCAGCATTCTCATCAGATCCAGCAGTGTGTTTACACACAAGACTTGTTCGGAAAACTGAAAGTTTGCTATTCAGGATCACTATTAACAACATCTTACTTGCCAGCCAGTACTACTTGGTGTTAGCACAGTAAGTCTTTGAAGCTGGTAAGACTTGGGCTGAAGCTAGACTGTACGCAGGAACTAGATATTTAAAAATGCAAATACAGCTTTCTGCTTAGGACTTAGTCCATTTAAGTGCAAACGTGGAAGATCAGTTATTTTTTATGAGGTCAAAGTTCCACATATGAATGCCAGGAATTGCCAGCTCACAACAACTGTAGATGTTTGTCATACACAGTTGTTTATTTTAACAAGCACTGTAGCATTGGGTTACTTGAGCTTTCACATTTGTGAAAGTATGTTAAAAGCTCTCTACAGAGACAGAAATCAAATGTTTCCTAAAAAAGGGAATCATAAATTAAAACTGAAGTGCATGATTCTCCTAAATGCGAAGAGCTGGCATTTCCCCCTTACTTGCTGAACTGTATGGTAGTTTATATTCTCTACACATTTCTCCACGTTGCTCTACAAGAAGTAGTTTTATTCTGCAGTTTATGACAATCAGGGCTCTGCACAATCTTTTAAGAGGAAATCGTGAGCATCCTGTTCAGACATGTCCTGACCTTTTCCACACTGCAAGCTGTGCTTGTTAGCACCAGGAATTTCAGTATTAGAGAACATTCAGATAGTCTCCCACAATCCACTTTCTCACTTCAACTTAAAACAAATGATTAGATTTTGGTCAGAAATAATTGAAAAAGAAAATCAAAGCTTTTTCTTTTTGAAACAGAATCAAAACTAGCCCACAGGTCATCCATAACAAAGTAGGCTTATCTTACTACAAGGTATCATTAAGCCTCTGAAAGGTATTAGAGTATTTAGTTTGAAATACCCATTTCCAGAATTTGCTTGTCTTGTACCATAAGGTGGCAAATTGGCTTTGTGTAAAGGCTACCTGCCATGTCTGTGGACTTCACACTGTTGTTTCTGTTTCTTTGACTGTCTCACTGTGGTTCAAATGGCAGCCTGCAGGCCAGAGAGAACCTAAGAGATATCCCTGCCTCTGACATTAAGCTGGAGAAAGCAGCTAAGGGTTGCTGGTCAGAGAAGCTCTCCATGTGTTGGACAACCATTTTGTGCCTAAAACTAGACTCTGAATGCAAGCTATTCCTAAGGAATCTGTTTAGGAGGAATGGGCTTAGAGTTAGGTTGAATTTCCTCCATGGATCAGTCCAGTCCAAAGCCACTACCACAAGTTACAAGAAGCAGACTAAACGCTGAGATGTGGCTAATCAGTTAGTTCACCTACATTTTACATGTTAACTGTACTTCTAACAGCTGTTAACTCATTCTAGAGACTGCAGAATTCCAGAACTGGATGAAAGGGAAACTTCCAGAAATATATCAGCTTCTTCACAATATGGAAAAGGGTAGAAACTGCAATTTTATTTATTTATTTATTGTCAATGTGTTCATGCTCGAAGCGGTTTCTTACATCACTCAAATGTCATTATTCTAGTCCTGGTATAGTTACCATTAAGCTTTGAAAACAACTCTCTTTTTCTGTTTTTACAAAATCAAATGATTAAAAAAGCAACTTTTTTTTTCTCATCCTACTCCTCCAAACATGTCACCACCCAATTTAAATGCTGCTTCTTGTCTTCAAGACCTTGCACAACTCAAATCCTGCTTGCATCTTGGACTCTCATACTCTTAAGTCAAACAACCCTTTACTCAAAATGCACCTTTTCTGTAATCCGCAGTTTGTTTCTTCCAGACTTGCACACAGTTTTGGTATCAAATTATAAAAATTACACAACTAAACTCTACTTTAATGGCTATGTGCATCCCATTCTAGAAGTTTGGCATTGGCTTTCACTCAGACATTGTCACAGGTGCTATTTTATTTTAATTTGTATTAACCTTGCTCCTAAATGATGAACAGCACCTTCAGGAAGTAAATACTTGCAGATGTAATCAAAATGTAACAAAACCAAGTTTAGATGTCATTAATCATTCTAATAACATTTTCCATTAAAGTAAGCATTGAAATATAGATGTCAGCCTCAGCTACACTGCCGTGTCCATCTTATGAGAAAAAAAAAAAAAAAGAGTTCAAAGAAAAATGCATGCATCAGACAGTAGAACAGTGAGGATGTAAATTTCCAAGCAAGGCAAAATATATTTGCATATTCACTTAAAACTTGATAATGTTTCTCAAATGGCTTATCTGTTCTAGTAACTAATGAATATTAGTTGTACCTCTAGTATTAACATCACTAATGCAAGTTTAACACACAGTTGTACCTTGGAAGAGCAGTGATCTTCCCCCACTTCTCCACGCAAAACCTTCTTGGACCATTGCTCCCTCTTAGAGAGGCAAATCCTTCGTAAGGTATGCTGGATGTGCCTGTAACAAACTGCCAGCACAAACAAAGCATCAAGGGTACTGGATGCAGATGGTGTAGGTTAGGAATTTATTTATATCAGCATACTCACTGCAGTTCAAATGCATACGTGAAAATATTTGCAAAATAAGGAAATTTGTGAGACACAAGTAATAGATGCTACTTTAAACGTACGATAAAGGCAAACACGCCATTTCCTGATAGGGCTCTAGAACAGACAGGTTCCCAGAATAATTTCCTTCAAAGCATTCTCTTTGAAAGCCATAATAAGAGTAATTATGCTACCCAAGTACTGTAGAATAAAACACCATTAATATCAAGTTATTTCAGCTTAGGCCTAAGTCATTTTTTTCCTACTGTGTTTTTTTTCTGTATGAAGAGTAACTAAGAAAATGGTAATCATGTAGGATAATGGCTTTGTGTAAGGCCTTTTTGGTCACGTGAATTTCAATACTGTTATAAACAGCAATGAATACTGTAAGAAAAGGACTTAATTCTGAAGCAAAGTACTTAAATAGATAAAGAAAATCCTTCATCCTACTCATGGGTAATTCAACGATCAGATGTAAATTCTGATTCAATAAGAGCTCAAACACATGTTATGGTTTGGGGTGTGGGGTTGTTTCTTTACAGTTACAATGGAGATAACCTGTATTTCATAAAAATTAACTCCCTAGTAAGCCCACATGTATTCCTCTGTTGAAAGGAGTTTGTCCTTCATTAGCAAAATTAATTCTGCAGGCTGACTTAGTGAAAATGGAATTGGACTGATTTTCGGGTTTTCATCATCATCTTCTAATTTAAAGTACTTTATCTTCCATCTAAGCGTTCTCTTTCATAAGCTATACAAATATTATAATTTCTACCTAATAGCAAAACCAATTACAGTTTTTTAGCTTTACCAGTCTCTATGCTTTACTATCTTCACTAGTCTAAAACACCAGTAAGGGATTATTGACATCACATGCTTTATCTTAAACTTATTTTTTACATTAGAAAACTATAAAAATATAGAGTGTGTGCTTTAGTCACTTAACATTTTTATGAGTCTCTTGAGGTTATTCAGGTTACTCCCATTAGCCATCATCATTGTTTTTGGCTATCATACACCTAGGCAGAACTATTTTAGCATCTAATTTTAGTGATGCAAACTATTTCTACACACAACAGTTGATTTCCTACCTGCAAAAGTCTTAGTCGTTGTTCATTGTTGAACCTTTCCACAGCAGCCCAAAACCACCGAATTACAATGTGATTGTCGTGATAACCTGTTAAAACAAGAAGAGCCTTTATACCTTTAGTATTATAAAAGTGATTGGGAGAACAGTTAATAAATCTTTCCTAATTTGGCACTAGCCACTGTAATGCCACATTCCTTATCAAATTGCAGCAAAAGGCAGGAGCCAAGAGAGAACTTCTGAAATAATTACAAATCTTAGAGAATTAATTTATTATGACAAAAAAAATCTCTTTTGCAAGCATGTCTTGCACTATTCCATCACTAATAGGAAAGCCAATTCTTGAAATATTCCAGTGCTGTGCTCTTTATGTATTTAAAACTCTGTTTTCTCTTGAGGGAATTCCCAAATCTCCCATCGTTTTTAACAGTTCTTAACCAGCAGCCTGCAGCCACTGGGATTACTTCTGATTTCCTATCTTCTTTGAGAGTGGAAATGAGGTAATGAATGGTTACCATTTCCATTTATCCCCAGTGTCTTAGTGGTACTCTACTAGTGTGCTAGTGAGTACAGTACCTTCTGCAGAGAGGAGTGCTTTTTGATGCTGTCCAGACAAAAAGAGGTAGGGGAGAATTGCAATGTAGCAAACTAAGATGGACAAAATACTTTCTCCTAAAGCAAACTTAACCAGAGAAGTGCAGAATATACTAAATATCTCACAGGATGATACATTAGAAACTTAGAAACTGGGTAATTTCAAGTCCCCCAACACTGTCAATGAACAAATAAAAACAGAACTTACCCCCTCTATATTCTGTATTATTTCTCCAGTCACTCAAGTCAATTTCTGCTGTTCCAGCTATAACCAGTTCCAGTTCTCTTGCATCAAATACAGACACAAGCCTTGCATCAACCACCTGTGAAAGGAAAGAAAAAAGGGTCGTCTCTTACTAAGATACTTATCTTTATAAGACATCTGTCTCACAAATAGAAAGAATTAAAAGCTTTCTTTTTAAAGGCAAATACATGGACCTAATTTCTTAAGCTGCAGTTCCATTCAGTTGCATTGGAGGACCACAGAGTTTGGGACAGAAATTTATTGGCAAATATTGAAGTATTTCAGGACAAATTAAATTCAATACATCCAATTTCATTGTTCATGATAAGACAGGTAAGCGAGAAACACCTTGAAATACACTCACATGTGCAATGCTGAGTATGGCATGCACACAGAACCTCAAAGGCCCAAAGCAGAGACAAACTGGTCACTTTAGCAAGCATTTACTGCTAATTATATGAATAATGATCAAAAGTACTATAACCACAGCATTTAAGCCAATGACTAACTGATTTTTGCGAACACGTATCTGTAAGGACACTTCTATTTGTATACGATGCTTTTTGTGATCGTGTATTTGGGAAATAGGAGAGAAATATTTTGGGGAGATAATGGAAGAAATGAAATTTCTGCTGGGATTTTTTGTTTTTACCTCATAAAACCCACGAACTAGGCTTTCCGTTTGTTGTACAACTCCTCTCTCAATTCTCCATTTTACCATTCTTTCTATATATTCTTTCTTGTTCTTTTCAGTGACTGGGATGTTGGCACCTCCTGGCTTTAATTCCCGTTCTGTGATCTTAGAAGAAAATGACCAAGTGACAATATAGTATTATAAAGACAAAAGAAATAATTGCAATGATTTAAACTTCTAACTTGAAGTAATTCCTCAAAAGCACTAGCCAAGATTGACTTTAGCAAATTGGAATATGTGAAACAAGAAAACATAAAACACATCTTTTTGGATTAAGCTATATTTAGTCCAAAGTAAGAGGAATAAACTGAAAAGAAAAAAATACCTTAAAAAGATTAAATTTTTTTTTACTACTTTACTACTATTGAAGTTTTTTATTACTAGTAACAACAAAGGCGTTGTGATACCTCTGAATGCTAACTCTACTGCAAATAAATTTAGGGAAACCACCTCCAACAAAACAATCCGAAATTTTTATGTTTCAGATGGTTTCCAGAAAATCTCCTTAACCAGAAATTCATGTTTGACAGGTTACAAATGATAATTACTCCTGAGAGTTCAACGTTGTTTTCATCAGGTAGAATTTTACAAAACCAAGTTCAAATCAGCATGGAATGACAACCATTTTTCTGTCCAAGTGAATGTTTATCTAGCAGTAGAATACACAGAGGAAAGGAAAGGAAATTAAGAAAATTGCACACCTGCCCAAAGACTTCTTCATTTACAGTAAATGTGAGGTCTAGGATATCATGTATATCATTGTCTTTCATCCACTGCAAACTCTGGTGAAACTCCTCATCAAGATATTCCAGGTCACTCAGGTCACAGAGTCTAACATAAACACGAAAAAGATACATAAATACAGATGACAGCAGCAGTGTGTGTTCAGTAACCAAACTCAGAACGGTACTGCAAAATAGACTAAGATTAATGAGAGCTAAGAGAAAAATCAACAGAATAAAGAAGATACCATTTCAAATCTCTCTTTATTTGCTCAACAATAGCAATTAATGTATAAGTAAAACAGGTTTTGTTAATGTGCAAAAATCCAAAATTTATTAACTTGCTTTTCAGGCTTACGGCGAGTGTGTCCCATGTTTTCTGAAAATACATAGATTGAAGAGAGAAAAAATTCATATCGTAAAAGAAATGGTAAGTTTTTAACAACAGAAAACTACTGTCCCTTTTGCTTATGGACCTACACTGCCCCCTCTCTTACCTCTCCACTGTGCAAAGAAGTCTTTTCACATAGCCTGCTTATCATAGGAATATCTTTTTTTTCCTTTAAAAAAAAAAATAAATCCATATTTCTCCATACCTGGTCCTTCTTTTGCAAATTTGGTCTGTAAGCCAATTGCCCATTGTCAATTTTTAAGTTTCTTCTCCAAGATTCGATCACATGAGCTGCTAAAAATGTTTAATACTGGGTTGGTAGTTTCTGCCATTCTCCATAACTCTGGCTAATGTCATGTTATGTGAAACAGGACACTGGGACTAATCACTAATCAAGCTGCTTTTCAGCCGCAGGGTTCCCTGCCTGCTCCCATTCTCGGGCATGTATAAAGTCAGCAAGTAGCCCTGTACTTCTGTTGGATACTCTAAGTGTAGTTGAAGTGGCATCCTGCAGTAACAGTCCATACATCAAGGATTTGGCACAATGCCCCATCTGCAGAGATAGTCCGGATGGCTCAAAAGCAAAGATCACAAGCTGAGATGGAGAAACTGCATGTATTACACTACATAGAAAGGCAGCCACACCATCCTCCATTGTCATCTTTAACTTAACTGTTCAGAGAAACACCAACTTAAACCATTGATTTAACATGGCAGCCACCCAATATTAGTATTAAAGTCAATCTAGGGCAAGTCCTCACCCTTACTAGGTCTTAGCACTTAGGTACTTGAAAAACATACATGCAACAGGAATGGATGAATGACTCCTTACTATTAGAATGCATGTTTTAAAGAAAAAAAAAATCCTTCCAGACTTCTCAATAACAGCTTTCAAATTGAGGACAAAAATGAAGCACCTTAAATTCATTAGGTCTTAACTTCCAGACATGCTGAGCAAGTGCAGCTCTCACTGTTTCAGCCAGAACAGCAGCAGTAGTTCTGAAAATCAAGTCTGCAGTATATCAAAGTAAAACTCCTCAAAATGGAGATTGCCAGCAATCAGAGAATGCGGGTCTTGCAGTCTAGGTTATGAAGTGATTCATATCCTACCCTATGAGTCATTACAAGACAAATTAATAACATCTCCACTAGTATCTGAAATAAAACCACAGCTCTTCATTCAACTAGCTCAAATGTAAGAGTTTGTAGAAGAAAGCTGATAACATTGCTAAAAAAATCATGAGGTTTCCATACAGATCTGCACGAAATCAGTAAGAAGAACATCCCAAGTTTTTAGGTAACTGGCTAACACCATAAGCAGCAACAAGTAAGGTTTTAAAAAATGATGGATTGAAACGATATGACTGCATTATAAGTAACGTCCCGTCTTTGAGGATAAGAACATCATAATTTATTGGTACACAAAATGGCATCATCTGTGGGGAAGGAACCAAACAGAAAAGGAGACAGAACAATTCCACTCACATTCGGAGGAGGGCTTTATAAAAGGGTCGTGTAAAGAAGGCATCCAGCAAATATTGATGTATCAGAGCAAGACCAAGGATTCGACCACTAAACCTGAACCTAGAAGAGAAAGAGTTACAATCACTGTACTGAGACTGTGTTTTGTACACTGCTCTGTCATCAAAACCTACTTATACTTCCAAACAGCATTTTAAAATCAGACTGCTATATCTAAATTGTGGTGTGTTTTTGTTTTGTTTTGGTTTTGGTTTTGTTTTTGTTTTAGTTGTTTTTTAATTCTTTTATTTTCATCTTTCTTTTACATTCTCACTAGGGCACAGAAAAAATGCAAGTCTGCTGAGTATGGAAAATCCCTAGATACCTAAGTTGCAACTTCTCAGAAATGTCAAATCTGTATTTAACCCATTCAACCTTTGCAATGCTATGCTCTTTTTAAAAGCACATATTCCAAAACGATAGCCACTATTTATTTTCTTCAGACATTCCATACAGAATTAACTTGGTTTTTTGTCACTGCAAAGCTGAAGGGCTTCCCCTCCTACCATTTCTCCCAGCCTGGCACTTGTTGCTGTGTTCTTTTTCGGTTAACTTACAGTGGCTCATTGCTCTTTTTAAAAACAAAACAAAACAACAACAAAACAAAACAAACAAACAAAAAAAACAACACATGTATATTAGTGCTCTCCAGCTCCACGTCAAAGCAATCTAAATGATCTTCAATCCCCTGGTGGCATAGTGGAGAGGAGTTTGATAGATTTCAGATCAGATGGCAGCAACTTTGTAACATTTAGGGTCTTTGCAAATATGCCCTTGAGAATAAAGATCCATTGTGAAAAACCCTGTACATTTCTGGAACTAGATTTTAATGCTCCTAATGTTTAAGAAATCATTTTTCTTAATCTTTCTGTTTATGCATCCTCAGCCACATTTCACCTGGAAAGATTAGGGCTTTACTGTACCTGCCTGTACACAGGCTTCACAAGATGAGGATGCAACACACAGAGCCTCCTCCTTCCATGCATAACTGCTTGTCACAGATACTTTTTCTGAATTCCCCTTGAGGCTTTACAAGAGCAATGATGTCACTGGCACCAGCACTGCCCAAAAGAGAGGGCTAATGCATCCCTCACCCCAGACAAGGTCTCTGGTCCCACACTGTGGAAGCCAGGGATGAATACAAAGTGCTGGCAGAAGCTTCACAGCACCAAAGGTTCTTTCTCCCCTTTTTGCCATATTGTTCTGCTTTTCTGGGACAGCACAAACCATTTTTTGCTGCAGTGTTGGAATTCAACATGTAGGTTGCTTCAACTAACTGAACATTTAATTTTCAACATTTATTTTTCTATTCATTTTTAAAACTAGTAATGAGATATCCCTCAGATATTCACTCTTCACAACTGGTTTCCAGTAAATAAGAGACGAGTTCATATCTGTTGTACACAGATGAGCAGATGCCATCCTACTGTTACTGTAAGCTAACTACTTACACGGCACAATTCTCCATTAATATTCACAGAAAACCTTTACCAGCTTTTGGAGATGCCATGAGAAAATGATGATGAGAAAACTATTTAAATTGGCTAATCATTGTGAAAATGGCATTAAAACAATCCTTGCCAACTATTTTAGAACTATGTGTGTATGTACAGACTTTTGCTTAAGAGCTATGCAACCACCAGTCTTTTTTCTCCCCTGTAATTAAGATAACCTCCATAGATCTGCTTCCAGTAGATACGTGTTGGTGTTGGTGTGTGTGTATGTGTCTCTCCACCCACTAAGGAGACCTCATGCTTTTTAGGAAGTCCCAAACAAATTATATACAGTAACACCTATTTGAAAACTCCCTTAATCTACTTAGTTGACAAAAAGCCAATGTTTCATGCACTTTTTTCAATGCACAAGGAGTTAATATTGCTTTCATGAAATGACTGTCTGCTAACGTACAAGAAATATAGAGTTGCACTGTGAGATAATCCCATGACACACGTTCCAAATCACACTTTTGCTGACCTTGTGAGAAATAAGATCATTTAAAACCACCACAAGAGAAAACAAAATGAGGAAATGCTGAAGAAATGCAATTATTTTGCTGCTGGATAAAAAGATAAAATTATGTTTTATATGTCTGAGCAAACATGAAATGTTCCCTGCAAGTGAGAACAGCAGAAAACAATCTGAAAACAAAGAAAGAGAAATAATTCTTACCACTCATGGTGATTGTCTACAAAAGCAGACATGGGACTTATTTGTACTGTATAGGTATCGTTAGCTGAATATTCAAACAAACCATAATATGGATTGAAGAGCTCTCTAGATACCAGGAAAAAAAACTCTCTTGAAGGTCCACTGTAGTCCAACCTTTAAAGAGAAATTTGACATTACTACATATTGTTTATTGTGTGCAAAGGAACACTTTCTCAAGTTTACATTCCTTACACTACATTTTCCATTAAAATTTCCTAAGATTTTAACCAGAACCCTTATCCTGCAGATTGCTTAATGCCAAGGGATGTGAAGTCCTTGTGGGGATCTTCTGAAATGGAATGGCTTGGAGGACTGGAATGAAATGCTCTATGCAGACTGCCTTCATCAAAATTTTTGGCTCCAGCTGTAATGGTCTTTTGCCATGGGAATATAACCAAATAAATGGAGGAGGGGAGGGGAGGCGAGGAAAGTGTCTGAGAGGAGAGGGAAGAAACATGAAAAGATCCAGCAGTAGACCAGTCTGCATTGGACAAGTTAAGAATGAAAATGAAAAATAGTCATATTTTGTCCATGCAGACGTACAACAATAGGACAGTTTGAAGGGCAATATTTCTGTTTTTCCTAGCAATATAACCTGAGATTACTTAAGTGATTTATCTTTCTTGGTCTAAATTTTCTTGTCTGTCTTCCAAAGTTGAGTGCATTTAAATGTCTTTTGGAGAGTGTATTTCCTTTGGTTTTTTGCTATTTCAAGATTCCAGTACTAATGAACAAGGAATCTAAATAACCCCTTCTTCCTGAATCATAAACAAACTCATTGCTGACAAAGCACTAACACCGAGTTTTGACATTATGCTGCAGGTCACCAGTGAAATGAGTTGAGTACAAAGTTAATGCTTTGGTAGAGGTAGAAAACTAGAGATTATCCTGTGTGGAGCAGAGTTTACTATAATCTTAACAAATATATATTGAAATGCTTCTTCTATAGCTTGAAGATTTCATGCTTAACTTTTACAAAGGTCTTGCTTTAGTACTACAATGGACAGCCAAAAGTATCACAGAGAAGGTCAGCTTTTACATAGGACTCCTGCAACTAAGGTTTTGGCTCATGAACTTTTCAAGAAGACAGACACGGATGAGAGTGGTTTGTAAGGATGAAGTTGTCAGGCAAGTAGAAGTTAGGTACAATTATCAAGTTGAGGACAAAGCCTCTTTCTTCTGTTGAAGGAAAAATATTTTCCCTTCAGTCATTTGGAAGCACTTAGCTTCTGCTAAGTTTCAGAAGTGAAGTACTGAAACAGATTCTTACCCTGGCAAGAAGGACAGATTCCATCCTCAAACTGCAGGAAAAAATAACAGTTTGATATCATGGACAACTGTTAGATCTTAATCTTGGCACAAATACCAGATCAAGAAAAGGGTCATCTGGAAGACTCTTGCAAACTTCTGGGATAATTAGATTCACTATGAAATCTGAAGATGGAATAGAAACTGTGTGCTTGACTATCAGCCATTGCACACAGCTCCTTTTGTACACAGTGTTATTGTGAGTCATGTTAAATAAATCAATCATGAGAGTCCTGCACTGTCAGTCAGATTTATCCCACAATTAAAGGCTTGGCACAAGGGTGAGAAAACTTCATACAAGAGGTATGCAACCACACAACAGCTGCAACTGTGGGGCATTTGGGTATTCAGGAGCAGAGCAATATGTTGTTGGCAACATGACTCACGTCTCCCGGGAAGCACCATTAATACTTCAGCTTTACCACTCTAAAATGCAAAACAGCTTCTGCTAATATTTAATGGAATTTAGGGAAAGTAACTTTAAAGAATCATATTCTTTGCATCAAAATTTTCTTCACTTTCACCACGTGAAACATGAATGCAAAAACCACTAAACTAGCATCACCGTCACGACTGTAGAAATTGAAGAGACTGACATTGTGAGACTTACAATAAAAGCTGTATGAATGGCAATAAACATGTCTGAATTACCCCACATACTAATATACAAACATACAATGTATACATATTAGTAAGTACATATAAAAAAAAAAAAAGTTACTCAGAGTTTCACTCTGTGAGGATTCAATTTCCCTTACTTTAAGTCTTACATCAAGACTTTACGAAGAGGCAAAGCAATGCGACAGTGAAATTCCAATGAACTGTCTTAAAAAAGAAGCAAGTAGGAAACAATTCGCCTCCAGTATTCCTCCTCTCCTCCACCCTGACCTGTCTTTCTACACCTAGCCAAATGAATAGTTTGATGTGATACGTATCCTTGCACCATCTCTGATGAAACAATACTGTTTGCACATATCCTTTCTTCATTCAAAACAGATTTGTAAACAGAGAATTGACGTCATTTTAATTTGACTTTGCTCTTAATTAACTCATTCTTTCCCATTAGGAGAGAGTCTTGTGTAAAGCTGGATATAATGACAACAGTATGTGTCACCTCCATTTCCAGGTCACTCTTCATCTTTCTGTACTGAGTGATGAAATGCAAAAGTCTGATGTCTGATGAAAGGAGACAGTCTATCTGGATCAATCTCTATCTCATGTATGATTTTCAAATTTTCCCTTTCATTTTTAAATCTGAGTCGAGGTTGTAGCTGTGAAAGTAAAGTCTGGTAGGGCTGTGTAAGACAGGCCTTGTTCCTGCATCCCCACCCTGCTCCGTCAATATAGTGTAATCTCATCCTGCACCAGCCTTGTCATTCCAGTTCTGAGCTTTTCCTCAGACAGCATAGTGATATTATTTATATGAACATGTCCATACTTGGCTCTCAGCTGTCAACCTTTTTTATTTTAAGACTTCAGTAGATCCGTATTAAGACTAAGCACTTCAGGGTAAACTTTAAACAAACAACAGTATTTAGGGTTTTCAAAGACAGATTAACTTTATCTCATCTCGTATGAGATGTTTCTATTACAATATAGGTGTTTTAAAAACTCACACATCACACGGCAGTAACACACGCTACAGGATTCCAAGAGCTGTGTGCTGCAGTTTCCTAAATATCAAGGAATAAAGTTTTGAATGTATTTACAAATACATTCATGAAATGTATCCATAACAATATCTGTACCTAATGAAAAAGGCTTTAAGATCTGACAAAGGGGACACAAAACAAGAGAGACAAAATAGGCCGATAGTGCGTTGTTCCAGTTTCACTTGCAAAGAAAATCTAACCACATCTTGCCTTGTATGGCACATCTGACAATCTATAAGACGTCAGACTTTCCTGAGACACAGACTGAGCATTCTCTGAAATGACTTTGAAATATCAGCAGTATCTGTGTCTATCTGACAACTGGCAACAGCCTAATTGCTTTTATTTGTGATGCAGGCCCTGGCCTAGAGAGACAGTGGGTACCTCCTGCAGCTCTGAGGGCCTTCCGCTCCCATTGCCTTATACACGAGCTAGGGATTAAACATCTAGTTTATTCTGGAAGCATCCCCCATCCAACAAATGGCAGATGTCTTTTAACAAGCACTAGAGATATAATGTCAGCACTGACAGAAAAGAAATATGAATAACATGAGAAAGCCGTTTGTTTTTCTCTTTGCTTTCCCAGCAACACTCTGAAACACACACTGACTATTGTGAAAATTCACATAAACACATGTACTACTTCTGCAAAGGCAGGATGCATTACATTTCACAAGGCCTAAAAAAAATAATCTTGAACAGCTGTATGTTCTAGGCTTATATATGTGGCATTTCCTGACCACAATCCTTCCTCTTTTCACTCTAGACCACAAAAAGTTTGGTGAAACAGCACAGCTGCAAGACAGAGTTTTGAGATCACATTTACTTCCCTGTTCTACTCACCCTTCTTCCCCAACAAATGTGACATAGAGCTTATTTCTCTGCAGGTCTTTTCTTGAGTAACCCATAATCTGGTTGAAGGCATCTTCTAGCAAGTGATCTCGCCTGATGATTAATCTGAAGAGCAAAATAATTTCGAAACAGCAATTCATGAACATGAACCACGCTTGGACACATTTATTTACACTACAAAGTAAGAGGGTGACTTACTAGAGCACTGATACCTATTTTTGCTGGATAATTTGATCCAGATCAGGCAGCTTCTGTCTGTTAGATCCCTGAAGCATCTGACTTTACATTTCAGTAAAATGTCTCTTGTACAGAGATGTATCATTTTAATTTTTTCTACTCAATTTCCTCCTTATATTACAGCCACAATGGGAAAGATCCTGAAGTAAGCATTTTCAAGTCTAAAATCCTTCTGTAAGGCTGGGCCTTTAAATCTGTCTTGTTGTAAGCAAGAATATAACCTTTTATGTAGAAATCAATCTCTTAACAAGGCAAAAGATGGAGTTGTGTGAAAGTCACTGAATGATAACTCCAGAAACGAACATCCCTACATTATCCCCAGCATAGGTGTGATGGGACAAGTTTAGAAGCAATTTCAATTATTCCTCCAAAATCAGACTGAGGCATCACCTGTAAAAACATACCATACCTTTTAACAGAAAAATGGTGGGAGTAAGGAAACATCATAAAGATCTGAAATAAGAGGTGGAAGAATCCTACTTACTTAAACATTTCATCTTTTGTCAAAAAAAAAAAAAAAAAAAAGTGTTTAATTAGTTTCCTGAAACTTGGCTTGCCTTATATTCAAATAGTGCCTTACGCATGTGTTTGATCACTCATCAGACTGAAGGTGGGAGCTGTGCCCCACACAGAGGCAGCTTGCCCCTCCACACATCATCTTGCAAAGCCCTTACTGGCCTTACTGCCTGTGCAGTGATCAGTCCGTGGTTGCAGGGTTCTACCCTGCAGAGGAGGTAGAAGTGGAGAGGAAGAAGCCAGGAACTTGCATGGTACCTGTGCAATAAGAAGACCCAGACAGCAGGCAAAATGTGCTGGGGTCCTTGTTTGAAAAAAAGGAGCAGGTCAGTGTATGCCTGGGAAAGGAACTCAGGGAAAACTTCTGTTTGAAGCCAGGCTGTCTTTTGACTTAAAAATCCACAGTGTGAAGGCAAATAGGTCAGATAAAAAAGGGTGCAAGAAATGTAATACATGTAGATCTTACAGGTAGCATCTTTACCAGCTATTTGCCCATGTATTCATGACAAAATCTTTATAGATTAAGCTTTAACTGCTTATGATTTACTTACATTACGGGATAATAAAGTTCAGTCCCTGGCCTCTTAGGATTGTCTGAACAACATGATTTGAACCCTGTTTCAGTTGTGGAAAATTTTTAAACAAGGTCTTACAAACCAAGTCTGAGCTCTGCACAAATTCCTGCAAAACATGAGGAGCGACTGGCTGGGGAAAAATCATCCCTTATTCTAACAGAAAAAAATGTTTAAAAGGGTTCTAGTGCCTCATGGTTAAGGGAGACAAGTAGAGCAATGATTTGCATGGGAGGAATTGTACTTTTTCATTACAGTTGATTTTGATTTGCCTAAACTATGCAAGTTTTTACCTGGCACAAGACTTACAGAATTATGAAGGTATCTTTGATGAAGATCCTTAACATAACAGTATGTAATCACATGATTGCCAAATAAATGAAGCAGGAAAGACTTCATTCTAAGCACTCCAGCAGTCAGAGTGCTGAACTTAAAAATATTAACAGTTTTGCAAGGTGATCCTTCAAATTTAACATTTAATTTTATGAGCCCTCTTTAATAAGAGCTCATAAAAGAGAACCTCTTTATTAAAGAGGACCACAATATCAACACAGGCAAGGATATGCAAAAGATAAGAACTGCTTTTTTTCAACAGAAGAAGGCAGAAGAAAATATAATTATTTATAACATAGCAACTGCTAAAATAGAAGAGTTCAGATGCCTCCTGTTCTGCATGCCTTTTCAAAAAGCACTTTTTGCCGCTGTTTTAGTAGTATTGTTCATATGAAAATACAATTGTTGGAAATATGGAAAAGAAGAGCTTAGAACTCACTGTATCCTCTGCTGTTAATCACATGCTGGCACTAAGTTTTTTATGACAGGCTTTATATTTCCAGAAGTGCAAAGGTAACCATAACATCTACATTCCTTCTAAAGGGAAGAAGCTTGTAGACATGCAAGACAAGGCAAACTGCCTGAGAAATTAATCCATTTTCATGAGATTCTTCAACATACTTCAATTTCCCTGGGCCTTGTCCATATCCTTTAGTCTCCAACTTCCTGTAAAAGTTCCTCAGCTTGGCTTCAAAATCTCTTTTGTAAGGAGCAGGAGCTCGGGCATTGGCACGCTGAGTACCTGCAGGAATAAACAAAGAATGAGCTGTAGTGACATGGATTGATTAATATCCCATGCTCTACCAAAAAGACTAACAGCATGGGATGTGTTTGGTTTAGTCACCTTTATAAATGAGTAAATGCAGTGTATCCTCAAATACGCTCTGCATCCAAGAATTTCCAGTTGCTCATTTCCAGTAGTATCATGTTCCTAAAGCATGCCATAAAAGTGCAAATCCAGGTGAATGCAAAAGATTGATTTTAAAAAACGGCACGATCAACTGGAAAGACTTAATTTTGTTTGTCACAGACACTTTACACCTAACCTTTAAAACAGTTCATAATCATGAACTTGCTCATAAATGTTCTGCTCTGTTCTGTTTTTAATATTCTCGGGAAAAACAAGATCTCAGAAATAAAGTATAAATACTGTCCTCTGCTGTTCCCCAGTTGAATATATCACGCTGAAAAAGGAAGATTTCTGGAAATTCCCCAGTGGAAGTTTTCTCTTGGGAAAGTACAAGGAAGAATGGAAAAGGTACCAGTTTTAAGCTTGTGGAACTTTTAGTTTGTATCTGCAAGAACACATGTGAAGATCTAAGTGAATTTCTCTTTGAGAATGTGTTTTTGAGGGTCAGTTTCTTAAAACTTTTTTGAGGGTCAGTTTCTTAAAACTAGAAAGATCTGTATGCCCAAAAATTACATACCCACCACATCTGTGCATGCAAGTCCAGTATATGCAAATCAAGCGTTCAGTCTGATCTGTTCTGAATATTACAACTATTAGAACTAAAATTCCACTGGATAAAAACTTCCTGGATAAATTACTTCAATTGATTCAATTGCAAGAAAGTGTGCCAAAGAGGCAGTTAACCCTAGCCCTGTGACTTTCATCTTCTCAACCCTACTTTTACATTAAGAAATTATTTCCCTTTGTGAGTGTGAAGGCATCTCCCCCTCAAAAACTCAGAGGATATTAAAAAATTTCTTATGTCTTACATTAAACATAGGTTTCTAACTACTTATCTGTAACTGGGGATCATCTAACAGGTCCATAATACACAGGAAATACAGTTTAGAAGAACGCATTTTAAATGTGTTTTAAATTGTATGAGTTCTTACATGAGTTTTCTTTTGTCTCCCGGTATGAAACTAAGCCAATACAGAAACATTTCTTGCTCTTAAGGGTGATGGCATGATAAGGTAAAATTTCAGGTTAGAAGAGAGAGAGAACATGCACCCTCACATGGGCACAAGAACAGGGGAAAATCCAGCAGCTTGCTGAGCCACAGCCTACGTGGGTCTGAGAAAAAGGCAACGAGCACATCCTGCGGAAGTGGCTGCTGGAAGAAGCTGCAGTTAGTCTCGTTGCAGAGACCAGAGAGGGAGGAGTGAGATCAGTATTAACACTGAGTGCCATTCACTGGTGTTTAAAAGACCTATCTGACAAGAAAGACACTTGGCACTTGTTCGAAGCTCATGGTGACGTGTAGGAGGACTAGCAAGTGTCAGGGAATCCTCAGAGCTCCAATGGGAACATGCAGAACCCCTCTGGAGAAACAAATCACGGTCTTTGATTAATCTACAGTGGTTATCCTATTTTACTGAGAGCAATGAAGGTTTTGAATCGTATGCTTTCTCAGCTGAATTCTCTAGAAAACTTACATAAATTTGAAACTGTAAACAGCCTTTTAATTATTGGCTTTTTCCCCCTACTTTGTTTATTCCGCGTTGGGTCAAAGTAGGTACAAAATGTAGTCACCAAAAAATGCAGCCGAAGCTTACTTTCATCTTAACCCTTGAGGGAAGTTTTTGCTAAGAAATACCACAGAATGTAAATCTGGTAACGCATTACTTCATGGCTCAGAAATCAGCAGTATATTATTCTGTCAGCACATGACAAGTTCTCATTGCAAATCAGATGCATATGCCAAGAAATTCCTGGGCAATTATAGTGATTACTTCCGCCTTGGGAACAAAAGATGTTGGTGGAAGAGCTAAAAAAATGCAGGTGATGTGATGATAATCACATTTGATTTTCAAAGAGATTATATTCTAAAAAGAGCAGCTTCATGACTATTCATCTTTCCCAAAAGAGAAAGTACAACTGATTGTGCCTGATCTAAACAATGGATCCTTAACATGAAACCTCTTGCAGTGCAGCAAAGCCAGTTTAGCTGATGAAAAAACAGAGCCTCCATAGAAGTCATGGGCCATTTATAATTTCTGATCAAAAAAAAAAAAAAAAAAAGATATAGAACTTTGTTTGAAAACCAACACAAACATGCGGACTCCCAGGCAAACAGGGAGATTCAATGGTCACTGTATCTTTTTCTCTGCAATAGCATAGAGACTAGAATTTTGAGAAGAATGGGACTAAAGCCATCACTGTTCATTCTTTACAGTGTGCTACTTCTTTGAGGAATAGACAAGAGTATCACATGTTATAGATTAAACACATTTTGAAATACTCTGTTGGACTGAAGCCCTGCCCAGCATGCTTTGGTGTATGTACTAATAACAAAGAAATTACAACTCTGAAAGCCAAAAATGTTTTTACTCATAAGAGACTGCCAGGTTTGTAGTTAGAAGTAAGATGCATACATGCAGATTCTTCCTTTCTTTGCAATGAAGAAACAGAACTGGGAAACAGTTCTAGCTAAACCTTTTATGTACCTAAAGCATCAGTTTTGCACTGCAGAATGCCATAAGATCATTAGTATCTTAGGATACTTTCTCTGAATAGGTCCTACGGAAGTCCTATGCCCAGTAGAAGGACGAACTGCCACTCAGGACATACTTACGAATGTTTTTAGTCTGGCCGCCTGAAAAGGCATAGCTTTTTGTCCTGATGATTGTAGACCAGGAAATGCCCATGAAAATCACAATACCTCTTCTGATAAAACGTTCTAACTGTCTGGAACTACCCAGCATTGGTTGCAACCCAAAGGTTCTCATTTATCTACGTTTTTGTTCTCTAATTTGTAGAAATCACCCTAGGACACATCTGACATACCTTCTTGAGAACACGAAGAATAGTGACATTCGTGAACTTCATTATTGTACTTAGCCTTCAAATGTCAGATGAAACTTGCCACATTTGATATAATTTAGTTCTGATCAGAAACATAATTAGTTAATACATGAAAAATCAACTTCCTTCCACTCTGATGTATTTTCAACCTCAAGATGTTCTCATTCGAACTCACATTGAGACACAACAATCTGGCTTTACGTAAATTCATTATCACTTACTGCCCCACAAACAGCAACATTCTAAAGTAAACTTAATAGATCTTGTATTTTTAATTCATCAAGATTGTCAAGATTTGAAGGCATCAAGATCCTGGCATTAGCAGTCACTTGGTTGTTTCACATCAGGGAAAAACAAGTTTGCATGTTTTTACAAGTCAGAACAAAATAATACACTCTGGAGTTGGAATACACCAGTCTTTTCTACTCACAAAACACCTTGTGAGCCCAAGGCAAAGGTTCACGTTTGATAGTCAAATTCAATCACACTGGCTGGCTTTGCTCAAAAATAGGACTACATCTTTTTTGTTCCTGGAGCAACAAGAGCTTGGATCTTCTTAAAGGTTGGAAGTCATTTCATGCAGCATAACGTAAATGAAATTACAGGACTGGCTGTACTGCAATATTTTATAGATACCATCATAATGAAAGTACTGCAATGGAGAAAGACATCAATTGCAAGCTCACTGACCACTCAGAAGGTGCTTCAGCTCTTCTAACATTGCCCATGTAAAAGCTGGGAACTGCAGATAGCAAAAGGTTAGGTTATAGTTTCCAAATGATGGGCTCAGATTCAGGCTGCCATGAAATTCAATTTGGAAAGCAAACAAAAAAAAAATTATCGTCAGACAAGTTTTCTATTGTCTTTGTTCTCTGACTTCTGGGAAGGCAGCAGGATTGTACCACTTGCTTTACTGACTTGGAACTTGTCTTTATTGTGTATGAGAGGTGGCTTCTTACAGCCCCTGCAGAAACTTGTACCTGAGCAACTTACCTGGAGAGTTCTGAGGCGAGGACACTGGTGAGCCTCTTGGGGACTGGCAATAACTAGGATGAAGTAAGGCATGTGGCGGCACATATGACATGATCTCCTCTTCGAACAAGCTGGTAAAAAGATGCAAATAAAAAATAACACATTAATTTGAAAGAATGAATGACATTTTTTGCTTTCTAAGAAAAATCTCTAGTAACTAACCTGCTTTCTTTCATAGTCACTTGCCTATTTCCACTATGCACACTTAGTGTCTTACAGTATAATTGCCATTCCCTTAATAGGATCTTGAAAGTTACAGGAAAGCAGTAGTTACTGCTTTTGGGGGACATTAATATACAAAATGTGATGTTTGTTTTCAAGACTAAAATATACTTAATTAACCTTTTAATATTTTTTCTCTCACTTGGATTGTTATAAACAAAGGGGTAAAAAAACCCTTAGTTACTCATTCCTGGAAAAAGGTCTGTCATACTGCACAAAGACCATGAACAAAGGCAAATATTCTAAGCCTCCAGGGTTAAGATTCACATCTGAACTTGTTGAGTGTATTGAATTGTAACCTTGTTGGCAGAACAAGTCATTTCCTTATTTTATCTTTAGGGATAACACTGTTGCTGAAACTGGTATGGCATCTAGTCTGTTCAGGTTGAGTTATTTCATGCCTCATCTAGTATTGCTACACAATATTTAATGGAAAAAAACAATAAACATTTTGCAGCCTAATCATTGCATCTGTGTACAGCCTGTATATATTAACATATCAGGTTTTTTTTTTGCACTGCTGATACAAGCAAAGCCAAAAACGCCAGAATAACTAGAATCAGAACCAATCTGATACCAAAGCCTATGTCGGATGTTAAACACAACACCGGTAAGATTAAACTGCTGAGACCATATGTTAAATCTATTTTCAAAAATTGAGCTCAAGAAAAAAAAATCACAAGCCAATCTTTTACTATACAGCTTAAAAGCAATATTCAAATAAATGATGTTTCTTACTGCATCTGTTCAAGGAACAAATACCTAGAAAAATTTTTGCATGAGATTTTTTTCTAATTGATATTTTCTGGCACTTCTTTTTACATTCACTACCATGTGTTGTTCTCCTTAAAACCTGTGTGAATAATGAGCACAGTGCTCTTGCCCTCACCATTCCTCAGACAGAGTATCGTGTTCTGTCTCTGCTAGGAAAAAAATGTGAATTCCAAGCTAACAACTACCATCTAAAAGCTGAACCCCACAAAAATCAAAAACCTGGCCCTTAGGCTTTAGCTACCCCAGCTGCAAGTCCAGGTTCTGAGGGGGAAACAATTAGTCACTAAATCAGTACACTCTGCTCACTGAAAGACTCCTCAGGAGCTGCCACAGCATATTCCACACATGCATCAAAAGCAGCAGTGCCTACCTGAGCAACATGACAAGGTCTGCATCACTGGATAAACGCACCAACCCAGGTGTTCCTTCTGTCCGGATGAACTGGATCTTCTCCCTGAGTAAGCCAAAAAAGAGTTCTAAAATATCTTTTGCAAATAAGGCACCAACGTACACCCCAGCTAAAAGAAAAAGTACAGGGTATATCATAAAAATCTCTGGGTTATGCCTCTGTATTTCAGAAACCATTTTTTTCCCCTTCTCACACCACATCCATGTGAGCAGTAACATATTACAACCAAAAAGCTAGTTTGTTCTCAGGAATGAGTCTCCCGTTGTCTTCATCGATTTGATGCTCAGGCTGCTTCAGGTAGTACAGCCATGCACCCAATAAAAATCAATCCTTCAAGTTCACGCTGGCTGTGGACCTGAATTCAAAGCAGCAAGCGGAGCCCTGCAGGAGGAAATTAGTATTCGGAAAGTGAACTGCTTAAAGAGGCACTGTCATTTTTGAACCTTTGTACAAATGTAAGGCATATATAACAATGCTTGCTTGTGATTTTAAAGTGGGGTTTTCAAAACACACTGTATTTAACACATCTTCTAGAAAACCTTTGCACTATTTCTTCCTCTCTGCCTCACCCAAGCACACACCCCTCCTCCCAAACCCAATCTGCTCACTACTGTGGAATCCACGCATCCTAAACACTGCACATGGTAACGTACTGTGGATTTTTAGAACCTCATTATGGATTTTTAGGATCTATATTGAATGTAATTCTTTGGATGATTTCTTTTCTTTCTCTCTGTAGAGTTTTTTCCTACATTCTAAAATGAAAGCACATCCTATTTATTTTCAGTATTATCAGTACAAGATAGAATTTCTCTCTATTGTCATCATCATATGATTTGGCCTTGCTCTTAATGAGGAAAAGAGAACCAAATACAAACCCCTGTAGTTAACAACTATCCCAGTTCCAAAGAGGTAAACAAAACAAAACAGAAAAAAGCTCCACATAAGAACAGTAATATCGGCTCAGATCAGAGGTCCATCCATCCCACTGTCTTACCAGCAACAGTGACAAAGATGACAAAAACAATCCCTGCAATCAGCATTGTAACAAGGGTGAAGACGAGTGCTGGCAGCACCATGCAATTTAAACTGCAGTATGCATTTCTGGAGCACATCATTTCATGCACAGCAGTTTCATCCAAAAGGTCAAACCAAATTTCTTGTCATCTGTCTCTAAAACACTGTGCACAAAGACTTTCTCAAACAATGGGCCTAGTGTAAATTCCCTGATAACTTTCAGTACGTTTACAGCATATTCGAGGGTTAAAAAGGGGCATGTTCAGGCTGTCCACAGCTCCTCAGTTCCTCCTTGCCAGAGTGGCAGTTGTGGCTGTAGCAGAAGTGTGTAATTCAGTGTTTCCCTGTGAAGACAGGTACTGAAGGTCAAGCAACCACTTTGTCAACCCTGCGGTCCCAACACACCAAGACCCAAGTTCAGTCTGGAAGCCCCATTGCTTCTCTAGCACAGTGCTGAGCCAAAACTAATAAACGCTGCCCACCCATGAGCATGGCCCCAAAGTGCCCATGTCAGAGACATCTGCACACTTTCAGAGTGTTAACTCTGCTGGGTTAATGTATGTAGCCCTCCAAATAAATGCAATCTATGACTTCTCAGGGATTACCACTGAGAGCTGTGATTTTTACAACAGTTTTTAAATATATGCCTTTTATCTTCTGTTAGGACAAAAATTATGTTTAAGGTATGATAGATGCCTTTGCCTGAAGCCCTTTCATATAATTTAACAGCCTCTCAGCCTCTCTTATCTGTGGTGGTTTGCAATGAGATTTGATCTTGACTACGTGCTTAATAATAGTGTAAGTACAATGTTCTCACTCAACCATAAAACCTCTGAACAACGGTCTGCTCCTACCTGTAGTACCCTTTTATTGTACATTTTTATTAGACCCTCAACTTCTTACTACATCTCTTCAACCATTTTACAAATGATAAATCAGGCAGAAAATGTAAGACTTTTTTCAAATGATCTCTATCCTCTTCCACTTGCCAAATACCGATTTTCCTCCTCACCTATGTAATAATAATAGCAATAGCAATATTTAATATCATTGTCAAACAATCTTGGTTATACTGAGGACATCAAAGAAATAGTTTACAGGAAGTTGTACTAACCGTTTTTCAAAAAAAAAAAAAAAGACAACTCACAATTCAGGATTTCACTTAGGTCCTATTTCATTAAGTATTTAAGCAACGACGTTGACATAACTTAGTCTCACAATGCATCAGATATGGATACCAAAATTCGCTAAATCAGGGTCTTAAAAGACTAACTGGTAGGATCTTTATAAAAATGTAAGTGATATTACTGAAGCATCAGCTCTGTAAGAATATAGGAGAGGTATAACAGGAGACGCTTTGATAAAATATACTAACTTCAAAGAGAAAGACCAGAATAACCATTTAGCTTATCAGAATGGTTTCTTAGACCGATAATATTTAATATAAAATGAAACCATGTGCATTAAAATCCTTGATCATTTTGCTAAAGCAGATACATTAGACATATTAAGCAATAGTCTTCAGTCTATTTACTAAGTAAATATACCAAAGAATATACAGTCTCCAGTAACTGAGGAGTTGCAGAAGCCAGCGTATTTTATCCTTTGATCTCCCTTTTTTAATCCACAAATCATCTTTTCTTGAGAAGGGCTCAGCTTGTGGCAATCAAGATTTTGCAATCAGGAAGCAAGGCTATACAAGAGGCAGAATCTGATAATACCAACAAGTCTTTTGAACAGTCTGAATTCTAAATCATCAAAACCAACACAAAACATGTGAAGAAAACAGTATTTTGATTGCTATCAGAGTAAAGAAAGCCAAGCACCATGGGGAAAGGAAAACAGAATAATAAAACTACCAATAATTGGATTTTTTTTTTCTTTTTTTATATTATTTCCCAGCAGATAAGTTTGCTCACATCGCAAATCAACCCTGGTTGGATAATTTGCCTGCAGTGATATGCAACATAGGAACTGTTTTGACAGGATGAGAATTGTAGGATTTTTATTATCTTCCTTTTCATTGATTTCTAGCGAACATGAATTCTACTAGTACTTCATTTCAGGGCTGTTAACCAGGATTTATTCAGAGGACAGATCAAATTTTTAACACAGAAACCTCATCACAAAGCTTGTTAGAATGCAATGCTTTGAGAAACTGCAAAACAGTGCAGCTTGTTGAATTTTGGGCACTTGTAGGATGTGGACAAAAAAGGATCAGTACGTAACACAACATAAATGTGAAAATCATTACTGGCTGCTGTGTCATCCAATATGAACAGGCATTTGGAACCCTGCACCACACTGCCAGCTCTGTACAGGACAGACCCAAACCAACATGATTATTACTACACAACCAGCAAACCAAGGATTTTTAATGTTAGTGTTCAAGTAAGAAAGATACAGTGGTTTGTGCACTCAACACTAATCTCCAGGTAGACAATTATTCCATCTTTTACACCCAAGAGAGTAAACTGAAGTGTCGTTGTGTAGGATACACTTTAAAAGGGATCTCATCACTTTTGGAATTTCACTTTTTCGCATTTCTATTCTAACCATACTGGGAAATCACACCCACAGTGTAACAATCCAAGATCATCCTTCATCAGATCTCATTGGGCTATACAAAAACTTTTATACATACATTTTTGAAATTTTGGAGCAACACTAAAAATTCTGATTGCTCTAAGAATAGTAAGGCCATTAGGTCAGGGCAGCCTTTCTGTAGGCGTGCACTGAGAAGATGAGAACAAAATGAAATGCCATCCTGCCTCACACTCCCAGCTGTACACATACTCAAATGAATGGGCACATTTGCCTTGCCATCCAGCTGTCCTGGCATGTTTTGAAGACATCAGCAAATCTGTTACATAAGTTGTTCTATACATTTTGTTTGTTTGTTTGTTTGTTTGTTTTACCTTCATTTTGTAATACCACATTTCAGTTGTTTCTCTAAACCTTATTTCAGGGAATTACAAAAAAGTACAACAAAGAAATACTGCCCACAGCTTTATGGATATGTTTCTCTCTCACAGGCCAAAATTCTACAACCTGTTATGTGCCACTACTAATTTTAAAGAAAAACTATTCTGAATTCCCATTTTGTATTAGATTGGAACAGCAGATTCCATGAATTTTATTACCTGAGTGAATGATTCCTGGTAAGATCTGGTTGACGCTCTTGTAGAATTTCAAAGATATTGGGCTGCCGCAAAAATGCAACAATCTTGTCATTGTAAGCTGAAAATACCAACAAAAATATTGTGTTGAAACAACGATATACTAAAAGACAGGATGACATTTCTTTTGGGTTTTGAACAACAATGACAGCAAACTTTATCTTCACAGTTCTACCACCACTTTAGTGGGACCGTGTCAATGTATTTATCACGTGAGGCTACTGATACTGCTATCGTAGGGAACATGCTTCCTCTGACAATGAACCAGACCTAATTACTCCATACACTTCCCACTGCTAGCAGTGCTAACCTTGTTAGAAATTTGTATTGCATTTTATCAGTCACACTGGTAGCTGAAGCCAAACTAGAGAATTCATTGCTAGAATAAAACTGTAAGGACCTTAGTTTTCACTGCACCGAACCATATTCAGTCCTACAAGGGCAATATGAAGTGACACAGAGCATGAAGGACATTGCTTACTGTGTTATAAATATACCAGTTAGGGTAATGAAGAATCCAATACCTTGTTTTCTAGTGGTGTATTTAATAGTGATGTCAACAAGGTTCTTTATTAACTACCTTTAGCTTCTCCTCCCTAGCTGTTCAGCATCACTGTAATCTCCAGAGGCTCTTGGAGAAGAGTGAGTAGTGTAGGAGGGATGAACTGCCCTCTGGAGGTGTCTGATTGCACTACTAAGAGACCAGATTAAGTACCTACATATAAATTGATAGACAATTTAAAATGTCATTATTCTCATCATTTGTGTGGTAACTTAGACCTACAATGCTATGTAAGAATACAAGACGACTACACCCTTACACATTACAAAGTTCTTACATGCTGCATGTAGGAAAATGCTGCATGTAGCTGAATATTTTTCACCTCTTCCTCTGAGAAGTAACATGTAATGCTATCCATATTAAGGGCCTGATTAAGTTTCAGAAATGCAATGTAATCAAACAGATGTCTGTACATCCAGGCTCCTCCCCAAACCTTAACCCATACTTCTTTGTGTGCTTACTGTAACTTTATCTGATACTGAGATGCAGCTTTTCAAGACTTTGACCAGACATATAATCAGGCCAGTTATGTCATTTTAGTAGTAACAGATTTTATTTATCAATTCAAATTATTCAAAGATTAATGTTACTCATTTTCTTCTTTGTAACTTTGCAAAAAGACAGAAATAAAATTATTAAATAACTTATACTTCAATAACACCTATACTTTCTTGCTATCATTCTTAGAATTGTAAGATCATATATCAAAATATGATAGTAAACTCATTTTCAGCACTTAACAAACATTATCTAAAGCTAAACATACTTCTGATGGTATAAGCATTTCCAGTGTTGACTTACAGCCAAGTCATATTTGGCCATGTTTCTCAACTACCAACAGACAGCATGTATAAGGAAGTAGGCTGCAGTCATTCAACCTTCCAAGATGAGCTGATAAATGCTATAGGCAGACTTAGAGAAAAGCTATTGAAATGTAATGGAATGGGGAAAAAAAGGCAAAAAGTAGGTACTCTATGTCTTTTCTTATATATGTATTCATTGTTCTAAAGAGATTCCAGGACTCACTCAGTGTTGGTGTCCAATCCATTCTCAAACATTAAACAACCATTGGAAACATCCACATTCAAATCCTCACTAATAGCTGAGCCCACATTGAATGCACACCATATCCGTGGCAAGGGGAGGGATTTAAATTAGCAGAGATTTCCAAGTAAACATACCACATTACAAAAAGCCAGTTATAGTCAATCGGATTAATTTATCTTGATTTAGCACAATATGACAGCTTTTAGATTCAGGAAGCTAAATTCTGTTCTTGGTGGCACAGAAATCAGTAATTTTGAGTGTATGTAACTGAGAACAGAAGTTAAGCTAATGACTAATTCCAAGCTGATTAACTCTTTCTGGACTCCTGCCAAAACAGATGCCCAGAAGTTCTGTAATATCACTTGGAAATACATGGTGTCCAATTAGGACCCAACTTAACTCACTGTCTTCAACTCGCTGACACCACTTCGAGTAGGGGGGATTAGGAAGCTCAGCACAGGTAGAATTTTTGCATCAGTTGTTCAATTCTGTGTAGACACTTTTTAGTGCTATTCCTGAAGGTTGCAACTGAATGATTGCTCGTAACATACAAATCATAACTTCTACCCACCCCAACCAAATAAAAAAACCTTCAGTGCAGACGGACGTGACACGTTCAGTCACAGAGTATTTCTCTGAAAAGAGACCATATGTTGACGTACCCACTGGAACCACATCCTGGTACTGAGCTCTGCTGACTGTATTAAATGTGCTAGATGGTCTCGGTAGAACTGGTGGTCCTGAATGACGGGAGTCCTCTCCAACCTGAAAATGTACACGTAAGCACGATCACTGCAATTCATGTACATCTTTATCCACATTAAAGATCAAATTCAGTTCTTTCATTAGCACCATAACCTCTATTACCTCTGTGCATGAGGGGAACTTCCCTAAACTTAAACTGGAAAGAATTTTGTGGCTGAAACAGCAGGATAAAGAAGTGAGTTCACATTCAGCATGGCAAATGAGTCCCAAACTGGTAAAAATATGCTTCTTATAATCATTCAGGAGAACTGTTATGAATTTTTTGTGTTCTGTTTCTGGAAGTGAACCATTGCATATGAACATTTTTTTTTTTTAATGTAAAATTGTTCCTGGTAGCATCTGTGATGTCAAAGCAACTTCCACAATTTTCTGTATGCTGAGGCTTCCGTTATTCCTACAGTGTATTTTCTATTTTATCTATATAAGGCATTTTGTTCAACCACTTTTTCATCCTCTTGGCCCTTTATGTTTAATTCTCAGTCCCTCAGCCTATACATAATTGTTATCATGTGAACTACACTTCCAAAGAACTCCAAAAAATCCAACTGCAAAAGATCAAGTAATTATAATGGTTTTGTTAAATCAAATCTCTGTCATCACAAAGCAGCAGAAGTACTGAAACATCTTCCAAGATCTCTGTGCACTCTGATAATACTCTTTCAGAAGAAAAAAAAAATTCCTGTAGGCACTGTGCTGGAAAATGAATAACATTATTATTAGCTCCAGCTTCATGCTGCAGTTCAGCTTTAGCTGAAAAGGCATTCCTTACATTAATTATTGTTTGCTTTAGAGCACCTCCCTATAAAAACTGGATCAATGGCTTGAAAACATTAAAGTTCATGACAAGGCAAATAAAGTATTTTGAGATTTTTTTTTCATTAAGTATTCATCTTTCTGCAATAACATACAGAAATCAATGGGTTGATTGATCAATGGGTTAAATAGCTACAAATATGCAATCCTTAAGTCATAAGGGCAGAAGAAAAAATGGTTTTCTGATTCAAACATATGCATATAAATGAACATCATAACATCATCAGTCCCAGAATGGGAATACCGTATTGTATTGCTCTGTTTCAGATTTCTATCTTGAACTATACTTATATTCAAAATAAAGCTACAACTGTAATTGTATCAAATAAATATTTCTATAATACCATGCAGAAACTAGGATTTAGGAATTTCACATATCTTGATGGAATAGGAAATTCATGCAGGAAATCAACACTGTATATGCAATATAATGTGATGACTTCCTGCAGGTTATGTTGCAGTATTGACAACTTCAAGCAGCACAGCTGACATTTATCTTTTTGATGCAGAGCTTCTGCACTCTGAAGTGCAAAAGAAAGACAATCGGTGTGTATATTTGGTAAAGTGAAGAAAAAAAAGGTCTGCTCTCTTATAAATCAAACAAATACTTGTTTTACCCTGTGGAAGACTGAAACAGCTATAGGAAGACACTTCCAGCTGTCTTGCTTGCTGCAAGACATGAGTGCCTATGAAACACAACCACATTGACAGAAAATACTATTTAAAACCATTTGTAAAATGTACCTGGGGAGGGAGTGGGTGAGTGGTGAGGAGGAAGGTAGGCTCTGGAAAGTACCCCTTGCAACTAAACCATATTCATACAGGATATGACAAGACATGCAACCAATGGTGAAACACTCGCTGCAGCTCAGCGGAAGCTCTGTTAGAGAAGTGGCAGAGAAGATTCATGCCTGCTCTGAAACAGCTATCTGGCAGAACTTCATGTGCCACAACTCCGAGCTAAAAATAGGATAAACCAGAGCATCTCACTAGCTATTCTAATGCATATTCCTCTTTGTGTCAGGGGATAGCCTTCCTCACAGCAAACAGTACGGATGTTAAATAACAACTACAACTGAAGTTTGAGTCACTGTAAATACACATTTGCTCACAAGTGAAAAGAATTTACAACAATATGGGGACTGCTGGTGAAAATGGTCCACAGTGACACCAGCAATAATAGACACCAGCAGAATAGTCTTTTCCATGTATTTCTGTTTAGAAAGCAGAGATAAAATACATACCTAAGTACATATAACAGTCTGACAAACCCATGTGGTAAGATTTTTTTTTTACACTTACTCAGGTAGTTGCACATCTGGATGTATATACATGTGCATTTCCTTTTTTTTCTCTTATTTGCAGAGCTGTTACAACATAACTGGCAGACAACAAGCTAGACGGCAATTAAGTATTGACTGTAAAAGACAGGATATCGATACTCGTAATCTGTAATCAGATGCTTTCCTGTTGTTAAATGGGGTTACTGAGAATTAAAAAATCATGCCTGATTTTTTTTTCCTGAAGCCATATATTTATATATTTCCAAAGAAACAATGAGGTTTCTGGTTGACAAATAAAATAATAAACGTTTATAGCTGAGTACCATCCAGCTACAGGACAATCATGCCCGTTGCGACAGAATGGAGTTGTGAATGTAATGATGTGAAAGAGTGAATGGGAATGACCCTAAACACTTGATGGCTCCTGACAAGGAGGAGCAAATCAAACTTACCTCACCGGCACTGTGGCTGCGTTGCCTGGTTAAGTGCTGCCGATGGACTAAAGCACTAGTGGGCCTGCTGCTCTGCAAGGGAAGCCGAGGGTCAATGAATGTGGTCGTGCGGGAATTGTGGTCAACAAAGAAAGCCTAGAGAAAGAAAAAGGAACGTTTAGTCAACTCTGTGATGCAAGACTACCCAACCACCAAAGAGTTAAATGGCTAAGGTTAATGTGTATTCAGGCTCTGATGTTAAGCTTTGGAAAATCTTTTTCATGTTGCTGTGGCTCATGAAAAAGATTCCCTTCAGCAGATGAAGCATAACAGTTTTTCAACTCACTGGAGGGATGAATTCTTTAATACCTTACTTCACTCATGTCTATAAAGCCCTTTGAAATCTTCAGCTGACAAGCATCAGAAATTTTATTATGATCATTAAGAAGAGACTCAAATGTTTAATAAAAGTCATCCTTGTGTGTGTTTTTTCTCTTTCATTTCTTTATAAACATCTAAAAAGATGTCATTAAGTGGCAAAACTATTCCCCTTTGTGATCTATTTACCATATAATTATGAATACAATTGGGCGTGTATTTATTAAGTGCATGATTGCATCTTATGCTGCACCGTGATTACAGGTCAAAAGGCATTTTTGCCATCCTCCTGTTGCAATGTTTGTTAACCTAAAAAAACATCAGTCAGGGACAGAAAGAAGGTGGCAACAAAAACATTGAAACCAGGTAACTGGTGAGAACAACCACATACTGACTGGACAGCCATTTGCCGAAAGCAAGGTCACAGGAGCACATATCCTGGATAATGAAAACCTCCTGCACTTCATTCCAATTTGAACCAAAAAAGAAGTTTCTAAGCCCTGAGATTTAAACTTTTTCCAGAGCTAGTGTTGCACTTGGAAACCAGCAGTCCTATTTCAACACACTTTAGGTTTTTTTGGTCACAATGCTGGAAACATGTGGAAATAGCGAAAAAAAATAAAATAAAAAAGCCAGGTTTTGAGTAGAAGAGTAACAGGAAAGTGACATCTGGTTTGAGGAATTGAAGAGTCTGGAGCAGCAGAGAGGTGGTTAGGGACTGCTGGAACCATTTCTATTTGTGATACCAGTGAGGTACTTTGACCACAGTTTCAAAACAATTCGGTCCTGCAGTGTCAGCAAAATAAACATTCCCATCTTCCCCTACCCTGACCACTTGTTTCATCCCTTGTGCACCCCTCCTGACTTGTGCTGGCACAAGTGTTTGTGTGGCCAAGCAGTGAACCCAGCTGGGGAACTGGTCCAGGCTAAAATTACTCTCCTTTGTCTGTTTCCCTGCTTCTTCCTCTAACCTCAGTCAGCCCACCAGGGACAAGAAGAGCTAAATCTTTCAGCAGCCTAGAGCATACACGAAATCATTATTTCAGGCTGCTTGGTATACACAGAAGAGAGAAAATGGAATTCTTCTGACTGCTGCGAAAGTAGGCAGACAAACCAGTGTGCCATGCTATATAGCAACTAAGTATTGTTATGGACAGTGGTGAGAGAAAATGTTATTATTTCCAATTCCCAAGGAAGGGTAGGTATATGGAGCTGCTAACTGAGGCTGACACCTGGCTGTGCAGGAGGCAGGAGGGACACCAAACCTGCAGAACCTCAGAAACACTCCAGAAGAGGGCAGCAAGCCTCCTACAGCTTTAACAGCAATGCCTGAACTTGCGACCTGAATCACATCACCTGAACACTAATCAAAGGAAGTTTAGAAGCTCTAAACTAAAGAAGAAGCTTTAAGAAGCTGTTCTCACCAGCTGAAATAGTTACAGATATTTAAGTGAAACAATGCTCCACAGTTCACAAACTATACGGTGTTATCAAACAATTGCAATTTTAATTGCAGTGTTTGAGCCTGATGCAGGACTTGTTCACCTTGACAAACGATGATGTCAGCAGCAGCACAAGCTTACCTACTAGAGAACATAAAAGCAGTGGGAAAGCACTGTGAAAGCATTTCTAAAATTTCAGTCTGGGGCCTGGGAAATGACCAAAAGGGACTGTTGGAATGTATCTAAGCTTTTTGAATTTTTTGCTCCTGATTGATAGGTCTACTTCACTTACTAACAGTTAATTTGTTTGTTTTGAAACACTTTATCTACTACTTTATCTAGTCTGGCCTATGCATATTTATAAGCTGTGAAGCACTTTCAATCAAACCAAAGGTCAGTTTCATTAAATCAACATTATTCTGTAAAATCACATAGGAAAAACAACAACAAAAAAAAGTACCAATTCAACAGTGGAAAAAGTACTACCTACAGCTGCACTACACAGTTCTTTGACTCAATGCAGCAGTCTAATACTGTATGTAGTGCTCTTTGGCATTAAATTTAAATAAACAACTAACCTTAAACAGTAAGTTTAAAACAATCGCGTCTTATTAAGTATGAATGCTTGCAGGCCAGCTAGTAGCAGCATACTTTCAAATATAGCATAAATTACTACTTTAAAGCTTCATTGAAGAAAATAATTTGAGCTTCAAACCTTTAGGCTAATCTGGACATTGGCACACAGCTCAAAATACAGTGCATCTCACAGTCTCTTTTCCAAAAATCCCTTTCATATCTCTTGTTAGCTGTGATTCATAAATCTATAAAGCTTGAAGAAAATGACGTAAGATTGGTGTGCCAAAACTGCATTTAATCCATTAAACATGGATAGATGCCTAAATTATTTCTTCCTATTCAGGACATTAATAACCAATCACAATTTGACCACAGAAAGAAAGAAAAAACCAACCCTACTATAAACTTACTATTTATTTTAACATCTAGTGGAGATCTATTTAAAAAGCACACACATTTACAGGTGTCTTTAAAATATTGCCAGGTGCCTACACATATTGCACAAATGCACTGGGGTGCTTACGTATACATGCACATGGCAGCACACAATTTCAGAATAGTTGCTCAGACTGGGTTCAGCCCAGGGTCTTCTCTGGCCTAGATGATGCTTCCTGTTGCTGCCTTCCCCAGCAGCCCTCTGCCTCCCTGTGTCCAGTGACTGATGACTGATCCATAATGCTGATCTGAGATACAGCAGACCCTTTCAGAAGAACTGTATGCCAAACAGGTTTTATCCTCTGAAGGGGATAGGCAGAGGAGTCAAAGAAGAGTGGGCAGTTGGGCTTAGCTGTGCAGCTTTGAAGGGAGTTCAGAGGTAGGAGGTCCCTGTCTGCGCATAGAAGAGAGCCTGCAAAGAGGACAAGCCACCAGAACTGCAGTGACATCGGGGTGTGTAAACTCTGCTGTATTAGGGTCAGAACAATCACTGTGCCTCGCGAGCAAGAGCACCAAGCCTCTTACTACAATATACTTGCAAAAATAAAGGAAAACCACATCTCAGCAAGAAAGAATAGGCAGGGAAAAGAGACATAATTATATATTGTGGCATGGCTAATTTCTATTTGCTTCTCTATAGCTTATACTTTAATAAAAGTAGATTGAGTTTCGGTTTTGTTTCATAAAGCACTGGTCTCCATGTACTGGCCATCATCTCTCTCAACTGCTGAATAAGCTTTCTTACTGGCCACAAGTGCTGCCTGTGACAAAGACAATCCAACATAATGAGAATGAACAATACTGAGCATAATTCAAAGTGAAGAAATCCCAGCGGGGATTTATTCAGTGCTTCCTCTTGCTGATTAATGTTTGTCATAGTATTATTGTTACCAAACACCACACCAGAAACCCAGAGGCCTAATTCTCTCTATGGAACACCTACTGCAGTAAATTGAAATGGCCGTATTCTTCAGAAGAAAACTGGCCTCTGAAGGACTGAACAGAAAAGGATGACATAGAACAGAAAAGACAGAGAGGTGCAAATGAGAAGGTTAATATAATTGCACATCCCTATCTAATGGGAAAACACAGTATTTTCTCAAGTCAATAAATCCAGGAAGAAAACAACCCTCAAGCACTTTTTCTAGCCTTCAATTTAGGAGCTGTCTGCAATCTTTTCAAGCATCAAGACTATTATTTGTATGGACAGTCACAGCTAAGCCTACGAAGACTGATAAAGTTATAAACTGATAAGCTTAGTGAGCCTGTAGTCCTAATTAGGACATCTCATACAAAATGCTAAGCCTTATCACTTTCTCACATGCTAATCAGTCTATTTTTAACCTTAATATCTTTTGCAAAGGAAATCATATTCTAGATAGCAAGAATGCACTAGTTTAAATTTACATTAAAATTACATTACTATTGTAAAAATTTGTCTGTTTTTCTTTGATTTTAAAATATTTTGTTAGAACTTCATAAGCAACATCTGTTTTGAAAAGCAGTAGAATTTGCAACCATTCAAGATCCCTGTTACTTAATGGAACTCATTAAACACGGTTTCTACCCAGTTAACACAGCCAACAGAATGAGCATCCCGAGGGCTTTTGAGAGTACATTGATATCTCAGAAGCTGATGAACACTGGAGCTACTTAGCATTTGGATGGAGGATTCACCAAAGAAAATTGTTAACTATTAAAGAAAATAAGACCAAATAATAAATGCTAATAAATTCCACTTGAGATGCTGAAGCTGACAGTTAGAGAAAAAAGCTCATATAAATACCTCAACAATAACTAAATCAAAATCAGTTGATAAAAATTAAGTAAGCTTACATTTAAATTTTCTTCTGAGTACACAGGCAAAACTCACTGTTCTTTTTTTTTCAACGTTCACAGAGCTGCACACTAGATAATTATTTTCAAAAGAAATTTTTAATATCCAACTTATTTCACAGTAAAAATACTATACCATTTTCTACCACTTTTCCTTGTAGCAGTTAATACACGCTTACCAGTCTCCTTCTTTCATATAATGTTTTGTCAGCACAGATAAGAAGTTACAATCTACTTTTTACAAAAGAAGAAAAAAAGGATGTGCACCTTTTACATTTGGAGAATTATGTATATTTATGGTCTTGTTAAGAGCAACCAAGTAAGTCTTAACACTAAAACCTCCAAAAATCAAACATTCAGCAGAGCCACATATACATTACAATTACCTTGCCCTGATGGTCATGTTTCATTTCCCAACCTCTTGGCAGCTCCAGCTGTTTGTTAGCAAACATGTTTAGGAAGCCAACCAAATCACGATTATGCTGGTAGCGCTCAAAATGGTGGGTGTCCCGCCGGACTTTGGTGATCATGTGCTTCAAACACGTGTTATTTGTAAACATGCGGTAGGCACTCTGAAAAACACATTAACAAAAGTACATAATTTTGAAAGATAAAATTTCTTTTTACTACAAAAAGACATTTCCACCATAAATAAATCATCTTAACCCTTAAAAATAATTTCCAACTAAGCCACAACAATAAAAAAATGATCATCTTTCTCCGGTTTTGGAATAAGTGTTCAATATTTCTTTTTTTACTTTATATGTATGAACTTCTGTTATTGACTGATTTCAGCAAAGTGTGAAATACTCTATTTCGGATTCCTTTTACCACACTCTTGTCCCTGGAATGGTGAAGAATCTTAATTGCTAAAAATTGGAGATTTCATAGATATTCTCTGATTTCTGGAGTAAGAGTCAAATGCAGCCACAGAACACTGTCATAAAGCTGGTAAGATTTTCTGCAAGATAGACACATATATCCTTGTAGAAATTTTCACAACTTTATATAAATATTGTTTCTACCTACACATTTTAAAAATATAAAAAGATGGGGGGAAGAACCCATTAATTGCATGCCCATGTGTAATGTATCTAATAAAATTAAAATAGAAGAGTAAAATGAGAGCACTAAGGTATAAAACTTCAAATAAAAAGGGAAAATAAACAGTTAATACCCTTTTCTCCAAAACAAGATCCCAGACAACCAGAAATCAAGTCTTTGTTTCAGGATTAGCAATAGACAGAAGCTAAAACATAGGTTCTCCAATTGCACTGTGCTGTTGCCTAAATCACTCTGTGCTCCTACCTCTACTCCCTGGTCAAATGTCTTATTCACTTCTGCCCTATTTCAAATATTGAAGGTAAAGCAGTGCAGAACAAGCAGAATTATTCAGCCACATTCAGGCATGCATACATGTCAAAATTAAATTAACATCAACCAGTAATTAAAAAAAAAAACACGACACTGGATTACTAACAAGTGTGCTGGCAGACAATAAGTTATTCATCCCATTACTTCTGTTTACACTATACACCCCATTATGCAAAGAAAGAAAAATACTGAAACAACTATATAGGAAGAATTACTGAAGAACAGTTAAAATAGAAAACATAAATTAAGATGTCTTTTTGTTCAGCATGATCTCTAATACATTTTGATGTAAACCTGGCAATCTGGGGAGTATACACAATCCCACGAGCAGCAAAAAAAAACTTAAAACAGAAGCTGCACTTTTCATTCTGAGAATTGTCTGTCACCCTCTGCAAAGCACAATAAGAAAGCTATTGTTTCAAATAAACAAGTGAGCTTGGTATCCTAAAAAAGATGAAGAGTTGAGTCAAAAATAAAAATTGTAGTAGGTCTAATACCAACTATAGCCATGTCTGATAGCTCACCATTTGCAAGGAATGATATGAGCATTTGAATGTATCCCACCTCCCTAAATACTGTCAGTACCTTAGTGTCAAACACTGAGTAGTCTCTTTGCATGCAAGACATCCATGTATATAAACGCGTATTTATGGAAGGTTTTTTTACCTGTACAAACTATACTCACAGGGTTAGAATGCAGCACTGTAAAGAACTCTGGGCTGATAAGAAATTTCACAGGGGGAGACTGGAGCAATAAAGTAAGTCTGGATCTGGAGGTAGAGTGAGGCAGCACATTCTCTCTTCGAAAATCTAAAAGCAAAGTGAATGACATCCACTAATAATCATTACCAAAACACTACTGCAAACAACTACATTAAATGGATTCACACAAGAAAGAAAAGCACTGGGTATACAATTATTTCAGACTTATTACATGTTACAATTGCACCTGAAATGTTTTTAATATAGCACTGATTATCTTGAAAATATCAGAACTTGAGTTTACAATCATTTAAAATAAATAAATTCCAATCACTCGGGTTCCCAAGCACGTCCTTAAATATAAATTGCAACGAGGTCCCCATGGCAAACCTATGAATGTTAAGAGGCCTTTAACACTATTTACTTGATACTCTCAGAATCATGAGAATCATGTTGGGGGAGAAAAATCAGGGGTATAGAGCAGTTTCAACAATGTACTGAAGAATAGTTACCATTTAAGTAAAAAAAAAAAAAAAAAAATTACACCAAATGAAGTTCCATTGAGATCTGTATGGATCTGGTCCGATTCATTACTTCTATTAATGACTCAATAAGGAGGACAGAACTTACTCCCACTAGGAGTATGCTGCAATAGCTGGACAGTGGGATGGAGAAGATTGAGAAACCATAGTGATACATTAGAAAAGTGAAAAGATCTATATGCAGATATGGATAATCAACTGCACAAACACAGGATAAATAATCAGTCTTCCATGCTGAAGATCTGCACACAAAGGTCCAGGTGTGATTTTTGCAGATCAAAGACTGAACATTGGTGGTTAGTGTCATTCAGGAATAAAAAAAAAAAAAAGGAATAATTATGTGTAAGAAGTTTTGTCTGTAAGACATGGGAAGTTTCCAGTCTTTTCAGTACAACAGCCACAGACACATTTAGTTTTCTGAAATATCCCTAAGGAGCTGCAGACTAACTGAAGACAGTCCTGAGTGCACCAACAAAATAATTAAGAGATATAACAAGGATAGGAATAGTCTATTTCACAATGTTACAGAATATCCACTGATTGCATACAGTAAGGACACATTAGTTGGAATTTGCCAAGGATGGGTTAGGTGTAGCCCATCCTATCTACCTTCACCAAGGAAATGAAACAGGTGACTGCTCAAAGTCCTTTCTAGTCCTATATTTTATGCTCTTTCTCTGCAAATGTCTTGCCTATATTTTAACCCAGTCAGGCACTGACAGAAAAAGGCTCTGAATCTCACATTCATCTCTTCAGCACATCAAACAGGGTGAGCCATAATCTTCAAAAGTAGACAACAATGAAAACAAATGGCAACCCAGATTTTCAGGGGCAAAAATTATGTTCTGCCTTATGTCACTAAATAAATCATCTACAGGATGAATGCTCCATTTAGCAAGAAATAAATCCTTTTTTTTTTTTTTTTTTTTTTTTTACCTGCATTAGAATGGTGAAAGTCAGTTTCCTCTCCAGCTCCATCCACTGCATTTGTATGCTCTTCAGGCCTGTCATTAGTCATTGTTCTGCGGATGCTCTGGTACCTACAGTTAGAAAACTATACTTTATATATAGAATATGATAACTGTGATCCACCTCTGGTTCCGAGGGACTCTAATAATGAAGTCGGGCTTGCCCTTCTTTTCTGCCTTGTAGGTTGACATGCACTAATCTCTCTAATTTCAGCATCAGGAACCTTTTGAATTTCTGAAAACCATTAGCAGGTAATTTTTTTTTATCCACATAGCTGTTGAACACAGGTGGGATACAAAAGCCTTAGAAGTCCACATGCAACATAAAAAGAACAGTCACATACAAATAAATACATACGGCCAGCTGCAATAGCAACTGTTCATTGTTCAGTCTTACCATAGTGAATGCAGTTTTGTAAGCACACAATTCACAAGCAACGATGGTAATTCTTACCGGCGATTCAGCTGTTCCATTTGCTGTATGGAATTTGACCGCTGCAGAATCTGTGGGGCCGGGGGGGCTGTGGGTCGCTGCCACGTTGTTGTCCTGTTCACATGGTCCACATAAAAAATTCGTCCATGGCTGTCAATTCGAGCTTCCCAGTCTAAGTAGCAATAAAATACTGTGAACTATGGAGGTGTTCAGTTTTATTTCTGTATTTATTTTAGCTCTTTGTAACTGAATCTAATGTTCCAAGTTTCCATTCCTCTATTACAGGATGACTTCAGCACAGAACTTTCTCACTGAAAGGCTAAGAGATACGGCTTTTCCCTGACTGTATTGCATAAGTCAAACTCCCTGTAGTAGTTTAGGTTCTATGGAATCCATATGTAACTAAAAGCACAAAAAGATGAGATGAAAACTACTTCAGTAATCCAAGGCCTAAATAACAAAAACCTTGCAAACCTGCCATTGCTTTTACCCATGTGGTAGTAACAGTAATACTGTCAACTTCTTGTGCAAGCAGTAACTATAATGCTGTCCCAGTTTTGGTTTTGCTACAGAAACTATGGAAAACATTAGAAGTCCAGCACTAATCATTATGGTCTGTTGAATCTCTGCAACCAGTGTTACAAAAGACCAGAATATGACATCCCTAACTATTAAAAAATAGGAATCATTTCATTTATTAATAGTACCTAACATCCAGTCAGGTTGAAAGAAAGAAGATAGCAGCATGAGATCACCTGAATATAGTATTTCTTCTCTGTCCATATTATACACGTGATTTTGCATAAAATGTGCAAATCATTTAGCATGTCATCAGCTGAAAAACAATCTTTAAGAGCTCAGAAGGTTTCTAGGAGAGACTTTCTATATTTCAAGTCGAGGTGGAAACATCAGTCCCTGCAGTAACATTCAAAAAAGCATTGGCAGGCAACCAATTCTAAATGACCGTTGCTCCACGAGGAAAGAGGGGATAGAAAAATCGTGACAGCAGAGAAGGAAAACTAAATTCTACTGTAAACTGTTTAGTACTGACAGCCTTAAAACCTCAGGCTTTGTTACTACATGTGTATTATGACTTCTGTCAACAACTGAAGGCAGCTAAGCAGCTCACTGCGCTACACTGTAGGGTGTGAGTTGACTCACAAAGAGGTTAAAAAAAAGTTCTGAGATAAACTGAATGTATCATCTCTGCAAGACTGAGTATTTTAGCTGGCCACAATGCAAATTGTTCTTCTGTCTTTACAGTTCGTAATCAGAACAGCCTACTAGTGATTAGAGTATTATTACTGTAAGTAAGAGCTATGTAGGAAAGTAAACTTGGAGTCAGAAAATAATAAGAAACACCATAGTATAAGAATAAAGAGAACTGTTTAACCTTTTTTTCTTTTTTTTTTTTTTTCTTTTTTTTTTTTTTACAATTCCAGGAGAAAATAAGTATGTTGATGTCATCTTTCTCCAAATCCATAAGCAAAATCCAGAATTTTGTATTATATTGCAAATTAAAAGTTCAAAATAAACAAAATTGCAACAATGCAAAGGTTGTGGATTCATCACTGTACTTGCTATACAAAATATAATGCATTTCAAAGTTACTCCACAAAAAGAAAAAATAATTTCTATGTCAAAAAAGAAAACAAACATTTCAGCATGCTCTGAAAAAGATTCTCTCCCCTAAAGAAAAAAAAAAGAAGAAAGAGATGAAAGAGATGATTCTGTGAAAAGTTCAAATTAATAAGCAGTATCTTTCTGATGAAATAAAAATACACGTTTCACCATTCCACCTAGATTTCAAACCCTTAAATGCTGTATAACAGCTGAGATTTTTCTTGTAGTGATGTCTAATTCCAACACAGTCACCGTTTCTGTAATGTGGTCTTGAGACAGAAAGAGCAGCTTTGCCTGCGTTCGTCATAAATAAGCAAGTCTGAATGCTTGTGCAATGTGTTCTAAAGTAAAGGACTTCTATCAGTGCTGTGATGGACAAAAAAATCTTCCTTTAGTCAAACTGTTGTTGGTTAAACATGTTACAAAGGACTTAGCTTGCTAAATTGTGAAATTTTAATTGATCAAGGTTGTGCCTTCAAGCTGATATTTGTTGATTTTTCCCCAGGAATTTGGAGTTCTAAATGTTACATGTTCTAGGCAGACATACTAGGCATATTCTGTTCTAGAGACCTGTTCTGGGCAGAGCTTTGGCGAAGAAAATTAATCTAGGCAACAATTAGTATTTAGGATTTCATTCATATTAGCAGACAAATGATTAACATAAACGTGGCATTGAGCCTTGATTTTAAAGGACTGGTGTGTATATATATGCCCATGTACAACAATGTAAAATCCCGGCAAATGTCAGAAATCTTAGAATTCCACACAACCAAGCCTTTTCCATGAACATTCTAATAGTTTTTTCCAAGTACTTATTGTATCGTTTGCTTCTGAAACACAAAAAGCAATGTATGTATAAACCACGGTGCTATAAAAGCTGTATCTATGCATTTCTAAGTTATTACACCTATCTCCCATAATGTTCTCTGTCTTCTTCAGCATGAAAAATGATAAAAATGCAAATGAAGTATATGTCTCCCAGGCACAATTTTGTGAAAAATAATTCTGTTTTATTGAGGTGGCAGTTAATTAACTTTGGGATCTGTGCATAGGACTAATTTGTTATATGCACTGCTTATAACAAAATCCTCAGGGAGCAAAATCTTCTCATCACCTGGCATTCCAATACATGAGTCTATCCATGTTCTGCTATCTGGCTCTTTACAGCCACCCTATCCAATTACAGAGCAAGTGCAATCCCATTTCACACAGCGGAATGGAATCTATTAATTGCACATTAAATACCTGAATTCCTGGCTTCTTCAAAGTCATAGAGCTTTGCCACTGAGTTCACTGTGTCTGATTATTTTCTTTTCTAAAGCAATGTTTCCCCATTAGCCATGTAGCTTTTTCCATCCCTCCTTTCTCCTTTCTTTAAGCATCTAAGACTAAATAGATCACCACTGCCCACGTTTAAAAAAAGAGCATCAGTCCAAAAACTGTGAGCAATGTGTTTTCTGTATGTATTAAAGAAACGACAATTTCTCATTCAATTTAGCTCATCCAACAATTGCTCAATATCCAGATTTATTTTAATTCAGATGCCTTGACACAGCCTCAGAAAATGCAAGGAAAACACAGACACCTTTCATGTAATCTATGAGCAGAGAAAGATGTTAGACATTTCTTTGCAAATCATCACCATATATGACATATTCATAGATTTCACTGTGCTTTCTATCTTTCCCTCAGAGCGTGTCACATAGCATATCACCTTACCTCCCTACTCACGTGCGCTGCCTGCTGAAAAGGCAGCATCATGCCTTCCTAATTTCTCTGCAAATTTCACTTAGCAAGTCTGTATACATCAGGTATAATTATCATAACACATCCTCATAGTTTGCAGACTGAGCACAATGCCTTTCTCGAAACAGCACTAGACTTAATCATCATCCTTCCTCATTAAGAACTTCTCAGTTGTTCGTTCTCAGTTCTCACATTTAAAAATGAAACATAATGAGATCTCAGTAATGAGATCTTGGCAGCCTAACCCCCAATTAAAGTATGAAGAACCTCACTTGGCGGCAGAGCTTCATCCACTCTCTGGTACCGGCTAACATCCTGACGTACCGAAGGCAGCGACCTCAAGGGCTGATGGCCATTGGCTTGAGCACCTAGAAACAAAATGCCCACAAATTACTTTTCAGTCAATGTGGGGAAACCCTAAAGTTGCCTCTCAAGAGAACAAGACACACTAAAACTTCTGCAGGACTACGACATTTTAGGATATATCTATTAATCACCTGGCCTTTCTGGCAAAATAAGTCATGTCTACAGATCAGGGTGATTTCTCTAGCACACTCTGCAGTCCTGGTCCTGAAAATGTTACCTCTTGTGACACGATGCATCCACTTGTGACCAATGAAAGCCAGGGCTCTAACAGTTGCATGTGCCTGAGTTATATCCCACCAAGGGACACGGGCAAAGCTACACCCACCTGGCCACCACAGAAACCTGCTCTAACTGTCCACCGACTTTCCTTGCTGCAGCAATATTGATTAGCAAAGTATGGTGCGATCTGACACCTAGCAGAGAGTCTTAAATGTCTAGAAAATTATGTAAAATAATGTATTGACAGTATTTGAAAAAATACCAAGACTATATTTTACCAGGGCTATACCAAGGCTATACCAGGGCTATACCAAGACTGTATTTTACCCTATTTATAAATAGGGTAGATATGATTAACCACAAACATATGCAGAACATCATGGACTTCAAAGATAGGGAAATGAGCTCTGAACTTTTGAAATGTTACAAAAAAAAAGATGCATCCAGAAATCCAATTTGATTGCACCCACTTAATTAGATCCACTTCAATCTCTGTAGAAAGAGAATGAATGATCCATTGTGAAATGTGCTTGAAAAAAATCTGCAATGTACACATTTCTATTTTCCATGATTTTAGTGAGATATGAAATCCTGAACTGCTAAAATAACTTTATATATGGGAAAAGTTTTACAGTCTTGAGTAATGCATTCCTCTTTTCCCATGCTTCCAACTGTGCTAGGATGTGTCCATGCACATAAGTAACTGCAAAAGGTAAGATATCAGCCTAAAATGTGACTAAAAAATTATCTAGCAAGCAGGGTAATATTGTGAAATTCTTTTCTTCACACTCCTTCTCAATACTCTCTCAAGAATTAGAATATATCCTATTTCAAAATAAACATGTTTTGTATATTTCTTTCTTTCTTTTTTTTTTTTTTTTGTTGAATCAAAAACCCCAAGTGTCTCTTAAACAAAGAATTAAGTCTCACAAGAAGAAAACCTTTGAAAGATAATGACATTGATAATTGAAGATCTTTACTTTCAGATGTTCATTTTTAATTAATTTCTACTGGCTGCAGAAAGGTCACTTATCAGAGTGCCTCCTGCAGTTGTTACCTCCAGTAGCTCCTTCAACCTGTGCTGTGGCACCCTCACAGGCTGCTTGGGCTCCTTCTGTTTCTTCATCCTGAGACTGGCTATTGGCAGCTGCCGCCTGCAGGCTTCTTCTTTGCCAGATTTCTTCTGCTTCCTCTTGGTCTTGTAATTCACCTGCTTCAGCCTCCTGCACTTCCTCCTGAGGTAACTGTACTGCAGGCAAAGAGCCCGAAGTACTTGCAGCGTCTTGTGTTTCAGCAGCTGGCTGAGTTCTAGCCACATCAGTGGCACAAGCTCCCTCTTCCTCTTCCTGAGGAGAAAAGGTGGGAGTCTCAGGAAACCTAGCACTTTCAAAAGAACACCGCATTTCAACTGAGGAACGGCGCACAGTTGCATTTTCGTTGCAAGAGCTGTCTGCCCCTTCCACATCGCTCTCCCCTTCCTGTCGGGTACTAGCCTCACTGACACTTTCCGTGCGAGCAGGGTCACTCTGCTCGGTTTCTGATGACAGCTGGGAAGGTTCAGACCCTTGATCAATGGATTCTGTTTCACTAACACCCCTTCTGCTCCCAGCAGCGGCATCTGCAGCTCCTGCATCTGTACTGCTAGGAGGCTGCTCTGCCTCCTGAGCGGCATACAACTCACTGCCAGCCTGCTCTGCTGGTGTTTCACTTTGAGAACCTTGGGGACTTTCCCCTTCTGCTAACTGTGATGGTGGAAGCTCTGGGAGACTCTCTGGCTGGTCATCATTTGAAGGCAAAGGAGCTTCAGAGGCTGAAACATTTTCATTCTCTGCAGGTCCCTGTGTTACCTGATCTGATGAGCAACTTAAACCATCTCTTTCAACACTTCTTGCAGCACCATTAAGCATTACCAAACCACCATCATCTTCCAAGGAAGATGGAAAACCCAGGTCTTGATGTAGCTCATGTTCCTCTTCATCCGAGTCAATGTGAAGCATCGCATTAAGTCTTGTGTCAGTAGGGAAGCTACTCCTCAGTTTTGGGGAGGCTCCACGTGGACGTTCACCAGAGGCAGACGTCCCAGGTCTGGGATGAGCGTTGTGTTCTATTGCATCCAGATAGTCATTTAGTGAGTCCTGGCGACCTCTTGTAGGCGATGATCTTGAAGCACCAGAGGTTATCTCATCCTGGTCTGTTTCCAGAGTTGTACTAGTCCTTAAAATATGTCTCTGGATTGTTTCTCCAGAAGATTCCTCAAGGACTGGACCATTGGAACACACTGTGGATGTATCGTGATGTCCTGTTGGCATGTCCTCATCATCAGAGGGGCTCCCCAGGTCTCCATTTACAGAGTTCACTCCTAGCAAAGTGCCGACTGTTTCTGGTGATGCATCTGCAGAGACACAACAACTGAATGTGAAACGTGTAATGCACAGACAGTTCATTATATTTTCCCATCATCACAGAAGTGATACATCACATCTTTCAAGATGTTGGCTTATTTCAATCAGGCAAGTAAGTGAAGAAAATGCAATTAAAAAAATACAGGCATCTACATCATTATAACAGCAATCATAGAATTTTCTCTATATAAGTCTATCCTATTTTATAGGTCATAGAAAATTTCACAAGCATGGAATATTACTTTAAAGGACTCCTATTTTGCTTTCAAAAGACAAAGCATTGCCAAGCATCTTGACAAACTGTCTGCAAAACCAGCCTCACAAATAAGGAACTGGTTTTCTACAGCATCTCTCTTATATCCAGAAGCAGGATTTATACAAAACCAGTCACTGATGCCAGCTGTCCTAAACAGCATGTAAACCCACACCTGAGATCACATGAGCAATCACAAACTGTGCACTGATACACAATTCTATACACAACAGTTAGTTTGAATAGATTTAACAAACTTTTCCACTGTAAAGAATGGGAATCTACCTAAGCAAAGTTCACAAAATATTAAATACGTTTTGGTATGAAAAAAATGCCTAATGGACACATGTATCTGTATAACCGTAACAGGTAATTCTCAGTCCTGTAAAAGGGGGATAGGACATAGTGATCAACATGGACACAGAGGCAGAACCTTACTTGCAACTGCTCATCTCAGCCAAAGGTAGCCAAGGCACACGTCAAAGTGCGAAGAAAGAATTAGATTCCCTTATCAATCCCATAAAATGAAAATCATAAGCACATTCATTTAAAATGTATCTAATAAAATGGGAAAACGATAGGATGAAAAGAAACATAATAGGATAAACGTAGGTGTTTTGGAATTACTATCTCCAAAGCCTTATCTGAAATACCTAAAATATGAATCCCACTAGGAAAACCTACAGTAGAGGGGAGCTAATGGGGGAGTTAATTTTCACAGAAAATGTTAGAAACATAAGTACATAGAAATTCTCTCTATACAACTATCTGGAGATTCAGATCAGTGACAAAGTCTCACCTTCATGAACTGAAGATGTGATTTCCACTTTGAACTGGAGATAGCCACTTACATGATCAGCTGGGAGCCTTCTGCCAAGATTATAACTGAGAATCTGGTCTCTGCAAAAACAAAAATAGACTGTTGGCTTTAGTGTTTTTGTGTGTATGTGTGTTTTTTGTTGGTTTGTTTTGTTTTGTGCATGCACGCTTTTTTTTCCCCAAAAATTTTGACTGGTTTTATTTTTCCAATATTTTGTATCATAAGTTCTTATCAGGTAGAGTCAGTGTGAGAGATGGTAACTTCTATTACACTTTTAAGATTAGCCACATAGAATGGCTTGTATGAGAAAGCACTAATACCAACGATAGTGTAAGATACTGATTACTGATGCACAAAACAGCCTAACAAACTACTATTTATCATTTTCAAATTCAGATTGTGCCCTATGAACTCTCACATACCCCTAAATCTGTTTTTAATTCCAAAAGAAACCAAACTGAAAGCTTTCCCTTAGCTTCTCATTTCTCCATCAGAAAATATGTTTTATTATTAACAAAAACCTTTCATTTCTGAAGACCTTCTGCCCCCTTGTGGTTTTTACTGTAAAAAAAAAAAATCCTAATAGTTTCTTCACATTTTATTTCTCATTCAGTAAAGCACTTCTGCATCTGCCTAAACACATTATTACTTAGAAAAGCTTTTAATGCTAAGATTAAACCTGAAATACTTCCTTAAGTGTTTCTGACTTCAATAGGACTCAGACTTGATTAAGTACTTGTGTCAGCTTGAGACAGGATAAGATCATAGGCTACCCGTTATTACAAACAGCCGGAATTCACAGCCCCAGTCACTTTCAGCACATCTGACGCAGCTGAAGGGAGAGGAGGGGCTGCTGAAGACCTTAATGGGAAATTGCTGCTACTTATGCAATTAGATTTGTACTGGTATAATAAACATTTCTCCCTCTACAGGGAGCATTCTTACTACACTAAGTGACAGACTAAACAGAATATAAGGCAATTATTGAGATAAACTGCAGCAGTTCGCATCCAAGCATCAGCTTTGAGCAAAAAAAAGCCCCGAGTGGACAACTTAAGGCAAAGCAACCTCTCCACAGTGTATAAGGGCCACAGAACATCAAGTCATCACAATATTGCGTCCTGAATCTGTGTCACAGATTCACTGCTCAGTACTCCAATTGCAATTCTTCAGTTAGACCTGGGGGCATCCTCAGAAGATTGCCAGCTGTGAATTCCACACTTTTTACATACGGTTTACAATGCTCTAGGCACTACAAGATTAGAGAAAGCAACAACATTAACAACGTCTGCTTTGGATTCAGATGAATCAATAGCGTCAAATACTAGCACAAAAAGCACAAACGAGCAACAAAGTACAGATAAATTGGTAAAAAGAACTGCAAGATTGATTTAATTCAGTTCTAACTGAAACATGGCAAAACAAAACTGAATACTTACCTATGTTTTTGCTACATATTTATTATACAGCCTTCCATATCCCAAAAAGCTTTGGTATATCAAATACACAGAACTGAAGTACAGAGAAGAAAACAGAAAATGTCTTCGAGAGAAGTCAGGTTTCACTTTTCACACCAATAGAAATCCCAGAGCAGTTTTGGAATATAGCATGGAAATGAACATCGTAATCTAGGTTTTGAAGCCAGTCTGTATCACTGTGCTATTTCTGAGTATCTCTAGCTGTGTGCAAATTTATTAGAAAAAGCTGCTTGCTCCAAGATATCACAATTTGTTGAGATGAAGCAATTCTTAGTAAAGTTAGGTTGTATGCTCTTGGGCAGGCTTTTTTTTTCCTACTTTTTTATTTATTTTTTTTTAATACAATTCTTTATCAGAAGAAATTTTAAGCTACTCTTACAACTTTGTTCTTACATTACTTACCAGTGTAACCACCACTTTGGAAACTTAAAGCTGAAAACTCCTTTCAATTTGAGTTTGCTTTTCTCCATTTATGCAACATGTTACTTTGATGAGAGTATCTGTGAAAAAGGAGGCCAGCTGTTTATGTCCTGCTTTTTGTGTGAAAGATTGATGATACTGCCATGCCCTTAAACTTTCAGGCAAGAATATACAGATTTTCTTTCACCATCATTCTTCATAGGCCTCATCCAATGCCTCTTAAGTTAATGGAAAGTCATTATCTTTGAGTTAGATTCTATACAAAACACATTTGAATAATTCAGTTCCTCCCGTTGTCTTTTGAGGAATTACTTTTTCTAATTTGTCAAATAAAATATACAAATGTCAAAATATTTAGACATAATAGCATACCCTACAACGACTGCTTCCTCTTACAGGTAAAATTACAATTTTTCATTCACAGTTACATCTCTTGCAGACCTCCAGACATTTGTTTTATACTTGCACTGTATCACAGTGCCTAAGTACCAAGTATCAGGCTTTTCTGAGTGCATATGGCTGTCTGATGGCCTAATTTGATCATCCATTTGACTATACTACAATATGCAATCCAGTAATCATCTTGAAGTACAAAACATCTTAAAAATTTATGTTACTTGCTTCTTTAAACCATAACAGGTTGCCACAAAAAATGAACAGAACATCTAAAAATAACACAATAGATTAATTTTGAGTTCCATTAGTTCTCTATTCATAGCATAAGGCCATTTTAATCTGGTAGTACACCAGCACTCTGAAAAAATAAGGAGTCATAGCCTTGCAGTTAAGGTCAATTACCTGAACAGATATTAAATCTCTCTTTGAAACTGACAAATAAAAATAAAAGAGATGTAAAAGTGATAAAATAGAATTTGCTTGTTCTAAAAAATTTGCACACGATCATACAGCATTGTGATAACAGTTTGCTTCTTGATTAGCTAGCCATAGGGTAACATTTTTTAGGAGGGTGATGATTTTTTGCATAAAGACACTAAGTTGGAAACAAATTACAAACATATATAAGAAGATGTATGTGTATTCAGAATGGGGTTAGAAACACCACCATATTCCAATTGGGCAATAAGGCTATTCAAATTCAACTTTAATTTCTTGCTACAGTTACAGTACAAATTGTGCCTGTGCCACTAAGCCAGAAAAGCTGCTCTGTGCTGGTATCCTAGATGTTGGATCTCCCTGATAAATGAAAGTTAGCATTAAGAATGTATTAATTACCCAATTGCATGTCTCTCCAACAGTCTCTGGACTGGTATGGTTAGCTTCCCAAGAAAGCGCTTGATGATTGGACGACTCTTGGCAAATTTGTCTTTAACCTCAATTTCCAAGACATCTGTTAGAAGCGCAACAAAAGAATATTTCTGGAAGGAAAGAACATATTTGACACTATATCAATATATCTTCATTCAGAAGGCATGTGCATAATTACTACTAGCTGGCAGTGAACTCTAAAAGCAATGATTGATGACTACAGCAGTTTTCGTATTGCAAAACAATGTCAGTATCATTATTAAGTACTGAGTTTGGCCTCTCAGAAAACCCCTATCTTTTTACCATTCCTTGAAAATACTTGTTTGGTAAGAAGCTGCACTAGATGAAAGCACTTTCATGGTCCACATCAGAAAGGAGAAAGCAATGTATACTTCTGCTTGCTTCAATTTGGATACTAGAAAGCACAAAGAGAAGGAATCCTCACTTTACTCAGTCATGCTACAGGAGAGTAGCAGAATCAATGTAGAAGAAAGGAAGAGTGCCTCTGTCTAGACTGTGCTTAGTGAACTTCCCTTCCAACACCACGTTTTGTTGTAATTTTTTGTATGCATGACATACAGGCAGTATTTTCATGAGCACTGAAACTAAAGGAGGAGAATTTTCCATAGATTTTTGCACCAAAGTTCATAAATCTTCCCAGTAAGTTCCAACAGAAGCCTTTCCTGCATTTGAGGCCTTCATACAAAATGACGCTAATTTATAAAAGGTTTTGTGATGCCTTGTAAGATCATCCTTCCACCTTCCCGGGTGGAAACAGCGTCACAGTCCCTCTCTTCAGCCTAGCATCAATTTTCATGAATTTATGAATACTTCATATTTGGCATCTGTGCTGCTCTGCTAAGTCTGGCTGAAGATGGCCAAAAGATTCAACAGAGGTACAGGGCACATATTTGAGCAGGCATGTCGGCAGGGAAGCACACTTACACACAATGTGATGACAAATTCCCTTAGGAAAACAGACTTAGAAACCAAAGATATTTTTTCCTCTAGATTCTAAGATATCAAACAAACAAAAAAGTATGGGTAAAATCTACAGAAAAGCCAAAGTCATCTGGTTACACTTTTACTGTCTGCCATCTTTAAGACCTCTGAGAAAACTGGCTAATGTGCATCTAGCTAAAAAGATGACAAGGTACTGAACAAGGAACAAAAGAAGGAACAACTCAGCTCAGCTATAGATATTGGCTAAAAGTATTCAAAACCAGCAATTAAATTGAGCCAGGAATTAAAAAAAACTCCCTCATGCTGGGTAGAGCTGGGTTCCTGGGATAAAAATAACTTAAAATTTGTTTCTCAGTATAATAGAAAATCGCAAATTATTTTTCAGATGCAAAACAGGATCCATTCTGCACCACTAGGACAGCATAGATAATGGGATCATAAGCTGGTATCATCAGAGCATTGCTAGAGGGCAGATGCAGCAGTTAAAGCAAGCCAATACAATGTGTGCACCAGTGAACATTATCACTTTTCTAATAAGCTTCAGAAAACAAGGAGAACTGGAGGTGAAAAAAAAAAGGAAAAATCATAATAGGTTTTCTTCCCATCTACTGAATAAAGAAATGGACAGATAGAAAGATGAAGAATCAGTTTAGAGATTAAAACTCATATACTTCTAAGATTTTAAGTCTTCCACAAATCTACAGTATTTCCCACAACCAAGCACCCCTGGGCAGTGCTAATGTTCACACCGCTCTCTTCTGCGTTACTGCTTGTTTGACTGTAACTTGTGGAAACATTTTCCAAAGCCCACTCAATCTTCTGATCTTCCTAAAGAACATATTAACATTCAAAAAGAGCGTAGGCATTTGCTCAATAGAAAACAGGCACAGATTAAGAATGCTGCTACGTGGTCCCAAAGGGTTATGAATAATGTTCACAGTTTCCCATGTAAATATTAATCTTCAAAGACACTGCCTTGCTCTTCTGTGCTCAAAGACAGTCGTGGGACTGAGCAGTTCAAGTTCCTTCTTTAAGACCTGCATAACTTACCTGGTATAAACCAATCTAGAAAACCGGCTTCTAACAAACTGCACTTGTTTTCCTTTGCTACGTGGTGCTGTAATGCCTCCCTCCACGGGGTTTCCCTTCCACAGCAGCACATAGAAAGGATATACTGAAGAGCATCCACTCTGCCTGGCAAAAATGAACGCTTGCCACCTGCTGTGCACAATGGGGATATCATTTCCAAATGAGCAGGCATCGCCATCACTAAGCATAAACGCTCTCTTATTGTACCTTTTCTTAAAGGGTTTTCCCACAACATATAATCCATTTTAATTAATTTATTTTTTGCAATTTCAAGGGATCTACAGGGCTGTTGAGTGATTCCAACTCTTTCAGCAGAGAAGCAAATGAAAACCTCCCAGCACTGCAGCTTAAACACATGGCACAAATATGCAGATGATAGCTGTTTCTTTCCAACAACAGGGTTCCTAAAATTACTACAATTTTGGTGTCAGTTTAAATAGCTAGCTACTGAATAAGCTCCCAGTCTTCACAGAGTAAGGACTAATGCATAAAGAGAAAATACAAGCCTAGTATACTGCATCAGCTTGCAAAGAGCTCTCAAAAGGCATACGTTACCTCTCTGTGCCAAACAGGGTTAGTTGTGTTACTGATGATGGTCGACCTTCTTTCCTGACCATGATGAGCAAATGTAGGAAATGTACTTTTCTTGCCTGGCTGAATGGACATCTTTAGGTAAGGATCAGGGTTGAAGAACATGCCTTTTTTAAGCCCAACTGCTCTAATATCTTTAAAACAAAACAAGAAAGGAACAAGGAACAGAGTAAATTAAAGTTAGTTCACAAAGTAGTGCATTCCTAAAATATTACCCAGGAAATCAAGTCACCATAAACCACTAAAGCAACTTAAAGTTGCTACTAGAGTAACTGGGTCCAATGTACAGAAGATAGCTGAAGCAGCAAGTCAAGTGTTTTCCTAAGAGAACACAGGGAGGAAAAGTAGTGATGTGTAATACAAAATTACCGCATGAACATTAAAAAGAGCAACAAATGTTTTTCTCAGCAAGGTATTTTCCACCCTGAAACAAACAAACAAAAAACCCCACCATACAGTACTTGCGCTTTTGCTGCTTGAGGAGAAATAGCTAAGATTATGAGAGGTAATGTAGTGAACTCAAGCTCTCCCAAAGCTGAGACTTTGAGAAATATGACTTTAAATATTCATCACCGAGGTTGCTCTGGCCTATGATGCACACTTTATCCCAACTTAGGAGAAGATAAGCCATCCCATTTAAAAGGATGCAAGGTTTTCTGGAAATGCTTTTTTGCTAGGGAAGTCTCAGTATCGCAGCCCGTGCCAACTTTCAACAATAAACAAGAATTTCTTCAGATGCACATCTTATACCTATGCACTTCAACAACAGTATAAGCTTCATCGAGAACATAAAGAGGGCATTTGTGATACAATATTAGATTTTAAACTTAACTGTAAAATATTTGTCTGTTTAGGTTTGCTGAAGCATAAGATTTTAGTGCCTCTGTCCATTAGGTTCTGCAATATGCTGCACACAGTCTTCATGACCCTAATGCAATTGGCACATACATACTTAGATGAGCAATTTATACATGCTGGCAAAATTCACTGCACTGAAACTAAATACTACATCTTCAGAGTCAGTTAAAAAAAAAAAAAAAAAAAAAAAAAAAAAAAAAAAAAAGGCCTGCCTAGAGTTCAAAATTAAGCTGTATAGTAAAATACTATGAAATATAGGGTAACAGCCTTTAAAAGCAACAACTTTGTATATGCAACTACAGCAAGCATATATATTGCTCTCACAATCTTTGCACTAAAGCTGTTTGGAAACTCCCTCTACAGGAGAGACCACAACCAAATTTCTAAGAAAGATCCTCTGCGTGCAATGGCATATGGTATTCCACCAGCTACAAAAGGGAGGAAAAGCCTAAGACACGTTAACAATGCAAATGCAAAGCAATCCCTCTACAGCCTTAAAAAAAAAATAAAAAAATAGAAGCATATCCACATAATTTTTATCTGTATCAGTCTGCACAAGCACAGACTACAAACCTGTAAGAACTTCAGGCATGTGGCAGAAGATTCTTCTACTCCATTAATAATATTTTTTCACATTGATTTACTAGTATAATATGGTAATAAATCGTACAATGCCACTAATGATGCATAGGAGATAGAATCACGATTTATTAACGATACCCAGTGAGGAGGATATAGCCAAGTGGTTCTCTTAAGTATTCTTTATTCATTTTAGAGATCACTAGAAAACATCTCTTCCCATCGTGAGATATTCGACAATCTGAAATGCATTTATCTGAATGCAAAGAATCAACTGACTGTTTTCAGACAGGGAGCCCATAATCCAGACAATTTATTAGTGATGGCAAGAGTTTATGCAACAGATTTGGTATTATGGTTGTGAGAGTCGATCGTTTCATGTCATTTCTTTTTTCAGGAAGTAAAAAAAAAAACAAAACATTATTTTTTCCCACTGCTCGAAACTTATTGCTAGGTAGTATCTAGAAACCTGTCAACAAAAAAGAAGGTTATCGCCCGCAAACATTTTGAGAACTCCTTGAAAAAGTGAATTTCTAAGTCTAAAATAACACAGAGAAATTCTCAAAAATAGAATTATTTTTCTGCACAAGGAGTAATTCACAAACATATTTCAAAGAAAACAACGCTGTCCTCCAAAGGAGTACAGCATGAAACGTAGGAAATAATGCCATCACTGGATCATGGCTCAGCTTTGATTTGCCACAATTTCAGTTTAAGGTTTAACATAATCTTACATTTAGAGTACATAACAGACATATTTGTCTGTTAACACAGTCACATGAGAAGCCAGGACCAGGTAGTTCATCTTGGCTTCAAACATACAGTTCTCTAGCATCTTAATGGAAAGATGCCAGTCAATTATCTGTCACTACACCGTGCAAAACCCAGGATATTTGAACATTCTCTGATAAGCACACTAAAAATCCATTAAAGATACAATAAAGTTAAAGAGGCACATTCAAATGACAACAAAATGCAGGATCACCACATTCTACATGAGCAACCAAAAATGTTCTGGAAAGTACATGACAGACCTGTCAGTCAGTATACCTTTCAAACAAATTTAGGAAACTCCTCAAGCCAAGTTGTAACATTCCATTAAACACAACAGGTTTTTCAGATTTCACAAAACACAATTATCTTTCTAGTTCTCTATGTGACTCTACGATGTATTAGTGCAATACTGATAAACTACTGCAAGACCAGATCAAAGCATATTGCCTTCTGCTCTACTCCTACAGCCTTTAAATGTTTTCATTGTCAGCTCCTCAGTATTCAGAAACACTTTTTTCTGTCTTCACTGAAGTTGAATATGCTCTAGTCTCACACGACTTCCTGTGGAATAAAGTGCTAATCAAAACAAGTGAAGCTGGTAGACTGTATCCCTCAGCTATTTCACTGTAGTGACAGCTTAGTCTGTTACAAAAAAAAGATTTTTTTTTTCTTTTTAAACCACTACTTGCAGCCAGTGCTTTGTTACTACTTTCTTAAAAGTGACAGAACCAGCTTGCATTTTATTTAGAGGCTAATTTTTTTTTTTGTTGTTCATTGCACAAACTAGAAATTTTTGCAAATTTCTCATGCTGAGATTCATCAAACCCATTTCTTTCATTCCTGGAGATTTGTCAATCTGGCTTGTTTTCAAACAGAAGTTCTAAAGAAATTATATCTTTCAAGCCACTAGAGTGTGCTCCTAGGGAAGGTAAGGAAGAAACGTGCTCTATTTTTAAAGATTTTTAGAACATCTATTTTTTTTTATAAAAATAATTTGTAAAAATCACATTTGTGTTGTCTTTTTTACCTGATAGGGTAAAGCTGACTAACTTCCGAGAGTGCTGGGCTCCAGAAGCACCTTCATCCGTGCCTTCTACTCCCATCTGAAGAGGAGAAAGAAATAACATGCCATAGAAGTTTTCATCTGCTTTATACATAATTGAAGATGATTATGCAACTGCATAGAGGCATGCATGGGAAGAATCAGAACAATTACTGCCTGTTACCAGGGACAAAGCTACAGCATCCGTTTCTAGGAAAACATTATATATGCCACACGGTGTTAATACACTAGTCCTTGGAATCTTCCAAAGAGAAAATAAATCACTGAAAGGGAAACACTATTTTCTTGTGGGTTTCATTTTTATAAAATAAAATCAACAGTATGGACTGGTAATATATATAGGAAAGCATGAGCTAGCTGGTGACATAACTTTTGTCACTTTTCACAAGTGGGCCACGCAATAAAAAAGGCAATGGGATCAATGAGACCAAAAACCTTCAGATTTATGAATGAATTTTTGTAAATGGAAAAATACATCAATGATATAAATACAAGTGTCCTCTAAAAGCTATGCTTATACTACACATGTATTCAGGTTTGGTTTCTACAGAAATCTCTGACTAGGTAAAAAAATTACCTCAAAATAAAAGGCTTCTCATGTATTAACGTCTAAATTGCTATATCCACAGAATAGTTCCTTCAGCTGACAGACAAATTTCTCTCCAGACAGAGATGTGCATCCAGCTGAATAATCTAACATAAAAACATCAATGGAGCTATACTGAAAGTCAAACGGTTCTCCACGTAGGCAATGCACTCACTCCCAGAGATTACACACGGTGTGCTAAAAAAGCCTCATCCAAAAAACTTTATATTAGTGATAAAATAGGAAGTCATCAGATCTGTTAAACAAAATAAGCTGATAACAAACTTGTACACCTGTGGGCAGATGAAATATGTAAAGCAGCTTTTAGCACCGGAACAGTTGTCTGCAAGCAGAACTAGAAGCTATGGGACTGAAAATATTTCTGAGGCTGCAGTGGCCAGACTAGAATGTGCAGTCCATGAGGAAACCACTAAACAAGTCAAAAGTCCTTCTGCTATTGCTTTAAGCATTATCACGAGCTTTCAAATACTTCCCATGATGATCAGCAAACAAAAGCACAATCAGAACAAACGCTGGGTGCAATTGATACTGAAGGACTTACTCTGTTGCAAAATTCCCATGCCTAGCATATAAAAGCAGTCAAGCCAATAAAGCCATACAGAAACCATGGTGACGTTGACATTTGGCATCCCCATGGGCCTCAGCAGCCTCGTGAGGGAACAGACTGTGTCAGGAAGTTGCACTGCTCCCCGCCCGGCCCGTTTCCCGTCCTCATCGCCGCAGTCGTGATTCACCATCGATTTCAGGGACAAGCTTTTCTCACCAGAAAGCTCTCAGCTCTCTCACCTCCCCACCAAGCACGGTATCATTACTCCCACAGCTTCGTAAGGATACACAAGCAGTGACAGCTGGTAGTAAAATTATGAGGGCATTGAAGACACACTGGGTTAACTCCAGCCCAACCTGCATCCTCCTGCTTTAGGAGGGTTGCTCTGGAAGCAAGAAGGGGCCAGTCCTGGTGGGAAGGAGAAGCCAAGCAGGCACGGTTGCAGGAACTCTGCACGTATCACTGTGCTCTACTTGACTCCTAACAGGCATTGGTTTCTTGTTAAGAACACTACTTACCAACAAAAAGGTCTTCCTCTTCCTGTATGTATCTTTCCACTACATCATGGACTACAGATAACATTGTTTATATTGCTAATCACTGTTTTAGTATGTTTTACAGAAAATATGATTTGCCCACAATTCAGCTATCATAAAACTAATTGTAACAGTGTTCTGTAGCACTTCCACAGTTTCATTTGTTTTATGCCATTTTCCAGCTCCATTATGATCTGAACAGCAGGTTCAGTTTTTCTGCACCAATTGCAAGACTTGACCCCACCAGACACACATTCTTGCACTACACAGGCTATCTCACCTGGTGTAAGGAAGTGTTTCTGAGTACTAAATCAGACCTTGCTTTTTTACCTCTAGCTGAAATGAACACAATATTAACTGCTTAACCAAAAATAAGATGAGCTGAAATTCCCGGTGTAATATTCCATTACCATGAGGAAAACCAGAAATGGATCTCCCACCAAACCATGCAATGCAGAAGTTCAGCATGATCCAAGTAAGCAGGTAACTTATCACAGCTTTAAAAAAAAAAAAAAAAAAAAAAAAAAAAGAAGGAATGGGCATGCCTCGACTTTTACCACTCTCAGGACCAACGTATCTGTCACAAAGGACATGACACACACAGTGCTTAAGTTTAACACCAAAAACAGGAAAATGGTATGAGGTACTAATGCTTAATAATAGGTATACTTATGTATAACTAACCCACTATGATATTTTATAGGAGGCATCATCTGAGCTATCATGACATTCTCATCAATGAAACTGTCAGCTCACTATTACTGGAAGTCTGTGTTGTTAGAGCAAACAAAAGGTTTACATAAAATTACACCTTCCATCAGGAGTACAAATTCTGTAGCATACCCAGGATCCTGTGCTACCTTTCAAAGGAAAAAAAACAAACAAACAACTTCCATAGTGACAGCAGGTTAACCCCACAACATGGACCAATGACTCTGACAGATGGGTTTTCAGGTAACTCCCAAGTAAATAAATGCATATTCAGAGAGAGGAGTTCAGATGTCTTTTTGCATAACTAGTCTTGAAAAAATACCACTAAGTGGCTTGTATGACAAGACCAAGAAAATATACAGGCTTAAATGGTTTCTTCATTACTTTGAGATGCCTATTTTTTATTTAAAAACAAAACACAAAACAATCAGGCTAGCTTTCATTCTGTAGTTTATAAATTTATATTAAACACAGTTGTTGTCAAGCTCACTAACTGTAGCACATTTTCTTCTATAAAGTATCAAAAGCTCCTATGCCTGCTGTGAACATGTATTGTTCATAGGTCTAACTATTAAACGATGCTGTCATTTAGGTCAGGAATTCTAAGAGAAAGAAAAAACATTTGGTATAACAAGACCTAGTCCATGACAGCACATACAGTATCTGATTGCCATAACATTCACTTGTATATAAATTGACAATGCTGAAGAACTGCAAGATCAGATTAAAAGCAAGCAGCTTAAATAAATTGTGCTCTACAGTATCCTCAACGCTGTAGTTGTCAAGACATCATCCTGACAGATATAATCTTAAATACTTGGCAGGTAATATCAATGAATCAAATGTACTGTGAGACTTTACGTCAACTGAAGATCTAGCCTATTTGATGAATTATGTCCATCAAATGTACTTGGATATAAGTGTGAAAGATTCTTCTTATTCTTAATGGTATTTATTTAAACAACTAAAAAATTCCTTTAAAACTTCAAGGTTTCAAAAGTGCAAGTAATGAAATTGTAATAAGGCAAAAATAAATCATGAAAGTCGGAGAATTATCTAAATTTCAATGGTATATGAACACTCCTAAAAAATCAATAATTTCCGCAACAGCAGAGTTCTGTATGGTCTTTTTTTATATATACTAGTAACTGCTATCTCAGCAACAGTTTCATTTTTAATAATAACAAATAAGTGGAGACTTCCGATAAGAATTCTGTTTGAATTAGATAACCAGTGTGAAAAATTTCTAACATGGTGTTAAATTACATCAAACTGGAAGCATTAATATCGAAAGCAAGTAAAATGAAATTGTTATCATAAAAGATTTCATTTCAACTTGGTGAATTTTACCGTCATTTTATCATGAAAAAATACTGAGCCATGAAAAGCATTTCCTAATTTAGGTGACTGTTGTCATACAATCTCTCTCTCTCTTTTTTTCCAGAAGTTGCAGTTAATAGTAAAACTAGGAGACTTATACTGATAGGTTTGTCTGGCAGTTAATATCGTATACAAATACAATGAACAAATAGGTTAAACTTACCATCACAGCAGGGTTTTTCACAGTGATACATGGAGTAGTAGCTCGGAGGGCTCCACTAACACCATGGTAGTATTTAAAACAGATCTTTATTTCAGCTAGAAAACAAAACGAAAATCACATTAAATCCTTTGTGATAGACAGTAGGCAAAAGACAGTCAACTAAAGGAACGTGTGTATGGGAAGTTGCAGCTCAATTCTGTTCATTGCGCATTGTTTAGGCTGATTAACCAGTACAGTTCACTGGTACATCTTTGCTGTAGAAGCACACAATAACTGTAAGTGAAATACATTTTATTTTGACCTGTAGAACAGGACTGCGGACGATCAGGACACAGATTCAGGATACATTTCCCTGGATTGTAATACAACCCTATTTGCTGTAAGTAAACTGTGCTTTTTAGTCTGAGTTGACTCTTAGGAGCTGTAGGAGAAATCATTAGATCATCTACTGTGATCATTATTGTGCTCTCTGCTGCTCTTTCTCCACTTCTCAACATTAATATTGACACATGGACTCCAAAACTATATATACACAGCACCTAGCATCAGCCTCACCAAAACTGAATGAGAGGGATCCTTCCCAGGTCCTACCAGATGCTCCTCTCTCTATATATATCCAAGAAATGCAGTAGAGCTCTTAGTCACAGGTTACACAGCAAGTTGATGTAAAGGTGTGGCTGGCATACACTCACTGACTCTGCAGGCATGGCCGGAATGTCTTTCATTCTGAAGCCAGCAGTATCAAAAAGCACTGCATTTCTTTCAGTAACTCCTGCAGAGCCCCACTAGTAAGATTTCCCTTTTGGTGTTTTCTGTCAAACCTTTTACTATCATTTAGCATGCCTATCCAAAAATACCCCTGATCCTTGTAAAATAAGAGGGTAGTAATAAGAGATAAAACTTGAGCATGAGATAAAATATTAAAAATTCAGGCTCTTATCACTTGGATTCTGCATTAGCCCTACAGATATCCTGACATTGTGGTGGGAATGGAGATCCAAGTACAGTTGTTCATGGTGGAAAGCTATTAACATGCAGAGTGCTCTTTAAAGCTCATTCTGTATGAGTACAATCCATCACTCAGCGATCTGCCTGTAGAAATACTTTAGCAGGAAATTAAGAACAGAGCAGCTGGTTATCTACTCTTTGTGTATTCTGCAGGTTGTATTTCTGCTACTATTTCAATATAATCATTATGAAAAGGACTCACTGAACTATTTGCTACTAGCCTGATCCCTGTCAGACTCTGGAAGAAGTTGCATGATACGTATCTGAAGGAAGCTTGAAGCACTTTATACTGGAACACAGGAAGGGTGAACGTTTCACCACACTTCTGGTCCCACTGAATAAAGTTTTGTTTGCTAAACTGCATTTGCTGCAGACAAAAGAGTATTATGTTTCAGTGAAGCCCGACCTCTACTGTTGTTCCTCTGCATTCTTCTAACATAGCAGTGCAGCTATAATTATAGCTGTCCTTGATACTGTGGGATTTTCCCTGTCTGGAACAATCTCCCTGTTTTCCTTCCCCACTGGAACATCTCTTCTGTAGGAGGTTGATGAGGGTTTACCTCTGGGTACAGAAGTGACCACAGCCAGACAAAAATGGCCACAGGCAGGCACAAATTACAGCAACCGGTTTGGACAGAACCAGAGGGTGTGCATAAAAGTATTGGCAATTCAACTCCTTCCACTTGGTTTAACAGTACGTTGGAAGCCCAAAAATACAAAACCGCATGTACTGAATATGGTTGTGGGACACAGCCTTGGGGGCTGAGGTACTTCATCACTGCGAGATAAAATGCCCACTTATCCCTACTCAGAAGGATGAAGAATCCATTCTGCAAGTCTGCTCAGCCAAGAAGGATTTTTTTTTATTTTTTTTTTAATTGCTACAGTAAGTCAACATTCATTTAAGAGAGAGGATGCACCTCAGAACTGACCTTCAAAGCTGGGCTCACAGGGAGGGAGGAGGTGGAAGAACTTCTGATCCCTCTTCCTCCTACTCTCATCTTGTCACTTCAGAAAAAGAAGCTAGCACTGGAAGAGCTATCAGCTGCTGCTCTTATTTGCAGACAGCCCGTAATGCAGACAGAAGTTTGTTGTACATTCTCACTACACTGGCACTTAAATTCTCCTGCAGGCAGAAATGCAATACCACAAGCTTTGGATCCTTGGATTTCTCCCTCTCAGTGACTTCTACAAGCATGCAGTACTCTCCAACACCTGTATGTGGCTGGTGGTAGAAGACAACATCTGATTCAAGAAATAGATCCGACAATCCATTTCATACAAACTGAATTTAGAAAGAAAAAAAAAAAAAGCTTAGAAAAACTATTAGAAAAAGAGAAGTTAAGACATGGCATCTGGAGACAACTACTCTCACCAAGAGAAGTAGCATTGATTCGGTTTGGGCTTTATACAGCTCTACACACAGGAACCTTGGAGGTGCCATTAGCATTGTGGCACTGGGATTAACAGGGGAGAAGCTGCACTTGAAATTCAGCGTGAAATTGAAAATTGGGCTATCTGGCATGCTTATGCCAGATATTGCTGATGTGAATATAGGTTTGCAAAATCTGATCTTGTGCACAGCAAGAATACAGTGCCCTCACAGAACCAGAGACAGCTAATTTTTTATATACATACATATATTTATTTAGATATATGTAACAGTGCTAAAAGCTACAATTAGTACTTAACAGTGAAAGAAATCTCAGAGGAATCCTGTCAATTCAAAAACGCTGAGGATGTAGCTCTTTGACATTGCTTCTTCTGTGTTATCAGAAAAACTGTGATTTGAATGTTTGTTCTTCATGTCTGATGGATTTCTGTGCCCCAGATATGTTGACAATAGGTGTCTGTGCCTGCTCCTGATAGAACACCTCTCTACTTACATATAAACAAGGCCCTCAAAATACAAACAAATCTTCAGAAACAGTAAGCTCCTGCAAACAGGACTTGAATATTTAGAAAGCTGAGGTCAATACCATATTAATATACAGGCCTCCTCTCAGCTGTTCCATAGTATAGACTGCTAAATAGCATGCATCACCTAAAGTTTTCCTAGCTTCTTTTATTCCTCCTGCCACCTCATTTTCAGGTGTTTCCTTTCAGCGTAAACTTGCCCTTCTCTTGTTTCTCTTTCCTACTACTGCTTCCCCCAACGAGTTAATCAAATTGTTTTGTATGTGATCTGCACTGAAAAATTTAACAGCAATAAATCCAACAAGGGGAAGACACTTGTACCTGACCACAGGACTATATGCTGTCTGCTTGATTAAAGAAAAAATGTGACCTTGCACAACAAAAACTATTTTCATTCATGGGAAAAAGTGACTGTACCTAGCTCTCTGTTCTTGCTGCCACACGTCCCATTGTCCCTGACGTTCCTCCAGACATCACACAGACCGCGAGGAATTCCTACAGCGACCAGACATTTCCTCTTCGTTTAAAAATAGGACAAAATGAAATCGGGGTATCTACGATTCTTTGAAAGATACCACAGAGCCATATAAAAAGGGATACATGTTAATTAATCTGGATAAGACCATAATCCCCTTCTTTAAAAGCTAATAGCTGTTAACATTTTATAACCATAGTTTTATAGCTCAAGTCCATTACATAAAAATGTTGGAATTAAGAAAGGTGTCACTTAAGAAAGGTTTCTGGGACTCAAGCAGTGGTATCTGAATTTCAAGAACTCCTGCCTGAAAAGCAGCATAATGCTGTACTTCCCTCTATGGACCATGCACTCTTGCCTCTTCAATAACAGAGAGAGATCTGCTTATAATAATAGTCACCTCCAGAAAATAAGTCAAACCCTTGCTGGGTTGCAGCGGCCTGTGGAGATGACCGGTGCTCCCTGCTAGCTGCACAGAAAATGCACAGCAGCTCAGAGCTCCTGGACTCTGCAGCAAGATGCCGGGAGTCACTTAAGCTGAATCCATGGCTCTCTGCAGATAGAAACGTATGTCCCCACACTGAGAAAAAGCTGACACCACAGAAGCTCATAAAAAAAGTATGAGAGCATGTTTTGCAAATCATTTAAGAAAACTCTGGTACAAATTAACAAATTAAACACAAATTAGATCACTCACATTCAGATTTTACAAATGTATAAAGGGAGAAGTAATACAGGGAAAAAACACCAGGTTAAACCCTATTTTTTCCCAGCTGAACACAAACAGCCAATAGACAACTGCAAGAATTTAAAAGTGCTCTGCACATCCTGTCAGGTGAATTTATTTTCTTAGCGTGACTGTTCATTAAACACAACCTTTTTGTTCAAGTATTTAGCGCTCTTTCCCCTGCATCATTCTAACCAACCATCTCTTGGATTACTTCCTACTCATAACAGCGCAGCGCAGCAAACAGCAGAGCAAGTGCCAAAGCAGGCTGCCTTCTGGCACTCTCCCCCTCCCTCAGCAGGTATATCACAAAGTTTATTTTACAGAAGGAAGGATTAAAAAAAGGAAAGTGATTTAAGCAGAATTTCAGAGAGCTTTTTAGCTAAATTAGTATCAGTAACAGATGAATTCTGTCCCCTCCCGTGGTCTCTCTGCACCTAACCTGCCTCAAAGGAAGCCGCTAAGCAACAGTTGCTCAAACAACAGCTTACCTGGCCCTGCCGCCCGCCCGCACTTTGCTGCAACTCTGAGGCATTTCTACTTACGGTCATGAGCCCTGCCTGTTCCATTCCAGTTTGGCAAAAAGGTTAACCTAACCTTTAAAACAAAACACTGGGCTATTACATGCTTAAGGAAGTCAACAAGGCTTGCCACAAATCGTAAAAAAACAAAACCAAAAAAAAACACAAGACAAAACCCTATTTCAGTTATTTGTGATACACAAAAATAGCTAGTAAGAGACAACAGATATAAATAGCAGAAGTATAATAAAAGTATTTCTTACTCAGTGAACAAGTTTATAAATAGGGTTGGGACAATAACCACGAGAAGCACAGAGCCCTGGTAGAGTGCTGGAAGGGCACTGGTTACACAGGACCACGCAGGCAAGCATCCCAGGCTCAGAACAATTCAGTGTGAGGAAAATATGATTTTCACAATTTCATTTAAATGGTCAAAATATAAACACTGGGTACAAGTAACAAGTTACGTTGATAAAGCATTTATTAGCACTGACCATTGACCAATGCTTTGGGCAGAGCACTAAACTGTGCTCCTATCCCTACTAGACAATAGCAACAACTCTGCAGGAGAGCAGCCTTTTAAAGCTAAAAGCACATCAAGTTCAATTATGAAACCAATTTGTTTTTCTTCAATCTATATTAGGTTGTTGGTGTTGTTTTGTGTTTTTTTTTTTTAAAGAAAAAATGGGGCTAGGAGTGCACTCTTCTAACTGCAATGTGCAGCAAATTTCAGTCTTGGTATGCTATTTTTACAAACTTTGTAATTTCGTTGTAATGGGCACTGAATAGAGAGAACGCTATATAAAACCTCATTTGTAACATGATATTGTATAATGCAAACACATGGATCATCACCACGCTTTCTGAATTTATCTCAGAGTCATGCCACAAAAGTGAGAGTTTAAGGATAAAATAGCAACAGTCTGTGCAGTCACCCATCCGAGCACTGCAGTGAGGCACCAGCAGTGATTTAACCACAAACATCCCAAGAGTGATTTGGAAGTGATTCGTGTGACAAGACTGGCAGCATCTGGATGAATCCCAACAGTTGGCACTATGGATTAGTTTTAACTCAGTCTCAAAGGAAGCTCTTGGCCTGCACCTGTATCAATAAACCAAGCACGTACAGACTCGAGTACAAACACACGACCATCAGGACCGCTGATCAGTCACTGAGCAACCCCGACACTTCTGTCCCATGTGCTGGGGAAGGGAGGACGGGCTGGCTATACGGACACAAGCGCCATGCTGTGCCACTTGCTCCAGGCAGCAGGAAACACACCACGGTCTGTTTTAACTACTAGGAAGTTTGCAGGTTTAAAGACTTTGTGCCCACGGAAGTACATAAGCACTGCAGTTATGTGTTGCCTGACAGTGACCACACTATACCGCTTCTCCCCCGTGGCACATCCAACATAACCTGTCCCTGCCCACACTGCAGACATCAAAGCTGCAGTTTGTCTGTGAGAGGCAGCTCTCATCAACTGGTCGTCAGAACACCTCAAGCTGTCTATGGTACGCTTTTGCCATCACACCAAGATTTCTGTGGATCATTTCAACTCTGTCTTTCTGCTACCTCTGTTCTCCACAAGGAATGCCATCACCTCTGCTCCAACACCCCCGAAAGGGAGCCCTTGCCATCCTGAGCTCCCAGACTGTGGTGCCCCAAGAAGCTCTCTGCCACATTGACTCTGCTCCTGGAGCAGACGCTAAAAGTCCTGACATACTTAAAGAACTTAACAGCCTGATGTCGTGATAAACACCGCAACATGAGCATAAACATAACCATAAACACAAAGGCACTGAGCTGTGTTGCACTTTCACACCATTGCCATCAATTCAGAGTGACACACCTTGAACTCGTCCTTTCATTTCACAGCAGAAGGAAGAAAACTGTTTGTAGAGCTGCGGTCATGTCTAGCAATCCTTCTGTAGTCCGTAGAGCAAACAACCTGAGGGAGCCGGCTAGTGAGTCATTGTTTGCCTTTCCCCACATTTTAGCAAACTTCAAAGCAGAAAGTTTTAGTCACATCTGTTATGGAAGGAAACACCATCTTGGGCACACTGATGCTCACATTCACCTTGTTGAATCTCTGAAGTGACAAAGATCCCTGCCGTGCTCACAGCGCATTTCTGCTCCTTTCCCAGGTAAAACAAAGGAGCTCCTGCCTCTGCCGGCTTTGGCTCTGCAGTTCAGAGCCAGTCACTTCATCTGGAGGTGACAGCTTCAGGATACCAGCTGCTTGTGGTGGTGAGCTGGGCTTTGAACTTATTTTCCTTCCAAACTCCTTTCCTCCCCCTCCTCCTCAGCCACTCCCCCCAGAGGCTGCTTGCACTTCTGGAATGTATTAAGTTCACCTCTCATTATTTCACCACTGACTCCTTTGATTCTCTCCTCTCTGCATACAGTTTACGGATTTTTTGTGTCGATTTTTTTTTTAAAGCATATGAGAATTATCTTTCATCATCCTAATTTAGCTAATTTGGGTGCTTGGGGGAATTAATGCCTGTTTTTAGTATGAAGATAGTGAGATTCTCCCCACCCTGTTTTCTGAGGGTTGCCTGATCTGAAGAGAGGAGACGGCCTTCAGCTCTGCCTTTGCTTGGGAAATAGGAGGTGGTGGATCTATAGGGAGGGATTTTAAAAGGAATAAACTGAATGACCAGAAAACTGAGTTAGAAGATTGCAGATACAGAGTAATGTAAAATTCAGACAAAAAGTTTAACCAAGGCTTAACTTTAAACACAAGTATAAATTCCACAGACTTCAGTGAAACTATTAATGAGTTTATAATTATCCTCATGGAAAAATTGGTTCCCAAACTAAGGCATAAGATGCTTTTTTTTTTTTTTTTTTTTTTTTTTTACAAGGTACAAATCTGAGGATTTCAGAAGGAGCTTGAGGCCCAAACCAGCTGACTCCCACTGATTAACATTAATGCAATTAAAATGGAAATCCTCCTTCTGCATAAGATTAATTTGCATATGGCTTGTTAGCGATGCTATCATCCTCTGCACTCTGCCCTGGAGAGATCTTACATTACGGGTGAAAAGATGTGCCATGTCCCTGAGCTCTGACACTGCTGGGAAAAAATGCAACCAAACCCTTTGGGATCATATGCACGCTGACTGATCTCAACTCATCATTCAACATTAGGAACTTCAGTGTAATCACTTTTCTTGCCAAAAAGACAAACAGCTTCAGGCCAGATTCATTTATCCTGGGCTGAGGATGGACATCATGTTGAGTATGAGCCAGCAACTGACCTCACCACGGGCACAGCAAACCACCTCACAGGTTACGTTGGGAGGTGCATGGCCAGCAGAGAGGTAGAATTTGTTATCCCCCTGACTCAGTGCTGGTATGGACACACCTGGAATACCTCACCTAGTTTTGGGTCCCTCGAGTTCAAGAACATGGAGCAGGGACAGCAGAAGGCTACGAAGATGGTTGGATTGAGAACACATGACCTGTGAGAAGAGGCTGAAGGAGCTGGCCTTCTTTAGTCTGCTGAAGAGGAGGTTAAGGCAACATCTAACTGCAGCAGGGGTAGTTTGAAAGATGTAGTTACAAAGATTACGAATTAAAACTATTTTCAGTTCTATCAGAAGATTTTAAACCTTGCGACAGCCCCAAATTTAAGCTTCTGAGGTTCAGACAAGATGCCAAGAAAAATCTTCCTTAACTGTAGAAAAGCTGCAGTACTGGAAACATCCTAAAGCATGTGCAAAATCTGTCCCTAAAGGTTTTCAGACTGAGCTTTAAAAGCCACATCTGACCAGGTAAAGTGTTGGTAATAGTCCCACCCTGAGCAGGAGGTTGGATCAAAGACCTTCAGAGGTCCTTTCCAACCAGCATTTCAACACTGTGATTAATCTCCAGCTGAGTTTAGATCGATCCATTTACACAGTTTGTCCATCCTTTTCCCACAGACGTTGTCGTCTTCTATTGGATCTGCTGCTTCAAAAAATCAAAGATACTGCTGCTGATTGTACTCCCAGCTCTTCCTTTCACTCCTAGCAAAGCACTGCTGAGTTGGTAACGGTCTGCTGCACGTCATACCGAGAGGAGTAAATATGACAAACCCCCAACACCGTGACATGTATCTGACACATTCTGCCTCTTGGCAAAGAGGCTCCTAAGCACAAGAAATCTAAAACTGTAGAATTCTTTCCAAAATTTGGAAACTAATGGCAGATCAATGCATCAGAGATACCTTAACTTCAATAATTGGGCACATATTGAGACATGAGCCCTTCCATTTGCCTCTCCCTCTTGCTCTGACAGTGCTACACGGAGTACAAATTATATCAGCACCAGGGCAGGAGAAAGAGCCTAAAGGTGAGCTAAGTTCATCTCCATGGCTGGCCCAGGCTGGGCAGCGTCACTGCCTGCAGACCACAGCGAGAACCCAGGCTGCGTTCTCTTCCCCCAGCCCCCTGGTGCTGCGCAGCAAGAGGCAACCCCACTGAGGTCATACCTGAACCGTGTGGCCACCTGTGCATTCACCAGGGCTGTGATGTAGTGATACATCGCAGGGAAATAACCTAACATCACGTAACATAAAGGAGAAGCCGCCTATAACTGCATCAGAAATGCTCCCCCACTAAAAGCAAAAATGAAAAGCCTTGCTGAGCAAACTTTGTCATGTATTTGGGAAGTCTCCCAGTTTAAAAAGTGCAATTAGAAATGCAGTTAAGCACGTCAGTGCAATTTTTGGCCTCTCACTAGAAGCACAAGTGTCACTGGTGACATATTTATCTGTCACACTATGTGCTATAGCAGCATATGCCCATAAACATTCCTTTTTACAGTTCTCAGCTGCTGTGTAATTGCTTCTCTTTTGTTCATAGTATGGCAGTAAAACTGTTAATTAGTAAAGCTAGCCACAAGCAAGGAACACGTATCCTTCTGTCTTTATATATATCAGTTGCTTGCAAAGTCCCAAGTCTGTTGAAACTGATTTTAAGTCAAAACTGCTAATTCTTGAAGCATTAACCTAGGTTATTCATTCACGTGAACTAAAAGCCTCATCTCCACACATGACACAGCAATGCTAAAGGATACAAACAAATATCCTTGAAGGCAAACTGCCAGTACAGGCAACAATATTGATATAAGTATATGTATGAGAAATTAAAGGCAAGGAACCTTTCTAACATAGACTTTAATCTGCTTCAGTGACACTGTCTTTGGCACCAGGAAAGTTATTTTTTTTTTTAAATCCTTATTATTTTCTTGACCTTCATCTTCAGTTCAACCATTTTTCTCTGTAGTAAGTTTCTGAAATTGATTGTGATTTTATCCCATTAAACCTTTGTTTTTTTCCTTGTCAAAAAAATGTGGTGTGTAATGCATAGATTCACTTGGCAATGTTCAACGACAACTTCTAGAAAGAAGAATTTTTAATAATAATCTACAGGATAGGGGTTCCAACACCTCTTAAAATGCATATACTGATGTTATATCTGTTAATTGGAAGAAAAATTTCTGCCAAAACCTACAGTTAGCAGCACTGCAGTATACAATGAGGAAATGGAGTGGGAGTGTATATATATATATATTTTATTTTTTTTTTAATTTATGGAGATTCATTACTGTGAGGCTAAACAGGTGGTAGAGCAGCTCACAGCTCTTTTGGGACTGATTGCCACTTTGATGATACTCATATCAGAGTTTCCAACAAGCTCATATACAATGTTCTAGAATTAAAACACCCAATTTCTGCAGGGGATCACATACTTCAGACAGTAAAAATACTCCTTTTCATTAAAAAGCAAACAACAAAGCAAAAATATCTCACAGCAGAGTGGCTTGCTTCCTACAAATCCTGGTCACCTAACAAAGTGGTGAATGGCTATGATGTGAAGGTTGGCTACCAATACACTTCCTGCAGAGTTCAGCTGAGGAGTGTTGCTTCCAGTCACACCAAGATTCAATCTTTCAAAACCATCCAGTGGTTGGTTTCCCAGTGTAATGAAATGTCAGTTGAGAAATCTTGACGCAACGGGACAAGAGGCTGGCACTTCCCAGAGGCAAATCTACCCTTAATACTAACACATACCAGCAAGAACTATGGCTTTTTTTATCTTTTCCTTCATGTGTATTTACCATTAATGCTTTCTCCAGCTGAAATTTTAAACTTCTAGGAAGGTACTTCATCTTTCAATGCATATACACTACACAACATTTAACAAGGCAATTTTTTGTTCCCTTAAACTGAAGTACATTGTCCAAGAACATCCCTAGAACACAAATGCAGTTCTAAGCTCAACTTTTTCCTTTTTCTTTTTTGTAAACTCTATAATTATTTTTTTTTTGGTCACTGTATTTTTTGTAATGTCTGGCAAACACATTGAAAAATATGCTGCTGCTTAGAAATATATAATCAATTTATTTGTTATATCAGTGTTTGACAAAGTGTGTACCAAGCACTATCTGGATGGTTTCCCTTGACACAATGGCATGCTTGCCTTACACTGGGTAAATATGTACTCACATTCCATAAAATAAGGGCCAGGTTCAATTCGCCACACAATTTGTCCTTTCTGTGTGCCAGTCACTCCACGATTTTTGGAATCCCAGAAATTGGCTGGAGAGTTCTCATCTGTAAGAGGAAAGAAAAAAAATTGTCACATAGTATTTAACATTTATAATAGCAGGGTTGCTTTTTTTGTTTGTTTGTTTGTTCAAGAGGCCCAGACACAAAACACAAATTCTGTTAAAATAAATAACTAAATATAAAAGCAAACTGGCAAAAGGTAAACGGCTTCTCTTTTACAGTTGATAGATCAATTTATGCAGAGTGAGCAGACATACATACAACCAAAGTAAATATATGGTTTCCTGTAAGAGGTGGCCTGCCAAGGTAAAGCATTAAATCCAAAACTTCCCTGCCTCAATAGACAGGCTATTGGGAATGTATAGCTGCCTGCAACGTCATCACAGAGTTGCCACAACATATTATACAGTGGTCTCGCTCTGTGCTGTGGAAATCTAGCATTCACTCCTTAGCTATGATGTATGGAATTGGTGTTAGAGGTATTAGGACTTGATTTATTTTTTAGAGGATTCCTGCAGTTTAGAAACTGGTGAGAATATACATACACCAAAAAATCTGACACATTCGATTTCCTGGCATGTACCGTATATTACCACCTATCAGTAAACTAGAGTTAGAGGTCCAAAGAATTGTCACTTAGTAAGCCAGAAATACAAATGAGCAATTCAGTGAAATACATTCAGAAGAGGAGAACTGAGAAGTAAACATGAAGTCTCTGAAGATCAGCTTAGTACTATCAGTATTTTTCCCTCCCTAAGAAACCTTTTAGTCCGAACAGGAACAAAACCAGGTCTTGGGGTTTGTTTCCTACTTACCAGCCTGGGTTCAGACACCCAGCATCCTATTTGACTGAAACAAAAACAGAGGGAGAAGCTGTTTGAAGGGGCACGAAGACAGTTACCATGACCCAGAGGAAGCTGACATAAATCCAGCTTCTTTTGTACAGAAAGTTCTTTGGAAGTATGCATCGTGAAATGTTACAAGTGTATTTACGCAGCTGTTAGACAAACATACCTGCTGCCTCCAATATAAAGCCCTAATTCCTTCCGGTAGTACTTGAAAACTTCACTCTCTAAATAAATAAATAAATAAAATTCCTTTTTTATTACCCAACTCTGAGTGCATTCTGCAACACTAGATAAAGAGGAACTCAAAAAGCACAGCCTGTAAAAGGCAGTCCATGCGCCTCAAAAATCTCTGTAGCTTGCAATGACACTAACTGAAACAATACTGTGGATTTTTGTTTATTTATTTGCTTATTCAGTGTACTTTCCCTATCCAGGGTCCCACTTCTTTCAGGGAGATATCTCATGGATTCCCAGAGCACTAATTTAACTTCTAGCGTATCTACAGGACTGCCTACTCCATGACACAATCTTGGTTATCCAAACCACTGCTACCAAAAGCATGCAGATTTTTGAGAAATTCAATGGATATTTGAAACACAAATACTTTTACACTATTCACTGTTCTAATTATGTCTAGGTAAATAAAGAGATAAATGGAGGAAAAAAGTTCCTTTCACATGCTCTGGTTCTTCTCAATAGCTGTATTTAACCAACTGGACAAAAATCTGTTCATAATTCTAAGCAGAAGGAGAGATAATCAGTATACTATGACCATAAACATGAATTGTTTGAGTATTTTCTTTTTCAGCAAATCAAGGAAGTTTGAAGGAGTGAAATTAGCCCTTAACAGTGAGATTTCCAATGCTTCAGATACAAGCAATTGTTCTTTGTTTTTTAAATCTGTAACTAAATAAAGCCAACAGAAATCTTTACCAGGACATCAGTGAGGTTAGGAAAGGTCCCGCATGAACAACATGCAAGGTAAGCATGAAATCCTGAGCTGATAGTTACAAAAAAAAAAAAAAAAAAAGCAGCACATTTTCTAACACCTTAATTAATAAAATTCAACAACAAATAAGATTTTCAGCCATTTCACCCTGGAATAGCCCATTTTGAAGTAACAAAGACCGAAGAAGAATCCCTGATACTCTGCCCATAGGCACATTGCCATTGCAACAGAAGGTGGTGGAGACGGATGGATGGAAAATGCTGACAGGCCACTGCCTGACAGCAATCCACTCAAATTACAGAATTTATTTTGGGCAGATATCATTTTCTCCTGAAACAGCTGATTTCTTCTACTTGTGTGAAGTTTTTTACATAGGGGATAAAACAACATTACTGATTTATATGGAAAATACAAACCCTAGTTCACGGATTTAGAAAAAGAAAGGAACCAAAAAGCAAAAGAAATCAAATAGCATGAAAATACTGAAGTATACATAATACTGCAGAAATTTAACTATCAAAATTGTAACCAAAAGTTTAACTGTGATAGTCTCAGCGATATTCAGCTGGGTAAAACAAAGAAGCGCTTGACAGCATGAAAAGCATCACGTCAGAAGTCAAAATTACCACTACCTCATCTCTCCTCTTCTCCAAAACCTTTACATAGTACCCCTAGGGAAATTCAACTGTAAGAAGCTCTGCTCCCCTTTTAGCTGGTAATTGTTGCTGTTTGTGAAACTGGCTGCTGTTCTAGAATCTGGGCCAAAGAAAAGATATAAATATCCATTCCCAGAACATAAAATATGCAACTAAATATCATCCTTCTGCACTGGTATCTCGTCAAGTCAGTCTACACTGCTGAAACAAACAGAACAGTGGAAGATCCACAGTATAATCTTATCTTCTAAAAGCATGAAATATTACAGAAAGTAACTTGATTCTCGCTGTGCTGCAAGCCCCACACATCTCAGGGCATGTGAGAATGTATGTCGCTCTGCAATAAAAGGCAGGTTGTAATAAATATCCCTGTACGGACTCTACACTGCCTAGTGCTCTTTGAAATCGCTGCGAAGCAAACCTGTTCAGAGTAGTGTTTTCTCTTTCAGGCTTTGCCATCATTACAAAACCCTTCAAGGTGAATCAGGCACATGCAACGTCTCCAGCTTGTGCCCTCCATGTCAGCAGTTCGTCTGTCCCCGTGTCCCCAGCCCTACCATGGCTGTGCAGGGGAGGCAGCTCCCCCTGCCAGCTGTCAGCCCGGCACAGCTATCTCACGTGCAAGGCAATACGCAAGTACTGAGTAAATGTATGGGCAGCTGCATGAAAGATGGCAGCAGCATTTTTACCAAGTTTGCACAATAAAACAGCACTTGTACAAGAGTAAGAGCCACCAGAAGCTCCAGTGCATCCATGCACCCTCTGTACTGCAGCCCAGTGCACTGGGATGCGGTCTTACCAGTGCAGAGCGGAGGGGAAGGACCAGCTCACAACTGATCACAATACATCAAAGGCAGCAGTTCAGCCAGGTTTCAACCCACCAAAAAAAAAAAACAAAAAAAAAAAAAAAAACAGATACAGTCTTAGACAACAAAACAAGTTAAAAGCAAGAACTGCTACTGGTTGTTACCAAAGGCAGCCTGATATTCCCAGTGCACAGACTGCTCACGTGCAAACCAATGCTCATCTTCTGGTCCCACCTTCTGTGGTCTCTAGTGTTAGGCTGTGTGAGAACAGGCTCGTCTCCAGGAACACAACGGATTTTTACTCTTAAAAACCAAAAGCATTAAAGAAGTTACAAACTCCTCGTAACGAAATATCGTGGATTTATTGCACAGGAAAAAAATGCTGAAGTTCCCTACTGCAATCAAATAACTTATTTATAGATGCTTGAACACAGAGCTCAGAGAGAAGGTGCTGCTAAAGAGATTCAGAATGTCACTGAATGGATTTAATTACATACGATTTTATAATTTTCATCTTTCACTACCGTATATGGATTTTTCTAATTCACAGCTCTTGAAAATCCATGCAGCTGAGCTCAGAAAAGATCAATCATGTTGGTAACAGCATTGTATCCCCACGTAATTCTGTCATCCTCATTTGGGATTTACCTCCTAATCTCTGTTTTTTCATCCCTTCCTGGAAGAAGTTCTATGCAAAATCTTTTTAAGAGCGTGTATTGTTTATTCTTAATTTTAAAACTTAAATTAAGTTCAGATTGTCAGAACGCTGACCCCGTAGCACTTTGGGTTAACTTTAATAAATTCCTGGGCACTGAAGATGATGTGTTACCAAGGGGTGTGTGTATTCCCAGCCCAGGGACACTCATAAAGCATTGTTCTAAACATTATTTCTTTCATCAGGTGTTCTCTTACAGTGCGCATCAGAGGAGCTGGAAGGCTGGTAGATGGCAAGGCTAAGTATAGGTTTGCCTCAAACTGAGATTCTCTGATTTGATACCAGTTTTTCTCATAAGCATACTGTTTAGTATCATCCTCTGTCCATTTTGTTATCGTTTATCTTAGTCTTTAAGACTTACAGAGTTGTAAATTAACAGCTGCATTGGAAGATAATCCTGAACTTAATTTTGAGTCAAGCATCAGGACGTTTTTAGGATGGCATTTGCAGTGTAGAACACAAGTCTGCTGTACAGGCATTCTACTGCATGGCTTCCAAAATCCCAGCCCTGCTGCCAGTAAGTGCCCCCCGCTTGATGTTGTGAGGAAAGGGTTCCAAGCAATAAAAGAGACCGTCACCAAAAATGTAAAATTAGCAAGAACATGACTGAGAGTACCAACTGTGCATTTTGAGCAACTGATGACACAAGTTTCTAACACTAGATTTTGTGCAGTATTTTGTCTTTGTACCCTCATTTTAATCCTACAAATACAAAAAATTAGCGATAATAACCTGTGGGTAATCATTGCAGAAGTAGCACAGTGTTCAATGAAAAAAAATGAAATAGTTTAATTTCCTCCTTTTCTCCAAAATATGCTTAAAAGCAATACAAAACTGCGTCAGGACACATTTAATGGAGAAGACAACTTTAATTCCCTGAGGCCTCATTCCTCTTCTGGAAAGCCGGTAAGCAAATTAGCACTTGCAGGCAGAGTGTTCATTGAAAACAAGTATTAGAATAAATCGCATTATAGCAACCCATTTAAAATACACCATGTATCACCTACTGCTCTGCAACCAACTGTTAACTCACTGCATGCAGCATACAGCCTGGGATATTCACATAATTCCCAATATCAGTCTAGAAACAGTTTGGGGGCTTTCTAGTAGAACCGGAGTATTTTTCCCAGAAGGTAGCACCAGTGTGGGCAGCACAACGCTGAAATGAGAGCAATACTTTGTGGCACCATCGAGCCTTACCTGGCCGTTCCAAAGGGTATCTGTGGATCCTAAACTGCATGCCTCCATTTGAGTCCAATTAACAAACTGGAGAATTAAGAAAAAAAATCAGTGTTTACAGGATGGATCCTGAAAGTAGCATCCCTGCTCCCAGCCACAAACAATATTTTCTGCAGAAGTTGCCTTCCAGAGCCAGGCTGTGTAGCTCAACTTTGGAAGCTTTAGCTCTGCATTAACACTGCTGCAGAGTCACTGCTTCTCGAGCTGCTTCTCCGTTCTCTCTTCCTCCTGTCATTTTAAGGAAAGGATTTCAGAAGGATGTCCTCGAACTCCCAGACAGTTTCTAGCAGCAACACACAACTGTCTGCCTCTTCTCCTTCACCCAAGGTTTTTATCTGTGTCCAAACAGCCCATGTTAAAACATATGAAGTATTATGTCCTTCAAACTAATCTGTTTGTGGCCACTCCCCTCTGAAGGGTACAGGATGCAAAAGCCCCATCCTCCCTGCACTTCCTTCCTTGCCTGTTCCATGGGAGGATACCAAAACACAGCCCACGGCCCACGCAACGGGGAGCAGGCTGGTGTACACAGGAGGATTTTAAACCCTAGAAACAACCGCAAGGCCGACACAGTGACAAGTGCAGCGAGAGCCCATGGGAAGTGCTGGCCTTTGTTCACCCCATATTTCACCCGCCCACAGCACTCCCCTACAAATCCAGGTGTTTCAGAGTAGAGCAGACTGCTCTGTGACGTTTAGCTGGCATGAAGCTGCCGTTAGCCCAGGGTAAGTGCCCACAGTGCACGCCTCAGCAGGAGGAGAAGCACGGGGCCGAGTGCTGCCATCCCTGCCCCTCCTCGTGTAGGTCAGTAGATGCTCTGAGCTTCCTGGCGGACACCAGAAACGGACTTAAAAACCCTTCAAATCATGGCAAGGACCCAAACCATGCTAAAGCAGTCCCAGTACCACGCAGACAAGCGGGGTGCTTGGAGGCTGGTTTGCAAGTAGGGTTCAAGTATTGCAGCAGATGCCCAGACCTGGTCCGCAGCCTGCAGCCCATGTCCTTCCCAGCACACAATGAGGAACTGCGTGCTTGTGGAGTATGGTGTGAAACCTCTCAAGGCAAATTTTACTTTTTCCTAGTGAAAACCGGAGGGAAAAAATAAAAAAAAGAAAAAAAAAGGAAGAAAAACAACACTTACAGGACTACTTATTCCTCCTCAGCTTGACAAATTTCCAACAAATACTTCCAGTCACAGAAAGTATGATGGACTTTTTGCTAACAAGGAACTGAAAGCTGCTGTAACATTTTGTTTCCATAAGCACCTCTAGGAATTGTACTTTCCAGGGGCACGAGGGGAAAGAACATCAGAATTTGACTGCTGCAAGAGAAATTCAAACCGTTGCTGGAAACATAAGATGAGGCCCTAAAAATGTGAGAGGAACAAAGTTCCCAGACTGTCGTGTATCTTCTAGCCTCGCACATGAAAAAAAAGCAGCCCTCTGGGCTCTTCTTTCCAGGCAAGGGCATGACCTCAGAACAGACTGGAGTTTGGGGCCGGCTCTGGCCTCAGTCCAGGAAGGGAATGCTGGGTGGCATTTCTGAACTCCAGCCTATGTACAGGTACCATCACTACACTTGTAGACAGGTATTTAATATCGGGACTCCGAGTCAAACAAGCTGGGAGGTGGCTGTTCCTCAGGGTGCCATAGCAATTTGTTCCCTTGCACACCGGGAGGAAGATTCATATCCATCCCCTTGCTGCTCTGCTCTGTGGGCAAAAAGGGGAAAGCCTCTACTTGCACCCTCTTGAGTGGCACGCTCCGTGACTGCCTGCAAAGCAAACGCATTGCATTATTGACATTTATTGCACTGTACTACTTTACACAGCACAAGCAATTATTCACTTTCTGACCCATGGCTGGCAGGATGGTGAGGAATATGCTGTATTTCTCTAACACTTGCCTTCTTCGGCTGCAGAAGCTGAGCAAAGGGAGAAGCCATAACATACACCCCCACCCAAATAGGAAACAAGCAATACTTCTTGCCTTTGAAGTTTAAATTAGCAGAGCAGTAAGCAAGGATCCTTGCTCTCATTTTTCACAGACAGCCTTTATTCTGACACAGGCCATAAAATAGACCGTTTCCTACTTTTTCAAGAATTGTATGTCTTGTTTCCTTGTATACACCCACTAGCACTTCATGTTGGGGATCAGAGCATCTCCACGGACCCCCACACAACATGGTATTTGGAGGCATAGTAGCAGCTCGAAGGATTAATTAACCAGAATACCTGACATAAAGATAACGAAAAACACCACAATTTCTCAGACAAATCACAGAGCATAATGGCAGGAATGAAGTGCAATTCCACTTCTCTGTATTCAAAGTAAAGACATCATTTACATTCAAAGCATTCCAAGACAAAAATAAATCCTTTCACTCATCTCCTTGGCGAAAATTCAAAAGCGTAACAATAGGAAGGAAATGACCTCAAGTTTAACCTCTTTCCTGAAAATCTTATTAATCCCCTTCCACGAAGTGATGCGCGTTTCATTCTCACCGCACTCCGGTTGTTGCTTCACACATGTGCAAACCCCACGGTGCAGATGCTGCTCCCACGGGGTCCCTGAGCAGCCCACCAGCCACACCTGGAAGCAGATCCCACACAAGGCTCGTACGCAGTGCTCGTCTCTCCTGCAACGTGTAGCCACAACGACACGGAGCTTCAGGGAAGTCGGAGTGTCCCAACACCTTCTAAAACGCCTCTACATTCCCTGCAAAGTGCAACACCTAATTCCCACTGGTGAAGCTGTGTATTTGGGCTCATTCAGCTGGACAACAGAGCTCCTGCCTTCCCTTGCCTGTCTGTGGCAATAGTCAGGAGAGGGAGGAGGGACAGACGACAACGCTGATTTGAGAAACCCATCTCCAGCATTCAACATCAAAGTAAATGCTAAAGAACTTAAGACTTCTAATTAAAATTAAAAAGACATGCTCAAAAGACATATGGAGCATTCTCAGGATGTAGGAAAAATGCACATTTGTTGGCAGAAACAACTCAAGAACCTACAACTATCCACACAGGACTATTATCCAATTTTCAGAAAGCCCCTTCGAAAAAAAAAAACACAAACATACATAATCTTTTACACATAGTTTCTTTTGTGTGGATTTTGTTGTTGGTGGTAGTCGGCTGGTGGTTTTTTTGCCAGTTTGTTTGTTCTTGGGGGGCGGGGCATTTTGTTTAATTTCTCTACAGCTTTATGTCCGTATTTAACTGGTGTGCTTTTTTTTCCCTAGAAATATGGGTATATAATTTTCTGAAGTTATTTTTCTCTGGCTGCAAAATTTAAATCACAAAATATAAACGTAGTTTTTCTGATTTCTGTTAAGGTTGGTACATTTCCTGCAGCAAGTCTCCAGTAGTACTGGTACACTGCTGCCCTATCCACCATTAAGAAGAGGAGTGCTCCTTGTGTAGAAGAGTCACTGCAATTGTTTTGATCTACTCAGCTATGTGGCCTTCTATTTTCACTGCTTACTTTCTGATGATTTCCAATGCATGACCTCAGCAACTTCAGCTTCCACATAGATAACATGTTGATATCAAACTTTTATCATTTTTTCCCCGTTTTTTTCTCCTTCCTCCTTGCCCCTGTGCTCTTCCATAGGCACCCTGGCAGAGGCTCTGCCCTGCACCATCCCAAGGCTCCTTGGATGCCATCTCCTAACTTTCCTCTTTCCCATCTCCATGCTGCATCTCACTGCAGATACAACATATCTCCTCTCCTTGCCTTCCTTCCTGCATCTGCCTACAGCACCCAAAGACTCCTTTTCCTCCATGCAGATGAAGGAATTCCCTGTTCTTCCCTAATTCTTCTCCCTCCAACTGTTCACAGCCTTTAGTGTATGTGAGCTTTCCTGAGAAGTTGTTCTGTGCAGGTAGCTATATCTTGAGAAGATGAAATGCAGGATAAAAGGGCTAGTTGGCCAACAAAAAATAACATAAAAATAAATCTTTTTTTTTCTTTTTTTTTTTCTTTTTTTTTTTTTTTGTGTGTGTGTGTGAGGGAAACCATAAATACAAGCTAGCTGAAGCCTGAAGGAACATGCAATAGTGAGAAAATGGAAAGTACAAGTTAACACTTAAAGGATGAATTTCAGGAATGCTGAGGGTGTCAGCATTGCGAGGATCAGGTAAGGAAACACACTGTTCTGCCAACCAAAAAAAAAAAATCAACAGTTTTCTCTGGCCTCCTGAAGACTTACGTCTTATATCCCCAGTAAACCCACCCTCGCAACCACCTTAACTCCTTCTCAATATGCTCGTCTCTGTGATACCCATATCACCACCGCCATATCCCAAACACATCCCTTTGGTCCCACAACCTTGCAGCCCGACAAGAAGCAATGTTTAGTGTTATATGTACAAGTATATATATACACACATACTTTGTATATATATACAAATACATATATATACAAAGTTTCTTGCTTAAGGGTGTTCTACTGCAACCTTTTCTTTCTAATCTTAGATGAAAAAATTTAGGTCCTTAGTTTGTCCTGGTTTGCTAATCAACTCCTCTTGTGCTGAAGCAATGTGAATTACATCAAATGTGCAAAGTAAAGGTGATTATCACCTGCTTTCAGTGGTAGCAAATCCAACAGAAAAGAAAACTCAGTCTATGCAAGTATCCTAAGAGCCTGTTAGCCTGGGATGTATGTAGCAAACCTAGAAACAAACCAATTTTTCTAAATAACTGTAAAAGGTCACTATTGGGCTAGATACTGTAAAAGCATCTAAGCTTTTCTGTGTCATGTTTAATTTGCAAATCTAGTTTTATTGTGGGATGTTTTTCATCGTTCTCCCTCTCAACTGCAACTGTACATGGCCTGAGATAAGCACTCGTTTACTGACAGTGCACGAACTGCTGAGCCTGCAGAAGAGGACTGCAGCTTCCCAGGAATACAGGGCATGCACTTTCATGTGCAACCATGTTCACATCACAAGTCTTTACCAGAAAAACTAGAAATTATAACAAAGTATTCCTAGTGCTGAAGACATGATAGCAGCAAAGCTTTGCTTTTGTCAGCATTACCTATCCTGCCCCCGGATAAATTCTGTTGGTAAATAAACATTATCAACAAAAGCACAATTTTGCTGGCACAGCTGCACTTACAGAGAGGGCCTTTTCTGGTGTGACCGTGTGGGTACAGATTGTATGTTATCTCACAGCCAGAAGAAGAAGTGAGAGCTCATTTATCTCATAGCCTTCATGCTGGCTTTTTTTATGGACCAGCAGCATTTACTCATGAATGCAAATACCCAATGCAGAAAAGTACCAGAGAAAAGTTTGGTTTTTTGGTTTGTTTGTTTTTCTTTCCTGGTTAAATGCTTCTGAGGTGGAAACAGCAAAAATCCCTTCAGGAAAGGCCAGATATTTGTGGCAGCTCTGTCGGGACTGCCACTCAGGTCAGCAGCCCTGATATTCTCCCTCCTTCACACACCCTAAACGTGCTCAGAAAAATTCCTACTCTGCAATAGGAACATTGTTAACATTCAGCCTCACGCTTCCATTCCTCAGTCAATTACTTGCAGAGATGCTGAATGCCATTTCACTCCTCATCCCCCTCGCTCCTTCCGCAGCGCACTCGAATACCATGGCTGTCCCCTCAGAAGCAGCAGACATCGGGTACAGGTGGCAATGTGGACCTCAACAGGACGACCACTTCTGAGGGAGCACATGTAGCCCGGGAGACCACAACAGTATGTCCTGCTCCTGTGACCACCAGATCTCACACAGGGAAGGGATCTTCCCTCTAATAAGACTAGGAGCACCCTCCAGGCCACCCCACGGCCTACAAAATGGAGAAGCATCACCGCCGGGCGCAGTCCTGGCCCTGTGAGGAGAACCCAGCCATCTGTGTCTCCATACCGCCACCAGCCAGCCTGCTGCTGGTCTCTCAGCGTGGTCTCTCAGCAGTTTTCTGAGAATTGTAATACTCAGGCTAGTTAAAACTTTGGGCTGGTCTCTCAGTGTGGTCCAGTTTTCTGAGAATTGCGATACTCAGGCTAGTTAAAAGTTTGGGCACCACTGAGGGGCCTGTAATACAGGGGAAATCAGACTGAGTCTGACTGCATGATGTATTTGTCTCTTCTGTGTTTAATTCTGGTAAAATCTAGGCTCACTTGGGAAGCTGGTAAGCTAACCTTAAATGTACTTCATTCCACACGTAGTTCTCCTATAACTAACTCACCCTTCAAAAACAGGTTTTTCTTGTGGGACCATCAAGCAGCCACAATTGCTGTAACTGAGAGGCCTGAAATAGAGCCAAAATGACCATGTGCCCTTTTTACTTTTATTTTGTTTGCAAATCTAAAAATAAAACACAATTTTGAAGCATTGTGAAATATACATCTGCCCATCAGGAGTCATACACATCACTGAAATGCACATGTGGAAAAAGCACAAGAGACTGGTGGCGATCTTTAACACATGTTAGTTTAAATCTGTATTGTCAAACTGTTCCAAGTTTCCTTTGTTCTGGTTATATTTACGAAATTTTCAAATCAGATAACCAGTCATCGATTATTTGGCAACTGTCCACCAAAACACACCAGAACATTCAGCTTTAGTACAAACCTTTTTTCTCCATCATATTTTGCAATATGCCTCATGCTACATAGATAGCCATGAAGTGGAGTTAAATTTATTACCAGCATGGTTGTTACTACCAATCTGCAGGGTCACACAGAATATTTTCTAGTTTCCTTCTTTCCTATTTGTCCATCCTTCTGCTTCCATTTCCCTTCTCCTCCAGCCCCTCATACAGTAGAAGCAACTACCCCACCTTGTAAGGGATTTACAATAGCACTGGTGCATTAGTAACAGAAACCGTCTCACTGCTAATATGGGTACCTTAAGATATATCTAAGGAAAATATCAAGACTGTTACTGCCTGCGTAACAAACTATAAAACTTCCTACCCTAATTAGCAGGAGCCATCCCAGCCCTGATTAACAGGAGCCATCTCAATTCCCATGCCCTACAGCTCAATAATGTTATGTGATTATTTTAAAAATTCACCTCAGTTTTGCAAACATTTTTGACAAGCATTGTGCTTGTTTCTATTTCATCCTCTGATTATAAAACTGATGTTATGAGTTATTGTAAGAAACTATATTTTACTAACGAAGTGTTCAGGTTAATAAATGTACCCAAGTCAAAAAAAAATAAATCACCTGACAAAAAAAATCACCTCAACATTGCTAGAAAGCAAGAACTGGTTATTGATCACCATAATCAACAATAATTTTAAATGTCTCATTGCACCTTACTCAAGTGTTACTAATTCTGCAATTATCTTCTACAAAAACTGACTCGAATTCAATGGTGCATTATCTACAGATGCACTCTTTTTTCCCATACATATTCCAAGACACATTTCTCACAGAAATATTTACATTTTAGCAAGTGAGAGAGAATAATCATACAGCTCAAAGGATAAGCTCAACCACGGCACGTCAGGAACCATTACACACACTGTGTGCAACACCTTGACCAGCAGACCCTACATGCACTGTTGAGATACAAACTGCTAAGCTTGCAGGCCCAAATAATTCATTAGATACATATAGTAACAACTCTGAATAAATTCTAGTGAAAAATCTTTAATTGTGTGCATACAAACAAACTAAAAGGCTAGGTTTAGTAAACATATTTATTTTCTAGAACAACACACAACTCAGAAAAAAAGTACAAGAGGATGAAAGGTTGTATTTCTTAAATCCCCCTGAGGGCAAAAAGCATCCTAATGAGCTGAAATCTTGCTCATGGGGAGCTCTCAGGCATGCAATGGGAAGGAGGCCTTGCCAGATGGCAGATTCTGCTGATGGCCACCAAGGAAAACGAAGGTAACCACAAAAAAGACTCAGCTGATTGAACTGCCCACGTATGCACACCCTCCACTAGTTATGCTTTTTGTGCATGTAAAATTTTCAACCAGAATCATCAAAAGATTTCAATAAGATTTTTATTTAGAAAGAATAAAGATGAATTCTTCATGAGCAAGGGTGTAAAATTCAGGGCACAAAACATTCTGAGCTACAGAGCCAGCATCACCCAAAGAGCTGACACAGGCTCTGCACATGATGATCCATCAGCAGATCTTATGGCCAGCTAGTTGGGTGGTTTTATTTTGCTTTTGATAACGTCTCCTCTTCAGGTTTCCCAAAGCTAAATTTTCTTTCCTGGAACGAATCAGCAAGGAGGAAAGTCAGTGCCAGACAGTCCTTAAGGGTCTTGAAGAAGTTAATTGAACCTCTCCATCGTGTGTGTAAGTTTTATTTATTGTTACAGGGAAAGGACTAAAACAAGCCCTAGATGTGGTATACCCACAGATAAAATGCACAGAAAAAAAGAAAGGAGTTGTGCCACATACAGTAACTGACAACTATGGATCCAGGAAATTTGGTTTTTGCCTTTTCAGATTGTTGATGGTTTGAACCCTGGAACTATTATAATGGTACAAGTAACTTTGGAATTCCAGCATTGTGGCATCCTTCAGCACTGTGTGGAGACAATTGATTCATCACTGAAAGGAAAGTAAAAAGACTGCCTCCTGCATCCTCGGGTTCACTTTTGATCGCACTGGATTACTGCTTGCCATTTCAGATGTTATCTGATCAATAGTCTTCTTGATCTTTTCCAGCCTCCTGACGCGGTATCCGCTAGCATTTCTCTCTCAGCGTTCAAGTCTATTCCCATGTCTAATACAGAAATATTTCTTAAAATGTTTTTTTCCTTGCCAGCTCCAAGTAATTTCTCACTGCCTTTTACAAATCCTCCTAGTTTCTAAAGTTGTCAATAACATGCCTCTGCAGCACACAACCCCAAAGGATCTTGTGGGATTTAATATTCTCTTAGCAGCTGGGTTTTGTGGTTTTTATCTTCAAAATTATGAGCTGCTTAAGCAGGAATGCAAACTATTCTATTGTTGTCTTTGACAGTAATAGGTTTCTCAGGGAATTTATTAGAAAGTCAAGAGAGCTTGTTGCTTTGAAATAGAGAAAAATATTTATGCTTAAACAACATACTTTAATCATACATCAACTTTCCAGTAATTGAAAACAAAGTAAAACCTTCTAAAAATCGGGAAAAGACCAAGAGCATGGATTCAAACCCAAGGTAGAAACAGGCATCAATGCTTCCCCCTTTTCCCTCTAATAAAGGGTGAATCCCCTAGCTATGATACTGGGGACACCTCTTCGTAAGCAACTTCTCCTTTCGTTTTTTACAAACCACAAAATCTCTAGCTTAAGTAAACAGTAACGTCCTGCTGTATTATTTATATGTGTGTGCTCTCTCAGGCATCCAAATGGCTGATAAGCAATGCTGTGGAAAACCCACAGACAGAGAGGAATAATAGGTCAGCATAAAGAGAACACATCCATGCAAACAGAGCGCTAAGGAAGGCTACTAAAGGAATATGCCAAATCACTCTTCTTCACTACTTTGTCACCATTACCAGCTGTTCTCCTGCTCTGCTACACTTTCTACCTCCTCCTCATTGCCTTGCAATGGCAAGATTTAATCAAAATATCTCCATCTTGTAGGTTCTCCATCAAGTTTATTCTAAAAAAAACTTTGTTGTGAAATGGCATAAAAGCAGACCTAAACATTATATTTTCAAACTTACCGAGGTCATAGCTATTATTTGCCTTCAGATGTGCTGAAATGCTTTACAGTTTTCAGTATTTCATCTTTCCAGTTCTGACCACATTCCTCCTTTCAACTGCCTCCTGCTTTTAATGTAAAGATTTAGTTTAGATTTGATATAGATACTAATATTTAGCAGAATTAATACATTATATGGGATGATATAAATTCATTATGAAGCCCAGCAAAGCTATCAAAAGTGAAATGTCATCTTCAAGCATTTACTACTGATGTTGCACCTGAAATACAGTATTTCAAATGTTCTCACAGCCATTCAAGTACACGTTATTGCATTACTGACAGATGACAACAGCCAGTACTATTCAATATGGTAGAAAATATCCAAGCAACATACAAGGAAACAATGCACAATTCCACACAGTGAGCCCCAACTCTGAAAACTTTGCTAACACTATTTGTGAAATGAGGCCCTGTGAGAAATGTCAGCTGACCTGTGGTTTCTGGGTGTCCGTATATATTGTGTGTACCTGACTACTTACAAATACAGACTAGCTCATTTGATTTGCCCCATTTTTGGGTCTGGCGTTAGCATACTGGCACAGCAGAATTTAACAGCACAACTAAGGAAACTCTGCAGGCACCAGAAGAAGGTTTTTTTGGGTGAGCATATGACTGAAGCCTGACCTAGTTCACTTTACAAAAGTACGTGTTTTTTTCACTCATTTCTACCAAACAATATAGTGTGGTTATACATTGTTTTAAGATTCAAACAGACATGGGATAACCCAAAAACAGTTCAGGGGAGCAGCACATTCTAAATTTGCCAATACACTTTCAAAGATGTTATTTTTGCAAGGTATACAAGCACAGAAAATCCAATCTGTTCGCTTCTGTCTCAGTGCCTACAGATCTGTACTGTCTCTGACCTGGTTCAGGTCCTTTGGACTGGAGCCTATGGCTTGTTTACTCAGCAGAAATCCACATGTTTTTGTTGTTTCTTTGCTGATGAGACCAACCATATTTTGTCACAATGCGCCTGACAGTTTTCCAGAAAGGTCAGTACTCACACTTGCTGGTATTTCACTCATAGGGTCGCACTAAAAAGCTTATAAACCTAAAGTTTCACTTTCCAGCAGCTGACACTCATGCTCCAATGACAGCACTGCAGCGCATCTATTCAGAGACTGCAAGTCTCTGAACAAACGTTGATGACAACTGGGAAACCAGAGGAAGAAGCCTGCATCGTCTTCCAGCTCACTCCCTTTTTAGTCTGGGATCAGGGGTAGACCTTCTCCACAGAGCATCGCAGCTCAATTTTGATTTTGGACCTGCATTTATCCAGCTCTCGTTATTTTGAGATGCTTTACACACTATTTTGAACTGATTAACATGTCATTACTGTACTACCTCCTCCTTTCTTTTGTGCTTGAGAAAAATAAATACTTCACATATAGTTTCTACTTTTCTCATTACACTTGTGTACATGGGCCAACCATTTATGCATATACATGACTGCAGCAAAGGTTGTGCGAACAGCCTTTTTTCATCACATTGTTCCAAATCCCCTGTAACGAAAAACATCGTCTGTTCAGCAAATCCCTTGTACTGTCCCACCACTCCACAATGAAAAAGATAAAGCTCTCATTGCGCTGAAAACAACATCTGAAGCCAAATATGACCTCTGGAGAGGATCAACCCCTATGCAGGTGCTCTATGCTTTCTTCCTTCTATTGTGATCTGGATGAATTTGGGTTTTTCCAGATTGCCTAAAAAGCTGACAGTATGTGTCATCTGTTCAGAGATGCAGTATTTATTGCTTGCATCAGAGACCTTCTGTGTAACACACTGAAGCGGGGCAAGCTGGCTAATTGGTGTGGGATCCAAATTTGCAGTTCAGATTGGATGCAGATGTCTAACTTCTTAGAAGTTCAGGGTCATTTGGTTTTACTTTTAGTTTGGCTCCTTAGAGAGAAAATCCCAGATAAAGAGGTTTGATACTTACTTCCTCATTTCTGTCCTTAAATTGCTACTTAATTCTTGGGAAGCAAAGAAAATACCAAAGGCTTGTCTACCTATAGTATAAGGCATATATGTTACTAAAACAGCGTCCTCTTGATTTTTTTAAAACCATTTAGGATTCCCATGAGCTGCAGAGAAGTGACTCAGCAGCCCCCACGCAGAGAAACTCCCTCCCAGGACTCTGGCACCCCGCACGGATGCTGGGCTGCACACTTTGTCTCACAGAGCAGCCCCCTGCTTTGGGCTGCTGCCGGACACCATCAACATCATCACAAAGGGCTCCCAAAAGTCAGGATGCAATTTTCTGGGGAGTGATGACTAGCGAGAGAAGCACATTGCCTATGCAGCACTCAGCACTTAGGATGCTGCTTTACAGGAGCTCAGTAGTACTCATCTCCACCTCTTACACTACCCTCAAACTGAGTGACATCCTTGGTTTTCCATTAGAAATTCTGACCGGCGGTTCCTGATCTGCCCCTCTCACACTCTGGTACCAGGGAGTCTGGAAATACCACTACTACATTTCTAACAGGCAAGCTCAGATGCTCTTTCGGGATATTTTTTTCCCAAATCCTTTTGGAACACAGAGAATATCAAATATATTTTAGAGAATATCTATAAATTAATATCCATAAAACTATCAAGGGTGCATATGATTTCAAACACAGCATCCTCTATTCAGCCAGCAATTTATTTCAGGAGGTTGACTCATTTCCTTAAAGCTTTTTCAGCTATCTGTTGTGACTGGAAAAAAAAATCAGAAAATTTAGAAGTCCTCAAGGAAATGAGCCAACACATCCTGGAAGAAACGCATCCAATACACACACAATAAGATAAGGCAGTCTCAGATTTGTAAAGAAACGAGCAGGAGGAAGCTCCAAGAGAACCATAAATATTTTCTGCGAAACACAATGTTTATTTCCCATCATGGCAACTCTCTTCATGCACACTTTAAAAGCCACTATGGCTAATCAGGAAGTTGTTTGCTGTTTTGTTTCTTTTTTATTTTTTATTTTTTCGGTTGGTAGGGTTTTGTCTTTTTTTAATTTCCCTAGAGAAAAACATATCAGATGAAAGAAAGCTGATATACCTTAGTCAATCCACTCAATATTTAAATTAAAAAAATAAAATTTAATTTAAAAAAAATGTGATTATGCTTCATGAGAACTTGATTTCAGATCACTAGTGCTTACCCTCAGGGGTATAGGGTACACGGTCAAAGTATACATCCCAGGATGAGGTTTTTCAGTGCCACACAACACACCACAGAACCACCTCACCACGGAGCTCTGGGGACGCCGGCTACCTGGTGGTCATCAGCCAGAGACAAGGACTCGAGCAGGCCCTACCTCGAAGGGTCTCCAGCAACATAACCAAGTGCATTCTCTTGGAAACGTTCACCTCACTGAAACCAAAAATGAACCAGAAACTTTTTAACAATCTTTCCAAGAACCACTCATATGCCCACGGCTTCATGTCTTTGGATGTCTGAAATCATGACAGGAACAAATGAAAAATCCATTTGCCACGCAATAAAGCTTTCATGAAATAGTAGCTATGACAAAAATAGCCTTTGCCTCTCTCTGGATGTTTACATACTTGTGAAGCATGAAGTCTGTGATTCAAGCGTTTTGAGTATTCTCAGTCTTTATGTGGGGAAAAAAAAGAAGTTTTCATTAACGTTTTTCTATGCTATTGTCTGTGAGACATCAATTTAGCAGTGGGACAATCCTGCATAAATGCTTTTGGCTGGACACGTACCAAGTGACAAAGCACACCCAGGTGCTCAGCTGGAAGAGGTGCTAAGCCTTTTTTCACTCGCAAGGCCTACTCTTTTCACTTGGGAGGCTCAGCCGGTCCTCACGAACACCTCTTGGGGCAAGGCAGCCTGGTCGCGGCGTGGCACCGACTGCCCCCAATATCCAGCAATATTTCATTGTTTCAAAGCTCTTATCTCATAGAGGCAAATCTAGATACAATCGCCGTTCTCGTGAGGTAATTTCCCATTAGGGCTGATAGTTACAGTCGTGGATCTGCAGCCTCACACTGCCTCCTGCCACACTCTGTCAAAGCTGCCGCTTAGTTGCACAGTCAGTCAGGTCGGCAACTTTCCAAAGGCAATCTATAGCCAAATTAGATACAACACAACTACTCCAAAACTGGTGTTTTTGTTTGCTTGCCCCTCCCCCCCCCTTTTTTTATTTATTTATTATTTTTTTAAAAAAAAAAGGAGAACATGTTAGTTTTTTTCTAGGGCAAGGCAGATTCAGCTTGGTGATCGCCTTCATGTATTCTCCTGTTCAGCCTTCCCCTAACCTTACCACAGTATGATACAAAAAAAAAAAAAGAAAAAGAAGAAATACAAAGGCAGAAGGAGAGACAGAGGAATAAGGTGTATGTAGACTCTATAATCCAACAGGAGCAGAAATAAAACATGTATGGAGCTGGAAGAAACAAAATCATTTCCCACTCCAAATTAACTCATTGGTTTGTTCGCTTACAGAATCCACAATGTCATAAACCTAAAATCTGACAGAATTCCACAGATTCTTCCAAGAAAAGAAAGTGTGTGGAAAGAGCAGGACTTGGATCTGGAGAAACAAAACAAACTAAATAAAAGCCAGCGTATCCTTAAATAAATATATAAATAGGAATTTTCTCTGCCCACCTCCCCCAAAACTCTACGCATTCAAAAATTTGACACAGAAGGTTCCAGCCTTCTTTTATGCACTAACAAAAGTCAAAAATCCAGCACTTTTTTCCAGGTTATGTAGCATATTACTAGGAAGATAATTTTCAAAATGAAATTTCTCAACCTTTGTCTGAGCAAAACATTAACCGGCCTAGTGTTAAACAGTGATTCAGATTTCCGAAAAGTGAAATCTGTCCTTCTCCACTATTTTGAAACAAAATACTTCAGAGTCTTCTCATCTTTAAAACAAATCACAAAACTCAAGTTTTAGTCAAATGTCATTTTTAGATGAGTGCCCTTCATATCCAAATACCCCAAAAAAATCTTTCAATTGTTCACAGTGTTTGGAGTTTTCAACAAATAATCTACCTCAAAGTAACCAGTGATTCACTCCAGCTAAACAGAAGACTGTTTTCTATTTGAAATTAAAATGGTATTTTATGATGAGGTTTGGATTAACTATGTCTAACTGCACAGCAGTCCTAAGTAAAAAGGCATTACCCAGGCAATAGCATCTTGATAATCTATTCTTCATTATCTCTCACGCAGCAGATGCAGAAGATTGAAAAAGGAGCTTGGAAGATTGCCCAGGATCTTTTCAATCCACTTTACCAAGAGAGAATTTAGAATTTCCAGGATAAATTAACTCCAGAGTAACGCATGGACAGTATAAACAGTAACATACTTGATAACAATGAGAAAAACTACTACTCTGTCTTCAGCACTGTCATGTCATTTTATAAGTAATAGGAATGACTTTTTCCCCCCATATATTCCCCAGATCTTTCTCTTGACATGTATGCTTTAGCAGGTTTGTAACATGATGGATTACTTCTGTAGGGTAAGGTTTACCTCCTAAACAGAAAGGATGCCAACATAGTTCTTTCTAGTCTCAAATCCTTAATCTCATCTCACAGATGAGCAGAAGAAGCCAAACTCTACTCGTAGCAAGTTACTAAATGGCTGTGCCGATTAATTTGGATAAGCTCAAAGCTAAAAGAAACACAAAGGTCTTGTTGCAATTCTTTAGAAGCGGTATCATTTTACCAGTGTGCCAGAAATCAGTCAATTATATTACAATTATCACTGGCTAAAAATAAAGGAGATAAATATCTCCAAAGTAAAAAGCTTCCTCTCTCCCAGTGTTAACATGCAATAGCCAGAAGGTCCGCAAAATTGTGTAGGTCAATGATGGTAGAGATTCATTAGTTTAAGCATCTTGAAAGCACCTACAGATAAAAATATTTCCACTATTATTTTAAAATTCTTATCAGAGTATTTTTAAGAACAGCAATTTCCCAGGGACTCCACAAGCAAACCACAGAACCTCAAATTTAAATGCAACTGGAAACAAAGGCTCACCAGCTCAGCTACTCTCAGAAATATAAGTAAACCCAGAGCATAAATAAGTAATTACAAAAAGCACAGTCAGACTTGTACTCCTATTATAGCAGCCTACAGACCGCATCCCATCACACCCTCTCTGCTGGAGTCGCTGCTGAATGTCGCAGCCAAGCAGGTCTAGCAGTGACTTACAGCCCACAGGGACAGCTGCTCTCCTGGTTATAAGCCACTTGAACTACCTCTGCTGCTCTCCCTCATCCAACTGAAAAAGCTAAATCAGCAGAGAGAGGCCGTGCTCTTTGGAGAGTAAATTCCCTGACGGTTTACCTCCCAGCTCTACTGACTGGAAGAGCCGTACCAGTCCAAGGAAGGGAGCAGAAGAACAAGACTGTGAGAGAAGGAAAAGGAGAAAGCAAGACCAAGGAGAAATCACATCTTCAGTCACTACTGCTGATGATGTGAGTTGTACTTCTCGATTATTTCATGAACAGTAAAAGGGGTTCCTGTAAATCACATTTATGTTGCTCTTATGTAAATCTCTACATTTTCCCGTCATAACCTGTACTTCCACTCAGTCTAAGGGGCAGTAAAGAGTAGCACTGAAGACAGTAATCCACACTAATCTCAAAAGTGGTAATTTCTATTGAACTGCTTGAGCAGAAGAGCAGTACATGCAATTAAGTGTGCTGTAATTAAGACTGGTTTCTAAAATCAAAATCTTATGTGATAATGATTCAAAATGTCTAGCCAAACGAACAACAAAAGCCATAGCTTGGTAAAATCCAACTAATGTCCAGAGGGTTGTGTTTGATTTTACTTGCAGGAAACAGATTGTTTTGTTTTGTTTAAAAAAAAAAAAAAAAAAAAAAAGAAAGAAAGAAAAAGAAAAATGGAAAATACACTTTACATCCAATCACTCAAATATTTTAGAAGAACACATGAAAGAAATAGTGTTGTTGGCTTTATGATTAAGTACTACCCCCATCAAAGATTAACAACACTGAAAATCTTACCCATTACTGACTTTGATGGCTTGTCGCATACCTATTCAGTACCTTGCAAACAACTGCCTGACTGCAAGTCTGATAAAATTCAGAGATGCATCTATGTTGAAAAAATGGTCAACTGAATTTTCTCTCTCCCTGCAGGCTGCCATCTGCTGAACTATGTCATGCATGAAACTCTATACACAAATTAGACTACAATGAACATAGAAAGATGTTCCTTTTTTTAAGAGGCCATTATTGAATATTTATCTTAGTGACACTGGTACGTGCCTGGTATTGTGCTACAGCTTTCCACTACGTGTATTTCATCTTATAAAGTCAAACCCATTTAGACTTAATTGGCTTCATATGCAAGAAAGCTTCCATGCTTGACAGTAAAGACGAAACATGGATTAAGGTCCTGATCCTGCAAGGCAAGGAATGCCTTCAATTCTTAGTTCTCTTCATGAGCAACATCTGATAGGTCCAAGCTTTCAGTTAGAATCTAAAGTTATCCTGGTGTACAACTCCTCTCATGTAAAGCATATTTATAACCACCAGAATGCTTAAATCCTCCATGCAGAAAGAATTCATGGACCACTAGTGTTGATACAGTATTTGCTGATGAATATTTCTAGTGGCAACTGAATAACAATGATCAGAGAATTATTGCCAGTGAAAAGCAGGAACTCAATTTCTAATCATACTTTCTGTAAGGAAATTAGGAACTGGTAACCTATATTCATCAAGCCTCCTTCTGCACAGCGTTAAAGAGGGCTTGATGTTAACAGTGATGTGCAACAACAGATCAAGCTCAAACTGAATTCCTAGATACGTACTTTATGAATAAATAACACTTGTCCATTCCCTTTAAGACCTGATTATATGCAAGTTATTTTGAATATATTCTATAAAATTTCAGAATAACCTCCTTTACCTTCTCTGAATCCTTTATATTACAAATCTTGCTTCTTCCATGCAAAGTAATGAATTTCTGCAGCATTTTTTCCTCTTCTCCTTAGCACAATACATGGGAAACTACAATTACTTTTGTGGAAATTGTATGCTTTTTTGTTTTGCATTACTGCAGAATATAAAGGAATATAAAGGATTCATAAAGTCCAAGGCCAGCCCAGGAATGACAAAGGCAATGAACCTACCTTTTTTTTTATATTAAAAAAAAAAAAAAACTGTCAAGGACTGCCGACATATTAGCGATGCAATGAATGATTAGTGGTTTGAAATACCCCAGAAGACTGAACAGTTGGACATTAACTTCAAATGACTGCTAGACAAAGGAGGCAGATCTTGTGAAGAGAGTCCGAGCAGATCTTGGAACAAAGCTCTAAGCATGGGATTTGCTAGCCAGAGAATTGGCTGCCCACCAGAGCGAGAGCGCTGGAGGCCAGGATGCTGCCAGGCGGAGAGACAGGAAACACTGCCAATGCAGGCATTTGGAAGCTTTGCTTGTCCCAAGGAGTAGACGCCAGCTAAGCACAGCCAGCCTGTGTTCTTACAGCACCTTCACCCCACACCAATGCTTCTCTGATGCCAGACACGTCTTGATGGGCTTTGCTAGGAAAGGAGGCCTACCAGGATCAATACTTGAGTAACTTTCTCCAGTTATAATTTAAAATTTTGCTTATCAGCATATATTAAGTGGTTTTATTAAACACATCTACATATAAGCTGCTAGTTTCAGTGTCCTACTATGCATGTGTTTCACCTTTTCAAGGGATACCAGTTTTAATTACAGTGCTCACGTCCTTAACATACGTATAAAACACTCAGCTTGTAACACTTCCCCATTAATTTAGATTCTTGGAGTCATTGATAAATCTGTGCAGATAAAGGAGCCAAGAACTTCATCAAAAATTTAAAGCAGGAATTCTAACACTGTGCATAATGCAAAACTAATCCATAATCTATTACTTACATGAAACAGATCCATAAATGAATTAATGCAACTACTTTCTCAGCACAGTTGTCAGTGACTTTGAATACATTTTCAAAATTGTTTTGAAAATACTCTGTGGCATGTTGATTTGATGATAGAAAACAGCTCAGGAAGTGTCTTTAAACAGCAAAAACAAAACCTAGAATATTGTAGTGTGATATTTATGTCTGGAAGAAGTTCAAGCTGTGACAAAGTGTTGCCAGAACATCTAAACCTTACAGTTAATTGTGTTTTTAATTTTGAGATACCCCTGACCTCAAAACTAGACAAAAGTAGCTTCAGGGATGACTCTTTCAGCTGTGTTGTCAGCTTTCCACTGCAAAAGGTTTTGGCATGACAGCATTTATAATCCTTTGGATAGAAAGCAGTGTGCTTCCCACCCTGCCTTTTTGATGGCAAGTGGCTGTTCCAGCAGATGGGAAGACAGCAAATATAAACGTTGGATAATGTAAAACGATATACATTTCTGAATTCATAATATTCCATTTTACCATAATGTTGCCTTGTGTTAGGGTGTCTTTTTATTTGTTTGGAAAAGGTGGGCTTTCATTTTGTTTTATTTTTTTTTAAATCAGGGAATTATTTTCCTTTCTCCTTAAAATAAATATTGTGTATTTTAATGCATATATGTGTATTTTTGTTTTATGAGTGTGTCTTAAAAAGGTATCTGCTGCATGCAAGAAAAACACAGAGAAAGCACCTTTTATGCATTTCTTCTAACTTTTGCAGTAAAGAGCGTAACGCACTGTTCACACAAAGAGCACAAAGCCAGGCTCCTGGAAGTCTAAGCCAAAGCCTCTACCAAGGACCAAGCTGGGTAGGGACTGACTTCTACACAGAAAGTCATGCCCACGTTTTACAGATTTCAGCAACAGCCAACACTAGGAGTAATTGCAAAATATTACTGCTATGCAGAGTAAATAGCCACAAGAAATTAATAGTACTGCTCAGATTTTCAGATAAAGTAATCATATTGCTAAAAACAGGAAGGAAAAAAAAAAGCAAGTAAGTAATCAGGTTTTTGCAGAAGATAATGAAGTTATTATTTTGTATGTATTCTATGATGGAAACCAGAGAAATCTTTTGAGGATAAAGTATCTTAAAATTTTATAATCGCTCTGTCTAATTTAAGCCACTACTGTAGATGTACTAAAGGCAGTTTACGTGAAAGCTTTTTTCTTTTTAATCTTGTCTGACATGTAATGGAAAGGCTCCAAACTTCACTACCCTAGGAGGCTTAGTATAAACCTAGATTTCATCTAAATTGCCCTATATAGCTCTGCATCAGGTTGTTTTTGTTTTGTTTTGTTTTGTTTTGTTTGTTTGTGTGTGTGTGTGTGTGTGTGGTGTTTTTTTTGGTGTGGATCCATGCTGTAGGTAAAACAAAAAGTCAAGCAGCCTGTGAGAAGAAGATGAGGGGAATAAATATAATGACCTTTGGTAGCTAGCATTTTAAATGTGCTAAGGCTCTCTAGAATAAGGGCATGCATCTCATAATTAGAACTCCATAAATTAGGACAAAAATAGGCCAACCCAGGCAATTTGGCCATGGGAGTTAATCTATTTAAACCAAATGTAGGGTTTGTTTCTCTCTCCTGAGTTTTTATTCTTTATTCTGTACTTTCAGAATTCTTTATGGGACTTGTAGGCAACCCATAAAACTCATCAAGATTTGGCTTCACTCAGCATCCTGTGAGCCATGGCCGCTCCACCCTGGTACCTGCTTGGGCTGCAAACCCAGGTAGCTCTTGTTCTGCTCACCTTCTTTAAGAGGACTCACTTCCCAAGGAAGTCCTGGTACACTGCTGCTACAATAACACGCAATGACAAGAAAACCTGGACAGGTTGCATTGGCTTATTGGAACTGAGCTACCATTTCTCCTTTTTGATTCTATCTAGGTCCAAGATTTTGCACAATCTTTCTCACTGAAAGGCCAATATTGGAAAAAAAAAATAAATCACTGAAATTAATGTAAAAATTTAGACAGAGTCCTAGCATATCTACAATGAACATTTACACTGGCTGATCACTGTAGGGCACCTGTAAAACTCCAATAGCTTATATATTGTGTGGAACAAGTATTTGTAACGAACAAGCACAGAGCGAAAGCTGGGCCAGTACTGCACAAGGGAAACTTCACAGGGCTAGGAGGATGCAAGAGGTGTTTGCTAACTAGTGTAGTCTTCTACTGTTTCAAAAGGTGAAGTAAGTTTTCAGTCTAAATCCAACTGTGTTTAAAAAAAAAAATAAAAATAGAATTGGCCTCTTCTCATTAAGACAAACACTAGAAATTTACCTTTACTCTTCAGATTATTCACAGGTACAGTACCTCCGCTGAAAAGCTCCCCTCTGAATCTCATCCTGCCCTGTCACCTTCAATTGATAATCTTCACAACCAGTCCTCAGGAAGAAAGAAACCCATTCCAAGCAAACTTAAAACTGAATTCAAAATGATAAACCTGTATTTTACATTCAACAATTTCAAGTTTCATGCAACCCTGCTTGATTTACCCCAAGAGAAGCCAATACTCAGAAATAACACTTCTCCGCTTTCACGTAGTCTCAGTGGGACGCCTTTTTGTGCTCCTACAGCTGCACTATCTACATTCTCCACAGATCACGCCTGTGGAGCTAAAAAGCTGCTTTAACAAAACTTCAAGGACAAGACTGTTCAAGAAGTGTTACTGACACTTTAAAGAGTTGAGGCAGTACAAAACCAGAAATAGTCAAGGAAAAAAAAAAGAGACCTTCCTCCACAGAATACACTGTGTCCCTTGCATACACTTTTCTTCTGGTAATCCTTAGGAACATGCTTGGAAAAGAGACCCTCTGTACACAACAGTCCCTCAACAAGATAACAGATCACATTTCTGCTATGCAAGGTGATAAAATGGGGGAAAATACACATACGGTACTAAAGCAGAAACCATCAAATTCACACTTGGATCTAAAAGCATTCCTTAAAATATAGAATTGTAGAGAAACTGAGCATGAGTTTGGCTATATAAAATTTTTCATGGTTAAGTTCAACTTCTTGTATTTAACTAAAGATCAAAAGTTACCGTGGAGGAGTATCCTGATGATACTATAGTGAACGAATTCCTAATAAAACTTGCATTATTTTCTACAAAATAGAATCTTTTAGGTTGGAAAAGACCTTTATGATCCCGTCCAATGATCCACCTAATGCTGCAAGTCCACCACTAAACCACATCCCTAAGCGCCATGTCCACATGTCTCTCAAACACCTCCAGGAATGGGGACTCCACCACGCACCTCCTTGGACAGCCCATTCCAAGGCCCAACCACCCTTTCTGGGAAGAAATTCTTCCTCACAACCAATCTAAACCTCCCCCGGTGCAACCCAAGACCATTTCCTCATGTGCTATCACCCGAGAAAAGAGGCCAGCACACCCCTCGATGCAGCCTCCTCTCAGGCAGTTGTAGAAGACAATGAGGCCTCCCCTCAGCCTCCTCTTCTCCAGACGACACAACCCTATTTCCCTCAGATTCTCCTCAGGTGTCTTGTTTTCTAGTCCCTTCCCCAGTGTCATTGCTCTTCACTGTGCATGCTCAAGCACCTCGATGTCCTTCTTCTAGTGAGGGGCCTAAAACTGAACACAGTACTCGAGGTGCAGCCTCACCAGAGCCGAATAATGGGAGACAACCACTTCCCGTCTCTATTTCCCTACTATTTCTGATACATGCCAGGATGAAATTGGCCTTCCTAGCCACCTGGGCATACAAGCAATCATATTTTTATTTCTCTCATACCTCCCCACCTTTTTCTTCACTTCCAATATGTATGGAAAAAAAGGCACTGAAAAAGAATGTCAGTTCTTGAGGATAAAATGAGTCTGCCTTAGCCACCTTAGGCTTTCCTGTTTCTAAAAATAAAATAATAATAAAAGAAAACTATTTTCATAAACATTTAATGGACCAACATTTTGCCGGAGCTGTATCACACTTTTTCTAAGCTCCATCTACTATTCCCCAGTGTAAGCTAATTAGCCATAAACCTCTACATATCACGTAGTAGGAAAAACAGTGAGTGGTTACTGACTTTCTTATGATCAACTGTACCAACTGATGTACCTGAAAGAGTGATTTGTACAGTCTCTTAAAAAGAAAGGGATATAATAAGTTTGGTGAAATTCCTCATAAACCACTGCAATTTTAACCATGCGGTAAAACTTAGAACAGAAATAACTGCTTTCTTATGATAGAAAATGAAAGTTAATTGAAGAGCAAATAATGAGAGAATTAATTGAATACATTCATGAATGAAAAGTGAAGACAGCTTCCCAGTGTGTCATTTTCAATTCTGTTTGTAATAGATGTACTCCACAAAATTAATTTGAAGTGAAAATTTACCTGGATTGCTCCAGACCTTTGACAGATCTCTCTGTACTAAAACCTCAGCTCAGAAACGATGATTCATTTTTAGAATTTCTCCATCTGTTCATTTACAGAATTAACAACCACTCGCCCTTCCCAGTGATCCAGCTTTCATTATGAAAGCTAATTGTACAATCAACATAAAAGAAAAAGCCACTGGACTGGGCTTTTGGTTATGCAACGTGCTTTTTTTGTTTTGTTTTGTTTTGTTTTTGTTTTGCTTTTGTTTGTGTGTGTGTGTGTGTGTGTGTGTGTGTGCACGCACTTTAGCTGTTGTGGGTTTTGTTTTGTTTGTTTTTAGTGAGGGCAAAATATTTGCCTTTTTCTATTCCTAGCTCCCTGAAAAAACAGTGCTTTACTAGAAGATGTGCAGGGACACTGGAGGTACAGCTGGCACACACCTGGAGCTGTCTTGTGTTAGTGACCGCACAAAATCTGTGCTGCTTTCAGCAGGCAGTGCCACAGCAGAGGAACTGCGTAAAGGAAATTGTTTCCATTTTAAAGAAAGACCAGAATGGATAACCTCAACCAAATACTTCAAAATTTTATTAATGCGTTTGGGAACAGAGCTTTTATTTTTAAATATATTCACCCACAAACATCTTTCTCCTAGGAAAATAAGTAGTGTCCCCACTTTCCAAAGTGTTAAATGGGAACTGGGGGTACAGCAATCATTACAAGGGACTGCAAATCCTGGATTATACCCTGCAGTATTTCTGACCAATTGATTTCTCCCTAAACTCCATGTGAAAGCTTGCAAAGCTGGTAAACTCTCAGAACCAAAGTCCACAGGAACAACTTCTAAAATACATGCACACTGCCTTACAACAAATAGCCTGTATCTTAGCTCCATATTTAGCTCCACAGCTTAGCAAGGTATATAAAAATATGCAAATGAAAGGCTTCTCACTATTTACATGTTTATTTACTTTTAAAGATGTTAGATAGTTCAAAAAGTTTACTGAAAAAAAAAAAACAAAAACAAATCAAAGATAGATAAGAATGCCTATCAGACTGAACACGCCTTTATCTCTCCGTTGTGCAAAATGTGCAATTCCATCGCTCAGAATGAGGAAACCACAAGTCTTAAAGAAATCTGCTCAGATCTATTTTACACTGAGTAACGAAACTCTCACCTATGCTGATAGACTTCAAGTGGCAGAGGAGAAGAAAGCTACATGCTGAAGGAGTTCTGAGACCTTTCGTTACTTAAAAAGAAAACAGGAAACCAGACACACATATCATACTCTGATATTACACAGTAGCATGATGGGGTTTCTAGACATAAGGACATTATTTGGCTATTCCTTATAGGATTATAAGAAGCTGTAGTAACTTAACTTTGTTTTGTGCTTTAGGGGCTTGAAAAACAGAAGGTAGAAACATTTTTAATCATGATAAAGTAGGATAAAATCACCAAAAAAATATTAGAATTTTATAGAAGTACGCTCTACTCCAGTATCTTGAATACCAATCTTGAAGTGCTATGAAGCTGATTAACCTAAAAATACGTGAAAAATTTCAGCTTTTTCAGAGGAAACTCTCAGTGTAATTAAACTAGAATTTTTAAGCTTCATTTTAATGGTTTGTGTATTTTACAGCACAGACCACACTTCAAGCTGCTAATGCTACTGGAAAGATCTGTGCCTTTTGATTATGGAGATGATTGATTTAGGTGGCTTAAACATTAGGACATATCCATAGTTTATTCCAGAAGCTTATGAAGCTTTTCCAGTAGAGTTTTTACAACTAGTTATGCACTGAACAGCAGAAGTCCTACTGTCTATTTTGTGGATCTTCAGTAAAGTTGGGGGAAAAAAAAAAAAAGCAAGAAAAAGAATAAGACCGGGAAATAGCAGCTCCACACCATGCAACATTAAGTGATGCAGCAACAGGATGTCTTGGAAAAAGCTGGCACAACAATTCTCTGTCCAAAAGCCTATTGACTGATTTCACTGCAGTTAGCTCGGTCCCAGCACGGACACAATTCCAGTAGTCAGACCTGTTTCCACCAGTTTCTGCTCCACCTGCTTCTGGCAGGTTACACCAACAGTCTTTCTACATTAGCAATTAGATTCAGAAAAGCAGTGCTATTTTGAAACAGATCACCCAAACATCACAGTTACTGAGCAAAGGTTTAATTCAGAGAGCAATTTTAATGCACGTGAACTGGATTCCTTGAAAAGGAGACCAAACCCCATGTGCCTGTACAGCTACCTACTAAATACGCTCCAGTTCCTAGTGGCATCATAAAGATTGTCCTTTGGACAGCTCCAAGCCACATGCACAGCAGGAATGTTTGGATCGCGGGACCTGATTAAACATAATACGGTGTAAAAACCTGAACCAAATATATTGCTGATGTCAGGGTTTTGGCACAAACTGCTTTGACCTACTGATCCACTCCTTTTAAGCCACACTCCTTACTAATGCACAAACTGCCCACAGGCCCTTGCCTGCTAGCTTAGAGCTCTTTTCAGCTCCCTCCTATGAAATATATGCTTCTATGTTCCTCTTGAACAGCACAAAAAAAGTAGAAAAAAATTATTCAGAGGATTTCCATCTATAAGAATACTTCATAAACAGAAATTCTCACTCATTCAGAACGGATACAATTTCATTTCCACAAAATCAAAGAATTACACAAAATACCCTTTCACGGACATTAAGAATTTACTTGTCCAAAAAGCTGTATAAATATTGGACAGTAAGTATGCCAAGTTACATGATGAATATGGTACTCTACATTTTCCACTCTAAACCAATCACCCACAAAAGTGAACACAGAAATCATATGCACATTAGTTGTTTAAGGGGAATGTCCTCTAGTAAGTCACTATGGAACCAGACCTACATTAATAATGTCTTCTCATAGCTCACTGCATTAAGAAAAGCGAAGTGCAATCCAAGGTAATTCTCTGCAATCTTTCCCCGATTTTATCTTTAGATTAATGATGTAGTATGCCAGAATGCATATCTGAAAAGGAAAGACGAAGTAACAAAAAAAGCAAGAAACACACCGAATTATTACAACATGGTTCTGGCTTACCTATGTGATAAAGTCCAATCCAGTCAGTCGGATCAACTTCTTCTTTAATATCCCAGAAAATAATGAGGTTCTGAGACTGCCCCAAGGTGTATTCATACATGCTGGCTGTCAAACTAGATCTGCTATCTGAGGTCACTAAATCAGTGTCACTGTTGGCACGCTGCAAGTTCATGTTCTCAGCCATGGTGCCCTGAGATGCCAAACTCTGCAGATTCTCTGGGCTCAGAGTATACCGGAGCTGTGGGTTGCGACGTCGCACAAAAAGCAGATGTTCTCGCGCTGAACTGGCCATCTCTTCTGCACTTTTGTCAATTTATGTGAAAAAGTTGTTGTTCAGAGATCTACCATGAAGAACAAAAAAAGAAACTGTTGAAGTGCAACAGCAGGTTATTCAGTCAAACGTTAAACACAGAGGTCTTAGTGCAAAAATATTTTAATTTAGGACAGTTCCTACAGAAACCTAGAATGGATTAGATCTTTTACTTCATTACTTTACCGCTACAGCCACTTAAACTTCTATAAATAAAAAAGCATGAATCATTAGCAACAACATCCAGAGTTAACTACATACCGTGAAATAACATTTATAGGCCAGAATGCAACAGAAAGCGAAGCATCCAAGATAGAATCTATACATTGAATATTTAGAGTCAGAGAAGTGTTAAAGATATTAATAATGTTGGGCATATCACTTCAGTAGCAATACGGTATCACAGACCTATGCTACTATAAAATTATTTTGTAAGGATTTTATTATTGTTATTTTTAAGATACAAACATAGGTTCTGGGATTCTCTACATCAAACAAAAAACATCACGTCACTGTCTGAGGTGCGTTAGAATACAGGTACATGTTTAATTAGTCCAAGTCAGTTTATCTGTGAAGTTAGATTTTGTTATTTTGTTCTTTTTTTTTCCCCACACATGATAAAGCACAGGCCTTATAAATTCAACATCTTTCTTCTAACCCTGAGTAGATACTACGTGGTCTTCGCTGGAACATCAAGCTAATATCATACCATGCCTTCACGTGCAAAACCTGCAGCTTATTATCTGTAATGAGCGAATAAACGTACTACTATTTGAAAATAAGCCCTCACATTACTCACAACTTGAAATAAATCATCAGAAAGGAAGATAGAAACAGGAAAATATTAAAACAGAGGGAACAGCTTGCAGCAGGATAGAACCAGAGACGGGGAACCTCTTGGCATAGAAGGGGATATGGAAATTTCTGTCACTAAGTTACGTGTCTATGACCAAAGCCGTTTGCCTTTTTCAAAATATGTCTAAATATATAAACAACCATATATAAGAAAGATGTGTGTGTGTACACATACTAAAAAAAAAAAAAGTAAATGTGATATCTGTGTATTATTCTCAGGCTTTCTTTTTGGTGTCACAGCCTTCAGCTATCACACGCAGATACCTTTGTTGTCTTAAAATAACCTGAGCATTGTCAGACAGCACTGAATGTCAGCTGCTATAACAATCCTGGTTTCCAGCAAGTAAGCTTCTAATTTAGAATTAGGTAGAGCCCATAAGAAATAAATGGATTGCCTGGCCACTTCCAGAGCCTTCGAATTGTAATTAGACCTAGAATAAACTACTGCTATCAATCACACATCTGACAACTGGTTTATTAAAGACACCATTGCCTGCAGAGGTCAAAAGACATTTAGTAAGTAAAAATAAAAAACCACCTAGAGCACTCAGAGATCCCAAGACTGTGATCAACAGAATTAAAAAAAAAAAAAAAAAAAAAAAAGTCAACAGTTTTCTTTTCCTATTCATTCTTCTTTCTGCACATGACCCTTCAAAAACTGTTTCTTCCCTTCAGTCCATTTCCCACCACTCATCTTGAATTTTCTTTTTAACATTTCAGTGTATGCACTCTTTCAATGTATCATAGAATCTTTTCCTTTTTTGCAAATTTTCTTTGATTTTTTTTGAAATATTAAAAAGAAATTCAAAAAATAAAGTTCAACTCAGCCAGTTGTATGCAATTCATCATGCATTGCACATAGTTCAGCATCAAACATTGCAGAAAAGGAAATAAACAAAAATTGAGGTAATAACTTTCTGCATCCAGAAGCGACATGGAGATTACCATACTTACATCTTAAAATACGCAGGACAGTCTTTCCTGACATGAGCATGCGTACACAAATGTTTTGGCTGCATACACAAAACATTTTATTTTTGGTGCTGGACGTCAGCAGGGTTCACTAATTCATTCTCTGTTGTGTTCCTGGGTACTTTGCCTTTGACACCAACGTCAATGATGAACTTTGCATAACAAGCTCTCTTAAATGAAAGTCTGGAAAATCAGCTTCTTGTTTCTCTGTGCAGCGTCCTATTCTAGATTTGAAAATACTGGGAGACTTTGAGACCAGAAGTATAAATAAGGAATGTTCCCCAGTTGCCTTATGGCAATAACCCATGGAAGCCTACTGAGATCAGATCAGCCCTTGCTTTCCAAACTCTGCAGGGAGGTGAGTCCCAGAGGACACCAACTTCCAAACAACATTATGTGATTCTCCTTTTATTTCTTCCTTTTTAGTTTCTTTCTTTCAGCATGTGCTGTTGCCCAGATCCTGTTAACAGCCACACACAGTGAAAAAGAGAGACCATTTGAGGTTAATTAACAGACTGACTGATAACACACTAACAAGTTCATTTTCTTCTGTCCCCTATCACGAGTTTTACATTGTTTTGAACCCTTGCGTACAGTTGTTTTACAACAGTCAGGAAGAGTGCAAGTTAAAGACAAAGTTTTAAATAGGAGGGATGTAAAAACATCTTTGAGCTGCAGAGCAGTACATTGTACCCGTGGCAACGCTGACATTTGTTGGAACATATTGAAAATTTATATCCAGCAGATGGACAAACTCATCCATGTATAAGCACACATGGGAATTAACTTGTAGTAGCTATAACTATCCTGCACTTGGAGAGGCAAGAACAGCCTGAGAAAATTGTTAGCTCCTTTCCGAGAGTCGATTTTCTTAAGTCTTAATTGTTATCATTTTGGTGAATCATGGGCACAATTACAATTTCTAAAGGTAAAGCAAAGCAGAACTCTACATGCTGAATAGCTGCTCCAATTCTACTTACAAATCTGGGAGTCTAAACAAGTCATGCTTAAACAATGATTCCAATAAATACTCTGTCTTAAAGCCATCGATGTCAATTTGCAAAGAACCAACTAAACTCCCATGTAAATGAGTTCCTATTACAGAAAAAAAAAAAAAAAACATTCAAAAAATTCAGGACTCATAGGCTTTCAGATTATTTTTTATATTCAGTGAAACAGGTTGCAAAGGGAACCCAGTACCACATAAAACTGCTACTTAGCAGCTCACAGTAAGCTGAGAGGTTCATTAAGGTGATCTGTAAAGAAATAAATATGACATTTGTGTTGTAAGAGAGGAAAAGATGATAGCTATAAAATCCAAGTCATGAGGAGTGATGGAAGAGAGAAAGAGCACCATTCATTTAATTATTTGCAGTCTGCAACTGCGATGAATGCCTTACACAGCGCTTTGCTGTCTGCAAAAGGACTTGCTTATCTACCATTTGGTTAAGCCTGCTGTTAATAACAAAACTAATAGCACACTAACAGATACATCCTACCAGAGGCTGAAAGTAGGCATTATCCTCCCACCTTCACCTCCCGCTAAGCGCCAGTGAAACAGCATTTGCATGCGGAGCACGCCGTGCTGACAGCATGCCTAATGGGCTCCCTGCACCTTCCCAGACACGGCAGTGCGGGCACTCAGGCTGAGTGGGATCGGAGCAGGAGTTTCACTCCATGCTGGATCAAGTGTGCAAAGAATATTGCTCAACGCAAGCCAAAAAATTGAAATGGAATCTAAAGCCTAGGAAAAATATAGGCACGTGAGAATTACTGGATAGCAACTTCAGCAAAGTATTTCAGTTGTAAAGTAAAACCGGTACCAAAGCAGCTTATCCATATCACAGGGTTTTTTTTCTTCAGCACTTCACAAGAAGCTTAGAGAAAAATAGGACTGATTTTATTTTCATTTCTGACTGGCGCAAAATCAGGATTACTTTTTATCTAAATATACCTCTTAATTACTATTCACAGACAGACCAGAACTAGAGTTATAAAGGTTCCATATGATACACAAAATACAAGTAGAATAAATCCCTTTGACTTTAGTCTTCTTCACTAAAGGAGGTTCCAAAGCAATGTCAAACCATTTTTGACACAAACACTCTACAGTTTAAAAAAAAAATACATGAATGAAAGTCTGGGAAATCCAGCACAGGAATAGCCGAAAAAAGCATCCCGCCATACAAAGCAACACGGAGCTCACATGCTGCCCTGTTTATCTTACTCATAACCGTGATTCACTTCGTGTTTATGCAGCGATCTCTCATGTGCCTTACGGGTCTCGCTTGCTGCCTCTTCCCGCAGCATCTGCTGCAAACAGACTGCAGGGGCTGGCCCTGAGTGCCACAGCCGCCTGCTGCACCGCGGGACAAGGCTGGAGCTGCGAGCAGTGACCCAGGGTGCTGCTGAGGAAGCACCGATAAATGCATTTCGTCTGGGGCCTGGCTGCATGCCTCAGCCCTGCAACACCACCCATCAGCAAGGATGGCTGATGGGGAAGAGGAGCGAGTGCTCCATGCACCAGCACCCCATGGGCAGGACACGTCCAGCCTAACCTGCCCCAAACAGTGCTTGGTGGCCCTCCCTGATGCCACTCACTTGCAGGGATGAGCAACCCACATAATCATGCCGGCAAGCAGAATGCACTGAGAACACGGAGAGCAGCAAACACGCTCGTTTCCCAGTCACACGGTGTGTGGCATTGCCTTATGCCATACAAAGATTTCCAATTGCCACAACAGATGTTTGTAAAGTAAAGCAAAGGCCTCAAACTGACCAGCTTTGAGCTCATAGGGGCTGAAATATAACTTTTATCTTGAATAAATTCAGAACTTCAGAGGCCTTCCTCCCAACAGAATTCAAAGCCAGCCTGTTTCGTGGCTGTAGCTCTTTCCAGCTGATATTTCCATTTGAAATATGCAGTACGTCCCAAAACATCTATGCACAAATTTCCTTCTGATATTGGCTTTGACACCACCCTCCCACCCCCCAAATTCTGCACCGAGCACTTCAAACACCTGCCAGCAAGTTAAAATTCTTCATTTCAGATTTCTGAGAGTCTCATATCAGAGAAGGACACACACACACACTTCTTGCACAATAGCTTTTACAACATGTTTGGTGCTAATGTACTGAAGTATATTTAAAATGCTTATTTAAAATTTATGTTTAAATCAATTACTTCAAATTAATACACTTTAACTAAACATCTTTCGTTTAGCAATTAGTGACGCGCATCCACCTCCAAAGCAAAGAGCAGGCGCCTTCTTTCTGCTGGCTTGTAGTGAGATGCAGCTGCTGAACTTCCTCTCACTAGTGCTAACTTGTCAGTTCTTTAGTACTTTTTGTTTCCCTTTATATTGAAGCATTACTATTAGTACAAATTTTTGGTGATTTTTAACATGGCAGATGTGGACGGATGGACCCCTACTGGTGACATTTACCTGCTATTTATTCGGAAAAATCATGGGTAGCTGATCTTGCCTGAGATAAAGGGAGGAGCTTAGTAGCTCTTTAAGTTTCCTTCCAGACCTGTTTTCTGGTACTTCTATGACTATCTGGAGACACAGATTTGGTCTGGGGAAAAAAAAAAAAAAAACAAAAACGAACAAACAAACAAACAACAAAAAAAAAACAAACAAACAAGCAAAGATGACACGAAGCATCTTTTTCTATACTGACAGAAATAAGAGAAAAGCTTCAGCTTTCTGCCCAGAGGCCCATCTTCTTTCAGGATTTGTCATTCCTCCTGGAATATTTCCAAGAATTTCTGCTCGTCACATTTCCTGTGATCCACACCATGGAATTTCTCTCCGAAGGTATTTTTTCACTGTCTGATCATTAGGACTTTTCCTTGCTAGCTACTGTTTTATCAGATTCAAGGAAAGCTAACCCATTTGGATGCTCCCTATTCAGCCATTCCAAATAACAGCAAATGTAAAAATTGTCACAACATTCAAGTGCCAAGAAAGATCAGCCAGTCATGATCTCTGTTTTTTTCCACTGTTTAGCAAGCAGAGGATAATACAGCCTTTTTACTTCCATGACCATGGCTATATTCTAAGTCTTCAAGATGATTTAGCATGTAAATTAATCAACCCGCATCCTGTAATAGAATTTTAGTATTTTTCCAGCAGATCACGAAGTTTGATATTTCAAAAATATAGCCACCATAATATTACACAATTACAGTCCTAGCATATGAAGCAGAAAACTTATGAGAGCCTGCAGCTAAAATGTAATTAAACCTGTTCAATATTGCTGCATGGAATGCTGAATACACATTAGATCTGCATATTTTAAATAATAATAAATTATCCAGGTAAGCAATGTGAACAAGTCCAGTGACTGGTACATTAGAGGAATAAAAGAGCACTGTAAACCTACAGAATTTGTGATTGAAGAAAAAGAAAAAGAGATACGCTATAAACTTGAAAAATCACATTGTTATAACTCTGACATCACTGTTTCGTTTTAATTACAAGGCCGTTAAATATACCTCGGAGAGATGAGAAGGGAAAGATGCTTCTCTCTTTTCCCCAAGTTCTTCTAAACTTGGGCACACTGATAGTAAATTTGTATTCAATGATTTTCTTGAGTAGCCAGTTTGGGATATTTCTTTAATTTCTGGTGTTCTTTTTACAAAACAGAATATGTTCAAAATGATAGGAAACTATCATCATAACCCTTAAAAACTGACACATAACTTAAATCCAATTTAAATGACCTTTAATTGCCTTTTTAAATGGAGTTAACTTCAAATTTAATTCAATTTTATGTTAATTGGACAGTAACCATCCAGAAATTGTTGTATCCAGAAGATCAAACAGATTAAGTTAAATTCAGAAACATGTTATTTTTCTGCTGATCTGCTTATTTTTTCCTCTAACAAAGCCCCTAGCCTTCCATAATATGACAATTACTGGATACTTTTAAAAGCAGCTTATAGCCCAAAGCAATGATGATGAAAGAACTGACTTCTGGAAACTGTATTCAGGTATTTTAAGGTAATAGTAAAAATTAATGTGCTGAAATTTGACAGCGATTGATATTTCCATACAGGAGAAAGGGGTAAGGGAGGTGGGGTGGAAGAGAGGGAAGGGGGAAGAAAAGGGGAAGCAAAGTGCACATGCACACTCTTGTCTCCTTTGGACTCAGATCTGGTGACTCAGCTCAGATGTTAAACATCAGCTCTGATTACAAAACCACCACATAATATAGACTGGCTGAAAATCTTCCCTAAGGTAAAAAGCATATAGTTCAGCATAAATATGCATTTTTAAAAACAGTCTATGCAGAGCGTTATACAGCCAGAGAATAGCTCAGTTAATTCAGAATGTAACAGAGTATCTGAGACCTTTTCAATGCATTTCCACACAGTTTGTTTGGAAAGCTGCTCCTATATACTTGTGTATCTAGCAGGAAACAACTATTTGGCACTCTCATTACCTTAGCTGCTTGAGTAAGGCTTACACCTTCCACCCACCCGCTGTGAGCTCCTTCCATCAGTGAGTTCTTCCTCGAGCACATTACGGAGATCCAGCTGTTGGAAGGCTTCGGTGCATGGTGTCTGACGGGTGGACACAGCGTGCCCAGGAGCCCAGGAGGCACTGCTGTGCTCTCGGTCTGACTGGGGGTATCGGCTCTCACACAAACGTCAGCATGGAGCTGGCTGGTACACAGATCTGGCCACTGCTCAGATCAGTAAAAGGTCATGAATCGGCATCCAGAGACTAGCATTCAGATGTGATATAGCTTGCTGGAGGCTTTTCTAATTTTCTGGGTTTAAAGGCTAAATTCGTTGTGGCCACTACTTGAGCCTTGCCCTTATTCAAGCAAACCCAATACATTACAGCATGAGATCCAAGACAAGACTTGAATCTTAGTACCAGAGAAGTACTCCCAAACAGCAATGACGGTGATACCTGTAAAATGGTCATTGTTCAAAAAAGAACACAACAGTTTTCAACAATTTCTTAAATTAAGTCCTTCTCCAAGTAAAAAGCCGCAATCTTAGCTCTTGGCAGCATACGTGCAGTTACACTGGTTTTGGGGTGTGCTCACTGACACACTCGCTGTGCTGCTGTCCCCACAGCTAAAGGGACCCTAAAGCATTTCAAGTTAACTCAGCCTGGCCAAGCACAGTGTTCAGTAAAGAAGGCTCAGAAAACCTGTCTGAATTTACACTGAGGAGATTATGGAGAATTCATACAATCCTTTCTGCTGTGGCTGCCAGGCTATGACCTCCAGCTGGTCTGCAGATGTATCTTTGTCTTGCTCTGCGGATACACAAGAGGATATCCAGGGCCTAAAAGTCATCCCTGCCTTTCACCTGAGGTAGCAATACAAAAGCTGCACACAGATTTAAGTAAAAAGTACCTGATATACTCCTTTCCTCTAGACTATTTACATAAAAAACAACAAAATGTGACTGGAAATGTCAGTAAGTCACACAGCCAAGAGGCTATGTTCAGAAGGCATTACGCAGCCCCTCAGCCTCCTCCTGCAGTGGAAGCCATTCTAACCAACTTTATTTCTTTCACTAATCTTGTCTGGAGCACAACCCCTTAAAGAGTTGCCAGTCAAAAATTAGGCGAGATTGGAGGCACAGATGTGTAGCTATCAAACCCAGCATATTACCAAGCTATGTCCTTGGGTAATTCGCCCTACAATATTACTCTAGGGAAATTTAAACTCAGAATCCCCACTGCCACAGATTTGATCTTCAGTGTTCATGACACTGATCTATCCATTGCTAGCTGCTGTTGATCGGTTGTCCTGAACAATTTCCTTTCAAGTACTGATGCAGTTGCTCTCAGTTTAGCTGTCTGACATCAGGTCACACAATCCACCCCAAATACAGTCCCCTTTAAAAGTCTACAGCAGAAAGACTTCATAGTCTCTGTGAGAAGGTACTTTGCCACAGGATGAGGAAATGTGAACAAAATTATCCTCTGAATAAAATACTTATTCTTACATATGTGAAAGCTTGTGAGAACATAACTTCATGAAAAACTGGGCACCTATTTAACTTCCTGCTGTCCTGAGGACTTCTGGAGCACTATCAGTACCAGCCCAGAGTTCCCAATCCATACTCGTTCTCCCCAGGCTATTTTTTCCACCACAAGGCATAGTAAAGCCCAAAACACTAAACTTTTACAGAAAAGAACAAGTCAGCATGTGTCTGCCCAGAAGAAAGTATAAAATGCCAAAAGGCCTGACAAGCAGCAAAGAAAAACTGTGTTGCTTTGAAAAGGAAAGGAAAATTGCCAGACAATTCAAAAAGCCATTTATAAAGCAATGTGCTTGACAGAAAGAGAAGTAGCACAATTATTTACTACTGAGTATGGGAGTAGTTCTGCAGCTTCATTCCAAGTGTCACACCCATAAAGGGCAGCCGTATTTTATCTATGCTTCCAAGAGCCTGATTCAAGTACTTGCTTGGCAGTTATTAAAATATAGGATACATACTATGCAAAATGTGTTTTTAGATAAATGTCTTAATTCACTTTTAAGCTTGAAAACCATTCTAAACTGATGGGAATCCCTGAAATGTAAAACAAATTTGAATTAATATTGTTGGTTCCACCCATGCAAATCCAAAACAATCCTTCCCCTTGTCATGCCCATATAAGCTCAGCTGTCTGCCACATAAAGTAGATTTCATTCACTGAAATGGTACCAAGCAAAACAGGTTGACTTTTCACACTCAGAGATTCCCATGTTATCAGGAAACACAGGAATGCTTTGTCCTTTTTGAAGTGGCACACCCCTTCAGTTCATCATGTCATTTATTCATTTTTGCTACAATGGGGATATTGTCAGCTTGAAAAATGGCATTTCTGTGTGTAAAACATGTTCACTGACTTCAAATTGAAGAATTCCATTACTGAAACATGCTAGCAGACTGAAAATAGAATACAGAAAGACTGTCTGTGGAAAAATTATATCCCTGGTTCGCCGTGTCCGAGAAGTTCCAGCCTGGCACCCTGATCAGCGGGTGGAGCGGGAGACATCTGAAAGAGACTCAGTTGGTCCCCTTAAAGAGGAAAGAAAAATTAAAACCAAACAAACGCTTCATGTACCTGAGTCCTGCAGATGAACTATCAACACAATCAGCAGAGCAAGAAAAGAGGAAACAATTGTTTCAAGGAAACTGACAAATGTTGCTGCAATGAATTTAAACTGCCCATCAACATACATCTAAATTTCTCTTCTCCTGCCCCTTCTACCCTTCTGGTATTTCAATGAAAAGCATTTTCCCACTTTCACTCTCCCCAAGAAGGGCTACATTTCATAAAGATTTTAGGACACTCTTTGGCTGAAACACAGTTCAAACACTTCTGTTTGCCTACAGTTTCATGGAACTTTCTGCCTGACAACACAGGCATCAACTACTGAAGATCTCCTGAGACTCGCAGTAGGAGAACTGTTAGCCAAGCCACACAAAGGCAGCGTCCTTTGCTTGCTGACTGTGCAGCCGTGTGTCCTTAAGGAGCAGGTGCCAATAGCAAAACCTTTTCGATCTTATTGTCTTTTGCGTAACAGTACTCCTAGACTCAATGGAATTTCTTTTAATCAGCTTTTTTGATTACCTGTTTTCATAGCACTTCAAGACGCATAGAAACTTGTAGCTCAAAGCGAACAATCCCACCACATACGTGTTCTTTTTACAGATTACAGAGCACTACCACAGTAACCAATGCTGCTGAAGTGCAATACTGACTATGCTCAGTGTATCAAGTTACAAATCCTGCAGAGAACTGAACAGCTGTGAACGTAATCTTTGCGGATGGAAAGCCCTAAAGATTTTCTCCTCCAGTCAACTTACCAGTCCTACACTCCTTTAAACTGTTTCCTTGTGACCTGTGGAAAAGAGCCTCCAGTAACGAAGGTGTCTGTCTGCAGCCTGTTTGTCCGTGTTATGCACTGATGCTCATCTGCTGCTGCAACAAGAAAGTCCGTGGGGAGGTTCACCAAGGTGCTGATGATCTTGCCCTCTTATCCTTACAGGATGCATCGCTTTTAATATTCAAAAGATGCTGAGTTTATAAAACAAACCAGTCCTATAAATAAGAAAACAACCTAACAGCAATTTTCAGGTTGTCTTTTACAAAGCAGAAAATAGTGGCATGCAAACATTTCCCGATCTAACAAATCGTCTTATAGAAAGACAAATTGCAGTTTCATACCCTACTCGAAAAATATATTCTCCCCAGGAACATATTAGCTCAGAATTTCATGCTTGAACGCTACAACAGAATTATTATGCACCAACTGCTTTACTATCTTACTGAAAGCACTACTTAACCAGCTGAAATGTTTGCTTAAAACTGTTTAATTCAATACGTATAATACTTCAGTTTTACTAAAAAATAAGTCAGATTGGTCTAGTTACTCTGAATTGGACTAACACTATTCCACAACTGTGCAAGTCAGATAGATTAATTTCCAGTGAAATGTTATTAACTGAAGGTGCCTGCATTTATTACGCTGTAGCATGGACAACAGTAGGACATTCAGTCATTCTCTGTGCCATACTGAGCCTCTGTCTGCTTAATGCTGAACAACTGCAGAGCAATTGCTGATGCTGATTGCTGATGTTGGCAGAGGTGGGGACCACAGTTCCACAGAGCAGCTGAAAGCACAGTCTTCAAAGAGAGGACTGGAAGGGAAAAGTGATGTGGATAGGAAAAAAGTTTTCACTATTTAACAGTTTACTGACTTACAGTTCGCAGTTCATAATCACACACCAGAGAAGCAAAAAATAGTTCAGAGTCCTAAGGCATTCCACAATGCCAAAATGATACTCCTGTAGTAACCCCATAGACCACCATCACCTGCAGGTGTAACCCAGTACACATTTGTCCAGGTCTGGTCTGTGCTCAGCTCAAAAAAATTACTTGAGCTAGAACACGGACCATTAGGAAGATGGAAATACAAATACTATCACGCTTTCTCCCCCTGTGAATACACATTACAATACATTATTTAGTTCAGTAGTTTCTGTTCTTGGAGGATTAGTGATGCTTTGCTCACTTTCTGCACTAAATGAAACAGAAAACCTTCCAAATCTAAATGAACAAGTAATGAAAAGACAATAATACAAAGCGTGCTATATAAAGATGAGGCCTATTATGAATTAATACTTTTATTATTAAATATGCACAAGGTTTTAATAAGTAGAGCTAAAAATAGTGACATGCATCAGAGGATTTCTACAGGCTCTACAATTTTCATTCATCTCCATTCTGCAAAGAATTGGGCCACTGCTAAGAGCACTCTCGCTGCACGTTTTTACACTGTTGTCATCGGCTCTAACGCATCGTTGCGGAAAAAAGCCTCTGGGACCCAGGCATAAAGGAAGCTCACAGAGTGTGGGTCTTCAGCTAAGTTTTGAAGCAATCAGCAGCAAACTGGGTGGGATTTCAGTCTGCTCAGCCCTCCTACTGACAGGCACACCTCTCTCAGCAGCCCAGTCCCCATCCCCAGTTTGTGTGGTTATTAGAGAGAACCCATCTGAGAGAAGCCTCCTGCACCAGACAGCACACAGCAGCCGATTTAACCACTAGAGATGAAACGAAAAAAAGAAATATTCAAATCTTTAGGTTTTATTTTATTTTTTTAATACACACATGCTCCTCATCCTTTCTTCATACTACCATGGAAAAAACTCTAAAATGAAACCAAATGCAACAAATTGGAAAATACTGTTTGTATTTCAACACTAATGTCTAACGCCAAGTCGCATTACAGGCCTAAGTGAACAAAAGATTTTACTAAAGGCTGCGCTAATTCTGGCTCGGTAGAGGCCCGTTGTGGAATGCAGCGCGATTCTATATAAATCCACCCCAGGGCGTAGGTGCTACAGCACCAGGAAACGGAAGAAGATTGAAATCAGTGTTTATAAATACAGGCAAGAAATCCCAGTGCACATGGCACCAAAACTATAAACAGAAGTTAAGACAATCTCATCGGGAGGCCTAAATTTGCTACACTTCATGGCGGGGAACTTTTAAGGCATTTTAAGGCATTTTGTTCTGTGCGCTGTTTTCAAAATGACCTTGGAGGATTTAAATCAGAAGATGCATCTTCAGTCAGCAATTGATTATGCTAAGAGACAAAAGGCAACAGAACCAAAGAAATCATAGTGCACTGCATCCAAGTATCACTGTAAATTACTGTGAGAAAATAATTTAAACTTAAAAATAATTCTGGTCGGGTTTTGAATTTTCTCTGTTTCTCAACGTATAACAAAAATGTAATTTAATCCATACTAGATATATATGTTTGAACAAAAACAAACCGTACAGCAGAGCTATGTTTCAACTTCTCATGTCTCAGCTTCTACATATATGTAGCTTTAAATCACAGTCCATCCCAACAAAGGTACGTATATTGTCTATTACCATTTTCATCTTTTTTCTAGGGTACAATACAAGAAGTGTGATAACTGACTCCTTGGCTTACTCTTTGTGAAGACAATTTAGAAGTTGAGCACTTTATAGACATATCATTACTTACAATTAATGCAGAGTAAAATTCATATGACTTACTGTATGCTGAAAATATTACGGGCAGAAAACACGCACACACCCCCGAGCATCATCCTAGTAAACACTCAAGCTGTAGGTGGCACATGATTTTTGAACTGATCAGATGCACACTTTTCCTATCTTTCAGAAAAGTAAGCCTTTTCTGGTTCTATTTCTACTAATGTAATAAAAAATTAAAAAAAAAAAAAAGAAAAAAAAAGACACTTTTCATTATTTTGTACTATCTGTGGATGCATTTTGGGCTTCAGAAAAACCTCTCTCCCTTGAGCATCCAGGATCCAGTTTTACTTGGTTGTTTTTGTTTATTTTTTCCCCGATTACATATTTATGATTTTTCATCTGCTACAATATAAGGCCCATCTGTTGTTTTTTCTGTCCTTCTCCAGAATATACCATCTCTCAGCATCTGATTTTTCTACAATGACAAGAAGAGGTTGTTTCATAGCCTCCTACCACCCAAAGCCCTTCCGAGTGCCTTGAAGGCAGTGACCCACCACCAACCTGTTTCCTCCAGACATCCCAAGTAAAGTCTGTAGTCTGACATACATTTCCTAAAGGTGAAAGGTAGCAAAATCTCTACCTTGACTCCTCAATTTGTTACAGCACTTTTCTGCATTATTTCTTGAATCCGGTACAATCTCCTTTTTCTTGCCCCAAGCAAGTATCCAACACTTTGGGATGTATTCAGAGAAAACACAGAAATGCACATGAGCAAGTAATGTAGTCAGATCAGAAGTGTGCTAGCTATTCAAAACTTGCATGTAGGTACACTTGAAAATGCTATTAACTTGAATGAATGTTATTTTTCATTAGAGGATGAACAATTACACAACGAGAAGAGTATCTATTTCTTTTAATGCTACAGAGTATTTGTTTGTGCTCCGTAAAGCTTCCATTTCCAAGGAAGGGGCAGAGTCAAGCGCTCACCCTGAAGTACGAGGCTGGAAAAGGCACGCTACAGAACAGGACGTGGAGTGCCATATATCCCCATTAAAACATTTAGCTTTAGACTTCAGCTGACCATTAGGTAATTATAAAAACTACAGCACAGAGTCAAAAGAAGCATTTTGCAGAAGCATCTCACAGAACTTGGCCCCAGAGAAAGGTAAAATCAGATTCACCTATGAGGTGCTGCATTACACTTTTAATTTATGTTTTTATTTTTTGTATGAAGAGGAATTTGAAGAAAGAGGGTCTGTCGTGTCTGTCCATGTGCCACCCCTCTACCCCACTCCACAAAACAAAACTCTGACAGCCAGGTGCTCAACTCAGAGAGCAGCTTAATCTTGTTCATCATTGCCTGTACACACCTCCTGCTTCTTAATGTCCCAAGAACAGTACAAAAAACTTAGGTTTAACCTAGTAAATAATCTGATGGGAAATAGGTACATACAGCCTGAGTGAAAAGCAGTGACATAAAAGAAAACTAAACACAAAACACCCATACTGGTTGGTGGTTGTGGGGTTTGTTTTCTGTTAATGGAAACACCCCTCCAATGTGGAGGTACCTTCACAGGGTGACCTTCCCCAGAAGCAGGATGCAATGCAGCTTTCTGGTTAGAAAATTCCACTGCCTCCGTGTCAGGCCTCCACTCGTGCCAAATTCCCTGTCAGTCAGCCTCTGCTGCAGGTTATTGCTAAGCACAGTTACGAGGGAAATCACTAGAAGCAAATACCTGCATACCAATTGGACTTCACAGCCTGCCAAAACTGCAATGTCCTTATTTTAGAACCCAGGAACGAAGTCTCCTACTGACGTTACAGGTAGGCTGTTTCCTACGAAGTTTCAGGCCACTTTGATTTTTTTTTTTAATCTTTTATCTAATAAGTGACATGACCACATGATTACAGTCAGACTAATGACTACTACCACTCATTTGCTTTGTCCCTATGATGTCATTACAGTAGCTCAACATTTTTAAAAAAATAAAAATAAAAAAAAGTCAGACGTATGTAAGCAACTGCCCTTCCATCAGGTTCTCGAGCAATGAGCTTTAGCTGTGTTTCCTAAATAGCAGCAGCAGCCCGAGCAAGCAGAGGATGTTGTCATACCTCCTCTAACACTCCTACCCGCAGTGTAATGTATACACAAACCTCTGATTAAAATACAAACAAGTCTCACAGCTGCCAACATCAAAAACTCAGGAAGGATGCTGGAACTGCTAAAGAATACCCAGGCATTAGACAATGCGGCAATATTATTGAAAAACATTTTATAAAATAATGCTTCTAGAACCCTGAAGCTGAACTTTTATCATGAAAGCCAAGTTCCACCCAGCCCAACATTTTTAAGTGGCTTAATGTAGTCCTATTATTACAAATTAACCCAAGTGATTTATTTTTTTCCACTTTTCTGTACTATATTTAACAAACACCTGCACAAACCAGGAAGCATTTCCAGAAGTCCCAAACACCACCAGAAGTACCAGTAGCTGTTGTAGCCACCACAACCAGCCCAGTGACACCACCACCCTGCTGCTGAGGTGCACCGTCAGACTGGCTGAGGAACTGGTTTGCTCCTTCAAGGAAAACAGCCTGCAAGATGCCAATATGCATCAACAATGCCAACTGCCGTTGAGAAAGCAAAAATCATTTGAAACAAACCTCCTGTGCTACTACAATGCAGACTGCACCAGTTAACTGCAAATTAGCATCCCTATCGGACATGGCCAAGGTTTTGAACTCAGCTGTCACAACAGTGAGTCACTGGTTTGTGATCAGCAGTACAAACTCACTAGAAACTCAAAGGTTTCCACTTGTACTCACTGTAGGAAACAGAAAGTGGGCTATTTTTGAAGATACCAACACAAATATAATTATTTTAAAACTGCTTCTCCTTGGTCACAAACCAACATAGATAACCAGGTAGCTGACATCTCATCAGATATTGTATCTTGTCTAGAACAAAAATAAACCTTCAATTATAAAATATGCTACTCTCAAACACACTTATGTATCTTCTAATATTTCTTCCTATCAGCAAAGAAAACAATTGCTTTACCGCAGGAAGCATTAGCTTTGTAATTGTGCATCCAGCCTAACACTGAGCTGGAAGTGGCTATGTGCTGGAGTTGACCAGGTGTCACCATCAACTCCGGACACAGGGACACATGGCATTCACTCGAGCCAACAGCTTTCCATCAAAATGACTTTATGAAACATATTACTTACCTTCCTAGCATTTTCTATAAAATGAGCACCCAAAGTGCTGGCTTAGCAAAGCCAATCCATACTGCAGTGGATCGGCACTGTAAATTTGGATCATCACTGCAACTATCCACCTTCCGTAATAACTTATCTTTGAGATACAGTTCCTGAAGGAAATGCTAATAAAAGACCTTGCAGAGGGCACTAAGAGTGCAGGAGCATACATGTGGTATTTGAGTGTTAGGACATGCAAGTGGATCCTTCTGATGCAAGGGGGAAAAAAAATAAATAAATAACACACCAGCCTTCAAAGCAAACCATCAAATACATACTCTGCAATAAATACGGAGGAAGGTTTTGCACATGTAAGGGCAAGCAGTTTCAAACCTGAAGTGATGTATGACCACAGAAGATGAAGTTTTAATATTTGCTTTATTTGCTGTGAATTTCAGAGCTGCTTTTAGGACGTAGCTTATCTCAGGTCCTGAAGAAAATCCAAGGGCAGCCAGAGGCTGCGTACGTGCACGTATCTATGTCAAGAGACGTGCTCAGCCTGGCATTGTCCTTGTGATTCGCAGAGTGCTGGACATTAACACCAGGGAAGCTGGTGCTGATCTACCCGCATTCAGCTCTGACCAGCAGATGTGCAGGGAGCACAAGTTGCACAAAAGCAAATCAATAGGCTGTTAAAAATATGTTAATAGCACATTTAGTAGATGGATAGATCATTCTGCAGAGGGAAAGGCATAGGAATTAAAAGATCATAGCCATAGATCCATCAAGGAACTTTGAGGAACAAGGGTCAGAAAATTAAATCCTTACCATCCAATCTCATGTCATCAGCCTTTCAAAGTTCACCAGAACCTGAGATTCTATTTCTCTTGAAAGAGTCCCTCCCACTTGTCCTCTTGGGCATGCCAGACAGCACAGAAGGTCTCCTGCTCCCAGCAGGTGCCAGACACTGGGTTTCACACTCAAACAGCACCCTCAGAAAAGCTTACAAAGACTTACAGAGCACATTGGCCAAGTCATATATGATGCATGTGCCTGCTGACCCCACATTTTAAGCAAGATCCAGCTATGAACATGCTAAGAAATGTGTGTGTGTGTGTTTTATTATTATTTTGTTTTTGTATAGTTGTTTGTGTTTTGTTTTCTTTCAGACCAGACAAGACTACTGGAAATTCTTGTCAGTCCCCAGGGCAGTACGTGCTGCTACCTACAGGCAACTGGCACGATTTAATTTGGAAGGCATGACACAATAGGCAACTAAATTCCTGGGGATCAGATTGCTGCAGATGGTGTTAAAAGCTGTCATAAGGTGTCATAAGACCAGGCAACAGAAATAATGTGATCTAGGCATATGAGACCAGAAAAACAATTCCTGAAAAATAAACAACTCCTCAATGCTAAAAAGCGTAACACTGCACAGTATCTACATTTAGTGGGCAGTAACTAAGCACAGAATCACAGAGTCGTCTAGGTTGGAAGAGACCTCAAGATCATCGAGTCCAACCTCTGACCTAATACTAACAAGTCCTCCACTAAACCATATCACTGAGCTCTACATCTAAACATCTTTTAAAGACCTCCAGGGATGGTGACTCCACCACTTATCTGGGCAGCCCATCCCAATCCCTAACAACCCTCTTGGTAAAGAAGTTCTTTCTAATATCCAAACTAAAACTCCTCTGGTGCAACTTTAGCCCATTCCCCCTCGTCCTGTCACCAGGCACGTGGGAGAACAGGCCAACCCCCACCTCTCTACAGACTCCTTTAAGGTACCTGTAGAGTGTGATAAGGTCACCCCTGAGCCTCCTTTTCTCCAGGCTGAACAAGCCCAGCTCTCTCAGCCGCTCCTCGTAGGACTTGTTCTCCAGGCCCCTCACCAGCTTCGTTGCCCTTCTCTGGACTCTCTCAAGCACCTCAATGTCCTTCTTGCAGCGAGGGGCCCAAAACTGAACACAGTACTCAAGGTGCAGCCTCACCAGAGCAGAGTATGGGGGGACAATCACTTCCCTAGCCCTGCTGGCCACACTGCTTCTGATACAAGCCAGGATGCTGTTGGCCTTCTTGGCCACCTGAGCACACTGCTGGCTCATATTCAGCCGACTATCCACCATCACTCCCAGGTCCTTCTCCACCAGGCAGCTCTCCAACCACTTCTCTCCCAGCCTGTAGCTCTGCTTGGGGTTGTTGCGCCCCAGGTGCAGGACCCGGCACTTGGCCTTGTTGAGCTTCATGCAGTTGACCTCAGCCCATCGGTGCAGCCTATCCAGATCCTCCTGCAGAGCTTTCCTACCCTCAAGCAGATCAACACACGCACCTAACTTGGTGTCATCTGCAAAATTGGGTGCACTCGATCCCCTCATCTAGATCATCGATAAAGATATTAAAGAGGACCAGCCCCAGTACTGAGCCCTGGGGGACGCCACTAGTGACTGGCCTCCAACTGGACTTGACTCCATTCACCACAACTCTTTGGGCCCGGCTATCCAGCCAGTTTCTAACCCAACGAAGCGTGCGCCAGTCCAAGCCATGAGCAGCCAGTTTCTTGAGGAGAATACTGTGGGGAATGGTGTCAAAAGCCTTACTGAAGTCAAGGTAGACCACATCCACAGCCTTCCCCTCATCCACCAAGCGCATCATTTTGTCATAGAAGGAGATCGGGCTCGTCAAGCCTTTCATAAACCCATGCTGACTGGGCCTGATCGCCTGCTTGCCCTGCAAGTGCCGCGTGATGACACTCAAGATAATCTGCTCCATGAGCTTCCCTGGCACTGAGGTCAAACTGACAGGCCTATAAGTTAGGTCCACCCTTACAGCTTGTAAGGGTGGAGCTGAAGCACACACACAAACACGTGCTGCCTGTGTAAAGACTCACTCAATTCCTGCTGACACTAATGGGATCCTCCCTGTTGCATTGGAGTGCTTTGGATCAGGACCTTATCGAATGGCTCATTTCAGCACAAGGCTAAAGCAGAAAATGCCATGTGCCTTAGGTTTTTCAAATAAGAAAACATTCTTGTGACAAAAAGATGTAAAAAATAAATAAAATGATATCTCATTTTTCCTAATCACAGATCAAAACAAGCTCAGAAATACATCTAATGCACTAGATGTTATTTTACTCGCTTCAAATTTCCGATTTGAAGATACAATTTCCTATAAGCATCACTAAGCCTACCCTTAGGCTTAAAAAGCCACAGCTCAGACAGCCATTTCGCCTTACCTATAATTCATAAGGAGCTCATTGTTAGTCCACAAGCATGGTTCAGATACGACCGAACTCTTGTATTATTAATAGATCTACAGGAGAACGTTCAGCTTCACATCATCAGCTACCTCCGGGGCATTCAATAGTTTCTCTGTATTTGTGGGTGGGTAGGGTTTTGGTGGTGTTGCTAGTGGCAGCGGGGTTTTTGTTTGTTTTGATTAATAAAGGAAGCATTACTATTTCCAATCAGTCAACACAATGGATTAGACGCCCTATATTTCATAACAGGCAATTATTTTTGTTCAAGATGAAAACAGAATTAGGTAATATACTGGAAATACAACATCCATTTTATATCAAATGCCAAGCCACAAAAGAGTAATAGATACAAAAAAGGCAGGAACCAGTCAAAAGCAATCTGTCTGTGCATTACAACATTTCTGAAGTAATCAGAGTAAGAGTTGAGATTTATTCTTGGAAATGCTATTGTGCTAAATAAATACAAAAACCATAGAATAACTGTTTACTTTTAAAACAGATTTTTGTGACTTTCTGGGAGTAAGTACACATTCTTCCTCTGCTATTTACTTCAAATTTCCTTTCAGAAGGCGTCAACATTACCTTAACTCCCTGCAACACCTTTCAAAGTACCATATAATAAGAAAAGGATTTAAATCCTCCCAATACATTCACTTGAGAACTGCTATATAAACTTCTCCTTGCTTCTCCTTCACAGCATCCATAATGACAGCTTCTCTAATATGTACCTGATAGGTGTTAGCATTGGATTGCCCTTAAGCATGTGCATTTTTAAAACAACTTTCAAAATATACGTATGAAAAAACTGAGGAGTATTGTCAGAGTTCCCAACACATCATTATGACAGCAGATTTGTAAAACTCTATGACAGAGCAATGGACAAGCCACCCTGCCAGGAATACTCTTATCCAAAGCCATGCTTTATTTAAAAGAATTGTCACCCTCTAATAAACAGAGGGTCTTATTAGCAAGTTGTTTGCTAATTTGTACAATTGAAATGCAGTCAAGGAAATAAAGTAATAAAATTTCCTTGAAATGCATGATTAGGTATTTGGAGAAGCAGAGTACACCTAAACACAGTACATTTACAAAAGCAGACATTAAAGTTAAAAATTAAAATAAGCTATTAATAGGATGAGACAGCTTGTGACTCATTGTCTAACAAAGGAAGCACGTCAGGGAACAAAAAAAAAAATCAGAAGACTGCAAGTATGACATTTTAAAGCTATATGCACAAGCCATTTAGTTATTAAACACAACTGGGTGATGCATTTTCCAAGGGGACACAGTCAATGAAGAGAAGAGAATATGCCAACCAGGAAAACATGGTCAATGTTCAGACAGAAGAATCCATGCCCAAAGATACATCACATCCAAAAAAAAAAGAAAAAGGAGCTCTCTTGCACCTGATAAGTAGAGAGATCTCTGATAGAACTTTTTCATTAGGCTTTTTGTCACCATTCTTTGTGTTTTCCCAAAATATTTTTCCTTGTAAATATTTGCAGATTTCACTCAGACTGGTCCCATGACTACAAATCAGGAAGTGAAAAAGAAGAACATGTCCAATGATGTACTTTTGAAAAAAAAGAAAAAAAAACACAAACAAACAAACAACAAACCACCACAGTCTCGCAGTCTGCCCTTAATTACAACATTCTCTTTTACCTAGCAAAAAACTAATCTGCGCAGGATGTGGCAGTACAACAGCTTGACAATAAGCATTTGAATAGACAGAGTAAAGTTAATTTCACCAAAGACTCTCTAAGATACCAATGAAATTTTTTTCTTTAAATTAAATACTTAAACTTTAAACTTCACTGCTTTCAAATATTTTGGCATCTTGATAAAGCTCAATTTACTTATTAGGAGAACCACTCCCCCCCCCCCTTTTTTTTTTTTTTTTTTTTTTTTTTACAACAGTTTCTTATCTATCAACAGCAATTCTTCCCCAGCCCTTTTCAGAAGAAAAGCTAAAAGTGCACACAGTAAGGGGCTGATGCTCCAGCCTCTGCAGGCCAAGGCTATGGGCGGACCACACCAGTACTTCACCCAAAGTCTCATTCTCATATTGTCTGTTGAAGTTGAGATTATACAGCTACAGTTACTAAACACATACAGAGTTTGATACAATTTGGGCAATCCCTTTATTGCTACTTTTCCTAAAGACAACAATCAACTTTTTTCACCAAATTTATAGGAACTGTATTTTTCCATGCCTCTAGTAACAGAGGTTATTGCAGTGCTCCTTAGGGCCTTTTATGCCACAGAACAAGATCTTGCAAGTTTAAAGCTCATCAGCCCTTCCCACAGTACTTAAAGGTGTATCTCACAGCAGTGAGGCAAGTAACAGGAAGATTTGTTCGCATCTTAGGTCGCTCACTTACGTGTACAATCTTTCCACATACAAAGAATAGCAGTAAAGTATGCTGCCTTATTTCTCCCAAAGATTTCACTTCGATAAAATTATCTGCAATGTTCTCATGGACCAGCAAAGCTAGCCAAAAATAATGTAAAACTAATCCAAAATGCCTAATTTGGAAAGACTGCCAAACCCTCTGTAGTAAGTGGCTGACACACTCTATTTTTGTCTCAAAACATTCAACATCTTTCCCCAACAATAACTACATTTATTTTTAAAGTTATAGTAAACATTTGTAAATGCATTGATTCCTATACAATGCATCTTTCATTCTAAGTAGATGCTTACTTTTTGAAGAACAGAAACAATGAAGGGTAGTAAAAGGCAGATATATATGAACAAAAACCGAGTCCTGAACAGAATCCCAAAGTTCTCTGCCCCCTGCCCTCCCACCCAACCCATCTCCAAGTTCCTTTCCTCTGCTCCACCTTTGGGCAGACTGTTTTCCATCAGCTTGGACTGGATGGAGAACCTCTTCTCATTGCCGCTTTCTCAGCGCTGTGGCTCCAGCTTTCTCGTACTACGTATGTCAAATGGCAGAGTAAAATTACATCTGTCTGTCAAGAGGAAGCAGTTTTAAACAGCAAGCATTTTTATATGAAGTTTCAACTTCATATATACTTGATTACTTACAATTTAATTTTTTGTGCTTGTAACTTTTCTTCATCTCACAGCCCATCTCTGTCCCACTCATCTACCACTCTTACTCAGAATAACTGAAGGACATTTCCATGGCTCTCTCAATAAAGCCTGCTAACACAACCCAGCTTGGCGTACTAACATTAAAAATAAGCCAAACACAACTGGCACCTCAAAATGCAATTGTTAAAAAATAAAAATAAAAAAAAAACTATATAAGCCAGGGCACAAAATAAATGCAATAAATGAAATGGTCATGTACTAAATGTCTAATGACTTAGGGCTATGAATTTTTGAGATTTCATATTTATGGGAAGGCTCAGCAAAGCCCATTGATATTCTTTCAGTGTAATTTTGGAGTAATATGAAGAAACAGAATCTAAACTATGAATTTTAACTACACAGTAATGCACATCACCACGCCTCTTCAACATCACTGGGAAAATAAAAGCTTTGCTTCTTCCAGGCTGATGCTGAGATTGCAAAGATGGACTGTGGTTAAATGTATACAGCCAGATCCAATGATTTTTACTGCTGTTTTTTATTAGTGGTGAAACAATTTCCCAGCAATCTTCTTCCTTTCAGAATTAAAACCACAACACATGAGGGTTTTCCCCTCCCAAAATCTCCAGCGATAATTCATAATTAGTGTTCCCTCAGTAAAATGGGAAAGTGGTTAAAAACAAATCTGCAGACGGAGAGCGTCAGAGCTTCCTGTCTAGAGGAACACAGGTAATTCTACACCTCTTAAAGGCATTACCACTCTGGCAATTACATGTCAGCACTCCTGAGTGAAGCAGAATATATACCTTAGTTACTTGAATTTCTCTGTTTAAAAGACTAGAGTGCCTAAATGCCTTCAATTCTGTCTACTCCTATATTTTCTCACTTCATGATAACTGTTCTGTTTTGGCTTTCTACAAATGGGGGAAAAAATAAACTTTCACATGGCTTCAGGACTCTAAGTCGCAAATCTGTAACTATGGAAAAAATCCGAGAAATCAAATTCCCAATTAATGCAAAAGAAAAACGGATTATAATGTTGTTCTCCTAATTTCTCAGGAACAGATCTTTTCAATGTAGTTAAAACCCTGCTATATTGTAGCTGCGATTTAAGAGGACTCCTTTCTACTTTGGGGTAAGTACATAATGCAGTGCGCTCAGTCTCTCTAATTTAATGGAAGAATTGAACATAATCGTCAAGAAGAAATCAACAGTAATTTAATTTTATACTGCACCAGTGTATCTACAGGTAGTAGGAGAGAGAAGCATTACATGCTGCAGTCACTTCCCTCTTATCTCAAGTCTCTTTGTCCTCTTTCAGGAATGAATGGGACTTTATAGAAACACTAGTTTCCTAAAAGTATTTAAGAAGGCAGGAGAGAGAGGAAAGCATTAGAAAACTTATTAATTCATTAATTCATCACTGCTTAGAACTGGAAATCAGTATTTCCATCAAGCGTATCGGAAGAGTTCACTCTTTCCTTTCTTGGTGTCCCTTACAGCATCATCTGTTACTGGGTTAGAACATAAACCCGAGTTTCGGCAAGGAACACACCAAGTTTCAGGAAGAAATTAAACGTCGATATATCATGCCATATTAAGATCCCAAGATAATAGTTACATTATGAAATTTGTTTTCACGATATGTTAGTAGAACAAATGATGAAATAAGGCTACAGACTGCATTTCTGAAAAAAACTCATACAGATTTCCAGCACAAGCTTATCAACGAATCTCTAAGTAAAGTAGCAAGCCAACCAAAGAATGAAAGATTTAAGCTGCTTTCATAAAGCTGCTGATTCCAAAGGGGTTCATATCGGATGCAGTATGGATAATAAAAGCCAGTTGTGCTTAAATTCTCTAAGAATTATATATTCCCATTTTCTATCCAGAGACTTTCCTCATATTTCGCTCATCTCTTTCAGGGCCTGAAAGACTTGACTGTGTGAGCTCCCACTTCTCCTCTTCCCTGCAGCTTCTTGTGCTCTGTAACTGCTGCAGGCTGCCAGCACAGACCAGCACCAGCCCCAGCCATTGAGCGATGCAGCACCTGGCGTGCTCAGGAGACAGTGCTCAACTCGACATCCTTCACTCTCTGCTATTTATATTCCATCTTCTAAGAGGTATTTCCTGACCACAGAATAAAGAATCAGAGTGACCTTAAAGCTGTTTTGTGTATAGATGTCTGCTGCAACCAGCAGAAAGCCATCCTTACTCAATGCTGTTCCGAAATTATGCAGCTTTTCCTGCTGTGGGTAGTAAATCATTCATAAGTTTAGCATCACTGACTTGGAAATGAATTATTAGCTGCAGTGAGCTTGGAGACACCATAACAATGCGTGAACAAAACCGTTCTGAAGATATTCATACATTTTTCTCTTTAAATAAAATGCATCTAGTGAACAGTCCCCCAGTAACCAAGGCAACCCGAGCTGGTACGCACCTGACTCCTGCTACGTTTCAGTTCTGGATTTCCAGGTTTTCTGGCATAAAATGGAAAGGACGCCTGTGTGGTGCACACGCACCCTTACACATTGTATAGATTTATAAAAATGGCATGTATACATATACATGTATTTATATGCACAAACCCACTAAGTATATGAAAGAAAATTACCAGAGTTGAAGTTCTTTATATCGCAAATTCAAAGGTGTAACTAATTCAAACATTAAAATGTACTGGAACTGTACGCAGCCAATGCATCTCACCGTTAGTTTTCCATATTTCACATCTTCCCTCTAAGGGTTCCACGTCACCACAAAAACACTGTACTGCCTCAGCATAACCCTGGTGCTTCAAAGAGATGTGCAAGTACAAAGCCTTGCTCCAGTTAAGCTTCAAACCAAGAAGACACGGATCCATGGTTACTAACCTATTTGTGATGTTAAATTACACAATTTTTACACAGCACTTAGACAAAATTCAGTGGTACACAGGTACAGACTCCTGGATATTTTATATAAATAGCAATCACTAATGCAGAGTGTGAAGAAAGGAGCTCATAACAGCAATTTGTTAGAGTTGAACCTCCAAAAATATTGGATAGCGTTTAGGCAAATCTTTTTTAAACAGTATGTCATTTTTCCCACATGAGTATTATTTTTTGAGGTGCATAAAAATATTTGTGGAGAGCAAAACATTTGTTTCTTTTTAAGAGGGATACATCTTTACCCTAAGTTACTCACACATTTATCATAATCGATATATCATACCTACTTGTTTGAGAATTAAGTGGAAAACCATTCAGAGCAAGTGACTAATAGATAAATACCTTTGATGCGTGCTTCATCACCTTCCCAATTTTACTTTTTCTAAAAAAAGCATTACTTGCCCTCTGGGAATTACATGAAAAAAACTCCTTATCATTCTTCATTTCTGTGGAGCAGGCACTTCAACTTATACCACATGCTAGTAATTATTTTATGGAAGACATCCACAAGATGATGTTGCAATATCTATCTATATAAATACAAAGCTTGCAGTGCTAAAATATTTTGGTGACACTTACAGATTAGACATTTACCACTGGCAAATCATTGGAATATCTGCATTCAGTGGTATTTATAACAAACATCGACAACACACAAGAAACAGAAATGAAAACAGATGTGTAAAATGGATAAACCATCATTATGGAAGAAAAATAAGATCCTCAAAATAAAGACATCCCTTGAACATGCAGTACTGGAGCAAACTATCACAGTACAAAAATAATCTGTTTCCACACAAGTCACAAAAATATGTGGGAATAAAACGTCCAAATAAAATGAATTTGATTCAAAATGTTCAAAAATAAAAAAGTGAAACGGAGAAACTCTGCTGACAAGCAAGAAAAAACACAAACAATAGTTACAGGCTAATACTTCTGCAATATAGTAACAATCCTCCACCTCTGCATTATGTTATTTTGCTTAATACATTATGTACTATTATTCCTCTTTCCCCTCTCTATTTTTTTTTCTTTGTATTTCTTTGCTCGTCCCCTAACAACATGAAACACCATGGAACTATGAAGTTATTAGTATGTTTATACAGTGTTAGGTTTTTGTTTTCCTTCATACATTAAAAATCCAAGTATTACACTCATTGACATCATCAGAGCAGGTTGCTCAGAGAAGCTGTGGAATTAGGAGATTCTCCCTCCTTAGACGTCTTAGCTGTCTGGACATGGTCCTGGGATGTTTCTCCAGGTGGCCCTTCTAGAGAACTAGAAGCTTTAAGGATTAATCTAGGTAGATTAAATACATACAATAAACTTCCCATTCACCTTGAAAATGTTTTATGTATATGATCTGTAAGAACAGGTTTTAGCCATATTCTAAGAATATGTAGACTGGCATAAACCAAGGTTAGCTTAGCTGATTCGCCATGGAGCTATGCCACATACAATTTCAAAGTGGCACGCTCATCAGAGAGCTGTGGGATCACACATGAGCATGGAGCCAGATACACCGGGAAAAACATTCCCTTTCCAGACTCTTAGGGTGGAAGAAGTATGACGGCAGTGGTCTGAACAGTGGGAGTCAACTTGGAAAAAATAAAAATAATAATAATTGGGGGAAAAAAACACACACACATTTTAACAGGTGAAAGTCAAAATCTGGGTGCCTGGGATGCCTTGGACACTTTGGAAGAGACAGTCTGCACTACAAAAAAATCTAACAAGGAAAATTGTTATTAACTAGAACATGAATAAGCATCTACTTTGTGAGCCCTCCTATTTAGATTTTCTCATGGAAGGCTACAACCAGTTCAGACTGGCTTATCCAACTCTAATGAACTTGGAAAAAAAAATCATTCTGACATTTCAGGAACAAACGAAGCTCCTGGTACCATACCCTCCAAGCAACTTCTTAGGGTTGCTTTATTCGTGTGTTAAGGTGATGAGCAAGGTGCTGTGCCTAGACAGAATAAGAAATAATTCCTGCCCTGAAGAATGTAAACAAAAGAGAATTTTAAAAAAATGAAAAAAAAAAAAAAAAGAAGCAGCTCGCAGGTCAACAGCACAGCAAAAATCTCACAACAATGACAGATTTGCTAGAGCCTGCATTTTGGAAAGCACTGGGCTCTAAAGAAGTCAGTGAGAACTTATGTGTATTGATCCAAGGATGGAATTTGTATGTTTTGTTTTCTCTGCAAGACTGCCAGGACTCTGTATGCCAGATGAACAGCCCTGACCATCCTATCAACCAACAGTGTTCAGTCAACATGGAGATGAAAGGCCAACCTTTTCCTCTTACCACTGCAGAAACCCTACCACTTTACTAGCACTTTTTCCAGTCTTCAGCAGCTTCCTAATGTTCAGTAAGCTCATGAAAGGCCAAGAGCACCTTATAATCTGACAATGTTTCTGGTTTTGTTGTGTGGTGTTTTTTGTTGTTGTTGTTTTGTTTGTTTGTTTGTTTTACTTTACAATTACCTTACAGGAGGTTGTAGCAAGGTGGGGTTCAGGCTCTTCTCCCAAGCACCAAGTGATAAGGTGAGGGAAAATGGTCTCAAGTTGCACCAGGGGAGGTTTAGATTGGACATTAGGAGAAATTTCTTTTCTGCAAGGGCTGGGGGGCATTGGAATGGGCTGCCCAAGGAAGTGGTTGAGTCACCATCCCTGGAGGTCTTCCAGAAACGTGTAGACATAGAATGTAGTAGCACGGTTTAGTGGTTGACTTGTCAGCACTAGATTAAAGGCTGGACTAGATGGTCTTAAAGGTCTTTTCCAACCTGAAGGATTCTGACAACCTACACTCCCTAAATTAAATGCTTTCTTTTATCCTAGAAAACAATTAAGCTAGTTTTTTGCTGATTGCAAGGGGGTCCCACCAATCTCAGTGGTGCAGGATCTGTGCAGCACAGCGAAGTGTTTACACCAGCAGTGAGAGATGGTGTGGACTTCCAGAAGGTAAGTCTTGAGACTTAAAATTTGACTGCTTGGAATGGGGAACAAAACTGTAATAGGAAATAATCCAGGAAGCACCTAAGTATAGAAACAAAAGCAGATCGATGAATGAACAGTGGGTACCCAAATTAAGATGTACACCATTGAAACTTGAATTGGAATTGATAAACGGTAGGCAAGAGTCAGACAGAAAATCTGGGTGCAGAATAGAGTATTCTCACCTCTCCAAACCAACATGCAAGTCCTCTCCTTGGGATGAAGGGCACTGTTTCAGGTCAAGCTCTTACTCAGTGTATGCTGTATAGGCTCTGCAAGACTATACTTGCCTATACTTGCAAGACTGCCACTAGCCGTTAGCCTCACCAGGTGCTGAAATAGAAAGCTGAGAAACTAGAGCAATGCTGCAGAATGGCAAACATTTACAAAATAAAATAAAAATCAAGTAAATATTAGCATAACATGAAGTGAGAGTTAATATTTTTGTTCACTGAAAGGAATCAGAGAGAAAATGAAGACAGATCCTGACAGAAACAATTTTGCACTGAATGCATTTCTGAAGGATTAGGAGCCACATCATTGACAGCAGGAAAAGCTGAACCCAGTGCAAGAATGACTTTGATTGTTTCACTGTCTGTTCTTGTTAGTCAGAAACTCTTGTGAATTTACTACAGACTATGATCAGGAGCACATAGTTACATATGATTCCTACCTGAGGAAAAAAAAAGGAACAAACACAGGTCCGCAGGTCTCAAGCACTTTCCCCATCCCCAAATAAATCCAAGACCCCAACACTGAGAAGAGCCACGTCAGTGACTCTTAATCCCAGATTCAGTGTCTTTAATCCTCCTGTAGAGCCAGGTATGGAGCATAAAACAGTCTTAGTGGGAGTTTTCAAAGAGAAGATTGGCCACCTCCTCTCCTTTCATGCAAGTTCAGTTCAGTATACTTTCATACACGAAAGTTCAAAGCTAATTATTGTTTTAGTTTATCTTTACACTGATACTGAATATATTCATTACTCTGATATCTTCCAACACAGTCATTTCAAAAAGAATCAAAATGAATTGCCAGTTCCTGCAGCAAGCCCTTTTTTATCAGACTAATGAATTATCCAAAGCTTTTGTTAATCCTTAGACAGCAGTCCTGAATTTCTTCATACAAGAAAAGACACTTGACCAACCATGAGGAATGATGCCAGAAGAAGAAAGCAAAGGAAACTTTGATACCTTGATTATATAGCTCATTAATTTAAAGCTATACACGTTTTCATTTAACCTTTAGAATTACTGCATTTTTAAGCCCAGTTAAATATTTCTACAGCTTAACCCTGCATTAAATCTCACATTTATCTGCATTTCATCGTCATGTTTTTCTAAAGTATAATTCAAAATTCCTTCTTGACCAAAGTTTTATTTAATAATACACACCCGTATTCTTAATTACATATATCCTATTCGCAAAATATTTACGGTATTCTATTCAACCTCAAAGCCAGTTTGTGTTTCACTGAAAATAAAGCAGTAAGGGACAAAGATGACTACCTCTGCACTGAATTAGCTGGTACAGTACCTTGTTTCTGAAGGGTGCCCATTTTCCCTACTGATACTCAGTGTGTAAAAAAAAAAAAAAAAAAATACAAAATTCACAAGACTTAAAAACCTACCATTGAGGCTACTAGTTGCTTAAATGTAACCCTTCAGATGCAGACTACAGGCAACTACACAAATTCTGAGGGTCCACTGCTTGTGAACCCCTGATGGTGAGGGGTCCTCCCATTCAAAAAAAATAAAATAAAAAATCCATTGCTTTCAGCAGTTTCCTTCAGCTACACACACATCAGATTTCTGGATTATCTCTGGAGTTTCCTAAACTCATGGAGCATCTTATTTTGCATAGTAGATACAAATGCAATACCAGAATAAAATACAGAGCTAATATTATTAACAGTATCTGCTTGTCATGCTCCATTACTGACTCCAAGGCAAACATCTCCAAGGAACAGCCTGCCCCCACCTCGGGACGCAGTGCATCTTGGAGCAAGGAAAAGCTTGCCAGTAACCAGGGCCTGTCTTCCCAGTGCCCTCACTTTCCGCTCATTAACCAGCTCTACACCAAACATATTCATCTTTGGTGGCATGAACTACAAGGAGCCTAGGGTCTATTTAAGTAATCAGCAAAGAACTCTGATTTCAGCAGTGCTGCGTTGCCGTGCTCTTTATACAACAAAGCCACGCAGAAAAAAAAAAAAAAAAAAAAAAAAGGAAAGCTTTTTTCTTTCCTTCAGTGTTGTGTGACTTATCTCCTTAGGGTGATGCAGTGTTTGTGAAGACTGTGTGAGCGCATTTAAACGCTGAGGCTCTAGCCACAGGGTAGCAGCATCAACCTACTGTGCCAGTAATCAGCTATGCCAAGGAAGAGGAGGTAACCAAGAGGCTTGTGGTTGTGTGGACACCATCACCAAGATCACCTTGCAGTCAAAATCCAGATACCACCACACAAAACTGATGATATCAAAGTCAGGCAGTTTCATCTAAAATGGGAAAACTTGGGTAGACTTAGTTTCCATTTGTTTTTTTGGCTGCTACTGTCTTGCTCCCAGATAACATCAGCCAAGTTGCATTTTCTCTCAAATAAAAAAAATTTAAAAATTTAAAAAATTAAACCAACAGGATGAGAGCTAATCACTGGCAAAAGCAAGCAAAAGGACACAGAAAGAAAGCTTGTACAATGAACGACAAAGAAAAGAGAGGAAAGCAGTCGAGAAATTTGGAAAACTGTGGGGAAAAAACAAATGACAACACTTGTACAAAGGCCACATACAGGTCTTGATCATAAACAACGCAGCAATTGCTACAGAGTTCAATTCTGAAGACAGAATTAAGTCCACCTAATGTGCCTTCCTGCACGGCACAGACCAGGGAACTTATCTGTCAAATCCTGCATCTCAGCTCACCAGAAGCTGTGTATGAATTCACCCCAAAAGACTCCGAGAAGTTTTGTCCTGTACTCTGCAGGAGAACACAGTGTATGCCGTCGCTCCTGGCCAGGAAGACATTTGAGATTCTTTTGGTGTCAACTGAAGACCAAATACTGCACCTCCTCTCTGTCCCTTGAACTTCCGTGTGCGCACTAATCTGTTCACACGTGGTGCTGCGGTGTATGCCCTCTTCCAACACTTGGAAAGGGTATTTTGCCAGACATCCTGAGGTGTTTTGAAGTTAAGCCCAGAAACTGGGAACAGACCACAACTGCCCAGATTATTCATGCAGAGCATTTTTTGGCACAGCTGCAGAACACACAGAGCATGCTGCAGGCTCGATGAATGGTTCTGGGAGCAGCAACCTCCAATTACCATGCTCCTAGAAATATTCTTAGCCCTTTCCCTGTTACCTTACAAGTCCTTAAACTTAGCAGATTACAACACTGCAGCTCTTTTTGTGTAAGCAGACCCTGCACATCCCTAATGAATGTAATGGAAATTTGCACAAAAGTAGTCCCAAAATTAGAGCTTAAATCAATACTTGATACAGATGTAAATGGAAAGTTGGTAATTTGGTGGGGAAAGGTGTTTAAACATTTTCATATGAACTTTCATTTTTTCTGTTGTTGGTGGTGTTGTTTTTGTTTTTATGAAACAAATTTTCTCCAAGTTTTCCCATCCCAGAAGTGGAAGATACAGGCAGAAGATCCCAGAAGCTCCTTATAGTATTAGGTAGAGCACCTTGATGGTTCTGTGGGGTCTATCCAGGTAGCAGGCATACAATTCTGCCTTCCTGTGATGTTTATAATTACACCATCCAGCAAAGATATAGTTGACTTAATTTTTTTGAGTTTTGGTTTGTGTTTTTTTTTTGTTGGTTTTTTTTTTTGTTTGTTTGTTTGTTTTTAAGTGTATTTGTTCCTAGTATGTTTCATAAATGCCATCCTATTTGCTCTGCCTCCTATACTCTCACCATCATTCACCATTTACTTTCCTGTATCTTTTTTTTTTTTTTTTTTTTTCCATTTCTGAAGTCTTAGGGATCCCTGTCTACATTAGCTAACTGAAGAGAAGACTGAGAGGTCATCCGATTACCAGACATAAGCACTTTCTCACTGAAAAGGAGATTTGGTAGCAAGACCTTTTCAACCTTGCTGATTACAATGCAATAGGATCCAGTGGCTAACAGTTCAAGCTAGATCGATGCAACCTTGAAACATTCTGCAATTTCCTAGCAGTGATTGTAGCTGAACCTTGAAACAGTTTACTGAGAAAGACTGAAGGCAAAAATGCAAGGCTTACCATCAGGCAGAATCTTTTTTACACGATTCTGCAACACGCTCATAAAGTGAAGGCTCTCATTTACCTCTGGAAGAATTTATATAAAGGTTGTGAAAGGAGTGAAATGAAGAGCATTTCTTTCTGGGGTCTGCATCATCAGTACTACAAGTACTGCCTTTGACTGGTTCTTTGTGAGCCACAGGAAAAAGAACGTACCAGTGTTACCCCAGTCATGTTCCTTAGACAAATGTTACAAGGTGACACACGGCGTGTTTTAAACAAACATATAGCTAAGCACAGATCACTTGACCAAAGTAAAGCAGATCACCACCTGGTGTAGGAATAGACTATTTCCCCCAATCAGACCATCAGATCTTTGTTTTGTTTTTTTGTGTGTGCTTTGGCTAGGGTGCAGGGAGCTGAATAGACGATTATTTTGCTTTTCTTTGGTACACCATCATCTGAAGATAGCACACTCGGAGAGGCCTTCAGATAGAGGCCCTGAGCTTTACTGAACACTGTCTCCTGGTTTCTGTGAGTCACACAAAATTCAGTCTAATGCCACTGAAGTCGCTACAGTGCCTTCCTGAAACTGAACAGACACAGGCTCACTGATTTGCAGCAGAGGAGGCAAGAAAGGCCCACCGATCTCAGCAGATTCAGCTGTGTTTCATTTATCTTCACAGATTTGTGTCTAAGCCAAGAGTCTAACAAAAAATGCACATGTAATATGAATAAAATTTAACCTGAACAAAATATTAGTGTTTAAACACACAAATAACCAACTATGAAAGTAACAGGCAGAAGAATGATATTCTGAGCAATAACATACTCAACTTATCTGAGTTTGTCTTCAAAAGCAATTACAAAGATGGGAAGCTCTGGTGTTCAATCTGTCTATAAACCCAGATTTTGCCATTCCCACAGGAACTCCTCCATCTTTTTTGGACCTGAAAGCCTCCTCTCTAAAGGAAAAAAGATCCCTATAGGCACCTGCATTTAAAAGACAACCTAGGGATTTATTTCATAAAAATAAGGCTGATTTTCTAAAGAGGAAGGAGTTTGACTTCCATTTTTCAACATCTGCAATTACGGTTTTCCTCCAGTCACCCAATTAAGCATCTGTGCTAACTGAGCAGGCACTTCAGTATTCTGCCAACCTGGACTGAACAATGTGCTTCACCACTTGGATGATTTGGGATTTCAGCTTCAAAACAGTTCAATTCTTAAACATACTCCACTACAAAACTGTCAGGTTTCTTGCTTAGTGTTCAAATTTGGCTCTCGATTCTTTGGCAGCTTTTTTCAGGACAAGGACAGTACCTTCCTTCATCATGGCCAGTTTGCAGTAATGCCACTGCTTTTCAGATCCACATTTCTACTACAGAAGTAACTGCCTCTTGAAGTACAACACAATTCTGACTAAAAAAAAATTTGCAAAACTCCACTCCTGTACTAAGCCTCTGGCTGCAAGGTACATAAGAAAATAAGGGAAAAAATCTAACAGGATAAGGTTCAAAATTAAGTGTGCAATACCTTTTTTTTTAAATAAGAATCACACGTAAAATTTTACTTTTGCTTTGCACTTCCCCTCTCATCCCTAGTGATCAATTTTATTGGACTGCATATATATTTTTTTTTACAATTAAGACTGCTTTCTTTTTATGAAACAAAGTTCAACTAAGTAGCCCTAAAAATCCAAATACATGAATTAATATTTTTTTTTTCCAGCAAAGTGCATCAAAGCTAGCGTCTAAATGGCAAAGGTGTTTATTAAACCATTTCTTTGCCCTTTCTTAAAGGAAAATTACTTTAGGTAAATTCCTTCTTACAATTTATTGTTGAAGTTCGGAGAACTGTTATTAACATAAATGTTTGATAAAGAGATTAAATGCAAACACGTTTCTGATAGTTAATTAAACATACATGTTTTCCTAAATAGCTACTCGTGTGTAAATTCAAACACAAGTCTAGTACGTGCATGATGTCAGCACAAATTCTTACTGTTACCAAGTGTATCCTACCTACTTAACGAGTGCCCTGAAGAAAAGAAGACCACAGTCCTGCTGCATCTGAGCCAACATTACGTTAGCTTAGGTTCTGTTGCAGGTGATGCTGTGAAGATAAGAAATTAAATTCTCAAAAATGAACACGAATTATATCGTGCACACTGGGCAAGCAAAACAAAAACCTGACTATTAAGGTCACATTCTGGATGAACTCCAGTGTTTCTTTTCCATATCCCTCTTAAAACTAAATGCCTTTGAGGTCAACCAGGAAATTTAGTAAGGTCCAAACTCGCCTCTTTTAATCACAGCCAGTGATGTGAACTTTGCTACACTCGGAACATGTCTGGATTAGAGTCAAGAAAGTGTAACAATGTACTTACAGAACCAGAAGAAAATATATACATATAAGAATATAATATAAAAAGCTTTTGCCCAAGGCTACCAACCAAAGTTGAAAAACGTGGTTTTAAATACTGCATACTGAATTCAATATATGGAAAAGCTAAATGTATACATCAGTGTACTTAAAATGTATTTTAAACATAAAAACACAGAAAACAAAGTAACATGGAAACTGAATTCCTGAATTGCAGGAAGGCTTAAGAAATCAAGTGGTATACGATGGCTTTGATAGGACTGATTCTTGACAATACGCAGTAGTGTGTTCTCCAGCAGCGATAGCAGTAGAATCACAGTATGGGCAAATCAGTCTCTTCCATGCAGCCTGCTTCCACATGAACATTCAAACACACTAGCTCATATCAACAATATATTGTGCCTATTTAATGGGGACCCATTCTCTTTGTTTTTGAAAGAGAAAACAATTGTGCAATGCTGTTCACCCCCCAAATCATCAGCTGAAATGAAGAAATATAAAACTAGAACAAGCAGTAATAAAATTGCACTGTTTAATTCTTTTTAGCCCGTTAAATAAAGCTACCATGCCAATAACAGATGACAAGCCTTGGAACCCTTCAACAGCCTAAATGGCAATTTAGCATGGCAAATGACTTTTAACAGTCATTTACCTCCTTTTAGGCCTCCTCCTTATTTCCTCAGAGCCCTGAGTTGACCAGACCCGACTCCCCACTGCCCATGCATTTCTTCTTAAGGATGCTGGTCCACACTGCCTAACCTGTAACTCACCTTCACAACCCTATGGGCTAAGGAACGAGGTGTGCACTGTAAGTGCATCCACAGATATTAAAATCCACTGAAAAACAAACAAATAAAACCACCTAAATCATTAGAACCACCCCATGACTGTTTTGTTTTCTCATAAACTAAACAAAAAGTGGAATTTTTCAGTGAAGACAATTTGCAATATAAGAAAAATTTGCCCCCCACAACTGACAGCAAGCTTTTGCTGTCAACGATACTGTATGCCAACAGTCCTCATGAATACAAGTGCAAGACTGCTAAATTATCCCTACCTACCTTTCCTTCCAAGCAGAGAAGCTACTTATTTTTTACTCTGTGCCCCACAGTTTTTCTCAGGAAACATTTTCCTTCTCTAAAACACTTAACAAAGCAATCACAGTGAACTATATAAAGCATTTTAAAACTTCTCTTAATGAATATGGAGGTATTTTAACAAGCCTAGCATTTCTTCCAGAAAATAAGAACGTTTATTGAAACAAAACAGGCTGTTTTTAATCATCCATTAAACACTGCAGGGGGAGGCCACAAATGTATGATTTAGTTGAGCTACAACTTACCACAGCGTGGTTCTACCTACATCTTAACCCTGCTGCAGGTTGTGATGAGGAACTATTCTCTGGAAGAGCAGCCAAAGCACCACCAACACCTGCAAATTGTCAGGGGGCTGAAAAGTGATTAAGCTATGCAAATCTTTTCTCTTGCAGGAACATTTTCCCTTATGCAGAACTACTGAATGTATACATTGATATAAAACAGCATTTCCAGAGCAAATATCATCCAGTCTCCACACTGAAAGCAAAGCATAACAGGTTCTCACCACAACAGCAGTCAATTTGGTTTTGTATTTTTAACAGTGGCTTTGGGGAACCAACAGTCACACAGATTTCCAGTTAAACTCGGAGCTGTTATTTTCAAAGTGCACTTAGTTTCTGAGATTGGTGCTGCCACCTCAAATCTGAAAAGGGTCTCTCATGTTCAAAAGTCTGATTTTGCCGCCCCTCACCCCCTCCAGTCACACCAGTGCACCCAGTCTAAGCTATGTGAGCCACCATCGCCCCTAAATCTTGCCACGCTGGCACGCTGTTCTGAACCATTTTCAAGTACTACTATATCATAATTTAGGTATTTTTGGTTCCCACAATACTTTATAACAAGCAGAATTTAACTATGTTGTGTTTTTTATTTCATGTTTCTTCCATGATGGCTTTGTTAACTACTGCCTAGATTTTACACTATCTCAAACAACGAAAGAAAAAAAAAAATCTATTCAGTTTCTCTGTATTAATCATGATTCTATAGGTATCTGTCATCCTTCCCACTGTTTTTCCACACAAAAAAAGATAAATAAATAAAAATTCAACACAACTTCGTTTCATTAAAGCTATTTCATACTTTTGAAATAATATGAAATAGAACTAGACTTCTTGTCTAGTCCTACTGTATTTTCAGTCATTCTTTAAAATTCCTATAGAGTTAGACAGTGCCTTGTGCTTTTAGCCCTCTATATAAAGAGTAAAATCTACTGCACTCAGTACTCGAGCAGCTACATGAGTCTCTGTTCTCCTGAGGCTGATGTTCTTCAGCTGCTAAAGGAAGAACAAAACCTCTCCTGCCTAATCAAAGAGGAAGAGCAAGGCAAGGTATTTAGGGGGCGGTATTTCTGTTACAAGTTTCACGATAATGTTATCTAAAAGGCTCTTTCTGAACTAAAGAAGCAGTCCAGATTTCCCACCCAATTGCTGGTTTATGTGAGTGATGGATGAACATCCAACACACAGCTTACGTAATTCCCAGAGTCCTTTCCAGACAAAGTTACGGCTAAATACTTAATTGCTTTTTGACAAGTTTATTTTTTCTCCTCCTCTTTCCATAGAAGTAAGCTTCCTTCTGAATGTGTTAATAACAGTGAAAATAAGCTGTTAATTGGCTATTGAGTAGAGCAATGCAGTGTTAAATACCAAGCTGTATCAAATATTTACAATTAAGCTGTGACTTGTGCCTTTGATTTTGCAAAAGCTGTTCATCTCCCACAAAACTCCACAGACTTCCCAAAGAAAGGGTATTCTAGTTTTCCTGACTGATCTTATGAATTCCATACCTGGCATGTTATTTTGCAGGATAAAACACCAGTTACAGATTGGCATGCGTTACCTAATGCTAACATTTTACCAAGTTCAGCAGAAATTTCTCAAGAACATTGCTCACAAGTTTGTGCTTCAGATGAGACAATCACAGTAAAAGAGCAACATGTGAATCCAGGCAGACGGAAAGAACAGAGGACATGATAGAAGCTCATGACCTGAAACCCTCATACAGCTGCTTTTTAATTTTTTCTCTATAAGCAGCTGCCCCAAACAAGACCATGAGGTTTGAAAGCCAAAAGCATTCGATTTAGATCAAAATTCACAGTTTTAGACACAAATACACTTCAGTAGGGTCTGTTATGATAGATTTTAGCCCATGTAGACTTTCTAAGTGTTGATGCTAATCAGAAATGTTCAAAGCTAACAAAGAACAGGGAAGTACAAAAGGCTTCTGGACATCATAACTGGCAGAGGAATGATTTTTTTTTTCCAACATCTCAAACTCAAAATATAATTGCCTGCATCGAGTTGTTCAAAGAGTATGCTCCAAAGCACCACTGTCCTAAGAGAAAAAGAAAAGTCTCCTCATTACTTTGTAGTCTTAGAAGGACTGCTAACACGCAGCACCTATTTCTGCAACAATTATGACTACATAAGCACATGTATGTATAACTGATGTTTACTTATTGCTCACAGTCCTTGCATCTGATAATAATACTTTTCAAGAACTAAAAGCATCATAGACCACTTCTAGACTGATACTTTGAAATTACTGTATGTAAAAAACTTAAAAAACAAATCTGTTCTCAGCTCAGAAATGGCTCTAACAATTGCATGATTTTGCTAAAAAAATCTTAACCTAAAATAGTATTGTGTGTGTGGGCATACCACTGTATTTTTAATTTTTTGAAGAGACTAAAAAAATCCAAGTACTAACCTTATTCTTTTATGGCTGGGTTCTATGAAAAAAGCTGTGCCATTCCAACTGATAAAAACCACACACCTGCAGCAAGTGATTTTGTAAACTGACCCAAATTACTCCTTGCTTCATCTGCCTTCTTGCATAACTTTGAAAGAGAGCATCCTTCTCTTCATTATTGTGGGAGAGAAAGAAATAAGCTCCATTGAATGTTCCTCCTCATTGCTAGTGTACTGGAGTTGCTGGAGGTGAAAGCAAAAGCCAGTATGTGCCATCCTTCCCTGATGCATGGGAGATACCTAACAACAACACGTTTTCAGTCTCATGTGTGACATCTTTCAGAAAAGTCAGAGCACTGGCACAGTTCTGCAGCTGATAGAAAAGGTGAGCCCAGTCCCCTGCAACACACCAGGCAGAGGGGAGAGGCACCTGAATCCTCATCACAGCTCTTGTTTTCTGGCCACAACACTGCCCCCACTCACATTTTGCTCATCCCATAGCTGGACAGCATGGCTGTCTCCACAGCTGTCTCCATGATCGAGAGCACGTCTTCAGAAAAATATTTTCTTCTATTACTCTACTCAGGCACATTCAGACTTGAGCTAACTCTCCAGGCTCCATCCTCACTAGAAAAGAGAAAGAAAAGGACAACGAGGGCTGCAAGAAGTAATGTGTATGCAGAGAACTGCAGAAGTCCAAAATTACTGAAGGCCTGGGGAGGTGTTAGAATGATGAGAATTGCAGAGATCCCTGAAGACACACACACAAAAATAACAGTGAGAGAAAATCAGCGAAGGAAGGAAATCAAAAGAAAAAGTGCTTTGGGACATATAGGATGATAAGATAGGAAAACTTCAAAGAAAGGAATCAAAAGAATAATTTAAAGATAACGGATATGTGACATTTCCGAATATATATTGTCTTAAAATTCACATTGTTCTTGTTCTGTGGTTAAATCGATTAAAATTCTGAGGTTTTGTAATTAAACAGACGCATTAAATGCACACTAATGTTAATTAAGGGGAAAAAATCTCATAATCTGTTATCACATATCATCACTTGGACTCTTAGAAGAACCAAGTTTAATTTAAAATAATCAACTCCATAATGGTAGAACTATCACTCAGGAATAGGAGGATATGCCAGCTATAGTTCTTTATAGGACATTATTTCTTGGAAGGAAAGATACTTGAGAAGCTTAATAGTGTTTGGGGGATGCGTTGCTTTGCCATCCTAAGTTTCAACGGGAAACAGGAGAATGTCTGTACTAGTCTTTGAGTTTTATACAGCTGCTACGACTAATGGCAGTATCTGTAAAGCAAAAGCAATAGTGAGGTCATTAGCAGACTGAACAGAGGTTGTCCCTTTGAACAAAAGCACAGTTTAAACAAGCGGTTTTTATGACATGCTTTCTGAAAGAGAGGTAAGAGCAGCAAGAGGATATTTTTCACGCTGGGACACGACTTCTCATGGAAATGCTTTGTCAGAAATGGACATTTGTAAACTTCTGTAAGACTTCAGATTTCACTGATCCAGTCTGGAAGACTGCTCAGTAGCTGAACCCTTACAAACAAGAGCATTTAAGCCCCAGTTCTTTCATCCTTGATCCTTTACTACCTGCAGCACACCAGCCAGGCGCACATGGAACAGTTCCCAGCACTACTCAGTCTTTCCACAACGAATGCCTGTACAAAACTTTTCCTGCACTGATCGGAACAAAGCTACAAGCACTTGGAATTCTTTATTGCTTGGGTCCTCCCCATGTATAAGTAATGGATAAAGACTTACAGCTACTCCGTATTTCTGCGCATGCACACACATGAAAAAAAAAAAAAAAGCTGGCAGTATTACACGTTCTGTTTTGGCCAGAAGGTAAAATAGGTGAAATCAACCCCAGTTAAACTAAGCTATCTAATGTCTTGCAAAGCTGACGTACATGCAGCCATACCCATACCCACTGAAGAGCCTATTTCATAGGAAAGCTGGAAAGTAAAATATTCACACTAGAAAGCTTTTTTCCTTATATACATCAAATGTGAACATGTCACCCAATATTTTTGCTATTTTTATGTAGTAAACTGCATCCCACAGTATTTTTAAACAGGTTTCTCAGTATATTGCACAGGTTGAAGGAAAAACTGATCAGATCCATTCATCAAAGTGGACTATATTCTTTTAATCCACTTAATTTAAATTGTAATTGACCTGTTTTAAGGAGTATAAATCAGAGTAGCCCAACTAAGAATTAGGCCCATTTACATGAGCTGTAATCAGGCTTACAACTGTTTCCCTTTTCGGTAAAAAGGAAACATTCATTAAGTTGGGAAACTTTCAGAAAAATAACAGTAGTGTTACAAGACCAGCTATCCAAATCGTTCAGTGCAGCACTCAGTGGAGAAGATTCATTTCTTTTCCACACGATGCAAGGCTTCCATTTTTTCTCCTTCCTTAGAGGACACCATTCCGAGGCTTCAACAACTTGTATTGGACTTAGGGAGTCAGTCTGAAAGATGTCATTAGCAGCTTCCATAATGAATCACTTACAACGTACAGAGGAGGAACAAAGAGATAAGTCATCTACAACAGCAGGAAGGTGCACAACCAGAACCTGTGGGGATAGGTTTGGGATGCCATCTCCCTGTCCCCACTGTTAAGACTGCAGGGGCAGGGAGTGATTTCAAACCTGTTTCCGTACTAACAAGGAGAGATTATGACATTGATTTTTCATAGGGCTACTTACATGAGTGAGCATTCATCAATTTCTGTTAGAGTTGTGGACTCAGAGCAAAATAATTACTTGACAAGCTGGGCTACAGCCTGTGTCACCAGTCACAAAGCATATTCAGTAGAACGCTAAACCCTTTACTCTTTCACTATGCTTTTTGTTAGCCAAATGCTATACAAATACAAGACAGTAAGTCAACACATTTTACATTCAGAAATGAAGCTTGGAAATATTTCTTCTTCCAGGATTCTCCTGTATCTGAAGTATTTAAAGGGTTGAACTCTTTGTCATCTGTACTTAGGAAGCTTATTTCCATTATGTTGTTTCACACATTGTTAATCAATGCATATTTTAGTAAAGAAAGTCTTTGTCAAATATACAGATAGCCAACATTGTCTTAGGCATTACAAAAGGGATGTCATGAATTTAAAAAATGACATTAATCCGTCAGAAATGTGTGAGTGTATGAGAGCCTCAGATAAAACTGAAGATTACAGAGCAGAAAGATTTGAGGAAAAGTCCTTCTATATTTCCAGGCTGAGTACTTGAGAGTTTAAGTGTTTATTCTTGTGGTTTTTTGTGTGTTTTTTTTTTCCTTCACAGCAGTCTCCTCTTCTGTTTGGGTGGATTTTTATCAAAACATTGGAAAGAAAAAGACTTATTTGGTAACAGTAACATCACAAACCTTGGAAAGGAGACACAGTGAAAGGCATGAGACCTGCGGCTTATCTTTTCTTTTAAGAGCAGAGCCAAAATGGACTTCAGTACTGAATAAAAAAAAATAAACACTAATCACACATTTACAGTAAGATAAAAAGCTGTGAAACAGGAGATTCATTCTTGCCAACATGAGGTACTTCTCCCATTAAAGTAATAAAATTACATACATATATTAGTCCTCCTTACATTGATTTTATTTACCCCATACATTTATAATCAGCAAACGTAACAGAAATACATTTATCCTCAGAAACAAGAAACAAAACTTGTCAGCCTTTTTTTTTCCTTAAAAAAGCAAGGACTGTCTCTTTATGGCTAACTGAAGACTGATAAAGCTTATATCAAGAGGCATTGAACGTACTTGTGTCTACAATACCTCAAACTCTTTGTAAACTGAGAAAAGCGTACAGCAAGCCATAGAAGAGCTACAAATCTCCTGACTTCATGGTCTTAAAGCATTGGCAGCTGATGGTTTCAGTTGGTGATTTCTCCCATCACGATGAGGCAAACATAACAAGTGTAATACAGACAATTAAAAAAAAAAAAAAAAAAAAGCTTTCTGGAGTACATCTAAACCAAAACCTTATTAATTTGCCTTTGCTAGAAATCCAGTACTTAAGTCTATGTCCCTGCCTGCAGTTTCTATTAATATCAGTAATAAAACAAAAACAAACAAACAAAAAAAAGAAAATAACATAAAACCAAAAAAATCTTCCAAAACAAACGGTGAAACCGTTTTAGAAAAACAGAAGGATGCCATCACTTCACATAGAGATTACCAGGCAAGCATCTGTGTCAAAAACATAGTTGAAAACAACAATGAACTCTGGCATTTATTCTAGTTCTGATACTTTTCTACACATACTTAGATCCTCACAGCATTTTTGCAATGATCTGGACATTACTCAACATGACATTACTTGCAACGTGAAGCCAGAAGTTTTATGAAACAAGGTGTATATGTACATATTTATGGACACATACACTTGAAACAACAATAGGCAATAAATCTTCTTAAGTTTTGTTTTCTCATCAAGAGGAGAGTGGTTTGGGGGTTTTTTGTTTGTTTGTTTTTTCCTCTCTTGGAAACAAGAATGGAATTGGTGCCTTTTCTAACCCCAAAACATAGAGCCTTGCCTTTAGGGCTGTACCTCTACTTGTACACAAAACAAGCCAGGGAACAGATGCTGAAGCCACGTGGCATACATGATAAATGCTCTTCTCACAAAACACTGATCTGTCTGATCCACGCTACTTTCAAGTGGCTGGACAGCAGGTACCTCGACAGCCCTGCTCACCCCAACCAAAGTTTCAACAGTCTCAGAGAGCCCACCACAGTCAGGTTTGTAATTTTCCTACGCAATACAAATATTTGAGGAATTACGTCGTTGATAACAATATTTACGTTCATTTAGTCAATGTAGGTATCTTTATTAGAGCAGTAAGCGAAGAAACATAAGTGATGTTTTTATGTAGCTGTGGTTGCATTTTAAAGAGATGAGTTCACAGTCTCTACTCCTGTTTCGTATGAGAGAATCACTATTTTCTCAAAGTACCAGCTTCAAAGATTCAAACCAGTAATGCTGCAGCAAATTAACACAACCAACTGAGCAGAATAGCTGGCTTTAAAATACATCTTAACTAAAGAGAGCACACAGCTTCACAAGCACAGCTTTTGAAGCCAGAATGCTGTAGCCTAGAACTACAAATTTCACACTCTTTGAAAGAACAAAGAATCACCCAAAGATGGGAGGACGTTTTTGTGACAAACCAGATCCAAAATGAGTTGCTGGTTCTGTAATTTTTTGTGGCTATTTTTGCGAATACTCAGCACCTGTAACATGCATCCCCACTTAGGCACCTCATGAATGATCACTTGTCAGTACTCTTTCAGCAGGACTCTTGCAGATCTTGCTGCTTCCCACCATCCTGCGGCTGGGCCACCCCGCTGACTGTAAGGAGCTGTGGCTTCAGCTGTCACATTTATTCCTGGCAAACTCTTCTTTCCTACCGTGGTTACTCGCTCTGACAAGGATCAGTCAATGTATTTTATTTTTTCTTTTTAAAAAAGATGCTGTTTGTCATTCCTGAAGGAAAATGAATTTTACTGCTGTAAGCTTCAGGCTCATCTAATTACAATACCAGCCTTCAGGGAATTTTTAAACTAATGACATTGTATTTGTCAAGCACAGAAACTTTTAATCTGATTTTCAAGAGGATCCTAGCCAATGGATCCTGGCCATCGTAGCACTTAAGAGAACACATTTGACTGTCCTCCATGCAATATTTAGGTGGGCTTATTATGTAAATGTTAATTGTTGTTACCTCGTATCTTTCTGCTGTGGTCAATACAAGGCATATAGACATATTGACAATGTTATTAAAGTTTTTATGACTAGAAGTCCGCAAATCAGACTGTGTGTGTCCCTGTGCAGCTTCTCAGAGGAACAGAGGCATGCCCCTAAGAAATCGGAACCAAATCACCTAAACTAGCTGAACAATTCTGCGGTTTTCCTCCTCATTTTGTGATTTGTTGTACACCAGCATCAAGAACCACCAGCTCAACGATTCTGCTATATATTTCACTGTTCAATTTTAACATTCTTTTGTTTATTACCAAGGGCTAATAATTCCCAGACAATTCCCAGATAATTTCCACTGCTGATACAAAGAACAAAACCCAAAATATTAATTATGTCACGACAACTCCCTCCACTCCTTACCCGCTCCCAAAGCAAATAGCTCAGACCACCAAGCATCCACTTTTGGGTACTTCCCTAATATTTCTAAAGGGCAAACAGTGCACTACTTTGACCACTGACTTCGGCTTGACCATACCGATCAGGTCTTTTGGACAAATAATGCCAAATTCACATTTCCATTTCAAATTCATTTCAGTTATAATCACTTCTCCAGAAACCATACATGCTACAATTGTGCCACATAGAAAAGTGTAAGAAAAGAACCTTTTTCATATGTTTATTTATTTTTATTTCTCAAAAATTATTTTTAAATAAAGAGAGATAAATTCATTTTTATCTTTCAAAACTACTATTTAAGAAAATGCCATTTTCTGTTTTTTCAAAATCACATACTTCAGGACAAAGGTACAAAACAAATCAGTAACTACAAGTGCTGTTGTCCATTCAACAACGTTTGTATCAACATACCAGTCCTCCTCAATCATAAAAATACACATACAGTTGTGACACAAAACTGCGTAAATGTAACATGACGCAAGCAATCCAGAGTCGTAACCATCCACACCCCAACAAGGCTCAGCCACAGTCACTGAAATGTTCTCCCCAGTATCATGGGGAAAATCAACAGCCCTGCGCAAGTAAGACAGAAAGATATGAAGGCTATAACTAGCCATTTGCCTTGACATCTGAGCTCGTACATCCCGTCAGCAGAGCTTTGGAAGCCTAACATCAACTTGATCAAAACAAATAACAGGATTCCTAGGTGCTGGAGGGGACAACGGAAACACTTGTTGCGCACTTGTAACACGAGCGACTGCATCTCAAATTAAGAGTCCAGGGCTTGTACCTCCCATGAGAATTCACGACCCGGCTGCAGTCTTTTAATATGAAAACTTGGACGTTTCACCAAGATGCTCAGAAGAGAGCACTCTTCTTTGCTACTTAACTTAGCAGCTATATTTCTCTAAAGCAAATAACACTTAGAAAGTTTTCCTTAAGCTCTTCTACAAGTACCACAGTATTTCAGCAGAAAATTTCTCCTCGCCTTACCTCAATCCCAGGAGGTAGGCCCAATTCCATTACAAGCTGGATTTCCACAAAATGGAACCTGTCAGTCCTGGTACCTTTCAGCCTCCATGCCCAGATCACTTGCAAACACACAGCGTGCTCTAGACCTCAAAAAGCTATCAGCACCTGGCAGCGGCAGGCAAGCTTTGAGGACAAAGGTTCCTGATCCCACCCCATGAAGACGTGCCCTTGCAGCACATGCCCACACTACACAAAGCTTTATCAGCACTTTTGCTCTGGCCAGAGAAAAAGGTGTTTTCTACCTCTTCTTTAACATCACTGGTACTCCAACCGGCCATGAACAAGCTGCCACAGAGGCCTGATATCATTATCCATATAAATAGTGCACAGTTTTCTTCAATTTCAGTGGAAATGAGGTGGAACTTTTCCTAGACACTAACCTCAAATACCAATTTATAATAATGATAGTTAATCACGTACTTCTCACCCTGCAAGGGCCCTGGTATGGTTAGACAAACACCTCATATAGGGTCATTAGCTTCAGAGTACTAACACAAAGGCTTCCACGCACACAGGAGTTTGTCTCCTTTCCTTTTATGCTGGAGGAAGACTTCTATAGGAAACATTTAAGTCACTTGTCCATTGCCTTTCCCTTATTTTTAAGCCCTGAAACACCACATGACAATTCACTGTGTTTTATTCACCAGTGGTTCCACCTGACGGGCACTGAAGTTGATGCTCTGCCTGCTGGTGAGCACCTTCACTCCAGCCTTTCCCCTGCACAACATAACCAAAAGGTCAGCAATGGGCAGAGTGAGCAGGCCAGGCACGATGACACCACGACACCATCAACATCACCAGGCTCAGCCACGCTGAGCATCCCATACTGTGAAAGGCAGCACCATTGGCTATGCTCTTGAACATAAGCTTTGGGCATGGTAATTAACTTTAAACACACATTTACATCTCGTTTTCAACAATTAAGTACCGATACCCAAATAGGTATTTTGTCACTATCTCCCTTATGTTGGTACCTGGTAGTCAATGGAATAAATGCAATACCCTAAGCATCCTGTTTCTGTCTGACAAAGGGAGAGTTTTTAGAAAAAAAAATAAAAAATGCTGAGTCGGACTAAAAAAAGATAAAATGGAAAACAAATTATATTTAATTATTCAAGAATGCAATAAGCAGATTCAGTCCCAGACTCAGAAAGTCCCCAGTTTTACAGCATACTGGAGCCTTATCTGCAGTTTGAGTAACAGTGGCCCACAAAGAAAACAAAAAAGCCTATTAATTTTTTCAATTAGGCATTACTATTTAATCTTGTAAAGTGGGAAAAAGAAAATTTATTCCATTTCTTCTCGGGAAATCTGACAAACCAGTATATTGTTCTGGCTGGCAGCCACTGTAACATCACAAGGTTTCTTAAAGGCGTAACACTGTGAATTTAACAGGTTTGAAAAAACACAGCAAGTGTAAAGCAAATAGAAGTGCCCATTAGCTAAATTGCCTTTAAAAATAAATAGCAAGATAGCAAAGACAGTCTTTAAGGGAGGCTGAGGGTCCTCGTGGGGAGATGTGAGCACTCCAGCCAAGCCAGCAGGACCGAGCTGTGCCACAAGTTTGCCTTTACAGGCAGCCTTCTCCTGGTGCCAAAGCAAGGTGAACCAAGCGCTTTCCAGCCACAATTCTCTAGAGTTAAACTGCTACTAAGCATGACATCAAAATGGTGCCTCTGAACTTTGTGCAATCTCAGAGTCCATTTTACAGTGCTAAGTTTAAATTCCAGCATCAGACATGAACAGGGATGGATATCTAAATCGATACACACGTGCAGGACAGCACCTGACATGCTCTGAGATATCTCCAGCTGACATGAGAGGATTTTTGGGGAGTGGTGGTGACAGAAAGGAAGCGTTGGGTTTGCTCCTTTTGGATGCTGATACTGACATCATAGCTCGGGTCTGATGCTGCAACCACGCCAGCAGAGGACTTTTCCAAAGGAGTCTAACAGCTGGGGAAACTGGGCATCTGCATATAGTTAGAAGGTGTGTGTTGTGTGGTTTGTTCGTTTTTAATCCATCCCCAACACAGATTTCCTAGTGCTGTGAATAATTTCTACTGAAGTAGACTGGTGTGACTTTATTTTTCTGATGCAATATAATGGCTGGGGAGGAAAGGAGCTAGAAGAGAAGTTTCAGAGCATGCAGGAGGCCGCCCTGGCTGGCTGTGAGGGAAGCAAGCAAAAGCTGCTGCCGGGGCTCGGGCATGGGAGGCGTTGGGGGCTGCATCTCCCGCAAACGCAGTGCGGGGACTTGTGCACAGAGCATCCCAGAAAGGAAAGGAGGATGGTATAAATACACTCTATGCGCTCCTGCCATCTATTCGGTAGCAAACCAAGAAAGATTAAATTATGTAACTATTACTGTCTACATGCAACACACACACACACACACACACCAGATCTTGGTACCACACGGCCTAGAAACGATTTTTATTTTCCATCCAGATAACCCTCCCGGTTTGCACCGACACGAGCACGGAGAGGTTAGCAGACAAAACAGGCGTGCTAAGGGAGCATCTCCCCGGTACAGCAGCAGCAAGCCGCAGGAGGGGCGCAGGAGCCCACCTCCCCGCCGCCACCGCGCCTCGCACACGGCTCTGAGACCCCCGGGGCCGAGCGCGGAGCCGCCGCAGAGCCCCCCCAGACCCTCCCCGGGCCCGGCCCCCTCCTCTTCTCTCCTCTCCTCTCCTCTCCTCTCACCTCGCCTCCCCTCAGCGCACTGCGGCGGGCTCCGGCGGAGGGCGGCGGCCGGACCCCCCCGTCCTTGCGGCAGCGGCGGCGGCGGCCCCCGGGCGCCCGCGGCGGGGCGAGCGCCTCCCCTCAGCGCCGGGGCCGCGGCCCGGCCCCCGCCCCCGACAGCGCCACCGGGCCCGGGCCGCAGCCCCGCGGGGCCTGGGCGGCGCCGGGGCCGGGGGGAGGCCGCGGAGGAAGGCGGCCGCCCCCGCCGCCACACGGCCCCGGCCCCCGGTACGCGCCTGGGGGCAGCTCCCCCTGAGCTGCAGCCGCTCTAAAATGCCTATTTCCGCGTTATTCTCTTTTTTTTTTTTTTCTTTTTTTTTCTTTTTTTCCGAATTCACTCACGGTTCTCAGCGCTGTTATCCGTGTCATCCGGGCGCAGAAGAGCCGTCCTTTCCCATTTCCTCAGTGTTCAATGATCCTGGCTGCTTGCGAGCGGGCTGGTGCAGTCGGCTCCGCGTTCCCGACTTACTCGCCCGTTTGCCTCGGTCTTTGTCCCCGAGTGTCTGCGTGGGGAAGCGTGGCCACAGGCGCGTGAATGCAATGAAAACTCAAACCACGCGCTGCAGCAGCAGAGGAGCGGCGATGTGACACACGCCGCAGCAGCGCAGCCCAACAAAAGCAGGAGCAATGGGCGCACACACACCCGGTCCTGGGTGACCCAGGTCCTGGTTGCTGTTACTGAGCCAACACCTCACGCTCTGCTGTCTGGTCTGAGTTTTATAAAGTCAAAGTCTTCCCACAAGCAAGGAGCACGGCAGTCCTAACTATATTCCGTATTCTACATCTGTTTTCTGTATCAACCAATACATGGCCAACTAAATAGGTCGCTTTAGAAACTATTTCATGAGAATAACCAGCTGGAAACTGTATGAATGTATATCCAAATACAAAGTCGGTTTTGTACAGCTTGTAGCGTATTCCCAAATCCCTGGCCTTGAAATCCTTTCTCTATGGAAGCCCACGGCACATCTGCCTTGGGCTTCAACAGCGCAAGGGAATTTGTTCTTCAGCTCTTCTGCACGACGCGAGACGAACTGCTCCAGATCTGGGCGTACGCAGCTCTGTTCCAAAGTAGGTCAAGCCATGACAGTCATCAACATCCTTCCATCTATCTAAAACCTTTACACTTTCTTTCAGTTGCTTCCTGTGCACATGTATTGGTGCTTACAGCATAGCTTATATACGCTAAGGGTGCAAATGGTCAGTGTGACTGATTAGTCTGGCCCTTTATACTGAAGAATACTGTACTACTGCATTATATCTGTTTAGATTTACATTAAAGGCTCAAATTCAGATGATTATGTACAGGTTAGTAGCGATTTGGGTGTTGTCAAATACATCTCTCTCTTTGGTGGTAGCTTCACTTGGTACGGATAATATAGTGCCTATTTTACTTCCTGAAACAAGATCAAAGGGGGAAAAAAGAATGTGTGATGCCAAGAATTTCATAACATTTATAGTTATTTGTGCTTTGTTTTTGGTTATCGTGACATTTTTATAATGAGGAGATGAGAAACTGAGAAGATGAAAACCGTTAGCTAATGAATTATTCTCAGTGGATTTGCAGGCTGTAAAAGCCCTTTGACGGTGTGACACAAGTGCGGGCTGTCTTTAAGTTAAGACTTCTCATCTGTCAAATGAAAAAAAAATGCATAAATCAGACACTGGATTTTCATGTTTCTCTCCCTCAAAAAGGATTTTGAGAATGTCCTTGCGCCTGTGCTTGAAAAAAAAAAAAAATAAATCTTATTTCCACTGAGCAAAAGTGTTAATTTATATGAACCTATCAAATCCCCTCAGCTTCCCCAAACATAAAAGGCAGCAATCACAACAGTAGTAAAACACAAGGTATTTGTAGAAATTCAGCACTACTACTTTTCAGAAACTACAAAGCTGTCAATTTCTCTGCTTATATTTCTGCTAAATGTGTATTTCATGCTACACATACAGTTCTTTATGAACAGTTCCCATGTCTTTGGTATGGTTTGGGATTATTTTCAATTTTCCTAGACATGGCTGTTACTGAATGGAGTTGAGTGCACAGTAGAATACAAAGCCACTTCATAAAGAAATTGCTATTTCTCTTGTCTCCATGGATGCTTATACATCTACAGGCGCTGTGCTGCTAAGGAAGAGGCTAACTTTTCAGAGCCATGTGCTGAGGAAATGAGTAGTTAACCTTCAATAGACTCAAAGATGGAGACAAACAGCCTGCTTTTCTGTAGCAAACATTTTTTCCCCTCTTTCTGACTCTAGGGCTCTTTTTTCCCTTGCCTGGACCCACATCCTCTCCTTTGCTGAGCATACAATACAAAATAAACCAGTGAGAGAAATATGAAATCAACTTTGCCGAAGTGGGGGTTCCTACTGTGTCCCCTAGGGCTCTAAAAATGTTCTGTATCAGAGACCTGAAGTGTGCAATGCGTGGGAGGACATTTCTGGGCTGAGGAATACCTGTTTAAAGTTACAAAGTGTCTTAGACAGAGCTTTTACTGGGTGAAAGTTACAAACATTCTTCTACTCTCCTGTCAAAATAGCAGAAACTGTACTAGAAGATTAAAACTTTCAAAGAATGTTTGTGCTACTTGTTCTTGGAAATGATTTCACTGGAGAAAAAACAAGTTTCAGTCATCCCACAAAATGGTTTAGTAAGAAAACTGCAAAACTATGAATTCTAAAAATCTTTTACCATGAAAAATAAATTGGACATCCAAAACTTCCAGTTACTGCCCTTGCAGTTATGCCTACGACAAGAACCTACAACACACTGGCATAAGAATGCACCCTCTACAAAAGGGATTTTCAGCTGCTCTAACTTTGGACACTGGTGACTTAGTGTTAAAACGGCAAGAAATGCAGTCCTATATTATATCAAATTTCTCACTTTCCCAGCAATTCAGTTATCTGAAAGACAACAGGCCAAGCTGAATACCCAATATAAGAGTTTCTTTGTCATGACGATTTAAAAGCCAAACAAAAATGCTAAGAAGACCTACTGGAAGACCATTCACATGGGATGGAAATGCGATGTTTCACAGGACTTCTGGACAGATTACTGTGCAGCAGGTGGAAATATTAATTGAAAGAATCACCCTAGGTGCCAAAATCTGCAGGACACGTTCTCTGGGCTGTCCTGCCTCCTTTGTGCTGCACAAAAGGCTTAATGAGAGTGAAAACCATCTGCAGCCCCCAGCTGGGGATTTTTGTGCCGTAAAGGAGTCCCTAAGTGATTCCCTGCAACCTGCACAGCGAGGCAAGGCACGCCTGGGCTTTGCTGCCCCTTGGGCCCTCGGGAGCTGCCACCATCTGGTATTGCCTAATGCCAGGGCAGGCATGCATCCAGCCAGGGAGCCAAGGGGCTTCACAGAAGCTCCGCACCCTTTTAGTGTGCAGAGAAGAAACTCAGCACGCTGGGCCACCTGGTTAGAGAGCTGATCTGCAGACCCTCATCTGGTAAAACTCCCAGAGACATACCTCTTAGCACCTATCTGCACTGGCCTGCTGCCACTGGTCATATAGGAACGTTAGTTAGCACATGAAGCAAATGAAAACATGGCCAAGTTTGGCTTTAGAAAAAATTAAACCGCCAGTGGGAAGTTGTATATTAATTACAAATACTAAAGCACTCATCTCCTACCAATAACATTTTATGAAATTATGGAAATAGTTCTTAGGTACAGAAATTAAATCTGCTGCAGTTCCTAATGCTTCCAGATAGTTGCTGAAATGTGCATAAAGATCACCGAATTGTGGTTAAAATTACGATGATAAAAGCAATTGTCAGCTTCTGTTGGTACTTGCAGAGATTTAATTTTAGAACTGTACCCTTAGGCAAGTAATATGGAATTAGATCCATACACACTGCATCCAAAGTCATACTGAAATGTCACTTGTAAAACACACCTTCACGATCTTGCTATCTGATGATCTGATGTATAAATGTGCCTGTCAAATCTGCAGAGAAAGCCATCAGTACTTGTAGGCTGTGGTGAGGTGGTATGGATACACTATCAATAGATCGTGCTTTTGTAAAAATCAGGAAGCTTCTACAACTGAAGAAAATGAACACGTTGTTCTTTTGGAATATTCCTGCTGAAGCAAGTGGAAGGAGTCTGTGGGGAAACAGTCTGACATCATGCTGAGAGGACGAATGGTGTGAAGATTGTGATGATACGGAGACATTAGCAAGGCTGAAAAGTGGATCACAGATCTGTATCAGAGCCCTAGAGAATTTGAAGATTCATGCTGACAGTAGTGGGACAATTCCTGATTTTCCACAGTGAAGGGAGAGGAAAAAGGCTGGAGCAGGTGGCACAGAACTGCCACATCACTGATACCACTAGGAATCACACCCCAGAAAATTAACCTGGTGCCCCTCTTCACATTAGTTTATACCTCTCTGGACAGTAACAATGGTTATTTGAATTACACATTTGGCCAATAATTTGACTAAAATCCTCAAACGATCTCTTTTAGGAGTTTTACTCCTCCCCACAACAGCAACAAGTACCATGCAGATGGATTTAGTAAGCAAATAAATCAGGTATTAAGTGGGCAAGCTATACTAGCAATGAATTTTCTTTAAATGATTTAGAGAAAGCAGGCTTTTCTTTGGCAACTAGGCAGCAGGTTACCCTAGTGACATTAATTCCTTTTGCATCCTACGCAGTCTCGAATGTGAAATTAGCAGAGCTGGAAAATGCCCCTGCAGCCGGGGCAGAAATAACGCACTTCTTACTGGAAGTGGAAGCTTCTCATCAGGAGACACTTGTGCTTCACTGCTCTTTGTCAAGCAGGGTAATGTGAATATACATTTCACTAACAGGCACGATCAGCAACAGAAACTCAGCAGATCACAGAGTGAGACAGAGCTGTCAAACACTTAAGCCACATCTATTCTGCACAGAATGTACAAACATTAATGCCAGAAAAATAAAGCCACTCTGAAAGCCCGAAGAATCAACAAAGAAGCTTTTTGCCCATGCCTAATCCAGCTAAGCCTTCTTAAAGTGCCATTGAAAACAGATACTTGAAATGACTTCCATCTAAAATAGCATTTTTTCCCCCATTGTAGCCTCTTCCATTTAAGAAAGACTATAAGTTTACATTTAAGAATCCAGTTGTCCAAAACACAAATAGTGAGACTATTTCCACCAAGAATTTAATTCAGAATTGTGAAAATTACCAGAGCTTCCCTTTCCCCAATTCTTATGCCAGTTTGAGAGAGAGAGATTTCTTCAATGACTGCATAATGTATGAATAGTGGTAAACTTAAAGAAACCAGTGTTTAATCAGTATTCTGTCTAGAATTGTCATCATAACCACATCCAGCACCACTACAAAGATAACTGCAAAACCCTAACAAGCCCTAACACTCTAACAGCACAATCTCACTCCCTCTTGAGGCTCATGGCCAAAGGAAGGGCTTGTATTTTTTTTTTTTTTAACCTTGTTGTTACTGCCAGATACTATACAACTTCCAGTTTAATATTTGGCATTTTTTCCTTGGCATCACTGGGAAAGACAGCAGTGACAAGGCATTAGAGCACAGCAATGGCAACATATGTTCCAGGAGAATATAAATCTAGCGTATTCTATTTTCTCAGTATACTGGAAGCTATCTGACCACCTCGAAATGTTGCAACCCATCGATTCCTAACATAAATTCGTTTAACAATAGTTCACTGTGCAGCTCTACTGTGTAAACTAACACTTTTGTTCAGAAATCAGAAGTCTGCAAAACAACCACAGGAATAGAGACATGTAGGTGTACCACTTTCTCACTATCTCTACATAAAATATTATACAAATAACTTCTTATAACACATTCCTCTGCTTTATAATAGAAAGTTTTACAAAACAAAAGAAATTCTTACTCTGATTTCCAACAGTTGTCATATATATTATTAAAAAAAAAAATAGGTAAACAAAAAATGAGACTTTTAAGACGTGTAGATTCTGAACTCCTCCATCTGGTGATGTTGTGGGGCAGTGACCAACAGGGACCTCAGCTATGCAACACATAAAAAGAAGTGCTCCAAACTGAAGCCACAATGAGGCGTACAACATAGCACAAAGTGCCTATGCATTAAGAACACACTTAACTCTGAAATCAAACATAACTGCTTAGCTGAAGGGAGACAAATTTAAACATGCACTGTGACTTACGGCAATTACCGACATTGCAGCATACCTGGGAAAAACAATCCCACTGCAGTAAAAACCTCTTGGGGGAACAGAGTGATGACATGGATAGGAAATAATAGCATAATAAATAATAAATAATAGCAGCAAGGAGCACTGACAGGAAGCAACAATATTAGAAATCCTCACACTAACGAAGAACAGCAAACAAATATTTGCAGAGTAAATAAAAATACAGTAGAGTGTAGGAAATAAGACCCAAATAAGAACTGCAGAGTGATCAACAGAACACCTAACTGCTGAGCCTTACCCCCGAATCCCCATCTGCCTGTGGTACCTGTAGAAAAGAAGAGGGGTGGTGTGTACTTCTCGATATGCAGCGCAGCAGTTTTTGCTTCTGTCATCTGCGCAACGATTTACGCTGGCAACTTGTGCTGGGGCCCTGCAGGTACTTTGGAAGAGAAGAGCCAAGAAGGAGTTCTCTTGAGACAAACGTTTAAATATCAAAGTTAAGGAAAAAAATACTTAGAACATAAAACCACTCCAGAGTGTCTGCACAAACTGTGCAAAAATTGCAGCATGTGAATAATGGAGAAAATAAATCTCTGCAATTATTTATATATAAATATTCTGAAACACAAATGACAGCACTGCAAGGATATCTGGAGCACAGTTTGAACAGATCAAAGTCACTTTTATACTGGCATATTTGGATCACGAATACTTGTCAAGCTTCAGCCGAGCTCGCATCACTGTATTAGGCACCCATTTAAATCCCACGTAAAATTTGGGCTGGTGTGGAATCTCAGAGCAGGAATCCAAACTACCGCCTGGCAAATATTCCAGGAGCACTGAAACCTCACAAAAGTTATTCTCTCACTGACAAATGTGATTTGTTTTTATAAGCAACACTATTAAGCTGAGGTAGGCAACATACTGTTCTGCATTTCTGGTTGGCCTTGCTACTTTGCTTCCCAGGAAAACTAAAATGCCTTAAATCTCTCTTGTTCTGCTGTAAAATTCATGGGACATGTCATTCTTGCCACATTAACACCCCTCTGTTGTCGTTTTTTGGTGTTTTTTTTTTGGTTGAACACAAGACTTAGCTTTGTGTTTTATTACAGCAGTTGTTTTAAAGGCAACTTTTGAGAAATCAAATGCTACCTCTCATTTTCTGGAAACTCTGAATGCGTTGGAGAGCTCCTAACTAGAGATTTTTAAAGCAAGATTGCATACAGCCCTATCATGAAGAATAATCCTGCCGTGGAAGAATCCAGCCTACATGTGCAAAACTGTGTGTCTTATTTCATGGGCTCCATTCCTGCACACCAAGATGCTGTTACTTGGCCATAGTTATTGCAGACTTCTGAGCACATGAGTCTGGCCATACGAGTGATCTGGTTACTGCACAACCAACTGCTGCAAGGGGAGTGTTTGTGGCTGGGCTTTATCAGTAAGTAGGAAAAAGACTCTAAATCATATCCTGATCAGATGTGAATAGCAAACTTAATTCTAAGTCAGTGCATCTTAATTAAGGTTGAGCAAAATTCATTTCCTACTGGAAAAGGTGATCGCATCAGGAAAGAAGAGGATAAATGTTACTAGTTGAGCCTTGATAGCTAACTCACGGTACTTTACCACACCATTATCAAATGTGTCTGCATAATGTGCAATAACAACATTACTGCAGAAAACATCATCTCCACATAATAATCCTATGAATAATAAATGCTATTTAGGCATCAAATTACTGCTTTCACATCACGTAATAATATTACTTCCACAAAGGCAGGTAGGCCCTCATATGACATTAAATAGAGAACAAAGTGGAAATTCTGAAAAGTGTATGTAAAAGTATATATTCCAGGTAATATAACCACTTAAAAATCTTTGTGATTCCAGCTTGGCATATTTTGGAGAATATCATTAGCAAATATTTGTGAAACCTCTTAATTTGCCTAAAATTACACAGGATTTGGAGAAGCTTGCTAAAGCTAGTACTTATTTTAAGTATTAGGTCCATTTGTTTCTGAGAAGTGCTAGGTTGAGACACAAACAAAAAGTGGCAGGAAAAAAAATATTGTTTCTCCCACGGTAAGCACACTAATGTAAGGCTTAAAAATGAAGCAGAAGCACATTTTTGCTTATACCTTTGAACTGTACCATCTGGTTGAGGCTCAATTAAGATTCATCAGTCCCTGATTGGAATGCATTCAGGACTCGCTATTTTGAACCAGAAAACTAGACAGCCAGAACATGTGATTTTGTGGATTACTAAAATATAGAATACAATTTCAAATCCCTGAATCAAATGAGGATATTTTCATATTTTCTTGGGTACGCATTTCTAAGTTTTAGAATGAAAATACACCAGTGCTATAAAAGCCACAGAAGGCCGTTTCACGTTACAGCCTTAGCCCAGTTAACCTCTCACCAGCATCAGAAAGATGAGGCCTTAATCCCTCCCAAATCTCCTCAAGCAGTCCCATCACTTACTCTGCATCTGCTTTGGCAATTGCCTAATTGCACAGCAAAGGCTGTTTGAATCACCAGAGAACTAGACCAGGAAAAGCGCACGTTTTCTTGCTGAGTTTGCACATTATATGGGATCCCTGTGCAATTCCATAGGCACAGGAGCTGATGTGACTGCCCATCTGATCATCCCACTGGGGAGAGACAGCAAGGGAGAAGGGAAGGAGACACCTTCTGTTTGGAAGCACAGTGCTGTTACTCTGACTTGCAATCTAAAAATAACTGTTTTCTGCTCCCTTTGTGTCTGCTTTTAGCTCTATGCTTTGTAGGTTTATGTACATCACACCCAAGTGCTGCCGTAAATTCAAAAACAACAGGCAAGTGCATGAATTCAGTGCTCGGAGTGCAATAAGAAGTAATACCTTCAGGACAAATCGAGCAGGAGTTTTATCCAAAAAATCGAGCGGGAGTTTTATCCAAAAAAAATACTGGAGAAGAAATCCACATCTGGAATACAAAAAGTTGTGACTGCATAGGAGAAGAGGGAACTTTCATTCAAGATTTTGTATTTCCATTGTTTGACACTGGCCCCAAACTCAGATACAGTATTAGACTGAAGTAGGTCATGACTTTTTTTCTTCAGATAGAAATGTCACAAGAAAGTTGTTTACAATGAAAATCCTGAAACAGGATTTGGCAATAGTGAAGCCAGAGTTTCCCAATAATGTGAAATTGTAAAAGCTTCTTTTAAATTTGATTTAATACTCCGTGGTCAAATTCTGCTTTTATAGACAGATGGTAGGTTTTTTTTTTTTCTTTGTTTGTTTATTATAAATGCACTTGAGCACATCTATTCAGTTCGCTGAAAAAAAAATGAAAACATAATTTGCAATATTTTAATCCATAAAGCTTAATTCCTTTGCAGTCGTCATCTCAATGTAGCAACAGATTTCACTGTTGCTATTGCTACAAAGGGATTAGACTTTCTCCATTGATTTTGAATACTGGAAAAAATACTGTAACTGCAAGGTTTGATCAGGAGGTTGTTGGAAGGGTTTTGTTTATTCCTTTTTCCATTTCACAGGTTTCACCTTGTCATTGCAATTCATATTTTCATGTTAGACTACAGCTTCTTCTACTCCAATAAATCTATCAGACATTTCTGTTGTGCTGCTTCTCCATACTTTGAGTTTGGTGAACCTCACGGAACAGTAAATAATTTCTAACATAGCAAGTGTAACATGGGAATGAGGAGCAATACTTTAAGCCAACTTGAACTGTAAATTTGTAGCAGCACTATACCAAAAAGTACATTTATAGCATTTAGGTGTTCACACAGTTTACAGAGCAATACTGGGGCATTGCAAACAATGGCCATTCCTCTTCCATCACCTTTCTCAATGTGCATTACACTCGGATAAGGGAAGATGCTATTTAAGGTTATTTAAGGTTATCATTTGACACACATCGTATAGCTCAGTAAAGAAGCTCCAATTCCTTCAACAAAAATACAGCTGTTCTACACCTGGTAAGATGCTGTCACAGGCTGCTAGACACCTTCTTCGCTAGCTGTATATCAAGGGACATGATTCAGTGATTTATTCACTGGAGTTATTCACAAAACAGCACCTTAGCTAGCATCCACGAATTCTGGTGTCAAACTCTAAAGCAGCACACACTGATATGAAATATTTGACGTTACACAAGCATCTGGCCACCAAGCCCTACTTTTCTGTTCTGCAGCACAACGATACATTCTTGCTATGGAATATTTCCCCTTCCAATGTTCAGAGCTTTTCTACTTTTTTCAAATTTACTGGGAGGGATGGGAAGGAATATAGTGAGGTCATTTAGTCTACTGCTTCCAAACCTTTTTTTAAAATCCAGAGTCCAGATACTACTTCAGGAGAAATAAAAATAAAAATAAAAATCTACGGAAAATGTATTATTTTTTGGTGGGAATATAAGTGAAAAATAATTAGCATTCAGGCAAAACAAGGTCTTATATATTGAGATGTTACTATACATACTATTTCATTTTAAATATTCGTTAGAAATATAATAATTCCTGACATTGCCCATCAAAAGTCAACAACACATAGCTGCCTACTCACAAAAATATACTTGCATGAGGTTTTATTTTGCTTTTTGTAACTGCAATTCTTTACAGATGATGAGGCCAGAATCACCTCCTGTTTAGGATACGAGCAGGGTCCGGTACCCTAATATTTAATTATCATTTACTAATAGATGCCTAGTCCATTCTTCTGCCCTAAAGTAGAATGAATTACAACTAAGCCATTTCTAGGAGATTTTATGTACTACATCAGAGCAAGTGACTACAATACTGTCTCTGACCACAAGTTCTACAAGGAATAGTGATTACCTTCAAATTGCACTGTGAGATTACAGCATTGTAGACAGTTTTAGTGTACATAGCTATGAATTCCGATTGCAAAATATAATGGACGAAAAATCTGTCCTATCAAACAGCAAATGCTGCTGACTTCAGTAAAAACCAAGATGTCATTCAGCTTATATTTGGCATGAATCAGTAACTTTGCCCATACAGGTATGAATCTGTGCTCATTGCATCCTGCAGCCTATTGCTTACTGAAAGATATTCCAGCTCTGTGCTACTTCTTGAATGTCCGACACTGCCCTGTTGACTACAATTGTGCATTCTTCCCATAATCACACAAATCTAATTCCAAAGTGTCCCATGCACATAAAAAGAGGGTACAACTCCCAGATTGCCAGCATACCTACCTTTTATTATTATAAATACAATTTGACAACTTTTTTTTTTTTTTTTTTTTTTTTTTTTTACAGTGAACAGTAACTAAGTGAAATGGGAGTATCAATTTGCAAAGACTAGAATTTCTATGCCACTTCATGAATTACTAGAAACTGATTTAAGGCAGGGAATCCCAAACTTGAGCATAAAATTAACTGCAAGGAAGGCTTGCTTTCTGCTTTTCAGTTTGGCAAAATATTATTTAAATCTTCCTGCTATAAATCAACTCATTTAACAGCAGTGTTCTGCTTTCACCTGTACAAAAAGAAAGTCAGCACAGGGGTTTGTAGTACCACAGATTTTTCCATAAATATTCAGTGGGTTCAATTATAAGTCAGTATCTGAAAAAATTGTACAAGAGCTTTGGCTGGGACAAGCACAATGCTGTACCCTCAACAACCACCTGCAGAAAGCAACTCCTACATATACAAAAATGGTAATTTCTCATTCCTTCATAAGACATTTTCTTATCCTTTCCAAGCACTAAAAATCTACTCGTTCTAGTAATAAGAATGGAAGATGGATACAATTGCTGGGACCACATTCACAAAGAGCTCCCCTCTTCTTACCTCATGAATTCCACTCAAAACAAAACAAAAACCAAAGCAGTAGTACTTGAAGTACAGCATTGCAGAAAGGAAACACAAACGAAAGCAAAAGGCCTGTGTGAGAGCTGCCTACAGTAAAGATGGAGTTTTGCACAAATAACAGTGCATGCATTTTCCCAGCTGAGTGGTACCAAATGCAGTAATAGCCACTTAAAAAATCTCCAGTGCTAGACTATTTCTTTGTGTTCAGAATATCAGGAGAAGCACATCAATTCGATGGTGTGAGCAGGCTGTCCAAGGTCAATTTTAGAAGAAAAAAATCAGTGTTCTCTTTAAATAGTGTATATTCATCTATACCTTTTCTGAGCACTTACAAGGATGCTGGTTGCAGTTTGACAGAGCATTACAAATATAAAATCCATCAGCCATTAAGGAAACAAGGTTTAAAGGAAGAAATAGTATTTTATAAGCCAGTATACAGGGCAATTGCATTTTAACTTAATTAAATACTGCACCATCAGAAGTACAAAAAACCCTGCATTGTTTGTAAATGCATTTGAGCCTTTTAAATGAGACCAGCACTTTTTCATAAGTACATCAACAAAAATGACAGCCACTAGGGAAAAATCAATCAATTAATACTAGAATAAAGCTTAAATAAATTAATTAACATTGGGAGATTCATGATATTAAACAGTGATATATTTTGCTGAACATGTTAACTTTTTAGTATCAATTAAACTATGCTACTCTAGATAACTAAAAGCATTAACTGCATTAATAACTGCTACTGGTGCAAATTGTTTTAAGAGATAATAACCAGTCTCTGGTGTGTACAGGACTACAATAATTTTTAAGCAGATAAATGACACTTTTTCCTCCCGTTGATGAATAAATTCTGTTCACAGTGGACACAAGAATTTTGAAGTAAAAGAAGGCAAACTGTGTTCTCCATTTGTGCGTGCATTTGGTTTACAGTACGTGTCAGTCTACAGCTCCCAGGATCTGGGCCACACTCTGTAAAGCTATGCAGCAGTCCCTGGCTATTTGCAGAAAAATAGCACAGCACTTCAAAGAGAGCATGGCACAAAGCCCCTTCCCAAAACATATGCTGACTTTTGATTATTTCAGAAAGAAAACATTCCCTGTAAGGACTGCACAAACAATTCCCAAACTCGAAAATCAAATGTTAAAATACAAAGTGTCCCTCCTAGAAAACACAACGTTTCCTTCGTTTTCTATGCATCCCTGTTATCTTATCGTCCAATGGATTTCTCCTGTGTTGTTGTTTACATGTTCTCCAGGGGAAGTCATTTTTCCAGTAAGAAACTGAAAACAACATGCAGGTGATACCAGTCGTGTACCTCTGTCACATCAGCGCGTTATCCTTAGAGTCTCTTGCACTTCTCAAGTAAGCCAGCAGATCACCCAAACTGATGTGTCACTGGTATTAAGACAAGAGGCAGAGGCAAACCCTCACACAGAGTTTTACTGTATTTCATAAAAACACATAAGTAGGATTTAAAGCTTTCAACTTCTGAATTTAAAAATAAGAAAAAAATATATTACTAAGAGCACTGTTATTGAGTTAACAACTGAAACTGATGATAATACAGATCATGCTTTGAGGTTTTCATCCACATAGCCAGAGGCCCCTTCCTTTCCCAAACATATGGAAAGTCATAACATGGAAAACAAACATTAAAAAACATTATAAATATTTTTGTTTTCATATGATGTTTTCCTTACATTTAGAAAAATCAACATTTACAGTGCCAAAAGCATGAGAAGAGACAGAATTATATCAAGAACAGATTTTTCTTTCATTTTCATAAATTTATTTAATTGTTTCACGTTTTTTGAGTTACACAGATGTAAACAAGGAATGTTACTGTTCATAGGAGTGCTACTGACAATCTGTTTAAAATGGTTTCAAACACCTTGCTGCATTCACTGTACTGTGCTTACATGCAATATTGTTTCTCAGCAGGAGTGTAAGTCCCTGTTCTGTAAGCGTACCAAGTGTTCTGGTATGATTTCATTTGATTTCAGTGGAAGACATGCAAAGACTGGCAATTCAAATAATGAAAAACATTTCTGTCATTGCAGGACTATCATGTTTGAGTGTTTTAGGTGTCATTTGGATTTATCATATGCCTTTAAACCTATTGAAATTTATGCATTAATTTGTCATGTACAAGGCCACTGATTTCACTTGATTTCAGTATTTTAGTTTAGTGTCTGAAAAGGGGGCATTTGTCTCAGAAAGGTGAAAATGCAAGAATATCTAATGCCACATTAGGATTTTACATGCTAAATCCATGAAGATATTGGGCTGGACTGATAAGCTGATATAAAGTAATTAAAACAGAAGCTGATTCTGTGCTCCCTTAGCTCAGTGGAACAGGAATGAGATCAAAATGTTATCACTGTTTCTCGTCCTCCTAATTTCTTAATACTGTACACAGAAGTTAAAAAAAAAAAATTACATCACTGTACTTTGGCTAATAACTACTTGCTGAAGTAAATCTGAGTGCCATAAAAACATTACTTATTTAAAGTGATGGGATTTTTCACTTACTCCTAGAGGAGGAGATGTCAGCCCAAATTTTGCAGACTTCTCATAGAGCAGTTGGGCAGCAAACTGACACATTTTCCAGATATTGATTGTCCCTTGGTCGAGTGCACTGTAGCCTGTTTCCCGATTTCCAAAAGTGAGAGTTCAGATTTGAAATCAATATACCACTTAAATTGTCATCTTACTGAATCCTCATTCAAGTGAATGAATAGAATTCAGATAAAATACCAATTATTTTAGAAGTGTTCCACACTTCTCACATACACATTTGCAGACAAGAAATACTAATATTCAGTATTGCAATACTCACTAAGACAAAGTTTGAGAACAATACTATTTGCTCCATCTGTAAAAGCAGTGGGGAAAAGGCTGACAAATAGTGTTGCTTTTTATCCTTTTTAGAAAATATTACAAACTTTCATAAGCAGATCATTGTACATGGTGTATCTAGCGTGTTTGTTTTTCAAATACTGATTGCATAAGCCATTGAAAGGAAAACCAAAAGAGAAGAAATATTGAAGTAATGTAATATATACTGATAACCTCAATTCTCACTAAGTTTTGCAGACTTAACAGCACAGAAGACTTTTAAGGATGGATCAGGAAACACTGCTTTCAACGTATTTATGTTGAGAGCCTTCTTAGTGTGCAAGGGATGATAATTTAAAAATAAATGTTTGCTTAAGATTTAAATTAAAATGTGATGGACTGCACTAGGACGGGCCAGGCAAACTCTGGATTTACTATCTCATTAATGATAAAACATGCTAGACAAGATGAAGAGACATGAATGGTTCTGAAGAGTTTCCTTCATTCAACTAACACTTTATACAGCTTGCAGCTTACAATGAAAAGGGTAGACTAAAAGAAGAGGACAAATTAATCAAAACAACACTAGTAGAAAGCAAACTCACAGCAATGATAGGAATAGACCACAGAGCTGAGGTTCTTACTCCTACAAAGCATCCTCCTTCACAGTATGCTAACCTGGATGCACAAACAGATCTGATTTAGCAGATTCGATTTATCCCACCTTCCAATTCAAGCTTGCAAGTTCCACCTACTGCTGCAGCATTTTTGCACACAACCCAAGGAATCCAAAAGAGAGGTCTTTGTGATTACAAGTATTACAGAAGTGCTGGCAGCTCAGGACTCCACCTTGAACAAAGACTTCAGTTCTACTGCAAAGCAGAATTCAGGAAAAAATGAAGAAAATATGGTGGGGGAAGTATGTAACATGCTGGAATAAAACTCTGTTGATTAATGACAGTTGTAGCATGCAATTATCTTTAACTATATGGTAAATCAAAGTCAGAATTAAAATAAGTTATCAATTATCAGAATAGTAAAAAGGCTAAAACTGAAAGAAATGACATTTCAGGAAAGTAAAACATAACAGCACCTTTAAGCAGTGAACTCTGTTAGAATATGGAAAAACTCCCTATGGAAAACCCTATTCCCTGAAAAATTGGAAATAAGACTGAAAAGCCGATTGGAGCCATCAACAAGCTACAGCCATAAAAACTGCTAAAATAATGAAAATGTTCTATACATTATCAGATACTAATTATTTTTTTTTGGTATAATTTGCAAAAAAAATATCATAATTATGTGTATAAATTAAAGTTTTATTGAGATATGTGATCTGTTGTATGTCACACAAAGCACTGGTGTTTTGGTAAGAAACAAAGTACACCTGTGTTATTAACCACACATTAAAAACACATGCTTACATCCCACTTCAGCTTGCAACTTTGTGCAGCACTGATAATTCCACCAGGCATATACGTAGGTGGCAAACTATGGAGGAGATGATACTGATTTGGAGAAAAAAGTAGGAGGTCTGTCATCATCATGGTGCCTGCCCCAAATCTTATTGCCATACAAACACTATTAAAAATAAAAGAAAACGGCATTTTGGGTTTATTTTTGAAGGCTACCATGAAACTGTCAGGGAGGATATTTGCAGCTGAAAAGGACACAAAATTGTTTAATTTCAGCACTCAACATTCACTTCTTTGATCACAGTGTTCTTTTTAAAAGTTTTCTGTGGAAAACACGATACAAACGGTTTGATGTATACTTCTTACTCCTACTTTTTTATGTGAAGTTACTCTTATTGAACTATACAGCCACTTCTGAAAGTAAAATAACGAATGTGAAGAAGCTCAGATCAATCAGTTCTTTTAGTACAAACAAATTAAGAATACCTTTTGATCTGTTTGTTGCAAAATTTATACAGTACCTTCAGAATTAACTACCTTTCTGTCAAATATTGTTACCTTACCTCAGCTCAGAAAGCATCTCTGAAATATAGTTTCAATCTGACCTACATAACAGTTGCTCTTTTATGTTCTCACTTCATATACACAGTATTCTACCGCATAAAGCCAGGCATTGCCATTGTATCAATGTGCTCCAATTAATGAACAGCTCAAGGACAACATCAATAGTTGCCTGAATACTATACAATAAAAACAACATTATTTTTAATATTCAATGCTATTTATGCATCTCTACTTTGGGTGAGAAACTTAGGAGTGACTTAATTAATCATTTTTAATCCCCCTTTTCCCTGGTGATCTTTAAATTCCCTCACATCCCACACTTCTTCACAATTCTCCTGGCAACATCCCCCAGGAAAAGTCTTCCCAGTGTGGATTCTCAAGCGGAGCAATGACAGCTTTACATCAGCTGAGAATCTCTTTTTTACACACACATTACTGATCAAATGTAGTGCAGACCCATCTTCAGTGTCATCCTTTTTGCTCAGAAAAGCTGCAACTCTTCCTCCAAAAGAAAACAGCGATGCCAAAAGATCTTAACATCAAAACAATTATATCCATCAACAGAATGCAAAATTTTCATAGAATCATTGAATGGTTTGGGTTGGAAGGGACTTCAAAGATAGTCTAATTACACACACACGCACACACACCATGGGCAGGGACACCTTCCAGTAGACAAGGTGCTGTCAGTATTAATGGATATGCACCAGCTGCAGTAGCACAAATCATAAAATGTGTAGCCACAGTTTAAGATGTTCTAACACTGCTGCTCTTTGCTGCCATCTACAGATAGACTTGAATTTTAAAAAATAAAATTGAATCTACTTTTAATTTCCAATAAAATCTCAACATACTCTACAAGCCAGTTCACACGGGTGTGCTTTACCTCAACATATTTAAAGCTTCAGACAAAGACGAGCCCCAGTGAGAGGTCCTTGACAGGTATTTGGATGCTGCCCCTCGGCGTCCTGCAGCCGGTACATCTGCGCTGGCAGGCGGGTGCGCTTCGGCCCTGTTCAGCACACGGGCTTCAAGCCCCTCGGAAGCCAGCTGGGCTGCCAAAACTGAAAGGAAAGTTTGACATCTCTAGTATGGAAATCTTAAATACTTTGACTCAAGTCCTCAGAGTATCTAATGCTTAATGTTTACAGCATTGTTTTAGTGTGTTTCAGGCAGCATGTTTCCCGTTTCACTGCTGTATGTTCTAACCACAAGGCTATGAAGCCAGGCCTGCTCCCGGCCTTAAAACGCAACTCGGCGGCGTGAGGGGCCAGGGGCAGCGTGAGGGGCCGCTGCGTGGGGAGCGGGAACACGGGAACTAAAACTCCTGGTGGGCCCCGCGCCTCTCAACAACGGGCATCGCAGCTGAAGTAACAGAGACTTAATTCTTCCGTCTTCACAACTAAGGTAAAGGTTGATTCCAATTCCACCAAAAACACTTCAACTTTTAGATCTGTGTTTTAATCAGGGACCTGTTGTTATCTGTCAGTGCAGGGAAGCTTGTAAAGTCACATACTGAAGTTAAAGAAAAGTATCAAAGAACAATGCGTATTTTAGAAATCTTATATATTAGCAGCATATTCAAGAACTAAACTAAAACATTAAATCAAAATGTCACCATTTTAAATTACCAAACAGATAGCAAAATCTGTCCTGATATTCTTTTCAATCTTTAGATTCCAAAAACTGTATCACTCCCAGCTTGATGAAGAAGCAAAGGTAAGTTGTAAAAAAGCACTGCCGAGGAAAATAGCTAAATAGAAATGAGAATGGGAAGAACTTGAGGCCTTCCCAATGTACCACGCTTTAGAGGCATAATTATTCTGTGGACAAATGCAGCTGAGGCTACTAACAGCAGAATGTCTGATTTTATTAATTATTTTATCAGTTAAGGGTACATATTTATTGAAAGATCTATACTTACATGAATATTTACAAGAATACTTACAAGAATACTTACATGTATTCTATTGAAATAGAAAAAAAAATGACGAGTGCTTTCCCTGGACAACTAGAACTGACCACAAAACACAGTTGTGACAGCACAAGTATTGCATAGAAAAGAGAGAAATACTACTATTGGTACTACAGAAAGATCAGGACCTTGGTCAGCTGGGTACTAAATGGGGGAAGAGGTATGCTTACTGCCTCTGCATGGACCACGTGTGCTGCCAGTTGTCTCTGAAAGAGTAAGTTTCAGTGAAGATAAAGTAAAAGGTCAGCTCAGATGTGAAGTGTTGCAGGGCTGGGAATGGATTCCTTGTGTTGGGAATTATACCGCTTCTAGTAGGAAGACCTTTTTTAAGTTCAGAAGCATCGAGATTAATTATAGCAGAGGCAAAAAAAATGAGCTCAGAAGGATATGAAGTTACCCCCAACATTAAAAGCAAAGTTAGAGCAGGTACTGTTCTGATTATTATTTTAAGATACACGTTGGCAAGAGACTTGCACTACAGGAGCCATGTCAGGTCCTTAGAAGTGTGCATAGTCATGTGTCAGTAACTTAAAGGAAATAGGGATGAGACAAAAACTTGATATGTTTGAAGTGCCTTGACATGATGTTATTTTTTATTTTTTATTATTATTTTATTTTATTTTTATTTTTTAATGTATGTTCTGTTTTAATTGCCCTTCAGAATGCACAGCTGCCTTCTAGCAAACAACACAAAGAGAACCAGCAACACTTAGTGCCCTCCGGTAACACGAGTTAATGAACAACTTCTAGTGAAGGAAATTGAGTCAGTAGATGACTGTTCATGGTTTCCCAAGCTGAAGGCTGGAAAGTCCAATACTTAATTGACTTGGCTTTTTTTGAAAGTGTCCTCTTCAAGAGACAGGATGTGAACAACTGCTTCTCTGTCAAGTAGGACATTGATATTCCTTTGCACCTTTAGAATCTGCATGATTATGTTTCTGTTTGTGTCTGTCAGAAAATGAAGATCTTCAAAAGCAGGTACAAAAAAATATTTTGAAGTTATTTTCTTGAAGGCTGCTTTAGGACCCTCCTAACTAAAATTCTTATTTACATACCAGCTTTGCTTTCAGAAAGATGATTTGTTGCTATTGTAGTGGCAAATGTGACATATTCTCCTACTTCCTACTAATTCCGTATTTTGACTTACAACGCCTCCTCTCTGGAGCATGAAGAGGGAATGAGGACAGGACAGCTCGGCAGATATTTTTGAACTTCAGAGTTGATTTGTGACCTTCTGATCAACGGTACGGAAGATGTGCAGTATTTACTTGAATCTAGGCTTTAGATAACAATGATGTAATATTTCTTTTGACAGATAAGGACAATAGGAAATGAAATAACACAGGGAAAGAACAAATTGGAAGTAGAAAAAAAAAAAAAAAGAAGAACAAGCGGCTAATGGAATATTTGGCTGCATGGGCATATGAGCAGGTAAGATGTATAAGGGGTGGAAAATATCTACCTGAAGCAACAGGGAAAAGTTAAAATATTCAGGGAGAGACAAGACATTGAACACCCTTTTTTGTTGTTTTTTTACATTATTTTTCCTACAGAATGGTAATTTCTGCTCTTTTTTCCTCAGTATGCCCAGCAACAGGTACAACAGGACTTGGCAGAGCTGACTGACAGCAGGAATAAACTGTCCTGTGACAAAGGAGATCTTCAGGTACCTGTCAGTGTCCTAATTGTCAGTTCACAATAAAACTCCATTTTATTTTATGTTTATATATGACTGCTTAACCTGAGCTCTTCACTACTTAATTTGGAGGGAAGCTTTTATTTGTCTTTCTATGTTCTTGACACTACACTATTTATTTTGAGAATTGTGTAGAAAAAAGCATCTTTGATCTGGCTCATACCACTTACTGCCTTTGGGTGATAGATAAAGGCAAGATGATGTTGATGTAGCATCTCTAGGATTTGTGATATATAAGTTGCTTAATGTACAAAAACAGTTGAATAGCTAAGAACCACAGGGAGGCATTAAAAAAAATACAAGTAGAAAATTGGTTGAAAGATTAGAAACGTAGAACATTTTACGAAATATAGGAATTAATACGGAGGGAGGCAAACTGTGGTGATAAGCAAAAATAAGCAGTGTACATAAGCTTTCTTAAATATTATTTAGCTGGACAGTAAATGAGGTGCTGGAGGTAAAGCTTTTACTTCAGTGTGACCTATGTCAGAATTTGGGGCAGCAGTGCAGAAATTCCTGAGGTTCTTTTAAAAACAGCACAGAATATGTAGTGGTTATTAGAGAAAGCTACATTTATGCAATAGCCCTAGGTCTCATGGTAGTGATAGAAGAAAGTGATCCAAAACATACTTAAATTAGAACAAGGTGATTAATTCTAATCTGGAAGTAATTCTATGGAAAGATAAGTTAAAAGTGTTTCACTTGCTGCTCTTGCTACTATGGGACTTCAGAAAAATAAAACATTTGCTCTGGGCAAAGAAGAATTGCTATATCACTCCGCTTTTGTGTTGCGGTCAAGCTAATGCTTTTCCTTTTCTTCACTAAAAAGAAGCTGAGATATTTTGTCACACTTCTTTTCTTAAAACTGGAGTGCAGAAGCTGGAGGAATAACTGTAGTGTCTCTCAAGATGCACGTTTAAACAATAGCGAGCTTTGCAAGTGCATTGTGGCCACAGAGACCAAATACACTAAGGAAAAACAACTTTGAGAACTTCTTACTCCTCAGAATTAGGGTCAGACTAACTAATACTAACATAGCCGTTAGAAATCAGATTCAACACACCTTTTCCTGAAGAACAGAGAACACATTTAATGTTAACCCTAGCATCCTAGTCTCCATGTGAAAACAGAACTTTTTCATTAAAATATGAGAACTGTGGAAGCTCAGCTAAACTTCATGCATGAAAATCACAAAATTTGCAAGTTTATAACGTGTTTTCAGGCTAGAAAACACACAGGTTACAAGACCGTAACGATAGTCTTCTCGATTTATCATTTGTTCCAGTTAGAGAGCAAATAGTGGCAGATAATACTTGTCTAGCGATGTTGCTGTAAGGCAGGTAGTTCCTCTGCTTCAGTCTGTTCACTCAGTCATAATAGACAGAAGCACAAAGAGTTGTGTTATCTTGGACAGTGAAACCAAGCTTGTACATATAAGATGGTGAAATGGAGTCTGCTGTCGGGAGCTTGCTTGGTAAATGAGAAGCAATAGGAGTCTGTAAAGAACAGTTACTGTTATAAGTTCATTCTTCCTTGTGAACAGACATCTTGAGACAGTTATCTGAATTTATAGGTTAGAATAGTGATCAAAATATCATTTGTTGTCAGGAGAAAAATGTTGTTGGAAAAACAAGGAAGGTGAAAGTGACAAACTGTTGATCATATCCATAATCTACATGCCATACTCTAGAAATTACACAGAAGATATAACCACGTTTAGGACGTTTGCCTGGAAAACAGGAGGTCTGATTTTTGCTGTTTCCAGAAAGCAAAATGAATCAAATATTTATCTTCTACTTCAATTCTCCATCATCAGAAAAGCAAAGGGAATTGGATATTATGTTAATAGTTGCAATCTATAACCCGAACACTTTCAGATTTTGGAAGAGTTCTGCTGCTTTTCAGTTACAGAGAACTAGCTGTAGAAAGCTCCCATAGCAGGTACAGCCCAGGCGGGTGCTTAGAGCCAGGAGGCTGCCATGGCACTGCAGAGCTACAACGGCCGGTGACACCACAGTCAGGGAAGCACAGCCTTCTGGTGCAGTTCTATCAGCACTGTGTCTCGCTACTGGCAAGAGGGAAATTGTGCAGGTTTGGATAATAAGCTATGGAAAGTATCACAGACGAGAGCTTCAACTGTTTAGTGTGCCTTAAGACATCCTACATGAGACAAAGTCTTCTGGAATTAACGTAAACTTGGGAATAAAATCATAGTATCTATTTGTTAAAGTAATTAGGTGGTTTAGAGAGTATTTCGTTAATTTCTCACTTTTTCTTGTGCTCTCATCTACATAGCCAATGAGAGCTGATGGATTTTGTGGTGGAAATGGCACCAAAAAGAAAAAGATCCCCAGCAAGTTCTTGGCAGTAGAAATCTTCCGACCATAATGCTAGGTCAGCTGCAGGCTCAAAAGAAGAAGTTATGGAATCCAATTTACGTGCTTGTACTCTCCCCTCTACTTCACACCAAGTTCATTTTGAATGATACAAACATTCAAGACATTCTGCTTCTGAATGTGGGGATAGTCCTATGGTCAGCCTGAAAATTCTGTTAAATGCTGTAAAGAACATGGGAGAAAAACTGGAGGATAAAATAAATGTTCTCTCACCAAGATTCTTGAAAACTTTATCGTCTACTGGGCTTAACAAAGGAAACTTTAATGTGGTGAGTGATAACCATGACATCCAATTTATAAAGACAGTTAATTTCAATTAACTAGTTGATGGCAATGAAGAAATGGCTGAAAATTAACATGTGTTTTTTGTTTGAAAACAATGTAGGTGAAAACTTAGGCTAAACGAATTAGGAATTAACAACTGATTTTGTTGAGAAACCTAGCTTTGTGCCTTTGTGGCGTTTCCTAGGTGCCCAGAGTTCAGAAGTATTGGAACTGTCAATAAAAAAAATAATAATAATACAAAATCAACCCACTCATCTCCTACAAAAAAAAAAAACAGTACCACAAAGTTTGGACTTAAGGGTAGAAACAAGTTTGTGTACTTGGAGAGAACGCTTTCCATGATCAGGACCATTGCATACTCTTAGCACTAGTTAGTTATTAAAGAATCAAACTAATAAATGGTGATTTTCCTGTTAATTTGCCTGATGATTTCTTGTACTGCAGATGGCAAACTTGCAGCGTCAGCTGGAGGCAGCAAAGGACAATAACAGTAAGGTGATAATGATGCTGGAGCACGTGTTAGCTTCTCATAGCAAGATGCAGGCAGTTCTGGATGCAGTACAAACAGAGTTGGGACGCAAGAACACTGAAATCAGCAACTGCAGAAAAGACAGGTAAATGAAGCTGATTCTGTTTCTCTGGTCTATCAGCAGTGTGGTGAAGACAGATTCAGTGGAAGATTGGCACCTTTCCCATGCTCTGGCTAATAAGGAGAAGTTAGCCTGAACAATTCCTATAGCTTTCCTGCCAAACTGAAGCATACTTACTATAATGAGCAAAATACACTGAATGTTTGTGGCTATAGCTGCAAGAACTGCACTTGTAAAGATTTGGCTTGTCAGGTATCACACATCTTGTGAAAAGAATGTTAAAAAAATTAACTTCAGTGACAGGCAAAACTTACTACAGGTAAGCTAGAGCTCCAAACTTGAAGATAGTTACCACATCAGAGGAGATGTGCACAAGTTGACTTATACGTTATTTATCTGATTTCCATTTTCAGGAGCCAGAGTCAGCAGAAAATACAGATGTCAGAAACAGAATTGGAACACCACAAAGCCAAACTGGTTGCCATGGAAAGGCAGCACGGCAGCCAGGTAGAGAACATGTTTTTCAATGGTAACAACCAACATTGCATTTCTGGGGTCAAGACAGTTCTCTCTTCTTTTTTGGTGAGGACAGCATGGTGTGACACATTCACATGAACAGAGGCAAAAAAAATCCATCAGCCTTTGGCTGTGGAACAGGAAAATCATTATCCAAGTGCTGAAGGTGGCAAGCAACTCCTTGAAAAGAAGAATTCCTTAGCACAGGTGAAGGTTTTATAGTTCGCAGCTGCATACAGAAAATGGACAGAGATTTCTGAAATATACATGAAGCCTTTTATTTTTTCTTCTTTGAAAGAAGAGGGAGCAGGAGGAATGGAAGTCCAGGAAGTTGCTTTCTTCCCCTCTCTCCTCCATAATACTTAGCTTAAAAATAATTACCTCACAACCCAAACACAAACCAAAGAACATTTTTTCCAGGGCAGTCATGGTTACATGACAAGTTCTGATTTTCTGACTAAGCTAGTAAGTGATTGGCTTCATAAGTATTCCCATCTAGGTGTCTGACATTTGTAATGAGACAGCTGGTAAACAGACTTACTTCCTGTAACCTGATACTGACTGGGAATGGAAGCAAATATTTCTGTGTAAACTTTTTAGTTTGGGTAAATATAAGTCTGATCTGTTGTTACTGCACAGTTGGAACCACTTTCTAAGGCACTAGAAGTTGCTAGAATGGACAAAAAGACACTTGCTCTTTGTTTGGAAGAAGTTCAGCAGGCCAATAACGTCCTGCAGAGCAAACTGATCCACACTCAGTATGACCTGAAAAGTAAAGAAGCTGAGCATCAACAGCTGATGGGCTGCAGGTAAGACCAGATCCAAGATACTATACCTGAGGAAAAACATTACTTTTTACTAACAGAGCTTTTTACGGTGCTTATCTGTCAGCATTGAGTGTACGCTGAGCCAGCAGTATGATAGCCTCACACAGAGCTACAGAAATGGGCGCTTCCACCCATTCCTGTAATGACTCTAGAACCTGTTCTGCTGTACTGCTTGCTCAGGGTCATTATGGTATTTCTAAAAGCACCTCTTCCATTAAGATAGCAGATATTACTTCTACTTTAAAGCGGCCTGTAGTAGGTAGAGCAAAGAGACCAAAGGATAGCTGTTAAAATCCTCTAATCCAAACTTAACACCAGTAAGTACAACCTCAAAACAAGTGTTGGTGCAGTCTGAATATCCTTGTTATCCTTGTCTAAACAGGCTTAGCCATCTAATTTCCTGGAGTCGAAGTTGGTGTTTTTTTGTTTTGTTTTGTTTTGTTTTTAAAAAAGTCTTGTACAGCTATTTTAAACCTCCTTGGAAACAAATGGAATATTTAAATATGTAAATCCACTCCAATCCTTAAACAAGCGTTGCAAAGCATATAGCTAAAAAACGTTTAGTGGAATTCTCTATCCTATTCACATATTTAAAAAGTAAAACATTACTAAATGTACATGTGAGTAACTGAATTTACCTCTTCTCTTTAAAGGGAGCAGTTAATTGAAAAAATCAAGATTGAGGAAAAGATGCACATAGAAAACAGAGATTTTGGAGAAGCAGTTCCATGCTGAACAAGAGGTTTCTAGGAAGGCTGCCCATCAAGAGTCTACTGAGGTGAAAAGGGATATAGTTAAAAGATTTCAGTGAGTGGCTTCCATAGAAAGAGGCCTTACAATGTCCAATTTTCACCAGAACAAAAGCAGCTCATAACAAATATCTCCTTTTCCATTCATGATGGAGTTATCCATCACCTGTTCACAATAAATTTTGGCATGTAGTAGACAGACATCTTGGTGGCCACACACAGCAATGTCCATACTGTCTAATTTCTTCCATGTCCCACTGAATATGCTGCAACACCATATACCTTATTGAACATGATGTCAACATTTATATCAGTCATTCCAATGGCTTCAAAAGGATATTCTGAGGTTGTATAGAAATCACCAAGGATATGCTATAGGATGGATGCTTCCTTGTTTTTTGTGGACTGGCTCATAATACTCAGCATAACCTGAGTATTAACTCAGACCCCAGCATGCATTTTTGTTCCTTTGTTACAATGGTATTAAAAAAAAAAAATCAAACCACTGTGTGCTGTTGCTTTTTTCAGATATAGCCAATCAATTCGATGCTCTGCTTGTTGTTGTAGAGAATTAACTAATTTTTACTGTTAACGTGAACTCACTTTTTCCTGTCCCCTAGCTAAAGAAGGCTTTTCAAGGATCATCCTCCAAATTTGTTGCAGTTTCCCATGCTAACAGGGACCTGCGGCAGAAAGTGATTGAGCTGGAAAAGACTTCATCCAGTTACAGGGAAAAGCTAAAAAGCCAAAGAGCTCAAGTCAAATGTTGCCTGGTCACTAAAGCTAACGCAGGGAGAATAAAGGTATGTACATGTTTTTCAATGGACACAGGTAATCTAGTTGAGAACTCCTTTTTCTCCTACTGAATAGGACTGCTGTTGTCCCTTTTTAGTGGGGTGAGACAGAAAATAAGACTAACTCTGCCCCAAAATTCTGACCAGATCAATAGCATAAAATTGCTATTATGCATAGAAATTGCATAACCTTTCCAGTCATATCCCTCCCTGCTCCCTGTATCCAGTATGCTGCCATGGAGCCCTTTTGTGTCCCCCCACCATAGTTTTTTTTATAGTAGCATTTACATACTTTATCATTTTGTAGATGGTCTATTTAATGATTGACCAAACCAAAGATTGCTTTGTCTAGTGATTGGTCCCTTCCCATTCTTTGTAGGGAGTAAAACTTACTGTTTGACTAGTACCTGTTCCCAGCAACTAAGAATCTAAGCTCCTCAGCAGAATCTAAGCTTCTCAGCAATTTTGTCACCTGCTTGTTCCCATCTCCACAAGGGGCATGAGTCATCTTTACTTCAGTAATAGTTCCAATGTAACATCCTGAGAAATTCTTCCTGATGTTTTATTTCTCTTTCGACAACTTCCAGGAGATTGAAACTGAACTGAGAGAAATAGAAGCAATAAAGGAGGAATATCAGAAGAAGAATTATGAACAGGTGAGCTTTCCTGACCAGTTCCCAGTCTGAGAGAGAGACCGATCTGACAAAATTATTGGAATGTAATTCTTGTGTTGTTGTCTTCAGTCACAGCACATATAACAATTTGTTTCAGAGTTGAAGAGTTTGCGTAGTGAGATGCAAATATTGTTGGAAAACCAACAAAAAGTGCAAGTGCAGAACAGGCAGCTGGAGACCCAGCTAGAAGTGGAGAGAAGGCGAGTGCATCAGTTGGAAAACGAGCATCAGGTAAAGTGGTAGCAGCACGCATATATGGTGAGACAGCTGTGGAAATATTTTTATGTAAAGCCTCTGGGGACATAGAAGAAGTGGTAGAAAGACTCTGAATCCCAGTTCAGAGATGTTCCTGTAAATCTCAGTGCATTTGCTCCAGTCTAGGAAGACCAAGTAACAACATAAATTCACTACATAGCTGACTTTAGAGAGATCCTTTTTAAAAAACAAATCTCTTAAGTTATTTACACTAAAAATTGGAGAATCCTTCTACTATAGTGCAGATTTTTATTTGCACCATGAAAAAATTCCTAGAAAAACTTTACTTTTTCTACCTAGATACTAGAAAAAACAACCCAACATCTGAAGAGAAAAGTAAAGAGGAAACAGAAAAACTGAAACAAGCCAGTATGGTGTCAGAACAGGCAAGACTAGTTAGCATTAGAATTATAATTCACTGGAAGTAATAAGTTGGTGTTTCAGTATTTGCATCAAGTAAAACTTCAAATCTCAAATATAGGTCTCTGGTGAAGAAGGAGGTACGTTCCTGACCTTGTCAACTCCAAAGGAACTAAGTGGCATTTATCTTATTTTTATTTTTTACTTTTAAGATTACAGTTTCATCTCTTATGTGAATAATTTAGTTTAGCAGAGCTTGGAAGAAGAGCTTCCCTCAGCCTTTTTTTTTTTTTTTTTTTTTAAATTGGGCTCGGGGTATATCTGTCCTAATCAAATAAAGAAAAGTGGTGTGGCCAAGTAAATTGTGCCCTGAGCTGCTCTTGCATCACTTTGTACGTGACATCATTCCAAACCACATTCACCACCATCCCCTGAGAAGTCATTTGTCCATGCATTACCTTATCCTTGTACTACTTCACAGCAGCAGCCAAATTATTGTAACTTGTGTTAATAACTATAGTAGTTTGAGGTGGAAAATCTAGGGTTTTAGATGCTTTATAGGGTACTAACCAGTATAAATTAAAATTAAAAAGGAATAGAGGTGCCCCAGCTTGAGGTCTTACCAATTCAAATACTGTTCTGAGACTAGAAAGACAACTTGATAGCAGGATAATATTTCCACAGCACTTGTTAGTTTTCTTCACAGATATTTCTCAGGAGTTTGTGGTACTCAGCCTCCATTTTTTCCTCCCTCTTTCCCCAATGTCTCTGTATTTTACACTGTGTTGAAGAGAACTGTACTGACTTCATTACTCTCCTAAAAGCGGAGCAGTTTTGTAGCAAGGACGTCTCTATCGCACCCACTTCACCTCAATGAAAGAAAGCATTACGGTCAGCTCCCACCCCTAGGTACAGGAGAGAGATTTGAGCAAACATTTGTATGCCATGCTGCCCTTCCTCACACAGCTCAAGAACTGGTACACAGCCTGCATTAACTGTTCTCTCTGCAGTTCTAATTACCACTGCCTTCCCTAGATGACAAATAACCTGAAAGAAGCTCAGCACTGGTTCAAATCAGAGTTTGACAGCCTGCAGCTAGATTGTCTGAAAAACGACCAGCTGGTGAACTTTGAAGACAGCAGCTCCAAGGAGATAGTAAAGAATGCAAGCATGTTCTTTTCAGAGAGCAAAGAAAATAGGCTCGGGGAAGTATCTGATAGCTCATATTGGTCAGAACTTCAGTTCCCTAAACTTTTTATTGGCCCTTACACATGGATGGAAGGCAGACCCTTCCTCCTATTCTAGAATAGTTTGTTTCCTCCTCTTTTGCCAAAGTCAGCATCAAATATGCAAAACCATTACATATGCAATTACATAAGCTTCAAGGTACTACTTCCATACTTTGAGAAGTTATATTGTACATGCTTCATGTTTTGTTGCTGCTCATAAACTAAATACTTGTCTGAAAGTTAACAGCTAGCATATTTTTTTTCCAGCATTCACTTGTTTCAGTGGTTCTCCTTCCCCTCCCCCAAATCCTTGCAGAAACCCTTTTGAAAGCTATGCTTACCTTGGTTGTGTAGATTCATCAGCCTTCTCCATAACTGGCAGTTCTTAGATACTTTTACTAGCTTTGCCGAGGCTTACGTATTAATCTTTAACCTCTTCATTAATAATCATAAGGACTCCCCAAACAGTCATCAGCATCATAAAATATTGCATTTTCCCCAGCAGAAAAAGCAACCAGAGCTTCCCCCTTACACCTTCCCAGAGAGCAGGATGAGCACCCAACACCTCCAGCTCAGCAGCAGGAAGGCCTACGTGAGCTGGGCAGGAAATGAGCTCATTTCACTGGGTGATTCCCAGCCCAGGGAGAGCATCACCTGCCACCAGGAGACTCCTTGACAGCACCCAGGTACTAGAAGAATCAGCAACCTTACTTATCCAAGATAGTTTTGTATCACTGAGAAGGTACTGCAAATAAAACATGCTTCTAGGACACCTGTGTATAGGTGACCTAGGAATTCTTGTTTAAATTGTAAATTCTGGTTTGTTACCTCCTACCTTTCACCTACATTACAGGGATTATTCTGTGTGTGTGTGTCTGTGTGTGTGCATGAGAGACGAGTTACCATGATTGTCCTTTTGACTCAGGTGCTTTGCATCATGAGGCTGACCATAACAAAACCACTATTTATAGCAAAGCAATTATTCTGTATGTGTCATTACTGTAAACTGTGTGCTGCTGATCTGCTACATCTTTGCTTTCATCGCTTTTATCAGCTTTACAATAAGGCCTGGCAGGTGCTTGCAAAACATCTCGCACTGGCTTGCAGAGCAATCTGGTGAATTGCTGAAAACAGTGTCATGCAGCTGTGGCTAGGTGATGACGTGGCCAGGACAGGGAAGAACTGGCAGGACTGGCTTCTGCTAATGACAGATGATGTCTGGGTCATGAGAGAACATAAGCCTTGGGCTATTTTAGGTGCATATAAGGAATTCATTAGGTGTGTGATGTTATACCTTCATAAGAATTCATGGAATTTGTTTAGCCTATCTTAATATGGAATAACAAACTTGGGAAAGAGTACCTGAAGCAGATAGATGACTTACATTGTAGTAAGTTGAAGATGATTATAACATATTCAGTTTTTGTGCTTGGTTGACCAAGGATCAGTTCAGCTCTGCCTTGGCTTATTCTTCTGTGTGGACCTGCCAATACAATGTAGCTTCAGTACAGGTGTTGTTGCACTCTGATCTGCTGCAACAGAACTGATTGCCAGCTTTTCTGCAATCAGTGGTATTATTTATCTCTAGGGAACCTATACATGTTATTTGCAATACTTGTTTAGTGTAGAGGGAAGACTTGAATGCAGATGGAGCCTGAGAGTAGCCCACGGACACGGCAGGATTAGGTCATCCTGCTTCTACAAAGATTTGGTCCTAAACTTTGACTTTACATGATAGTAGTCTAAGTCTGAGAGACTAAGTCTGAGAGACCTGACCTCAGAGACCTCCTTGAAGCAAACAGATGTTCCAAGGAACAAGGGGTGGCTGAGAACACTGTTAAAACCAGTCTACATCTTTCATTCACCTGATCTTCATTAAATTGTGCTGCTGACAAGAAGGCCTATCCAGCACGGGTTTAGCTTCGTCCTAGTCAAATAGTTCCTTCAGAGATCAACCAGCATGTATGCTGCACCTGCTCCTTAGATCTGCTTAGATGGTTTAGCAAAATCTGTGCGTCTCCACCTCCACAGTGCCCTCGGGCAAACGGCAATCAAAACTGTAATCTAGTTTTGCCTGGTGTTAACTCAAACTGTAATGACAGTTGAAAAAGTCTTCTGGAAGAGCACTTACACTTTAACACTCTTGTGTTTTAATGAATGAATTGTATTTGAATGCATTTTTATTGACTGATTAAGAAGGTTGCCTGATGAGGGACAAACGATTGTGACTCTGATGATTGTGACTTTGCCCTGTGCAAGAGGATGAAGCATGCTGCAACTGGCATGATGGCAGGACAATAAAGCTGACCACTCCCAGGTTTCCTCTGCAGGAGTTTTTACCAAGGTACCATATACCTCAAGGGTATGGTTCTTCTCACCTTCCTTGTTCCAGAATCCCCTGCATCCTTTAGGGCAATGCATATACAGTTACTTTGTATATCGAAATGCCAAGTCTGATTATATGCCTGTGGACATTAAACATGGTATTTATGTTTGTGTAGTAATGTTTTATTCAAGATTCAACACATCCTCCTGCTTCTTTTAAATTTGTTCAGCATTTATGGTGGAAAGCATTAAGATACAGTGTAATTGTAATGTATTACTGTATCACAGTCCCTCTTGCCTTTAGCACTAGCTTAAGGCTAGATTATATCTGCTTTAGCAAGTAACACAGCTCTGTGCCTTGAATGAAGAACGAAACATCTGGTCCAGATGTCCAGGACTAGTTTTGGGTTGAGTTTTACTTCAGATTTAGCACCACATTACAGAACTACAGGAGCAACAATTAAGAGAGAACTCCAGGGTGTTCATCCCTGACCTTACAGTAAGAAAACTTGGAGTTATCTTTGTGCTAAGGCAACCATAACCATGACACAAACAGTAATCATACTGATTAAAATCAGGACTTTTTCTTGGAACAATATAAATTAGAAGCCTGTATCCCTTTGACAGGCACAAAACAAGATATCTCTTTCCAAAAGCTTTGGGGACAACTACTGTATAAAACCCATTCAAACACCAAAAGTACATGATACATGAGATCTTGTAATTCTTTTCTTTAAACACAGTAATTGCTAAACAGTCGGATAGTGATCTAGATAAACATTCGTATTTTCTGTACACATCTCATGTTCTGTATTTTGGTGTTTCCCTCGGCAAGACAATTAACATGGGCTATGCCTGTTTAAACTTATTTTCGTTGGGGAGTTCACATTTATATGGTGTCTGTTTTGTCTCCCTTTGTGTGAAGTCCAGTCTTCTCTAATGTCTGTCACTGTTGCACAACAGCAATGTAACATATTTCTTAAATGGTGTAAAATCTAATTGTGTGAAATCTAATTAAAGACTGCCTATCTTATAGCCATTAATGCAAGTTGGACATAGCAAAACAATATTTAAGTCCTTTCTTCATTTATAGTTTTTCTCCACAAACATTCCAGAAAGCTTTAGATAACTTACTTGTGACTTCCTCAAGACAAGCAGCATCTCTTCCTTCCAGACGCTCAGAATTGTTTAGTGCAGCCGCTCTGAACACTGTTTGCTAGCAATGTGAATTTTCCGGTCCATATTGACTGGGTTTATTTAAATGCAATTTTCTGTTATTTAGTGCTTAAAGACAATTTAGAAAAAAGTTTAAAAGCATCCTGAGTGTATTTTTCCTTTTTTTTTTCCCCACAAATGTTAAAAAACATACTTCCTAGATTTACATAACTAATTCAGAGTTCTAGCAGCAGTTATGGTCAAAAATAAAGTAATTTGTAGTAATACCCTAACACTGGTCAATTTCTAGGGCAATTCTTAAAAAATAAATTACAACACAAACAACCTGTCAAGTCTATTTTATAAAATACTCAAACAAGAGGATTCTGAGTATTTTATACAGTTTTGTAAACAGACTAATGCAAAGGGAACCTGAATGCTGGACCTCTCTGGCTTCTGTTTTCTAAGCATTAGTTCAATGCTGAGGACTGTACTTGCTAGAACATGAGAAGCCTTTTTCATGTGAAGGGACAGAAGTCATTCACTGCAAGAAGAAAAAAAATCCAAGGGGTAAGATGTGCAGAGCCCAATAAACAATAGGGAAAACTTCAATGGAGAATTTTTGCCCCAAGGTGATGCAGCAATACTATGCTTGTACATACGTCACAAGTCAGCTCTAGTTCACGCAGCAAACGATTTGCTATCGTGCCACAAAAAGTGATGAGGTATCACAAAGAATAAGAAATGAAACAGAGGTAACAGAGTCACTCTCCTCCTGCCCTTTATGGTACTCCATACTGACGTATAAATTAAATAATTATTTTAGTTATTTCTGCAAATTTAGCATGAGTATTTATTATTATATTATTTAGTATTAGGGCAGTGTTGCCTAGTACTATTTCCTAATAAACATGCTGTGCTTTTCTGAATCAGTGGGACTTTGTTGGTGTTTGTCTCTTGCCTTTGTATCCTCAGTAGGGCCCAGCACTTACCTACTGAAGAGGACATGCACTATGTTATTATTTAATGTTTGAGCTGAGACAAAATTGTCTTGACTTTACTGCTATTCTAGATAATTCCACAACAGTCATTTCTTAAGCACTGATTGCAATTGTGCAAAATGATTACAATACACAAATACACATAAAAGTGGGCTGAAAGCAAACAGCAGTAGTTAGCTGTGATACTATAAGTAACAAGTGCTCAGAAGGCAACACCATGGCTTGTTTTCTATTCACCATACTTTTTCAGCCCTATTTTGCTGCAGTACAGGAACCTTCCTATGTATACATATAGCTATATTATTTTTATTATTCTCCTGCTGGGCTGGAAGCAGCCTGCTTCAACTACTGTATGCTACTGTTCAACTTTCAGAACTACTTAAAAATCTAGAACATTTGTAATATGTTTTCAACAAGCTGTATGATTTTTTTTTTTTTGCTATAAGCTATTCAGTAGCATACCTTTTTTTACTGAGAATGAGTAAACAAACATCATTAACTTCAGAATTTTTATTAACAAATTCAAAAGAAGGACAACCGTCACATGGATTTTAATGAAACAGAAATCAATCTCCTTGAAATAGAACAGCTGCTAGGAATATGAACTCCTAGAAAATACTGAACATTTAAAAGAGCTTGAAATACTGAGTTCTCTAAGGATTTGTATGAACCTATTTCCTTCTTTTGTATTAGAGTACAACCTCAGTTGTAACTAGCTGTAATATTGCACATTGTTTTTCCTAAAGATAACACTGGGCTTCAGTTCTCTCTGTTTGATTCTGTACACGAAACTGAATATCAGATTACATAGTAGTTCAGAGAAGACACACTCAAGTATGTCAGCATCGTACCTGGAACAGACTGTTCCCATCTATACATAATACAGTTCAAAAGTCAGCAGTAGAAAAAGTCTCCAACTTATATACAGCACAAGCCACATCTTTGCCCACCTACAGCAAAAGCTGTATATAAAACCAGTTTCCCCAGCACTGTATAATGCAAGAATTAATACAAAGACTACCACTTCTACCTGCCACAAACTTCATCATACAACTGCGTAAGTATACAACATCTTCTGAGCCATTCTGATATTTCCACTGCTCTGATAAATAAGTGACAAGTTAAAGGCAGTATCTCTTCTCAAGTCTGTCTGGTCAGTTTCTATTCCCTGTAAAAATAATAACAATAATAAATATAATATAATTAATAATTAAGTTACCTATATGCAAAGATAAGATAAAATTGAAACTTGAGTAGCAGAGTGTAATCAAATCACATACTCGTAGTTTGCATAGGCTTTCAGTTGTACAGAAGCAATAGTATTTCTTGTGCCCTCCCTCTTTGAGTTTCTGCCTGTTAATCGCCAAAGAGTTACGTAATTACATATTCAAAACATTAGCTGTAAATTTGATAGACAATTCATAAACCAGAAAAGTTCTACTGAACTTGTCTTTGTATGTAAAGTATTTGTTTCTATAATCAGAATACAAATACTGCCTATGTCTTTTACATGGTTGAAATATTGCTGCTTTGAACACCTGGTGTTCACTAACACTAATGTTTCTTACTTTACCAACCCTTCCCCTTTTCTAAACAAACTTGTTATTCTTCTACCCACGCATGTCAAAGCTAGGCATAAATGTTCTCTTATACCAAACTTGTAAATGAATTAGGATGATCTAATTCAGATCAGTTGCAGAGCAAACCCATGGCATTCTTAATCTGCTGGTTCATATCACTCCATCATGCTGGTTTATAAAACAAAAAACTTCCAGTTATAAAATACTGCATGCAATATATATTAAGTTCAGCTATTTATTCAGATCAAGTTTGGCAACCTTTTTTGCTGCAACTTCAAGCCTATTAGGAAATCCCTCAGAACACTTAAGTCTTTGAAATTCACACATGCAGAAGTGTGTATCAGGTTACAATCAGACCTGGGTTTCCAGTGACAGGGAATTACAATATAAATTGTTCTCAACTACAGAGATCTTACCTACTTAAACTAAATGTAAACTAAACTAAACTAAACTTAGGTACTTAAACGTAAACTATGGCTGAGAAATTAACATTGACCTGACTCTACCCGCTACATAGAACTTACAAAGATACACTACCTCCAAGGTGGGAGGAGGAAGTTCAAGTACTTTTTGGTAATAGTGGATTGCCAGGTGCAGTAATCCCAGCTGGTGAAGACTACGGCCAAGGTTGTAGAAAGATTCTTGACATGGTCCACGTAGATCCAAATATCGGAAAAGGAAGGAAAACCCCTGTACACATACCATGCACGTTGTGAATGTTCCCATTAAGAAGACAGACAAAATATACTAGAGAAAAGACATTTAAATGTGGGTATTTGAACTTCTGATCCATGCTTTCCCAACATTCCCCCAGAAATCACATTTGATTTTTGAGACTGTGTAAAATGTACTGTCAGTCTCAGTACCACTGCTGGCAACAGGTGTGTATATATATGCATAGATTTATATATTACGAATTGATCTCACAGTTATTTAGTATAGTGATCTATAGCACTAACTTGCTAAATATATATGCAATATATACATACATACACAAACATAAAAGACCAGTTAATGTTCAGAAGAGCTAGCTGTCTTAAAAAACATGCAGCTAAAGGACAGGCTAGAGCAAGATCTTAAAAAATATATATACATTAAAAGGTCACCCTCCTCCATCAGTTATTTTTTTGTTGTTCTTTGTGATTATTTTTTTTAACACAATAAACCTTCACTCCCTGTCCTCTCTTTGCCTTGGATAACAGAAAGAAATGGTTACACTCTACTTTTTGCTGAACTCCGTGAAGTTCTGGAATGTGAGTGTATTCTTGGTCTTGAGCTCTATGTATTTACTTCAATACCAATTACCAGGGCAATTACCAGCAGGTCATTTTATAAAGTGGCTAAGAATAAACATCACTGAATAAAGGCATGAAAAAATTCATATATCCTAAGCAGAAGGCAAGAGTTCATGTCACTTGAAGCCAGCAGATGTTTTACTGCTATGTCCCCAGCAGAATTTGAAAGGGTGCTCATACCCAGCAATGCCACTGCTATGCCTTAACAAAACAAAGTGCTCTGTAAGTGTTAAACTTTCTTGCTTTTAGTTTAGAATTAAAATATATAATGATGTAGGTAAACTATGTGACCAGCAGAATCCGAAGTATAATCTCCTTGCCAACCCTAGCCTGAATACCTGCTCCTCCTGTGGATCAGACACACAAGCAGGATCCCACAGGGACTTCGTGCCTACTGGGGTGCTGGTGGTCCAGAAGACACAAAAGAGGGTGATGCATAAAGTGACAGACTGGTGGAACAAACTGGTCTTGCTAATATGCTGACATGCTGTAACGCCAGAGAAGTCATTTGTTTCTCGTCTGAAGGATGTCACTGCCTACCAGCTTCAAGTATTGTTCATTGCTCAAAGTTTGTACGATGCTATACAAACAAATGGCTGCCTCCCATATGGAACAAAAGGGAAAAATAAAGGCAAATACAGTATTATTTTATATTAAAATGCAGTGTTTTACTTTGCACTGAATAAGTCCTGAGGGAAACTTAGGGAGGATAGGTAGAAGAGAGGAATTCAAAAGGCAAAAAAAATGGAGCACACAACTATTTCATCCTCTCCTGTGCAGCAATTTACATTTCATTTTACTATCACTTTGGAATATGATGATTCCATTGCAAAGAGGCCTTTCTTTCCAGGGACCACGTTGGTAATGAAAGAAGATAGCTTCTTCAGCTAATTCCTCATTTCTAATGAGGAATTAGTTCAGACATTAGCAGCTAGCAATTGTAATTTAGGTCACCAGCAGGTCATCATGGCTGAACTATTAACTACAACAGGAGCAAGAGAGAATGCAAAAAAACAGTGTCATGAAAGTAAATAGAGTAAAGAGAGAAAAGCAGGGAACTGTATCACTGGAGGGTAACATAAATAGGACGTTGTTCAATTACATTAGAAAAGGAGAATGTAGCAGCCCAGGTAAGAAAGGCAAGTCATTTACAGATAGAAGTGTGTAAATATATTAAAATTAGGCCCAAATCCGCAAGCCTAAAATGCCTTAAGTTGGATATTAACGTAACTGGTCTCCTTTTAGAGTGGCAAAGGACCTACGGCTTTTGTCAAAATCCAATTAAAAGCTACAGTGTTGCAGCAATTTTACAAGTCATGAGTGCTCAAGATCCTCATCATACACTGCTGACTCTGAGCTCAGTAGCCACAGTAATTAAAAGGAATTCAAGTTAATGAAAAATACTGGTGGAGAGCACAGGAAATTGATTTCAAGATTCTGTTTGGGAATAATCAGCCTATGTTTTGTAACAATCTGACAGATGAAAGAAAAACCAAGAAAGCTGAAAAACTGAGGGTAGCCTAGACTGGAGCTCATGAGATCTTTATGTTAAGAGCTATACAGAATTGTCCAAAAGGGGAAAGAGAAAAAGACAACAGGAAAAAATAAACAAACAAACAAACAACACCTAAGTCTGGAAAGTTTTTTTAAACTATGCACTTTATGAAAGTATGAGAAGATGAGATTCAGATGGGTGTAACTTTAGCTCAAAAGCATACTCACCTGTATTTACGTTTCACTACTTCCCTCTTTTGAGATGAGTTACTAGTTATGAGAAGTTATTTAAACACAATATGTTGTTGCCATCATTGTCTGTAAGATACAAAGCCAGGAAACACTATAGGTAAAAATTACTAACGTACCTGTACTAGAAGAGCATGCCTTTTCAACACGTATTTCTGAGAAGCCATGTGGATGAAAGTTAATCCAATACAGAGGCTGTACAAAGGTTCATTGGGCTTTGCACGAAAGGCTTGCACATACTGTCCTAAAAGCAAATAGCTAAATCAGGATGTCTGTTGCAAAAAACATTCCTTGAGAGTTTAAGGATGAATAAGTAAATCTTCAAATTAGAAGAGCAAACTAAGAAAAGAAACAGTTTAATATACCTACTTAAAAACACACAGAAACCAAATACAGGAATTTATATACCGGATGTGTGGAGAATTACTGCTGTGTTCAACAGTTAGGTTTTTAAAGTTCAGTTTTGTTATTTTGATTAAACCATCACTGTTTATACCAGCTAGTTCTAGCTATACCCTGGCTAGAATAATTATGCCCAAGTACATCAAATATTAGCACCTTACCGACTAAAAAACAAACAAACAAAAAATTATTTAAAAGCATGCAAAGATAAATGAAGTAGTAAAAGATTACTGTCCCTCGCACAGTGTGGCCCTTGGTTCATGACTAAGGCTTTCATGAATTACAGTGAAAACAAGTAATTATTACTACTGGACAGCTATGGAACATGCATATGTAGATTTTATTTTAACGAAACCAATCATTAATTCATGAGGGAGACTGCATATTAACTACTTCTCATTTCTTCACAGTATAACTTCTTTTTGAGACAAAATAGGCGCATGCTCTATCTCCAACACATCTCAAGTGTGACATTTGGAGGGCTCATCTTAAAACAGTAGGTTTACTTCCATGGCCTACTTAATATGTCCAAACAACTTTATTTGCTGTTTAAGTTGGTCTGATTCTGTCTTTTTTGTTATTACCAGAAGCCTTCAGTTATCTTTGCAAGTGGATTACTATTGCAACGTGTGCTAGACTTACCAGCTTAAGTTTTATTAGCCAAACTATTTAGTAATGCTTTGATTTGTGTACAAAATAATCAAACCATCAGGTTAACGCTATGAAGCCATGCATAATTTTCTGATGTATGAAGAAAGTCTGTAAAAGAAACACTGAACTGTATTTGTTAAAATTAGAACAGTGATGACATTACCAAGAGCATGCTTGAAACTGCCAGAGACAAATGCATTATGCCCGTTTAGGACGCACAATGCATGATTATCAGGATTTTTCAGCATTAAGCGGAGACAAAAGCGATGGTGACGGACGTCCTGAGATTGCATAGTAACTTGATTGAAGATGTTCCACAGCTGAGGTTTATTGACATTTTCCATTACCATTATTCTATAGAATGAAACCCATACAAGAAATTAGTAAATGTTATAAAGTAAATACTATATCTGCAATAAAAACAGCCTAAGGGAATCAACACCAGATCAATGACTGAGGGAAAGTTGACGATGAAAGACAGAACGAAGGGTTTTGGCCAAATCAAACTACCTACTGGATTATTTTGGAATCTAAGGCTATCAGAAAGCTCCTTTTGTTTCAACAGGCTTATAGGTTTTAAGGAAGGCTGGAAAGCATTAGTCTGCCTCCTTCAGAAATCCAGCAGTATGACTACATCCTCAGTGGAAAGAATTAGAGACCAGACTGTTCAGCTTTGTCAATTCCCCACCTGATATAGTTGTATGCTTTTCTGAAGTTCTTGTCCAGAATTGCAGCAGAGAGCCCAAAGTATTCCAGCTCCTTGCGCTTTTGTCTATCATCATAAAATGAGTAATACTCCAAAGAAGAATCTACTAGGAGCTCTGCCTCCTTGTACCGGGAGAGGTCACACAAGGAATATATAGCCTTCAGGAGGAGGTTCCACCAGTCATCCTTTGTCAGAACACTCGTGAGAACAGCAAAAATTGCTAAAAATATTAAAGTCAGTAAGTCCAGAAAATTGAGATACTCTTTTTTTACGCAAACAAACAAACATGCATATAACAAACTCATCTTTTAGGCAAAATAAAGATATTTACTTTTTTTCCCCCATTTAAGTGCAATTCCTTTAAAAAAAAAGGGGGGGGGAGGGGAAACAATCAAAACTTGTGAACAAATGACAAAAAATACATGCAGTTAAAGCTGTAAACATACCACAGGAATGCATTAAAGTTACCCCTCTTCATCTACCAAACAGTGCTTAAGAATGTGTAGTCTGGCTCAACCAAGTTCAAAAATCACACCAATTTTAAAACATGTATTTCTAATATTTTCTAGAGTTACAAGTATTATAGTTGGGCTGAAGGGAATGTTGGACCATACAAACTCTAGAGGTCCTTCTCAACCTAAATTGTTAAGTAATTTTATTATTTTTTTTTGAATGGGGATTGGTCCCTGATGTTACATTGTCTTCTTTTTTGCTGCTTTCCTTGGCCTACAAATAAAACAACGTTAACGTTAACTGCATGGATTTAACATGCAAAATAGTAACTTTCATTTCATTTCTCAGAACAAAGGGGTTCATCTTCTTGATTTATTTTTAATAAAACGTTACCTTTCGCATCGCAATTTGCTGCCTCCTGGTCATCATTGTCAGAAATTTTATCCCTTGACACCTTAATAAGATAGAGGTGTCTCTCTCCAGATTTGGAACTAGATATCAAACACACCTGAGCTCTGCTCATTGCTACCTAGAAACAAATTTAAGGGCAGCATTTCAGATTACATTAACACAACCTACGTCAAAACCAGTTTCATTGCCAATTCATCTTGCTCACACTGTGTGCCAAAACAATCTACAGCTTAGAAGCACCACAACACAGTAAGCTAATGAGAGAGAACATGTCAGCTATTCAGACAGTGCAATAAAATAGTAATTACTCTAATGAAATGGATGAAATCAAGGCCTAAATATTCCCTTCCCTCACTTCCAAGTTAAAGAAAAATAAATAAATAAATAACACAAAACTACCACCACCGCTGTATTTGCTAGCTAAATAAATTCTTCTTTGCTCACTAAGTAACAAGAAAAGACAGATTAAGTAATTCAAAAGGAAGTTATTGAAATACAAACTAGTATCCGCGTGAAAGTAAATCTAAAGAAAGCATTATGTTGACTGCTAAATAGGTGAAAAGCAGCTTTAGCTTTTAGTATGTTCCACATATATTCAGAAACAGAGAGCTATTACGAGCTATACTCACAAACGATACTCTGTTCTGCACACAACAGGTAGCAAACAACAGTATTATGGGTCCCTAGAATTAACAGGCTCCCTGCAAGACTTTTATCTAACAAAACTATGAAAACATTTGCATAGTTTTCTTCCTGGGTTTGTTTGTCCCTTGTCTTAACCCAACTCATGGCTGACAAGTTTGTTAAAGCGAAACTGCATAAACTGGCTTACCTTCAACAGCATCGCCAGCATCGTAAGTAAAGTGTCTATGTAACCGTACATTTTGCCTTGGGAATACAACAACGTTGAACGATGGAGGAGCAGCTTTAATTCCTAGATGTTATTGAACATTATTATTCAACCACCCACAGAGAGAAGGAGTTTATAAAAACAATTTTGACTCAAAAAAGAACTAATAGGTTGTAAAAGCTTCTACCAGAGCTGTAATCCTAGCCACCACACATAAAAACTCTTTCAACTGCCCTGCAGTGATTACTGTTTCAAATTCCTAAATTTCAGAGAGACTGAGCATCTCTCTTACTCATGGTGATAATGCTGCTGGAGAATGGATATACATGTAGACCTTTGCTAAGACAGCACTTACAATCAGTAGAGGCCAAACCACCTATCTAGTCTGTATGTAGCATCTGCTAATCAACTTGATAGAAAGTCATTGGTGTCACGACTGGTTCTCGGTGGCCAAAAGGTTGTATGCAACATAAATTAATCAGGTGGGGCATTATAGTGACAAAATGGTCAAGGAGAAAGAGCCATGAGGACTCATCCCTGATATCCTATAATGAATCATTCACTCTGCTGCAAAAGCTCACCATCCTACAGATAAGTATCAATCCCTGGCCCTATCTAGTTGGTATCTTTGACCACTACCATAGTTCAGCAAATAACACATCGTAAACTGGAAGTACAGAGCACCTTACTCACCTGCTGAGCAGCATTAGCATCCTGAGCCAGTGTATCTGGATCATACATGGGTTCCAGAGCCTCCAGAGCTTTTTCAGGCCGACCCAGTTGCTGCTGAAGTGTTGAAAGTGAGATTCGTGCATCCAGATGCAATGGCGCAAGATCAACAACTTTGGCATAGCTCTCTGCAGCACGCTCCATGTGTCCCAAAGCCTTCAAGCATTCTAGATAGAGCATAAACACCACCACACACTTAAATGGCAGAAAAAGAAGATTTGTTGCAAGCAAAATAGTTAACATACTTTTCAGATGCTTTTCCAGTTAAAACCACTCAAAATATGAATTATTAAAGTGAAAATATTCAGAAATACACACTGATGCATCTATAGTTTAACTTACAGCATCATCAGTTGATACAGGATTGAATGGAGAACAGATGCTGTTCACTTAGATGAAAATAAAGTATTTTTAGGTGAAGGAAATTTCAGTCTGTAAGAAGAACAAGAAAACCCTCCATGATAGGGCTCTCATAGTAAACTTCAATTATAGTTTTGCAAATACTAATTATTGTTCAACACGTGCATCTAAATTCCAGTGAGCTTAGATAAAGTTCTCTGGAAATGCTCAGCACTGTCCTATCACCTCTCAGAACCACATGTTCAGCAGCCCTGCTTCTTCTCACCTGCATGCCGAAGCCAGACAACAGCCAAGTTGTATCGTTCAGAACAGACAAGGGCACTCAGGAGAGGCAGCGCTGAGTTGTATTCGCCAACATCCAGAAATGCCTCTGCAACGTCCAAATACAAGTCACCCATTTCTTCTGGATTTTGTTCTACCAGAGTGGTCAAGAGTGGCTTTAAAAACAACAACAAATAGTAAAAACACAAATAAACAGCAACACCACCACTTTAAGATCTGTTTTTTGGAAGCTCACCTTTTTATGCTGTGATTTTTATTCTACTTACATTCTGAACTACACTGCCTTTTTCTAATGTTAGTTTAAAAGTGAAAAATAAAGATAAGAATTTCACAATTGCTGAATAAGCCCTATTTGTCTGTTCTAGACATTTCATATCTTACCCATCCGTACCTTTCATAAGAACGGTCTTAGAATTTGGTAGGGCTTTAAAACAAAGTAAAGATATGTTCCTTAGTGTTCAAGAACTTTGCAATGTCTGTCACAGCACATAGGCAGTAATTTACCGTGCCTTAGTAACACTTCCAACTGAATGCAAAACGACAAAAAGAGCATTTCTGTTATTAGATGTTTGCTAGGTGTCTGTCTTGAGGTAGGAGGAAAGCAAAAAATCTCCACAGCCCTCTCGATTACCTCAGTCATATGAAGACAGCAAAAATCACCTACTTTGTTAATTTGACTTTGGATTTCTGAGTTGATTTCTACTTACATTGAGTGGCTCTAGGATGTTCAGGTGCACCAAACACACCATCAGCTTGACTGTGATATCTATGGGAACCCCCTCTGGTATGCAGCAGCTAACCTTCTCCACAGCTGTGAGAAAACAACAAATTTCTTTCTGAACCTGTATGTTTTAACAAGTATCTCCCATAGCCCCACATCCCCTCCAGGCTATGTTGAGCTATGATCAAGAAAGTATATTCTCAATGACTAGCAAATGTTGGTGTACGCCTGCCCTCTTCCCTTCTTTTGTATCTTCCCTGATGGTTGGAACAACTGCTTTCTACTGACTGTGATCCTTATTATTTCATCTGAAATATCACGTGCTATCAGTTTGCATCAACTTCAACAGCAAGATCCTGTAGGATGTGTTTGGAGCCTTCCCCCTCTGTCTTAAGATGTATTTGTTATGTAAAGCTTTCCTTTAACAATGTAGGCACCTCTACTCTCTTCTTCTTGCTTTCTCAAGGAAATATCCTGTATTAAGTGGTAAGCCCTGTATGACCATTACAACCTAAGAAAACAGTGATTCCCAACTTAAGGCTTCCCTATGACTTTCTACATCCACATCCAATTACTGCATATTACTGCATGCAGTTTAATTCATCATTCTCTGAACATCTTAATGCCCAGCATGAGAGCAGCTATTCACCTGCTGCTATATTCATATAAAATAGAAAAAATCATTTTCAAAATGGGTAAGCCCTGGGAGAATGCTTTGACTTTGGTGGCTGGTTGGGTTAAAAGTAAATATTGAGTAAAGACAACAATACACAAGGAACCTTTTCTAGACAGCCCTATTTTCCTACTGTTCGAAATCTTTCATGATTTTACTATGACTGCAACCTGATTCCTGAGAATATGATCAGTTCATAGAATTGTACTAGATTCAACAACTGAATTACTTACCTGCAGTGCTCGATTCAGCAACTGGATGACTTTGGCTGTCAGTCACTGCCTCCTCCTGGCTTTCTTGAGTTTCTACCACTGATGCTGTATCTTCTTAAACAGAAACAGTTTACCTTGAGTAGCACTGGCTAAGCCAAAAGTTACTTAATTTTGAATCCACATTTGACTGGTAGCTTACTCTTTTTTAAAACTGAAAAGCGTACATTGTTTTGAAGGACAGCAGAGCAAGAAGCAATCAAAAAAAAAAGTTTTAAAGCAACAGGTGGTGGGGAACCAAGACCTTCTGTAGTTTAGCAGCTTTGTCTTAAGAAATTATATACTTAGATAACTTGCCAATACTGTGTTTTAATTCCCAGACTCATTACAGTTGTGCTCCTTGTAAGTTATCTGTTCCTATCAGGACAGCTGTTCTGAACACCATGTTCTCTGATCATCTATATTTTCATCTACTCCATTGAAGTAAAAAGCCAACAGAAGTATCTTAAACCTGCATTAGGTTTGGCCTGTACTGCTGAAACAACTGACCAGCTGAATAGAACAGACTGCCTGCGTAAGAGTTGGCATGCTGTGATCATTCTAAAGCCCAAACAAAAATATGTTCAGACTTGAGCAATGGCTTTCATAAAGCTGATTTCTCAAAGACCATCTATTTTATTCAAGTCACAATTACAGGCTAATATCCCTAGGTATTGGTACAAACCACAACATTTAAATGTTTAACAACAGAAGTAGGATTTAAGAAGAATAGTTTCAGGTCAAAGGTTGATATTCTTAAGTATAGATGCCACTAGGTTTATCTGATTTTTTTCCGGAAGCTATTTAGCTAGCAGGAATAACTGGCCTGATGTGAACACTCAAAAGAATGTTTAGAACTTTAAGAGGCCTCCAATTGCCTGGAGAGCAGTCCTTGTCTCTAATGAGTCACTGGGGCTAATTGGACATCAGAGTAACTCCTTATAGAACTCCGAGGTCATGGTATGTAACTCATTAAAAACATGGAAGAGTTTGAAAAGAGAAAAGCCTGTCATCATGCATCAAAAACACTCTCAGGAACTGAAAAGGTAACGGAAAGAAAAATGTCACATTAGATGAACGGAAGGGTCATACTAACCGCTAGTTAACTACTTACCTTTTTTCTCCTCAGTAGGACACTTTTCAGACACTTTTTTTTCCAATACAATTCCTGCAAAATCAGTAATAACCTAAAACATAAAAGTAACTCATATCATTCTAAAGATTTAAAAGATATACGGAGTAACCAGTCTACATGACAGTTGCTTTAGACATCACAAAAGTTTTCTGAAGAAAAGTGGTATTCATTTCACTTGGGGTTAGGTCACTAGTACCGAGTTTCATCATTTGATGTCTTTTTTTCCACTCTTTTTGGACTACTTAGATGATCTAATCAGCATCTCTTTAGCAAATAAAAGTTACTTTCATCCTAGTTTGCTTTTTTAATAATAATAATAACAATAACAATAATAATAATAATAATAAACAATAATAATAATAAAACTTTTAACTTCTTTTATACCTTTCAAAAGATAGAAAAAGAAAGCAAAGCACCAGGTAAGTAACTAAGCTCTCCACAGATCTTTCCAAAGTGCTCCAACGCTTGCTCAGCCTAACACACTGCAAGGAAACTGCAAAGGCTGTCTCATTTAAAAAAAAAAAAATAAAATAACACTCATATCTACATACAGAGTTGCTTTATAGCAACCCTGGTCATACATCATGACCTCAATAAAACTAGCACAACAGAACAACTAATTAAAAAAATTAAAATCAAAAACAGACTGGCCAAGACGTTCGCTTGCCCATAAGGAGGTATGAGAGGGGAAATGCACAAGTGTTAAGGATTGTTGCTCTAAGACCCAATGTGATTTGGTATTTTTGTTCACGAATTGTAAAATAAAATATTTAAGTCACTACTGTTGCCAAAACCAGAGTGATAAATAAACACAGAGTACATAGCCCTCAGGAGAACAAACATGAATGTATTAAGGTAATTACTTTTAAAAGGCCCAGTTAACCAGCTAAAATACATACTCAGCTACCTGTGAGCAAGAAACATCACAGGAACAGACCTGGGAGAATAATCAAGAAGAAACATGGCACAGTTCTACAACTGAGCACTATATTAATAAATCTGGTACCCAAATACTGTGTACACAGAATTGACTGATTTTTAAACTAGAAAGAGGTATAGAGAGAAGAGTCAGTGGAACTGCTTGCAGGCTAGTAATACTTTATACTGTCAGAGAGAGATCTAAATAAAATCTTAGGTAGGAAAGAAAAAAAAAGAGGCAATTAAATACGAAACTTTACAAGGAGAAAGTCCCAATTATTAGTGGTTCTTCACTCTATTTGGTTAAGTATAATAATGGCCAGATACTTAAGATGTTCCTCTGAAAGCCAGGTCAAATCAAGTAGGAAACATGCCTCAGAAGCGAGAGTGAATAACCACTAGAACAAATATGCGACCTTTGCCAATTCTTGATATCTTAGAGTGAAGTTCTAGAGTCCTTCTGGAATTCGTGCTTAATGTTTAAAGCAAAAATTATTAGTACACAGGTACGCCAGATAGAGCACAAGGGTCTGAATTTGAAGCATCAGACCATTCAGTGCCACTATTTTAACCTTCACCTTCAAGAATTCCTTTTGCTGGTAGTACAACAGATACCCAAATCAGGTTGTAGGTCTCTTTTGGCTACTAAGGTTATGGTAATTGTAGAGAAGGAGAGAAGGGACCCCAAAATGCTAAACCTAGAACATCCCCCTTCTGTTGCTTGCCCCCTTCTGTTAACTTCAATGCTGATTACTACAGAACTAATGGGAAGCAATCAGTATCTGATCATCTCTACCACTATAGAAATATGACCATATTTAAGCACTACAGGAATACAAACTACGCATTCTGACTGGCATAGGGTTGATGAATACAATACACAAATGCATTTAATTTTCCATACCGCCAGTGCTTTGTCATACTGTTTGGAGGAAATATATAATTCAGCTGCTATATTAACATCTTCCATAGAGACAAGACTCTGGTGTTTAGTAAAGGCTTCTTCTATTATCTCGATAGCAGAGGTGACATCATTGGCTTCATAATAACTCCTATAAAATGCAGATATGAGACATTAAGCATTTCAGATACCTGATAATATATACTTTGATCACTAGCAAGAGGCATTTCGTATTTCTTTGCCTTTATATTTTCTTTGTCTTTTTGAAAATAATTAGGGAGAGTAAATTACAAAAGATGCTGAGAAAGAAGGTAGTTTTTCTTTCCTTATAACTTTTGGCAATTTTAATGCATTTCAAATAATTACCAATAATCCCCTATATATTCAAACAATCCCATATATGTTGGGATGTTACAGGAATTTTCATTCAGTATTCCTTGCCTAAAACCAGGTTATCAATGATGTGTTGCATTAACCTAGTTTTACAAAGAACTCCAATAATCATATTGTTACAACACACTTCTTGCATTTTTGGTGCATTTCACAACCAAAAAAATCAAAAGACTTAACTGTCTTTGAAACAGTCCAATGACAGGTTTCTACAGGTTATGCATGAGAAAGCAGAGGTATAAAGCAATTAAACAACTTACTGAAAACTAAGATTAGAGAGCTACACACTTGAACCCAAAGCCTCCTCTGTCTCAGGAAAACTTCTGTGACTTGATCTGCTCTCATTAGCAGAACAGCAGAAGGGGCAGAGATGATGACCAGATGATGGTAGAGGGGATGAAATTTACTGCAGAAACAACTCAAACTATATATAAACTACACTGCGTTGAAGACTGCATTTCAGATTTAATACCTTTTTTCACTCAGACTTGCTGGCAAGGAGATTCCAGGTCTCTAGCGATATTGTACAGATACAATTGTATACAAGTGCAGTATATTTTTGTGTGCTGTAGGCATGTTTCCAGTAACTAGTATTTGCATTTTATTCTCATACTCTAAGAGAGCCTTTCTGTGATGATGCAATGATCATGCACAGGATAATTCCCACATTTCAGTATTTGGAATCATCACAGCACATGTGATGCATGGGTGCATGCTTGTATGTGGTCATTCCCAGAAAAATCACCTGCATGATTTCAGCTACACAACCAGCTTGAATCACCCAAAGAATTTTTAATAACAGCTTTTGAGAAACTCTGGGAAACGAAATCACACTATTTTTAAGTCCAACTTACTTTGCCATGTCTCTAGCCAACTGCATAAAACGCTCTCCATCAGAGGGAGACAGGAGATTCAAAATACGCCTATAGCCATCCATAGCATTCTTATGTTCCCCCAGCTGTTCATACAGGCTTGATCTCTCCCATAGGTAACGCACATTGGTTGGGTCATACTTCAGAGCTGCAACAAGAAAAAGCATATTAGTACCCAAGTTTAGAAACGGGCAGTAACAAATTTCATGTTCATCTACTTGATTACTCTACTGCCAAAGCCCTGGGAAACACCAGCAATTTTTAAGTTGACAACAGATAACAGAAAAAGCTGTATCAATAAACATCCTGAGAAAAGCAAAGCACGCAGGTACGTGCTACCAGAAATAAATTCAGCTAGGACTCTCTTTTTCTTCTCCAAAACCATTAGGGTAACATCCCTCGCCTACTGACAGAATATTAAGGGACACATCATTAATGCACGAGCTTTTTGTAAGAAAGGACATCCTATGATAAAGATTCGTGAATCTTTTACCAAAGTCTGGACAGAAGTACCAGAATCTTAGCAAACTGAAGAAACTAAATTGGAAAGCAGGAGAAAACAACACAACGATTGCCATTAGCACCTAACATTTACTTTAAAATATTAAAATCGCTGCTACATTACCTTTTGTGTAGCAAAAAACAGCCTGTTTAATATTATCCTGTTCTAGTGACATTTCTGCCAGTCTAACCCATTCCTCAGTGTCACTAGGATTTAAGTGAGCTGCAATCAGTTCAAACTGTAATGATTTCTCCATATCACCCTGGTCTTCATAGATCATGGCAAGAGTGGAAAAGGGCTCATGAGCAAGAGGAGCTACAAAAAGAAAGAGAACAATTAAGAACTATTGTTTTAAAACCTACTTGAAATCAAGAAACTTGTCTTTCTTCAAACAGATACCAGAATTAAATGAAACATCAACATTATTGTTTCAATTCAGAAAAAAAAAATGCAGATAAGCTTCCAATTCCTTTTTTATAAATCATTAAACAGCCTGACTAAACCTAACAGCAACCATTTACAGCATTTTTTCCACTCTAGAAGTTACGCCAATAGCTGTTTACACTTTGGTTGTCGTTTTACAAAGACAGAAGTAATCTGTGGAAAGCTGCAAAATTAGGGTAACAGTTTCTTCTCTAAAGCAAAATAATAACATAAATGCACTGCAGATTCTTAATTTCATGCTAATTACACAATGACATTCCTTTTACTGAGTATTTTCATCATCAGTGAAGCCACACTGAATTTCCTAATGCACAAGACCATTTCACCCCACTCTTAAAGCCAGAATTTTTTAGCATTCTAAAATACCTTGTCGAATAATTTCCATGCACATCAGAATAGCCTCCTCACGTTCTCCTCGTGCGAACCTGATATTGGCCTCTCCCATCAGACCTCTCAAGGCACGAGGAAGTTTGCTGCGAGGTCTTCTCTCCTAAATAGAAAAAGGGATATTGATATTTTTATCAATGATGCAGCTGTGCCCAAATACAGAAGACACCAATCACACTTGCACTTTACACAACCTAATAACGAATCATTTAAGTGCTAGCAATATCAAAATGACCGACCAAAATACTTGCTAATTTTCATAACTGACAGAATAATTCTGATATCTAAAATAAATAAAATCCAGACACTGGAAAAATTTACTTCATTATTTTTGAAAGTTTCCAAACAGTACTCTTCTAAAAAACAAAGACAGGATGCCAACGCAAGCAGAAGTCTCCTACACAGAATTATTATTACAGGCAAGTCTCTCAGCACGTAGCTAAAATCATGCAAACTGGCCTTTACTACATTTTGCAAGATACAAAGAAGTTACACAAAAGTTTAAATACTTGCCTTCATCATTTTCTTGGTCTCTCGATTTAGGACCATCTCCAACACAAAAACATCTCCAGCTGTGGGCTGCTCAGGAGTTTCTTCTTCCTCTTCTTCTTCCTCTTCCTCTTCATCATCGTCCTCCTCTTCATTTTCTCCAATCATGGATGCAAAGACTCGATGAACAGATTTACTGACGCCATCTGCAGTTTCTCCTGGTTGAGAAAGCAGCAGAAAAGGCTTATAACAATCAAAAGCACACACTGCTTTATTAGGACAAGTACAGAGAAAACAGAATTCTTCATAATTAGTAGCCCACTTTAAAGAGCTATTCTGTCAGAAAAAGACCTACAGAAATGCAGAAGAGCTTCTAACAACCTCCTTGGTTTTCAAACACTGGGTTATTCATCACCAATGCCTGGTATTCCCAGTCTCTAACATTTTTTGGATATTTGATACGAACAAACATAGGGATGAACACACAGAACGAAGCAATAGTTTATTCAACATTTTTCTCGATCCATACAAGAGGAGCATATTAAGTAATTTTCAAGCACTGAACTGGTCAGATGGAATAACGCTTCTCAGTTGAAGAGGCTGAGTAGACAATTACACTAAACAATAATGCAGCAGACAATTTTTAGAAATAATTTAAAATAAGATCTTCTATCCACTCTATCCATGACAATGAGTACCTTTTCACTTGTATAAATGCAAAATCCACATTATTAACTTATCTCCAGAAAAAGAAATAACAAAATTCTTTAACATAAATAAACATATGATGCTATATGTCCAAAATAAATATGCTTAAAGCATATAATTTTAGACACATTCACTTTTTTTTAAATTAAAACCTTCAATTACAATCTTAACCCAGGGTTATAACTGCCCACAAGTTTATTTCAGTGCAAAAAGAGACTAAAAGCACTCATTTTTGCTTCATTTCTCTTCATCTGCTAGCCATCAAAATACATAGTGTTGGAAGATTTGAGTTGGAGGATTGGACATCTAAAGATTTGATAGAGACACACAGAATAAAGTTGTGACTGAAAAATAAACTTACTACACCTTGCCTATGGACAAGAGTAACTTTGGCTACTACAGCTGGGTTTATACATTTGAAAATCTTCAGAACATATTTGGTTATTTTTATTCTGACTAAAAAATATTAATGTCATTTCTCTTTTATTTCACTTTCTTTGGTTGTAGATAACAGAACACCAGCTCTGAACATCAGTGTATCAAAAATGATTTTAACAATGAACTTTTCTATCATTTTACTTCTGAAATCTACTAACAACTCTTTAAATAGTGATAAATATTATCAATGCATCCTTGATTCTACAGACTTCTTGAGACTTCTGTGTTCTCCATAATAAGAGAAAAATTAGTGCTATATTATTGGGATGTATTTTCTCTTTGATAAAGACTATGTATATGAAAAAATCATGGACAGAATACAGAGCAGAATACCACAGCTTGGAAATACTTCAGAGGCACCAGTAAAAGGCATCACCAAGGCATATGTAAGGTGAGACAATTTAATCCTATTTTGATATTTAAAAGAAAAGGAAAAAGAAAAAAAAAAAAAAAAAAAGAGGAAGAATTGAGAATTTGCAGTGAAAGTAACAAAAGGAGTCCAAGAACCAACACAAAGAGATCAGAAGTCACACTTTGCTGTCTCACAGTATTGGCAATGCCACAAGGTACACCCTGGCCAGTGCGGGGAGTACATATTCACCTCCTAAAGTCCTGGTGTCTGAAACAGACTGCAGTGCTGTAAGGCCCAGGCTCAAATCCAGAACCTGAAGCACGGGATCACCAAGCAGTCATACAAACTAAACAAAGTGCTACTCCTGCTACTTCCTGCAAGTCCTTTCATTATGGAGGAATACCAAAGAAATTAAGGTTATTTCATTAAGGGATCTAAGGAGACATTACCATCACAGTAACCTCACACAGAAAGCCATCCAAGGAATCCATCGCCAGGAATATCTGGCAGAAAAATAAGGGAAGAAATAGACCCAGGCCCTCTAATCAGTACAGGAGATAACTGAGCAAGAAGGGAAAAAAATAAAAAATAAAACGTAAAAGCAAACAAACCCTCTTTTTAGCTACTTTATTTTACTTTTTGGATGACAGTGCAAGTAGGCAACACTCTCATACAGTAAAATCAAATATTCTGAAACACTCAAGTCTCAGCCAAGAAGGCTAGCAAAGAGATAACCACAGAAAACCAAAACAAAACACAGCGAGAAGACTTTCTGAGGTGCATTAAAAACTTAAAATGTATTTGTAAGTTTAGATAAAGAAAATAATAGGGACCAGATGGTTAGCAAACCAGGAGGGGAACAAACGGAGGTATTCCCAGAAAAAAATGACCGCTTGGTCATATCCAGTCCTTTAAAAACACTTAACAAAGTTAAAGCCTAGAAACGAATGGGAACATCCTACAGAGACATACACTGTAACAGTGTGCTTCAGTACCCACAGGTCTGAAAGAGCTGACAGATATTCATAGAAAGCCAGCTATTAAAGAGCAAATGGATTCAACCACCTTTAAAATATATTTTTCACGGAAATGATCATGTTGACATTTACCCTCTGTTTCATCCTGACTGTGGGATTTCCCGGATGCCTTTCTGGATGAAGATGGAGCATCGATGTCTTCACTGTTTTCCTCAGCAGACGCATTTTCACCGTCCTATGCGCACCAACAATATTATTTATCAGCTCGGCAGTGCGACTCATCCCCGATTCCCCCTAACCTTTACAATTAGCATTTAGACTACGGGATTCCAGCTTTTGCCCTGCAAGGGGACACAGGTGTGGTACGCGCTGCATTTTTAAACGAATAAACCCGGCACCGTTTGCTTGAAGATATTTCTATTCTCATCTGGGCGGTGACCATTGACTACTGCCAGGAGAGCCTCCCTTACTAGCTGAGCGTTACGCTGAGGGAACACGAGGCGGGTAACTGTACAAGGAAGCCATAAACGCGTGCGGACACAGGAGGAAAGCTCCAAACCCAGGCGAGGAGAGGAGAGGAGGAGAGCAGAGCAGAGCAGAGCCGCCTCCCTCACGGCTCGGCTCCCCCCCCCCCCCACCTTCTCGCGGCTCTTGCGCTCCTCCCGGCGCCGCTCGAACTCCTCGAAGGAGATCTTCCCCTCCAGGTAATCGATCAGCTCCGGGCTGAAGCCCGACATGGCGGCGGGGCCGGCCGGGGGAGCGAGTTGCAGGAGGGACGCGGGTGCCGCCGCCGCGGCGCCCGGCCCGCCCCGCGCCCTCGCGTACGGGTTCCGCGCAGCGTCCCCCCCGCGGCAGGTCCCAAATCCCCGCTTCTGCACCCCAAAAAGCGGACAGGGGGCGCCCTGCGCCCTTCTCACTCCAGGAGGGGGCTTCGGCTGCGGAGCCCGGCCCCCTCCCAGCACCGCGGCGGGGCGGCAGCACCCCAGGTGTACCCCGGCCAGGGGCTCCCCACATCTCCAAAGGGGCAGAACCGGGTTACCCGCCGCGAACACAGACACGGGGCAGCAGGGAGAAGCCCCCCTTTGCACTCCCCATTTATTCACGTTTTAACACAAGGCTGTGAGCCCAGCAGCACGCATAGGTCAACAGACACCGAAGAGCCAGCTAGAGGGAGAAGGCAGCTTGCACGGGGAGAACCGTGGCACAGAGAGGTTCCTGGCGTGTCGTGTAACAGGTAAAGCAGGAGTGGCTTGCTGTGAGTTACCACTTGGCGTGAAGTTGAGAAGTTAACACCTGAAAGAGAGGGGAAAAAAGGGCATTAGACAAAGCCCTTCTGACCCATTTCCAAATTGACATGCGTAGTACTCCTTGTGGGGAGCTTTTTTTTTTTTTTTTTTTTTTTTTGCTTATTTCTTTACTGACAAACACTTGGCAAAAAAATAATTTAGTATTAAAATCTAAGTGCAGCCTTCACTGTTATTCACGCTAAGGATAGTGGAGCTGTGCTTATGATTACAAAAATACATGTTATGCAACCCTAAAAATCCTTAGCTGAACACTGATCACAAGTGAATCTCTTTAAAGTATTGGGCACATCACCTAAATGCTTAGATTCAAATCGTATTGAAATTTTCACCTATTTTTAAAATGCGAGTAAAGAGTTGTTCACCCTTCCTCAGAATTGGCACTATTCAATGACTTTCAAAATGAGCTATAAAATGATTTATGTGTTACAGTGTGTACTAATACATAGATAAGATAGCTGAGAAATACCTGCTATAATGTGAGGCTGTATTTATTCATAATGCAACCTTGGCCCCTGTCAATTTTATTTCACATTTACAGAAAGGTATGAATGAGTTCACAATCATTTTATTCAACCTTCAATTGTAGTGGTAGAAATACGGAAAACAACAGAAGTGGACAAAGATGTAAACAATGTATGCTTTGATAGTGCAGTATCGTACATGTAAATTCATTTTCTTAATATCCATGCATCACATGAAATAAATAGTCTACAATTTTATTAATAGTTTAAGTTACTTAAATAAAATCTGCCTTCTCTATTACTTGTACATTTGTAGCATTCCTCTCCCCATGAAAAAAAAAAAAAAAAAGCATGGTCTATATAGATCTGCACAAGTACCACGTGTTATTTTACAGAAGTAGTAAACACCTCATAAATCTCTACCTCAAACAATTTCCAAAGAACTTCAGGCATGAGTTAAGGTGTCACATTTTTCATTTCTTCTGAAGAACAAGTTGTTTTTATACTTTAGACAAAAGTGAGAATCACTTGAATTCAAGTCTTTCACTGGCTTACATGTAACAACATTAGAGGAAAAGGCATCCTCTTTTACCTTGGTTCAGCACCATCTTTTAGCCTTTGAAATGATTTGGAAAAGAATTTTTCCTTTCTTCATAATCTGCAAATGCAGAAGCAATAGGATCTGAGTAGAACATGACAGGCCTCGGTCCTTCATTGTTCATAGTGAAAGTAGCTGGGAATTTTCTGAGATCAAGACCCCTGCCCGAAAAATAAGCCTGGAGTGTTCTGAAAAACTGAACATATTTCATATGTGAAAACAAAGCACGCCCAACAGACATTAATTATTCATACTGAAACACAGTAGATTAAACATTTCCTCCTATAATGGATGAAATGCTCTATTTTGATCATAAACTGATGCAATAGAGTTCAGACTCATCCAATCTGCCCATGGCTGATAGCATTTAAGGACCACCAGCATTTTACTGGTGATCCACGCTCCCAGTTGAACCACAGAAGATGCAAATGTTAATCCTTTTAAAACAGACACAGCAAAACCCTTGCTGAGGGCAAATAGTGCAGTTCTGTTAAACATTTCTTTAAAGACATGTTCTCCAAGAGTTAGCAGCAGTGGACAATAGATTTGAATTGGCCCCTTAGATTGCTTACAAGTAGAAATATTTAAACAGTGGGGAAAACTGTAGGAAACTCTCCTCCCCCCCCCCCCCCCCAAATTACTTATAAGATCTTGCAAGTGGTTAACTTTCAGATCTTTTGCTACAAACAACATGCCAGATGGAAACTTACCTGTACATCTAGAAGATTAAACACGTAATCAACAGAGTACAAATTTGAAAGAAACATAATAATCATTCCTGTTCTGGACCATAAAATGAGCATCCGTATGATCAAAACATTTTTAAAAGTAAACCTGCTGGATGAAGATCACACTAAGAACGTCTCTTCAGTTAAGGGGTACATCTAGACTGAAGAATGCTTATCCAGTTGTTGTTATTGGCTATACGAAGTGCATAGTTACTAAACCATCTCACCTGTATATTAGTAGACAAAAAATCTTGTGATAGAAAACACAAACACACAAAACTTAGACTATCCTTCCTGCAGTATTTCCTTACCAGATCTCTGTTTCTAGGGTTATCTAGAGGTTTCCATTTTTCTTCTGGTTGGAAAGGAGCACCCTTTGTCAATCCTCTTACAGCCAATACTGTATATAGACCCAGGAGCACCACTTTCCACATGTTGAAAAGATGAACAGACTACCTGTTAGAAGGACAAAGAACCAGGCTCCTTAAGTCCTACAGAACTGTCACTGCTAACAAGTTAAGCTAACAATCCAAAGGAGCGCTGCAAATTATCCATGACAAGGAAAATCTGCCTACTACAGATCACATCTGTGTGCTATCAGCTTTTTTGGTTCTACACTGAAGTACTAAGAAGAACAAATTATTCTAAAGAAGTGTTTCCCTTAACAAAGCTTTTCTAGACACCAAGTTCCTTCCTTATGAAAGAGACCAGTTTGGCGCTTAACACAAGAAACTGACATTTGTAAATTTACATTTTTTATTACATTACAGCCATTTTCATTGGCTGATTAGTTAAAGTATCCAGTTTTTGTATGCTTCCAAGGATAATGCAAAACTATGGCTTAAGATCACATTGCTCTTTTTTTTTTTTTTTTTTTAATTTCATGAAATGAAAGTGCACTACATATATTAATAAGTGCAATGACAACACAGTCTGGTATAATACACTAGAGACTTGTTTCAAAACTTGATTCAAGAAAAAAAAAAAATCAGATTCTACCTTTCACTCTCTTTAAAATAAAGCTTACCAGTGAATTTGGCTCTGGCTTGCCCCTTCTTGGTTCTTCTGCTTGTAATCTGTGAACGAACTGATCTCTGTACTTATATTTCTAGTGGACTGTAGGTGGGTGTCAATGACGTTAGCAGTTCAAAAATACAGTAATGATTCCATTTCCATCCATGACATAAAGACCCTTGAGAATTTCATCCTTAATACTCTTAAGACCTGTTGCTATTGAACAGCGCAGTGCAAATTCCTCCTTCCTAAGCTGCATTACAGAAAATTGGTGGTAAGCATATAATAAGTTTAATACAACTCCCAGCAGAGATAGCAGAGCTCTATCAAAATATTACTTTTAATTAAAAATTATTAACCACATCTACCAAACAGTGACTAACAGATTATTACAGCTGGTAGAATGGTTTTCAGGCAAGATGAGATATGGATCTTTTTCTTTATGCTGGAGAAAGAGAGAAAAGTAATGTCTGTTTCCAAAACCATAACATTTTAATGAAAGTGTTGCTTTCCTTCTCTGATCTTATTGACAGTCGATATGCTCCTGTCATACTACAAACTAAGACAAAGAGTGCAAGAAGGACTATGCTAATTTACCTTGGCTTTTTATTTTATAGTGTCCTTCATCTCAAAACTGCTCAATATTTTTTGCTTGCACATTCACTACACTCTTGTCTCTACTATTTAGGTGATTTTTGATTAGCATCACATAAAACGCATCTCTAAAGAGACATTTTAAAACTAATTTTTGATAAATCTTTATCTTAACCCTAATGATGACTGTGTTTTTCTGGAGTAGAAGGCTTTACATCTTTCTTGGGTTTCAATACTGAAAACTAAAACAAAAGCCTAACAATGCTCTTCCATGCAGACAAAATTGTGGACATCTTAACATCATTACTGATAGAGTAACCAAAATTCTATCAGTATTGATGTCATCACTGCAGTAAGTGTTGGCTTATTGACAGCTTGACAAGCTGACAGCTTACTGGCAGCTTGACACCCAGAAGTTGACTTATCCAACTTGTATATTATTCTATATGGTTGAAATAAAAAAACATTATTGAAAAAAATTGCTTAAGAACAGAAAGATCAGCAGCTTGCTTAATTTTCCAATACCAAAGCACCCTTAATTCTGAAATTCCTGTAAAATTAGGGCAAAGTATAATATATTACTTTGTTTGAAAAAGCAAACATAAAAAAACACCTTTGGTTGTCATATCTGTTTTAGGAATAATTTCTAGCATAGCAGAGTCTATGTATGTAGCCATGGTCACATCACGATTGTCTGCATCTCGATTACCAGTCTATAAAATGAGGATTTCGCTGTTTTGGAATAATGCCTATAGGTAGGCTTCATCCTTCTTACTAGAGATCTGCATCATATGTAGCTCAGAATTTACACTTACAACCCACAGCAATTTCATGATTTCCTCATCACTTTGTGTAGGAGACACAATAAGCTGCTTCTACAGCTGTTTAAACCAAGCTGCTGTTATTGTTGGTGGATTTTGTTAGTTTTTTGAATGATATGGTATTTTACTGTATATTTAGGGGTGCCAAATCAAATACCTGTAGTCTTCTGCAGAGCCAAGGTAAAACATCTAATGGAAATTACAGAAGGTTTAAAAAACAAAGTAGCCTCATTTCCCAATGCACCTGCCTCTAAAATCAATTCTAAAGAAACTTACAAACAAGGTACCTCTCCATTTCTGAAGGAAGGAACTATATTTATGTCATTAAAAAGAAAAATAGAAAAAAAAGATAAACAGAAAAAATTCATCATCAGACACAAGGAGAATTAGCCCTTTCATTTAATTATGAAGGGAAACTGTAGTCCTGGATTTCCTTAGGGTGATAGACTTGTCACTTTAAGATGGTTTAAGGAACAGTTTAAACTATGCATGGAAGTACCCTTATTTATTTCCAAAACATTGTCCTATGTTACTAAGCAGCCAGTTTACAGCTACCACCTTAAGATATTTAAATTTACCTTAAAATATTTAAGGCAAATACCTCTAATGGCTTATATTCAACAAAACTTAAAATATTTTGGGTGGGTTTTGTTTTCTTTCTCTCCCCTAGATGGGAACATGGACAGAGAATCATTCACTCAACTTGCTTCTGTTGAGGAAGATTTCTTAATCTTCAACATGACTTCTGAGATTTCCTATCAGACTTTGGTTTCTTTTGCCAGAGACACCAGGCTCTGTAGCCAGAAACATGGTTTGGAATTTTATTTCTGGCACTGACTAAATAAATGTAAACAGAAGAGATATTGAAACAGCAGTTGGTAAAAGTTTACCTTAGTGATGTTAACTTGCATATGAGAATCTTTGGTCTTGATTCCTCCTCCAGTCAATATATAATCAATTAGTTAATGCACATTTGTGCTGTGTACATACACAATCAGTATCTTTAAAGCCAAGAGCTGGTTTATTTCCTTTTAAGACAGGAGACACATAGCTATCTGAAAATTCACCTATATTTAATCACAAGCAGGACGTTTTCTGCTTGCACTCTGATGGTACTCACTGTTGAGGTCAACAGGTCTCTGATCAGCTTGGTTTTCATTTACTTACCTTCACATAAGCACAGGTGTATACACGGCTTTGCTTTCCTCCACTCCCCCTTTGTAAATGCATGTCCAGTGCCACGTCTTCATTAGTCAGAGCACAAGAGCACTTCTGGTGGCAGGCCGTCAGCACACAGCAGTGATAAAGAAAGCAGGAATGATTCAGTTCTGTTGCCTAAATAACAGGTTTTCTAACCTGAATCCCATCCCATCCCACCAAATTGATCTTACACCTATTTAGCTTAGACCTGTTTCTTCTCTACAACACTTAATACTACTTGGTTATCCACATTATTTTATTCACTAATCATTTATCAAGTCTGAATATCTTGTGCAGCTAACGTATTGTTTTAGCAAAACAGTGTTTTGATCCCAGTTATTCACCTTGTAGGTATTTCTCCATTGCCTTCATTGTAAATATTATCATCTTCCCCCTGGGACTTCCTGTCCCAGTTCTGTCTGACATCTTTACTTTATACCATGATCACTGCAGTAGCAAACACATTTCCCACCAGTGCTGGAGTGAAGTCTGAGCAGGCTTCTACAACTTGGTGTCTGAGTCAGAGCAGGCATAAAACAGATTGGTCAGAGCCATTGGTTCAAACCTTTCCAAACCTCTGTGATGGCAAGGTGACCACATTTCCTCACAGTTCTTCTTTTCCTTCCTAGAGGTGTCCAAAAGTCATTTGTTAGCTTCTGTATAAGTTACCTTCTAAATTAACCAGAAGTTCCTCTAAAGGTAATGACCAGAAGGAAAAAAAAATCTTGATTTACAGTTTGGGCTTACACTTCAGATTTAACTTTAAAAAATTATAATAATAATGAGAAAAAAAAAGAGCAGGCAGGTTTATTTCAGCCACCCTTTCATTTTTCCCCTCTATTCTATCATTTGATTTATTCAGAAAAAAATATGGGGGGGGATATGCAGTATATTTAGATAATAAAACATAGCAAGGTCTTTTGTAAATTTGAAACAAGCATTGTTGCTGTTGGACTATTACAGGTATCCCCTAAGAGAATTCAGACATTTTGGTTGACTGATGAATCATGTGGGCAAGCAAGAGATCCAATTAGTATATGTTTTCCTGTAAGTGGTCTTTTAAAAAAAAAAAAAAATCTCTACAAAGTTGTGTTTTTCTTTTTAAGGTAAAAGAATTTAAGCTAATTGTCAGAGAGAAAAGTCTGTTTAGACTTACTGTTCGTTTTAATGTATTTTATGCCAAAACTTTTTTTTTTTTTTTTTTAAAAAAAAGATAATTTAATTACAGTTCTTTCCTTCAAAGTCAAATATAAGTAGTATACATTGATACTAAAGTACTATTAGTATAGTTAGACTGATTGAACAAAATTGCATCCTCCTTTGAGGACAGTAGCTAGTTTAACAAATGCTTTCAAGCCAGATGTCCAAATTCTGCATTTTAAATGTGGCCAAATTTAAGCACTAGGTTTTTCTCAACAGACTGCCTACATAGAAGATTTGAATTACTAAAGCTGTGTCTCTGAAAGAAGCTATACCAATGACATAGGCAATATGACACAGTAATATTCATATACTTTTAAAATTCCACGGAAGCTGAAGATGTTCATTGCATTGCTTCTTCAGTTTCATGCAAGTTACTTCAAAATAAAAATTCTTTAAAATCCTGTTCTGGAATTAGAAGCAACATCAAAACTATTAGGTTATTTACAGAACAAATTTTATGCATCTGATGCTATATATAAAAAGCATTATTCAATAAACCTTTTTCCACTGTTTTACATTTCCCATTCATGATAGCAAGACACATATAAAGGCCTAAGATGCATGATATTGAGGCATGATATTGAGACAGGCTTCGTTAAGCATCTTTACTGTATGCTACGGAATATGTGAAAAAAGTGTCTGTTATGTAAAGTAATGCTCCAACCACAATGCTTTTGTTCATTGTTTTTATTCTCTGCTTAGAATCCCAAGTATTACAAGTTGGAAGGAAAAGCACCAAACTGCTCCACATCAGTACCTGAGCAAAGACTAAAGGCAAATATTCACCACAACACTCATTAGCGTGTCTGTGCAATGAAAGTACAGGTAACATTCACAAACCTCTACAGAGTATGATTCTTAAGTGGCACTTTCTGTGAATTACAACTGTTTATACTAATGCAACCATGTTAGAACACCGTACAAAAATATACAGAAGTGTTTATCTAACAGAACATATGCTATACAGTGTACTTTAAGTCATGTACACTTTAGTAAAAAAAAAAAAAAAAAAAAAAAAAAGGACAAAAAAGACATGTTTTGTACACACTACAGACAGGGAAACCATCAAACAAAACATTAAAGTACCAGCACAGCTCCCATTCAAGTTGTCTTCAACTTCAACAACAACAAAAAAGGAATGGTATCTAAAAAGCAGTTTTGAACAACTGAGATTTCAACTTTCAGTAATTTAAACATTAGCCGAAGATACGTATTCTCCAACGTTTTCTCAGCATCTCAAGACAAATACTTGCTGAAGCTTATTACATTGTGAGAGCTGTAGAGAACCAAGAATTCAGTTATAACTGTTTTAAAAAGCACAATAATTTATTATAGCATTATTCAACCACTTATTGATAAGAATCTGCCAACATCTCCAGAAACCTTTAGCAGTTAGAGTTAGCTCCACCTAAAACACCAGGTTTACACTAGTTATATAAGAACTCTAAATAGAGGAAGAGTTAAAAGTGAGGTTGTTCGTTAACCAATAGATTTCTCCAAAAGCTACGTATGTGTCTTTCAGTGATATAAAGCCCTCCTAGCAAAAAGAAATAGACAACTGCAATACCCATCAGCTAAATAGGGTGTTTTACCCAATATTATGCTGTCTTTTGCTTTGGATTACTAGGCCTGCACAATTTTTCTAGATTCACCATCGTAAATAAAGTCTTAAAAGTAGTTCTGCCCTCTCCATGATTTTCACACTAGTATTCCTGTAGCCAGGATGTCAACAATGACTAGGATTATTGAAATATCATCAGCACAGAACAAAGAAAATCAAGTTAGGCAATTAGATCAAGAGTTTTAAAAGTCCTAAACTCACATACGGAAGGAAGTAGCAAAGAAGACACAAAATTTGCGTGGTTTCTGTTGTTCCACACTAAAATCAGGATTACAACAGCCAGATTCAGATGTCCACAAAAGAAAGTTAGTAACTTCTACTTGTATTGCTGCAAACAGTGATTGTGATCACCTGACGTGAAGTCATTGTGTGTGCATTTTGAAATATCCACAGTCCAATGACAGTCTTTGAGATACAGCATCTCTAATCAAGAATCAGTCTTACTTAGTACTACTGAAAAACAATAGACTCAGAATTTGGGGGGCTTTGTTCAAAACAATTCTATAGAGAGAACAAAGAAAAAAACAGAGGTTGAGAAGTGGCTTTCCTAAGGTCTTCATATTAAAAATATATACTATATATTTATATTTATACATCTGTATCTACTACATCAAAGCAGGATTTTAGGATCTTGAATATTTCTGTTTCTGAGAAGAACAGAATGCAGACACCTATTTTTTTTTTTCAATCTTTTCAGGCTTTTATATATGAATATTTTCCCTAAAACTTGAAATCATGTACTCAAACTGCTGGAGCTTAAAAGCAAACAACCCTCACACTACACCCAAACAACTTTTTCCTCTCACACTGGTGTAGATACTGATATTCAATGTCTTAAATACTTTGCTTGAGCTACAGTTTTGAAGAAACTAAACAAAAAATTAGAATACTTAGACATACAGAAGACAAGCCACATCTGAGACTATTTTTTCTTCCCTATTTTCCTTTTTGTCATAATAGGCATATTTGAGAAGTAAGTCACTAAAGCTTTCTGACTTCAAGTGATGATTCCAAACCACGAGTACTTCACATAAATCTTAATCTCTGCAAATGCAGTAAAAAGGGAGGAGGGGTCAAAAAATATTCTCCCCAAATCAAGTTTCAGTATGATCCACACAAATATTTTTGGTTGGTTTCAAAAATGAAAAATAAGGCTACAGAAATCTACAGGCTAACGTGTATTAATTTGCTGCTTTAAGGCACAGGGTTTGTTTGTTTGTTTTGCTTTAGAAAGCTACAAGTTTCGAGTCACAGTGAGAAATTTCACATTTCAATTTTGATCTGGCACTCTAATTATACATGTCATGTCTACTTTTGTAGACTTCTGTAAAATATTTCAGTTGTTATGTACTGAAGTCTCTAATACTGTGTTCACACTCAGAGCGACACAAATGGAAAATACGGAAGCCTGAGTTGATCCCAGAATAGTGCATTTAGCATTTAAAAAAGCTAAACATCAAAACACTTGCATGCTTGACATATGCCTCGAAAGCATTTATGCAGTTGGAGGAAAAATAAGTCTTTGCTGGTATTTCAACAAACACACACAACTTAATAAAACAACAGGACAGACGCTCTGTATCTTAACTATGTCATTTGCAGTGCCTTCTGTTACTGTGAAGCCTAAATTTTGTGCTACAGCAGAAGGATACTGCACACCAAGCATAGCCGTGTGTGGAAGCAAGAACTGGAATGATGTGCTGCAAAATAACAGGTCTGTGTGCCATTCCTGGATTTTATAGACACAGGATTAGCTCTGATACTATACGCTTCCTACAGAATTCAGACCAAAACCCATCATTAACTGCAGAGAGTATATGTTTACAAGATTTATTCATGAATATATGAGTTGCAAAAACTGCAACTTGCATGTAAGAATATAGAATGAGACCCTAAATATTAAACCAAATTAAGGTCAAAATATCACAAGTGTGACTGGTTTCCGTACTCAACACAGTAAGCACATATTTGAGACAGTTATATGCTGAGATACCTGAAGAATTAAAGTGGTGGGCAGATTTACTTCAGTAAAAGCTATAGAATTTTCTCCCTAAATTCTTATATTTATTTTAAAAAGCAGTAATGTTTAGTAACAAGATGAAATGTATACATTTTAGTCTTTTAGATAAAGATAACTGACCTGATTAGAAGTTTTGAATACATTCTTCCGTAAATATGAAAATGCATCAAAATACAGGTTTTTCATATAAGCTTTTTAAACACTTAAGGGATTGTACTATGAATACTAGCTGGAAGTTCTAGATCTAAGAAAAGGTAGAAAAAGTATTTTACTTTAACATAAATACTTTCTTTTTTCTTCAATTGTCATTCCCTGGCAAACATTTCCAGAGGTATATAAGAGCAGCACACAGCTTTAGGGACAGAAGTATGTTTCTGCTAAAGGAATGGCGATGAAAGTTTTAAAACAATTCACAAGACAGTGCTAAGTGCTTATAAAAGCCAGTTTGATTATCTTCCAAAAAAAGAGATGTAAAAAGTCAAACCTGAAAACTAAGTGACTAACATTCACAATGAAATATAAAAGAAACAGTAAGAATTCAGTCTGTTCTACAGCTAACAATTTTGTAGTGGCTTAGTGACTTAAAACAGCAGCACAGTTAATGAACAGACACCATAACCACCTCCAAAAATATTTTCAGTAGCTCTGAGTATTGACAGCCTTTAAATAGCTGCTCTATTTCTGCAGTATAAACAAGACTTTTGTCTTGTCTTCTGTACCATTACTGACATTCAGTACTCTAGGTTCTTGTCCTTTGTTTGTTGCTTTTTTTTTTTTTTTTTAATTCCCCTTCTGATAGCTCATAAAAACACACGAGACACGTAAATCTTACTTTGAATGCATCCTGAGATACAAACCAGAAAATGTTTGTTTTACATTTTTGTATGTTTAATGTTTTTGTATGTTTATCACAGTGCTCATTACTGGATTGAACTAAACTTAAGAAGCCTTTTTGATCAAGCTGATAAAGTGTTTAAATTTATGCACGGGCACATAATTAACTTTATTTTTTAACTTTAATTTTCTGTTCTGTCAAGCACAGAAATAGATATATCAGATTTCAGGAAAAAAAGCCAGGTGACAAGTTTATAAACTTGTTACTGGAAAACAGATGGAGAATTCGACTTCATATCAAATACCAACCAACACAATCCTTTTTGCTTGTTTTAAGTATCAATGCATTGTTTTGTTTACTTGCTAAAGCATGACTCTTTAAAGGTAGCCCATTAGGGTGACTTTCAACATAGTTGAAAAACTCACTCACAGGCAGTCTCCATTCCTTCTGCAATATGTTACAATTACACTGTTCAGGTTTGTTTGTTTTGGTGTACGTGTGTGTGTTGTTTTTTTTTTTTAAATCTTTGCAAATGAATACTTAGCAATAAATTGTTATATGTATCGTCACACTCAAAAGAAATCAGAGCAGAACTCCAAGTTTTACAAATAAAATTAAATGGAATTCCAGTTACTAAACAAAAAAGAACTATCAGACATTTCATATGATGCAAAAATATGACATACTGCAACTACCGTTTAAATGAATCTGAAAATATCACCTTTGGTAATTCCAGTTAAGTGGTAACACTTTTTCTATACCATACAAATATAGACCTTTTATGATCTAATAGCTACAGGTGTAGCTACTATTATTGCAGTCACAAGACAGCGAAGAAAATCCACGTTTGATTACATCAACCAAAAAAGATTAGACTTCATGAGGAATTCAAGTTATGGGGATCTCACTAAAAGATTCTCATTAAGTCTCTCCCCTACCCCCATCCCAAAAAAAAAAAAAAAAAAAAAGACTTTGCTATACAATTAGTGACATTTGGTAGCCTAGGTTCATCTCCTGTGGTGGTGGTGATGTTTTTTTTTGTTTTTCTGTGTGTTTGTAGCTGTTGTGTTGGTTTTTTTTTGTTTTGTTTTGTTTTAACTCCTGCTCTGATAGCTTATAAAAACATACAAGCCACAAAAATTTTTCTTTTGAATGCATCCTGAGGTACAAGCCAAAAATTGCTTGTTTTACACACCATAATCTCCATCTTAACATGCTGAACATCCACATGGATAAAGTGCAGTGGTTTTGTGAAATTAATACCTCAATTTCTGAAAAGGAACAGAACAGCAAATTTGGAGTCTGCATGTCAGCAGGAATCTTCCCTTACAGAGCAGAGTTCTAATCTATCACAGACCAGTTTGTGCCTTCTCCCATAGTCTAGATAAAGTTTGAAGAATAAACAGAAATTTTGATTTAAATGTATTAAGAGACATTCCAATACATTTTCCAAAAATTGTTTTATAACCACAGCCTCCTCAGATAAAGGGTATTTCGGTAATACCTACACTTCCTCGTGCAGTCAATTAAAAATCCTTTCAGTGGGTTAGTCTACATTTCTGCTCAGATTGTAAAGGTGGATGTGGCAGAACTAGAAATTTGCAGAACAGAAGCCTTCTCTCCGAAAGGAAGATCATAGTATTTACCTTAAAAACAATTTTAGATGTTTATAAAATCTTTTCATTCATCCTCTCTTAGAATGGGATGAGTTGTCCTCTGAACTTGTCCTAGTACCTTCAATGATTATACATGGAATCTAACTGTGATTAGAAACCTAATCTCTTGAACAGCTAGTTAGACAGTCCACAATCACTGCAAAATCCAGATGCACATCTCTGAGAGCACAGTTTTTATCAAGCAAGTGACAGACAAAGAACACAAAATCCAAACTAGCAGTAAGACTTCCCCTACTTCCCCCTCTGAAGATAAGTAGCCTCTGGAAAAAGGAGCATTAACAGAGAAGTGATAAAGTCTGGAATCTCAGACTAAGGATTACATTTTTCTTTTCCTGCCTCCACCTTGAAAATCACTACCCAAAATTCTGTAACTCATTTCATGAGGAGTCTTAAAAACATCAACAAAATTCACAGCTTAAAAAATACCATTAAATGAAAAATTTGGTGCTATTCTATGCTGCTGTAATTCAGTATGTTTCTCTGTTGGATTTTGTAAGCTATCAAAGTTGCTACATGCTGAGACTGTTTCCTCTCCTTATTCTATTATTTTATTCCACCAACAGCTCCAAAAAAGGAGCTTGTGCATGAAGATCTGATTAAGATGGAAAACTAAAATCAGAAGTCAAATACAGTAAATACAGTAGTAAGCCAAACTGATCATGAAGATCAAGGAAATGATCTTCCACTGAAATCCATCTTGCACATTTCACAGACAGCCTTTTACCAGCCCCAGTGCGGTCCTGTCATTGTCTTTCACCCACAGCCACTTGAAAGTACAAAAACTACTCTATTCTTCTATGTCTGAAGAGTAATTTTTAGGTTAAATCAAGCTACAAGTATATACCAACAAATTATCCTTTATACATATACTGTAGCATATATTTGGTTAGATAGTATCAGGATATAATATATTGAGTTAACTTTTCTGATTTACAAACACTATGCATAATCTAACCTTTTGATTAAAATGTTAAGACTGGAAGACCAGCACAGCAATTACTGACACCAGTGACAGTGGTTTGATTAGCTACTAATAACCTTTTCAGTTAAAGCAGTTTTAATGACTTTATAAGGTGACAAAACAAGTTCATTGTGGAAAGTCTGTGTGAATTAATAAGTCTTTCCAGCCGGCTCAAATGAACTGACCCTAAGAACAAGCTAGAAGTAACTGAGGCACTTTAGGCAAGAATAACAAGATACAATAAAATCAATGTGTCAGGATCTACGGCTATATTAAGAATACACTCAATTGACAGTAGGTAGCAGATTTCCTGGTGTTATCCATATAAAGTAATTAAGCTGGTATAATATTTCCATATGAAGATGACAGATATCTCAGATAGTGGAGACAGCTGACACAGAAGCAAGTGCTCATCTCTACACAGAATCAATACCTCATTTTAACCTAATGGTTAGTGTGATTTCTTCTGTAGGCAAAACACGTACCCAGGAGATGGAATTTCTTACACACAGCTATTTTAGGCGTTGTTATAAATGGCAGTCACTGTAGCATCTAGGCACAAAGATAATACTTTACGCAGAGCTAATAATTATGGTCAGTATTCGCCACTATTACCAGGAGTCCACATGAGGAAGTTAGCACAGCATGGCAAGGCACGAATTTACGTCGTTGTAACTTAACTATTCCATATTAATTTACTGTATGGACATTTACTAGAACATGACTGATTCTCCATTTATGATAGGATAAAAAAAATGCCTTGCCCACCTGTAAACAGTGCAATATAGCAACTGTGTTGTAAACTCACACCATACCTCACTGTTTGCTAGCTTCTACGTATGGACAAAAAATTGGCAATGTTTTAAAACAACATTAGAGCAAATTGTTTATGAATCTGCTGACATCCTTCCTGAATAGAAAGCTACACAGAGTATTGTTGTTTTTTCACTCTCACAAAAAGTAAAATGTGTAAGACTTTCAATAATCTCACAAATGTTCAACAGCGACTGAACAAATACTTTGATAGAAACAGCAGTTCTATAAAAGCAGTACATTCCAGTTTGTCTAGACACAACTGTGACAGCTTTTAAATTAGCATAAAATGATTAAAACTATACTTGGCTGTGTAGTTTTTGTGATAGTCACAGTGTGCTTGAAATTTATTCAGTTTTAACCAGCATACTTTAGACCTGCAAGATACGCAAGTTTAGAACATATGCATTGCACAGCATACTGAGTAAAAAAAAGTCTGTTTAAACAAAGAAGTATAGTGAAATATCAAAGTGTCTGCAAGGCAAACAGTATTGATGTTATACTAATAAGATTTATGTGCTTACATACACACACATTGTTAATTCACTTAATTTTCACAGTCAGGAAATAAACACCATGAGAAGCTTTCTAAGCAACACAAACAGAACTATAAACTTTTTATAAAGTATTCATGGTTCTGTCATCTTTCCCAAATAATCCAAATTACCATGTTAATCAAGGCATTTCTTTGTTGAAATTTACCCCCTTTCCAGAATTACTTCTAGGCTGCAATATTCTTCTTATGTATAACCAATGTTACACAAGACAACATAGTACATGTAGAAGAAGAGAAAAAGTTACAAAGTGGGGTACTTTGTATAAATGCATTCGTCCAAAAGCCAACATTGCAACAGACAAAGGGAGTGGAACTTTGGCTGCAATCTTCAAGAGTTTACTGTAAGAATATAAAGAAAAAATTGGTATTTTTGTAGTCACACATGCAGAAGGAGGAAAAAAAAAAAAAAGCATATTAGCATATTTAATTTTCTTCTGAAAATTAGAATTCAAAGATTTGCTCTTTTTAAACAGAATATCTAAGTTCAGTGGAAAATAGTGATTTATAAGCAAGAGAAATTATGCCAGAAGACTATTAAAATGTCAATTAACATTATCCTTATATTAATTTAAAAATAAATCAACTGTAACGCAAAGGTGTAATGTTTTAAATTATTCGAGTTACCAGGTACTGGTCAAGAGAATAAACTACATTATTTATTAGTAGTAATCTTTCATAGGACACTGACTAACTTTTATGTCTGAGGAAGAAATTCTCTATCTGTCAGCAAAAACAAGTGCTCAAAACTTCTTAACTCAGCAGAAACCACATTACAGGCACATTTTTCAAGTGTGCCCATAAGGGAGTGTTATAAGAACATATCTACAGTGGTTTCAGATCCACTTTTCCTTGTAACTTCCAGATAAAATTTTTAATATGTATTAGGATTCTGTAACATTTAAAAACATTCAATGAGTTGTGAATGAAAAATTCCTAAAAGGAGTCTTTGTACAACTAATTGGTTAGATAGTAATATTTCATTTAAGTCTATATGGTAAACACTGCTGTTTTCCTTCGCTTACCTGAACTACAGGTCATTCGTATACATTTTACATTTTATCTAGTCCTTAAGATTTAACTATATGAGTTTATGAATTTCTGTGTAGGCTGAGCAATTACATATATGTGCAGCACAAATTAAGAAAGAAGCGGTAAAACAACTGAGAACTGGGCTACAGTACCTTGATTTCACTTCAGAAGTAGTTGAATTCATGAGAATTTCTAAAATGCATACAAGGATAATAGCTGTAGATCTACAAGGATCGGGATCAAGCCTAACATTGTACCTGCCAAAAAAAGTGAGTTAGTTTTAAGAGCACGTTACTTTTAAACTAGGCTACCAAATAAAATCCAAGGTGGGAGCAATGACGTGCTAATAACAACATACATGTCATGTATATGTCATCATAAACTGAATATAAATCACTTCTGTTTCATTACTTCCTTCAACATACCATTTGGTATTACCTCTTAACATCTACTTATATTGTTCTTTCCATGCAATCTAGCTTTAGTTACAGTTGTAGTTATCTGAAGTCTTTCATGCTATAAGGTAGGTAGAAAAATTAAGCATTTGCAATTGTGACTATCTTCCAAGGTTCAGATTCTTTTCCTCCACCCTTACTGGCAATTTAAGAAATTACCTGAGATTTTTAAACCAGTAAACTAAAGATGGCAGGTTCAGCAGCACAATCCATGTGAATAAATAGAGAATTGTAAGATGGATCTTAAGACTGTTAACAGTTTCAGCAATTGTCGTACTATTGGAGAGAGATTGTGTTGGTTCTGAAGTTAAGTCTATCAAACTTCGGCTTTTGACCGTGTGTCTACTTGAGTTCTGTGAAGTTTCTTTTGAGCAGTCTGAATCCTGAAGATAAAAGACAGTAGTCATAAGAACACGTGCTGGCTTCTAAGAACCCTAAGAAGGGAGCAGGAGGGAAAAATTGTCCCTACAGTCGCATATGAACTCTGATTCAGGAAGAAAATTTGCAATTTATCCCTCAAAAAAGCCATCAAAAGCAGAGTTCAATAGTTCAATTTTAAGGCACCTAGATTTAACCAGCAATTTCTCTTACACTAATAGTTTGTGTGTCTTTGGAAAAAAAAAAAAGAATGGATGATGGAGATACCCTGACACCACTGCAGTGAGAAAAATACGGAGTTCCTGGAAGGAGGAAGAACAGAATAAAAGAAATAATAATACATGTGGGTGAAAATCACATATAATCATTCATGGAAGAAATATACAGAAGGTAATGTAACTGGGAGTAAAACATTAACTGTAGGAATGAATAACAAAGATAAATGAGTTGGCAGATGATAACTTCCAATGACAGAAAAAAATACAAATGAAACAAGGAAAGATGATACGAATATGAAAGAAGAGAGATGGATTAAATTTAAAATTAAACATAAATAACACCCCAAAGTCCCAAAGAAAATTATCAACAACGTGTTCTGGCTGACTACTTTTTTAACCGTATTTTATGAAAGAAGAATGAGTAGTCTTTATATGAATGTATCCACGCACTTACACTTCAGATCCTATATGTTAAAGTAACTGAAAAAAAGCAACAAAATTCACATTGCATGAAACCCAGCAATATTTTGCTTCTTCACTCCTTTTCAAATAGTTCCCAATTTACTGGAATCTCAATCCATATCCATCTAATGAGTAATATTTGTCACCTCCTGATTAAAACAAACAAACAAAGAAAGAACTCGGAACTCCACAAGCTACCTATCTGGAATAGATAGTATACGTTATTATAAACATAATTTATATCTAGAAAAAAGGTTTTTTTCTTTAGATAAGGCAGGTACCAAAACTCAGACAATAAACTGTCATTCTGCTATATCTTTAGAGACTAAATATTTCTCCTAAAATGTTTTCAGTCAAGTTTGCACTGCAGTGACCTTCAGCAGTGAATGCAGTGACCATATAGGATACTTGTGTCCTGGCTTTTCTTTGACATCATGCATACAGTAAGTAAACTCCACAGCTACCTGGTCATCATGACACAACTCAATACTGTAATGGCAAGACGATAATTTATAATGAATGGGGCTTGCCAAATGATTTTTGGTCACTTAATTTTGAGGAGAAACAGGAAATACTCACCCCATTTAGCATGTTTTTTTCTGCTCCTACATTCACATGTAGTTTTATTACCTGTAAGACAGACCATTTGGCTTTTTAACAAATGTTGCTTCACACGATAGCTACAGTATACAAGAATCTCAGGCTAATTATTTTTTGTCCCTTTTTATAGATAGATAATTCTAGGGTCCCAATGGAGCTGTGATTCTAGAACTCCCTCTTCCTTCTGATCAGCAACATCCAAAGTGCTCTCTTAAGGAAGGGTTTCCAAGCACAGAGGGAGAAGTTGAGCTGGTCTGCTTCCACTGTGATAGAAAAGGAATACCAGCGGAAAATCTGCATATTCCTTACTTCCTCTTCCTCCTGATAACTCAGTTTTACTTCCCTTCTGCAAAAACACACATCAGGCCACAAAGGAGAAGTCCCATATCAGAAATTTACTGCAGAAGTGGAAGCAGGGTCAGCATGGAAATGTCCTTCACAGGGTAACTTTATGTCACAGGGATTTGAAAGAGAGCCCTGTTCTTCAGGCTGTGCTTTCTTCTGCTACGTACCTTCTTCAGACCACCTGCAGGCTGCTCCACTTTGTACCCTTAACTCCCAGATGCATGCTCCCAAAGGCTTCCCTAGTAACTAAGTACAGTAGCTGATTTAGCAGCTATATAACCATGGGGTGAATCAGATATCTAACTTAGATGAGTTAGATGCTCTGATGCAAAAAAGACCATGGAAACTGAATAGCAGGGACTAAATATGGAGCCTTGATCCCTTGGCCAGTGCCACAAATTAGCCATACAATAAAGACTGTCCTAATTCTACAATTTGTCCATTTTCCTTCCTTTTACTTCATAAGGATTTGTGAAATTTTTAAAATAAAAAGTATTCTACAGAACATTCAAGGATCTTCTTTCACTACAGCATCTGTTCAAGGGAGCCATTAGTCTTTGATTTTATAACATGACATTCATAAGAAAAAATTTAAACTATACAAATTATTGTAGCAGGCATATAGGACCATACACTCCTTTGAAAAAAGTACAATCAAAACAACAAAATAATTCTAAACAGTGTGAGATTGGAAGTCTGAGGAGTTCAAAAAAGACCTATTTCAAGTATGCGAATAACCACATTTCCTTAAAGTATGAAAAATGGTAACCTCTATTTTTGCTTTTAACACTGGGTTAATTCAAAGCAGATGAAATGTTGACATTATGTACATATCTGGAATGCTTAGCTTTTCAGTACCTTAAACAAGTATTGAAGATAGATAACGAATACAGCCAGTGCACCACAAGTGGTCCAGCTAACCAAAGCAAGAGACCCCATCACACAGAGTCTTCTGTATGTAAACAACTTGTTATCTTTCTGAAGCACGGTAGGTCTTAAAAAGCAAACAAACAAAAAAGCCCTAATGTTATACTTGGTAGTTTTCACGTTATTACCAGATATCAAAGAATAATTGTTTCATGAATGACTCACATGAATAATACATTCCTCCTGAATATTGATTAAACACCAGAAAAATAAAGTTCAACAAATTTTAATATATACACTAACTGCTACGTAAGCTACTTTGCAAATAACTTTATCAAACTAACAAAACCATCTCACACCTTCCTGTATGTCTGTAACCAATACATTATTAGTTATTATTAGTCTCTAACTAAGACATTATTTTTACTTCATTTGGGGAACATAACGGATACATTGGTGAACATTAAGCATTAGGTTATCCTAACTCCAGATATGCATCAGTCACTAAGCTCTTTTGTGGAGCCCAAGAGAACTAGAACCGTATTCTTACTACTGCATAGTCGTACCATCAGAGTGATTCCTACTACAAACATTACTACACTGCAGTGATCAGTGATAGCACAGCAGCATACAACAGTAAGTCTGCAAGACTCGTTTTGTGACATTCTTCCCAAACAAGGGTTTCTGCTTACTCACAGTTTCAGAGAGACAGAAAATTTTATTTTAAGTCTCTGGATTCCAGCTGAAATGACTAAGAGACAAGTATGAATCTGAAATGACAAAGATGAGCTGAGAAGAAATGAAAACCAAGGGAAGAAGGTGGTAAGGAAATGCAATGGAAAGGTGAAAAAGTCTGTAACCTCTCAGAATTTCACTGAACATTCCAATGTTAAGACAGTGTAAATGGGAAGAAGCATTATTTGGAAAATTTAAAAAACCTTCACAACAAATTTTGAAAATAACCACAAGAAGGGTACTTGGTAGGAACAAGGAACTCCACAGGCAGCTAGTGACAAGTTCTTTGCTGCTGGCTATATCAGATCTTTTCAGAAGACTGCGCAAAACCCAATTGAATCCCATATACTTTAGAGAGATTTATATGTTTTTATTTTTTCTTCAAGAAATTCAGGACTGGATCAGAACCTGCGTAAGGTAATAACTGTGTGAAGTATTAAAATTCATTGCAAAGAACGATCTGACTTACAGGCAAATAACACAAAATCTAATTTTCCTGCCTCTGCTCAATACATTCTCAAGGGCTAAATTGAGCTAAAAATCTTAAATTTAGTAAGAGTAATTTCAAAACTTAGAAGCTGCTCACTTCATCGCTTATAACTAAATGTCTTCACATTCACTATTATTGATGAATAAGATGGCTGAGAAAAAATAGCTCACACCACGTGTATTATTTGATAGAATAAGACCAGAAGTACTAGTGATAAAGAAAAAGTTAATTTAGTAGGTATTTTCTAAGCAAAGAGCATCCCAACTAACTTTCTGGACAGACCAAATTAGTTTTCTATTGGCTGAAATCTAGGTGAGGACTTTATCAGTGTGAGAACAGTGAAATCATCAAATTAGCTAAGTATATTATCCAATTTCTAATTTTCTCTTTCAAAAACTTTATTTTCCATTCCCCCCTTTTCTTAACCCCCCTTTCCTATTTCAGCACTCATCTGTACATACAAAAACATTCCAGCATTCTTAGACATCATCTGTAAAATTCATCAGCTGCTGAGAAGGAAATAGTTCAGCTGTGTTCTTTCCTCCAACAAGCATTCCTCAAAAAGTAAAACTGAAAACCTTTATTGCAGCTGATGAAGGAAAGAAAGCCATTTAAGTTCCCTTTTGGAGATGTTAAACAAGGAATATAATGCTATTCTGATATTTCATTAATATTTAACACTGACAAACCCAGATATCTAAAATCAAGTACGAACTGTACTGCAGAATTTCATTTACCCAACAAAAATGAATGTTGCAGTCATCAAAAAAAGCATAATTATAGAGCATAATGTTGTTTTACCTAATCAGAATCAACCATAATGTAGAGAAGACTCTCAGAGATGCAGAGAAAAATACTGCACTCCAGTAGGCAATGCCTGCCCCCAAAAGAAACAGAATCAGGGAAACGAGGGGGAACCATACGTCCTGACTACTCAGTACAGCAGCATCCACCTCTGGCAGCGAGAGTGAATCCCATATCTCTCTAAACCAGTTAAACCTGCCAAAAACATGAAAGCGGTGTTACTTATGACTTTGACTTGCCATTACGGTAAGACATATATCAACTACACCCTTTCAAAAAAAATGTCAGGTGTTCACAACGAAATCAGAGTAATAATCCTCCCACCAAACCAAGTTTCAGAATTTTGAAACTTCTGTTTTACAAACCACTTTAAATAAATAAATTATGCAAACTTACCCCTTCAGAAACACAACAATGCTTATAATAGGTTCTACTTTGTAGGGTTTAGCTGTTCTAATTAGTTCAAGGGAAAATTCTGAACACTGGCCTAGAATCAAGAACAGAAAGTATCTATAACTATTATTTTGTCATGAACTTTAACAAAGATTATCCACAACAAAAAGTAAATTCAGACAATTTTTTGAAAGTTCACTTTAAAACAAGATAACCACGTCTTATGACAACACTAAGTCAGCACACAGTCATGGTTGGACTTGATAATCTTGAGGGTCTTTTTCAGCCTAAATTAACCCGGTAATTCTATGATCCTCAAAGGCCTTATTCAGTGGATCATTCACATTCAGGTAATTTGACACAAGAACTTCTAGAGCAATTACAGAGTTTGCTACAAGTACAAACCTGAATTTAAATGAAAATGCTATTTGTCTTAAGTCACGTATAACAGTCAAATCTCATCTTTATGCAAGATCGAGGTGTTCTGTGCATAATAACAGTATGTTTTAAACTTTCACAAGTGTTTTTAAGTATTTTCTATTAATATTAAAATACCATGCAACACACCAACCACAAGGAAGAGACTACAGGGTAAAAAAGAAGGAAATATTCTGCCAGCATACAGCCTTGGAGAACTACTAACAAACAAAAACTGAAGCTGAGGAGCCTAGATCTGGAAAATTCACTCAAGTTCAACGATACTTAGCTTAAAAAGAAAAAAAAAATATCACACCAACTAGCTAGCCTTTCAACAGTAAATTGGATAAGTAATTTCTTTAAAAACACTGGAAAAATATTTTTCTAGAAATCTACCTGTTGATATCAGTGTGCTCAGTTGTCCTCCATAGGTAAGGAGGATATTAGAAACAACATAGACAGGAAGAGCGCCAGCATGGAACCTTATTATCTGAAAGACAAGGATATAAGAATAACTTGTAAACATATACAAAAGATTATCACAAAACCAGCATGATAATGTGACTAGAAAATCTTTCCTAGAAGATGAAAATACTTTCTCATTTTCATGGATGAGTATCTGATAACCAGTATGAGCAATTAATATTACATACGGAAAATATTTGGATATCTCATAAATGGCAACTCAAATGTGTTCTGATAAATGAAAGCTTTTTTTTTTTCAGTCAAGACAGAAGTGAAAAGAATACAATAGCATGTTAATGGTGTTTCAGTAAAATATATAAACAAACCCTAAAAGCAAAAGGCCACATTTGAAGCAAAACTTATACATAGTTAGGTACCCTTTTGGCACAGATTTTTCAGACTTAATTTCTTGTATATTTCACTTGGCTTCCACTGTGCCAAGTCATGAGTTGATATCCACCTCTATACAGATATTACACAATCTCTTTTCAAATGGTAACAAGATGAGAAATCCTTGATAGAAATGCACATATTCAAATAAAGGAACTTGCCAGTAATATTCCAGCACTATATATCCATGCTTGGGAATTACATTACTTTTTAGAATCAGAAAATTGCAGATGGCTAGTCTATTTTTATACCATTGTAGAAAAGTATTCTTCATTGATAAAGAAAGAAAAAATATTTAAAATGGACATATAGATTTTTTTTTTCTTTTTTCCCCCTGAAAAACTTGCAGTTGATGCCAAATGTTCTTTTAAAGTTTTAACAGTATTGACTCACCAGGCAAGAAAGTGAAAATGACCTACAGCGTCATACCTCTATAGATACTGGGCTAACTGCAAAGCCAAATGCTCAACATTTACACCAGCTCTTTAAAGCTAGAATGCTTTTCTATTCTGAAAATGGATGCCTGGCAAGGCATGGGATGGGGTGCCTTACCAAGTAACAAGGTTTTAACCGGTCATTGAATAATGCTTCTCTTGGCATCAAGAAGGGATTTGATATGCCATAGTAAGGGGTGGCAGGAAGGAATAACTTGTATAGGGACTGATATAAAAAACAAAATCTAGTATTAGAAGATTTCTTACTTGCCCAAGAATTTGTAAAAACGATGTCTTCAGAATTACCTGCATAAAAATTAAGATTTTATTGAATGCTATTTTACACAATAGCAAGCAAATACAAAATACTCTCAAGAAGCCAATTTAAAACACAGCAATCCTGTAATTAAAATGCACAACAGCTTACATCCAACTACTTTTCTTAAAAACATATACTTTAAAGTATTGCTTAAATGTAAGTCCAACTTCCACTTGTTCTCTAAACTTTTAAAAACACTTGTAACGTGCTATATTTATGAAAAGGCCAAACAGCTCAATTTCAGATTTGCTTAGTATTTATTTTGCTACATGATTTCAAAGATTGAATTAAGCAAAAAAAAAAATATATATATATATATACACACACACACAGCAATGCAAACTAAGTATAAAATAAATGTTTGTTACTCACTTCATACTGACAGTCTGAGGAAGAGTAAATGTTTAATACTGGAACCCTGCTGTCATTTCCAGGCTGAGCAACATGCAGTTTTGCAGAAATCTCACTAGAAGATGGAACTCTGAAAGAGCAACTTAATTGGTAATTGTTTTCCTCATAATCAAAAAAAAAAAAAAAAAAAAAAAGGTGATCTACATGCTTTAGTCTTCAGCAAGTATGCATAAACCATAACTAATACATCAAGTGTCACCCACAAGCTGTGAGCCAAATAGTATAATGAACTTTTTTTATTCTATCACAAAGAATTATAGATTGGGTTGGGTTGAAAGGGACCTTCATATCATCTAGTTGCGACCCCCAACATGCACAGGGACACCTTGCACTAAGCCAGCTTGCTCAAAGCCCCATTCAGCCATCCAAGAGCTACTTAACATTCTGAATCCACTGTACTCTAGACTATCTCAGGGGCATTTGAAGTAATGAAAACAGACAAGTTTAACATTAGCATATGCACTCCCTCTTAAAACACATAAATATGCTCTGTGAAGAGAATGGATATGATGGATTCTGAAGAATAAAATTCAGCCTCCTGCAAGCATTAAGTTGTTGGAGTAGAAAATACAGGAAAAAAACTAAAGTTCAATCAGGTTGTTCAACTCTGAGTCACGAATGACACACATTTCAAGGCACAGCATTTGCTTTTGTCAAGCAGCTTAGGGCTGCTGTGCGATCAAGACCCTGGATCACAGGAAGAAACCAGTACCCCAGGCAAGCTCTATTCCCCAGTCATGAGGGGATCAAAGATTATGCTGAGAATTTCAGACCAAGAAATCTTATTTCCATTTCCAAAATATTTGCAAGAACTATCAAACAAGCAACTAGTAGATCTATTGGTAGATATACTTATTTAAAAGAAAAAACAAAACAACTTTGTCAATGAGGACAGAAAGGTAAATGAAGGAAAGATGCAAAAGAGACTGGATAATTTGTTTCATATCAGAAATATGCCCACAACAGCATGCAAACTCTCTTCAAGAACATATCAAGAAATAAATTATAACTGTTAAAGTCCTTACTTAGCTACAGTTACTGAGTCTTCATGTGACCAGGGTATATGAAGTCTGTAAACACTAGTTTTTTCTGAAAAGGAAGATAATTAAAAATACAAAATTCATTAAGAACAAGACATGGCAACTGTCTGCAAAAAATAAATGAAGCAAATTCAATAGTCTCACTATATATCGGCAAAACATATGCTATGTGCCATTTCTTCAATACCACACGTGTACATACTGCTTACTGTCTATAACATTTGACCTGCTATAATTTCACCATAAGACACTTAAAAACACAAACAAAACAAAAGGTGGCCTAGAGATCATTGTACAGAAGCACTGTGCTTGCAGTTACATTGCAATTAAGATTTCAGTGCAGTTAACACTGAACAAAAATGACTTTTAACACATGCTGTTACAGACCAAGACAGAAAGACACCAACATTAAAGGCAGTACAGTTACGAGAAAATTTCGGGTTTTCAATTGCAAGCTGTTACCTCAAGCTAGTAAATCTCTCTTTTTTTTTTTTTTTTCTTGAAACCAAGCCCTTTAGCATCCTCTTCTGTTTGAGTTCATGCAGCTCAACACTCAGATTTGAGTGCCAAAATTAGCAAATAAAAATCCTAGTCAAACATACTATTCTTGAGAAACACTTCCAATGTAATGCAGAATCCTGTGTAAAATTCAACCTTCCTTTCTGAGAAGCAATAAAACAAGCATATGAGACTAGTTCCTCATTTTCTTTGACCTTCTTGAAGTAGAAAATGAGAAATATTAGCACAGACATTTGAACAGATTATAATAATACTGTATAAACCCCACTGCCTGAAAGGACTTCTGGTTCCACAAGTTTTAGTCTTGAGAATTTTCAAGGAGGTTTAAAACAAGGTTATAAATATATACTTTAGAACACGCATATTTACCATTGGGTGACTGGCAGTGGCTCTCTATATATATTCTGAAAGCTTGATATACCTAAAACATATAAAAAAATTACTTAGACTTCAAATAGTTGTTACATTAGCTTAAAAAATTAAGTAATATTCTTACTTGGTTAAAGTGCTGGAGCTGAACATTGTAAAGTAAGCCAGTGGAATTTAATAGAATTTTGCTTGAAGAAAGGCCTGCAAAGGATGCGTTATTTTAAAATATTATATAAAATGATCTGAGAACTCAGTACATCTTCAGATTTGATTTTTTTTTTCCCCAGGAGATTTATATCCACTATATCTGTTAGTCAGAAAAAAAAAAAAAATCACATTTCTTATTTGTTACTAGCAAGAGTAGTGTTAACTTTAGTAAAAACAACCCCACCTCCAAAAAAAAACCCAAACCTGAACATTGGAAGTTTTAAGCACATTTATTATCTTAGGTGTTAGTTAATATTAGTTTCCCTTTTTTTATTTTTTTCCCCCCCAATATTAATGTGATGTACTTACCAAAGGAAAAAAGATTCGTTACAGGAAGCTGTACTGTTCTGGAATCCTCTTTGAAGAATTCACAGTCCAAAGCAAACTGCAATTCAGAATATTAAGTACAGATCTAAACTGAACACAAGACTGTAGCCAAGCCCTATTCACAGGCACCAGCAGAATACAGGACACAAATACTGAACTGTCACTTCTGCCCCCTCCCCCCTGACTGTCAGGGACTGGCAGTTAGTTTATTCTTGTAAACAGCAGTAGAAATCTGGGTACCTTACGCATAACTTGTAGGTTACTCATGTTTGCAGCCATTTGCCTTCAAAAGCCTGAGCGACTAGAATCCAGTTCACATCCCTCCACCTGAGGTGCATCTCAGTGTTTCTGTTGTTGCTGTTTTTTTGTTTGTTTGTTTTGGTCAGGGGTGGGGTGGGGTGGGAGGTGTGATGTTGCAAAGGAGCATGATTTGTCCAAACTCTGGATACAGTTTTCTAAGCAGCAAGAAGCTCTGTTTTGTCCCCTGAAGATTAATTATGAAGAGCAAAGAGACGTATGCAGCAAATACGAGTTCCACCATCTCTAATATGTATTTAGTTCACTTGAAAATTACTTTCCATCCCATTCCAAGTCTATCATTTGTTCTCTCTTTGTTTGTTAAACCAAGAGTTTGACAATTTGTCCAAGTAACTTAGCACATAACCCTTTAACTTCCATCATAGCATCTGAAAGCTATGAACACTCTGAACAAGCAATGTCCATGTTTCATCTTTTTACCTTATTGCCAACCGTGGGTGGTACAAGAATGACAATGTGGGACAAAGAAGGATAATCCTGAAGTTTCAGTATTACAACCTTAAAAAAATAGAAAAAAAAAAAAAGAGGAAAAGCCATTAACAAAACACACCCCTTAGCTTGCCAGTTCCCAGATGTCCACCTCTTGTACCCCTTCCTCTGCAATACAATTGCATGTTCCATGCTGCAAACAGAACAGATCCTTCTCCCACGACACAACCCCACCAAGCAACTCTCCCTGCTATGAGGTAGGTACACTTACCTTGATGGTCGGAAGTAACTCAGCTCTCCAGGATAAATCAGTAGCTTCCAGACTGTAAAAATACATGCACATTAAAAGGACAAACATTTCATTATCCAGGCACTAGATTATGACAGTGGACCAGCTTTTATCCCTCTCTACCTAAACATGCATAATTATGAATTGCGAACAAGTTTGGGTCTACTGCAGTCAGCTACTACAGTCATTTAGCAAATTATAATAATTTCAGATACTGCAAATCTTGTTTTTGCATAAAGAAATTAAATGAAGCTCTAATTTTGTAATACACAACAATCATCAGTTACTAGACACACATCTTCCAAAAGAATTAAAACTCTTAATGAGCCAAGGCAGCACTGGCATTGAATTAACACACAGTTTTATTAACATCTGTTAAATATCAAATGTGTCCATTGTTCCTATGGGCACATGCAAAACATACCACATAAAACAAGAATTGCAGACCTTGCAGCAGCTCAAAACTGGTGTATTAATTTTCAAATTGAACAGCAAGACATTCATTCACTTACTATAAAATATGATTTTTACAATACCAGGATACATTTTGTTCTCTAAATAGTGTTATAGGACCTCAGGATAATAGTGTTTTTGCTATGGATTTTATTAGGCTAAGTTTTAGCTAGCAGTCCTGCACTAGACTAACCTCCATTTGATGCCAATCAAAGGTTACAAAGAACAGTAACAGCCAGCTGCTCCTTGGATCAGGAAAGAATAATTGTAACATCTGACTGGATGCAAGACACTGTGGCTATATGCCTCAGCACAGATCCCCAAAAAATAAACACTACACTAGCTCAAATCCACCCGGGAATTTTCCCTAATCTAAAGGGTAGACTGAATTTATGTTGAGCTGACTCTGAGGAGGTAAATTAAGCCAGTGTTAAAAACAATTACTTTTCATCTTTTTAGTAATGATTGTAATGACCTGATTCAAATAATCACTTGATCACCCACACTTCTAAATATTCTCATACGGTAACAGCAATTCTGGAATGCAAAAAAAAAATAATAAAAAGATGCTTCAATTCACTTTCTGAGGGCTTCAAGTAATGTTTTATGTCTTTGTCAAAGGATTCTAAAATGATGCTACAAACCATACAATTTAGGGTTCCAATGCAGAATGCAGCGTCCAAAAGAGAGCAAAAGGAGCAATTTTTTTTTTTTTTTTTTTACTGATATGAAGATCAAAAATACAGCTTAAATTAAAAAAAAAAAATCACAAAATTTATTCTGCATTCATATGATAGCAATTTTGGTCAGTATATTTTTTCCTGTTTATTGATGATACAGAAAGCATGAATTATGCACAGCAGGAATAAGAATTCTATTTTTTCTTCCCAACCCCTTCCTAAGAAAGATATTTTATATGCTTGAAAACTCAAATACAGTCATACAAGATCTACTTAAATAAATAATAAAAAAAAAAACAGGAACTATGTATACTCACCATGTTGAAGAATTGCTGTCCATGCAGCCATAAATCCAGCTACTTGTGTCCTGTAACGTTAATACCATAAAAAGTACATTACTGATGTGTGAATTTATAAATACATTACTATTAATTCTTTACAGCAAACAATGCATGAGTTGATACTGATAATCTCTAAAATTTCTACATGCTAACAGTTTCAGTTCACTAAATATGAGCAATTGTTCTAGAATACTTTAATAGCAGAGCCTGGTGCAAATAACTTCCTAATGAGAGGCACAGATTTTCATCTTCATCTCATTTTCCATTATGTCTGCAGCCACTATCACTATAATAACCAAACTCTCTTAAGAATATTATTTGCTGAAGTGTAAAAGCAAGGATGATGACAAGAACAGTCTCTCTCAAATTCCTTCTGTAGTTTATAATGAAACTATTAACTTTTTCTTTTTTTTTTTTAAAACATTTCACAGCAAAATCAAACTTCTGTGTTAATGGAATTTGACATTATATCCTCCATTAAAGAGTCTGATATCATAATCTTGCAATTAGAATTACAAGGAAAGATAAAACACGAACATTAAAGGTGTGGTGCTTTTTTTTCCAGAATCATTTTAAATAAGTTTGTCATCTTTTCTATATATGAATTGGCACGTTTTTCTAAAAAAGAAATACAAGGTTTGGCAAGCAAACTTTCATTATTTCTCTTCAAAAAAGAGAAGTATCTGCCTTAACACGATATAAAGTTCAATTTTATTCAAGTTTATTCTTTTCCATCTAAAATTAATGTCTCAAGCTCCTATCCTGAGTAGTCAAGAAATACTTCAGATTTTGACTGTCCTACTGGGTTCCCCTTAACTCTCACTACTAGAGAATATAAGTATTCTGTACCTCCTCCTCCTCAAACAGTACCAGTCCTGTCGTTAATACATAATGAAGGCAAAAATTGCCCCATTCAAGGGCAACTAAGTTCACAACAAATTTAAAAATTTTGAAGCTGCTTCTAGGAAACACAGGATATATTCTTTTTTTCCCCGCAATGGTAGTCTGAACCTCTCCTTTTGAGGTAAGAGGGATACATAGAATCATATAAGAAAGCATCTCTGATTTCCTTGCCACTAATCTAAAATCAATCCAGAATCGCAGAATGGTTTGGGTGGGAAGGGAACTTAAAGATCATCTAGTTCCAACCCCCCTGCCATGGGCAGGGACATCTTCCACTACTCATTTAATACTGAGAAGTATATTTATCCATCTCCAGTTTGCCAAGAGACTACATTTCTTCCTTTCAAAAAGTATTTTAAAAACGATTTCAAAAACATTTTAGCTGTGGAACTAAAAATACAGGGCATACTATCACCTCTCTTCACAACAAAGGAGACAGCTGAGAAGGTGCTGTTTTCTCAGCTGGCTCCCATTCACGTCCACTGCTTAGCTGAAGATCTCTGTAGACTTTCTGGCTGACTTAAATTTTATTATGGCAAAGCAAACCTATAAGCAGTGTTTCTGAATTCTAAGTACAGCTAAACCCTGGCAGCACTGAAAATAACTTCTTCATTCAATGCCATCAGTACAGCTGCACTAAATTAAATGAGAAAGCAATCTGTGGCTAACTGTGAGAGAGCCGAAAATAAAACATTCACATTTCAGAAATTCAGGTGACATTGAAGGTTTCAGACCTTGAACACTAAGCACAACATGCTTCAACAAGAAGTACATCTGACACAACGTATTAGGATGTGAATGTAAGTGGATGTCATTAATTTCTACTACATGTATTATTCATTAAATTTTCTTAAAATCACAACATATCCAAAATTAAAACCAAACAAGTTTATAAACAAACTCGAGACATGAAAGAAGTATTTTCTCACCAACATACTGTTTTCACAGTAAACATGACTGTATGATTTTCTGTGGCTTGCAAGAGGAAACACGAAATATTTTCCATCTGAATCCTTCAAAGGGAAAAAAATGTTCATTACTAAAAAAAATAAACATAATACACACAATAGAGAAAAACATCACTTACGTTGTAAACAGAGTAAGTCCATTTTGAGGTTTTGACTTCAATCCACATGAAATCTCCTAAAAACAAACATGTTTTTATATGTGACACTGGAGGAAATAATCTACAAAATCTCATACTTTCTTATTGCCTATATGTTATCTCTTATATGTAAATGTCTCAAAACCTTACAAACTTTAGTCAATACACAAGCTTGCTGCTGCTTAGAGTGACATGCAACAGTCATTATCAGTAACACAGGAAGTAGCAAAACACTGGGATCCAATTACTACATATTAACTACAAAAAGAGAAAGCCTATGGATTTTAGAACAAAGCTCTCAAGGAAACAAAAAAAAAAAAAAGAAACTTAACAACACAAGATGTAATTACAGGGCGGCATTAAATCTAATGAAATATTAGAAACATCCCCAGTCTTTGTTTCTCTCGGCCTTTTAAGAAAACTAGTACAGAAACTTGTGTAAAAGCAAGTCAAGTGATGAGCTGAGTGCCACATACAAGAAAACAGTAGGAGTTTAAAGATATGTCTGGAGAAAGAAAATAAGACAGAATAATGAACAGACTGGATATGTAAATACTGCAAATTATTATGCAAGGTTAATATTTTTCTTTTGTGTAACTAGAATAAGCTAAATTTCTCTCATGAATTTTTAAGTGTCAAGAGTGTGCGAGAAATAGCAAGATGCAAACACTTTGCACTTCCAGGAATAGTCTGATCTTTCACTAGGTAGATGAAGATAACAATAAATCCCCCCCTTAACATTCTTTTTAGAGGGAACAAACACCGTTCACTTAGCCTCCCTCTCCCCGTGTCTCACACCCCAGAAGCTAAACATTTCAGTGGTCCTCTACTGGGTTCATTCTAGCATGTCAATGCCTAAATGTCCCCTTATACTAGGGTGGCCAAAACTGGACACCAAAGTTAAAGCTATCTTAAAAGTTCTGCAATAGTTTACGTTATGAAAATTTCTGAAATAAAATGGTTTTCCTCAGTTCAGTCCACTCAGCAGAACTAGCAATACAGCTGTGCCTTATGAAACATCTGTTTAGTTCCCAAGAATCCTTGTGCTCAAGATTTGTTACCTTTTATCTATGCATTCTTTGCAGTGACAAGGAAACAATTAGTAGGTGGTCCAATTTACCCTGTCACATCACTAAATTGATGAAGCAGCCCTGAATATTCAGGATTTCCTTACATAGCACAAAACTAACATAGTGGCTCTACAATACCCAGAATCACAGAATCTTTAAGGTTGGAAAAGACACACAAGATCATCCGGTGCAACTTTTCCTTAAACACCCGCAGGGACAGTGACTCCACCACCTCCCTGGGCAACCCTTTCCAATGCCTAATCACTCAACCTTAACCCTCTAGCAAAAATGGGATGCAAGTGTAGACTAGACAGCATTTTTGGCGTTCAGCTATCCCCAATTTCTGAGATTGTCTACTGGACACCTTGGTGTAAATACGATTCTTACTTGTGCCTCAGAATCAAAGGCATATAAAAACGACACAGCCATTTTTGCTCCTACCCCTTTTAAACTATTAAGTGCTGAAACCACATGGAAGTTAATAGTGTAGGTCTAAAAAGCCACATATTGTTTCAGCAATGTCAGAAGGACAAATTTTATTTCAGAAGCTTGCTAGTAAGAAGATCAACTCTTAAACAAGGAGTATCTCTGAATCTTGTTCAAAAGAAAACTGCTACACACCTGTAAGTTCTGTAAAAGCTTCAGGATTTTCCTCAAATATCTTTCCAGGGTGTCTCACAAAGTGGTGATTCAGTACAGACATTCTCTTCTTGGGATCCTCAGTTATCTTAACAAAACAAACAAAACAGATGGTCAATTTTTATTTTACCAACAAAACAGATTGCCAATTTTTATTTTACCAATTTGTATGATTTACAATCATGACATGATCAGTAGAAATGCAGTTTTGGGAATGAGAGGAAATAAATTATTAGAAGACATGATACACTGTTTCTATTCTAAATACAATAATCTGAATAAATAAAGTACCATTAATAGTCAATCACAGCAAAACAGAGAAAGTCAACATTTGCTATTATGCATAAATAAAACTTTTGGGAGTTTTGTATCCTCATCTATTCTTAACAAAAGGAAATTATATTCTACATATATATTTTTAAAAAATACATATTTTATATAGACACCCATACATTCTTCCCAAAACAACATACTCATGGCAGAGTTTAAAAATATTTATATGTACTTGTCTTTATTCATCAATCTAGCATATTGCACCTATCTTAATATTTCAAGAAAACAAATAGCTGTAAGAGTACACTGAGCTTTGCTTTCATTTTTTCCTTCTTCTCTCCTCTTCAGCTTTTCAACATTGTGGACAATACAACTGATTTCTGCAAAGTGTTACCCTCCAGCGCACTGTCGGTCAACTTCAGAAAAACCGTACCTCCTTTTTGTCCCTATAAATTCCATATTAAAGTGAGCATGCCTTAAGAAACCAGTGCAGCGTGGCACTACAGAAACTGAAAAAGAACACCTGTAAGCCTTCCTCTTCTATGTCTGTGACTCTGCTCTTGCATATTTCTAACCTCTGGACCTTGATCCCAATTCAAGTGTACTGCTGCCAAACATTTCAGAAGGATATTTATTTAGAAAAGCAATAAATGATGGTAACCAGAGGTAAACAAATCAGCTTTTTCCCTGCCCTTATATTGCATTTACAGTCTATTTTTGTGTTATTCACAAAAGAACACTGTAAATACTTGCTGGCCCCTATGACGACACTACGTGGGGAAATTTAAGAAGTATTATGTCTGAGATAAACCATCATAGTTTTTCACCCTTTGTATACTATTTATGCAAGGTGAATCCAACACACTCTAAGAGATTCCATTCAAAGCTACACAGCTAGAAAAAAATAGCATGGTGCAAGGTCAACTAAACCTAATGCATCATGTAATAATAATACAATCCACAAACCAACTATAAAGCACCAAGCAATAATAACATTATTAATAAATAATAAAAATTGGCTTAACTTCTAATTATTTCTGACATGTCAAATAGCACAAAGCCATGAGACTTTTTCAGTGACCAATACCAAAAAGGCAATAATTTTCTCAGTGTGACTCAGAAAAATCAAAAGTGAGCTTGTCCTGATTAAGCATTCTGTGAGGGAAGAAGAAATTATACACAGTGGGTCATATATACAAACCTGCCTTGTGTTTTCATCTATGAGATCAAAAAAAGCTCTAATGGTAGCCAGGATCAATTCTTTGCACCTAGAAGACAGAATAAGTAAAATTAAATCTAGAAAGGAAATATCCAGGGGAATAAAAGTGGCAGGAAGAGACAAATTATGCAGAAATTACATTATTGTATAATGTAAGAACAATAGAAAACAAAAGGAATGTTTGGTCAGCCAATTAACCTTTGTTCAAATAGCTTACCACACTATTGAGAGATGGTCTGTTGAGGCCCAAGCTCTAGGCACAGCCGAGCTCTGTTTGGAGAAGAAAAACAACTAAGATATTTTTTTTAGCGTTCAGCATTTAAAAATTCTAAGTTGCGTCCCGTCCCCCTCCCCCGTCCCCCCCAATTTAAATCTACTTTGGTAATTAGTAATAGAGTTTCATGGACAGGGGTATAATAGAATGGCTTCTTCAGTCAAAAACATTATTTGCTGCAGCAAAGACAAGGACTTGTAAAATGACTACAGAAGTATGTGTGTTAGATAGATCAGATAGCAGCGTCTAATAGTCAAAGAGCAAATAATGGTATAGAAGAAACTTACTAAGACGTTCTTCAAAGACTGCTTCTCTTACTAATCTTATTAATTTAATAAGTGATCCTGGCACATAAGAATAGAAGCATGCCAGTGAAGGCAGTTGCTGAAAAATCAAGAACACCCTCAACAGAAAGGAGCATGAAAGAACTAGACAGTCCAAAGTTATTCATTTGTACATGTACTGCATTTACAGACTGCCACCAAAAATCTCCCTTCCATAAACAGAGCTCATTACCTTATCATACAACCTGATTCAAGTAAAGTATAAACAATTAATGAGCTACAGCCATGAAGAAAAAATAAAGAAATAAACATCATCCTACAGTATGACTTGGTAGATCCAGATGACAAGGTTATAAAAAAAATTATACCACTCTACACTGGATCTCATGCAAAATCTTGGTCACCAACGGTCATGAGAAATTAAAGTGCAGCAGATGCAGAGAAGGGTTGCTAGGACAAAGGGATTGCAGAGTTAATCTTCTCAGCCTAGCAGAATCAGAGTGGAGACTATTTATAGACGGCCTTCTGTACAATGGACAGGGAGATAAACACCAAGGGAATGAAAACTGTTTCAGATAACATTTCAAGCTGATGTCAGAAAAAACCTGTTCAAAAGCTGGCTTACACAATAAATGGAAGTCAGAAACTACAAATTTTCTGTCAAGCCCTACTGAGGAGTATTTGCCAGTTTCTTCCATGCAGAGAACAGTTACATGGCAGGAAACATGGAATAACAAACCTAACTAGTTCTGTGATGCTGCTCGATTAATTTTGGGAGGAAATAGATGCCTGCACAAGCAGAAGACAAATAAAACCTGATTTCTGCAACAGAAAAGGTGCAAGAAGGTGGTGAAAAGCAATAGTACCAAGCAGTACTTGGGATGATTCAAATCCACCCCAACGTGTATTCTTTCAATGGACACTCATTTCTGCTACATCAAATATTTATGGTGTTATATATACATATATATATATATATTCATTATCTTCATTTATTTTCATATTCTTTTTATATTTTATTTATATTTATTTCATAATTTATATTTATATTTCATATTTATATATTATTTTCATATTTAGTTACGCTATGCTATGCATATAAACTACAATCAGACATTGATACACATATTACAGACAGCTATCTAGCATACCTCCATGCAAAACAAAAACAACAACAAAAAAACATTTTTTGTTTGTTTGTTTGTTTTTTACCACAACAGATAAGGCACTGTCTTGTTGACTCAATCTTGGTAGAAAAGCCAGTCCTGAACGAACTTGGTAATCTCTGAATCCTCCCGCCACAGAAAGGGTAGTTAAATTTCTTAACTCTTGGGCGTTTAGAATCCAATGATTGCTTACAGCTGTATAAAAATCTATAAAATACATTAAAATCAATCAATTTCCCATAAATCTATTTTATATATTTAAAAAAAGCTACAGAATGATTCAACTAAAAGTTTCTGTAAGCCCTCTTAGAGGCATTCAAGCTCTGATTACCACTTTTGATTCATATAAGGAACAAAAATTATTGGTTTAACGCCAAGGAGGTAGTAGTTGGGAGAGACAGATACACTCACACTTCCTTTATTAGCTGAGCACTTATTTTCTTTAGGTAGCAAATCACCGTTCTATTTTAAGGATGGCAATAATCCAGAAACAGTCAGTCAGCAAGAAAGAAGCATTGTATTAATTTTTCTTCCTACAACTGATTGCAATGCAAACACAGTAAATCAAATTTAGCAACTAGAGATAATCCCTTCCTCTTGGGTTCCACAGAGAATAAAGAAAATAAATGTCTATTCTTTTCCTTCATCAATTCCTTCTATATCTACATTGAACAGCAAAGTAGCCACAAAGCACATACATGTATTTCATCAGCATAATTTAGTCACATCAATCTTTCCAATAAGTTAACAGTGCATACATAATGATTATACTTTCCTTTTCATTTTAGTTAAGTAAGCAGAAAATACTTTGCATCTTCTATACATATAAATATATTATGTAAAATATATATTATACCTATATTCAATAGGTATATTCAATACACAATAGGTATATTCAATAACACACTTTGGGAGTAACAAATATTAACAACTGCAACAAAAGTAACTCCATTTAGGCAATTCATTTGACAAAGAAAGCCATTACAGAGTTCAAGTTTTACAGAAAAAGAAAGAAAAAAAATGTCACTCTCTGGAGAGCTTATGAAATTTGTTCCATACTCTGCAGTCTATTGCACTTAGAAATTATTTGGACTTCTGCCCCTTCACAGAAGCATAGGCCCACATAGTCAACTTTACAATGACATTACACTTAAAGTAGTACAGTGCGCAGAGATGATCACTATGGTAATAAAGGAATAGATTAATTACAGTAAACAGAACATTCTGCACACACGAACTGCTTCAAGCCTCAGCAATTTGCAAGAATCTCACCAGCTAATGCATGAGGGAATCGGTAAAGAAATAGAATGTAGTTGGGTTAGTTTACTTACCAGTAATATATTTATCCAAAGGCATTACAGGTGCAACATGAGGTGTAGCTTGTGTAATGAGCAGATTTATAAGTTCAGGCTTAAAATTCTTCAGGGTAAGCAATGCTCTTGCAACAAGACCACCCATGGAATGGCCTACTATTGCAACACTGCTTGGTGCAAATTCTCGATCCTTAAGGAAAGAGCAAAGGATAATTAGTTCAATTTCAAATCTGGTTCTGACATGGGCCTCCTCTGATTAGCAGCTGTTCATTTTTCCCCACAGATCAATTTGTATCCCTTCAAGGATAATATTGACTAGTATCAACATAGGCTAACAGAAAACTTTTCTAGGAAAACAGGATGGAAGGTGATGCTATATTATTATTTTAATAAGCTAGAGAAAGTTTAAAGCTGTACTACAAAAAAAGCATGCATTGCGCAAGGAAGTGTTTGTTTATAAACAATAAAGAACCTAATCAGGGCTCCAAGATTGTCACAAACATTACAAATCTATTAAAGAGCAGCAGTTCTCTCTTGAGAGCCATGATCAATTACCTACACACAGTACAAAGTCTCCCTCCCTTATTCATTGTTCTTCAGTTATCCGTCAAAAAAGCTGACCAGATTTCCATTCCAAAACACAAGTACATGATCTAGCATACATCAGTACTTACCCTGTACAACTTAAGAATTACTTTTATGCATTCATGCACAAATTTGGTCTGTCGTTGGAGAGTACCACCATACAGTGCAACCAACTCCTCATTGAAGTTGATGGTGAAGAAATTAAAATGATACTTGAAGTCAAGATCTTCTGCTTTTCTAAGTGCAATAGATCCAAGAGAACGCACTAGGAAAAATCGCAAATTAAGCAGGGATTATTAGACTGTCCTAGCATCACCATTAGTAGACAAACACAAATACATAACCTCTCAAGAAACAAATGCTATTTTAAATTCATTATTCATGTCATTTATAAAAGGTTAAAAAAAAAAAAAAAGATGGAAGGCAAATCTTTTCTAAACAGCAATCCCACTTGTTTTACAAAATCAGGTTTGAATATATAAATAATGACAACAAAAATATCAGCCAGCCACTGACACTATTGAATTGCAAAATGAGAAATGTAACAACTTTCCTGTTTTTATAAGAATCCTTCTGACAGAAAGAAGTATGAGTAAATACATCCTAATAAAAGTTTACAGAAGCACGTGGAAAAGATGTCGGAGGAGATAAAAGGTTGGAGTGAGGTACAGAGAACTAAGTATTATGGCATGGCAGCTGACTTCATGGACACAATGTCTAAACCAAACTGATAAAAGATAACAGCTTATGCTCCTTCACCTGAGCATTGCTATTCTCATCTCGTTCGCACCTTCTCATCACCACCAGGACAAGAATGCAAAATCCTCATTCTTGCCTTCAACTGGAGAGGCAATGCTATTGCTGCGGTTTTCTAAAATTCCTTTGAAGACTACCAATCTAGAACAACATTCCCAAATACCACCCCAAGATGGACAGAGGAGAAGGAAACCAAAGCCCAAAGAACACTTTTCCACCAGAAGTCCTGAGGGAGAAAATGTCCTGTTTATGAGGCCTTGCTTCTGACCTGTGCTCATCTAACCCTGGCTGCTATCTAATACAGCCTTCTGAGTGCAGCATTGCTGCTGAGGGGACACAGCAGGACAGGAACAGCACCAGCTGCAAAGAGCATGGCGGAGAAAGAAGGAAAGAAAAGAGTCCCCCAAACAAGTATACACTTCTACAAATAAACTAACGATCTGCCCAAGTCTGGCATTTAGAAGCAGGATTTGTCTTAGAGTAGAACAGCTTCAGAGGTCTGCAGCTTGCAGAATTCTCCTCTGAAAACTTCACTGGAGAGGTGAACAAAACCAACTAAACTTCAGCAAAGCTTATCATGTTAGAAAATAACATTTCTGAAATATTTTATACATTCAGCCACCTAAACAAATATTATCAGAAAGATGCAAATTATAAGTAGAATTTGTAGTCAATCCTTTCACCAATTCTATCTAAAGTTGATAAGTAATAAGAACACCTTCAAAATGGTATGAAAAGACCTAAAAAGTATTTAAAAGATCAAGTATCCTGTCACAACTTTATACTTTGAAATTCATGGTAGAAGGAACACAAATATTGCCAATGATCACAAGGCAAGTTGGTAAGAGGTTCCTGATTAGAACTCAGGAACCCTCAATTCTCCCAATTCCAGGTTTGTTCCCACCAATTAAACCAGACGATCTTCTTTTGCGCGAAGTCTGAATTTTGTAAATTTTACAAATTTCACTTCAGTGCCCGTGAAAGATAATGGATTCACATCCTTCAAAAGTGTCTGTAACAAATCAAAATAAGCCCAGGAAACACAGCAGCGATGCTTGCTTTCATTTTTCAACCATGAACATATTTTAAACAAGCGTGAAAAGAACAACAGCAGCAACAACTGTTCATCTAGGTATCAGACCTAAAATATATTATTCCACAAGAAATTCTAAATGAAATGTGAATTTTCATAATAAACCATATTAAAAATATTCTGAGCCATAGAATAAATCAGTTTTGCCTTAATCAAACAAAGATTTTGGAAAATGAATGTGACTTACTGCCAGTCTCCCTAAATCAATTTACCAAAACAAGGAATAAATATTTAAAGGCACTCATCTAAAGTAGCAGAATATTTGCAGCCTGTAGTACTCCTTCTACTCAACTAGGTTTTTCTTTATATATTTCATTTTGATTCCTAACATACACTGAAAGTACCATTCTATTTTCTGTATAATGATGCACTGCCCTGATTTTAGAGACAGCATTATGATATTGTATAAACTCACTTTAGGATAGAATAAATCTTGTGGTTAAAAATTAATGAGAACAAAATAGATGACATCTTGTTATCGGTCGACCTTCTGTTATGTTGAAGCATCTTGTTAATTGAAGCATCCCGTTATCTGTCGACCCTCAGTCAGGCTGAGACTTGCGACAACTTGAGTCAACCTTCTGTTATGCCTTGTTAACTGAAACATCCTGTTATCTGCCCACCCTCAGTTAGGCTTGAGCCAACTCAGCATTTCTGCAGCTTGGAAAACAACTAATTCATCCAACCTGGCATTTTTTAAGCAAAAGGTGAAAAGTACATCACGAGACCACTCCCAAAGACCACTGCCCATGTCCCGAAGACCCCAGACCACAATTCTTGGAAGGCTTTGTGCAAGCGCAAGGACTGATAAGCTAATTAGCATACAAAGCGAGAGTAGGCGGGTTTAGGTAATGAATACGTATAGACGTTAATAGAATATTCATTGTTTTGCTGTATAAATATGAGATAGTTTGTCACTTCGAACATGCACGGTAGGTGGAGAGATCCCCTGTGCATCCAGCGCTGCAATAAAGAATATACCACTTCAGGAAATTTCGGCTTTGATCTTTGAATCAATTATCTCACAGAAGATTTCCAGTACTTTAGAGACGATTATGGAAATCCATACGGTACCTCCCATAATCGTTATGTTCATCATGTTCTTTGGATACTACTGTCTCTGCAAAGCTATGTGAGTTTTCTGACAGCATGAGTTTGCAAAATATTTTACTTTTTCATAAGCTAAGCAAGTACGTTGTCTGAGAAAATAACCTTGTAAAGGTTTTCTGAAATTAGATAATTTAATCACCAAGTCTGGTGCAAATATAAGGAAAAAATACCATGGTAAAACAGCAAGTTTTAGACTGAAGTGTTTTTCCCCATACATACACACAAGTTTTGCTAATGTCTGAAGGGTGTTACTAACTGTTTCAAAGTACATTTCAGAAAACAAAAATAACAGTAACAAGCCCAGCTTGGAAGGAATTCTGGATACCTGAATGAACACTTCACATGTACTTCACAGTACATCACACGCAAATTATTAAGCTTGGTATTTACATTGAAAAATACAGAATGCTTTAAAAACTATTCCTTCTTTTCATCTGGAGCCTAGAAGTGTAACAGGGAGTAACACAGAAAACCAAGGGGGAATATGATACTAAGGAAAAACTACCACTACATAAAGAATTAGGAAATATCGAAGCTACAAGTTAAACCATAAGATGATGCTTATTTCTATAGTATGTACCTAATACAACTTCTGATAACAGATGGCAGCTGGTTTAGCTTCTTCTGATCAAATTCAGGTATTGCTTTACTTGGCACAGCTGCTCTGAACACTGTTCAAATCAAAAGCAAATACGTTTTTAATTGGAAACACATAGCAACGGTGCAGTGCTGCCACAGTACAGCATAAATTGTACTGTTTCTGCCCTTCAGAAGATAACGCCTCACTCCAGAAATACATTATAGCTCAACTGCTTAACTGATTTCAAATACAAATCAAGTCTTTTGCCTTCTTGAAAGTGACCACGGACTGATAAGGATTAACTGCACCATTGCTGATATCATTTCAAACAGAAAAAAGTCTTGCCGTTAACTAATGCATAACAGTGAGAACTCTTTGCAAAATACCTATGAATTAGGTAAATGCTTACCTTGTTTGTAACTGCCAGCATTCCCAGGAAGAAAGAGAACTGGAATTCCTGTCAATACTAGATTTTTGTTTTCTTCAGCATAATTCCCCTCCCCGTAGAGATAGAGCTCATACGCTGGATATCGCCTGGCTGTTTTCTTCGGTAATTTTATTTTCTGTTGCAAAAGAAAACATGGCACAGAATCAAAATACTGTCCTCTAGCACCCAAGAACTCAAACGATTTTTGAAATGCAAACAGGCTACTACAAAGAAGGCAGCTCAGATCTATTGAAGAAGGTGAAGAGACTCTATCCTTACTAAAAGGCTGAACTGATGCAGTTTGGAACGTCAGGATGCTCTCGTTTGAATCTATTGCGCATGGAAAACATAGCACATTGTTCTTGAACATGAAGACTACAGAGCCTAGTTTTCCAGTGCCTAGAAAAATAAATAACATTCGTTTCTGAATGTGGATTGAAGCTTAAAGAAACCAAATATAACATCTAGACTGTTGCAAACAAGAAAATACAGTGGCTATCCAGCCATTTAAATATTTTGGTTTCTGTTTTATGTAGTGTTTTCAAGGACAGTCTGAAGAACACAGGAGGAAAAACTTCAATGGGTTTTGCTCTAAAAAGTTCAAGAAACATAAAATGTTGAGTACTTATTTTAAGTAGGTATTACTGCCCATGAGTGGCTGCAGCTCCTTGAAACAGTTATGAACTTGAACCAGCTTTAAACAAACTGGGAATGACTGCAATTGTGTATCTGTTAAAGTTGCACATCCTTAAAGTAACATACTACAGAAAAATTAAAAAAAAAGAAAAAAATAAAAAGGAAGTCACTTCTCCCAGGACATGCGATTTGAGGCCAGAAACCAGGGCACCTGAGTGATACTAATTATACACTAGTTATAGCATTTGGTTACGTACCATGATAATTCACAGATAAATGAAGTAATGAACAAATTGTATTAAAATGCCTTTTTTTTTTTTTTTTTTTAATCTTAAGGTAACATTTTATCTTACATCACAGCAAAGTGAAAATTAAACCCAGTTTTGCATCAGGAAACTTCTCTGAAGTCTCCCTCAGGTGCTTTGCTTAAGTAGAACTAAGTAGAAGCATCTCTATTCCAGTTGGTTCTCCCACCTCTCACTACAGTAAAGACGATTTAGCTCTAATTCCCACCACACACACACATACTCATCCCTTCCCCTTTTCATCTGTCTGTCCCTCCTTGACTACAGACTATTTCCTTTCCCTTAGTCTTCAACTTGTTTGCAACCTGTCCTTAGTGTCTTTGATATGTATACATACACATATATAGAATAAAAGATTGGTGTATATATAACAAAGGTATATACACAAGAAGTTATGTATATGTATATGTTATGTATATGTATACACGCAAACAGTTATAATTCCTTCACTTTGAGCAAAAACGTTAAGCTTTGTTCAGGGCTTACCATTTTCTAATCTTTCTTACAATTTCCTTTCCATCACCTCACCTCATCAGCTGCGCTAACCTCACTGTCCCGTTCTTATTCCTTTCTATTGCTCCTTTTTCAAAGGTGTTCAAATGTCAGGGGACACACACACGAAATCTATTTAATTACAGTCAGTTTTCATTAGTAAATTAAGCATACTGCCTGATTAATCAAATAAAAAGTATTAAACTATTATTCCACAATATCATTCTGGTTCACCGTCTTTTCAAAATCTTTTACAGACAATAAAAATCAATGAGCTGCCCTTTTTTTTTTTTTTTTTTTTGTCTGCAAAGTATGGTATTCCTATACTACAACAAAATGGTAACACAGATCTCCCAAGGGAAACAGAAGTCCCTGTTCCGTGACAGAGGTTTTAAATTTTGATTTCCCAAGACCCTGGTTACATAATTGGCTGTAATGAGCTATAGCAAGTTTTTACACTGTCAACATAGGCTTCAGTTTTCACTGTGTTTCTACGAAAATTAGGCTTGTGTGAAAAAGCCCTTATTAATAACTTCTGAATCTTGTAACAAGTTTAGCCAGAACAAGAAATGGCAACGTTCAAATCAAATACTGTAATTCTGCAACTCAAGGAAAAAAAAAAAAAAAAAAAAAAAGTTAACTACAAAATAAATAAATAAATAAAATAAATCAGTTCCAATTCCTTTCTTGGTATTAGCTCAACTGTGAGCTATACCACACTGGTAGACACACCAAAAAACAGACTCCAGGAAATCAACCTTTTTATGTTTCCCTGCTCAAAGAACTATTTGTCTCGTAATGCAATACACAGTCTGGCAGGGAGAACAGGTCCCATTCATCTGAAATCCCTACCTTGTCGGTTCACACCAACACCAGCATTACAAATACATTAAACATGAAAGAGCCAACCTCTTCGGCAAAAAAAAAAAGGTAGTTGGAAAGTACAATGCTTTAACAAGCTCAAACATGGACATATTTTTCCCCCAAAGCACTGTTCTGCACACAGTAAAAGTGACTGTTTCGGGATTAGGAGTTTGGAGAGACAGAGCAGCGAGACACAACTTGCATCCCTGCTGCGTGGAAGCCCTGCCCTTAGCCCTGTCCCTGTGCCCGTCCTGAAGCAGAGCATCTCTTACAGCACAGAACTCAGAACTGAAGCACTGGCACGGTGAGTAAACACCGAAGTTGTGCTGGCAAATGACAATGTCAAGGAACCTCCAATAACATCAAACAGGTTATGCCGGTAATGTTCAGTTGGTTGGCTTTGAACTGAAACTGAAGTAGGTTTCGACTACATGGAGAGCTTAAAATTTGCTGCGTACTGTGTTAGTATTTATAGTTTTTTACTCTACATTTAGAGTAAGTCTACATCTGCTCTACAGCACTGACAGAACAACCCCTGCAGCTATCCCAAGGCTCCCTTTTGCACACTAGCGTGCGCGGAACTGGCTGTGTTGAGACAATCACGTGCAGTTAACGGATCCTAAAATTAACTCGCTGTTTCATTATGAATTTAGGAACCAAGTTTTTGCTGCAAGATCTTCCTTACTATGCAGGCCCAGCTTGAAACCTACATGAGAACAGCAGATTATGATGCAGACTATTTCATTACATTTTTTCCAAAAGAGACGATGCTAAACGGCCGTTTAAGAACTGACAGAACATGCTTTGTGATGCTTTTAACAGCAACGAAATCCTGCAGTAAGAACTATGTTAAAAAACCTGTTTTTAAACAAGCGAACGCGGTCATAGCAGCAACGCTGCCTCAGTTCACGCGTTGACATCCCCAGAGCGTAACGCAACATGTACCACAACGCACTGTCTGGAGAGCAATTCCCCCAGCAGCTGTCTCCCTCAAACCGACTCAGGATTTCCAGGGAGGTTTTTCAGCAGGTCTCGAAGAGGTTGTGTCAGCAAAACGGGGAGCTGCGAGCAGCTCTGGGCGGGCGCCCACCGCCTGGGGAAGAAGGCTCGCAGCGGGACCCCAGCCACCGCCTCCCTCGGCAGGTCGGGCGCCTGAGGAGCCGCGGCGGCCCCGCCTCGCCCATCGCGCCCCGCAGCGCTTCCTCCCCTCACGGCTCCCGGCGAGGCCGCCGCCCCTCCGCCCACCGGCGGCGCTGGGTGCCGCCGGGCTCCCTCCCACCTGTTGCGGCGGCCCCGCCGCGCCCCTGCGGGCTGCCTGCCCCCGGCTCACCAGGTACTCGGGGTACTCGAACATGTAGGTCATGCTGCAGCGGTTCTCCTCGTAGAGGAAGAGCACGTCGCGCACCCCCAGCAGCGCCAGCGCCGCCAGCGCCCCGTAGAAGAGCGGCGCCGCCGCGGGCAGCCGCCCGCTCGCCCGCCCCATCGCGCTGAGGTGCGGAGCGGCCTCGCCCCGCGGCCGCGGGCACGGGCACGGCGGGGAGGGACCGGGCGGGGAGGGACGGGGCGGGCGCCACAACCTGGCCGCCAACGGCAGCGGGAGAGGTGCGGCCGCCATGTTGGGGAGGTCGGCGCGCCGCCTGCCCGCCATGTTGAGGAGGGCAGAGACGCGCCCGCCGGCCGCCCGCCCGCCATGACGGGGAGGGCAGGGCGCGCTGAGGGGGCTCCTCGCACAGCACCTGAGGGAGGGAGGGAGGAAGTAAAAAGACGCGTTCAGCACCTTCACTGCGCTCGGTACTGCAACGTTCTCCCGTCATTTAAAATAAATAAAATTTACTCGGTTTTCCAACAGTATTTGTACCATTTTTATTTGTAAAAATAACCATCTGAATGCATCTCAATAGTAGTTTAGGTTAGGGTTTTTCATTACATGAACACAGCATTCAGTAGTTGAAAAAAAGTCACTAGACTGTGCTTGAGAAGATTCAGGCTGAATTCCAAGTCATTCACCGAAGTAAGTCTTTTTCCTCATTTTATACGTGACATTTACCAAGTCTTTAAACTTCAATTTACAAAAGAAAACACCACCGACAAAACCCCACTGAAACCATCAAACAATATTTCATGTTGTTTATTACAAATGGTATGCAAAATATAACACTGGCACCAGATTCGTATCACCATGGTTTGTAAAGATATATTGCACATGCTAAAGCATAAAATATAAGACAAAACCTACAAAACGTAAGATATTGGCTTTAATATGTAGATCACTGCATAAGAAACGCATAAAATTACATTTTATACACACACTCAGATTGTCACTAGTTTAAAACGCCCTTTCCTATAACACTGATCTAAGGTTTACTTTTTGTGTAATAAGAAAGCATTTTCAGCACTGCAAAAGTTATACATTATTCCTATAGAAATTTAGCATATTAATTTTCATTTCAATACAGGTAGAACATATGAAAAGAAGAAACACTTTATACATTCAAAGAAGAGTTGAAATGAAAATTTACTGGTAATATATTGCTTTTATAACACTCAAATTAAAAAAAAAAAAAAAAAGAGAGACAACTTTCACAAAACATTTCCATAATACACAAATATAAAAAGGCACTCTAATATTTCTTACATGACTAAGAATAAAAATCACAATTTTTTTTTAAAGTCATCCTCAAGATACATAACCAGGTTTCTCAACAGTACAATGGATAAACAATTCATTTCATGTGTTTGTTCTAATTTAATAATCTGGCAGTTGTTTACTGCATAAAAGTACCAAACACATTATGGTGCCCTTTTAGTAGCAATGAACAGAAATCCCCTGAGCTATTTCACAGCAATTTCAGGCAGTCCGGAGGTTTTTACTCAGTATTTATGAGAATGGGACCCAATCCTGCTATGGATTCCACCTGCAACTGTGGTTAAAATACAGGATGAAAACTACCCTGCTAATAAAACTGGGCAGACTGCTGCCCCTCACAAAATACCCACTGTTTGGTGCAAATACAGAAGTAGTCCATGTACTGTAAATTGCAGGATCCAGGGTTAAGTGCAACAATTCTGTATGATTAAATCTACCCTTGTAAAAAGTCCACAAAAAGGCATGGTGATTATTTACATGAGTAAGATTATTCCCATACTTAAATACCTGTCCTAAATAACAAATTTATTTCTACAAGTGACAAATTATATTACAAGTTAATGTACTAGCATACAGGAAAAGGGATTGTTGTGAGATCTGGGGACAGGCTGATACCGAGTACTTCCAAATGTCTTGCTTGTGACGGTTTTCCTAAGAACACCATACTCAAACCATGGCTTTCCAAATGCCCATAAGATGCTAACAAATCATATTTTTCTAGGATTTCTGGAATACTGCAAACTTACATCATTGCTAGTTTATAGAGAAGTTTAATCCGTAAAGTTTAAGTTTGATTCCCAGAAGGAGCAAAGTTATTTGATAATCACCTACGCTTCTATAACGTTGTATGCATCATAAAAGGCAGCAGTTGTACTACACAGTTACCAGAGTTACAAGGTATTGCAAATTTACAAAACATTTTCAGTAACTCTGTACGGTACCAAGTAAAACACTGATTTGTATAAAATGGCTGCTTGAAATAATACAATATTCTCCTTGTAAAGATCACTTGTTTTCTCCTAATGAAACAACTTCATGTAGGATAGCGTAACTTTATTTCAGGGTTAGACACATTTAATCTCTAGTTTAAATAAAATTAAAATGCTGTTCCTGCTGTTAGAGCAGGTGGCAGCTATTTCTCATTTGTTTGTTTGTTTTAAATGCTGTCATTCTACACAGAAACAAACAAACAAACTAAAACTTGGGATTTCCATTTATTTCTAAACACATGACTGAAAACTAACAACTGGTCTCTCCTCTTATTTTCAGTGCTTACAATAAGGTGGTTATTGCTATTCTGCAGGTTTTACATGAAAAACTTCGAGAAAAGTCAATCATAAAAAAGTTTCCTGTGCTACTTCTGAGGAGAAAACCAGGGTTTCAGGTGCTCTGTCAGTTCTGCTGCTGAAAAGATAGGATTGAGGAAAAACATACCTTTACCTTCATAGACACTATCCCTTAGGAAGTTCGTTGCAAATTTTGGAAATTTGTTAATGTTCAAGGAAACAAAGTGTAATTTTAGCAGGGCAAAATAAACAATGCGTGCTTTTTCCAGTTGAAGAACTGGAAATCTGCTGCTGATTATTATTATTTTTAAACAATTCAGTGGAACATGGCTAAAAACTACAACTAAAATAGAAATCCTTATTTTTATTTACCCTGACGAAAGCATGCACTCAGGAAGAAGCTCTTCTCATTCTCCCAGCACGGATTTAGGCCTGCAGATATCCTGAGTGTGAATCACTGGAACTTGTAACACCTTAACTCCATGCTACATTACCTTTTCTATAACTTTACTGTAGTTGTACAGTGTTCTCTCACCTGTCTAGCAAGGTGTCGGATCCCTTTCTTACACTTTCAAATGATGATGAAAGGTGTTTGCTCTCTGCTTTTTACCAGTATAGCCTGTGGACTTCCATCTTTACATTCCACAGATTAAGATGGGCACACTTCTGAAGTGCATCATTTCCCTTCCTTTCTCCACTCAGGCCGTCAGTCTTGCCTCGATTCACATTTTATTTTGCATTACACAAAATAATATGCACAACTACTAACAAGGAGAAAAAGCCATAGTTATTTTTCCTGGGTATTTGTTTCATTTCAAATAAATATAAACACATTTACATTAAAAGCATATGAACATTTTCCTTAGTCTGGAAAAAAACAAACTGTGGTCAACACATAATTAGTTACAAATGTCAACTTGAAACCTGCATCATAAAATGTAAAATTCACTCAAGACTACTCATTACCTCAAAAGTTTATAGTTTTATGCTTTAGAAAACTACTTCATTATGTCACTCACATTTGAAGAAAAAAAAATAAAAGTAATAACGTCTTCCATTTAATCACTGAAGCATTTTGGTCCTCTTGGTACGGCTGGTTAGTTCATGATAGGCTTTTGTTTGTTTTGTTTTGTTTTTGCTTATAAAGTCTCATTCTTCCTTTTGTACTTCTGTTGCAGATGAGGGTCGGGGTCCGTTTGACCTAGAAACTTTGGCAGAAGGAGTAAACATATTCACAAGCTGACATTGCTTTCAAAGCTGGTGACAATAGGCTCTTTTAGCATGCATCTCCGATCCCATGCATGGTGCATGGTACATTTTTGTTTTCTCGTGTTTGGTATTTCAACTTTTGGTGTTATGCTTTCATTGTTTTACCTCTACTCTGTTAATCCAAACACTGGCAGAATTACGTTAAAAAACGATATCGTTTACAGCAAAAATTGGTTATTTAAGCATAGAAAATATTTTTTTAAATCTATTTAAGTTGGCATGTCATCATAAATGTTTACATACACCTTTGTCTACACCTGATTTCTTTTTCTGATACTAGATTCATGGTTAACGGCTCAGGTGACAGAAACTTCTAATGACCCTAATTCTGTAGTGCAAATAAAATGTACACGCTTGTGCTGAATTGGGAAAAAAAAGCAGGGGGGGGCGGGGGAGGGTGGTGGAAGGGGAAGGGGGGGGCAAGTGATTTTAATTTTTCACAAGTGGTTCCACTAATGTCAGTGGGGAAACATGGTGAGACAAGTAGAATTTGGCCTTAAGAGTTTATAACTACATTTTTCTAATTGCATGCTGCAACTAATAACTGTAAAAAGTGCTTTCTGTACGTTTAAGTGCTTAATACGTGCAGAATGTAATTTTTTCTTCCTGTAGAGAAGTAATACAGGCAATTTTAGGATTTACAACTTGACCTTTGGTTTGTGTAAAAGAAGTTATCTAATTATCAGAGCCCCTGGAATTAGTAAACAGACAAACAGAGGAAAGGAGCAATGCTTGAAATCTATGAAGGCTACATTGAAAATATGTTTGTGTACTAACGTTACAGCTAAAATATGTAAGTACTTTTTACAAACAGTTCCCTGTTTATTTGTGCTGTCAAAAAGGAAAAAGGCATTTTCTCTTTTTTACTTAAAATAAGAGGTAGAGACTTTCCACAGGGGCACTTAGGGCCTAAGGAAAACATGAGGAAGCTGAAAAGCTGCAGAACATTAATGAGAATAATATTCCAGTAAGTTCCCCTTTGTTATTTAAAGGCTTAATTCTCATCAACACTACATATCTTTCAATACCTACTTGTCAAGAGTAATAGTTAAGAATATAGCAGTGGGATCTGAGCTGTTTAAAAAGACCAAAACAACAAGCTGAAAGGAACCAATAAGGAAAGAAAAAGTTTTGAATACCAAAGTCAAAATGTTTCAGAATCAGAATCATTTTCATTGTACCCATCCTCTGTTCCTATGTTATTACTCAAGGGCTTATTACAAGAGTTAATGCTACCCATACTGGAGCCATCGCAGAGATGTGTCCTGCCCAAACTGTCTTTTTTAAAACAAGCGAAGTTGAAAGCCGTCATTGAACTGGAAGGAGAAAAAGGCATCATGGTAGCCAAAATGAGTGCCAGGCAGTCAGCCACGTCTTTGTTAGGAGCGCAAGCCAGGGCTGGCGTATGACCTGGGCACAAATGCAGACAAGGCAATGGTTAGTACTACGGGTACTGAGAATGGCACTGAGCATTCCTCATATACATCTCTAGGCGACTTCGTAAGCAGGAGATGTATGTTCAGTTACAATCATGCCAGGCAACAGGGGGGTGTTACTTATTTTAAATTAGACATGCTGGGAAAATACACACTTTATGGAGCATTTAAATCACTGTGACCACAACAAGCACTATTTTTGTTTTAAATCAGGCAGCAAACAGACTTCACAATATGAATAAAAGCACTTGCTAAACACAGTTCTACAGCACAAGCAATATGATGAATACAGAACATAGGGTGTACAGCAACAGGGACAGAAACTGGCTTCAGTTTCTGTACATATGAACAAGTCTCATTCTGAGAACAACGACTTTCATGAGCACATAAAAGATATTAGTTTTAACATATTTTGGAGTAGTAAGCAAAATTTCCAAGACTGATTGGTTGAGCATGTACTCAACTCAGAAAGCAGTTCATTTAGGAATGAAATTGCCAGAGAAAAGAATTAGACCGGCGCACGTGGTGCATGTATAGCAAGTGTGACTATGTGGATGTTCAGTTAGCCAAAATTTGCATTATGTCAGAGGAATAATAACTGTATTCAGAAAGCATGGCATAGGTTTTAAATATAAAGTCATATTATAATATGGATGTCTGTAAAACAAAGAACTGGGGAGCTATCAGAAATTTGTCTTCACAGCAGTGAGAGACAAAACGTGGCTCCTGTTCAAGGACTGCCACAAAGTAGCTTCTCATGTAAACAAATCTTTGAAATGAGTATGCTAATAACACTTGCTATCTATCAGTTTTGCAGGCTGCTGTGCAGTACTGTGAAGGTGCATTGTGCTCTGCACTTTCCAAGAACTCCTCCTTTATGCTAAGAGCATACTAATTCTTTTGCAGATGGCTAAATCTTAAATGCTGCAGCAAAAGTAATCTCAGGCTTTACTTCTATCTTACTGCCTCAAATAAGCTTGAAACACCTGCAGTATGGAGAGTTTGCAGTATGGAGATTATGCAGAGTTTGGTGGACAAATGTGAGTAGTTTTATAGCAAACTACCGATACTTAAGGACCAATTGCAGTGAATGGATCCCCTAAATAGAATTCCTTCTTCTTCTGAGTTCCAACTTAAAGTATTCTTTAGAATTGTACTTATTGTACTTAAATTTCTCTCCTTTAAACTGTGTGCACAGTTGCTCCTATAGCAATTAAACATGTATCAAATTTGAACTTATTTTTCCACTCCTGACATACATGTAAATTAGCTAGATCTGCATGTACAATTTTAACAACCAAAACAAAATAGTGGTTAGAAGCTAATCTGGTTCATTTTTCTGTCCTCTATCTCTAAATTGAGATTAGGGCCAGATGACTTCAGTGGGACTCATTCATGCAAGCTTACCTAATAGCAATTGGTTAATAATAAATACTCACCACTCAGTTCTTTGCATCCATAGATATCAAATCTCTTGTAATGATGGCTAAGTTTTATTATTGTTACTTTACAGATATGGGGAGATGGAGGTACCAAATTATTATATTAATGCCACAAAGTCATTATTGTAAGAGAAACCTGCTTATTTCAGGATGACATTTTTGAAAATATTAATTATAGAAGCACAGCTCCCTGTGGGCTTTATAATGTTTAGGGAAGGATTTCACTGAGATCTGAAACAAAATTATCACATTTATTAACTAATCATATATTTTATGAGGTAATATATCAGTAATTTACTTGCATCTTGGGTTAGGTCAGACAATTGGAAAGCACAAGTTTTGATCTCAGAATGAACTAGGACACAATCAAACATATGGTGATGGTTTTCTTCCTACCCATTAAAACATGCGCTGATTGAATGCATAATCCTTAATTCTTCTGCAAGGCGTCAGAATTATCCGGTGCCACTTGCATGTTTAGGAAATTCAAGTTACCACTGCACTCAAGCATTAAAAAAGACTAGCTGTTGACAGTACATGCAAAATGAACAGTAAAAGGGACCACTGTGATGTTCAGAATACATTTCTATATTAAAAAAAAAAAAAAGAAGAAGAGCGTCCTTTTTAATATAGATACTCACACAGCTCATTGTCTGTTCTTGGAAGAATATAAGCATCAATGATGTCTACCAGCTTTTAAGTCTATTGCGTCAGTCTGTTGTAAAATTACCTCGTAGGTACTACTGAAGTTTACCAAAGTGTGTTATTTACTTACCATTTTCATCTACTGCTAGGACACATGCCCCTTTGGCTAGCAACTCTTCAACCACCATCTTCAAGCCATTACGTGCAGCAATATGGAGAGGTCTACAAAACAAAACATCAAAATTAAAGTTTAGTTTAAAATAACTCCTTCTAAAAAAAGTTAGGCAGTACTTAAAGCATATCCAGCATCAGAATTTTTCCTTCTGAGGAACATAACAATTAAAATCTAGACATTAAATTACATTACAAGCTTTAAAATAATTCTGGTGGACCATATCTATAAAAGATGTGGAAAATAAATATATGCAATTACCTTTATACGTGCAAAGATTGATTAACACTTGCCAATCTCAAGGATTTCTTTAAAAACCTGTCAGTTTTCTGCTGTTTGCAGCACACAATGTAAAAGGAAAACGTATCTAAGACTGAAGAAACGTCTTTGTTCTATCCTTAATTCTGGCTACTACAGACTGTTCAAAATCATTGTATCTTTTTTTTTTCTCTTGAATACTCCATTGATAATTTCTGTTCCTGCAGTTTTGCCCCCTTCCTAGTACACCATCCTCCTGTTTACTAATGGAACAGGAGAAACAATTTCACATTGAAGAGGGGAAAAAGGGCTTAGGTGGAATGGATTCATCTGCAAGCTCTAGATCTACAGCCTGAACCTGTGGTTCAATCTTTTGCAGCTGGAGTAAGAATATCGATGGTTACAATCCTGCGGATAATGAGCGCTATGGAAAGGAGTTGTACATAAACTTTGAGCTCCAAAAACTTTAAAATTAAATGTAGTACCTTAATCTAAATAAATTATTTATATTTAAAGTGAAGCTTGAAAAGGTAGGAAATGCCGGTATACATTCACATGATTGAAAGACATTTTGATATAGTCTTCAAATAAATGACCTCATATTATTTTTCCAACAAACCACACATAGAATTAGCATCAAAGAAGTCAAAATTAAAAGTGAAAATGCAATATAAATCTATTGTTTTCAAGGGCAAGCGCTTCAAAAAAAAAAAAAAACAACTCAGAAATGTAACTTCCTTTTTCTGTGAAAAAATCCAAGATGTGAACTTGATGAGCTAAATCAGAATCTCTGGGTAAATCAACTGAATTTGAGAAGATCAGGTTATACTTACGTCTGCAATGCATTATTTTTTGCATTAATAAGGCTCTGTTCTTGTATCTTGTCAAGTATTAACAAGGCACATTTTTCATGACCCTGTAGTTGAAAACAAAAAACTGTATTAATTTGCTAAGGAATATAAAACTGAGGCAAAAGAAATGTTACATATAAAAGCAAAATGTAAAAAATCAATTTAAAATATGGAATACGCTACTCGGTTTCTAAGGAACTGTCATGAGTGAATTGTAAAAACCTTAAAACACCATTTACAAACTGTCAATACTAGAATGCTTTAGCACATTTACAAGTTTAGACATTCACCTGTGTTTCAGCCCTCCATTCATATATGAATTCACCTTCTCAGCTTTCAGGGAAGACTGACATTTCTTTTGAGAGTGCATTCAACTGATGACTTACAAGGACTACACAGTAACAGAGAATGAGAGGGCTTAATCTTAAAAACTAATACTGTATTTCCTAGGTCTTTAAATGCCTTCTGTATTATTAATAAACTACTACAAAAGCCCTTCAACATCAGAGATATGTGAAAATGAAACTTTGGAAATAATACAGATCAGAGCCTTATTTCTCATACTGTTTCAACAAAGTGAGTCTACAGCCCTGTCAGGTGAACAGCTGCCTGAAGGACCTTGCGAATTCAGTGAGGCTCTTGTGTCTACGGAAACTGGAGTTTCTATCTGGAATCCTATCTGGGAACAGGAGTAAAAGAAAAGTCCCAGAAGAGGGAATCCCATGGACTTTTTTTTTTTTTTTAATTTTTATTTTTCAAAAACAGGCAACAACAATTGGAATTAATGGGGAAAAAAGTTGGGAAACCCACCACTACCAATCTAATCAATACCCCTGTTTTTACTGCTATAGAGTGCAAGATAAAATTTTGTGTTCCTTCCACATAATTTGGAGAATAATAAATATTATTTCAGCTGTCATCCTTATTTCTCAATTTACTAAACCTTGAAATAGACATGAAAAAAAACTTGGTACACTGGTCTCACTACATGTCTGACCATCACATCTCTGTTGCAGAAATATTTGTTGGAGCTTTAACAAACACAAACATACACACAGACAGTGAAGATTATAGAAGCACACAGTTATCTTCAACTTACTTTACTGCTAGCCAAGTGCAAAGATGTATTCAAGTCCTTATCTTTTAATGTCAGGTCTGCCTTAGCAATGTTCACCAAGAAGTCTGAAGTTTAGTAGAAATCAATGGACAAATCCGACGGGCAGACAAATATGTAAAAACAGAGGGGAAAAAAAAATCTATTTCAATATGTGTGCATATATGCTAACCAATTAAGCCTTGATGCAACGTAAACTTTACAAGCATGAAGTGAAAATAATGAGAACAGACTAATCTTGTATAGTTAATCAGCAGCCAAACAGAGAGCTAATACCTCATTCATTTTGCCTCAAACTGTTGAACATACATTAATATATGTATCAACTTCTCCATTTGCAGTTTAGCAAATTCTGCCTAAATCACCTCCTGAGAACAACTCTGATTCCTGCTCTAAGAGGACTAAGTGGATATAATGAATTCAGGGTGCAGTCTGTGCTGTCAAAACTAAAGAAAAGAGAGTTTTGTTAAGTCAATATATCTGTAATCTGTATGTCTGTATCATGTAGTCTAGCCTGGAACAAAACAACTGTGGATAGCTGCCATTTCAAGAGTAGTATTTCCTATAATGTAACACAAAAAGAGGTTAGCCTTAAAACTTTTTTTACACATGCAGTTTTACTGCCCCATAAAAACAGGAAGTAATAGAGAAAATAAATACTATTCCCATCATGCTCTTTACAATGCATTCTTTGGAGGAAATAAGACTCAAGTTTGTTATTCCAAGGAGTCACAAAGACTGCTAAGAAACAATGACTGAGAAGGAAACAAAAATTAAAGATGTAAAGGTAGCTTCTTACAGGCATGCACAAAATTTAGTTGTCTTCCTTTGTTTTCCCAGGAAAACATGATCACTTATTTGGGATCAGCAACTGCAGTTGCACTCAAAAGTGGCAAGGATTTACTCACCTACAGCACCTACGTGACCGTTTTGAGCTGCCATCATGAGAGGTGTTTTCCCTGCATGATCCGCAGCATTCACTTGGGCGCTGTGACTCAGGAGGAGCTGGAGGCATTCTACATGATCCGCAAAGGCTGCTGCGTGAAGGGGCGTTCTGTGGGGAAAATTAACACGACCACAGCTGTTGCTGAATAATTACAATATTCCTATTTACTTGCCTTCTCAAGAACCTGAAAGCACAAGATGGTTTGGATGTTTTTTCCATGAAAGTTAAAAGTTATCACAAGAGGAAAGCCGTAGTAGCAACATCCAAAATTAATCAAACAATATTTACAGTCTCTGTCCTGGTGCAACATAAACTTTAAAAAAAGAGCATCAGAGGGTGGATATGGTGTTGTGTAGAATCTTGTACTAGCAGCATATTTATTTTAATGGAATCTACTCTGTAAAATGGAAAGCAGTACAATGCTTGTTCATGTGATTTTTATTTTTCTTAAACAAGCTTGAAATGGGAAAACTATGAGAAAAGAACAGATTCATTACTTAAATAAACTGAAGTATTTCAAGCAATACTCAAAGATACTACATCAACTGGCTATGACAATTACTGGCATTACTATGAAAGGCAGAAAGAATTCTGTTCACTTTGAAAATTATCAGTTTCCACAAGACTGAAAGACACTAGAAGTTGTCCTGTCTCCCTGTGGCCTTTTGGGTCTGAAGTACAACTAACTGAGATGAAGGACAGTTGGTATGTAACCCATGTTGTATGTAATTGTGTTACTTCAGTTTTTGCTTATTAGTAAGGATGAGGTGCTCTCACCCTTACAGGAGTAAGTAATCACAATTACTGAAGGTTTTGTATTTGTTTTAATTAAGAGAAACAATGAGTATTATATTTTTAGAATTTTAGCAATCTTAAGTACGTATATACATGCAGTGAGATTATCAATGTGACCGAAGATTTGACTGAATGAATATCTCTTGCTGTACCAGTATGAATTACTTTGCTGTACACAAGTTTTCAACCATTTGCTCTGAGAATGCTAACATAACTTTTATTGAAATACTTTCCTATTTGTACACAGTATCACACCATTTAGCAAATAAATGTGTTTATATGTTTAACAGAAAGAAAACAGATTCAGAGAAACAGCCTGGATCAGTATGTTTTTTAAACAAACAAAACACTACTTTTTTTTTGACAGCCAAATTGAATACTTTATAGTATTCTTACTTCAAAGTCAGCCACCACTTAAGTTTGTTGCAGTGTAAGCTGCTATCTGACAGAGTCAGCATGACAAGTTTTGGCTCAGCTACATATGATAGAGATTAGTTACAGAGGTTCAGACAGAATTATGAAAAACATGAGATGGATTCACAATGATGAAAGGCACTTTAAGAAGCTATTACCTTCCTTTGTCATCCTTGCAATTGACAATGTTGGCATCAATGGCTCCAATAAGCAGTGATGCACAGTTTTCATGATCATTGATTCTGCCAAAAGACAAGACATTTTTTAAAAAGGTAAAAAGATTGCATCTGCTACTATGTATTTCAGCACCTAAAGCACAGCTGATCCTGCAATTCACTACGCACAAGGTTAACTGAAAGTACAATACCAACCTAGGATTAAAACTTTAATACCTTAAAATCCTTTAATCTAAGTGTCAAACACTGGAAAGTACTCGGTCATATACACTTACAAAGAGAAAGCTAATGTTTAAGGTATCAAAATGTTTAAGGTATCAAAACTCAGATCTTCCAGCTCACACTTCTAATACTTTTCCTTCGTGGAGGTACTCTTCCTGGTAATTTGTCTTATGCCATTATGAACAGTGTTTAGTAACAGTATTAGCCATATATTATATCTCTAATATAGCTAGAAGACCATGTTGTCTTAGCAACAGTTCTTTTATTTTAAAGTTGCACGCATTTTTAACATTTTTATGTTAACATTTTTAACATCTAAGCAGAGTAAAAAAAAAGTCTTTATAAATATTCTTATTTCTCTAATATATTGTTTTTGATAATTACAAGGTTTGATATATAATAAATTACTTCTCTACTTTCCAATGACATCAAGTGTAGAAAGAAAGCCTACAGAATAGTAACTCCTATCATTAATTCTGGAATACATCAATTCTTCCAATAGAAGACAGAGTTCATAATTCTGCCATTCTGATTGTTGGTAAGAATGAGAAAGGTTTGCATTTGTTTTTACAGTGCCTAATTCCTTACTCTTCTGATGGTTTATATGTTCTCATAAGCATGTTAGGTCGTACATATCAAAGTAATCTTGCATTTTTTGTAAAAATACATTTGCAATTATGTAATGAAAAGTTATGACTTTTGCCATATTAAAATCCTTCTTGTATGAAAATGCACTGCTTTATTTGAATAAAGAATGTGTCTAAGATACGTGCATGGAAGAAGATTAGAAACTCATAATAGCCACCAACTTTTTGTTGTTCATAAGGAATAAGAGAACTTAAGATAAGCACAGTTCTATGACCAGCTTTAAAATTATTTGCTTGTGCAAATAATCTCAAATAAAAATTGTTTTCTTCTCATGCTGCTACTTTTTCCAGATATGTCCTAAAGCAACATATCTGCATTTGTTACTGGACATTTCTACTTACACGGCACAGTGCAACGGAGAGAAGCTATTACCATGGAATTTGCGGAAAAGTTTTTGTTCCAATAGTACCTCTATGCAGTTTTCATGACCTATAAGAAATCAGACAGTTTGCAGCGTTACACAAAGCAAGTAATTCACTCATTGAATACTAGGTTTATAAGGATTACAATTTAACACTTTAGATTTAAGATTGAACACATTGTGTACACAAACTTTTATGTGATAAAATAATAGACAAAAATTGTTTTACTTTATATATATACGCATATATATATATATCTCAGCAACACAGTAGATCCAGGCTGATATTAACCCTTCTCAAAATAAAAGGAAAGGAAAAATAGTCTCCTTTTTAAGTGATATTACATACATGGCCTCACACATCTCCAAAGATGGTCTTGAATGACGGTACTAGGAGGTTTTATCCTTTTATTAAGCAAGAAACATAATCAGTTCAGGCCATCCATCTAATCATGTCACTTCTTGCTTTAATAAATAAGAAGGTGACACCTCAGAGAAGCATTTCTGGCCCCATATTAATCAATGCAAATTTCATCATTTACTTCAGGAAATCCAGAATTTCACCCTGGCCTTCTGTGATGGGAGCAAATGAATGTGATGACTGAGATATTTCTCTATAAGTTGCAAAGCCATTGAGAGCTATTGCTGGAATTTCCCTGGATTTTGAACTGAAGTGTAAACACAGAAAATGCAAACTACAGACAATACGCAAGAGGGGAAATAATTTGACTCTTCATTTTAAGTTTCTCAAAGGGTTAAACTTTGTCACCATGCTTTCCTAAAACTGAGGCCGCATTTGAATTTGGTAAAAATCCACAGGGACAAACTTACCATTGTAACAAGCCCAGTGCAGCGGTGTATAACCTTGATTATCTTTTAAACTGCAGTCTTCTTCTGAAAGTGCTACCTGCAGTAATTCACTCAGCCAAGTGGCATGACCCCGAGCTGCTGCAAAATGCAGAGGTGTTCTGCCTCTGGCATCTTTACATAAAATAGATACGTCTTTCTCTAACAGCATCTGAACACACTCTTCATGCCCAGTCATAATCTGGTAACAAAGAAATGAGTAAAGAGGTTGATGTAAACATAGACTCATGCCCAGGAAACATGTGCTATGATTGATGCCTGTGAACATGAAACAGCCTGAACGGGATTCAGATGACAGAGATGAAAGCTCCTTCGATCCCATGGCTCAAAGCCCAATACTTACATACTCAATACTCATGAGCCCAATACTTAAGGCTTACTTACTTACAACATCCTCCCCAAGAAAAAGGATAGCAACTGCTGGGAAGTTCTTTTAAATAAATTATTTTCAAAATTCATAAAGTACTTATAACAATAATGATTGCTATAGTAGAGTGTCTAGAGCCAAGAGAAAAATCAATCTAATCAATACTTTGTCTAATTAAATTGAATGTGAAATAAAGTCAAAAGCAGAGCAGATTTGTCCTGATTTTTACCTCATTGACTGTTTTTAGTCATGTTTTCACTCACTAACTATATCCCCTCCATATTCAATATCCCTGTATTTATAAATGACTTGTATTCTCAGTAAAACAAATAATTAGAATAAAACTAAGTCACCCCTCGATGTAAAGCTGTGCATCCCACGAGATCAGCTGCATCTACAGATGCTTCTTTTTCAAGTAATAAGGAAACAGCATCAATGTGCCCATATGCCACTGCAAGCATTAGGGGGGTTCTAGAAGAAAAACAAACAAAACAGTCACAGCTATAAAATGACATGCTACTTGGCACTGCTAACTTACTGGACTAGGGAAGTCAGGAAGCCCTGCATTTCTCTCCATTCCTACTCAGAAATTTATTCCTTTCACTGTACTCTTCTATATAATATCCAGGTGAAAATATTTTGTATGAAATTATTCTTAAAATATTATCAGCCAACTAGTATGATTCATTTGCAAGCAGTTTACAAAGCATCATTCGGGACAATCTGTTCTCTTAACAACCTACAATTATTGTCACCTCCAGCAACACGTGAACTTTAGAGTACCCAACTGTTGTGAATGAATGCCCAATAGTTACCAAGATGACAACAACTCAAAGCATTTGTTTTGAAAATGCTGCACAATTGTTTAAAGTGGAGTCATGAACATGAGGAAACTCTATTAAAGCCAACATTTGGACTAACATATCTTTTTTTTTTTTTTTTTTTTTCCTGAAAGCAATCTATTCTTCTATTCTTAGATAAGACTAATACCATTCAAAGTTGTATGTATAGCCAGATATCTTCCAGGTACCCCATATATTTTTTTTAAGCATTCATGCTTTCAGCTTCTAAAGCATACTTTATACTGCCTCTATAGCTACCATTTAATAAGACATAAGACTTCTGTAGGAACATCTCAGATTTAGGGCTCACCTCAAATTATCAGTCTCACTTTACCAGCTTAGTATACCAAGTAAGCCCTGAAATATCAGCATTTTAGAAAGTAAAAGTCTATAGAAACATCTCAGAAGCTCGTTAGTTTATGTTGAATCTGGCTTTAAGCATCTATGAAGAATTGTTTGAAGTATGAAGCAGGGGCTAAGATTAATGAATAATCTTTTCCACATGGCTTAGAATGTGTACTTTATAGTTTCTGCCAAATTCTAAAAGTAGTACAGGAAGTACAGTATTGCAAATAAATGCTTTTTCTGTATGAAATCTGAGATGTTATTTGACTCACAGAACTGAAAGAAAACCATCACAAAGAAAACTTACTGTCCTTTGGCGTCTGTCACATCAGGGTTGTCTGCAACTTCTAGCAACAACCGTAAACAGGGTGTATGACCATTAATAACTATGAAGAAAAAAAAAGTGTGTTAAGTTAAAATAGGCTTAATTTCAGATACTTTTCCATTGTAATATTCATGGATAAGAAATTTCTTGATAAACAATTAAAATACTTCGCAGTATAATAAATTCGTATTCCTAAAATTTTCAATTTGCTTCTGACAATGAAATATGAGCTCTTTTTTCCCTGACTTCAGTAAAACAAGGATTATTTTTCTTTCATTCAAAAATCCCAAATGAGTAAAACAGAAATTGTGATTTTCACTACTGAAAAGATCTTTGCTAAACGGGTCAGCATTTCAAAATCCCTCAGAGCAAGCAGGCAGACAAGGTTTTCTATGATCACTGTTGGAATGCATTAAGCAGTACAGCAGCAAAGCTTGTTAATATTACATGGGCTGTACAAGCAAATTCTTCAGTGCTGTTATGAAAAAAGAAACATCTGCAAAGAAAGACCAATATTACACATTTTGTATTCCAGGAAGCACCACGTTACTTTGACATTTTGCACTCCAGTGACCTCCAGGCTGACTCAGCTGTGCTGAGCCCCACAGCAGGCAGTGGGGAAGCCACGAGGAGGGCGCCATCACAGCCTCTACAACGCAGCCAGCAGGTACTGCATCTCCGCTTCTTCCCTCAGACTCAAACTTCTCAGGAAATGCTTGTTCCTACTCAAGCCCGTCAGTCATATCCTCCCAGTCCCCTGGGCATTGACCAAGATCTCTCTAGCCTCCAAGTCAATCCTGGCAGCTCCACACCAGCCTTGTTTGCTGCTGAGAGCTGAACTTTGGCATTGGGCATGCTCAAGGTGACTGAGTCCAGGCTGAAGTACACAAAGTCACCACTACTGCTGACATTCTTTAACTGAAAGACTGTTTTGTCTCAATCTGCTTACTTGTCCCCCTCAAAACCTTGACTGGGATCTTCCTTAGTTAAGAGAGCTGTGATGAGACATTCTTCAATTCAGTCAGCGCAGAGGTGACAGCACACCATCATCTCAGCTCCTTACACAGCTATGCAGATGCCCAAACAGAGACAAAAATTCTTTTGGGGTTATTCCAGTTTTTCCTAGTTTAACATTAGAAGCCATGGGTACTTCTCAAAAACAGGGTTTGCTCTTTAAAATGTAACCCACTGCTGTTGGAAAAGTACTCTATTTTGCAGGGCCAGATGCTGGAAACCAATCTGTGTGTCAGCTGGCTTAAAGGCTTCACTCACAGGAGGAACAGAAATTTCGTACTTAAAAAAATAAATAAAAAACAAATCCCTATACTCAGTAGATAGAGATTGTGTTTTTATTACAGCAACTCATGCATTCACACTGCCCACACCCTGTGGGCTGAGGCAGAAACCTTGGGCACCACCTGTGTCACATCATCCTGGCAGAGAAATGGGTGCACATCATCACATTTAAATCACTCATCCAAGAATAATCTCAGTTGCTCTACCCAGAAAAAATAAAAGATGCTTTTAGTTATTTGCCACTAAATAATGACATATATATAACACGTAAACACTTCTGCAGGGCTGATGAGTCAATGACTTGTGGGGAAAAAAGAAAAAAAAAACAGTTCTTTCTGCCAGCAGAAGGAAGAGAAATCCTAGCTTGTTCATACTGATGTCTGAAGAAGATTCTGGTAAATCAGTTTTAGAATAGATGCTCCCAGAAAGTATTCAGAGCGGACCCAGTGATTGCTAAACATTACAGACCCTGCAGGGAATATGAGCTTTGCCAACAGAGCTACAATGCTACCCTAGGGAAACATTTCCAATGGATTCCCCAAGCCAGACAGAGGAAAGATTGGTGGTAATAAAATTATATAGGGAACATACAATTTAGGCTAAGGAAACTCTCTATGTTATGAGGTAAAGAAAGCCTGTTCCCTGAGGGGAACAGACAAAAAAATAAATAAATAAATAAATAAGAATACTTCGTTAGGTGAATTATTTCGCTACTAAAGTTACAAATCCCTTTACTGAACAGAGCTCTGCAGAATCCTGTAATCCAATCCACCAGTTCAAGTCTCCTTAACTGCTCTGCTCAGCAATTCTGCTTGTGCAATCAGAAGGAATGAAGGCACGCACGTTTAAGGGGATGGGCACACATGCCTTTTTGTTTGTTCCACTGCACAGTAAACGCATGCAAGTATTCACCTTTATGCATTCAAATGCATCCTGTCACTCAAAGGATTAATTCAGCAAGAATTCTGTTAGATTTCTCAAAATATGCCAGATTTCCTCTTACGCTTGCATTGCAAATAAAAAATGTTGAATAGTGCAGTGGAACCATGCAGGGTTTCCAACAGGTGGCATCATTCTTTGCTAAAACACCCCTAAACAAAATGTTACGAAACAGCATAACAAAAATCATCAGACTTCAAGTAGCTTTTTGTAATAGCTGGAGATGGAAGCTTTACTACTTCAGGATTTCCACAGAATTCTGCACAGCTGTTGAGTGCAAGGACGTAAACAGTATCTGATTGGATATTTACCCAAAATTTTCATTATTTTGCATTCTTACTTTGCATTCAAAAGCCTCCAAATTCATGACAGCGATAAACGTTATTTTCTAAGACTTCAAATACTCATTTTTTCTGTGTAGTATTTTCCTTTCTGCTTAGGGTACATGTTCTCCATTTCTTTATTATTGCTATGGGTAGGGTTTTCCTGCTTCTTGCCTTTTCTCTCTCTCTCTCTCTCTCTTTTTTTTTTTACATATAAATTTAGCTTATTTGTTTTACTGAAGATTTAAAGAAAATTCTGCTCAAATCCCTGAAATTTTTATTATTTTTTTTTAATTTTGTGAAACAACAACAACAAAGTCACAGACTAGAGAAGTCTACAATTGATCTTCCTGCTGGTTCTACATGGAAGGCACTCACACTTCAGTGATGAGGGCAATTTAAAAAATGAACTAAAATAGAAATAAAAACACAATCTGAATTTGTATGAAGGTAAGAAACGTGTCTACTTAAAATAATCCTTCTATTCAACAAACCTACTCAACTCTATTTAACAAATCTGGTCAACAAATCCATATTTTGAGTGGGAGCTGCTAACAAGAATATGGCTTTGTAAGCATTTAGCTTTTTCAGTAATGCAGAATACTCGAAGTTCAGCTGGGACAAGAAATCTATGCAACTATAACCAAGATTTTAAATAAATGCAAAATCATTGCTAGCAGCGATGACATGCCAGACAAAGTCACAGCTTGTTCATGAGATCCCCAGCTAGGTTTGAAGTGGCTATAGAAAAGTTCTTGACCAACTCAACTGCACTTCTGTGGCAGCACTGATCTTGACTTAAATTAATTAAACCAACAGTTTTAATAGGGTGGGATCATCTGGATTTAATATTTTGTGGTTTCATTGCAAACAAATGAACTCCCCCCCCCCCTGAATTCTGGTCTCAAACTTCTGATTTGTGCACTGTGGCACAACATTTCTATATTATTACTTTATTGTGGGTAGCAATGCACTTGGTTTTATGCAAAGTCTATGGTGGCAGAAGACATTTTTTAGTATGCTATGAAGACTTATTGCAGAAATCTCTTCAATACTGCAGGCAAAATCAATATAGGTCAATTTGACTTTATGCTTCCAGGCTGCACAAACGTGATCACAGAAAGAGATGGTATATATATGTGCATGCATTTTATTCTAAGCAAGATGAAAAAATACACAGAAAGACAATTAACATTGTTAACTAAAAAAAAAAAAAAAAAAAAAGTCCAATAAATTATTAATTTTACTTCCCACTAGAGGTCACTACTATGTTGTACAGAGTTCCTCAACAGTCAGAGGAGCAATATTCCCTTTGGTGCTGCTGTGTATTTAACCAACAGGTACATATTAAATAATAACCTTTAAATAAATGGCAAATTCTACATTTTCAGTTTCCAGTTAATTATGCAATGTGTAGTACTCAACACATGGTGAATGGAGCAACTCCTAGCAACAGCAAATTCACAAGCTGGTTTAGGAGAATAACATCTGAAAGAGGGTGAATTTCTGCAGAGCTGCCACTGCGAAAGGCTGAAGGTTTTGAAAACACAACAATTTAATTGCCACCAGAAGCCTACCTGTATTTTCAACCTTTCTTCCTTAGGAGAAGCAGTAAAACAATCATTATCTCTTCCCCTGCTTTTTTTTGGCTGAAGAACCATTAAGTGAAGGTGTTGTAGAGGAAACATCATACATCATAAAGAGTAGGTGGTAATAGAGAGGTATGGAAAAGCAGAGGTAAGTAGGTAAGGACTGAGCAGTAGTGGTATAGAAAAATATGGTATTCTGTGAAGGAGGACTGATCCATGGGGACAGAGGAGAAAAAACAAGGAAAAGACAGATGAAGAGTTAACTGCTGGGCCTTGGCAAACAAGAAGCAGTCCTCAATATACGTCAAAATCTCGTTCTTCTTAGAAGAAATATGCATTGGAAATCGTAGGTGAGTAAAGTTAACAACATATGTGTTACAGGGTTCGTACCACAAGCGTAGCATAAGTCCACACTCACCTGAAGCGTGCAGTGGGGTCCTTTTGGTGACGTTGTCTTTTACAGTGACCGAAGCACCCTGGCTGATGAGAGCTTCCACGCACTCTGCATGCCCTTTAAATGCAGCCAGGTCCAAAGCAGTGCGTCCCTTCTCATCCTTGATATCCAGATCTACCAGGGACTGGAGAAGTACCTCCAAGGCTTGGTGATGACCATTATAGGCCTAGAAATACGAAATGAGTCATGTAAAGAACACAACTCTCGCCTCTCAAAGACTTTCACATAAAACACGAATAAGATATGCCATTGTTGGTCTCCCAAACACAGTAGAAATGATAGTTTTCTTGACTCCTTATGACTCTTCAGCTTGAAAGGGCTTTTCCAAATTACATTGTGGATGATAAAAGTAGCTACGACACTCAAAAATTCCTGGTTTTCATGGAGCGAAATTATGCTTATTGATTTGCTCTGACCTTCTAATACAACCCAAGGTGAGGAATAATTCAATAATTCATCAATTCAGTACAGACTAAATTTCATTTAACCTTGTAGGGACTGCTCTCCTCTACTGGCTGTTAGACTCACACAGAAGATCCTTTTTATTTACACATGAACATAGAACTAGTGTTACTAGAGTTGAAGCACTTAATGACAACAGAAGAGAAATACTAACACAAAATTAACAATCAGCCACCAAACTTCCAGGTTAAGTAGTGGTGGTAGTAGCTTGCTTCTAGTGACCATTCTCTAAAGTTTAAAAGAACAGAACAGAGTAGGAACCAAACAGTGGTTTCCCTGTTAGACCAAGAAAGCTACTTCATAAAAGTAAAAAGGCAAAGGCAGAAAAAGCAGAGGAAGCTGAGGGCACAGAGAACTCATATCCCAGAAAACACTCTGATGCAGTTGTTAGATTTTCTTCTCTATTACAGTTTTACTTAGAAAACAACCAGCTATAACCTGAACTTTGGCACAATATGAGTGCCTATCTTGAAGATGCCAAGCAGACAGTAAACCCCCATCATCTCCTTGAAAGGATAAAGTTGATTTCTTTGTTTGTTTCTTTTTGGTTTGCCTGACAGTCACTTACTTAGCCATGACCCTAACCAGCCACTATAGCCTCAGAGAATGGCAGATCAGTATTTCATTAGCTGCTAGTTCACCCCTTTGTTTCTAATTCTTAACTATTTCTATTCTATTGTCAAATATCTGGAAGCAGAGGCCATGGCCACTGCTCCATATCAGCTGTTTAACAGGTCTCTGTGTTTTGGTGTAAGTTCACAGCTTTCTGGACCACCGGGTAGAGACATTCAGAGACACTGATATATTTGTGGAAGGATAGCCACAGGCACCCCAATAAATGAGAGGCCTTGACACAAATGTCAAAGATACTTCTGGATACCTGCAGTTAAAGTGTGAGAAATTGTAATGTTTTATGTAAGCTTTTCTTTTTTTTTTTTTTTTTAATTTATTGTGTTTTTGGGGCATCTTGGGTAAATGGACTACTGTTAAACAGCAACCAATACAACAGGGAGAGACACTGGCAGTTTCCCTGCAAGGATTCTTTCCAAGAAAGACTGGAGAGGAAATGAGCTTGCTGTCTGGCCAGCTGCAGGTCAAGTCCTTTCCCTGCACAGGAATTTGTGTTGATGACAGTACAGGTTGTAACCCCTATTTTATCTTGGGACAATCTTCTTCCCAAAGTAGTCAAATTGCAGAGGAAAAGAACTGAGGGTGAGAATTGTTCAGTGGCAAACTTGGTCCTTTTAACCAAACTGTTCCAGCTCTAGTTCCCTCAGATTATGTGTGGATAATTCAAATGCCAGGTTGGAGCTGTTATGACTGACTGGGAAACAGAGATATGATCACTATAGAACTAAAATTTGATCCTGTTTTCTACACAGCAGCTTCATGGTGAGGTTGGATATTCAGTGAAGTGCCAGTTTGTGTAAGACATGTGAGGACAGGCTGAGAGAGGTGGGACTGTTCAGCTTCAAAAAGAAAAGGTTCAGAAAGGTTCAAAAAGACAGAAACAAATTCTTCTCAGTGGTGCCCAGTGACAGGACAAGAGGCAATGGGCACAAATTTAAACACTGAAAATACCATTTAAATGCAAGAAAAAACGTTTTTGTCATGGGGATGGTCAAGCACTGAAACAGATTGCCAGCAGAAGCCATGAACTGTTTGTGCTTGGAGATTTTCAAAACGTAATGGGGCACAGCCCTTGAGAAAACCACCTCTAACTGAACCTGCTCTGATCACGGAGTAGATGATTTCCAGAGGTCCCAGCTGACCTACACTATTCTGTGATTCTGTGCAAGAAGACTCTGGGAAGAGGGCTGATGAATCTTGAATCTCAGACTCTTGGGAAAAGGAAGCTACTGAGATCTCTGAGCCACAGGTGCTGGATCCCCTTTTGTCAGCACAGTGACTACTGCATACTCCCAGGGCACTTCTGGGGTTTAAGCATGTGTTATCACACCTGGCTGTGCACCAGTTTTTACACTCTGCATCTCTCCAAGAGATTATCAAGAGCAACCCATTCCATTGTCAAAGCCATGGGCTCAAGCTCAAATTTATGAACTAGTTATAAAGAAAAGTTGTGACTTGCCATTTAATTTCTTTACAGTTTGTTTCTTCTTCTACAGTCTACCTGAGTATTACAGTCAATAAAAGCAAAGAGCCTCAACTGCCAGAAACTTAATTAACAATTCCAGCCCAGAACCTGATTTTGTTACATGTAGACCTACACATCTCTTTACAGCTGTTTCAATATCAAGTCTATGATTAAACCTGCTTCAAAGACAGAGGTTAAGGAGTTATTCTAGGAGATGATCATCAAACATGTTACACGTCTCATACTTACAGCTAAATGCAAAGGACTTTTCGTAGCTGCAGAATCTGATTCCTCAAACATATTGTTGGTTTTTTCCAGAAGCTGAAAATGGAGGGAAAAAAAGTCTTAAAACATCTTTGCAAAACTTAGGATAAGGTCTTATGAACTATAAATCAGTAGACAAAGAAACTTGTTTTTCCACAGATGTCTACATTGAATAGTGAAGGACAGTGAGAAATAAATACCTCACAGCATTTCCTTTATGTATTCTCAAGTCTGTTTTCCCTGTGGGATCAAGTTATAAAACTAATTTGAAAGCTTGTCATGAACATCCTCGTCCTGATTAATGAGTTTCCCTGAAATCATAGAGACTGCTTGCGTGAAAACTGAACAGGCAAAAGGAAGAATTTGTGGAGTAGAGCCCTGTGGTGGTGGTACCGTGCTGGGCAGCTGAACACCACAACCGCTCTCACTCCCCCCTCCCTAGATGAGGAGGAGGAGAAGTAAAGTAAAGAACAACTCACGGGTTGAGGTAAGGATAATTTAATTAAAGGGAAAAATTATTGAGGAAAGATCATTACTAAACTAAACAATTTAACTAAAGGAAAAGGGAAACGGGAGGGGGAAAGGGAAAGAAACAAAACAAGTAAAGGCTGTGTGGAAGTGCAGAGGAAAGAAATTCCTCTCTACTTCCCACAAATGAGCGATGCCTGACCACGGCCTTGCAGCAGGGCCTCAATGACATAGCCGGTGTTCGGGAGGAGGCCCAACGTTTTCACGAGAGCCCCCCCCTCCCCTCTTCTTCCTTTTCCCACCTTTTATTGCTGAGTGTGACACCACATGGTACGGAACATCCCTTTGGTTGGGTTAGGTCAGCTGCCCTGGGGATGTTTCTCTTCCCACTTTCTTGCCCACCGCCCTAGGAGGGTTGGAGAGAGTCCCGATGCTGTGCCAGCACTGCTCAGCAGCAGACACAACACTGGGGTGATCCCACTGCTGTTCTGGCTCCAAGTGCAGAGCACAGCACTGTGTGGGCTGCTGCAGGGAACATTAACATCCCAGCCAGACCCAGTACAGTAAGTCAATTTGCACTGGAAAAAGGGATGTTGCATGAATACACAGATAATGCACATGCAAGCCATTTCTGATAGATGGTGGTCTGGATAATTCTGACATATATTATATGGGAACAATTATAGCTGTGCTGCTAGTCATTTCACAGTCATTTTTTATAATTTATCAAAGTAGAACCTGCTTCTACAATCGCAGACTTCCAAAACGCAACACATTTGAACACCTTGAACTCCTAAAATGGTTAACATCTAATAAAATGCAACATGTTTTTACGATTCTCTTCATGGAAAGGGATCCCAAAGCATCTTAAGGCTTACAAAGAGAACACTTCTGCCCAATCATAAGGAGGAACTATGGATTTACTCTGACCAACACCGCATGCCACAACAGCACACGGACCCTGGCAACTTACCTAGCTGAGGTTGCAAAGCAAACGATACACAATATTGACAAAATATTGGGAATTCAACACCTTTTAGTAGCACTGCTGGTGTGCAAGACATTTTACTTGATAAGTACTCAAACAGCTAGTCTCCAAAATCCTTTGTAACTGAAAATTAATGTTTAAAAAAAAAAAAAAAAAAAAAGTAGCCAGAAACTGTAAAAAGCAAAGAAAAGCATGACAGGTAACTAGAAGTGACTTGTAATGTTTCCAAGGTTACAAGTCAGGTTTTCACAGTGTTTTTTATAATAGGGTAAACAATTAACTAAAAGCCTGAAAAGGGAACTGGGAGTTTTGGTGCCAATCTGGACTATTCTACAGTATGCCAACATGGAAAACTCTGAAGAGACCAATGAAAGCCTACAGTTGGCACAGAAATTATCAACCCCACACTGCAAGATGATAGTATGTAATGAATTCATATATACCTAAACTTTTGGTGTAACAAGTCAGTCCTTACCAGACCTAAATCAAAAAGAAATTGATCCAAAGTATCACAAATCTCACATTAAACAAGGCATTAATCAGCATCGGGGAGGGGGGTTGGGAAGGAGGGGAGGGAAGGTGGAGGGACAAAATGGAAATTTAAGCAGTAATTTTGTTTATTTGTATATTTTGAGCCTAGTGTCAGGAGTAGGAAAGAAAAGTGTGTTAATGCAAATACTGCTCATAAGCAACTGGGTGCATTTTTTAACAGGTAATACTAATTTTAACACAATTTTACAGCTAAGGAAGAAAAAAAAAAAAAGAGTCCCACACCACTTTTGCAGTAGATTTGGGGCAAGGTTAGGGAAACACATTTGGTATTTTGGTATTTTCACATGGAACCACATCCAGTTTAAAACGCTGTTCTTCTCTTATATTTTAGATGGACATGGGATGAAGCAGTAACTCTGAACACATGGTCATGAATTCTCAGTTATCACAAACACGCGCTAAAGAGGTAGTAATTTTAAGTCTTACAAGATTTTTCTCCAGTAGGTAAACAAACTTTAAAAAAATCCAACCAAACCCAAGCACTAAGCCTGTTTCCCTGTCGGTTCCATACTGGCCTTTATTCTGAGTCTGTAAGGTCACCACAGAAGACTAATTTAATCACTTGTAATTACATTGGTCATCATCTGTTGAAATTCCAAGATCAAAAACTTAATAATTCTCTCTCTGGAACAAGACAGATAACTGCCTTTCGAGTAAATGAAAAAAGGAAAAAAAAAAAAAAAAAGAAAGAAAATTGACAAAATTAAGGCTGTAGAGGAACAAATTGCAGGATTGGAGAGCCCCTCACAAAAGGCATATCGATGGCTTAGAGTTAAAGCAGCTTAGACTGATGCAGACTAAGCTTAATGAGCTTATTACTCACAAGGCTGAGTGTCTCCATCATAAAGTCAAGCACAAACAGGAGCTTGATAGCAAACTTCGTAGCTCCCACATACACAGCCTGACAGAGTGAGAAAAGATCACAGAATCATCTAGGTTGGAAGAGACCTCCAAGATCACCCAGTCCAACCTCTGACCTAACACTAACCAGTCCTCCACTAAACCATATCCCTAAGCTCTACATCTAAACGTCTTTTAAAGACCTCCAGGGATGGTGACTCCACCACTTCCCTGGGCAGCCTATTATAAGGGAGAGCAAACACATGATTATTATGGACACATAACTAATAATTTTCAAGATGTCTTGTCAGGCACAGCTCACAATTAAAACTAAGTCATCTGATGGATACACATCATATCACATGCAGGTTACCTGGCAAATCCTCCAGCTTCACCAGTGTTTCCAAGAACACGTTCACAATAAATTTCCTATACTTGTTATAAGAGCACATAAAGTGATCCTTACAGCTCATAATGCTTCCAACTTAGGGCATGCTTGTAAGAAACTACCCACAGTTGCACCTGTTATTAAAGAAAGTGAATTTAACACTCAAAACCATTTTCACTGATGGTCCTGGCATTTTAAATCCCCAGACCCTGCAGAACAACTCCAATGAGCCTGCTGCCGTGCAATACCTGCCTGCTGCAAGTTGGCCGATGCACTCCTCTCAAGACCGACAAGTACGGGTGCTTTACTATCAGGTCATTGTTGTGGCTGACTGGAGAAAGTCCAGCACATCTCATGTCTCATTTCTTGTGCCATTGAGATTATGCCTTTCAGCTGATTACATTTCTACGTCTTAATTGTCTGTAGATTTTAAGCAGATGTCAGCACTGGCAGAATTGTTCAGATGCTGCAATCCGAAGTGGTGGGCACTGTCCTCTCTGGTTAGGTTCTAACTTTTTAAAAGGTAAGGATACCCTTACTCTTTTTTTGCCCTTTGGAAATTCCCAGTACTACCCCAGCACTTCCCATAACAGCACTATTTAACTATTTAGACATAAGAGGATTTACTGCTTGATTTTACTTTGTGGTTATAATACAGGATTATAGGGGAGAATATGGTATAGGGTTTTTTGCTTCCTTTATTTTTTTTTATTTTTTTTTTTTTACTTAAACTTGCCAGTTACTGACGCAGGATAGTTTACATAATTGTCCTTATAGACTATAATATATTCTGAAGTTTATCTCCGTTTGGAAAAAATAGCTTCATGGAACACCTCTGTAATTTCGAATTGGAATTAGACAGAAAAGGAGATACTACTTTCATCATGCATAAAAAGTTTAAGCTACATTTTTAAAAGGAAGATGTCAGAAACTACTTCGAACTGTAATGATGGGTGCTATTTTAAACCCTAAAAAGAAAGAGAATGTGATTCTGCACAAAGCACCATGCACCTTCACCTCCAGGCACAACTATCTATGTGCACCACTGGTAGTTATGTCAAAGGTTTGATCTGACCATCACTGACATTAAAGTGACTTTGCACAGAGGGTTTTACCATTTTAGTATGGCTACTTCTACATTCCAGCACATATAACTCCAGCACTGCTAACTAACTTCTTCAGAGCACCATATTTAGGTGCTACTGATATTAACCGTAAAATGGCAAAACATCAATTAGTAACAGCTTTTAATGTCACTTCCCAAACTGAATAAAAATATATTCTCTAGGATGTCATTTTGAATCTTATCTTTCCTGATCAATTGCAATAGATAAGTGTCTGTACCCAGGGAAAACAGCAGCAGCTTCTTTTGAATGAAGATTTTTTTCCAGCAAGTACCAAGCTCAAGATCAAAGACTGTCATCAATTGTTTCCAATTAAATAGAAAACAGTATTAAAATTAACCTCTATACCATTTTATACCGGGGAAGCGCAGTTTTAAATCTCAGATTTTTTTTGATTGTGTAATTCAAAGGTGAAATGGTACAACCATATCCTCAGGGGAGACAAGCAACTCTAAAAGCTCTCTCCATATTTGTAAAGATAAATGGTCCAATTATTTTAACTTGATCAGATTAAAGCCAATATACTTCCTTAACATAGCCTGATACGTTTTTCCAGAAATCAGACATTAAAAATCTGACCAACCAGTGTTTACATCAATTTTGCTCATGTGCACAGATTATGGGTGAAGTTAACATAAGTACATAGAAGTTTGGCAAGTGTTTAACTAGACTGAGTCTGAAGAAATTTATTAGTCATTGCATGCCCCTTTTTCAGCACAACGCTTACATAACCAGTAACTTACCAGAACAATCACCACCACGCAGACAGAACTTACCTGGCATTTAGGGAAACAAAGTTCAAGCCTTGAAGTATATTTAAACCACAAAATTAAAGCAGACCTCCAGAACCTAATCTTTCATTGCAGCTCTTCCACTTAATACTAAATCACCTCATATTAAGTCATGTGAGTGCTGTGTCAATGCCATACAGTAGATTCTCACCCAGCAAATATTTGTATGAAGCAGGACAGCTCCAAGCAAGAGTGAGAGATGCTCTCCAGTACCAGCCAACACGTCGCTTACCGAGATGTAGAAATTCAAATTCTTTGTTAATCAGAGCAGAGATCTGAGCCTTCATCTTCCACACTTGAATCATGTATGTCGTGTTTTTTTCTGAACAGAAATTGATTTTACCTCAGAGGTTCTATAAAACCTCATAGTTTGGTTTAGGACCCCCTTCCCCAGTGAAAGTTTTGCAAGTTTTGTAAAATGTATAAGGAAAGCTTTTGTTCAGACAAGTTATTTCTTAAAAAAAAAAAATAAAAAAGTCCTCTGTAGCTGAAAAATTTGAGCTTTGGTTAAATGTATTAGCAGTCAATTTTGAAAACGTGCTTTTCAAATGTATGTTTTGCTATTTTCTTCTCATTTATGTCTCTATTGTGAAATACACACAAGTGTGTTTTAAAGTCAGACTCACATAAAGATGTTTAATTCAAGTTCCTTCTTTAAATCACTTTGAAAGTGGTCACACAGTTCCAGAAAACAGACAACGTTGGTTCCATTTCACATTACCAAAAGCAAAGCTACTTTAACATCCAGAAAAGTGTCATGCCACTCAGTACGTGCACTTGACTCATAGCTACTAAGACTGTGGAAAAGCAACAGACTTCTAGCAAAGCTTGAGCCTGTAAGCAACAACAGTGAGGTAATCTATTTAAACCAAAGCAGCATACATGCAGTTGCTTGAAGTATGTGGCATGCCAGTTAGGAATAGTGATTCTTTCTTCTTCAGGCTTTATAAGAGTGAATACAAGCACTTGCAAAATAGTAAGAAGTTTAAATAAAAACCAAATATACAACATGCAATTGTTTTTCAATTACTCACTATATCCAATGGAGTTTTGCTTCCAATCTGATTAAAAACGTCAATTAGAACAGTTAAAGACATACTCAACTATGATGGCAGTCTGCAAGTGTTTGTGGGGTCTGTTTGCTTGTTTTCCTCTTTCTTTGGAATAAATTGCGTTGCAAGCATTGCACAAACAGAATACTTAACCAGGACCTGATCCTCTATGCACCCATCTCTACTCTGTCCACTTATGGTTGAAACGCTCCTGAAACTACGAGACAACTGCTGCTGTGAATAGCTACCAGTTGCATTACTTCATATGGGAAGAAGGGAAAGAGGAAAATATTCAACAGGAATGTTTACAACCAATCTATTCAATTGACAAAACAGAGATCCAAAATACACACTGTGGGAGCCTTTGCCTAATGAAGTGAGTTTGCTTTTTAAGCCTACAAATACCAATAAACCAGTGCCAGTTTCTTCTTGAAAGTCTGCTCATGCAGGCAAACATCTTCTACTGAATAAAAGAGACTGATTACACTCCCAAAACCCCAGCACCCACAGCTCTTCCTGAGCTACAGTCTAATGCAATGCCATATGCCCTTTTCATTGGATTCAGTAAATTAGAAAGAGTCACATTCTGCACACGTTTACATGTAAACACCACACACACATACACACTCACAGACAGGTACTTGAGGAACAGCACAAGTCCACAACTCCTTTCCAAACTGAAGGGAAACTGTCCCCTGCAGTTCTGCAATGGCCTTGTTACTCTCTGTCAGAAGACAGCAGATGTTAGTGCTTTGCTTCTCCCCGCCAGGAAAAAAAATAAAAACAACAACAACAACAACAAAATGACCAAATCTGTCAGAGACAGAAAAGCCCTCAGACATGCTAGGCAATACTCTTTTCCTACAAGCCAAAGTGCCAGCAGGGTGCCAAAGCAAATGGTGAATTCCTGTACTCCCACAGAGTTCACAAGCAGCATTAGCATCCTTGAATCCCTTTTTAGGATCAAAATTATATAGTTTTGAAAAAAAAAAAAAAAGCCAATAAGCTAACATATATCAGCATACCTAGCATATATTTACTCCTATTGATAGTTTAATTTGTGGGTACATCTTGAAAAAATACTGAAATCAAATCTTAAGTAACTAAATCAATCTACCATGATCTGGGGATTCTAGGACTAAGAGAGAAATTCGAAGGTTTGTTAAGGTTATTTTCAAAGGATTATGTTCTTAAGTTCTTTTCTTCTTTTGCATTCTGCTTTTAGATCCACTAGAGTTAATGATTTCGAGCTTCCTCTGCTCAGAAAAAAACCATAAGGACGGGTGTTTACAGCCAATGAGTTTGATAGAAAGGGTCTCTGGTTCTGGCGCACTGAGAGCTGCATGCACAACCACCAAGCCTCAAATGCCAGCAGCTCCAGTCAGCTCCAACTGGTGCTTGATAAAGGCTCATTCCTTAAAGGAGTGTCCAAATATATGTGTATGGTTTTCAGAATTCTGCACCTGTGGAGTCTATTTATTTAGATAATTGTTCTGTGTATTTTTGGAGTTTTATTGGTGCTTTCTTTATGAAAATAAGCATCTGAATTCCTAACTGTAGCAACTAACTTGAGAAAAAAAAAATAAAACTTCTGTGCTGCACATGAAATAACAGCTCAGATATTCAGAGCTGACACACACGAAAAGCCATCACAGAGTTCGTTATGCAGTCATTCACCACACGAAATGCAATCACTGCTGCTTTCAGACAAAATGCTGCCCTTTCAGAAGGATGGAGCCAAGGAGACTGTGAGATATTCACAAAGGAGAAAATCCAGAACATAGCCCCTAAATGAATAGATTCAGGCCATGAAGTGGCCCAGGGGCTGCAGCTGCACAAGTGTCTGAGCCAGATCCTCATGTGGCAAAAGGCTATTTAATGCCTATCCCAACCACACTTGTGATTCACTCACCACTCATTACCAGCGTCCTGCTCTCAGATGGATAAATGAACAAATTCTTGTTGATAAGAGATGCATGTGGTCAGTAGTAGCTACATGAAATACCTAAGGGGTCTGAGATTTCTACTTCACAGGTTAAGGAGCAAGCATTTGAAGGCACAGATTGCTTTTTTTCCCCACTGGTAACAGCTGATCTAATAAAAGTTTGCTCTTCAAACTTCACAGCATAGTTGTGAGGTCCTGTTACCAGGAAATCTTCCTGGTGCACGCAGATCTTCAGGTTACCTGCTTCAGTCAGACACACAGACCGAGATTTGCCTTTCAGACATGATTTTCCATTAAACCATGCTCTCCTCCCATTCTCAAGTGAATTAGCCCCTGTGGCAATTCAATTTCTGTTAGGCAAAAAGTGAATTTCATTTGCTAATGTAGCTTTGCTAAAAAGAAGAACAGATTAAAAGAAAAATAACCATCAATTCTTACAGTCAGAGAAGAGATTTCACTACAGAAGAAAGACACTTAATTCTGTTTGCCCTGACATAGCACAGGAATATATTTTTTACCAGCGCAAAGTGCCTGACTGGCCCTCCAGACTGCAGTTTAATGTGAAATTACAATTTAAATTTCACTCTTTCCACACCAACAGGGATTTTGTGATAAGAGATTGTTTCAATGAAACATACACTCCCCCCCCAAACTACTGCAGTCTGGTGATGTGATCAACTCTAACATACCAGATAGCAACCTTGACCAATATCCCTGACTACCGAGCACCCAAGAAGTCAGTCCCAATCTAAAGAAACATGAGGTTATATTTTAGAAGCACGAAAGCAGATGAGAGAGACTGAGTTTTACTTGCTCACAAGCACACATGCCCAGCACTCAGCCTTTAGGAATGGCTTGTTACAGATGGAGAAAGAATTCAAGAATCTACTTCCATTCTTCTCTTTTTAGCAACATCAGGTCAGTCATTGCAGAGCATCTGCCCCACTAACATCCCAGACAATCCAAAGCTCCTCAAGAAAACCGCTTCTGGCACCGGGCTCTGTGGTTGAACACACAAACACAAACCTTTTCCAAAGGATATGGCCTTTTCACTCTTGATCCTTATTTCTCCTAACACCTCTGCTCTCCCCACAAAGAAATTTACCTAAATTCCTCCCAAAATATCGGTATCACAGAAACCACAATTTTCTGTAGGTAAACCAGAATTTCCCAAACTGTACTCAAAGGTGTAAATATTTTGTCATGCTAGGAAGTTATGGTGCTTAAAGCACAGATCAGACCCTTAGCTAAGGAAACTCCACTAGAGACTTCTTCAGATATTTTTTTTATGTGATCATTTATTTAAGTTAATTTAGGTACCTGTTATAAAAACCAGAAGGTCAGGAGAAAGAAAAAAAATAGTCTTACCAGCTCTTTGATACATTTGACATGTCCTAGAACACTGAAAAATTCATTAACATTTTGCTGTAGTTCAATATTGTGCATATACAGAAGTACTAGGTACCATTGCTCATAAAAATCAAACTCAGTGTTGCATCCACTTTGCCTTAGTTTTGATCAGAATTAAAGCTCCATATTTTAAATGCTCTTCTTCCCGTAACAGTTTTATGCCCACAAAGAACCCTCTTGTGGAACAAGGTAAGATAATTCTTAGATATTTTTGACTACAAGTTGCCAATCATAAATTAAAACACATTTATCCAAGTGATAAAACAGTAAAATAAGTTCATTTGACAGTGAAAAACATGTTTTTATTTCAGTAATCCTGCATGAAAAATCTCTTCTTCAGGGTAGAAGAGATTGGAAATATTTCAAAAGGCGTATTCCATATGACAGAGTTCCTGTGATACAGATTAGTGGTTCAAAGTTAGCACTTGGACACCAATTTATCTGTTACTGCATCTGTGAAGTCAAAACAAAAAATCTGCCGATCTATAGACATATTTACACTGGAATTAGTGTTGCTGGGCTACCACTGTTCCTTGAGCAAGAACATCTGAAAATATGCTCAAAGCAAAATTACCTTTTGAGGCTGGTCCCAGCTTTTTTGCCATTGTGGATAAAAGCAATGAGGGGAAGAAAAAAAATCAATGTAAATGCGATGCCTGTATCAATTAGTTAGTCACTGTTACCAAATATAAATAAATACTAAACCTGGGACTTGGTAACTCCCTAGATCTAAGGGACAAATGCTCATTGCGCAAAACCAGAGTCAGCTACTCGGACAGTGGGTGCAAAGATGAGTCTTGGTCCTGCTGCTGATCAAGCACAAATACTTTTTGATACATCTAGCTCTTGTATTCCAGAGAGACAATGAGCTGCCTATCAAACCCTAAATACCAATGGCAAAATCATAATCCCGATGGACCCCATGGTCCTCAGGTATACAAGCTAGTACACAAAGTGGTCCTTTGCAGACAAAAAGCTAAAATCCCTAGCAATGTTCTTTCACACAGAAACACAAAACAGCTGTATGGCTCTAGCTCTGTAAATGATGCTTTTATTTTTAACACTGCAGGTATAGTCTCAACTATGGGAGGATTAACATGGAAAACCACTGAATTTCTCTGTCCAAATATAGAGCACTTGCTGCGTTGCTGCCTCTCACCCACAGTTTGCATGTCACCCTTCAAAATTAAAGAAAAACCCAACACCTCTGGTACATCCTGCACTCCTAGTTCTTCCTTTTGTCTAGCATGCCTTAGTAACACTGGAACTTGATAGCAGGTTATTGCCTATAACAGATATGTTGTGAGAAAACATGCCCAGGAGCAAGCATAAGAAAAGAGAGGAGACCTTGCTCTGTGCCTGCTCTGCACCCAGCAGCACACAGGGACTATGATCTGAAGGCTGAAAGACGCTGTTAGAGAGAGCTCTGCTCACACAAGTCATGCAAGAATCTGGTGATAAGACACGGGTAAGGCTGTGATACACATTGCTGTGGGCATACAAGCATAGGCTTGCACACTGCACAGAGAAGACTATATATACGCCCTTCAAATGCCAGGAGCATTTGCTTTTGTTCCAAATGCACAGCAGGCACAGCAGAGTATTGCTCCGTCCCCACGGGCAGAATCACGTGAGAGGAGATGGCTCTAAACAAGGAAAGGCCAAATGGCTGCCACAAGTGAAAAAGCAGCAGTGATACCCTAAGCGCCCTAAATATATTTGTGCACACAGGTGGGAGCTAAAAAGGCTTAGCACAACACCTGCAATTGTGACCCAGGGCTGCCCTGGTGTAACTGCAGGTCAGCCGTTCCTTGCTCTGGTGACCCTGGGGTAGGACAGCTGCAGGATTTCCCCAAGGGTGGCAGAAACTGACAGCACTGATGCACGTGGTGTGAAAGCAGCATGTGTCGTACAATAGTCCTTCTCAATAATTAAGTACTTTGGCTCTTTAACAAAGAACGAACCAAGCAACATAAAACAATAAACAGCACACAGTGGTCTTACTAAGGCCTGGATCTCTATATGATTTTCTAATTATAGTGTTGTGGTTTTTGTTTTTGTTTTTGTTTTTAAAAAAAAGCAATTAGAGTTGGATCTCCCTGTATATCAGACAGTTCAGTTAAGATCCATTTTCATGACACTTCTATTTATTTATTTATTTACAGCCATCGAACTCCTATAAGTCCACACAATAAATCTCCCAAATTTTTGGCTTCTTATGAGATGCAATTTCTGACTGATGCAACAACAATGAAAATACAACAACTAAAAAGCAGACACGTGGCATACAAGGTTGATGATGGTTACTTTAACAATGCTGCTATTATTTCTTTACAGGTTAAAAGGCATTGCAGGTATGAAGCTAACAAAAGCTATTTACTCTCTCAGTCTGCAAGTCTGATAATGTGGCAGCTACAGAGGACACACAGCATCATGCAGTGGGAACTATCCCATATTAATGGCACATACACCGGGAACATTTTGACCACAGTTAAAAGTAATTTGAGCTCCACTCAAAGACAACATTTAAGCACCAGCTTGTTGAACAAGGACTGGATTATCAAGATGATCATGTTTTTAAGATGCACCTGGTTGCATATATTTGAGTTTATTGCACCTTCCTGAGTTTATTGCAGGTTTTCACAGCATTGTAAATATCTAAGAAACTCAAATTGTAACCTTTGGGGCTGTTCACAGTACTAGCATATAGAACCCCACCCACACACATGTATATATATATATATATATATGTATCAGCAGATAGAGATCTCTGAACTGTGTGAGCACTCACCAGTTCCAAACACTGCCGGTGCCCATATGCAGCAGCGTAATGCACAGTGTTGTACCCCTCTTTGTCTTGGATGGATGGATTGGCATCGTTCTGTAGAAGGAACTCCAGACACCTGTGAACAATTCATGAGTTTAACCCACTCTGTTTAACAGACTTAGCCCTCACTACAACTAGGAGTGGCACTGCAGACAGGCAGTCAGGCAGTTAATTCTGTGTTTTGAACCGCACCTCAAATCATTTGCAGGTTGCCTTCCTCTTCACCACATTCACCAGTTTTTTAACCAGAAAATCCCCACTCATTTTTGAGTGGGGATTTAAAGCAATCATAAAAACAATTCATTAAAAACCATCTTAAACCCAACCTTTGCTGCTATTCTAGGTTCCAAATTGGTCTTCTATTACAAAGCCTGAAAGTCACAATCCTGTACCATAATGTAAACAACTAAGTTGGAAGAGCTAGAACTGCTGCTATTTTATGCAAAATCTCACAGACCACAGCATTGGCCTGCAGCTATACACTATGGCAAGCTGAAAAATTGGACTTTACTGAATTACTTTCCTGGTATGTATGTATATTAATGTATTTTCCTCTTTGTTAGCATTTTTAAATTGTGTTTTTCAAAGGATCCCGTACGTTCTTCATAGCTCTTAACATTCTTTCTTATTCCATCAAGATATTATCATTTTGTTGCTATTACTTTCTTGTAATTCGTATTGAATGTATGGCTGCCATATGAAAAAGGGTATTTTTAAAACAAAAAATAATGATCAATATTCAGCTAGGTGAAAATGTTAATCCAAGCAAATAAATTGAAGAAGCCATTGATTAACTTCTCTTTGCAACATACACTCTCAGTGCAAAGCATTAAAATAAGGCAATGCATGGTGCTAAAAAGTTATTAAATTACTGAAGCAGTGCATTTTCAATTAAAAAAGAGCAACAAACACAGAAGCAGAAATATTAGGGAATATGCACACAGAGGAAAGCATAGAGCTTTTTTCTTTAGGTTAGCCCTCATTAAAGCCAAGCATTTTGTTTAGCAGAGCAATGAAAGAGCAAAAGCAGAGTGTAAACTGCAGTGCAAAGCAGTGGCTTTCTCCAGAAGCAAAGTTTAACTTCTTTATTGACACCAAACTTACAACGCAGCTTCTTTTTCCTTCATCTCACTGGCTCTTTCAAGTTCTTCAGCATTTTCATGGGAGTTACCTAAAATATTCTTTCTTCTTAGCATAAACAACAGAAAAATGCAGCTTATTTTCAAAATATGAATGATTTTGATGCAGTCTGCCACCCATCCCCCATCTCCTCTGCAAGGAGTTGACCTTCTCCAGCCAACAGTAAAAAAAAAATAAATAAATAAGTAAGTTTATGTAAATTTAATGAGCATGCTACATGGGTCTGCAGCAAGCAATGGAGACAACTACAACATGGCAGTTTATCATCCTGCCAATCAATGCAAAAAAAAAAAAAAAAAAAAGAAAAAAAAGAAAAAGAAAGAAAATTCTGGTTTCTATCAGAAACAGTTTGCTCATTACTGTCCAGAATCCTTCCATATCTCCTACAGCAATGTTGTGTATTCTGTTCTGTTCCCATTGCAGAGAGGAATTCAGGATTACTACAGCTTGCTGCTTCCTACAATGACTTGCTAGTAACATCAAAGATTCAGAGCCCTTTAGGTACTAATACTGAAGCAGTCTATCTTGAATATGCTTTAGCTGCATTGCTGACTCTCCTCACTTTCTGTGAAATATCTTGGCAACACCATGAGATGTTGCCTCAGATTCTCAAATGCCTGGTCAGATTCTTTAGATGCTTCTAAGAGCTCAGCATGTCTTCACACTCCTTCACACCGGGATCATTTGTGGCATCTCTGCTGCCCGGTCAAATGGATGAAGATTGTGATTCGTGACCTTACAGTCAGATTGTGATTATGAATTTGCTTGGCCACCAAGACCAACACATGCTTCCAAACTTCAGTGAACAGGGCAGATCAGTACCTTGAAAGGCCTGTAAGGAGGACTGTTTGCTAACTTCAATCCCTATGTAACACACATGTTCCAAATTGGATTCTGCACAACGCAAAACAGTACATTCTTTCCTTATCATGCTATTTTCCATTCCTATTATTGAGATTTTATATTCTTCCTGTGGGTGCCAACAGTAATGGATTGTTCCACAAATGCAGGGTCTGTCTGATGGGCACTGACTGAAGAAAACTTATTTATCAATTAAAAAAAAAACTCCTCTGAATGTTAACACTGTAAGCTCATGGATAGTCCTCGTGTGTTATGTTGAATAAAGACAGTTGGTCAAAGCTCAGAAAAGCCCTAGGAGACACCTGTGTACTGACCAGTATTTCAAACATCTCATATAACAAATGAAAGCCCTGTATGCATCTGCTTTCTGTCACTAAAAATCAGTGAGATCCTGATATAGGATTCCCTGAACGGAATAAGCCATGATCTGGAAAAAACAACACATAATCAGAAACTTGAATAATCTGTTTAAGGAAAATGCTTTTGTGATTTCCACTGCAGGAGTAATTTTTTGAAGTCCATGAGTAAAAAGAGTTACCAGAATAGCTGAAACCGTACAACTACCTTGCTGCACCAAGACTTCTATCTGCTCATTAACTGCCCATGCCCAAAGTTAAATGATGTTGAATATTCTTTGGACTAACACTGTCTGACTTAAGGAGATCTTTGTCATTTAGAAGAAAAAAACCCCTGTCCTATAAAATGATGGACTGCAAACAACATTTCGTCTATGTAACAAGACTTCCACAACATCTCAAACTGGAAAATTTAATAAGACAACATCACCACATCAGAATCAATTTATGTTTGGATTATGAGGGCAAATAAAGGTCACATATTCTGGCCAATGTTCAGAATGTGGTTAAATTACGTTTTTATTTTATTTTTTCTGTTACCAATAGAAGTAGCTACATCCTTAAGTTAACCAAGAGCTTGTTTACATGCAGGAGCATCACCTATAAAAAGTCAGAAGCTGAAAAACATACACTGAATTGCAATTCTCAACGTCCTGAGTAAGACCTCACCCTGGCAAGACAGATTTAGAAACAATTGGTGCTGAAAGCTTTCATGTAAGACTAGTCTGCTTGTAATGCCAAGAACGGTCCTTTGAAGAGCCTGCTGCCTTCTTCCCAGCACTGTTCAGGTTTCAGGTTGATAGGGAAGACATTTTCAATATCAGTATTGTCATGGCAAATGAAGCAAATGACAAGGAAGCTATTGATGCTCCTATATGGTATCCAAACCTCTACCACAAGGTTAAGGAGAAGTCTGAAGTGGCTCTGAGGTGGTATTCTATTGTGAATGTACCACGCTTTTTTTTTTTCCCCTTTAACTCAGACCTCTGCATATTAGCAACCAAAAAATTGTTCCTTAGCGTCTGAAGGAAAGAGGTAGATAAGCATGGGATAACCTAAAATAAATACAGGTCACCAACAATTTTAAGAGAGCGCTAACAGGATAATTGGCCTTGTTTTATACGGTATATTATTGGGAAGAGATTATGAGAACATGCAGCTAACTGGGAATCAGAAACTGCATTCAGTAACCACAGGATTTTTAAGTTTTGCAGCTGTTTTCCCCCTTCCAAACTTTTCTCAAAAGAACAGCTTCGCATTCTGCCAAAGGATGTTCCCCAGGCCTCTCTTCTCTTAGTCTCTAAAGAGCAGCCTATTTGGAGAGGGTGAATGTTTTTAGCAACTCTGACAGTGGAGAGACTGACGGGTAGGATCTATCCCATCTTTGCCAAGAAGTCTGTCAGAATGGCCAGATGTTTGTCACTGCAGTATATCTGGGAAAACCTCTCCTACTGCTGCCCCTTCTCCCACCCCTTCTGATGGTCTTGCAAAGCAGATATGGAAAACTCTCTGAGCTTCCTTTAGTGAGGAAACTACACAGAGGAAAACAGAAGACAGACAGTTTGTAAAATAGTTCTTTAGGACAGAGAGGCTGCAAAACTGTGTGTTACATGAAAGGTAAACTGTAGAGCTGAGATTCCACATCATCTACGGATCTGGCATACAGTCAGAGCAATTCCATGTGAAGTTACGCATATATCTGAGAGAAATTCCTTTGCTAACAAAATCCTTTTTTTGGTTCAAATGGCTTAGCATCACAAAGAGAGCAGAATGACACTGATTTGGCAAAACACTTTAAATAAAGAATACAAACAGGTTCTCTTACTTTCGGTCCATGTCAGAAGCAGCAGCATAGTGCAAAGGGGTGCGCCCCCAGTCATCTGTTTCGTTAATATTGGCTCCGGTTGTCACCAGTGTCTCAATACAGTGGAAATGACAATTTGCAGCTGCATAGTGCAAAGGTGTCCTGAAACACAAGTGACAATTTGTTACCTCATATTCCAGCATGCACTGCCAGGGATAACAATAAATCTTAACTGCTGTATTCCTACAGATTTCCAGCAAGTCAATACCAGCACCTTATGTTCCTCTGATGAAATGCAAAGTTATGCAAATTGAACAAATTACTGTGTTATTAGGAAGTTTTGGTGCTACTACCAAGCCTAGTGGCAAAGAGATCCAAAATCTGCATCTTGCAAACAACCTATTCCCAGTGAGATCTGCTGCTGCTGTTCTGCATACGCCACTATGTGCCTCCAGCTGGGAGGCAGAGAAGAGGAGGACATCCCTTGCAGCATCTTATTTAGTAGGGATGACTGCCCATGAGAAGAGAAATATATATAAGTATACATAAGTATATATAAGTATATTTTTATATATATATATATCTCACATATGTAAAACACAGCTATAGTTCTCACCACTTTATAACTCCAAAGTAAATCCCTCTCCCAATATCCCCAAAAAAGAAAACAAAACCTATGGTCTGGAGACACACAGTGTGTTTCTCCTGTCTCAAAAATATTCCCACATGGGAGCAGACTAAAATTTTTCAATCTCAAAGTACTTAAAGTAGACTTTTTAGGAAAAAACAATTGGAAATGAATCTGCCACACACTTTACAACAGGCAGGGCTGTACCAACTGAACAGAGCAACTGACCCAGGCTTTATTATCACCTCCCTTACAGTTGCCTTCTTTTTTTTTTTTTTTTCTGTTTATATAATAATAAACATATGAACTCTCTTTTAAGGCTGACTTTGCACAGCATTACTATGCTTTTATATTTTTTATTATGCACAGACAACGCTTTAAAAGCTTCTTTGTCCATCGGACGGAATTCAGTTTGGTTTCTCTGCAGTCTGATAATCCACCTGCTATGCAGCACTGCTCAACATGACTGGGGACATGTGTCTCAGTAGTTAAACACGCCTCTGCCAAGGCTCAGCTCCAGTTGTTCACTTTGACTAGCTTCAGCTGCTCAGAATTACCCCATGGAGGCAACCCCGCTCCAGACAATGAAACTACAGTCTGTACACAGCTCCAAAATCATCTTGGCATAGGCAGGCTGAGCAGCACCAGAGGTGGACTGCGACACAGACAGAGATGTGGGGGGATCCCATCACACTGACAAATTCCAAAGCCCAAGAAAAGATTCATTGTGCAGGAAAATTCAGCATGCCACATGCTCAGCACACCCACTTCAAAGCCTGAATGTCATTCAGAGAGAGCTCACATTGTCAGAACAACTTCCAGCAGGGCTGAATCTCACAAAGGCTCCCTCTGCTACAAAAAATCCTAACTGACTAATTTAAATTCATTTGTCCCCTAAAATCATCTACTTTCAATTTGGTGGAAGTTGTTTAAAAAAACAAAACAAAACAGAACAGAAGCAGAGTATAGTTCATTTTTGAACCTGGCTCATATAAATGGGACAGAAGAATATCTTAATTTTATTTATTTTTATTTTTTTTTACATATCTGACACTTCTACTGGGTATATATTGAAAGGATCTGAATAATAATGACTGCTGTCTCTCTACCAGGAAGTACCATCCACAGTGCCCGAGCCATGCTGGAACCTTTCAGCTGTAATTCATTTATTTTAGTATAATGACAAGGCCTGAAAAACAGGTACCCCAGCAGTATTTACAGAGAATTTCTGCGGTGTCTTAAGTTCAAACACAGTTACTGTCATCAAACAGTTAACTTGAATTCACCTTCCTCTCTGATCTAAAGCAACTGCAAATGCATGCATATCTATCATGATTTACAGCTTCAAAGAAGCAGGAAACCCCCATTCAGTGCTTAGGCACCTCACTGCCACAGCTGAGGGTGGATGATAATGTACCCATTACAGGGCTGTATGGCCACTGCAGTGCTGTATAAATATGTAATGGCACAATCTGCTATCACACAAAACACAATGTACCAAACCAAATGGTGCTATTAGGTTGGCTACAGCTCTTCCCCTGCTCTAATTCCACCCCTATGTTTTAGGGAACCTGCTTTGGAAAACATCTGCCTTGTCGAAAAATCACATGACAAAATGCTTGAGAGATTCTGCAGCAATCAAGGAGTGAAATCTCTGCATCCATTCCTGGCATAGCAACACTCATAGCAACACTTCATATGGAAGGGAAAAAAATTTAGGAAGCATGTCAAATAGCAGCAATCCTTCCCATCATAACAAGGGCGCTGTCTTGGGCACATCAGCACAAGAATTCAGGCAATAAGAAAAGCAATAAGGGAAAAAAATAATACACCTGTGATATTTTTTAAAACATAAAACTTGAGAGGGTGGGATGGCTTTTATGTATATAATGAAGTCTGCACCTGTATGGCATATAACTGCAGCAGCAGTTCTGTAGGGAAAGCCAAACTCCTACTTTATTTTACTGTCATTTTTCCTGGAACACACAATTTCCAGATGGAGGTGGTCTTTCTTCCTTGACTGCTAGATTCTTCTTTTATTTTTTTTTAAATTAACCTCATAATTTACTTACCTCCCACATTTGTCCTTCTTATTAAAATCTGCTCCACTGCTTTGCAAGAGTTTTATACATTCAACATTACTGAAAAGAGAAGTAAAAAATAATAATAAAGCATAAACAAAGCAGAAGCTTACATCTTGATTGCCTCCCCACCCCCAAACGGGAAAAAGTTACTCTACTATTGTACTATTTGCATTGCAATATCAGGGTACAGCCAACTACAACCTGAAATTCAATCACAGCAAACAGAAAGTGACTGTTTAAAAGTCAATTTCCTTTGTTTCTAGAAAACCTCAGACTTCTCTTCTGCAGAAGAAAAATAGATATTTTTTTCCAAAGAAAAAGCAGTAAATATGATCTGAATTCAGTGTGTTTGTAGATTTTCAAAGGGAGTTGTACTCTAATGCTTCCCACACTGAAATGCTATTTTATGAGAGAGCTTTTAAAGTTGTTGATTGCTTATAAAATGTCAGTCTAATAATGAAGAGGTGACATTTAACAAAATCCACCCCCTTCTAGAAAAGCATTCAACAGTAAGCACTGTGCTAAAATCTTGCTTACTTTAGTGAGATTCAATTACAAGAGTTACTTTTAGGTTCATTTTCATATAATTTGTTGACGATAGATTTAAGCACGTCTTTAAGTGCATTGCTGAATAAGAGGCATAAGTATTTAAAATGATTGTCATATTTAAATTGAATTTATATAAGTGGATGAGTTGGGCTCCATTGTGTGTTTTTTTTTTGTTTGTTTGTTTGTTTTTTACCTGTTCAAATAATTCAATACAGCTTCTTCATGTCATTTAAAGCCAGGTGATTTTTAATAGAAAACATAGCAGCTAAATTTTGATACATTTTGTAATTTAGGAGAATAAATGTACGACCCCAAGCCAGAAAGTGACGTAAAGAAGCATAGCACTTTCCAAGACTTCTTTATCATTAACAGGGGCAGTAAATCATTTCTGTTCACAACCAGATGAGCAGACCTTTGAAGTATGTTGTTTTCTACATACCCATACAACTCCCATTAGTGTAATGGGAGAAACAGGCATGTGTCAGGGGCAAAAAAAAAAATAAATGCTTTTTGCATAGCTCCAGCTCCAGGGAAAAAATGGCGGGATGCGGTATGTTGGCATATGTTCAGCCCTACTCTAAACTGCTAACTTCAAAACACTCACCACAACATACTAAAAATAAAAATACTTGTTAGTGATGACAACTGTAGTAAACCACTGGAAAAATATGACTATTTTCATAAACTACTTTTGCTTCTTATGAAGCCTCTCTTTCGTTCTCTTTTGGACTTCCAGGTTGTTTTTATTATTCTTTTGGAGTGCAGCCTTATTGAAGAGGTAGCATCTGAAGCGTACTATAATAATTTCAATCCAAGCAACAATCATACCTCCTCTATTAATAACAGGAGGCAAGTATCAACAAGAAAAATACCGTAAGAATTATAAAAACGGCATTCAGATCAATTTCATTAGGTGTCTGTAATTATGGGAATTTTGTGATATATCTATTTTGATTCACCAAGAAGAAAAGCAACTTCCTGAAAGATCACCCAGTATTCACCATGGATGACCATTTCTGCTTGCTAAAATCATAGAGAATGCAGACTGGGTTCTAGCCAAGGCTCCATTTCAGCTGTTTTCTGAGCCATAGTCCTCCAAAGAAGAGTCAAAACTCAATGCTTGCCAAATGTTTTATCCTTTTGCTAGGTTAACTTCACAGAGCTCCACTGACAATTATTTGGAAGCATTTAAACTAACTGGATGCTACATTTACAACATAAATTGAGGTATTTCAGTTTTAATTTGTTTTCATGTCATGCTCCCAGCACTCATCAGGAATGCATCATTCTGAAAGACTTTGGCTTTCTGATTTGGTGATTTTTGTGTTGTTGTTTTAGGAACTTCTGAACTTGTACCTGAAAATTGGAAGGGAGAGCTGCATTTGGACTCCAGGGTTGCTGCCTCAAGGACACTGTTGTGTTTTGAGGCAAGAATACAGTCCAGCGGAGGAGGCTGGGAATAACTGCCCTGCCAGCAGCATCCCAGGAGCCACAGCTCCTTCTCCTTCTTCTGCTTTGCTTTAGGAACTGACACTTTTCTGCTCACTACTGGCCCTCAGCAACTCTTATGGCAATAAACCGATCTGGGTGAGTACACAACACTCCAACCCGAAGCTGAAGCAGTCTTCACAGGGGCACAAAAAGGAAGGTTTACCCTACATCTGAAACTTGTGCTTCAGTCACAACCCAGCTGTCTGTTTTAGAGGAGTCCTTTCAGACCACCTCCTTTGCTTTGCAAGCAATGCGTGCATGAGAGCAGTGGCAAAATACAACCTCAAGTGACCAGAATTTGACATCTGTGGATTGCACAGACAAACTGGCTTGCACCAAATCTGCGACGAAAGCACAAAATAACTTGTAACAGCTACAGTCACAACTACTCACCCTCCTGCAGCGGCAGCGTGGAGGCACGTTCTTCCAAAACTATCAGGGGTGTCTATTTCAAAGCCTGCAGACAGCACGTGCTCATTACTAAACAAGGACACTATGCTATACTTTTGTCCTAGTTAAACCACAAGAAACATTGCAGAGACAGAAAAATCAGTTAGTTAGAAAAAACAGAACGCAAGCAACTACAGTCAGAAAGAGGTTGTCACGGAAACAGTGAGCCGCTGCTCCATTTTGGCAGCTCTATAAAAAGAGCTGTGAAGTCAACAAGAATTTAGTTCTGCATCCAGCTCTGCACCACATCCCTATTTAAAACCACATGACAGGCATTCAGGAGTTAGATACTTTTTGAGATAACTATGACAGCAGGACATGGAGACGGAAAACATGAAGAGATGAGAAAAGCTACAGAGTCAGCCTGAGCATGAAATAGGGTAATTTCTATTGTGTGTGGGTTTAGGTTTAGTTTTTTGAAAGAGGCTTCCAGGAGCATGCAGGGATTGTCATGAAGATGCAGAAGGCCAAACTACAAGCCTGTCAGTGGTCACCCAGAGCTTTCTTTCCCTTCCTGATCTGATGGTCAAGACCAACAGATACCTAGGTTTACGGTAATGTGGTAGGGAATTATCATTTTTCACACTTTTTTATACTTTAGGTGATTCAAGCTTATGGAAAAAAGTAGTTATAGGAGATTTTGTGTGTTGAGTAATGAAATACTTTTCTAGGAAAAAGAAATGATCCTTGTTAGTTTTTTTGTGTGTTTCTTGGTTGGTTTTTGTTTCTTTTTTTTTTTTTTTATTGGGTTTTTGTTTGTTTCTTTGTTTGTTTTTTAAACTCACAAAAACTCTTGCCTAGAAAAAAAATATTTAGGATTTTGCTTATTACTGCCTCTTTTGAAAAGGTTGTGTCAGCAGACTCCTGCTGCTTTTGCTTTGGGCTCTGGTAAGGATGCTGTGACTGCTCTCCATAAACTACACCTTCACTAATTTCCCCTCCTGCGTGTGCAGAACTTTGGCCAGCCTTTGGCCAAATTCAGAAACATACTTTAGCTGTAACTAAGGTACAGAAACAAATACCTGTGCAAGTGTGGGCTTAATAAGGAGATAATTTTGTCTATTACTTCTTTGAGGAGAGGGGAAAAAATGGTGTCTTGCATGCCTAAAATTTGGAAAAGCATCCTAAATTTTCTCCCTCTTCCAAGTGAATTAATATAAACTCTCTTTGCCTACCAGGAGAAAAGGGCTTTGGGCATGAACAATACAGGATGCAAGGAATTACCAGCATGCTGTTAGGAAAGCCATACACCACACCAGACAGCAGCACAGGAAGTATTTCATTTGAACAATTCACAACAATGGGTATAAAGGGGCTGTAAGCAGCACAGACGCACACTACTGAGCTCCACAGATGCCGCTTGCCTTGGTTTACTTACCCGATGACAACAATTTCCTGCAGCAGTCTGAGTGAGCATTCAGGGCTGCTAGGTGTAGAGGGAACATGTTGTGGATCCCACACCTGAAAGGCACAACAGCCTCATGAGATGAGGTCATGTAACAATACAGGTGGCGTACAAACACAGCACATGAAAAGGTCCTTCCGTGAAGGCAGCATGTTTGATCCTTTTTAAGGAAAATTCTTCCTGCCTTGATAATTTTATCTGTATTTCCTTACCATCCTTCTCAGGAGTTAAAAATATTCTGATACAGAAAAATCTTGGCATTATGCTTTGAACAGAATGTGGTAGGAAGGTTTCTAAAAACGGGAGATGAAAGCTAAGGTAAAGGAGAAAGCAAGGGAGGAGACACTGCTAAGAATCAATCTCCCAGCATGGGATGCACGTATTTCTGCATCAGCTAAACATACCACAGTGGCCATTCTGAGGGGTAAAAGTAAACACCAAAAGCTTTTTAGTATTATTTCTGAAATCCATTTTTACTGCAGTAAACGTCCCTTAGATAACTCTTGCTTGGGTTTTCAAAGCCTCCCATTCTTCCCTCTCCCCTGGGGATAGTATAACCAATGATTCTTTTTCACATTTTCCTTTAGGGTGCCATGACACTTAGGGTTTTCCTCCCACATTCTAATAACTAATCATCTAATCCTGTTTGCTCCAGCTACTGTCATCACATGCTCTTTCACCCCCCCCCCCCAATACATAACCCTCCTTTTCAACTACACTATAAACTCCTCTGAGCAGACATACTGGGTTACAAAAACAAAACAAAAAAGTAGACACCTATCTTTATGCTAAATCTGTATCAGGCAACCACATAGTTCTTAAACAAGCCGAACACTCAGCAGCTTTTATTAACATCAGCAAATCGTCCCAGTTCAGACCCTAACCATGCCACATGCTTTAGAAGACTTCTGGGTTTGGATATCTTGGCTTCTGTCATTGAGCACTGATTTGCGATTACCATCTTGTTATTCTAGAAATACCATTTAGCAGTCCTCCAAGTGCATATAAACACAGAGCCCGTGTAACCAACTATCTCAACAAGATTATTATCTCCTGACTGCTCCAGCCAATATGTTTTTGAAAAATGACAAACTCTTGAACAACAGCAGATGGATTCTTCTCTGTAAAACAACTGACAGATGAATGAGAGTGATCACCTCATGGAAGAGGATTTTAGATCCAGAACAAAGACAAAGGAACTTTTTTTTTTTCCTGCAAGATTCACCATAAATCATAATTGTTTATCATGCTTTAGACAAATAAGTGGTTGGATATTTATAAGCTTATCTTATTCTCTTCAAAATTTTATACATGTGCATTTAACAAATTTGGGGTTGCATTAAACAACCTCATTCCTTCCAGAATCCACAGGCCCATCCTTCCTCTTTCTTCACATTACATTTGTCTTCCTTGCTGCTTCACTACATTAAAGAGTGACCTGAGGTGCTGCACAAATATTCTTTTGCCAGCACCGTTTTCTACATGATGGATTAAATCTCTTAAAAGACGATCTGTCAGTCTGTTCTTTAAAAGAAAGCAGCACAAGCTTCATCAAGCTGCTGCATCTGTATAAGCAGGTTGCATTTTTTTAGCTGTGGACTCATTTATTTAAGCAAACATTGGATATTCCATATTAACATTGCTTCTACACCCATTTCCCTCCATCTCCTCCTCCATCTAGCTATCTCAAGCAATATTTTTCTTCTTTTAGGTCCAGATTTCCACCCAGCACATGTTTTGGCTAGTTTCCATCAAAATACACTCTGCACATCTGCTAGCCAGTCACACTTCTACAACACTGTTCACACGGGTTCCTCCCATCACTTACACACTCTCTGCTTAAAATGCAGTTGCCTCAAAGACTGACTGAGCTGTTTGCAGTTGTTGCTAACACGTTGAATTCTCTCTTTCAAAACCAGTTTGGGGAGCTCAGCCAGAGCTATTCACACGCAATACATATAAAAGCCCATTTCCAGTGTTTCAACGCTCCTCACTCCTCTTGTTGAGCACAACAGCATCACTTGGGTCTGCCTGGTATCTCTGGTTATTGAACTTCACTTATTTCTGGTGCTGGTAGATGTAATTTATTTGATCAATATTCAAGTCACCCAAGTGCAAAATAGAAATTTCTAACTGGATGACCTTGAGTCCAAGAGGGGCTATCCCGTAGCACCTCATTTTACCCTGAAGCTTCAAAAAAACAGACAGACTAGTACTGTCAAAAGAGCTAGCAAAAATGCACATCTATTTAGACACCAAGATCTTCACATTGGCTATGTTAACAGAATCCAGCAACATTAGCTGAAGCCTGTGGAAATTCATTACCCATGACAACTGAAGATCTGTTCCAGCTTTTGAGATTGCATGGTGACGGTCATATTTGATATATGAACGTAGGCAAAAGTGTCACTTCCTTTAACATGCTCAAGCAAGCAAACAGAAAGAGCTGCAAGTATTTTCAAAACTAAAACCAGCACAATTACATCTGCAATCAGGTTTTTCTAAGAAGGTAAGTCAAGAGGAGTCATTCATTTCTACAGTGCATTCTAGGTGGAAGACTCTTAAATTTTATTTTGGAGATGTGCAGCTAATAGCTGAAAACATATCTATGTAATCAGAATCTGCTAAAAACACCCAGTATAGGCATCTCTCATGGCATGATATTACTCTGTTTTTAAACCCCTTTGTTTACCTTCAGGTTTGCTGTTTTCTTTTTGATGGACTACAAGAACCTGAACATAAATTATGAATACTCAACTCTTAAAAATCAAGCACCTCCCAATGTTTGGGACTATAATAACTGTCTGTTGTGGGTGCAGTCTTGACACAAGTACAAGAGAGAAAAAAAAAGAAGAAAAAAAGAAGAGAAAAAGGAAAAAAAAATAGCTGAACTGAAGCAGAAAACACTAACAACATTTAGAAATTTGTGTCCAATTTCAAGTCATTACCCCTCTATTCAAAAAAGCCCCACGAATCAAATAAAATCAGTTCTATTATTTCAGCCATCTGGCTATCAGAAACCATGCAAAATCAAGGCAAGCTCTACAGTTATACTGAGATCAGGCTTAGTAACATCTGCTTTGCAATACTGCAATTCTATTGATTATCCTATGGCATATCAAAAGTTATGAAATAACAGAATAGTCATGGTGTAGGCTAAATTAGATTAACTTAAATTCTAGGGAATATGCTTACAGTTCCCTTTGGAAAAAAAACTCAAGTGCCTTCAATGATGTTTCCTATACAAACTCTTTGCTACGTTCCTGCTGGAATACCTGTGATCAAGATACACTTTATACACTTTATACATACATACTTCATGTACGTTTTATGTCCATGTGCCACATCAAAGCTTCAGGAAAAAGCAGTACTGGCACTACCTGAAACCACATAACTGTGCACAATAAGAGCTTAGCAGGGCTTCCTTCCCTTCCACCTGCACCACCATTCATACTTCAGTCCCTTGTCACCCATTGAAGTGTAGTACAAATACGTTTATCCATTTTAGCCTCCATACTTCAGGAACTGAGGAGTAACTGTGGTTCCTGGCACTGGACATAACACTCAACCTTTGGAAGCAGCTCCATCTCAGCCACCTACTTGGCAGTATCAGCTCCACTGGTTATGAGGGTGTTAATCAAAAGCTCATGTCCATATCTTGCAGCCACGTGCAGAGGAGTGTTACCGTCCTTATCAACACAGTCGATTTCCCCTCCTGCAAAAGACATTTTCATACAGTTTAACACCAAAAGATTAAGTGTGGACTAGAGACCACAAACGATATTTCTCCCTAGTGAATGAAGCGTAACCAGGCGACTGAACTTCATAGACCAAGAACTGGCACATGTGGCCCAGGCAGCCACTGGCACTGCACGTGGTCTGCCTGAAGTGCTTTCACCTCCCTAACTTCAGTGGCGGGGAACAGACAGGTGCATGGGATGACATACAATGGGCAAAGAACGTGATTCAGACTTGCTGCTCACCTAAAGGTACAAACGCATGCCTCCTATTAAAGTAAAAGAATAAACTGCTGAAATTGCATCGTGATTTGTTAACACATTGCCACTGAACCTTACCTATAAGGCGTCAATGTTAAACAGATCATTTAAAAAGACCAAAAGGAACACATTGCAAACTACAATTATTTTGTGTGCCTTTTCTGTGTCTTACAACAAAAATAGACTGCTCTGTGTTTAACAGGGGCTGAGAGCAGCTGACAGGGAACAGCACAATCACCTTTTCCTTAGTACATCTGCTCAGCTCTACCTAGCAGAACATCAGCCCCCATCCTGAGGTGGAGGCTGCATTTGTCCTGTTGTGTTTAAGAACTCATGGATTTCTCCATGGGATACAAAAGGGTAAGAAGGGACTTCAGGAGGTCTAGTCAGCAGTTCAGGTTATTCTTTGTGATCTTGCTGACCAACATCTGCCTAACCAACCTGTGAGACCTCCGCAGACTGACACTCCACAGAACTCCGCACAACCTGTTTCAACATTTTCTTGCCCTATATTTAATCATCAGAAATTACTACACAGGGCTTAAACAGAACATTTCCTGTTGCAGTTTAAGCCTGTCATCTCGTGTTTTATCTCTTCTCTACTGCAGCTTTTGGCCCATGCAAAGATTCCTATCAAGTCCTTGTTTTCCTCTTTGGACCAAGCAACCCTCATTTTTTCAGTCTCTCCTTGCAGATCAGGTTTGCTGCACTCCAACCATTCTCATCCTTCCCCCAGTTTTCTACAGCTGGCCCACATCCTTCTGGAAGGAAAATGTCAAAAGCCAAAAACCGTACTACTGCTGATGCCTACCAATTCTGAGCTGAGCAAAGGATTAATCACTTTATGCCTTCTGGCTGTGCTATATATCTATATACTCCTGTATGTTGCACATTTTTTGTTGGTGGTGGTGGTGGTTTTTTTTATACTCTCTCTGTCTCTTTTTTTTTTTTTTTTTAAGCTGGCAACACCAAGACATTGTTGACTTGACTTGTGTTCAGCTTCTGATCCACTATAAACCCCAGATCAGTTCTTGAGGAAATGCCACTCACCTGGCTGCTGCCATTCTGTATTTGTGTAACTGATACTCCTGCCTGTATGTGTTATCTCTCCTTTGCTTCACTTGCATTATAACTTCTTCCTCCAGCTGTACAGGATCATTTTCAATTCTCACTCCACCTTCTGCCAAACTAAAAGTCTCTCCCAACTTCATGCTTTCTCCAAACACTAAAAGCACATTTTCTATTCCACCATTCAAGCTGATAATGAAAATACCAAATAGTACTAGACACTGGAGAGAAACTCAAAATTCTCTTCATTACACTTTACATTTATTATTAATGTCTTAGTTTTTCAACCAGTTACACACCCACACAGTAATATTTTCATCTAGACTATACTCCACTTGTTTGCTGTGATAATACTTCAGGAAAGTATTTAAAAGTCTTGCTAAAATGAGGATACGGTAATATTTACTGCATTTCCACCACACACAGGAGATAACAGGCCATAGAAAAAAAGAAAAAAAGTCCTACTAAAGAACTATACAAAATTTTCTAATTGTAAATAAAGTTCAGTGAAATGCCATAACAGATTCCTTCCCTGGGCTGGAGTCTCCATCCATAGAGGGAGGTCTCCATGATCATTACCTGCCCACAGAAAAGTCAGAGGACTGTGCTATATTCACAAAGCCCATTGCCCTCCTGTAGAAGAGAACTATGTTTCAGCATACTTCACTCTTGTGGAAGCTATAGCAGATATTGCCTACGCCCTCCTTAAGTACTCAAAAAGTCTGTTTATTCATTCCTTTCAGAATTTTTGGCTGACATATATAAAGTTTTCCAGCTTCCCTTTTTGCCCGTTTTTAAGGATGGGTATCATGCTTGCAATTTTATAATTTTAAGGTAAGCCAACTTCCTCCAAAACTCCTCAGAAACAGCAGCCAGAAATTGAGATGTTTTTACCCAGTTCACTAAGTACTATAGGATAAAGTTGCATTTGTTTAAATCATTGACATTTCTCTCTTCCACAATATCCCATGGCAACAAGGCATAGATTCACTCGCAATCAGACGTGCGTACAAAACTAAAATTAGAGGGGCGACGAACAAAGAAAGAAAATCAAAAACAAAGTAACTTGAAGAAGAGTAGAGCGGCTGAAGGACAGATGAAGAACTGCCAATCTTTTCACACACAGATCCAACACAAAGCAAACAACCATTAAGTCAGAGAGCATCTTTCACTAAACAACACTAAACTGCATTTTCTTTCAGCTTGCCCAAACTCATTTTTTTATTACTATTTTATTTATCCAGGAATAGATACGGCAGTAAGTTGTATGACAACCTGAAGGAAGCATGACCTACTGAAGGCTTCTGTTTAAAACACAGTCTTCTGTACACGTAAGCACCCTTGCATTTACAGCCTAACTTTTCAGACTTCTTAAACATCTCACACAGAGTATCTCTATCAAGGGATACAGCAGTTAGATTAGGTTCCAAGTTTGGAATTGTAGTGAAGAGAAGAGAGAAGAGAGAAGAGAGAAGAGAGAAGAGAGAAGAGAGAAGAGAGAAGAGAGAAGAGAGAAGAGAGAAGAAACAGAAAACCCAGACTGTCCTGTCTAGTATAACAGCCAAAGCTAGGAAGCATAAGTAAACAATCAGTACTAGCCACCTCTGTCAGTCAGAAACAGGTCTCTGCCAGATCTCCAACAATAATATGTTATATGCTTGGACAAAAGAGATACTTAATGAATTTGACAGGTAATCCAGAATCCTGAAATCTGTTCCTGGCTATGCTAGAAAAAACAGGGTGGCGCTGGTCCACCCTCCAGAATATTTATTCATCGCTTAGTGAATAAATAAGTGTTCACACAGTGAAGACAGGAGCAAGATACAGAACTAAAGGAGGTGAGGGAAGTACAGCTGCTGAGTGATAGGACAGAGAAAATGGTGTGAACTCTATGAACACCACAGCTCCCAGGGGAGGACAGTTAGAAACTTTTACTTTTCTTACTCTTTAAAGCATTTTGGAAAGTTTGTTATGCCTTTCTGTCATCAGACAGAATGCTACAACTTTGAACTCTTGTTTTCAGGTTAAGAATCACAACAGATCAGCTGGACCACTGTCAGCTGGAGGAACACGGAATTTTGTTAAGAAGCAAAATCTTCACTTGTTATGACACTGTGGAATGAGAGATGTCGATACAGCTCCAAGTCAGAATTTGACAGAGAGTTGAACACCTCTCAGAACAGTCCTTTGGCATTCTGGGTCAGAACTGAAAACTGCAACCTCTAAAATGCCTACACTTTTGGAGAGGTATTGAACAGGCACCAAAACTCACCATTCTGAATGAGGGTCTGTGACCGCGTGAACCTCCCATGGACAGCTGTCATGTGCAGTGGGCTCTTCCCATCTTTACTCTAACAGACAAAATGTAAAAACAATCATTCAGCATGTAAAGTAGGGGTAACAACTTGAAGTTTCTCAGCTCAACATCGTACAGCTTTTCTTCAGATAAAACCTCCACTGACTTCTGAAGACTATAGGACTGAATCTGTATGTGATGAAAAAGTATAAGCATATAAGTAAAACAGTTCTGCAGCAATAAGCAGAAATGGGCTGAGGTACAATTAGAAAACAGGGAAGACACATGCAAGGAAAGGTACAATGAGTCGAGATAAATGTTTTGGAATTTAGAGAAAACAAAACGAGCTTGGCAAAGCTGAGGAGCTGAGAAAATAACAGGGGAAGGTACCTGCGTCACTACTCACATTTATTGGCATAGGAGTTTCACATTTATTGCTGAGCACAATTCCTAATTTCATTTCAATAATTCTGAGTTTAAATAGTGCACTGACTGTCCGCTCATCTCAAGGGACCTGACAGAGGTGTTAAATGCTAGAAGACCAGTTTTACAGATGAGAAACTAGAATATACACAGTTTAAAGTAGCCATAGTCTTATAGGAACTCAGAGATTTTAGTTTTCTAGCAAGTCCCTTTGAGGTTCACCAAGATGTATCACTTGCTCTTTTATCAAGAGAATTCAGATAACCTAAGCAGAATCATGCTTTTTAAACTCAGGCCTCTAAAATATGTAACAAATATTCTCAAGGTCTTACTTCCCCGGGAAAGTCAAAAGAAACTTGTTAGAAACAGGTTTAATGAAACCCATATTGCAGGTGGAGGGAAAACACCAGAAAGGAATAGTTCCTGGACATACCACCATTGCCTCTGTCAACAGTTTCACAGAGCTTCAGGGACTAAATTCTACTAGTGGTTTATGAGAAGTGGCTGGCCCAGAGTTTAAGGCTGCCATTACATTTATCAAGGCACTGAGAGCTCCTCTGCTGGAAGTTAACCTCATTCAAACAGCTTAATGATTAGCATTCTGAGCATCACTCTACTTCTATCAAGGATTTAAAGCCTTGCTGTACTTGTTACTACAGTTCACAACCTCCTAATGTAAGGAAAACAGGATAAAGCAAAATCAAAGAGCTGAAATGCAAGTTTTACCTGAATGTTAACATCTGCCCCATTATTCACTAGCAGTTCAAGACACAGTGCTCCATGAGTGGAGGCAGCAGCAAAATGCAAGGGAGTGAATCCGTTATTATTAGGCTGATTTACATTAGCACCATAGTCAATCAGCTCATTAACAACAGAATCCTGACCATTGTAACAGGCAATGTGAAGTGCAGTATTTCCATAAATGTTCATTTCATCAATCTAAGACAAAAAGACACAGAAATACAGACATCAGCTTATTGTTTTACATAACGCATCACATTCTGCAAACGGAAATAGCTGGAGGCTTAAACTACCATAGGGCATATTTCTCACCAACAAATTTCATTGATAAAAATACGCTCCCAGAGAGCTTAATTTAAAATGCTTTACCTTCGTTATCATTAATGTCTTATCCTACTGGCAATTTCTAAAAGCCAGCCTGAAGCTTAAAGCTGATAGCAGGACTATGTAACGATGATGATGATAAAAGTCCTAATGACTGGAAAGCTTTTATATGTAAGTGAGAAAGTAGGATAAAGAAAAAGCTCAGAAACTTAAAAAAAAAAAAAAAAATACCCAAAAACACCTTCTATTGAGTTTTTGTGAGTAGAATCAGGTTTAAGATCTCTTTCCAGAGATTCCTTTTGGGAAGGGAGTGAAAGTGTCATAGTGAAGGGAAGGAGAAATTGCACAGCCATTTACACTTCAATAAGAAACTGCTTTCAGCAGCTCAGCATTACGAAGATGTAATTAAGATTACATTACTTCTTGATGACTGGCTTGGAATTCAAGCACTGTTCTGTAAAATATGGCAAGACAGGTTGCACAAAAGACTCATGGATGCTGTGAATACCCTTCCACAAAATACAGGCATCTCAAAGCTCATATCTCCAGTGACAAAAAATATGGAAGTTGAAGGTAATTATTTGCATGGTATTGCTGATAACAGGAACACCTATTCCCCTTCAACTTCACAGTCAACAGCCTGTAAAAACAGAGTTCTGACACCTTTTTGGTAGGTCAAGTCAGCTGGCTATAAAGCTGATAAATGCAATGTCTTTATTTGTTATCTTTAATCAACCAGCACAGACTCTTCTGGTCATTTCACTGTTGCTTTAGACCACTGAGTTGGCAATATTAGACTAAGAGAAGTCTGTGCCCTGAAATAAAGACCTTTTCTGGAATGAAAGTGATCTTTTTCCTTCCCTCCATCAGCTAGACAGGAAATGCACATCCTAAACTTACACAGCCTAAACTGCTGTTTTGGAAAGTACTCCATGTATGTGTTGTGAACAACTTCATCATATCAAAGGGAATGCCAAGCCAAGGGAGACTTAATTACTCCATCTTTCTCTACAGGAACAACATATACTTCCTGATTTTTTTTTTTTTTTTCCTTCAGCAAGGTAGCCAGGAGTTTACTGTCCATACCACACATTTTATCTTCCAGAATGTTTTCTGGTTCCTACACCAATAAACTATACATAGCACCAGGTGCTTTTCATGGTCCAAAAAACAGGAACAATTTTCTTTAGAAATTCTGCTGATGTAGCAGCATCTATAAGAAAGAGGAAAAGGGTATCTCCAAATATGGAAGTCATGAGGAGCACATTACCACATACCTCTACCCCCAGGTTAAGGAGGTGTTTCACAACATTAATCTGCCCATTGGATGCAGCTGCATGAAGTGGGGTGTAACCCTTCTTGTCTTTACAAGTCACCTCTGCACCATGATTAATCAGTAAGGCAACAACTTCCAGGTGACCTTCAAAAAAATGAAAAAGAGTTTTAACAGGTATACCAGCCTCACTATCCACAAATTACTTCTTTTTTGCCAATGCACGGGCCCTTTCACTGATGTTTCACACTGTTCCCAGAGTTTTACAAAGAAAAAAAAAAAAAAAACACTTTCATAATATTCTTAATTATAGCTCCAGACCTGGTCAAGAAATGCATGCAACCCACATTCCCCTTCGTCAGATGGGTCAAAGTTCACTTTACTGAATTAGTTTTCCAGTCATTAAAAGAACAAAAACCACAACTAAGTGAGCACTGTGTATTTAAATCAGTCAACCCACTCTCTGAACAGGGTGAATACATCTCCCACCTTCCACAGACAGGTCTGTGTCTTGTCCATTGTAAAACACGCTGACAGTTTGTCAACAGGAAATTAGAACAAGAAACAACAACCTGAGCCTTACCCATATACGCTGCCCAGTGAAGAGCTCTTCTGTCCTTTTTATCGAAAGCATTGATGTTTGCCCCCTTGGCTAACAGCAAGTTCACCATCTAGTAGAAATGAGAGCAAGTAAACAAACCCTGTGGATCAGACACTCAATAGCTTATAACAAAGCATTCTAGTGATAAAGTTGGGATCATAAAATCAAGCTGTTTTGTATGAGATACTGAAATTCTAGGCAGTATGGCTAAGAAGTGAAAAGCTTTTTTCCCTATTATCAATCATCCAATGTTTAGAAATAAAAAAAATCAGGTTAAAAAAAAAAAAAAAAGAAAACCGAATGTCATTCAACTAGTTTCTTCTCCAGCAAAACATTCTGAAATCATAAATTACAGAGCTGCATACTTGCTTTTCTCTTGTACAGTGCTTTTCCATCAGTACAGAGATCATCTAATAACAGCATAATTTCGATTATAATTTCTGATATACTCTACTCAAAATATCAGGAACTTGATATTATGACTGTTAGATTCAAGCATTACTATCTTTTTCCATTAATAGTTGGAAAAAGGCCAAAGCAGTAGTTTAAAGGCCAAACACTACCATTATTTTACAGGAACTACTTTTCCCTTTCCTTCTTTTAATTACAGTGTCAACTGATCAACTTTTGTTGACGGATTTCTACTGTTCCAGTTGAAGACATTTTATTCTAGATGAACTTCAGGTGCAGAAAGAATCCTTCCACACAGATTTAAAGACTATCAAAACCATTTATGAAGAGTCATTATTTACAAAACTATGTGTTTTTTGTATAGAAACTGTAATAATAAATAGAAGGAGGGTTTACTTGCATAAGGTAAGGAGAAGCAGCACGGATGATCTCAAAAAAAAAAAAAAAAAGCACATTTTCTAGAAGACTAATTAGAAAATCAGACTGGATCCACACAGCTGAACTTTTCTTCAGTATGAAATGAATCTAGCAGTTTTTCCTTCTTTCCATTCTTCTCTTATTTTCTCAAGCAGTTAAGCACAAAATAGCCCAGGACACACTTGAATTGCCAGGGCTGGTGGCACAGCCAGCTCCTCAAGTTTGCATGCACAGTTCACTTGCATGCCAGCTCTGCAGACATGCTTTCCTGCCACTCTTACTTCTGTAGATAGGTAACTTGGCACACAGTTTGGGAAGCAGCTGAATGACAGCAATCACAGGTGTCAGGGATATGAGACTCAGTCCAGACCCAGCCGTAGTGGACAAACATTTGAAAGAGGAAAAAATGAATAAGTAATCAAAGATCAATTTTGCTATTAACCAACTCACCTCAATGTGGCCATTCAGAGCTGCATGGTGCAATGCTGTCCGCCCACCTCGGTCGGAGACGTTGACGCTGCTCAGCATGGGAATGATGACTTCTGCGCACTTCACTGCCTTGTTTGCAGCAGCCACGTGCAACGGGGTCTGCCAGTTCTTGTCCCGAGCATTGACATCGGCTGAGTGCTTAATCAGTACTTGCACTGCTTCCTGCAACGGGAGCACTTAAGAGCTATAAACAAGCAGTTTGAATAAATACAGAGCACATATTCTTGACAGCTCAGGGCTGTTATGTATGCATTTTACTTACGCATCCCAGGCATGGCCAGGAGGAGGGAAAGAGAACAACATTCACCTAAACGACCTCTCAGGTTACTGAAACGGTACGGCTCATTCAAATGTCAGACTGTGCATCACCTTTGCTGTCATGCAGAGCAGTGTGCTTGCAATCAAAATTCCCAAATTAGATTTTATGATATACAAAGCTGCCTATGCAGACAGCCCAACCTGTTTGGTTGATTAACCTTCAATACCTCAGTTGTCCTAACTGTGCTATACCTTAAGAAACGAATGGACTTATCTGAGCACCCTCTTACACATGTCATTTACAAAATGAAGAACATGTCATTTTGGACAATGAAATCACAGCAAATTGCTCTATGTTTTATTTATAAACAGGAAAAATTAAAAAATATATATATATGTCTAAAAACAAAATTTTAGCTTTGCAAAAACATGAGAATCACAGGCAAGGGTTGACACTGGTGTGTGTCCCCAGTTGCCATTAGCATTCCTTCCCTCCCCAAGGGCTGAGCACAGGCCAAGGGTCTTCACTGCAACATCCATTCTGTCAGCCTGAGACCAAACAACATCTTTTAAGGTTAATTTTGTTGGTTAAAAGTGAATATTTCCCAGTGAGAAAACATATTCTTCTCTCTTGAGGGCCTGTCTCACTTGAGAATTTACCATCAGCTCTTTTCTGCTCCCACTCATGGAACTTCCATTAAGCAAGCCAGATTTAAAAAGTCTCTCTCTAAACTACATTGCTTCTTCTCTTCTTTTTTTTTCCCCCCACAAACCAACAAAATACAAAGGAACCTCAGGGACACAATAGCATTCAAGTAGCCTCGCCTGCTAATTACAGCTCACAGCTGGGCAGTGGCAGAGCTGTAGCCCTACATACTACCTTATTCTTTTTCCATAAACTGAAAAGTTTTCTGGTAAGTCCAGCCAACATTTTATTAATAAATAACAAATACATCATGTGTACATTTAAAAAGCACTTTTGTATCTAGAAAGGCTGCAGAGAGTGCCTGCAGTCTGTATCAACAATACATCCCATTACTAGGAGTTTTAGTTTTTTGTTCTCAATTGTTCTCAATCAATTTCTACGTTTTCTACAGCCACTCCACGAACTGTCACCTAACAGATTTGTTCAGTTAGCTCAGTTTGCATCTCTTCAAACACCAAGAAAGATATATTGTTCATGTCACAACAGGATTTTCTTTTTTTAAGCTGCAGGCCCACTATTTTCAAAGTCATTTAAATATAATTCACTGGGGATATATCCAGCTGTGAAATGAAGTCATCAGGAAAAATCATGCAATTTGACTATTAATGAAGGAAGGAAAAAGTTAAGGGAGAATTTTTAAAACTAACCAATAAGGACTGAAAATCAAAGCTAATAATAGTTACATATTTATTTTTTTTTTTTTTTTAAGTGTGTATGCATTTTTGCTTACATCTGCAGATCTGCTGCTCTATCAGACTAACAAAGAGAGTATTAAAATCTTTATGGGGAAATTTAAATTTTATTGGTTTTGAGAGCATGAGCTAGACCTTTTTCTTAGCATCATTTCTATACGTGCATCCAGTCCGCAGCTCTAGCATAAGCCTCTGTTTTCAGTCTTTACAGCTAACCCATGTTATCGGAGTGAAATCTCTTAACTCTTTCACACCACACACCTTTCCCTGCTGCCTCACTGGGGTACCAGAACTGCCAGCACAAGAGAAGAGCTTCTCATCTTAAACCTGGCTGTCAGCAGCCAAAGAGTAAAAGACAAACCCATAAGAAGACGTGCATTTTCAGTTTGAACTGTGATTAAAAATAAAAATCATGTACTCTGACATATCCAAAAAAAGGAACCAAATACTGCAATTCCCGAATCAGAAAGAGTGTAGTTGTTTTTTAAGGCTGAAGTCTGACCTTTGTTTTCCAACATGGCTTTTTGTATTTTGTCTCATTACAGCATTCATATCCTATCAGATATTCCTTTCAGCGGGTTTCGGTAGCTGCCAGCAGCTGGGAAGCTCAGCCAGTAGCCAAACAATGCTTGAGTTGAGAAGCGAGCCCAGGATTCCTGCCTCCAGGCTTGGCAGGCACTGGGACTGTTACAGAGGTGATTCAAGTCCATCAGTCTCTGGAAAACAGCCACCCTCTGTCTCTCCTACATCCCCTCCCCTTGCCCCCAGCAGCCAAATCAGCCTGCAGTTGGGCTTGCTGTTAACGAGGTATTAAGAGGACAGAAGTATAGAGGAAGGTCCCAAGTGGACAGCCAAAATAGTGGTACAGTTGAAAACACAGTCATGCCTGAGCTGCATTCCAGTTAGTTACTGTTGCTGCTTCTTGAAATAGCAATGGAGAAAGCACAACGTGATGCCAGAAGATTTCTAGCTGTCAAGTACAAAAATATGGGCATACCTCCTTTATGCATGAATCGAGTGAATTAACAGAAAAGCTAACGGATGCCTTGAAATGCAATTAACCAAAATGAACTGTGCAGTAATACATGTAGGATCACACACACACACATCCACTCCCCTCCTGGCACATACATGTACACAGCATGAACACATCCGTATGGGTTTATTCCTCCTTATTTTACCACTTGATGATGATGACCCTGAAGACCACAGTGACTCTACTCCACTTCAGCCAGGGTCACTCAGTCCAGCTGATGGTTGCTCAGGACAACTTGCTACAGTAACGTAAAGCATCCCACAGGGGGAAAATCAAAGGCTCAAAAGCAACTATAATTAACTGGTAAAAGCTGGACTCTGCCTGCAATGCTGAAGGCCCTCCACACAACAAATGTTCTCCCCGTTTGTCACTGTGCTGCCTACTGTGGCTTTCAATGATTTGCTTTTTTCCCAAAACGAGAGTTTATGTGCAAAAGCAGAGTACTCAAATCTTACTCACTTCACTCCGTGAAGCAACTGCTCGGTGGAGAGGAGTCAGCCACATGTTGTCCTTGGCATTAACGCGAGCGCCTGCAAGTAAACAAGCAGAGGTTACATCCATGCCTTGGGTGCGACACAAAGAGCATTGCCCAACTGGTTTCCTAGTAACAGCAGCCGAAGCGGATTTAGGGCTCTCCTCGTGGCTCTGCTGACTCTTCTGGCACTTCGTTACCCTTAGAAATGCAGTTCCATCTCCTGGGCGGACAGGCACAGGCGCACAATTCAGAAAGAAGGGAACTTATCGAATCTCAGTATTAGCAGGAGCAGCCTTGTCCAGCAGAAGCAGGATTTGTAGTAGGGACTTATGTATGTACGCATGTACTTGTGCGCCTATGGGTGTGTATTTATAGGATTAACAGATACAGGATGTCTGTTAAAATGCTGCTTCCCTGTTGAGCAGATCTTGATGTGACCAAGAAAACACGATGGGGAAGCGTGCCGGCTGCAGGGGAAACAAGTGCCTCCCTCCCCACCTCTGCACCTGCAGGTGCTCCTCAGCAGGCACCAGAAGGGAGATGAAGGGCACTCCCCATTTGCCTCATCCACTGTTCAGTGCTAATGGGCACTCTGGCAAAAGACAGCTGCGCAAGAGGATGGTTTCAGGGTAGCTTGCCAGAATAATGCATAAAGGAAGAACATTTAACAACTACTGCAGTGTTGGGTGACTACAAAAAAGAAATGGACCCTGTACATTTCTGTAATGAGACAGATTTGTTTGAAAGAAATATTAAACTATCCACTGAAGTGATACCCCAAAACAGGACATCTAGTGGAAGGAGCTGGAGAAACTCTTGAATTTTAAAAGGGCTTAACCTGAAAACATTGTACCTCTTAGGCCTACAGCCAGCAGTGCTAGTTTGAGAAGCCTGGCACATGAAGAAAAAATTTAAAGAAGCACAAACATTATGGACGTAGCCTGGACATGCCTTTGAACTTTATGAACAAAGGGATTCTTAAGCTCCATTGTGCACCACAACTTAAGTGCATATAAAATCTTTTAATTAATAAATCACACTCTGGATCAGAAGCTCTTTCTGAAAGCTGTTTCTCAGGAATATTAAGGTACTTGCCTCTGAATCACCGTGGTTATTGGGAATTGTGCTAGATAATCAGAGAAGAAACAAGTTCTTTCAGATTACCACAAGCTGGGATATAATTTTTTGGCTCCAAGAAAAAGAAAGCCACTTTCATAGCTATTGCAACAATCAGAGGCAACACCTCACCTCAGAACTTTGTACCCAGTGGCATAATCTGCCCTCTAGAGAAGCACCCCGTAGTACAGACGGCAATAGTTTCAATGTGTTTTCTACTGAATCTATATATAAAGCAAGGAAGTTGCTACCTCCTTTTACCTACTTGAGAAGGCCATTATGATTGAAATATGTTGGTACTCACTCGGAGGCTAAGCTACGCCTCCAGATTTGCATAAGGCAACCGCCCCCTCCACCCAGGATGACTCCAAGGTACCTTATGTTACACTGATGTGATCCTATAGGGATTTTAGGGATACAAAATGCCTGGATGAATTCCTAATGATTGCCACTAAATGCCTCTTTTTTACATTTACAAATTTATTTTGCATTTGTCTTGCCTTTTTTTTTTTTTTTAATCCTTGTTTTCTTAACTAAGTTTTCTTTAGTTTTCTTCTGGCTTATTTCCGGACATTCACCAAATCCCACAAGCACGTGGTAGGAAATCAGAAAGGCTTATGCACAGAGTAGCAAAGTGTGACCAAAGTCACGTCATTCCTCAGTATTCACCAACTCCAGGAGCATCAGAGAATACAAAGATGATTAGAAAACCTAGGGAAGTGTCTCCTTCAGAAGTTATTCATGCCTTTCACTGATCCACTCACCCTTCAAGAAGCTGAAGAAGGTAGCTGCCAAGAACAGAGCTAAGGAAAACAACAAAAGCAAAACACTACCAGTATAAATAAAATAATCCACAGCGTGTTATCAGCCTTTTCTTCTTCAGCAGTTTTCTGTATTTCCTTACCTCTTTGTGGTTTGGGGCTCTTTATATGACAAAGTAAAATTGCTCTTACATACCTAATTCAACGTGACAGCTGAATAAAGTTGTGATTTATGTTTTTAAAGAGCTGCACAATTCAGCTGCTGCCTATTACAGAAGCCACTGTTCCCTGTGTACTAAGGCACACATTTTCTGAAGAGATGCTTCAAAATATTTCCCTCTTTACTGCCTATTTGCTTCACCAACATTCAGCTTTTAGTTTTCCAGCGGCATCTTGCAGGCAACAGCTGAAGGATGATCAAAGAGCTTCACCAGCACCAAGGCACACCTTCGGGGCCTGAAAATACCTGCCATTTTAAAGGAGAGAACAGGAGGCACCCACCAGGGAGCAATGCTCACGTTTTCAAAGGTGTCCTCTACACTTCACAGACTTGAATGCCCTGCAACACCCTGGGGGACAGCTCTTTGAAAGCCCTGAGCAACACAGAAACCCAATTCTGAAAACTCAGGGCTTGGATTGTTAACGTACCTAAAGTCACCTGTGTCCAAGAATCAAAACCTTAAATTTTCAAGTCTATCCCGTAACACTTCCTCAGTGTCACCCAGAAATTCTTTACCCTGGATCATGCACTTTAACATGTTTCAATGCACTCCTACAGCAGCCTAAAATGTTAGGATAATTAATACCCTTTTATACACGTGAGAGGCCTACAGCTGGTAACACTGAAACCAATGAGTATGGTGGCCTTCACAGTAGCAGTCCTCCTTGGGAAGACAAGCTCCTTTAAAGTTTTCCCTTAACACCTTCCAAGTAGCCACAGACCTCACAAAATCCCCACTTAAAACATTGCCCAGATAAGAAACTTTTCCCAGCCCTAGCCCCAGACCTCTGCCCGTAGGGCCTGGGCCTGACAGGAAGGCCTGGCTGCTGGAGTCGTTCTGTGAAGCTGAAGTAGATGTGCTAACGCACAACATCACAGATAAAATCAACAGAGAGGAAACTTTCTGTAATCCACTCTTCTTTAATATGGCTGTGCTGTAATCTTCGAGATCTTTCACTCTCAAATTTTTCTGCCAAAAGAGGAAATAAATCTAAAATTGCCCCTGTTCTTTTGAGATCAGAAATAAACAACCTGATGTTGGCTTTCAGGAAGGAAGTTAACATCTCTTTATCCTTGCTGTTATAATTCTCCATACAGCACATTTGCCAAACCCACAGGTCTCCAATAAATCTAGATTCTGCAGTCTAAGTCTTTGAAATTTGGAAGGATCAACAGATGAAGGAGACAGTTCCCTATCCTATTAGAAACATCAATAATGTGCGCCTTTCCAGCCCCTGCTATGAAACACAGCAACAGGCATGTGAAAATAAAAGGAATGACCCACCACCACATGCAGAGAGATACACAATATAAGCCAAAAATCAACACACACACACACAAATATATGTAACAGAGTAGATGAAATTGGGACTCAAAACAGTAGAGCTAGATGTCAGCAAGTGAACCTAAAAGCCGGGGAACACCTATGTGACAGAAACAGGAGGTTTGACAAGATCTCCTCAGAGCTAAGTCGAAGTCACTTGGAATCTGCCATTCCAACTCTCTCACTCTTTAGCCTGCCATAAAAGAAAAAGCCCTGAATGCAAGTTCAAATCAGGCAGTGCCTTCCCCCTGCTGCCTATGTACTAAGGATGGCCCAGAACCTGCCACGTGTGTGACAGTCTCGCTTCCAAATCTGCATGCCAGGGCTTACCAGGAACCTTTCCAAAGCATGCTGGGGTTTGTCCTTCTCCTCATCTACCATGCAATTTATAGGAGATGGCTGTCAACATTGCATGCACATCCCTAGTGCATAAACATCTTGCCAAGAAGCTCAGAGCCTCTTGACAAAGTGAGGCATGATAACATTGCCCAGATCACAAGTTCGTGTGGGAGGGGGGGAACAAGTGGTAGGGAACTGAGCTCAAACATTATGCCCTCAGCACCAGCTCAAAGCCCAAGAGGGGGAGAGGTACAGGCACGCATGATAATGGAGCTTGGATTTATCCGAACAGTTCTGACACATCCGTGAATGTGTCATCATAAGGAGCTTCATGTACGTGAGGCAGTTACTCTGCTCCTTCTCCTTCTTGACAGGGAGGAAGTGAAAGATCTCAAAGCTCCATGTAGCCAGCTTTCATATAGCCTAGAAAAACCTCACAGCACATGTCTCCAGTTTGAACCACATGGCTATGGATCAGACCTTTGAGCTGATGTAAACCCACCTAACCCTGACATTTAATGGGCTGGGATGATTTATACTAGTTGAGGGACCTGGCACTGCGTCTCCTGTATCAATTCCAAACAGATTCCATTTCAGTGGCTAGAAAGCCATTTCTGGTATGAGTCCAAACACCTGGGTAGAAGCTTTATTCATTAGACACCACATTTATTTGCGCTGCCACTGGTTCATGGGCCACAAATCTTAGATGTGCATGTTTCATTTAATTTCTCTCCTGAGCCCTATACAAAATGCAATGGGTTGCTAGCTCTCTCAGCTTCTACTCAGGCTGCGAATATTATTGTTTGAGCCTTACAGCGAGCATTTTTGTGCTTCCCCTCCATGAAAACACCTTCTTATTTTTTGTCCAACAACAAAGCTTTTCTTCTTATGTAACTTAATTTTATGAACAGATTAATCTTTTATGAAACACTGTTTTCCAAATGAAGAGGTGAAACAAAGGGAAGATGCTGCTGTTCTCTTTGGAGCCTAGTTCACTGCCAGATTCCAGTAACAACAAGGTATTTATAATAATTCACAAACCTGCTCCTCCAAACCTTCTCTTGGATGCAAGTACTGCTGTGTACCACGAGTAATGATAGTTCAGATATTACAGGACAATCAGTAGGTAGAACATACAACACAAGATTAATTTTGACTCATGCTGAGTTAGTTGGGAATGACCCCCACACAGTTCCTTCAGACTAAACTCCAGCGCTGCCCCACTGACACAAAATAGAATTATTAAAAGCCCACATTATGAGTTTTTCTCCATTCACTTAATCATAAAAAGGCAAGATATATCACCTACATTTGTGTTGTGACCAGAGAAACCCTACAGCCTGTGTATAACATTTTGGCAGAGAGGTGCTGGAACAAAGTGGCTAAAAGAACATGATGAAGTCCCTTTTCCTCATTAGGAACACAATGGAAAACAAGATGCAGAATGTACCCTGCCTTCATCAGGATGTTGTGTAATGCTATTGGGATTCAAAGGAGAAATGGGCAGAACTGCTTCGCTTTTCTCTTTAGGTGGCTATTATTGCCTGTGCTGCTACTTGAGAAACTTGAAAAAAAGGCAGGCAGCAATGGAATACCAGTATGTTACAAACAACATACACTGCAAGAACACACACGCAGATTAAGTTTATTAACTCTTATCTCCGAGTGAATAAAAATCTGTTTGCATCGAACACGTTGAAAAAACATCCAAGCACAACCCATCAGCAGAAGAATGTTCATCTAAATCATTTTGCTGCCATCAGGGTTAGAGCGGAAGGATCTGATGCACGATGTCAAACTATACTCATTAAACAATTAGAACACTTGAAACAGTCCAAAAAACGTTCAGAGAAAACACACAGGTATAGTAAACCGAATTCTCCTTTTTTTTTTTTTTGCCTTCTCCTTTTGAAGTTAGGCTGGTAATCCAGAAGAACATATTTGTACTGTCTGCATGCACCCATTAGAATATCTGTTCCTCCATCATTCTCTTTTAAGCACCATTGCATTTTTCACCAAGGAGACAAGAAGGTCTATACAAAAGAAAAGCAATACAGGCAGAGAGAGGAGGTGAGGTGAGCAGCAAAGCTGAAGACCAGGAAGCAGCAGAACCTGCAGATGGAGTGGGACTGCGGGCACAAGGCACTGCCACGTATACAGCTGCATTGTCTATGATGTTACTGCCGAAAAAAAGTTTGGTCTTTTCAGTCTTAGGCCCTTGGACATACACACAGCTAGTGTTAATCTACTATATGTACCATGAGCACTTTAGAGAAAAGACTGAATCAGTAGTGCAACCCATGCTAGACACCAGAGCACCTAGGAAAGTCAAAGGCTTTGAATACCTCAACCACGGGAAAAGCTTCAGTTGGCATTTTTACCCTGCTGGACAACAGAAAATGTAGGGTACAAATCTGCAGAAAGCTTGTTTTCTTCAAGTTCATGGATAACAGAACTATTTGTTCTGGGCTACAAACCTCATTTTACAAGCTATATCAACTAACCTTCAGAAATCCCTTCCACCCAGAATTACTCTCGGATTCAAGGAAATTAGGTGGTATCTAAAAATCACAGGATTGGTATTTCTTAAATAACTTTCTAAAAAGAATATGCAAGTCATTTGAAGAGGCAGTCTAATAATTTGTAAAACCACAAATTACAGCATCACACAGCAAGAATCATACAGTAAGGTTGCTTGCAAGGAGTTAGACGTGTACCATAAGGTTCTTTTCAATCCAACACCCTTAAACCAACATAAACTTTATCCTTACAGTTCCCCAGTTTAGGAAAACATTGCCTTTGAAATATGCAAGCAAGTTTACCATGAATTAAGGGTACTTCTTGAGAGAAATCAAGAGAAATCTCCTTTATATTTTGTTTTGACTTGTGTGTATGTGTGCATGCGCACGTGTCACTGACATTGTTTGGAAATATTTATGATTATTTTTCACGGTGCTCCTGGAAAGGTAGGTTAGCATTACATTCCTATAACAAGCTGGAAAAAAAAAAATCTAGAGCAAATTAAATTAGCAGTGTCAGCATGAGATTAAAATAGGGGTATTCTTGACTTTTAGTGCACTGTTAAGATTGTATTTCAGTCTTTATGCCACACACACACACACAAAATAAGAAAATAAATAAAAAAGAGGTATTTTGAGCACCTATAGCCAAACATCTATCAGACTCCACACACAGAGATATGAATAGATTACTTTTGTTCATGATTTGTCATTCCAAAACATTAGATGACAACATACAAGCCGAGTTTTTTGGCAATACCCTAACAAGGGGATGCTTTTTAAGGGAGGACCTAAGCAGTTAGAGATAACGTTTAATATACTTTGGTTTTGAGCAAAGCATCTTAAGAGAATATACAAATACAAAATATCCTGTGCATATATATATTATATATATACACAAATGTATACACACATACCTGTCTCTCCTAAGAACATATTGTTGCTTAGAGAAGCTTCTTTTTGACAAGTTTCTCTTTTCTTCAGGGACTACACACAAAATATTCATGCCTTTCATAAACCTACCCATTAGTATCAATCTGTTGGAAAAGATAACTGTTCTCTCACTGATTTCCAAGTTGTTGTGTAGATACATCCTGCTGCAAAGTTTCTGTTCTCCAAATCAACTTCCTGACTTTTAGAAGCATGTTTCTAATGTAAATACCACTTACTATTTATTCAAACTCATTCAGAACTTTCTACTATTATTCTATAATCATTTTTGCCTAACAAAAATTCTTGGCTTGTGCTCCAGGACTTGAGCCCACATTTCAAACACGTACTTCAGCAAGTTTCTGAATACACAAATATTATCAGTTTGAATGCTTTCAGAGTTTTTAAAAACTAATTGCTTTGTTTGTTAATTTCACTTAGTTGCTACACCTTTTACAGTTGTACCACCACATTTAAATACATTTTGTAAGTTTGTAAACAACTGCAACCATCTCTATGGCACTCAGCAATATGTACTACACAAAGCTCACTCCCACATGCTTTATTGGCTATTTCTTGTCGCATTAAAATTAGCTAATTTACCCAGTAACGACAGTAAGGGAGGCTAACTTACCCGACAAAATGAGAAGCTCAATGATGTCTGCATCCCCAAGGAACGATGCAACATGAAGAGGAGTTCGCTTCTCAGCATCCTGCAAAACCACAGATGGTCCAGTTAGAAAACATGGCTGATAATTGCAAGCATTAGTATTAAGCATTACTATTAATGAGTAATGCTTTTTTTTTTTTTTTCCCCAGTATTTCCATTTATCATTAGAAATACAGTCTCAACTAGCGAAAGAACAAAATTCAAGGTCTTGCTAACACACTTTCTCCCAATAATCCTCACCTTTCTTATCACTGGGTTCCACCACACCTTGCAAAGAAATATTTAGTCTGATATCCTTCCTACAGGTAGATAAAATCAAATCAAATCTAAATCAAATCTCTATCACATCACAGTGCTCCTCCTGCAAAGCCAGAACACATCTGTAGATGAGGAAAAACATAACCCTTGTGTCTCTTTTGGAAAGATTTGCCGCTAAAAATTGCAGTAACATATTTCAGAAAGGTTACTGCACACCTAGTCTGGTTGGTTAGAACAGCCCAAAATGGATTTGTACACATAGATCAACCTTTAAACACAAGTAAAGAAAAGATTAACAGCCAGGTCTGCATCCTTAAACCTCTAAGAACTATACCTTATCATGCATACAATTTCCGAAACACAGATATTTCTTATTTGATTTCTGTCATTTTCAGGCTTAGGGAGTCACATTTTCAAGATTGACTTTCCTAATTTCACATGATATAAATACAGTGTTTATTAAAAAAATAAAAAAAAAAATACTGATTTATTCAGATGACTCCAGAACATAGGGCTTTAAAAAAATAAAATAAAAATAAAAATAAAATAAACATGACAATATAGGAAACAAATCACAAGCATGGCTAATACCATGCATCACACTATAGCCATGTTTTTTAACCACCAATACATAAAGTTCTAAGAGACTTACCAATCAAACTTATTAAATTACAACCTACCATAATTTGATACTGTAAACCGGTAACAAATTCAACAACTGTGAGTGATACCAGCAGAAAAATCCTACTGGTATTTACGCTTTCTCCCTGAAACATCTCTCTGAGCCTGTCAAGTAAAATATCTCTTTTAACATGCCCAAGAGGTCATCAGCTGCAAGCTATTTTGGACCATCTTCAAAGTATGCTATAAATGTGAACAAATCAGTGTGGCAGAGTCATTTGTCATGTGAATGCTGAAAATTGTTTTCCATCAAGTGCAGGGCACAGAGCCATTGTTGTTTATTACTATGTTTGCTTCTTGTATTTGTATGTTTGGTGTCTTGTTTTGTTGTTTTGTTTTCAAATACACATGATGTACACAGTCCTCAAATTCTGCTGCAGTACATTTTGATCTTACATGTTAGGCATGCACATGACATGCTGCAGACCAATTACGTGGATGCCCTGGTTGTCACAGGTCAGGGAAAAGATCTCTCTCAGAACTTCACCTCCCCATGTGGCCGGTAAATTAAAACAATATGAAGCAACTCTCCCTTTTCTCTTTCACAATCAGAAGCAGTGGATGCTCTACAGGACCAAACTCCCAAAAGAGCTCCACATCCAATGAGTGACCTCCCAGAAACTGAAATAACAAATTGGATTTTCTTGTATGTCCACATTATGACAACAAGAACTACAGCCTCACCTTGACCAATCTGGCTGCGCACTGCTTGCCCGCTGACCTCTGCTGTGCTGCGATCCACCAAGGACTAGCTCTTAAGGACTGCGTGAGTACACACTGAGATAACTTTAATAAACTCTCATAAATACTGCTTCTTATCACCTATCCTAAGGCTATCCACTACACAAAACATGCTAAAACTAACCAAACACTTGTACAAGTATAGAATTGGTTTTATTTATTTTTAGCTTGTTCATTTTAACGCACAGATCTCTCATAGCACAGTGTAGCCTTTGTAATAGCTATTGTACCTGTCAGTGAAAAAATATACAGCAGCTTCTTGCAACCCAGCCAGGGTTTGCAACAGAGCTGAACAGCTTGAAGTTGAATGTTAGCAGCACAAAACCAACAATTTTCTATATCAAAAAAGCTAGGCTATGCAGTGCTTTATTGATAATAAGCAATATTTTATACTAAATTGTAAATCTAACAGATATTTGATAATCCAGAGAGGAAAGGATGTGAAACAGAAATGCTTTCATGTAGCATTGTAAACTTAGGGGGATACTAATGGGACTGAAAGACCTGCAAAAAAACAACAAAAGAACGAATGTTTCCACTACCAAAGCAGAATCTACCTGTAAATAATCTCAGCTTTCTCTTTTTAAAATCAATGCAAAATTACGTCAAAGAAAATGAGAATCAAGTCTTCAGAGAAAGAGAGGTTTTCATCATGCAACTGCATTTAAGCTTAATTTCTCCAAGTTTTAGGCATAAAGCTAAAATTTCTCCGATTATCGGAGCCAGGCACAAAGCAGAATTCATCCTCATGTGAACTATCAGAAGACAAAAAAAAAAAAAAAAAGAAACAATGCATGGTGTGGAAAAATGAGCAACAAACATGAGGGCCCCCCAGGCAGCGTTTTCTGGACTTTAGCAGGGAGAAGTGCCAACACGACGCCTGCAGCTGAGCCTTGAGCAACTCAGCAGAGGAAAACTCTTGAGTTCCTGTTTATGTTCTGCACAAGGCTGAAAGAAACACAGAGGAACCAGGGCACCTGCCTGCCCGTCAAACCACGCTCCTGGCATCCTCCTGAGAGCCACCAACCACTTCAGCACGGTCTAAAGAGCTCACCGGCGCTGCATCTGCTCCAGGTGCTACGGGATGCCCAACCACAGCTGCCATTCTGACGTGACAGCAGTAAAAGGAGCACCAGAAATAAGTAGCTAATACTGATGTAAAGACTGACGGTTACAAACAGAGAAGGGAATAAAAAGGAAGTTTGATGTTTCAGCGAGGGGTCTGCCGGTACCCCCCAAAGCTGACAATCCATCATAAGGCAAGGAAAGGGGTGAGGGGGAAAGAATAAAATGGTTACAAATAGCACTAAGACAAACAATCAGACCTGCTTCAAGTGCAGTTCTTAAGGAACAAAAGGTCCATAAGAGACAGCAGATAAGCTAAACAATAGCTAAAATAAATTATTCTAAGTTGAGATACATACTCTCTTCCCAAAACTGTATTAGGGGCTTCACTAGTTCACAGAGAAGATGATGCTGCATGATAACGTTAGCTGTACTTCTTTATTTTTTTAAACTACAAAGAAAGGAAATTAAGAATTTAACAAATAGGCAATCAAGGACAGAAGGCCTCAACAAGAAAAGCACTCAACACATGCTTCAACTGTTGAAGCAATCACAGTGACACTGATAAGGCTCAACATTAGGCAACCCCTTAAGTGCTTTATTGGATCAGAGCCCCAGCACACATGAAGATTAGCAGAACAGTGGCTCACATCAATCATACCAGCATACACAAAACATTTGGGCACATTAAGAAACAGGCCAAGTTTCTCCTCAGCACGGCCTGTATCTCAAAGCAGGTAATGGATCAAAATCCAGCAGAGTCTTCTTTGCAATTCTAATGTTATTTTGTAAAATACCACGAATTCTAGCTATGTTTTTTTAAAGAAGAGTATTTATTGTAAATAAAAATCATGCTGATTCTCTTGCATCACAAATGCCAATACAGATTCAGTATTCAATGTCCTTAAATTCCTGAAAGTTGTTCAAAATTTCCTGCTGTAGAAAACAAGAAAATTCTCCAGTGTTTCCCACTTAATTTAAGAGCTTGTACTGAACTGTCACACCGTGTCAACGCAGAGGCTTTCTGAAGTTCTGGAATACATTCACTCCTTCAGAAGGCTTTCTAACATGGCAGAAGCACTTCCAGAAGAAGATCACTTACTTCCAAAATAGCTTTATCTCCTGGGAGACTCCACAGTGCCAAAAAGAAAATCAGCATTCCTTGGACGTGAGCAGAGATGAGCATCTGGTTCCCAAGATGACTGAAATACCACATGGCTTTCTCCCTTTGTCCCAAGTCAAGCATGTCACTCCAAACCAACTGACAAGCTGTTTTCCACATCAGCTATCCAAAGCACGCGAGGCCTTTCAGGCTCAGAATCTGAAACGTGTGCACACTTGCACCCTCAAGCACTCTCACCATCCCAAAAAGCATGCTTAGCAAAATTGCAAAAGTAGGATGAGAAAAAGAAGTAATAAACTGCCGCCATCCAGACCTCTTCGTAAGGGCCTCTTTCTTGCCTTCCTTATCAGTAACAAAGCTCCCTCTAAATGCGTGCCCCTTGGGTAGGGCCCTGTAGCCTCTGCTGGTGCCCCCTGCAGCCCTGCTCTGCAGCTGGAAGCGGGCAGGCGATGCCAAGCACCTTTACACCTCGACATGGCTCCAGCCTGGCCCAGCACCAGTCACTTCAGCCCGCCTGCATCTGCTGGCTCTGCAGCTCTGATGAATGAAAACGAGCCAAATTCAGCTAATCCGTTACATCCTCCTAACCTATCTCGTTTTGACCCAAGCGGGTGAGGGAGCATTTGTCTGAGAAGCTCTTGACATGGACAAACAGCTTCTCCAGCTGGCAGGGCAGCAAGCATGGAGCAAGCCCAGGAGGCGGTACCAGCACCCATGCCCATGACCAGAAACAGAAGCAATTAAACAAAGGGAAAGTGGACGTGGCCTGCAACAGCCTCAGCGTGGGGGCAGGGAGGTATTATTTACTTTCCCAGAAATATGAATGCAACAGGAATCATTCTGGGGAAACCAAAATTGTGCATAAACTTTGTTTGTTAGGGTTTTATCCCAGAAGAAAAACAGGCTTAGGTGATAAAGAGGAAAAACAGTGAGAAAGAAGCGTCTGGTTTGGCTTGCAAACATCTCATCAGTTATGGGTAAAAACATGGGAAAGATTTTTTGCCTTTTTTGTTTGACTTTGTTTTTGAAGGGAAATTGATAGATTGAGATGAAAATTAACATCTTACAGAAAGGGAAAAGTTTAGTAGGAAATCAGAACTCTGCACATACAGGGTGCTGCACAGCTACAGGCACTATCAGTCTTACCAGTAGACACAGAATAATCCCTAGATGAACTCAAGGCTCTGCATCGTTCCCTCCTCCTCCTCCCACAGTGAAAAAAAAGCACCCCCCAAAATTCTCCCTGGTATTTCCCTGGAGCCAGGGGGTCACTGCCAGCCAAGCTTAAGGCTGCCCACGCGGTGCTCTGCACAAGTAGCATCACGCTCCCCCAGGCAGAGCAGGGAACCAGGAAGGTCCAAGCGACTGCTGCAGTGGCAGAATGAACTGGAAACAGCTTCTGAGCCAAACCGTTGTGACTTGCACTTTGTGGCAAGACAGAAGTCACAATTATAGCAGCATCCAGAAAGCAGCCGTTTTCATAAACATACACTTCCGGACTTGGAAAGATTTGATTTATTTGGCCAGACAAAAAAAAAAAGGGTAATCTTCTAAACCCCCGATTTGCTCTAAAGTCTTTCCTCTGAGGTTAATTGTCTCTTAGGACAGATGTGCACATCTCACCAACGTTCAACAGTTTCTCCATGGCCTTTTACTTCTGCCTGCCTCATACCTCTCTCACCGTAGATTCCAAAATACCATCTATAAAACTTCAGAAATCCTCAAAGCTTGCTGCAAAAAAAGGAGGTTATTTTATTTCCCTCTCCTACTTGCATTCGAACTATTTCAATACCAACACGGCTAACCAAAACGATCAGCAAGGACTAATCACTGCCAAACAGTGTCAGAGTTTCCTCTCACATGAACACCCAAGCACTAGAGAAACACTAACATGGAAGTAATTAAAAACACCCTGAAAATAGAAATGTAAGCACGCAGTGCAAATTGCCAGCTGACAGCACAGGAGGAAGGAACAAGCTATCATTTGATCGTTCTTTAATGACAGTTCCAGCATTTCACACTTTTCTGCAAACGCTATTAAAAACCCAATCTTCAGAATTTGTGTTGCCCAGTATTTTCCTAATTACTCCAAAGAACGGTTTGCTTTTTTGCTTCTGACAAAATAGCTGTTCAGCCAAAGCATTCTTGGGTGGACTTTTATTAACTTAAACGTGATTCTGAGCAAAACTGTTCAAGTTCAGTTATTTTTTCTGTTACGTACTATGCTGCTCAGCTATAAAATACATATTCCTCATTTAACATTGCACCCTGACAGATGAGAGCATCTCCCAGGCAACGATCACTAGCACACTTGCAGCCAAAGGATAGAAAAACGTTTAAGAAGCCTACAATAGCCCTGTACAGGAAATGCTATTTTGAAAACCTAACACAAAACGCAGAGGAAAAAGTAGGACTGTCATGTTCATCTAGATTTTTTTTTATACTTCCATTTTATATTATTTGTAAGACCATCAGGGAAAAGAAATACAGGGGAAAATCAAGGTAGGTGATGCTTTAAGCAAGCAGTTCTGAGAAGTTGTTTCAAGAAAACAACCAGGAAATGAATCACAGGGAACAGGTAATGTCAAGGTCTTCTTTCTCTGAACAGATTCCCCATGAAAACCAGCAGCAAATCATTCCTTCCACTTGACAGAGACCTGAGTGGGCTCACTTCTGTACCCTTCCACATCTCTGAACCAGATGTCTGGACACCACTGCCTGCACAAGCTGCAGTGCGAAGGCTACACGAGGCTAAACTGCTGGAATTAGCTATGAATAAACCAACAGCTTTATGGCAGAGAAAGACCTGAAGAAAAGGAAGGTTGATTCGAAACACCAGGAAGCACCTGGAAACCACCATTCTGGTTCTGCTTGATATTCTCACCACTTCCAAAAGCTGCAGTCAAGACTAACAGGGTTCATTTCTAACAGTACAGATTTAAGCTAAAATCAAACAAAAAACAAAAAACAAAAAACAAAAAGGAAAAAGAAAAAAAAATCTGCAAAAAGACCAAGTTCAAGTGGAGAGTTTTTTCACTGTTAAAACAATTAGCTACTACATGTTTGCAGCTGCTTACCATCATTCTGTCTAGAACAAGCCAATTTGAAGAATGACAATTCCTCTGTGGGCAAATCAAGGCCAAAATGCTTACTCTCACTGCAGAGACCTATAGTGAAACTTTATTTCAAGCACAGTCAGATGCTGAATAAAAGCTCCTGTTCTGTAAAGGCTCTTCAAAAAAGGAAACTCTACAGAGAGTAAAAATATGCAGCTTTCAGCTGTTCTCATTCATTTTCTCAGTACACAAGAAAACAGTGTCCCTGAGTAACCTGCACATTTGGAATAATTACCATATATTTAGAAAATTTAAAATCACCTGCTGGAGATAATTATATTTCAGACTAATAATTAGGATTACATTCAAGCCCTGAATCTCCATCTTCCAAATATTTTCTATTCTGTTATGTGTTAATTGCTAAGGACATGATTAATATTATCATTGCAGGAGTTCATAGGCATGGCGCTTGCATGTCCCAGGCACAAACATATGCCAAGCTACATACCAAGGCGTTGACATCCTCGGTCTTGTAGATCAACATCCGAATCTCTTCTGGATCACCACTGAAAATCGCTTGGACCAGTGGAGGCTGGTAAAACAAAGGAGAAGAAACAGTATTACCGGTTTGTTTGTTTTCTGTTTGAAAGGAGAATATATTATTTCTCCTAATACTTACTAAAGCTGCCCACAGACACTGTGAGCATGACCCCCGTAACACGCCAACAAGAGCATCTCATCAGGAGGAGCTATCAGCTTGCTTGAGGATAATCCGAAATCACGAGTATGTGCACACACGCTCATTATATGTGCAAACAAACAGGGACCCCCATCAGAATAGCAACTTTTGTCAACAACACACAATTAGCCCAGATGTTCTCTCTGGCATGTACAAGAAAAACTAATTACATCAGATATTGCTGCGTGCTTGCTGTTGGCACAGATTAATGGTCATGCAATACACATTTAGAAACAGAACATTATCCAGATAATGAATTTCTGGGCAATTACTAAACATCTTGTGTCTTTTTACAGAATAAATATGCAATGAGCACAGTTAATTTTAACCACCCGAGAAGTGAAATAATTATCGCATTGTTTCAAGTGTGTTATTATGCTATTATGGATCGGAATGCATAAATAAATAAGCAGGCATACAGGGGTTAGGACGTGCCACGCTCACTCCACTCCTTCAGCAGCATCAGTGCCATCAGAGGGAGGGAGCGCGGTGCACAGAGCTGGCAGCTCTGTCCTTGCCTGGCTTTGCACCGGGCCCCCAGCAGCAAGTATCCGAGTTACTAACCAAGCTGTCAGAGCACAATCTACTCCATTTAAAACCAAACCAAACATGCTGGAGACTCAGAAAAATAAAGGGACAAATTGCAAAGATGCTTGTCCCCTGAAGATGTCAGAAACAGGATGTGGCCCTGGCTCCAGCTGCCCCTCCTGAAGGCAGTGTCCTACCCGGGGCAGCTGCTGCCAGCCTGGGGGCTCGCTGCCCGCCTCCAGGTTGCCTCCTGCAACCAGCAAAGACGTTTGTGATGCCATGAAACCACCAGAACTTAAAATAACCCTGCAAAATGGAAGCATGCATGGCTACTTGAGCACATAAGACCACAGCAGCTCTCCAGACTCTGCAAGATGTAACTGTCTTGTGAACAGGTTATCTCAAAATTCAGAAACAAGCTGGAAAAGAAAAACACCATTATTTGCAATCTTTCCACTGCAATATTCATCATACTCAAACCTGGAAAATCTATTTCTAAGTTAATGTTGTCTACTTTAAAGCATATTAATCCTTTATGTCCTTGAGAAAGATTCGCATTGGAATTTTACTCTTGCCACTCCTCCAACACAAAAAGGACTAAAGCAGCATCTTTTACCACAGCTGCCTGATGTGTTTCATCACAGTGTGGTCTTATGTATTGCGGCAGATGCTTAAAAAAGGAAAAAAAATTGCATTTCATTTGAACCATTTGCCATGCTTCCTTCCCAGCCCGTGCCAGCTCAGCCACAGAACATTTCCCACAGGGGGATGCAGAAACCAAAGCTCCGAGTCTGCTCCATCCTCCCTCATCTGCCAAACTCAAACACGTCAGAACTGAACTAAGAGTGAGATATTGCCATTCCTGCTTGTGTTTGTACCAAAAGAAATCGTTTCAAGTGATTTCTGGTCTTACGCCCACTGGCATGCCAATAGAAATTAGTATTTCCTAGATTTACTGTAAGCCTTGCACTAGCTGCTAGGAAGAACCAGTGAATAAGAACTGTCACAGCAAAACATTTCCCTTTCATGTGCATTTATTGTAATATTTAAATAACAAAATAATCAGGAAAGCAGAGAACTCCTCAGCTGCAAGCCAAAGGGCCGCACAGCCCGGTGGTCAAGCACCAGCCACCCCTGGCACCTTGGACCAGCCGCTGCCACCACTCGCAGGGGCAGCCCACAGCCTGGACCCGACACCAGCAGAACACCCAGCCAACCTACGGTCTGTGGGATCGTCAGAAGCGATCAAATACTGTCGCAGGTATTGTTTTTCTTTCAATCAGGGAAGCTAAAATGCTGTGTATTGCTCTATTAAAAAAAAAAAAAAAAAAGTCTAAAGCAAGGCAGTTTGACCCATTTTTGGCCAAAAACCTGAATCAGACTCTCGGTTTTACAGGAAAGGCTTGAATTAGCATCAGCTACTTGACACAGAACGCAGACTGTGCATAACGCCGCATTCTGTGGACCTGTGATACATAACAAGACCCCCACCTAAATTTTCATCCAACACACTGCATTCAGCTTGCTGTATCAAGCCCCAGTATTCAGTCTACCTCTGAAGCAGGCTGTAAGTCTCACATTGCTGACACACACGAGCTAGCTGCCATGCACCCATCCACAAAGGCCTTAGTCCTTCAGCCTTTTCTCCATGAGGAGCTCTTTCTGCAAGCTACTCACGACAGAATCTATCACTGCTAATTGCAGCAGCAAGAGAGAGATCAGGGCCTGGGATGGGAAAGAAGAGAGAACACCAGCAGAGGTTAATATCCATCTTGAGTCACTGCTGAGCGGCTTTCTCAAATCGGCCATCTTTCCACTTTACTAGTTCATGAGTTTGCTTCACCTTTAAAGGCACTAGTATTGAAGCGAGAAACACTTCACTGTTAAGGAATTTTTCCTAGCAATTGCATTAAGACCTGCCGGCATGTGTGAGATGCTCAGTCACCTGTAATGACCTGTTTAGGGAAAATATGTCAGAAGAAAATTGCAGCACTGTTGCTACAATTAGGGGTGAGAGCCGAGAATGTGCACCTGCTAATCAGCACAGGGGGAAAGGTGCTGTTCTGCTCAGCAGCTGCCAGCAAACGCCGGAGCCTGTGCAGTTACACACGTGTTGGTGACGGATACCCAGCGACCTGAACGGATCATTTATTGATCTGCTATGGTAGCCATGCCTACGCACTAATGACTTCATGACTTTTTTTTACTTATTTATTTATTGCTGAAGGGCAGGTGACAAAGCTTTCTAGTCATCAGAGCATGGTATATTTGTGCAAATAGTATCTAAAGCCTGTGACAGCGTAATTAGTGAGCTATTTCATTAGCATAAATATCTTGCTTCAATATCCTTCAAGTTCAGAAGTTGGTAAATACTCAGAGTGAGGAGAAAACAAAAAGCAAGCATAGCACAGCTTATGTGTAACTATTACTAGAAATAAAGAGAGGTACGGACGCTGGAATGACGAACAACTGTTTCATCAGCTCAGTTCTCCAGGGTGTTCAAATTCCTAAAGAGAGTTTCAGCTGGGAGCCTTCGCATTTTTTTCTGAAAATACACACCAGCAGCTACCAAAAAAACCTGCCATGTTACTTTTCATTATCCTCCATAGATCCAACAGACAGCACAAAGGAAAGCAGAGGCTATCACCACGCTGCATTCCTGGGGCTCCAAGCCCCAGATCAGAAGCAGCATTTGAGTGGACTGTCTCAACTATCATTTTAATTACCACCAGAAGTGGCTGCTGAAGCACTCAGCAGAACAGTTAGCACTTGGTCAAGTACCTGTGACATATATTAAATATTTTATCCTGATTCTACGTATCCCATCTCACTAACAAGGACTTCTTGTTTTAGACAACCTTTCATTCTGACAGGAGCTGGTGGCAGATAGGTGAAGGATGATGGATTTCCACACCTGTTTGATACTATTCTTTGGTCTTGTGAGTGAAAAGTGAAAATATTGATCATTTACTTGTTCCAACTGCATTACAGCATCTTACTGGACTAAACGCATCAATGTGTCCATGAAACCATTTATCTTCAGCTGGCAAGACCACATAGCAAGACAAAGCAACCGATTTTGTCAGGGTTCTGCCTAACACCTCCCTTGTTCCCCGCATGTACTCCCATTACTCAAGATTACAAGGCTGTCTGCAGTGTCACATTATGCACATCTATTTCCTTCCCCTGGTCACAGTACAGAGCCCATGCCTCTTCCGAATTCGCATTTACAACTTTCTCCTGTGCATACAGCATGGAAATGTCCGAAATGCTGCTTTAACTTCTAAGTGCTACAAACGGGAAGCTGTAAACTGGATTTCTCTAAATTCTTGGAGTACATTCCCCTGTCACTTAGTATGTACACAATTTATGGAGAATCCATTCTGTGTACAGAAATTACCCAACACCCGTCATTTTTAATAGACCCTATAGCCACTTGCATGACTAGTCAGCCTGCTAGCACATTTTGGGGACTAATCACTAGGTAAAACCAAAGAAAAGTTCACTTTGAATTTGTTATGATTTTAAAGACAGTATTTTTGTTACTGGAATTTCTATATACAGTGCCTTCTGACAAGAAAGTCCTTTCACTGAGCTGGTATTTGGAGAATAAAGCGATTGGATGATTGCTAAGGGGTGTTTCAGAGCAATTACAGGTTTTTCCTGAGCAACTCCAAAGAAATATTTGTCCAAGCTATGGAAAGACTGGTGGAGAGGATCAAATCTGTAAATATGGTATATTGGTAATCTGAGAGCACTGTGGCAAACTGACAACATTGTTCCATGATCAAATAGACTCACCCAGGAGATTTATACTTACCAGATCAATAAATACCCTGGACACTGCAATATTTCAAATATGTCTGGGAAAATAATTCAATTAATTTACTTTTATGTTTTCAAGTGTATTTGTTCTGGTTTTGGAAGTCAGATTATTTGTCAATTATTTGTCAGGGTTGCGCATAATCCACAAAGTATATGCCTATACATTGCTGCTTAGCTCACTTTGCTCCCCTGTGCTCATGCACCAACAAAGTGAGGTGACACAAAACAGAAGTATTCAACAAAACATAAATTAACAGCCTGAAAAGTAAGAGAAACACAAGGTAGGTGGGATGTCCAAGCTTCAAAAGGCCTTTGCATTGCTTTTAAACTATTTTTTAAAGTATGCAAAAGAGCTGGGCTCTGGTGTTTTCCCCAGAGCAGCTGTTTGATAGCTGGCTGCCACACTGTACTGTAAGCTGCTCAGAGAAACATGCTGACATTTATGTTTCTTTGTAAAAAGCGTCAGCTTTTCTCCTGGTAGATCTCCAGTAATTTCTCTCCATGTCACTACAGCATCCTCTTTTTACTTAGCGTCTCCAAAAGCTCAGGCTGTGCTCACCCTTCAGAACGCAGAGAGGTCTTGGATGTTTACTGGGACAGGGCACCACTGGAAACGTGCTTAGGGAGTGGTGGGGAGCCCGGCACCGTTCAATTTGCTGCTATGCAAAGAGGGTAGGAAAAAATATATACAGAAACCGTAACGAGAGCACGTTCAGTGTCAAGAGCAACTTCATACCTAAACTTTAGAGAAGGATGAGGTAGGGTGGGAAGACAACACAGCATCTCCTCGCCATGGATGTGGATTCCCCTCCACATTCCCCTGTGGAGGGGAATCCAGGGAAAGCTGCTGGCAGTGGCCCTGAATCTCTCTCTCAGAGAAAGTTTGTCTTTGCTGATTGTAGGAAGAGAGGAGCGGGACTCATCCTCCCCTTCCCCCAGGGGAGGCGGCTTTTCAGGAGACACCACGTGTCAGTGGGATAATTTGGTAGCTGGGCAAGCAAAGGAAGAGAAAGCAAGAAGGGTGACTGGTGCCTGAGGGTCCGTCCCTTCGATCTGTTGATGCAAATGGTGAATGGCAACTTCATCAAAACGTGAAGAAATGCTCAGTGACCAAATGCTGCAATACTACAGCACGCACCTGCAGCCACCAGTGTGGTCTAAGCCAGAAGGAAGGGCACGGAGGATTAATGCTACCAGCAGAGGATGTCTGCAAAGGCACTCAGTGTGTTACAAACAATGCTGGGTTTGTTTCCAGGGCCTTCTCCCCCTTCCTGATGATCAGTTAAATGCTCCGTAATGCCTAAGTGGTACTGGATTTTAAGTAATTGTTCACAAACGTCTGAATAATTCACATTATGCTGGCATAGTCTGTAGGCAGTTCCTACTGGGGCATGAGCTCAGCCTTTCCCATAGCAGCCTCATGAACAGAGACTTGACTATTTCCAGAAATACTTATCAATAGTTAGAATACAGGGATTTATAAAGGATCATCAGGTGCTGTCATTGCTGGTGGCTTTTCCAAAAACAGAGTTTAATCACTGGTGCGCGTTTTTAGAGGGATGACAATTAACCACAAGCTATCAGACAGAAATAGAGCAGCTCCAGCTTGGCTGCTTGCACAGGCCGTGAAGCCACCTGTCTTCTGGGAGCACTCCCATCCCTCGTGTAGAATCTGATCAGGTTTAGAGGCTTGAAATACAGGCCTAAGAAAACATGAGAAAACACCATTACGCATCTTGAGAACAGAAAAAAAAACAGGTTTTAGCTTTATCCGCACAAGTGTTTTTTCTAAAACTACAAGTTCTCTCTCATTACAGCTATTGTATATCATTAAGGGAAGGGCCGAAGAAAAAGGGCGGATGAAGGAGTTGCAGCAAAGATGCTTGAAACCAGACTATCAGGTGACAAGCTGAAACACACCCTCCACTAAGGCGTTTGCTTCTCAAAACGGCAACCCGAAGTGCTTGGAGCACAGCCCCATCCTGCACCACCCCACGTGCTGCATGGGGCCAGGATCTGGCACTGCGGCTGTGCTCCCACAGCTTTTGGTGCTCTGCCGCCGGCCAGCCAGACCCAGGCACTCTCCTGCGCACCCCCCGCAAACAGCTCGGCGTCTCCAGCCAGCCAGAGATGATGACAGATCTGATTCTATAATTAAACATGACCTCAATTAATCATTTAGTAAGTGACGTGCAAAGCAGAGGAAACTTCAGTTTGCTTTCCCATGAGCGTGCTGCCTGTGAAGCAGCACAAACAAAACCCTTCACATCCCTGCCTCCTTGCAATCCCTGCACCCTTCATTCTGGTCCCCTCTTTGCCTGGCCCTCTCCTCTCCTCTAAGCACCTTCTCCAAGCCATTTAAACCTTTGCCTCTCTACTTGCCCCATGTCTGTGCCACCAGAGCAGAGGAGCTGGAGATTTTCAGATGATGCACACTTGAACGCCTTTCAATGCAAACACACTCTGTCCAGAAAGCACTTCAAACAAGCAAGAAGGAAAGAAACCACAAGCAAAATGGGGAAAAACACTATCACATATTGAGACACCTGAAACTGCAACACATTTATTTAGCCAAGCTTTCACAATACTGAAAAAGGAAAGGAGTCAAGACTAATTCTGCGTGTGTACTGCAGCATCGAGCCCAGTATTTCTGTTCACAGTCCTCAATATGCCAGTCCGGACAGTGCAAAACAAGCCTCTCTGCAGATCTATTTCTGGCGCCTAGCTTGGCTCTAGATCTTGGCTGCCGCCCATTTTTCATTACGAAGCCTATCAGCTGCCCCCAGAATTGCTTATGTTTCCAGGTGAAATAGAGGTTACATCCTGCCGTTCCAGGAATCCTGAAATTCTTCTGCATGCAGAATATGCTGCAAGTGTCCGATGTTTTGTTAAACTTATCAGTTAAGACACCAAAATAACTCACAGCATGTTAAATTTAGATCGCTTCTAAAAAGGAAAAGAGCTAAGCCACTTTAATTCAGCTCACTTAATGGCCTTTCTTCCATTCTCATTACTGGAGATTGTCCACTGGTCTCAATTTGAATTTGTTTGTTTTTTCTCTATTTTTGATGGTTTTTTTTTTTTTGTTTGTTTGTTTTTAAGCGCCTGCAGATCATATCAGAAAATTAGTTAATAAATGCTGTCTTGAAGTTACATTAATCAAGTGGAGACAAAGACTCAGCATGCTGCAGACTAGTGAAAATAAGAAAACATTTTTTAAAAGAGACAAATATAAATATAGCAGCTTAACATTCGTTCCATTCACCAGCATTCATTTGTTACCCATTTTAGCAGAGAAAAGTCTGATGCAGACAGCTTAATAAGACTTGTTGGAATATTTACAAAGATCGGGGATAATCGATCTAATGGTATACTAGATTTTTCTTGTCCTCTTGAATTTATTTCTTCAAAGCCCTGGGGATGATTCTGCCTTGATAAAAATTGCCTATTGGATAACATCATGTCTAACATACGTGTCAATGATGACTATTCTTCCCCCCCCTTTTTTTTCTATAATCCATTTATCATCTAGGAAGGAGCAGGGAAGAAGCGCCAATGTCCCTGAAGAAGCCGGTAACCACCTGGCTCTCACTACTCATCTCCAATCCCACCCCAGCCACCCACCCACATGCACAGGCAGTGGGGACCCCCCCAAGACACCCTCCCAGCCAAGCTCTCGGTCAGTACATGCCAGCTTTAGCCGGGCATGAAGCGCCGTGCCACGTTACACCACCAAGCCTGAGTGCCCCACGGGGAGCCCAGCAGCTTTCAGAAGAGCCCCTGCTTTCTCCCAGCCAGAAGCATGGCTGGGGGCAGCCCAGGAGGCAAGGTTAGGAAAGTGGAGAGAAAGAAAACCACCTGCCACAGGGCCGAGCTGTGGCAACCCCAGTGACGGATCTGCTGCTTGCTGGAGACTGAAAAATGAAGCAGTGAGGGGAGAAGCTCACTTGCAAAACATCAGCCCTACTGAGCGCTTCATTTCCTGCTGCGATTCAAATATGTTTCAAGCACATCAGGAGCATTTCCTTTTTTTTTTTTTTTCTTTTGACCAATTGCACAGGTTCTGAATGCTAGAAGATTAAGAAAATAAAATAAAACCAATTCTGAGCGCAGGGGGAAATCCTCTGGAGAACAACCAGATTCATGCTGGCTGCAACCACCCTCCTGAACTGATACATCTCCTCTGGAGACCGCTGACATCTTGCCTTTGCCCTACTGTATCAGTAGCAACAGCAACCAAAAAAATAACAAGAGGAGAGAAACGGAAATGTTGCAAGCTTATCTCCTTTCAGCTTATTAGTTGTGAAACCACGACGTACCCCCTCCTCCCCGCCGAGGTGAGCGCGAGCAGGGGCCTCCCCACCATGGGCCCTGCTGGCCGCGCCACCTCATGGCCTCACGTGGCCTGCGTGCGGCCTACAGGCACCCATCCTGCTGTACCTAACTGCTCGGCCTGACACACTCATCATCCGCTCAAATATAAACCCTTTCATTTTTACTAAATTAATCCTGACGTAGAGCACTGGAAAGTGACATCTGAGCCTGTAAGATCTTCCTCGAAAAGATTAGGACTTCCGCTGGTTAGCGGAGTCTGTTTTATATTAACGTACACACAAAGAGGAGAAATATGAAACAGAGAAAGCCTTAATAAATTTGCAGATATTTCTAAACTACAAGTGCCTGCAAGTACATTGGAGGCAGGATCAGAATTTACAACCACCTCAAGAAATCACACAAACAACTGGGCCGGAGGGAGGAGAGGAAACTATTCCCTGTGGAAGAGAGCACAGCCTGCCTCTTCGCAGTAAACCCACAGCAGTTACACGGCAGTTCGGTGTAACACAGAACTTGAAACTGCAGCTTGCGAACTGAATGCAAGTGAACAAGATTATGAAAGAGGAAGAGACCTTAAAATAGGGATGCAGCTTGCAAAACTCCAAACAGGCCTTCCGCACAGCTCAGTACTGCTCTTAGGCTTCAACTAGAGTGAGACGCTCGGTTTGGGGAAACCTTTTCAGGGAACTTCAGGACCAAAATAGAGCTCTAAAACATAACTTACAAGGACAATCCAAGCAAACTGGAGACATTCAGCAGACACAGAACAAAATTTAAAGGGAATATGAGAACTTATTAAAAGCAATCTGAAGAAAATTTAAGGGATCGTGGGATATTTTTAAAGGGATAATTTAACGCAATATGTAGCCAGTTGATACTACAATAATCACCTGTTATCCACACCCAAGACACACAAAGAGGTTTCATCCCGCTCCATTCAAGTCAATGCAAATCAGGACTTTGGTTATCAACTCATCAGAGTTATTATGGGTGAACCGCAGAAGACCATTTCAAAAATAGATCTAACCCAATGGTGACTGAAAGTCAAAAGGCCCCTTTTTAGCAGGCTTCAGTAGGCAAGAGACTGAATATATGAAAGCAAAAGAGCCCAAATGAAGTTCACACCACGCTGATATAAATGCAAAACTTAATGTAAATATGATAAGCTACAGTGGGACTGCAGTTCCAATAAAAAGCAAAGAACTCACACTATTTAACATTTCAGCTGGATATTACACCATAAAATGGACAGTTATTTAAATGGTATGGCAGATGGTACTGCAGACATTTCTGCCAAAATGAATAAAAATACATATATCTCAAAAAGTTCAAGGGGAGGCGAGTGTCTTTAGGGAGAAGCACACAAACATGTGGCATGATTCCAGCAGAACTTCAGACCCCGTTTGGTTCACATGTCAGTAGGTAATTACAGCTATGGTTTTCTTCCCATGAGTTCACATGCTGAGTTTCTGTTCAGGGCGGATGTATTTTGCAGGCATGATCTCACATGTGCCTGAATCTCATCTTCCTCTTGGCACTGCATTGATGTGCAACGCTTCCAGGGCCCCACTCCCACCAATGTCAAAGCCCAGCCCCAGACAACAGCAAATCTCTGGGGTCAGAAGGGTGACAAAGGAGGGACAGGACATTTTAGGGACTTGAGCAAAGTCCAAAACATCTGACTTGCCAGGTTTCGCCATTACATCACAGGCTGATCTTGCTCAGGTTCAAACTTCCTCTTGCTCTGGACATCGTGCACAAACCCTCCTGCAACACACCTCTCCCTGAGGCATCTGTGTGACAACCCATCTGCTCTTTTGCCCAGCACAAACGCACTCCTGAAACACCCCAAAAGTCTCTCAGCTAACTTCTGCCTATGCAGCAGGTGTCAAATATACTTTAAAGAAATTAAACATGAATGCTTATGTTTCCTGATTTCTCTTGGAGGGTCAGTGCTTGTGAAGAAGACTGCAGTCAGTTGTTATCATTTTCACAAAATAATACAATCCTCTGTGGCTTTTCATCTCCTGCATTTGCCTTCTGCACAGTCAGCACAAAGTTCAAATTTAAAATGTTTAAGTACTGAGGCCAATGACAGTGTTATTTCCATTAATAGCAGAGTAACTATGTGTGAACACACAAATCAGTCCATTACAACATTTCAGTTCTTCCTTTGCATTAGGAGTGCTACAGTTGGCATGGAACTCCACTCAACAACCAAAGCAGATGTTTTACCTCTATTTTGAATCTGGAACGGATTAGCTTTATTCAGCATATCCTGATAATATCCTTGTAGTACTCGTGATCAACCAAAAGACTGAAGCTGACAGGAAAAAGAATTAAAAATAAAATCCAGCATTGCTTATGAATGCACCCTCGGGTAGTCAGAACAAAGACGTGAAATTGAAATTTTAAAAGGTTTTAAAATTGGCTCCAGTTCAGAAACCAGTTCAGGATCTGCCAAGCAGGGATCTTCTGATGGTGAGAAATCTAGCAGCTCCAAAATGACACAAATTAAACTGAAAGTTGAGCTTGAGAGCTGTGCAGAGCACCTATACTCTTTCTTTTAACAAGTCACCAAATTCTGTCTCACAAGTTATGCCTTTGCCTGCAAACCCTCTGGAAATGCTGCAAGATACCTCTGAGACTACTGCCACGCTTTAGAGAATCGATATGAACCTCCCTCCCTCCTGCACTATCCAGTGCATTAAATACCTCTCCATATCTGAGAAAAAATACTCTTGGACAAGATGCATCAGCCAGAAGCCCAACTGTACGCTTTCTCTTCTGCTGAGGAAACAGGACACAAATTTTGCTCCTTCAGCCTTCTTCTCAAAGGAAGCATCCAGCCACGGCCACAGCTCCTTGCTGAAACACATCAAGCAAAGGCAAGAGGGAAAGGGCACAGAGCACTTTGAATTCTCTATGAAACAAAGTGCTCAGGAGAACCAGAAAGAAGAAAGAAGAAAACAAGCAAACAAAAAATGGAAAACCAATAGTCTTTACAAAACCCTTTTCAAACCTCAAATGCAGGTGACATTTGTAATCCTAAACCCATTTTTTATTTTGCTAGAGAGGCCGCAGCTTATTAAAGCTGAGAGAGAGTTTATTCAGACTTGTGTAACTTAACACTTCAGCCACTCACTTCTTTTTTGTGAATGATTTCACTTCAAAAGCGCAAAACTTGCTGTTCCACCTTGCTCCGTTGTGAATCTCAAGTCTGATGCCAAAGGGAATGCTTACAGAAGGGAATAATTTAAGGTTTGGGGAAAGGAATAACCTTTTTTTTTTTTTTTTTTTTTAACAGTGATGTTTTATAGAGGAAAGGGGGGACAAATCCATATCCTGACTCTCAAAAGACAACAAATCTCTGTTTCTGCTCCACTTCTTTTGTCAACATTCCAGTATTAGTCTCATCAAAATTATCCCAGTACATATGGGAGTTGATGGCAAAAACTTCCAAACTACACCAAGAGACTGGGACCAAAGCTCAATGCTTTTAAAATCCCTACCCTCTACATACAAAGTTATATGATCTTTTGGAGAGATGGGAAAGGTTTCAGGGTGGTGGGAAAGGCTGTGCCATCTTACTAACTACATTCATCTTTACTGTAAGGAATTAAAAATAAAAAACAATTTTATGAAAAAATTTTAAAAAGCAAACACAAAAAGGAAGCAGCCTGTTCACAGGAGTCTGTCAGACCACTTTTGCTGAGTTTTGCACAGGGAAGTACAGGACTCTTCTGCTTGCAGCTACTTCATGTAGGCTCCAGATTCCCTTCTCCTCTGCGGTATGATGGGTTTGAAGAGAGTTTCTCTACACTATCTGCAAAGTCTCATCAACCAACTGAAACTACACTGGAAATGGGACTTGCCCAAGGGGAATTCAATCCCACTGCACTCAGTTAAAATGATGGCTGGCTGAGACAGAGAGCTTTAAGCCACAGGAATACAGTGATGTTAGCAAAAGAACGAAAAGAACAAAAAAAAAAAAAAAAAAGAAAGAAAAGTATGGTATCCTCTGTCTCACTGAGATGGAGGAGGGCAGCGTTATATTGCCTGTGCTGCTGTTTTCATGCAAATTTAACACAGACAGAATCTCAAAGCAGTAACTACAGGGAGGGGATGGAAAAAGCAGCAAAGTGTTCCTGGCAGGGAGAAGCCCCCAGCACCCTGCCCTTTGCTGATCTCCTACCTGGGACTTGCCAACTCTGCGGCCTGCACCTCGCATCCCACGGGACTGAACCCAGCACCACACTGGTCCTGCGGCTCCAGGCCACAGCTGGAGGAGGCCATCCTGCCACATGTTCTGAGGAAGGCAAGCTGGGTTTTTGGTGGTCTCCTTTATGGCCTAATTCTGACCTCTAGCTCCCAAGCTGGACATCCTGTAAAATGTAGGTCAAATCCATACAACCATGAGCAGCACAGCGAAATACAGGAAACCTGCCAAAGCAGCATGCCGACCATGGAGGAGAGACTGCATATTTCTGATGAATTCTAACTCAAGTTCCTGTTCCCCAAAGCTGTTTGGGTCCTAGAGGCATTTTAGGTATTTCTTATTTGAGTTTTATTTCTCTCTCTCCAGAGAAGAAAAAAAAAGGACAAAAAAATCCCCTCCGCATCTTATGAAATATTTTAACAGATTTCCACAAACCAAGAACAAGACATGCCTAATGCAGACAGCCTTATGAAGACGCTACAGTGTCGCCGTGCTAAGTTTCTACTCTCCCTGACAGAGCTGTCACTAGCTGACTTGCTGCTCTGACACAGTTTCTGAGAAAAGCCTCAGGAAATACTTTAGGCAGGTTTCTGTGAAGAAAGAAAAAAAAAAAAAAAAAAACAAAAAAACCAAATCACATTTCTAAACAGCTGCACCCAACTCTGCCAGCCCAGTCCATTTCAGATAACAGAAGTACTGCATAGCACAGCTTGCCCTGGTAGGAGGTAACACCCGATAGCGTGCCAGTCTTTTTGCAGTTTTTCACTGGAGGGCTGTGTGACTCCGGCTTTCATTCAGCTTAATGTATTGAAAGAGCAAAACTTGGCTGCAGCAAGCTCTGAGTTTGCCCAGCAGTGCTTTACAGATCAGGGGGCAGTCAGTCACAGCTGGATGTCACTGTCAGCCTCCAGCCACGCTGGACGCAGGCTGCATTTATGCAGTTATGCTCCATCCCAAGCCAGCACAGTCTCTGCTGTGCAAATCCTACATTGTTCCATCCACACGACCAGTTAAGCCCTTCTTACTGTCCAGGTTCAGCTCCTTTCCCTTTCCCACTTCCCAGCTGATGCCCAACCCATCCTTCCTACAAAGTTTCTGAGGGTTACACCAGCAGGGGAGAAGCAGAGGCCTGGGGAGCTGTGATTTTGCAGGGAAGAATCGTGATTGCTAACAAAAAAAAAAAGACAAATATTGGGGAGCAAAGAGTTAAAAATGCTGTGCCCTCCCTCATCTGCTCCAAACATGGGAGTGAAGATGAAGCCCCCAGTTACCCAGAAATACCAGCTTGCTCACCGCTCTCTGCAGCTTCCCTCCTGGCTACACTGGCAGTGACAGGGACTCACCTCTGCATGGCAATGTCAACTGAAAAAAGATTCGTCCTTTGTATCTGATACCTCAGAATTGTCGAGAAATAAGAGATGGTCTAACTGCTCACTAAAACAAGTTAATTTTTTTAAATGGCATATGAAGAATATGAAGAAACTGTCACATACCTCAGCTTAAAAAAAGTTACTTGACAATATGCAGTTCTGAAGTGAAAGCAGTTTGCCTATTGTGAGTGCAATTCACAAGCCTTGACTGGAAACTTAGAAAGAACATAATGAAATGGAGATTAAGAAGTGTATATATTAAAGATCACATCACTTGATAGCAAAGGCAAACTTTTACAGTTGTACAGGATCGCTTTGTGAAAACTAGCAGTGGTACCAAGCACAATTACTTCAGTTCAGACCACTGTATAATGCACGAGCCAAAAACCAAACAAACGCAGAACTAAAATGGCTAAGAATTCTAAAAGGTCAAGAATTACATCCTGAATTAGTCCTCAAGTAATGCCTGAGCCCCATGAAGTAGATGTCTTTGCACATCTATGCCCAGAAGTTTATCTCAGAGCCTCTAATTTATACTGCTTTTAAAAGAAGGTGATAAGAAATGTTATTTTCACAGTCGGAAAACCACTTCTCACATTCATTTCTCCTTATCATTTTTCTCAAACATTGCTGTTCAAACACTGTTACACATGCAAGGTGTAATTAAGATGCTCTAGATAAACAGGCTAACAACAAGTCTGTTTGCACCACGGGAGAGAAAAAAAAAAAAAAAAAAAAGAAAGCGACAGTGTCAAAAATGACCCAAGACTGGTTTCATTCGTCCAGTTACAGAGCTGGTGGCTGGCCCTAGTGCCTAGGTCTGAATACCTGCTGTATAAATAGTCCAAGGGGCTCACAGCCACCACACTTCGCACTTGGAGACAATCATATTTTTCCACCCAGCAATCTCAAAGCACTTTCTAAGGGTGGATCCCAGCTTCCCAGGCTAAGAAATCAGCACAGAGCAACACCACAGAAAGTTGTTTTAGGACCGATTCTCCTTTCAAGTGTTTTCACATCTTGTGCTTTCAACATTTGCAAAGCACTTAAAATACTTCTCTAGTGGTTCTTGTTGAGTGACAGCATTATTAAATTTCTGAGTAAACTGGCATTTATGGAAGAATTGCTGATAAGTTCTGCAAACGAACTCCCAGGCATCAGAGCAAATGGAATTACAAGAAGCTAGAAACAAACGGTTTGTGCTTTCCTCTTTACTCTCAGTTCCACCCAAAAAAGGAATTTATGTAAACAGAGAACGGGGCAATCACAAGTCCGCATGGCATCACTGCTTTGGGATTAACATCTGCATAGCCACCACTGATTCCAAAAGACAAATTTCAAAATCCTGTTAGTGCTTCCTCTCTGCCATGGCTGTTCAGCCTCACTCCCAGCTGTTATATGAAAAATACACAGCTAGTTGTTAATTAGCCCCACGGAAAGGAACTGGGTTAGTAATTGTTCAGTTTCTAGCAAACTGCTGTCCTGTGTCACACCAAACATCCAGCCAACATCCCCAGTCTCACAGAAGGCAGAATAATTAATGCACCACGAGGGGAAAAAATCATCTTCCCCACCCCTTCCACCCATGGGACCAATCCAGAAACCAAACCTGGGCACAGAGGCCTGCAATCCCAACACCACGCACACCTCACACGGTCTGCTGTAGTTAGAGAAGAGGAGCAGCAATTCATGCAAAGCGCAAGGCAGAAGGCAAGAGAGATGCATTTATTTTAGTTTCCCCAGATGTTTAATGCCCAGTTGCTCTCCACAGGTGCAGAGCAGTGTGCCAGGCGGGAGCAGCAGCAACGAAGCACCAGGTTCTGCTCAGCAGGGCCTTGATAGCTGTGCCCGGTCAGGTCACTTCCTCGGACATCGGGATAATGTCCCTTTGCAGGAAAAGAAGGGTTAATTAACCTCTTTGAAGAACCATAATTAAAGCAACACGGAAGTCAGTTCTGTAAGTAAGACCTCAAGAAATTATTGGTTGCTGTAGCTGATACATGCAGTTTGCTTTGCAGATCTAGTTGAACAAAGCATTGAAATGTAATCCTGGATAAATTTTACAATGCTTCCTCCCTCCCATCCCCCGTGTAAATTTAATTTCATTTATCAGTTCAGCCTCAAGTCAGGAGTTCAATATTTAGTTCCTATATTTAATTATATTTTCTTTTCATCTCGACCTTTTCCAGCTATATGTTTAATCAGGGTGTTCACTGTAATATAAAAATTACTAGAGTGAAAAGAATGAAGTAATAATATTCTCATCCTTACACATAACGTTGTTAAGTTGAATTCCAGAAAGTTGATTGAAAGGGCCAATGATGCCACTGAATGAAGAAGCCACTAATAAGCCCTTGAGGAGAAAGTGAGCTAAGGAGTGGTCAAAATTCACAGCCAGAATACAAAACCATAAATTCTTTTAGAGACTAGCAGAGACCCGTTCTTCAATAAGATGCAATGAAAGCAAAATAAAAGTTTCTAAGTTGAATGTTTCCCGATTTCACCCACGAGGGCGAGCAGTCCATGTCCCCGTGGCACCAGAGCCTTCACCCGGTCCATCACTCCAGCAGCAGGTCAGCCACTGCAAGTCCTGGCTTGGTTACTCCAGTAACAACCCATGTGTCCTGACAGATTCCTCAGCACCCAAACCCTTCTCTTTCAGGAGAGCAGGAGGAAGGGCTCATGTTCACTTCTGACAACATCTGCATGCTGTGCAAGGGCTCAGTGTTGATGCTACTGTCATCGTTGTTATCCATCTTTCACTTGGTCTGTGCCCACAATGAATCACTTCTTCTGTGATTCTGCAGGAGTATCCCCAGTAAGACTTGCCATGGACAAAACATTTCAGTTATGGTTCAGTTTCCACTAGGAAACAGGCAGACTTACTCCAGAACCTGCTGCATAAAGGGTTATGCATTTCCTTTCCAGAGTACTTCTTCCTGGCTCTGGCTCCACGTTATACACATTCTCTCCCCCAGTTGTATATAATTTGCAGTCCCTGTTTCCCAAACCTCTTTTTCTTTCCTGTAGTCTCCAGTGAGGCCATTTTTTCCTGCAGAAATTATTCATCTTTAATGGGTTAGTGTCCTTGCTTACTGTGAGCAGACTGAACTTCTAACTGCCCTTTTTTCCGAATCATGCAAAGACATGCTGTTCATCAAACCCTATCTCCAGAGGAAGTCTCCCTCTAAATTAGGCAGGAGGTAGCTGGCTTGTTTCATACAGCATGAATTACTGCTGTTTTTCAATATTTTTTTTTAATTCACTGTCAAATAATCTTTTGACATTTAAACTTGATGCAGCCACATAAATTGTCTGAAAATATGTAACGTTTACCAGATTTTTTAGACAAGCCTCCTCTTTAGGAAACCCTGCAAAGTTTTTCTCATCCGTCAACATCCTCCCATCCAGGGAGTGCACTGAGCACTGTCCAAATTTGGGAAACTTCAGGTGACAGTCACACACACTACTGAGGCTGCTCTGGATGTCAAGTCACCTTAATTTCCATTAATTAAAAAAAAAAAAAAAAAAAGTCAGACTAAAACCTCCAACTTAGGCACTGCCTATTCACTGCCTCTGCTCTGGAGATCTGAACCACCACTGGGCATTCGTATTTTGTTTTCCAGTTCAAAAAACACACTTTGTCCTGAGGCTCTGGCAAGCCTGGTCTGGGAATGAGCTGTGACAGCCTCCGGTGTCTCCAGGCACCTGCCCTGCACCCCTCTCTAGGAGAGGGGCCAGGACAAGGCACATGCCACATCTGCTGTCACTGACCTTGGGACAAAAAAACACCAGAAAAATGTTCAGGATGACTACAACAGCACTGAAAACATTCAGCAGAGGGGGAGGAATTCCCCACACTGTAAGCGAGTCTGCCAGAGCTTGTCCATCAGAGCCCTGATACAGGGCAAAAAATAAATAAATTTAGAAAATCCTTTCTTGCAAGGATTGGAGCCAGTTAAAATTAGTGTTTGGGAACAACTGGAGAGCACAGAGTGCTTGCCGAGCCCACGTTGCAGTGCTGCTAATGCTTTGAAAATCAGTACAAAGATGAAGTGATTCGACTTTGCATTCAGAGCTTAGCTTCACAGAAGTGGAAACACACTTCTGCCAGGAAACTGAAATATGTTCAAGGACTGGGGTCCAAGAGAAAGCAGGTTTAAGACCTCTACTTTCATAACAAACGCTCCTTTGATTGCTCTAAAAAATAAATAATTGCCATATATGGATGCAAATGATACACAGATTTCTTGTAAAGATTTCCTCAAGTACCCTGAGGAGGGAAAGCCTGCAGGATGATTGTTAATCTAGCCCAGAGCTGCCTGCGTTTTGGGACAACATCGCTCTTCCTGTGATTATCCTATTTTGTTCAACATCAGCAACTCCCTCTATTTTCTTGAGGGAGAACCAAAAAGGTTCAAGGAAAAAGGCTGGGGGAAGAGAGGAACAAATAAAAGAAAAAACAAGCAGCCTGTAAGACCACATAGCAGCAGTACCTGCAAGTGACATGATGATGTGCTTCATCTCAGGGAAGTAAAAGCCCCAAATCCACTAAGCTTCAGCTTCAACAGGCTTTGCAGCTTAAGCCCAAAGGGGAAAACACCTAGCACGTATATTGCACGGAAGGCAGAGCCAAGTCAGAGACAAACCTGAGTATCAGCTGATGTTTCCTCCTCCATGTAGACATGGATTCTGGACAAAATCAACCACCTAAAATGAATTTTCCTATTCATTTTCACAAAGGAACTGGGAAGGTACAAGGGACATGTAACAGGACACTGAGCTTTTTCCTTCCAAAACAGCAGCTTGCATGCAGCCTGTATCAATGACAGACAAGCCTGTCACATCACACTTACCCGCTGATCTGGATCAGCGTCCATACCACTAAAAAGAAAGTCACTTCATAGAAAATTCAGCCCAAGACAAAGCTTAATTCCTTAGAAAAGCATAATGTGGTCAATGAAAAACAGCAAAAGTGCTGTTTCTGCTTGCCTGTGACTAATGCAAATCACGTCCCTTGACTAGAAGCAAGTACCTTATGCTTAGGGGATGTTATATCCCAAGACCAGGCATGGTTCCCAAAGAATCCATCCCATTTTCAAGAAATCACAATTATGCCATGTATTAGTGCAATTCTTTTAGGTGGTAAGATCATTTAATCAGATTGTTCCAATATGAAACACGTAAGGCAGCGAGAACAGAGTCATAGAACAAGATGATTTTTTCCTACAGAAAAGACGGTTCTTATTTACTCAGAGTAATGCTCTGCTGAACATTAAAACTCTGTAAGATGCTTAAGACAATAATCTCTTATATATGTATGTACCAGCCACCTGAGGGAGAAGGAAGATGACATTCCACTTTTAGTTTTGCTGAGGTGTCTGCCTAACAAAAACCTCCTAGCAGAGACTGGGTTTTCAAATTTTCTTTGTTATTTGTGGGGTTTTATTTTTTATTTTAGCCTATGCAGTTCACTGAACAAACTAAAATACAGCAGCACGAAATCTGGTGTAATTTGGTACAACCAGTACAACTCTGTCTATACTAGGAAGCAAAAAAAAAAAAAAAAAAGGAACAAAATCCATGTCCCTTGGGCCGGCACTGACATGTTAACAAATGCTGCCAGTATAAGCAGGACGTTATGGAAATATAATTCAGATGTCGATATGTATATGTGGATGCATGTATTGCCTATGTTTGTCCCAAAGAAATGGTCTTGGCCCAGCTGGGCTTATCTATTGGAAAAACCTTCACTTTTATCTCTCCAGGAACATAGCATTTCTCCCCAACAACTCATGGTTTAGTAGCCCAGACCAGTGATTTACTATTGGGCTGAGATCAACTCTCTTACTTGCCAGGTCCTCAGGTCTTTCATGTTTTATTTCAGTGCTTTTCAGGGCTGCAGATGAATCCCTTGGGATTACTGAGCTAGAAAGGCTGTGCCTAGCAATGCCACTGATACCCTGATGCCCTTGGGTCTCATCCTGGTAACCCACGTCTGAGGGCAGCTCAGATAGCCAAAATTTCTCCCAGACTTGCCAAGGACTGCATCAGGTACAGAAGTTTCTCTGCAAACTAGATTTGTGAATACCCATGCCAAGCAAGCTTCCTGGTGTGAGCCAGGAGCAGGCCCTGTCCCCACAGCAGGGCGACAAGAAGCACAGACTGGCAGCAATGGCTGTGAGGAACAGCATGCGAAAGCCAGCACCAACAGAGCCGCCTGACTCACACCATTCACCTCGGCCAGCACAGTCCTGACGAAAATATCACAGGACTGAAAAGAACGAGCAATCCTCAGTCACCTTGCAGACTGCTGGGAGCACGGGACAGGGTGATGCTAATTACTTGATTTCAAGAGCCCGTCAGAGTAACAGACGGGAGGGAGAAGGAGAGAGAGGGAGAGTCATTAAAGCTTAATAATTATTATTTTTAAATAGAGGCATATCTCTAGGGTTGCTGGGGCACGGCTGGCCTGTGAAGCCCTGGCCCACCGATGACGCTGCAAGGGGAAACTGGCCTGCGGCCTGCACCGTCGGAGACTGCCAGTCATCACAGAGTGACGCTGGCACAGCTCCTGCAGCAATAGATCGAGGAGGAAAATTAACTCAGGTTTAATAAACACTGTAGGGTAAACACAATTTCAGATAGGTACCAGCCAGAAATACTTAGCTTTCTTCTTAAAGGCATAGTCAACATCTAGGCAACAGTATCCGCATCTTAAAACAGCAGTCTCGCACACCTTTTCCTTATTATCTCTAAAGGAAAGATCCCAAGAGGTTGGCTCCCCCCAGTTTCAAGCACATGATCACAACATCTCAGCTGACACCAGAATGAAACAAGAACAGGTAACAGCATATTACCAAAGGCAGGTGGTATCTGTTACAACCCAGCTGACAAGAGCATCCCTTGCATCGGATAACCTTTCAGTCAAGGCACAAAGCCTAACTCAGGCAAGCATGTTTCTAAAGTCAGGACCAAAACAGAAACCTACAGAGAGAGTCTGGAAGACAACAGGCCTTGACTTCACAAGTTACAAGGATTAACACATCTCCAAGTTGCACCGATGAAGAACACTTTCTGTTGGTTTTATATGGTTGGTGCCTACATATTTTGGCATTGCAAAATACCTGCAAAGTCTCTTGGACAGTTAAAAAATAATAATGAAAATAATAAATGTAATGTGAAGGGAAAAGCATGAGGGCACACAGGGCACTTAACTCTCATGCATTCTTCAGAGAACAGGAGACAATCTCTTCCAAATACATAGCAAAAAATGCAGCATTTGAAGAAACAGCTGGGTAAACCTCAGCCGACAAGAACGACATTTCTATGCTTCGCGAATCTGTTATAAGGAAGCTACTCTGGCTCTTAAACTACACCTCAAAATCATCAGCAATGTCATTGTATTTCAACACAGTCAGGATTCTTCTGTTTGTGTGGGTGTCCCTTGCAGAAGACAGCAACACAAATGCCTTGATTTTGACACTTTGTCAATAGCAAATTCCTGCTGTCAATTACACTTGCTGTGACAAACAATTCTTGCTGTGCCAGCCCAAAGTTTCTCCCTAACATGTTGTCGGCAAGTTAAAAAAAACTGCATCTATCAGCTCAGAACAGGGCTTCCTCCAGTGCAGTGAGAGGAAGTGCAAGATATATCTTGGAGGTTTTTGCCAACAGGTATCAGAGAAAGCAGCTGAAAACACAAGATGAATGAACACAACCATATCAAAAAGCAGAAAGTAGTACTAAGTAAGCAACAACCCATCCACTTTGCTCCACAGTCATATCTTGGGTTAGTACAAGGTCTGGCAATCCGTGCTTAGGAGGGGAGGTGCAGTGCAAGAGGCTGCCATCCAAGTCAGTCCCATTTAAAGCAAGACTAAACTCTGAAGGCAAGGAGGAAATAAATCATCTGAGTAACTGTGAGTTACAGCTAAATGCCAGCACATTTCATGGGGTAAGACAGCCAAAGTATATACAACTGTAAAAGAGGATGAATGCTCCATGAGATGGAACAACAAGAGATAAAGGAGGCTCCAGGAAATTCTGGTCTTGCTTCCAAAATGTCACACAGTAAGGCTGAGGCAAAATGGAGCCAGCACTTCTTCATAGCCACGGAAGCAGGCAGTACAGCAAAGCCATGAGATAACGAAAACTCATGTCAGATAGGAATCATATAAACAGCAAAGAGTCTAATTATATAGCCTGTACTGACAAAAATCAGACCTACACGGTTGATTTACCTAAAGCTAGTGAGTGAATGAGTAAATGACTGAGAGGGAAAAGAAAAAAAGAACAAGCCGTGTGTCCCCCTGCAGCAGTGGAATTAATACAGAAATACAGGAGTCCCCTGTGGGGAGTTTCATTTGCCTCATCAGCTTTGGCCATCCAGACATCTCACTTCTAGACCACAAACTGAATCCAGGCTGCTACCTTTCTCAGAGCAAGAAGATCTATTTTCCATGTTGACAGAGACACAAAAATACGACCAGGCATAAGCAAGCAACAACACTTATTTTGAAAAGAAATGTGACAGAACGTCAAAGATTGATCAGATCAATAACGGAAACCTATTAACCCATATGGCAACTCCTACACTTCTGTTATTTGGCACAGCTTATCAGCAATACGATAATGGCTTTCTGCCGTGAAGCAGCATCACTGTCTTTTCATGATAGGAAAAAGCTGACATCAAGGAGACCTTGCTGGGTGGCCCATGAGCAAGACATGGCTGAGGTGAAGATGTCCTCTGTGAGCACCTCAGCTCGGCAGCCATTTTACATTCCCACCTAGCGCACAGACCAACGCTTCTCTGCCCTCAAACCTCTACTGTCACGCATACTTTACAAAACCCACATTCATTTTTTTCTTCCCACATCTTCCTGAAAGAAAAACCTGACCCTGTATTGGTTGAGGCAGGCAGTTATTATTATCTACAGGAAAAACAAAAGATACTCATCTCAGACACAGCATAAACAACGGATGGAGAGAAGGGAAGCGGAGACCATGCTGCAGTACTGCCATGCATTAGAGCACTTCTGAACACCAAAAGTCCTGGTGTTTACCCCACTTGAGAGTTAGGGAAAGCAAGAGGCCAGGACAGGGCACATCGCAGGGGTACTGGCAGAACTAAAGGCCGAGCTCACCATCAGGTGGACCTGCAGGTAGCAGTTTACTTCACACCAACACTTCCACCGTGTGGAGATCTGCACTTGAACGAATCAGTTTTCTTCACATGAAAAGAGGGAAAGGAAAAATGTTTGCTATTCAGCAATTTCAGCTGCACCATGCTTGTGTGATTGCAGCCACAAGGGACAGAGAGACACAGCCCAGCCTGGATGCAAGTTAATCGCTTCCTCCAAGGGGCCGTGTGTGTGTGTGTTTTCCCCTTTTTAAGTTTGAGGGTGGATTTTCAGGCAATGTTATTTTCATATATGCTGCATAAAAGAAAGCAAGTCCACTTCCTGGAGGACACAAGAATGACGAGGTCTTATGGGAGAAGCTCCTGGTCTATTTTGTATCTGAGTAGAGCTGGCACAATAACAGTCTAATTCATGCTGAGGGCTCCGTGGGTGATATAAAAAACATTCAATATTTAATTGCCTTTTAAAAAATAAAAAATAAAAAATAAAAAATGTGCTATTTTCTCTACAAAATAATATGAAAAAACAAGCAACAATTCAAGTTCATACTGACTTTTGTGCAGGAACAACTCGCTAGGATATTATTCTGAAAGAAAAACAAAGTCATTGAGACAGACCCTTGCTAGCTGTTTCAGTTACTTCCACTTAAATGAATTAAAAAAGAAATAAAAGTTCTTGTTGAAATACAAGATAACTTCCTGATATTTTCGAGGTGATAGAAGAGGGAGCAGTTGGAAATCCGTTGTAAAACAGTAAGAAAGCACAGGGAGGAGCAATATGTTACTGTCAGGTAAGAATTCAAGCAACAAGTCTCCAGGGGAATACGGGTCTCCAGAAGTTCAATTGCTCAGTGAACGTCAGCTGCATGACGAAAGCGTTCGAGATAAACAAAACATGCCAATGTTCACAGTCAAGTTCAGGAGTGACTCCACCACTTCGTTATGCTTGAAAACAGCAGCAGGAAAGATGCACTCATTTCTACATGTTTCACCACCACTTCTTACCTGACAGCACAGAATCCCTTTTCATAGGAATCAGTTTCAAACCTGGGACAAAATTAGATGTGCTACAGCAGCAAGGAGTTTCTTCCTAAGACCTTAACATTGCTTCCTGCCAGCACAGCTTGGCTGGCATAAAAGGAAGGATATGCAAAATAGTGGCATTTACTGCAGTTACTTGTTTGCCTGAAAATACTGGCTTCTTCAAAACATCTTGGGTGAAGGAGGGAGGTGACAAATCATCACATCGGGGGGGTGGTAAAGAGAGGATAGGAATTTCCATTACAAGCTACATGTTAGGTAATGCCACCTCCCAAAAAAAAAAAAACACCAGTGCTGGTGATGCTATAAGTGATGCTATAATAGTACATGAGAAAAGAAAGATCATGATTTTTGTATCATATTACAAAAGCAACGCTTGCATTGCTCTTGGGCAGTTGAAATCCTAAACATGCATAGACACTATCAACTTTGAAGAAGTTAAGTCCTAAAGCCCTAACAACTGGCCCTTATATTTCAGCCCAGCCTGAGCAGAAGTTTGGATCAGAGCTTTCTTCTAACGTTGGAACAGTTGTTAGCAAATATTTTCACAAATCATAAGCACTTACTTCCCATCACAACCACAGAAATGGACCAGGAAAAGGTATAAAGGAGTTTTCCAAATAATTTTTTGCAAGGGTAGATGCCCTATTAAAAAAACACACAGCTCTAAGGAGGCTTTGATTAAACACTTTATTTGACTCAGGACTTAGCCCACCATAAAATACTTAAGGATGAGAGACACTGTCCTGTTCATCAAGAAACTACAATTAGAAAAGAGTCATGCAATTTATTTTACAGTAGCCAACAGCTGCTGTATGAATCTCTGCCCTACTTCAGGCAGCTATTATCGTTTTGCCAGATAAAGCATTTTTTTTTTAAAGAAGTTAACACTCACTATTTTGGAAATACAATTTTGAGGATACAGATTATGTTACTGATAAAGTAGTTTATCCCTGAAAACTTGTTAAACCAATTTTTTTAATGCATTGAGCCCTACCACTGCACCACTTTCTCACAAATCTTTGCTCTGTTTTCCTTTAGAAACTGCAACAATACGAGAATTTCAAGCTCCATCTCACTTTCAGTTTACACACGTGAGGAGCAAAAGAGCTGCTGTTACGTTTCAAATTTTTAACTGAGTAATGCCAGGGCAAATTTCAGCTTGGTAGACAGTAAGTAGGGAGTACAAAATAAATGCTTGCAAAATCCCTCTGCACAGTTAGCATACCAAAGAAATGTCTCTCTCTCTCTCAAAAAAAAAAAAAAAAAAAAAAAAAAGTAAATTAAGCTACGCTTAACTTGATTGTATGTGCCAAAAAAAATGTGTATTTCCTCCACCAAAGACATTAAGCATACCTGATAAACAGCAAGCAATGGCAAGTAGCCAAAAAACGCATCATAAAGAGCAAGAGTGTTTTCCACTCCTGAAAAACAACAGTGAAATGAGTTGGACTATGGGAACCCCCTGGGAAGAGATTTTTACAGAAGTACATTCATGGATTTCTATGTTCACAATTTCAAACATGTACATATGAAAAGGTTAATTCTGGCTCTTCTGTTTTTGTTTTTCTTTGAAGGTCATGATGAAGGCAAAAATAAAGCCCTCTTTGATACTATCACAGCCTACATGGAGATGCTACTCAACAGTATGAAGCCGTCTGGAGAAAGGCTAACTTTTTTAAGGAAATACCAAAGCTACGAACTTGTCTTCTGTGAACTCTTCACATAACAGATCTGTGTTTCACATTTTTCAAGACAAAATCTTAAGACCAAAAGAACTCATTACTCTTAAAAGCCTGTAAGTGCTTGAATTCCTGTGTTAAATAATAAGCATTAATCACTTTCCTAAGTCTAAGCTAGAAAAACATATTTTTAAATAATACATCTTGGTAGCCTTTGCAGATAAATGTTCTTGGGTTGGTACTTGGGTCTTTCCCCTTGCCCCAACACACTTACAAGCTTTACATCCCCGCAGCAATTTCAAACAAAACGTTTAAACCAGCTTTGTACTTGCTTTGTAATGTGTTCTAGCAAAACGGACAAGTCACAATCTAATAACAAATAACGTGTCAAGGTATAACCATGCTCATTAAAATTGTTCATGAAGCTTAAACTTCTCCATAACGAAACCTCACGCTTGTACTGGGTCTGGCTGGGATGTTAACGTTCCCTGCAGCAGCCCACACAGTGCTGTGCTCTGCACTTGGAGCCAGAACAGCAGTGGGATCACCCCAGTGTTGTGTCTGCTGCTGAGCAGTGCTGGCACAGCATCGGGACTCTCTCCAACCCTCCTAGGGGGTGGGCAAGAAAGTGGGAAGAGAAACATCCCCAGGGCAGCTGACCTAACCCAACCAAAGGGATGTTCCGTACCATGTGGTGTCACACTCAGCAATAAAAGGTGGGAAAAGGAAGAAGAGGGGAGGGGGGGGCTCTCATTGTGAAAACGTTGGGCCTCCTCCTGAACACCGGCTACGTGTGTTGAGGCCCTGCTGCAAGGACGTGGTCAGACATCGCTCATTTGTGGGAAGTAGAGAGGAATTTCTTTCCTCTGCACTTCCACACAGCCTTTACTTGTTTTGTTTCTTTCCCTTTCCCCCTCCCTTTTCCCTTTTATCCCTTTAAATTGTTTAATTAATAATATTCCTTCCTTAATAATTATTTTTTTCCTTTAATTAAATTATCCTTATCTCAACCCGTGAGTTGCTCTTTCCTTTACTTGTTCCCCTCCTCTTCCAAGGAGCGGGAGTTAGAGCAGTTGTGGTGTTCAGCTGCCTGGTACCACCACCACAACGCTATGGAAAGCTTCCACCAGTTTCTGTTCTGAACACTGTCCACACACCACCTAACACACTTGCTCCATCCCTTCTACGCAGAAGGAACCTGAGGACCCGAAGGACAATTGCATGTCACCAAGAGGACTATGAAGAGCTGAACTATGAGACTGTTTTCCACTGTGTGGCAGTGGCCAAAAATACTTCTGCACTTCACCAAGACATCACCATGAGAAGAGACAGCATGTGATTCCCCTGCAAGTAAGGGACTGTTACCTACCATATTAGATGTTTTGAATTAGGCACTGCAAACATACTGCTGGCCTGTTTTTTAACCCACCTCCTCCCCCTTCATTCAGCATTACCCCATCACTGAACACCTCCAGCACGAGGAGCAGCGCCAGAACACAAGCAGCGCCAGGCTGGCAGGACTGCTGAGGTCCCACCACGTCGGGATCCCAAGCTGGAGGTCTGTGTTTCAGTTACCCATACTCCAAAAACACAGGAGAGCAAAGCTGAGACCAGAAAACATTCACAACCAGCCTGCTGGCACAAAGTCTGGGGCTCAGGGTTTCTTTCCTGGCTTGCTGAAACCAGCACGTCCCTACAGCCCTCCTCCTTCACCTCACCAGTCCGCAGGCAGCTTCATTCGGCCCATCACCAGGAACGGGGCTTCATTCAGCACCTTAAAATCTGCTCACTCAGACTGCTCCCTGAGGCTCTGGCAATGTTTTTAGCTAATAAGCACTTGCCTGCTAAGCTGAGGACGGAATTATTTATAAAATGAATTATGTATCTAATACCTGGCCAGTTGAGCTGGTTTTCATTAACGTACAGAAGGGAGGCTGGGTAACAGCTTCGTGTTTTTGCTGCAGCCAGCTCCGGCCTCCAGCTGCCATCAGAGCGTGAGAGGGGCCATGGAGCATCCACACCACGCCCTAGAGACAGCATGGCACTGCCACCGAGGCAGCGAAGATGAGGAGGTTTTACCCGATAAAAGAATAACGCCATTGCCGCTGTAACAGCTGCTTACATAGCTTTGTGTTTTTTTTCCCCACTCACCAGGGCTTTAAATAGCAGTAAGAATCATGCCTGATGCAGAGGGGGAGAAAGAGGAAAGAAAGGGATGGAGAGAGGTGAGAGCTCAGGTTTTGTTTGCAGCAAGAAACCTCATTTGTGGTGGAAAAAAAATAGAGGAGCTACTTGAACTGCTATGTGCATTCAATTCAGCACAGCAGACAAGGAGTCCTAACAATTCACCAGGCAATGCGAGTCCATAAATTACGTGTATGCCTTGGAGCGAGTGCTGAGCTTCTGACGCAGACAGAAAACATCCTTGAGTCTCAAGTTAAGGGCCTGAATTTTCCAGAGGTAAAGGGAAGTAAACGTGCATATCAAAGTCAACTTTTCTTCTGGAAGCCAGGCCTGTTCCCTTTTGTAAGTAAAAAAGGATCAATATAATTAATAATATGAATAAATGCTCACATAAGTCCTGCAGTAATAGCTCACAACAACAATGATGACATTAATGGAGTTGTCTGGCATTCAGACAGGAACGGGCAGGACTTGGTTGTCATTTTCTTGTATTTAAGCCAAATAGCTGTAAGGGTGGCGTAGGAGGGCAGCATCTAAACCTAAAACACGTAAGTAAAATGGTATCAAAGTAGTAATTAACAACAAAGTAGCCTCAAGAATGATAATATCAGGCAATCATCACTAAGATTTAACTGCATAATTTTGAGCTGTTTTATTATGTTTGGGTGTTTTATTTCAGCTTTGGATAACTATTTTGAAGGCATTTGAAACTACCCAAGGCTCCAGGACGTTGCTTAGGGTTCATTGTCAAATTCATTCATGTAGGAAAGAAATTATTTTGTACCCATCTGTCAGCAACAATGGTAACCTTTAATAACCACAGTTAGACAATGAGAAAAAAATAAAATAACCCTCTCCAAACTGGACATGGCTTCTGAGGAGCAATGGTTAAAACACCAGAGCACGTAGCATCCGTACAAATGCCATGTTCTACCTACTGCCTCCAACACAACTTCTGTGTCTGCTGTGCAGGTCTCAGCTCACCACAGCCAGATCCTCTGCCCACATGGAGCCAATTATGAGTTTAGTCACCAAGAAAATACGCCAAGCACCATTTACCCTGTAACTTTCTGCTGGGGTGGACGATTCATCTTCTCTTTCAACTTGGACGGAGGCAGTTTTGAAAATTGCCAGTAATTACTGGGATCTTTCCACTGTGCTTCCTTAGGTCAAGGAATTTGTTGTATCTCGGAGACAAAACTTTGTAAGCAACCTGTAATATTTTACACACACGTGTATATACTATACACGTACAGATGTATCTATCATATATGCTGCAATAATATTTTGGAAAAGATTTACAGAGCTGGATTTCAGGCCTCAACTCAAGTCAAACAATTGGGGCATATGAAAAAACCTCCAGCTGCATTCTTCTGAGACTTCAACTGCATTGGAAAAATGAAAGCTCCAGTCAACTTTCCCTAATAAATACCTTGTTCTAAAATAAAATCATATACATGCTTTTCTGTGTACACATAGTACAGACATACAAAGGGCACCCAAAGGAACAGCTAGATTTTGCTATATCATAACATCCAGTAGAGGATTTAGGGATCCCATCACTGGCTGCGACTATTGTATCACAACAGAGGAAGGGTAGTATAGGACAGCATATATAGTATAGTAGACAGTGTTCAAGGGGAAAATGTTTATTGGAGTTTCACTGCATCACTGGCTCAACGCACCACAACCAGAATAGAAAAAACAGTGAGGGCTACTTCAGGGAGTGCTGGTGCTGCTGTCCCACCAGCAGAGAGGAGCAGCTCTGCCAGCATTTAAGGTGCCCAGGCTTCCTCCTTGGCCTCCAGCAGCCAGGTTGGCACCAGAGCTCTTGCTGCTTAAAGGGCAAGAGGCACAGATGGGTCCTTTGGGATGCCTCCTGTAAAAGCAGACTCAATTTCTACACACCCTTTTATGTAGTGAAAGCTCTTGCCCAGCAGTCCTGCCGACACCCAGCACCAGGATCTCCTAGGCTGATGCAGGGAAGTCCCAACATTTGCAAAATCCACTGCCTCTCCACACGTTTCCCACAAAGGTTTTCACTTCTTAGAACAGGACCTGAGGCACTGCAGAAGCCAGGCGCCATGGAAGGCCACCAACACACAGCTTCTGCTAGCCTACCTCCCCAGGAGCTCAAAGGGCCCTTTTTGGGATTATTATTAAAACAAGCATGGGAGCATAACTAATGCTCTTAAATATATATATATATATATATCCTGTGCCATTTAAACCTAGGGCGACTGGTAAAGGCCAGATCACTACATCAGGAAAATTACTGAAGAGGCAGCACTTTTAACACCTATGCACCTGTCAAACTCCCAGGACAGGTCAAGGCTCGTCTGTGCATGTACAGAGTTAAGAGGTTGGGATGACTATGTACGAACACAGGACAGAAAGGGGAACGGTGCTGTTTTGCCTTTCATATCTTTAATAACCATGTCAGCATTGCTCATTCTGAAAAGAAGCAACAGCAATGTAAAACACCTGGTTTGGCCAGATGCCTGCTCTGCAGGGCACTTGACCCCGGGACTTCCTGAGCTCCCTGTTGCACCGGATCCCCAGCAGCAGCCTGGATGAACAGAGTCCAGCCAAACAGCACTGACATGTGGCAGCAGGGTTACAAACAACTTCCTCTGCTGAGACATCTCCTGCTGTAATTACAGCTGGGGAGAGCAGCATGGGCAGGAGGGCCACACTTCGTCCTGCAGCACGGCCTGGGGCACTCCAGCACTTTGCTCGCCACCAGCTACCCCTCTGCACCCACTGCTTGCACCAGATCAGCCCCACTCCTCTGCCTTTCCCCTTAAGTAATGCATGAAGCCTCTTTAGCACAAGGTTGAGCAAAGAGGAAAAAAAAATGCAGAAGTGCAGCAAAACATTGGTGTACCTACAGACTTCTTGCTCACCCTTCAAAACGCAAACTAGCAGAGCTTCCAGCCATAACAGCCAGGCCGCTTACCAACAGCGAGCACCAAAGGAGCAGTGTCAAACCAAATAAACCAGGCAACTTCAATGCCAGCAGCAGGCCCTGGCCATGCTTCTGGTCAGCAGGCCTCCACCTCTCATCACGACTCGACACCTCTTCGGCCACGTCACCCCACCCATACGTGCCGGACCCTGCTTGGGACAGCGCCCGGCTCCCGAGCTGAAAACAAGGAGCTTGTACTAGCTGCACTTGGTTTTGGCCCAGAAGGACTTTCTGCTACGCTTGGAACATGAGCAAACGCGTGCCAACTGGGCTGTCTTCTCTCTGGTGCACAGGCGCAGCCCTTCCCCAACTCCACCAGTGACACCTGCACAACACTCGAGGCTTGCAGCAGCACTGTCAGAGCGCAACGCGAAGGCACTGGGCTTCATAGACAGCAGAGAAAAAAAATCTGTTTCTTCCCCACTTGTAATGGCTGATGGAAAACAAGCCAAGCTGCCAGGAAAAATTAAAATACACTTGTACCTACAACTTAGCTGAATTTTATCTTTTAAAGAGCCACTGGATGGGATTCTTTTTTCCCCCTCATTTACTTTATCTCTGTTTCTCCTGGAAATGCACCCACAAGCATGCTTCACTATAAATAATAATCAGGCAGCATTACTGTTATTTAATGAGCCCTAATGAAGCCAGATAAGAGACTTCCATGGATAGTATCTCCCTCGCTTATGCAGAGTTCACCAGGCAATTCCTAGTCACAGTCAGTAACTTTCATTGTTCCCCACACTGAAGAAAAAGCAGCATTTGCCAAATTTATTTGGGGGGAAGGAGACGGAAGCAGCTTTAATTACATAAATTAAGTTAAACTGTAGCATGGAACAGATTGACCTCCCAGACCTTCAATTACATATAACTAACCTTGCCAAGTTTAGATCTGGATCTCTTCCAGTTTTTCTTGTGAAAACTGTGATTTTCTCCCATGTTATTACAACCCCTTTTCTTAATATAGTGATATAATCAGAGCTCTGCGCTTGTGCACAAGTGTAGTCTACTCTGTTCAAGCAAGTTCTTTGGATATAATTGAGGCTTGAAGGGTGGGTGCAGCTAATTTGTTTTGATAACGTTTCCTGTTTATAACAATCCTACATTTTGCTGCATAAGGGAATGAGATCATCTTTAAGGCATGGAAGAGGGGAAGTAGGATGTTTACAGCATCCGATTTATTTTACCTGAGCTTACAGACCCCGTCACTTTGCAAACCTTCAATAACCAAACCGAACTCAGGTTGCACATGGAAAACACTGATTCAGTCTTCAGGCCACCTATTGCTGAGCTGCCTCTGCCTGGAGGGAAGTTATCACCCATTTGTCAAACCCCATATCATAAGCATCCTCTGAACAAGGAAAAAGAGAGAGCTGAGAAGCTTCACGAGGGAAAACACATGGTCTGAACACATTTGAAACTCTTGTCATAGACTTCAGTGGCTGACTTCCATTCTCCATCCAGAAGACAAAGGACAGACGCTACCTGGCAATCTGAGTCACACCATCAGGATTTCCTTAGACAGAAGACGAGATCTGATAACGCTTAAGAAGAGCAAAGAGATAAGGACACAACAAAAGAGCTTAGCACTTGAATTCAGGACATTAATTAATTTTCCTGAATTGGTATTTTCCAGACAAAAAGCCTGAACTCATGCAGCTTGATTTGAGAATCCAGTCTGACAGATGGAAGAGGAAAACAGAGGAAACAGTAAAAATGGTTTTCAATTCAACTAGAACGATATTGGAAAAAAGCAGAATACAGCTCACTTACCAACTGCACGTCAAATTCAGGCCACTGCCTCTACTGCCACGCATTAGCCCGCACCATAGTATTCAGTCCTTTCATTATTAATAATGCACAGCGAAAGAAGTGACAGCACTAATCTCCATCTGACTAACATACTTTAAAACATGAGATAGGGAAAGTGCATCTCAGTGTGAGCTCGCTGCAGCAGCAATCAGCATTTTAACAAATGCGGCTATGCTGCCTCACCTTTGGGATGGGACGTCCTGGTTGCTGTGTGTGTCGTTTGCTCACCTTTATAAAGAAAGCTACTAAAATTTATCCAAAAAAAAGAGGGAAGGAAGAATGGAAGGACTCCTGACCAACACATTCCACCAAGTCAGATGCTCACCTTCGCCAGGATGTAAAGAATGCTAAAAAAAATCTTCCCATTGCAACCGTTTAGGGAAGAAACAAAGAGGTTATACCAACATGCACAGAAACAACAAGATATAGTGAGACAGATCAGATAAGAGTTGATTTAAGATGCTGTATTATTGTCTTCCAACTCAGAAATTCAATATAACCTTCAAAAGAAGGCAAGCTTAAGCTTCTGTACATACTTGATATGTGAGAACTTGCTCACCGTGTTGTTCTCTGTAGATTTCCAGCCTCTGTTTCTGTTCTATTTTCTGTTGTACTCGTTCTGGTGTCACTCCAGCTGCATTTTGACATATGGTTTATTGTCATATTAAACCATGCACGTTGAAAACAACTTCAAAAGCTTTCCATTCCCAGCAACAGTGTTACGCTTTTGTACCTCCCAGACTGGACCTGTTTGGAAAAATGTTACCCCCAGCGTAGCAGGATTTCAGGGAGGTACACATGCTGCTCACAAGACTCTTTAGTTCTTAAAGCATTAACTCAGTTACTCATATTGACATGCTATATTTTAATTTTGCACGTAGTACTACTAAAGGTGAAATTATTCTTGGTCAGTAAATACACAAACCCACTGAGGACCTTCTGCCTCCAGTATCTTCCGAAACGACCTTGCTGACACTCTCTGAATATACAGCTCATCATTTATGTAATGCAGAGGTAAATCAACACGAATTTTCACTGCTCCTGCTGAATCCTGAGCTTCTCTTTCTCCAATACAAGGTATCAGCATCACACAGCAAATGCTCCCCACACGTGCACTCACATTGACATCACCTGAATATCATGAGATTAAAACACAGTTAATTGCATGTTTAAGCCCTGATAGTTTGTTTTCTTTTAAAAAGCAATCTGCTTTTATTTTAAAAGGTGACTATATCCTTAGTAAGCAAGCACAGGAGGTGTGTCCGCTAGCTTAAGGGAAGAAAACAAAATAGTTGCACTTCTCCAAAGGCTTTGAGAGTTTTCAGTAGAGTTGTAACCCCAAGCAAGTGATGAGTTACAGAGATGGGCCTAAAACACCACTGATCCAAACACCAAAAGCTTTGGGATGTTCCAAAATGTCCCCCAAGTCCATCACTGCCAGAGGGCTGCGAAGATGTGCCCACACGGTGTTCCCTTGTATCTGCTGACCCTGGGACTCATTTTCACCACCAGCTTCTCATGGGTGGCAGTTTCCAAGCCAAACCTCAGCTCCCAGCCATGCTCCCATACAGCAGCTTCACGCCTGCTGCTGTCACAAAAAGGGAAGCGGAGACCTGCCGATGTGACCTGCAAAAGGGGCCACAAACCTCCAGCATACTGTGTTACCAAAGTTTGTCACAGCAAATGAGGCAAGGCTAGTACACCAGGAACAGCCACGCAGATCTGATTTCGTGGACCAATGGTTCTTGGACACTAGAAATGATGGCAGAAAAAATAATATGCACATAAAATTGTCTGTCACAATGCAGAATACAGCTATCATGAAATTTTGCTGCTGTTATCTGCAGCAAATTGATATGCATTTCACATGTAATAGAAGACAACAGAGATTCATTTAAATTTGCAGTTAATATCACGAGCAATGAGACGTCCAGAAATTACATTTTCGCTAGCTAAAAATTCAGTAAAAACTGTTTAGTGTATAAACTAATACAGTTAACAAGTAACTATTTGGCATCACGTTCTTCCCTTTCTTACAATGTTAAGACACAAATAAATTCATCCTCAAATAATCAGAGCAGGTTCGTGAAGTTACAAACATGATAGGGAGGAAAAGAGGTATCTCAGCTTGGTCTCATTAACAACAAACTAAACTACAGCTTATCATCATACACAAAAAGGAACAACCCCCAGCACCTAACCAGGTGCACAGACGAGGAAGGGCAGAATGTGTCAGTTCTGCTCCTGTCTTCTTTAACCTCAGGAATGACTGGCATTTATTTGTGACCACTGGCAAATATACCGATACCAGAATTAAATTATTCACAGGGGTTAAAAAGTAACAGCTCCAGATGGTTACACAAATGGCTAGGTGCAAAAAGGCAACCCCTTAACAGTTGAAAACACCATAAAAGCTGTTAGGACAGGAAGCAAGTAATACCAAACCAAGGAACTACAAAAATAATTACTCAAACTAACAATGCTGCCGCCCCAGAAAACAATTAGAAGAGAAATAACACCACCACCATTAAACTTGTGTTTCACACAACATTTACCAAAATAACACCCCTTCCCCGTGTCCTCCCGAGTGCTCCATCATCCAATGCATCGTGTCCCCAGGGGGATAATAAATGCACCCAAATTCATCACCTTAATGCAAGAGATGTCAGAGGGAATTTCTAAGCCATCTGATACACCCCCTCCATTTTCCATTCCATTCCCTCCAGCAACAAGGTAGCTCCTGAGTGGCAATAATATTTATTATTGCTATTGACCGCTGAGATAAACCCAGAAAGCCGCATTTGGGGGGAAAAATGCCAGAAAGGTTTCGCACTGGGTATTCTGTGAAAGGCTATTTGCAAGAACTAAGCAATGTTCAAAGAAACTAGTTAACGACCGCAGAAGAGAGATTTCATGTGCCAATTCATGTGATTGGGTTCATGTGCCAGTGCTGGTTTGGGCTGGTTTTCAAGATTTGGAGAAGCACCTGTGGGGCACGGCCTGAGAGGACAGGCTGCTGGCAAGGGACCACGCTGCTCCGAGAGGCACGCTTCGGCACATTTTCTTTGCTGGCTGTTGGGTTCACGACCAGGCTGATGCTTTCCATACAAGTGCCCAGAGGTTGCAAGAGATACTGCACCAGCTAAAACGCTGCCTGTCTTTTCACAAAGTTTTCAGGGGAAAACCAATCAAATCTTAACAGTACTGCATACAACATGCAGTGATTTAAAGCAGAGGGAAGACATGTGCCAGAAATAAATCAGATGGGACTCAAAAAGGTGAAATTACATGTCTGTAAGGCATCTTGCTAGGGCAGTCTAAGTATGGAGGAGAGAAATCAGCGGGTCACTGGGTGTGACACTGTGATGTATCACCACATCCGTGCTCCACTGAGCCTTAAAAAAAAAAAGTGGCTAGAGACCGTAGTCATTTATATAAAAAATGCAAAAAGGAAGACTTTGTAAGCATAGGTTAGAGCAGACTTTCCTTACATTGGTACAAGAAACTTTACTTTACTTTACTTCCCTGGTGGTGCCAGGGCATCATTCCGTTCTGGGCGCCCCTTTGGCAGCCAGCGATTTGGCCGGCAGCACAAACCTGGATGGTTTTGGGCAGCCTCTTTTAGGAAGCCCCCGTATTTAACGCACTGTTCACAGAAAGTCCCACTGTGACATAAGAAAAACCACTTGCCTATCACTACTTCGGCTTTCCAAAAGTATTTTGATGTACAGTCCACACACAGTCCCACAAGAAATGTGTAGAACAAAGAATGAATTCAAAAATAATTTCTTAGTGATGTAAATACTATACAAGCACATTTGTCTTAAATTCATTTTTTTTAATATTATTGTCCCTTTTTTTTTTTCATTACAGCGTTCAGGGGTTGTTTTTTCATTTCCATGTGTACTCTGCACCTGCATATTGAACACATTCCTGAACATTCAACAATGCATCTTACCTTTAAGGTCAGGATGTGGTTTTATTGCTGTTTTGAAGCTGTTTTTTCCTTTTAATCTACTTTTTTAGGGTGTGCGGAAGCTACATGGAGCCACATACCAAAAGAAATTCTTTTTCTGTCGAGCCGTTCCCCGTGGTCGCAGCAGCTCATCCACAGCCCACCTGCACTGGGCTCCTCTCTTTGCACAAACCCTGCAAGGCAGCAGACGTGCTGACAGAGCAACGCAAGCAGTATCACAGCTGGCAGAACGAGCAGCACACAATAATTTCAAAAGACAAGAAGAAAGCAGAACAAAATTTCCAAAAGAACGAACAGATGAAACTAATTATCAGGCAATTTCAGAGACAGACTTTGGGTGGCTTCAGAGGAGGCGTGGCAGAGTTCAGGAAGGGAAAACCAGAGGCAGCCAAGGGGGCTCAGCTATTCTGGGAGAATCCAGGGAGCGTGATGCCACGCGGGATTGAGAGACAGAATTTAATAACTGCTTGGAGCCAGGCTGAGGTAGGAAAGAGGGCACGACGTTTTTGTGAAAGATGCAAGCTTTGGAAGCAGACACACCATAGCTCTGCGTGGTGCACGCTGGGCAGCACAGCAGCGCATCACTTCTGCTCTCCGCTTTGGGCCCTGAGAGGTTGCCCTGGGTTGAGACAAGCAACTGCAGCGTCTGTGTTCAGAAACAACTGGAATAAACCAGAGATCAGCCAGCCCAGGTGTTTTCAGCAACACACCCATAATGCTGCCAGACAAAGTAAGGTTTACAACGTGGCTTCAGAGCATGGACTTCAAAGGAAGAACCAGCACCAGCCACGGAGACCACCTGCCTTATGACAAAGGCTTTGCCTGCCACAAAACAGCCTGCCTCAGGTCCTAAAGGTATGCAGAAGCTACATTCCCTGCCGTTACTCTTGCAAAATCATCATCTACTTTGTCCACTTGCTTTTAAGATGGGATTCATGTTACCTTCAAGCAATTAGAGTGTGCGTTCTGTAATCGTGAGAAACAGTTAAATGTGCTCACACCTCTGCTGTATCGAGTTTATCTGCTCTCACCTCTCTTCAATCACTATTCCTTTCTGCTGCAATTTATTATAAAAGTAAAGAGATGCCAAATATAACAAACTTTTAAAATCTATACAAGTAGCAGAAACTCTGGTGTGTCCTGTTGCAGCCAGAAGAATAAACCATTCAAATTTCCAAGTATTTAAAAAATATTAAAAAGATGTTAACCCATGCATCTAGAAGCAAAGAAATCCTTCTTCAAGCAGGAATTGTGTCACCCTCCTAACATTAAAATTTGCACTCAATCATCCCTCTGCTTCATCAATACAGCCAAAATGTTCTCGATAGACAGCTTTTCTGGCTGTTAAAAATAATGTTAATAATCAGAAAACATCAGGTTATCTCTCCCCCTTCCATTCATTCATCTGTCTTTGTAACATGCTGGAAATATCTGTAGTGGCATGCAAGAAAGGAACTGTAGGGTACCATGTAAGGATTAAAAATGCTTCTGAATAGAGGAGTCAGTATCTTAAAGCCATTGCTACCCTGTGACGCTGGGTAGATTCAGACACTATTATATTATTTACATATCTACCAGGATCCTGCTAGAGCATATTTATTTTCTCCTCAGTTTTACAGCTTTCATTAAACCAAACAAAGGATTTTTGCCCCATTGCATGCCGAAACTGGAATTGCTTGCCTTGGCAACCAAATCCTGTAATTTCTACTCATGCCAAAAGCATCTTCATATATCACTAACTTTGCCACAGCTACGTCAGAGCTTGAGCAGAAAGCTGTGTTGCTGGTAGAGAGCAGAACACGCTCTGAGGGTCTGCAAAGAAAACGGTCACGGAAAGCAACTGGTGAAGAGAAAGAGGATCCTTGCATCAGCTTCCTGTATTAAAAGGGGCAGGAAAATCACCCAGGTGCCAGCCTCTCACCACACTTGTATGAGGAACAAGCCAGGCACTTACTGTTCCTCATTTTTCCCCTTGAGGTTAGCAGAAGTCCAGGCCCTTCACAGGGTTGTTACCGCTGTTGTGAACGCAACGTTAAGTTTCAAACAGGAGCACCCAAGGTCCCATCTCCCTGCACAGAGCAGAAAATCAGCAGCAGAGACTTCACTTCTCAGAAATCCTTACTTCCACCGTCCCAGAAACAACCGTGAACAAGAAATGTTATAACTTCCCAACATGACGCTCTTGACTCCTCCTCCACTTTCAGAAAGGCTAGATGCCACCGAATGCAGGGAATGTCAAACATCGCTGAAATTTGGGGGACCAGGATGCAGCCCCCCGTACTTAGGGCTTTAAAACTCCAGTCAGCTATAGCAAATGATATTGTAGTTTCAAAATCTGAAATAATGCCAGTCTTCCTGTCGCTCTGAACCTTTGCAAGAAAAAAAAAATAAAAATAAAGATACGGGTCCTTCATTATGATGAACATTTGCTTCCATGCTTTTTTTTGCGGTTCTGTTGTTTTTGTTTTTATTTTTATTTTAATTACCTTAGCATCCTTTAGATGCTTATAAACCTGCTGTTCAACAATTTGCTTTGTATACTTCACAATGTTGGCATCAAGTTGACTAACTCTCTAGCTCCTCACTTCCCCCTTACAAAAAGGCACAAAGTTTGTCTGTCTCCAGTCCTGTATTTTCCCCATCGTTCACAGACAAAAAATAATCTTTTCTAAAATTTCACACTTCTACGGCTATTTTTTCAATTTTTCTGACTGCATGCATCCATTTGCACACCTTCCACATCATGTAGCAGACCCATGATATCATTTGCCATCGTTTTCAAGGCGGGCAGGAGAGGCAGTGGGAAGCGGGACTATCAGCCTGCAGCCGCCAGGGACACGCTGGGGTTAATGGCAGGAGGTGCCAGCTGAGTGCTGGTTCCCAAATTTGGAAGAAATAACAAAAAAAAGTTTCTTTCCCCATCATTTACGAAGCATTGCCTCGCTCTGTACCAAGCACAGAAGCCGTGTGGTTGAGGCAGGGGAGCTGGCGTTTGGGGAGTGGAGCTTGGCTGAATCATCCTGAGGTCCTGCGAGATCTCCCCTCTCCTCCCCTTCCCCGCTCCCAGAGCCCACAATTAGCTCACCATCAGAGTGTCAAGGACGTCCCGTTACACTTGATAAATGAGGGTGAGCACGGGGAAAACATTTGTCTCGGTAGATGGCGGAGGCAGGTAAAACGTTTGCTTTGCCACTCAAAGCAAGCAATCCTCACATAAAACCTCAGAAAGCAGACAAAATCTCTGAAGTCTCCTAAGCCCTAAAATGTTTTTAATAAAACATTTATTGTAAAAGCAGGCATTAATAGGCAGTACATGCTCAGCCACAGCAAGGCAGAAAGCAGCATCGGGTAATCCCCAATTTTAGCCAATAACAAACCATGAGGGAACCCACAGGGAGGGGAGGGGAGGGGAGGGGAGGGGAGGGGAGGGGAGGGGAGGGGAGGGGAGGGGAGGGGAGGGGAGGGGAGGGGAGGGGAGGGGAGGGGAGGGGAGGGGAGGGGAGGGGAGGGGAGAGGAGAGGAGGGAGGGGAGGGGAGGGGAGGGGAGGGGAGAGGAGAGGAGAGGAGAGGAGAGGAGAGGAGAGGAGAGGAGAGGAGAGGAGAGGAGAGGAGAGGAGAGGAGAGGAGAGGAGAGGAGAGGAGAGGAGAGGAGAGGAGAGGAGAGGAGAGGAGAGGAGAGGAGAGGAGAGGAGAGGAGAGGAGAGGAGAGGAGAGGAGAGGAGAGGAGAGGAGAGGAGAGGAGAGGAGAGGAGAGGAGAGGAGAGGAGAGGAGAGGAGAGGAGAGGAGAGGAGAGGAGAGGAGAGGAGAGGAGAGGAGAGGAGAGGAGAGGAGAGGAGAGGAGAGGAGAGGAGAGGAGAGGAGAGGAGAGGAGAGGAGAGGAGAGGAGAGGAGAGGAGAGGAGAGGAGAGGAGAGGAGAGGAGAGGAGAGGAGAGGAGAGGAGAGGAGAGGAGAGGAGAGGAGAGGAGAGGAGAGGAGAGGAGAGGAGAGGAGAGGAGAGGAGAGGAGAGGAGATGCTGCTCCTTCAGCATCAGCTCTGAGGGAAAGCCTGTGGGAACACGCTGGGTCTCAGACAAACCAAACATCTTCAGCCTGTAGCACTCCAGAGGAGCAGACAGCTCTGTGCAGTGCTTCCTGTGTAAGCAACACAGTTAATTAACTCTGTGTTGATTAATGGGGCGCTCTCACATCAAGAATTTATTGAGTCTGTTATTATATACAAGGTCATAATTGCCAAACAGCCGCAGCTAAATACCATTCCTTGCCGTCTACTCCTTAAGCATCATAATGCAAAATTAATTGGTACTTGTTTGCTAATGAATATGAAATATTTTAAGTCATGCACCATAAAACTTACCACTGGTATGTTCCTTTCTAAACACCCATGAATGAACTAAACTGCTTTAATACCTTGGGAAGAGCCTCCTCTCCGCGTGGGATGGGTAGTTCACTGCTCTTCGTAGCAGGGCCTTTCTGCGCTCAGACGTTTACCAAAAGAGCTGTTCTAGAATAATTAGCCAGTAGTAATTCCACTTCCACAATGCATTAAGACTGACTGGCAAAAGATGCTTTCATGCAAGGCTATGAGGAGCACCCACACCAAAATATCTACCCAGAACAGTTATTTTGGGGCAGCTGTTTCAGTGGATTTCCAAGCTCAGCTGAGATCAGCTCACAGCAACTGATCGAACTTGGCCTGGGGGTAGCAGGGAAGATCAAAAAGACACTTGAACCCCTTTGTCCCTTGTGGGATCCTTACCTCCAGGGTTAGCCTCTGTGCACAGAAAGGGCGTGCAGCATAACAAAGCAAATCCCCAGGGTGAAAGAAAAACATCCCAACTCTGGGATATGCTCCCCTAGTCCTAAGGGCAGGAGAAACCAGAAACAGCGCCCTGACCCTGGCTCTGCCACGCAAATAGGGTGGGGAAAGCAGAGGGGCACCCACACCACAGCTGCAAGGGGCTGCAAGGCTGGGGATACAGCCCCAGCCGAGGAAAGCCCTTCTGTTTACCTACCTGCAGAAATAACATTTCCTCTAGTTATATTTCTAAAGTCTTGGTAATGCAAACCTTTCTTCAATCACATCTGTTTCAGAAAGACGGGGTATGAGCTACACAAACAAGGTCTGACTGTTTTTTTTAATTAGTTTAAGGTGGACCCAACAAAAACATGGCTTTTGTTGTGTTTTTTTTTCACTCGTCATGCTATGAACCACAGGGATCAGCACAGCTCTAAGGGGAGCACAGCACGTGAGAACGAATGCAGGCTCAAGCAACCAGGCTTTCCTCTAAGCCAACTGCTTGTCCTTTTGCAGAGAGGACTGCTTGATCAGTGAAACCAAAAAAATCTGGACTGTTTTCTCTACTGTTTGAAAGCAAACAAACTACACCAAAAGAGGGAGAGTCAGGAACCAAAGAATCGCTTCTCAAATGCAATGCTATTCCTGGGACTGCACCCACACAGCGTTAGCACGCGTATTTACACGGTGCTTATTTTTGATGCTTCAATATCCCAGCGAGCAGCAGTGCAATTCAGCCTAGCAGACCGGACAGCTCAATAAGCTCACAAGGCCAGGCAACACATGAAGTGGTTTTGTCACTTCTGTGGGTCAAAGCCTCGGAGCACCCTTTGTGCAGGCAGCTGTGAAGAGGCATTTGGCAAAAGCCTGCTCCATGCTAGAGCTCTATGGAGACAGAAAATACAGAAGCAAAGGTTAAGGCACTGAATTATGCCTGCTTGTCCACTTGGTTTAAATTTTTGTCCCTATGGAATCAACTGAGGGATTCTTCAGACAGCTGTCTGCAAGCCTACAGGTCTTCAAAGACCCTTTTTCTAAAGTGCTGGAGACCACACGTCTGCATGGAGTCACTCGTAAGGAGTCACAGAAGGGTTTTCAGACAGTCATCTGCAGAGCTCCTCAGCTGGCACTGCGGGAACCCGAAGTGCTGAAGATCATGTGCCTCTGCTCGATTTGCTGTCATTCTTCTCTCCATTTCCAGGCAGCTCCCCGGTAAACCACACGCCTGCCTCAGAGGGCACAATATAGTCATGAGAACCCATTAAAGATGCACAAACATTACCAGGAACTAGAACCAGAAGATCATAAATGGGATCCCCGATTAACAGAAAGCCTGTGCACAGGCCTGTTGGAAGAGGGCAGCAGCAAGGCACGCTGCAAGCAGCTACCCCAGCTAACAGTCCTCTGTGGAGGAGGAGGACAAATCTGTTCAGCCCAATTTGCTCCATTTCAGAGAAGAAATATTACTCCTCTGGGTAGCAGGGGTGAGGCACAAATTCACCGGTCTTCACAAAAACACTTCTAAAAGCGTCTTCTGCTTAGAAGCTAGATTGTATGTATGTAAATATTGACAAATAATAAGCATGACTTAGTAAGGAAACTGCCTGGTTTCACCCTGACATGAAGTGGACCTTGTGTGAACGCACCCAGGAACGCCACCCCATCCACTTACAGCAAGTTTGCCTTGCTTGAGTTTGGGAGGCTACCTCCATTCCTCTAAACCCACCCAGCTTTACGTGCATGCTGTGGCCAAGCGTCACACAGCCCGGGATTATTAGGACATTCAGTCTACAGAAGTGGCGCTAACGCACAACAGGCTGATCTCATTTTTACCATTTGTACGGCCAGCTACAATGCTAAGCCTGTGACACGGGATTAGCAACCCGAGGCAGCCACCCACTGCAAGCAGCCAGAATAAACCTTAACCTAACCCACCAGGTGACCCAGAAACCATTCCCTAACAGAGCACTTTCTCTTAAGCAGCACCAGTGCCTGTTTCACACATTACAGAACCAGTATCTAAACAAAATGTTCACTAGCAGTGTGCTATGAAACCGCGTGTCACCGTTCATTTCTCATCTTGCAACATCCTAAGACTGGCAGCAGCCCACGCAGTATAAACAGCACTCACACAGCGTGCAGGGCGGAAGGGCACCGCTGTGATTCAGCCACGGAAAGAAGTAAATCAGGATTTGGTTCTTGCTCTGTCACCTGCTGTGCTCTCAGACTGGACTTGCTCGCGGAGTCTCTCGGCACCCAGCTCCCGTGCTGCAAATCAGGATGAGGGCCACCTCCTCCCAGCAGCGCTCTCCGTCCCACCCGGGTACGTCACCCCTCTCCTCCACGCCTCCCTCGGGGTCGTGGCTGCAGCCCCCCTGTTCCCCACCACCACTCCAAAGCCCCCTTGGCAGGGCAGCTTCGCACCACCTCCCACCTGCCTTCAGCCAAGGGCACAGCGAGCCACAGGCTCCATCCACAGAAAGCAGCACCAGAAGCAAGGCCACGACCCCTAACAGAGGAGGGGATTACACACATCCCTAAAGGATCAGGGCTTGTTTACAGTAAAATAAAGACATTTCCTCATGCTGGGCTTGATTCCCACCAAGAGGGAGGCAGCTGGACCGCTCACCTAAGCACACTCCTCTCAGGCAGGAGGGATGCTCGCGGGCTCCGGCACACTGCACTCCCGTGGCTGGTGGAGCTTTTTGGAAACTTTCCTGGAGTCAATGACTAAATAAGTCCCTCTCTTGATTTTAAATTGGAGATAAATGCTGCGTGTCACATTGGCAAGCACATTAAAGCAGCTGGAAGCACAAAGACAATATGGAGTATTTCAGGCCTTTGTTCTCTCATTTTTTACCCATGGCATGTTAAGCAACTAAAGAACACACTGAGCAAACCAGTGCTTTACGGGCAATAGCACAGGCTTCCAGCCTCTAAATCCCACCTTTCGCTACTGGCACGAGCGCACGCAGTTAGGAAGGGGAGAATGAAAACACAGGTGAAAAGGACACGTTGCCCATCTATTATAAGTACAGGGAAAATGAACTTTATACACAGAAGGACAGCAACACGGGTGCTGCTACCAGCGTGTTGCTGTAAGAGCAAAGCAGCTCCCCCACGCTCCTGCAAAGGCAGTCGGGAGTCAACGCAGCCAAAGGCAGAACTTGGTCTGAAGAAGAGCTGTCAGAAGGCAACCTGCAGCCCCTTCACCTCAGGCAGGCAAGGAGCCCGTCGCATCAGAACGATGTTACGATGAAATGGGCCAGGTTCTCCATCTGAGTGGTATTGCCTGCATTATTAATGAAGAAACATATACAAAAGCTGACTGACATTCAGAGAAGTTTCCTTTCCCAGAGGATTCTGTAATACTTACGCGTCTACCAGAGCAACTGCTCTTTAGTTTATACCTTGTCCAAACAAGAAAAGATAACTCATGAGGTTAGCAATACTTGATTTCTACCTTTTAACTATTTAATTTCTTCAAGTTACAAGCTCTCTCCTGCTGCCAATACTTTGTTTATACAGACATCAGACACAGGTATGCAATTCAGGAGGCACCACAGGATTATTTTGCTCTAAGTCTTTGCATGGACAAAAGATCAAGCAACAAGTCTCTAAAATTGTAACGCCTGCAACACAGGGGGAGGGACAAAAAAAAAAAACGTCATATGTTGAGATCACAAAATATGCCAGAACAGAAACGGCAATGTTTAAACACCAAATTATTCATTGCTAGTGCTAGTGATCATTTGCAGATGTTGCGTCATTAAAGATATCAAGATGTGGCCTTGGAGCAATCCTACATGTACATCATTCAACAGTAAAAGTTTTTTTTTTTCTTGAGAAATCAACTTCTTCATTAAAAAAAAAAAAAAAAAAAAAAAACTAAAGCTTTGGCTCAGCAAACAGATCCAATCAGATATATCTGTCAAGACCGTGCAGAAGTCAGCCACTATGGTTTTACTTACTTCCTCATAAAGATGCAGTAGCATGCAGCTGCAGGGAGGAAGCAGGAGCTTTGCAAGGGCATTCTCCCCAAGCACTCCTTTAAAATTCGAAAGCAAGCTATTACAAATAATTCAAGCACAAAAATGCACGTCCGTACATAAAAACAACTCATAACACGAAGTACAAACATCAACCGGACAAGCTTACGTTAGGCAAGGAGATTTAACATCGCGAGGCAAAAACGCATTAAACACCCTCCAGTTTTGGCTGTACATCTGCAGCCTGGGACAACTTTTTCTTCCCCCAAAAGCAACACATATGCAAATGTCTGTCATCAAAAAGCACACACTTTTTCAGAATGTCACAATTACCTAGCCACAACTAAATGCTGTAATTTGTTGACCAGCTCCTTGCAAACTTCAATAATGACCTCAAACCCTCAGATAAAACTGCAAAATAATTTCCCTTCTTTCAAATGTAATTTTGTAATGCTTTGATTCCCACCCATCACCAGGCTGAAGGGCTCCAGGATCATGCTGCTACATGCTCCTAGTGCAGCAATTAAACCAAGGCTGAAGCCACAGCCAGCAGCTGTGGGAACTATTTAGTCCAGGCTTTGCAGCTAACAAAAAAAGTGACTCAAGTCAGCTACGTACTTTTGAAAAAAAAAATAATTTAAAAATTGAAACACCTGAAAATGCAATTTTTCTAGCTCTTAAAGCAACTAAAGTAAACGGTTAAAATACGGAGGTATGACAAAAATCATATTCTGCTAGTAAGTTTAGCTCACCCATATGTTTTGCAACATACATGTACAGAAGCAGCCGTATGTGAAGCAGTGGCTTCAAGTGAAAGAATAAAAATCCAATTATATGGTCAATGTTGTCAAAACCTACTTTTAAATGCTGGCCTAATACAGGCCTATACCTATAATACCTGGCTCCTGTAGGCACCTGATGACACTAGAACCAGTATTAGTATCAGAGAAAACAAACAAACAAAAAAAAAGTTATAGTCAACGGTGATTAAAAAGGGATAAAAAGGCTAAAAAAACACAATATGCTGACTTACTGTGTACAATATCTGCCCAAGCCTGCAGACAGCCTAAACAGCAGCTTTTAAAGACCAAAGGGCTGGTCTTTCAAAGGAACGGCCCGAGATGTGCTGTTCTCAACAACCCTCCCCACATCTCGGGCCTCTGGCCACTCCAGCAACCAACAGGCAGGCCCCAGGGTCCGCAGGCTCCCAAAAACCCACATGCAGCTACATGGCCATTTTCTTTGCTGTCTGCCTCTGGTTTGCCCCGAAGACCGGGCTGGAGACCCTACCCAGTGCCAGCAGTTGGCTCCAGCATGGGCACCAAGATCCTCGGCCCAGCCTCGAGCCAGGATCGCGATCAGCAGCACCTCAGGCACACCGCAGGCGAGGACAGGCTCTGCTGGGCACCATCCACAGCTCGGGCACAACTAACATTTTCATGGAGCGGTCACATATGCACACACCCTCAAAGCAGCCTAGGCATCTCGGTGTAAGCATCACAAAATCCTCACAGCATCACCACACTTCTGGAGGGTTTCTCCTCTACAGAAAAATATACAAATAGACGTGAGCACAGTGCACGACTCCAGGATCCTCCTGATAAAAATTTACCTCAAAACAAGCTACGAAGCCATCTGAAAATGATACTTCATAAGCCATGACCAAAAAAAGCAAGCAGCTTCCTTTCCTGCTCTGCACCTTCCTCTCTTTGGGGACTCAAAGTCTCTTTCCCCCCATCTGAAGAGGGCCAGACACAAAACCTGTCAGAGCTCCGCGGCCACCTGGGAGGCAGCAGCACCCACCCTGCCCACGCCGCTAAGCAAGGGCAGGAATTTTCCAGAGGTTTTTTATTTTAAAACACACACATTTGGAAATGTAATCAGCTTTGTTAGGAGATTATTTGTTACTGTTGTACTCATTTTGCTTTTGAGTGTGTTCGGATCAAATCCAGCCTCTGCCCAGGCAATTTTTATGATTTCTGACATCTGTTTAAAATCATTTTAAACATCTGCTTAATGCTGTTTCTCTGTGACCATAATAAAAAGGATCCTGATGGTCAGTGAGAACTGTCAAAGACAGGAAAGCGTTTGGGAAAGGGAGAGAAATGGTCCTTTCAGTTCCAGTCACACCGCATTGCCCTCAGCAGCCAAGGACAACAGGCAAAATACCTGGAGACAGGATGAGGTTTTGCAGCTAATAGCAGCCTCGGTGCACACACCATTTAGCTGGGCTTCATTACCCTCACACACGCTTGTAAGGGTAACCTAAAAATTATCGTTGTTTTCTGCACACGGGGCCTGAGCTGGTGAAACTAAAGTGACAGGAAATTTGGGCCCCCCCAGGTGCACTGGGTCAAGGCCTGTCTCCAATCTACAGCGAGTGTCTCTCCGAATTCAGGCATAAAAGCACCAAGCGCTGCATCTCTTAAAAGTAGCTACACCGACTTGATCTTTATGTAACTTCTGATTTTCGTTCACAGAAAAGATACCCGGTGCTTTCCAAGGACAGAACGACGCATTTCCCACGTGAACATGGGTGGCCACAAGCAGCACCCAGGCAGGGCAGAGCTTGCATCAGCCTCCAACAGCCCCCAGGACAGACAGACAGGGGCTGCTCCACGCACCGCTGCCCCAACACGGGTGAGCCGGGCAGAGCACTGGCATCCCAAATCGGACGTAACTACCTCAGATTAAAAGCACATTCAGCAGGACTTCAGCTAATAGGCTTTCTCTTGAGAAGTCTGCACGTGGCAAACGCAGAAATGATTCTCAAGAAACTAAGCTACTTGATGCAAACGTGAGCAATTAAGAACAAGCTGTGTGAGAAGCGCAAGCAGGGAGACCTGTGGTGGGAAACACCCCGGCCACGGCTGCTCAGGGGCAGATCCAGGCAACAACAGCTGCTTGAAAACCAGCCACAAAATTCAGAAAAACAAGTGATACCCTCAGACAGTTTTGGTAAAGGGAAAGGAGACTTGCAAGGAGGAGGAAATGGCAATGCAAAACACAGTCACGAACAAAGAGCAAAAGAAAGAAGCTTTCCTCAGCCAGCCCCTGAGGGAGCACGGGAAGGTTTTTTCACGCCCCATCATCTTGTCCACAGAGCCAGGCTCGAGATGTGTCAGTGAAGCTTCCGCCTGAAAGTCTCTGGCCGCCCATTTGTTGAAACACTCATCTTCTGCTCATTATGAACTCCAGCTTACGCACAAAGGCTTTTATCACATATAGCTGCATCCTCACATATTATAAAACACAGATGTTTATCAGAATGAAAAAGGTGCAACCAATAAACCGAGTAGGGAGCAACACAGAAATAACTTAGACCTGAATATTATATATATATATATATATGTATATATATAAATTTAGTCCTTAAAGCAATTCACATGCTTGCTGTAATCAGCATTCACTACAGAGATGGCGAGGGGAAAAAAAAAGAAAAAAAAAAAAAAAAAGAACAGATAAAAGTTTTATGATTTAGAATAAGTTTCACAGTATTTTTGTATGACGATGGGAGTATTTAGAACTGTTACAACTGCACAGACACATCAATATAAAGATCAAAATGCTAACAATTATGACTTGTTTTAGGTTGTTTCACCTTAACATTCAGAAATTACTACTGGGGGGGTTACTGAAGAGAGAGTCCTGGGGGAAGTTCATGCAGAAATGAATAATGGTAGAAATGCACTTCCTGTGGTTAAAAGATTTAAGGGCTTCTCATGGCACAACTGATGAGCTAGCAATTGCAATCACTTGGAAACGAATTCAAGTAACCTACATGCACCGTATGAAAAATACTAAAGTCTGAAACTGAGCTCTCCTGCCTAAGGACAGAATGCAGCCCAACAGACAGAGACACTAATCTCTTTGGAGGTTTAAGCACAGCAATACCTTGACACCTCTCAGCAGTACCAGAAAAAAAGCAATAATGGAAGCCTGCCTTTCTTCAAAGCCTGTGATTAGTTTCTCTTCTGTTTGGAGGCTCTGTGTGCTGTTAGATGCCATTGGTAAGAGAAAGCAAGAATGAAGACAAGGAGTAAACAAGTTTCTTGGAGAAACATGCTTAAACACTCGATGTGGGATTCTCCAGTCTTCTCCTACACAAGTCTCTCCTCCCTGTGAGAGAACACCATGGAGCCAGAAGCAAGCATGTGCTACAGAAATCACAACCAGAGGCAGAGAGAAACTCTTGGTTTCAGAGTCAGCTTCCCCTGAGCATCGCAAACGAGACCTGAACAGGCTGCACACTGAGCACACAAAACACCAGCCTGCATTCGCAGCAGTCCAGGTCGCAACCATGGCAGCTATGCCTTGTCCAGTGTCCTACACACCGCAATCCTCATTGCAGGAGACAGCACAGACTGCTGTGGTCTCTTGCATTTAAGCAAAAGGAAGCCGTTTCCTGAATCGCTGCAAGTTATCGCTGCCACAATTGACTTGATACTCAAGAGCAGGAAGAAAGACAGAAGGAGCCTGTTCCTGTAGCCTCAGCAAGTCTGAGCGCGGGCAGGGGTTGTCACAGGAGCACAGAACTTGCCAAGCATGCCGTTCTTCGTCCCAGCTTCACCTCTGGTTCACCCGTGTCTATCTTTAAGCACATGGGACGGCTGCTACAACGTGTCTTTTGGTGAGAGGGGCACCAGCCTGAGGACAATGCTCTCCAAACCTGAGGTGGATAAGAAGTCCAGCTCGGCCTCACCCACACAGTGCAACCGCTGTGGGCTGTGCGGCACTGATGCTTTGGTTACAGCTGCTTGAACTGCCATGGGCTCTGTGCCTACAGCTCTGAACACGCAGGAACAGACACACACGAACCCGTGGGCCCAGCTTTAGAGGAAGTGCTGCAGCCAGCTTTGAGCACGTCCTCCCACTCCTCCAGTCCCTCAGAAGTAAAAGAAGATCTGGTGAAGAAACTGAGGAAAAAAAATTGCAAGAGATCCAGTAGGAAGAGCACGGACAGACCAGTCTATCCCCTGGTAAACAACAGCAGACAGGTACCTGCAAAGAAAATCTGGCAGCCTGTCATGTCACATCGCCTCTCAGGGCACAGCCTGACCAGGAACCACCACCAGCAACCACCAAGACACCGAGCATCCCCAGGGCAGGCGTGCTGCAGGGGCGCTACAGCAGCTCAAAGGAGCCTCATCCCTCGTCTTCAAGGGTGGCCAGAAGAGAAGAGGAGGGCAAACACCAGGCTGACAGCTTGCTGCTGCTTTTTGTGGCAATACGGATTTCATCAAGACGTGATCCACTTGGCTTAAATCTGTTCTGACTTCTGCTGCTGCAGCAAAATCCTCACCACAAGATTTTTAGCTAAAGGTTAAAAATTCTAACGGCAGTGAAATCAAGGACTTCGTTAAACGCAAGAAGCACTGAAACGGCACAATTTCAGCCTGCCATAACACACGTACTTTTAACATTCATGCTCACAGCTTGGATTATCAACAGGGAGATCCTGAAAGGAGCAGCCTGATCCTTTTTTTTTCATTCCAAGCCTCTTCCCAGCGCCCTAGGAAGGGGTTTCACGGAGGCTTTTCTTAGGAGGCAGGCTGCGAGAGAGGCTGGCGATGCGGGCGCAGGGGGTGCGGGAGCTCGGCCGCCCGCGGGACCCCCGTGCTGCGGGGCGCGCTGCAACAAGCCCGGCTCGGAGCACGCCGCCAGGGCTGAGCTCCGGCACCGAGCTGCCGCCTCTCCCTGCCGCGGGGCCGGCCGAGCCCAGCCGCGCCGGGGGCCTCCCGCCCCACCCCCGCAAGGCCGCGGTGCCCCGGGGCCCGCTCCCTTTCCCCGCGCCCACCTGGTCGGCGAGCTTGAGCACGGCCATCCTCCTCCTCCTCCTCCGCCGCCGCCGCCGCGCACATGCAGCTCCCGCGCCCGGCGCCGCTGTCGCTGCGGCGGCTCCGCTCCGCGCCGCGCCGAGGCGGGGCGGGGGCAGGGGCGCGGGGGCCGCCTCGCCCGGCCCGGCCCGGCCCAGGAAGCGGGGAGGGGCGGCCGGGACGCCTCAGCGCGGCCCGGGCCCGGCCGCCACCGCCGCCTGCCGCCCGCCGCCTTTGTTCCCGCTGCCCACGGGCTGCCGGCGCCGGGCACCTGCGGCCCGAGGAAGGGGGGAGCCGGGAGCCGGGCTCGGCCTGCTCCGAGCGGCCCTCGGAGCCCCCGCGAGCCCCGTGGAACAGGAGGGGAGAAATAAATAAATAAATAAATAAATAAATGGGCGTCCTCCAAATTTCCTGTCACGACCGCGGGTGCCCTGAGCTGCTGGGGGGCTCCAGCACCGGAGCCGAGCAGCACGCCCGAAGGGGGGATGTGCTTGCCTGCCCCGCTGAGGGGACGGGGTGAAGCCCGCATCATTTACCTGTGTGCACGGGTCTACACGCAGCGACAGGACTTACAAACGCTCCAAAGGTGGTGACAGGGCGATCAGATTTTTCTGAGGACACGGAAATGAAAAGGATCCAAGATCCCCTTTCCCTCCTCTGTCTGGCACACAGAGGCCAAGCTCAGGTTTACTGCATTTTCCCCACACATCAGATTGTGCAGAAATGCCCCCCTACCCCGGGACATAAGCAAACAAAAAAAAACCATAAATCACTGTTACATTGTTTTGTTTGTTTGTTTTTTACCTTTGATTACAGAATGGGGCAACTTAAAGCAACTTAAAAACAAGAATTGTCTTCTATGGAAGAAAATATAACCGAAGAAGGAAACATGTTAGCTTCAGGCTTCTGAGACATCATTATAGATGGGGATTAAAAATAACAAATCACAACATATTTCAACTCCATCTATCTTTAAAAACTCCATTTTAACAGCAAGACTATGCTAATATAAATCAGTCCTTTAAAGGAGAAAAAGCAGCAAGAGACTCCCTTAGCTGTTAGGTTTGTCTGAGCTCAGGCCGCTTTTCTTTTTGATGTTTGCACCCCTTATGGGTGCAGTGCTATGGTTATTACCATGACAGCAAAGGCATCCAAGATTTCTCTCAAAGCACAACATCCTCCTCTCCTGTTCACTAAATATCATACCATCATATTACAGGCTTATGACTTACCATGCCGCATCAACTCTCTTTTTTTTTTCAGCTATTTTTTTTCCTCAACTGTTTCTTAGCCCTGGCCAGTATCTATCAGTAATTTTACAGCATATTTTCATGTGAAACAATGCAGAGTGATCAACTGTATTTCCTGGGCAGAAGATGTGCACAAAACATTACCATCCAGGGCTAATTATCCAAGTAATGGCCACATCTGCAACTCTCAAGCCTGTAGCACATTATGTTGACTTTCCATACAGAGCCAGCAGTACGTGTTGTCAAGATAGGCCTTAATGAAAATATGTTTGGTATTGCCAGATTGTGATCTTGGATTAAAACTGTATTTGGAAAGGAAAAAAGCACACTGGGCCTCTGACAGGGAAGCCAAAAGAAACCTTCTGAGGATAGCTGGTGCGTTTCTTCCCCAGTTGCTTGTGCTTAGTCCTAAGAGGATTCTGTGAATCCAGTCAAACTCTTCTGTGAAAGACAAACACAGCACTCATTACACACCCCTATTTTAGAGAGTAAAATGGGAATATGAAGCTTTGAACTTTATGCTCAGGCAATTTCTGCGCAAAAACAAGGAGGAGCAAATTTGCCCCAAATACTTTGCAGTTGCCCAAACTGAGACTTTTTGCTTTGCTGGCCACAACACAGCAGGGCTGTGTAGGATACTGGCCTGCTATAAAAGGCTTCTGCCTTCCTTGCCCCCAGATCCCTCTCCACCCTTCCTTTTTTTTCAATAGTAAAAGGTAAATTCCTCCAGTTCCATCTGACACTGGATGAACACCATTTGCTCTTAGCAGCCACACGTGCACAGCAAGCTGTTTCCTCATTCAGGATTTTGTCAGGAAAGCACGCAGCTTTCCCATACCACTTGGGCTCAGTGAAGTTCCTAGGAAAGTTCAGGTTTTAACATCCAACCTGACCAGAATTTAAGCATTGTCATAAACAATCCATCCTTTGTTATCTCACATGACAATTTCACGTGGTATAATAGTACAAATCTTGGTCGGAGCACTAACAACTTGGGAGGCTCAATACCAGTTCTCTTTCACACCACTATGTTCCTGCATGGTCCTGGGTGGGCAACCCCGTCTTGCAGTGTGCAGTTTATGGAAGAAGTCTCCCACTTTGACACTGCTCAAGGAAGAACTGCAGGTAAAGGCCACTGGCTGCTGCTCTGAGCATAACCCTGCCATCATGGACTCAGCTTTAGTCTTCCCATGCAGAATCAGGAAAACAGTGCCTGGGAGCTGCACCAGAAGAAAGGGAAACAGCCTCCTCGAAATAAATCTGTCTGCACTGTACTTAAATGCTGTGGAGAACTGGAATGTGAGTAGGAAGTGGGTGAACAGACTGAGCGCAGGAGAGAGGGCAGGACCTCTCCCTGCACCACCGTTCCTCCTGCAGGAATACAAATGCATCTGCAAATTATCTACCAGATTCCCACATGCACTTCTACATCGCAGACAGGCAGATCTCCCCATTAGTCTGATGCTTCCGCAGTCTGACAGGATGTGGTCACTCTAAGGCAGCCAAAAGTCTGCACCACCACCCTCCTCCCTGCTCCTGCCCTGCCTGCACAGCTGAGCAGCAGAAGCAGCAGCTCTGCTGTTTTGTTCTCCAAGAGTCAAGCCTGCTGCTGTATTGAAGCAGGATGATTGCTCACAGATGGAGGGTGCGATCACTCCTGGATGCATGTTTGGCGCCTATCTCATGAAGAAAGCTAAAGGAAATACACTCAACATAGCCCTTAGCAGCATCTATTGGCTACTGTTGAGCATGGATGAAAGATAGGACTGATAGCAGAGGAGATTTATCACTAACCCTTTCTGATGATGACGTCAGGTATCTAGCACTTCTCTCATCTCTACCTGGTGGCTGTCCTCTAGCAGCAGCACATACACATCCTACTGTGCTTTCTTCCTCTTCTACTGTGGGAGTCAGGCTAGATAGATGTACAACCATCGTTATAAGATTGCAGGAGTAGACACAAGCAAAAACGTAGAGCAAAAACAAGTGGCCACAGCAGGTGGGCAAGTGAAACACCAGAGATGGTAGCTAAATATTGCTGTCACCATCTCCCCCTCCTGCACTGCTACATCTTGAGGGGATGATTGTGGAGGGTCAGCAGTCACCTCAGGAGGTGCTCCAAGCTGCCTGTCATTGCCTTCTCCATCTTTTCCCTTTTGCTTTAGTACAAATTATTTTCACAGACAAAGTTTATTTTATTCCCCCTCCAAACCCAAGAGAAATTCTTTTTCTCATCATTTTTCCTCCCAGATCTACTTGTTCAGTATTTACACAGGAAAAAAAATAAAAATCACACAAAATGAAGCAATGCACAGATAAGGGGAGAGGAGACCTTAGCAGCACCTCCTCTTATCCAGACACAGGCCTCCTCCCATTTCAAATACTTCTTAATTACGCATTTGCAGCCAGGTAGTTAATGCACAGAGACGATTAACCATATAAGACAATCGGAAACTATGAATTGAAGCTGAATTTATAACTATTGCAGCCTTCTGCCATGTTACCAAAAAGGAAAAATCACCCCCCATATGTTGAGGTATCCATACCGTTTGTCTTAGCAAGTACCTCTCATGCAGATATATCCATGCAACTACTACTAGGTATGGAAAACAGGTGAAAAATTAAGGCAGATAGGCAGCTCCTTTCTGGTTACATTTGTCTAGAAATGCATCTCTTGGAGAAAAAAAAAAAAAAAAAAAGGATTTCACCACGAGTGGAAACATTAGGTTGACCCCAGATCTCAAAGTGATATGGTAGTGGTCAACGCAAACACATACCTATCTATCATCCCTGAAAAGCTGAAACTTTTGTTGCAGTTTCTATCTGTCACACATCCTGCTGCTGCTTCTAGAAACCAGTTAAATCAGCAGAAAGACTCATTGATTTACAAGGGCTTTGGACATGGTTTCACAGGATGCAGCAAGGACATGACAAAGCGGGGGGAAAAAAATGGGCTTTGGTTCTTGCTACCTTGTATTTCATATGCAAGAGAGATCTGGCTTATTTTTATTTGATCTAGAGGTTTAAACTCTGCTGTCCTTCTGTCCTATGAAACACCAAGTTCTTTGATTCTGCTTGAAGTCTGCCATCAGAAAAGGGGGAGGGAAAAAACAAAACAAACACCATTGGACACTTCGCCATGCTGAACTGCAGGTCTGGACTCTTTACCAAAACAGGCACTACATACCATCTGGTGCTAAGGTATTGGAGTAAAAGGGAAGAAAGATGAGGGGGAAAAAATAAGTTAGCAAGAGGGAAGTTCAGTATTTAAATATTTTCTTCTCCTCAGCCTACTCAATCAATGGGTGTCTGGAAGATCTTAAATCTCATGTGTCATTAATCTTCTAGGGGAAACATGAAGAGAATAATTAAAAAGTGTTAAGTAGTACTGTTAGGGCTTCTTTGTGCATAAGGTAACAGTGTTTGAGTTTAAAATGTTCAAATCTTCTTCCCTCTCAAATGAGGACGACAATCTCTGGACCTGAGGAGCAGTATCTTCCAGTATTTGTGGTCTGAAGTGACTCATCAGCTTTGAAGTTTTTCTTTTCTTTTCTTTTCTTTTCTTTTCTTTTCTTTTCTTTTCTTTTCTTTTCTTTTCTTTTCTTTTCTTTTCTTTTCTTTTCTTTTCTTTTCTTTTCTTTTCTTTTCTTTTCTTAAATCTAAATCCTTATTTTCCTGACTCACTTTAAAGTATGCCTGACCTTTCAAGAACTCAGCACAAATGGTCGCCATGGGGCAGGATTCCTGTCCCACTGAAACATCCTGTGTACCCCTTTCGGCGCAGCATCAGGTAGTTGTAGGAGTGGTGTTTACCTAATGAGTCATCCTAATCGGAAGGAGATCATTGTTAGCTAAACATACACTCCCAGTCAATTTAAAACACAACACCAATCTCCCTTTGCATACTCATTTCACCTAAGTAACCTGTATCAATTAGTTATTTGTAATCTCTAGTCTTTGAAGTCTTTTTTACTTCCATCCTCAAGATCCAATTCATTGAAGCATTGGATTAACACAACACAGTATTGCATAAATACTTTTAATCTCAGTTGCCTCAGAACATCATTATCTTAATGTAGTAAGATTTCATGCATTTGATCTTTTTGCCTCTCAGTACTTGCTTAATCTTCACTTCTGTCTAGTGCCAGGTACAGCCATTGGGACACCACCAATGGACACATTCCAGCAGTGTTGAAATCTACTGACTAAGAATTAATTTTGGAAAGAAACAACCAGGTCAGTTGTCTAAGGTCCAAAGTCATTGTATTGAAAGCAGGGAGTACTGCAGGAGCTCAGATAGGTGGGAATCCACAAACCGTCCTCAGTGTGCAGACAGGAAGGTAAGGATTATGCTTGGGCCTCTGCCAGGGCCTGAGGAGTCCAACACCAGATCTAACATCCAGGCAGAATTTGGGACTGTTCTACTACCAAAACCCTTCTCCAAAACTCAACGATATTCTTCACTGTGCCCAAAAGCTAGCACCACATTTTATTTTTCAGGTCCCACAAAGCAAGAAATCCTCTCCCTGGGGATGCATTTAGCTAGAAGGGGTGTGGAAGCATACAGCAACTAACAAGAAGTTGCCACCAAGGAGGAAATACCACTGTGATAGTTTTGTCTTTAATGTCAGGGTTTAGCTCATAATCCAAAGGGAGGGTTTTTTCCCTTCCGTCAGAGAAGTTATGTGGCCAAGAGCTCTGTGAGGAGAACGATGTGACAGGAGGTGTCAGTAACGTTATTTTCGGAGGAAGGCTGAAGTCTGGATGAAGTTCTGATCTGCAGGATGAAAATTAATAGAAACATATCAGCCTACCAGATTGTTGTCTGTGCTGCTTTATGGTTAAATTATTAACATGCTATGTGGTACCACATGTCCCCTTACAGAAAGGCAACACTACACTGCAAACATGCTGAATGAAGGCCTGTGAAATAAACCAATTAAAACGTCTGAATGCACTGAAATACAGATCAGAACAAAACTGGTACAGGGGAACAAAAGGTATGTGTGTTGTGGTACAGGCTTACCTCAAGCTAGTTAGATAGTCATAGGCCATGCTAAAACTGACCAACGTTCAAGTTCTTCCTGCAAGATAAATCAGAAACAGCTATTATACACCCTTTTGCTGTAGCAATACTTGGAAACAGCAGACAGCCAATGCTTGAGGTCACAGGCCATAGCCTAGAAGTTAGTCTGCAAACTGGAAGAAGCTGACTGGGCTCAGTACCACGTGTTTCACATGTGAGAGGCAAAAATCCATAGGAATAGCCAGAACAGCACTGAAAACAAGCAGAAACACCAGACTCCTCGGGGCACTGGATCAACAAAAGGGTCAGACTTGGAAAGAGTTTGTTCTGCATTCAGATACAAAACCATCTACACTCTCCTGCAAATGTAAAATGAGATGGTGTCACAGATGACTCAGAGGAGGATTTCTTCTATCAAAACATAATTCTTTGATATCCAGATTCCATCCTGCCACTCAGACAATAAAAGAAAACAGCATCTTGCTTCTAACACTGCTAGCCTGGTACATCTTGTATCTCAATACTGGGCCAACTGTACTAGCCACAACACAGGCTGAAGAGGACAAAGTTCCTACCCAAAGAGCACAGACCTTTGGAACATGAGGAATGACAGAAATCCAGCAGCACAGTTACCTTTGTTTTACTAAATTTTGCTTCACACGCTTCGTATCTGCTTGAGAAATTTGTGTTTACCAACAGCACTTGTTCTGGAGCAAATGTGTTGATGGTTCTTTAGGTTATACCTCGTGAGATGTTTTATTCTTCATTCTTTCTACCTCCTTGCTAAAAATTGGGATTTTTTTACAGTGGTTTATAATGTAAGCCTGAGGGAAGAAAAATCAATTTTTCTTCCTGTGCTTCAGTTAAAGAAGGAAATAAGTAACATGAGCCATGAAAGGACTTTGATCCAGAACTAGGGAATGTAAATGCTTTACAGATGCCAAATAAGGATGTTTCCAAAGAAAAAAAAAAAAAAAAACAAAGCATTCTCTACCCCAACCCCTTTTCATTTCCAAACAAGGTAATGGAAGGAGAATTTTGTAAGATTTTGATACAAATTCAATTTCTGCAAGAAGTTGCTCTGTTTTCAATAATTATGTACATTCATCAGAATAAACAATTGATTGTTTTGACAGGGGCTTATTGTGCTCTGGGAGGAAATTTTTTTTTTTTTAAGCTCAGGAGTGTCTCTTAAAGCTATATAGAGAATGGAGAGAAATAGGATGGAATCAAGAATCCCTCTTTAATTGCAATCACGTTGGTGAAAGTGTTCTTCCTGATGGTCACACCGCCTGCACAACGCATCCTAGCAAAGGCCGCAGCACATACTGACACTAGTGAAGCCCAGACAGAGTGTCACAAATGGGAAGATCCTGTGGGTGACTGGTTTTATTTATACTGGCTTTTTGGATAGCACATGACCCTGCTCTGTCCTACAAGAACAGCATCAAGATCAGTTCATCTCCGATGTTCTTTATGAAAACTCAGCCTTTGTGGATAAGAACTGCCGAGAGTCTTCAATAAACAAATGAAAAAGATACAAGAGACCGAAATATAAAGTGTTTCTAACTAAACCTGACTTCCCCTTCTAAGAACTGAGGAACCTGCCCTCTATTTCTGTGAGTTGGAACAAGGTACCTGTAAGGAAAGTCAGGACCCCAGCGCTAAGTAACTGCTGCAGTTCAGTCACATCCCTTTTAAATGGATTTGTCTTTCACTGCAGACTCCTTTCAGAGCTCCTACGATGTGCCTATTAGCTATACAGTTAAAAAAAGCTAAGTATCTTTTAAGGATGCAGAGCAAAACAGTTCAAGTTCTTTTGAGCACACACATTTTGCACAATATTTTGACACCACAAAGAGTGGAATAAATAACACAAGGCACACGTGTCTGATATCAAGATAAAAATCTACGGATTTAGCCCATGCAGATGAGCCCTGCATTTGCATGGCACCTCAAGGACATCTGTAAGATTCTGCATGAGTGAAGATGTCTCCCCAGATTGTCTTGCAAGATCAGAAGATCGGGTCAATGGCTGTGTTCCAGATTATGTCTGGAGATGTTAATAGTGACATTATCACAGATACAGCTACAAGAACAAAGCAGGTCAGAAACACCGGGGCTTCTAAGCTGATGGTACAGCTGCCTTGCTCCTATCTAATTCCCTAAATCCCAGAGCACGGTGAGAATTGAAAACACACCATTCTGGTATAAAAACAGCACCACGAAGCAGCCAGTGTTCAGATATGGGAGCTGAATGATGCGGTTCAGAAATGTCAAGCCTTTATCTTTGGGAAATTGCAAGGTGAAAACCCAGTGATCTACCCAAAGAAAACTGCGTGAACATATGACAATATACTTTTGTTGTTCTCTTTTACTCCACATTAAAAACCAATTTTGTGCTTATGAACTAGCACTATGATTTAACCATTATTAATAGTCTACATCTTAGACAAGTGGCTAATACAATAAATAACATCACAAACCTCACCACTATCACGCAGCACTTCTTGGCAGGTTTTGCAGTTCCTTTAGTACAGGAAATATGTTTCAGTACAGTATTTCAGCGATGCTGTGACTCTGTTGACTACAGAGGAAACTGTAATTTTCCAAATGGCTTGTTACGGATTCAGACTGACTTGCCTGGAAGGAGGGAGGAGGACGCAGTCAGAGAGGCTGGGAAAGCTACGCCTGTATTACTAGAATGCTCCCCACTAAGCAGCAACATCTTGAACCAGTGTGCCAAGTAGGACAGACTGGTTTTAATCACAGTAGTCTGCAGTTCAGTGTGAGGCTCCTTACCTAAGTCTTCCATGTCACACTACTGATTTGCTAACAGCTTAAGGTAGCTGACAGCAAGCTGCACTGGCCCGGATCAGGACAGATGGCCCACGTTCACTCCAGCAACTCGGTTTAGCTGATATGAAAAACTAAGAAGTTTATCCTTATCCTAGCACTGAGACATGGGACAAGCCCCGGAAAGGGAAGGAGACCCGTGTCCCAAAAGATGGCCGAAGCCACATTCTGCCATACCAAATGTCACCACCTGGGCTTTCGGATGTCTGCCTGTGAAACCTACTAACCTGCCTTGCAGTCATTTCCCCTGGATGCAAATAAATGTTTAAATTTTCAACAGCTACTAAACTGAAATATTCTCTAGCCTAGGTGAATAATAGGGAGAATAAAACAGAACAATCAGCCTCGCTATCACAGGAAGAAAGAAGATGAGGGGATTGCAAACATGAAAAATAAGAGACAAATGTATAAAATAAGATTTTTGAGGGGTGGACAACTATGTTACACATCACTACATCATTACGAAGGAAGTAGAGCTGGCAAGAGACAAGCTGTCACGAGCAGCATTCTTCCATCTCTAACACCTAGAGAGTAACCCACATACGGAAGTGCAATAGCTCCCAAGTCTGTACTGCAGGCCTGTCCCTGATGGCTAAAACACCCCAGAGCTACCTCAACACAGTTACACAGAAAGAAACTGTAACTGGGATCAAGAGAAAAGGCAAACCACACTCAAGAGTACGTATACATTTTTATTTGCCCATGCGCAATTAAATGGAAGCATATAAATATTGGGAAGTTGTTCTCCAACCTCCAGACAATGATTCAGAGAACGATCTTTATATATAAACCATGTGATGGCTTATGCAATTACTAATTGCAGCTTCCTACAAATAGTGAGTGAATTATAGGCATACAGCATTCAGTAATTAAACATTTTTGTTCCTGGATACTTTGCAGGAACTTTCCATTAAAATCTTACACAGAAAACAACAAAATCAGACCAGACAAAGGATGGTGATGAATAGCAGGGAAGCAACGTAGCCAAAGATGGACTTACACATTAAGCTTAGCAGGCAAAAAAAAAATCGTTGGCATCTTCAATAGAATACCGCATTAGAGTCAAAAACAGCATCGCAAAAGTCAGGTAGAGTTTCTTGTGTGAACTTTGATCAGCTGCTGTCCTAGGCCTATCATACCACACGTACTGGTGGTAGCAAATTTCCAACAACTTCCCAAAGCACAGACAAGAACAATGTTTTTGGAAATATGCTACCTAATTAAAATAGACTAGGCTTTGAATCAAACACTCAGAGAAAGAAAAAGCACACTTTGCCTTAACGCCACCATGTTGCAGAACATGTTTAATAACGTGTTAGTTTGCACAGAGCAAAAAAAGGCACATCTGCAAGCACCTCTAGCCTTAATTTAGCTGCTAAGCAGGAGGTCCAGTTTCTGGGAGGAGAATGCTGCAAAAGCAGCTCCTCTGCGACCACCTGAAAGTGCTTCAAGTCACAGCATGTGAACAACTGCTACAGAAAAATATGCGACAGCAGGGCCTGCACTGCAGACAGCTGGACAAGTAGCTTGACAGCCCAGGGCCAACACACTCCTCAAGCATCATCTGGGCAGAGCCTGTGACATAGCCGGCCACTGCAGGAGGCAACAGCTGCAGTATAGAGCTCTGCAGAACCTTAAATGGCAGTTTCAACTGCTCTGCTGTGTTGGTAAGAAAATGACCTTAATAGCTGGTCACTGGAAGGTCATGTTCACCATTTTGAAGAGAACAAGAGTAAGCTGATTTGTACAGCATGTTTTCCCCAGTTAAGCTTTAAGTGAAAATTGTACCTGAAAAAATGGTAATCATGTTAATTGATAAAGTGTCATTTTCTTTACAGTTGCCTTAAACTAAGTTTAAGTTATCATAGTTGCATTTTTTACAATTTACAATATCATAATAAACAGGAAAACTTATGAAACAATTACGTACTCAAAGTTGCTTGTATTTGTAATTGTCAGAATCTTATTTTTTTTAAGATACTGACACAAGACTGGTAGTCTCATGCAGCAGCAGTATTATCACTGCCACATTTAACAGTAATACAGACACACAGCTGAACGCCTACTACATACTGCAGGGAGCCAAACAGTTTTGCCTTTTCTCATTGGATATTATGTACCTCCCATTCTTGTCAAAATTAACTAGAACCTAGTGTTACAGAAATCTCTGCCTACGTTTCTGCAGGGTTACAACAAACCTGTTGACCACTGTTTTTTTCTGTGAAAATACAAGATACATGTACAGACACATCTGCAAGCCAACGTGCAGAATAATTAAACATATTTGTATATAGTTAACTTATTTTTATTAAATGAGGAAATATCCTTTTTTGAAGGTCACTTCTTTGGTCTTAAAAATTCAAACACAAGCCACCTGGTTTTCATTTCCTGGCCTATTCCTTATGCCTCAGCTGCATACTGTGCTAAAAACAAAGACTCCATTCTTTAATTGTGAATATCAGGCGCCTTTAACCTTCATTCTGCTGCTAGTGCCTTGGAATGTGAAAAAGCTAATATACAATATCCTCTTTTATTAGCTAAAATAATAAATGGCCAGTTCTATTCCTTTTATCAGCTGGGCTCACGATCCCCAGATCCCTGGAGACTTAAGAGAAAAAACATCTGATTTTCAAAGCAAAATCACTGTATTTGAACACTGGTCTGTTCTACTGTTTTGGATGGCAGGCAGGGATTAAAGGTCACTGTTTTTAAGGTTACCTAAGAAGAGGCTGGAAATAAGTCACCTCAGACCCTTGTCACCCTTAGGCAGTTAACAGCCATCACATCTGGTCTTGATCAAAAGCCAGTAATGAACTACAGCTAGAGTATTCAAAGGCTTGTAGCACATATGGTTTTTAAAACACACAAAAAAAGAAAACTTGGTACATAACGTTAGGACCAGTGAAAGATGGCATTCTTCAGTAAGAAATGCAAGTACTCAGAGGAAATGGAGAGGAACTTGTACAGCTCGCTGACTCAAAATTCACTAGACAGCTCAGTGCACAAGATGATTGCTAGTAAAGCAAAGAAATATTTATCCATCAATGGAAAGAATACACTTAAATATTAAGGTGACCAAACCACCTCCTACTTTTGAAAGGAACAGGAGATTCAGAGTGAATGAACAAACTGATATAGACCCTGTAGAAGATATTTTTTAAAAAATCCTATCAAGAAAGCAAGCTTTCAGAAAACCTGAAACGCTGATGATCTCTATCAATATTAGACACATAGCTGACTTGGGAGACCCATCAGATACAGTCTCAGGATGAGCAGATCAAGTGTCATTAATTTATTTACTCTCTCATTCATTCACAGTTTGTAAAACTTTTGCTGCTGTGTTGCTTGCAAATTAGAATAACTTATTCCTAACTTCACAAAGCTCAGTCTGGTGCTTGAGTTAGGAGTGTCAGCATAACTGGAAGAGGCACTCCTCGCACCCAAGGGTACGCTGGATCTCTTAGTCAGGTCCCTGGGACATCTTAACAAGACTTGCATTAGCCCACACTTGTTTCAAGGAGTACAACTAGCTGGCAAGCGTGGGGAAGACTCCAGTTTAAACCACATGGGCCAGAGGAAAGTCAGCAGCAAAAATCTTTCAGCAACTGCTGGTGAGACTCAAGGCTTGAAGTATCATACTGATGTACAGATTTACACTTCAGATCAGTGTGCCATATTTACCTCTTCCCTTTTTAATCAAATGGCAAAGACTGAGTTTCCACAGTTGGTTCAGAGAACCAACATTAGCATTAAATAGCAGCCAATCACTCACACATTGTCACTTCCCACATTTAACAAAGAACCACAAATTTGAAAACTGTTCCCCATTCTGCCTCAGTCTACCAGTAGAGGGTATTCATTATAGCAGCTTAAATAAAGAGAAAACGTTGCTTTGCCTGGAGAAAAGTGGGTAAGAGAATAATCAGTGTGATGCAACATGGCTTGAAATTTGATTTCACAACAGTCATTGCACCAAAAGGTTTATGAAAATGGCCTTTAAGAGACACATTTGTGAAAAGTAGCCAGGGAAAAAAACAAAAAGAAAAAACAACAAAAACAATTTGTGCCATGTAATCTGTACGAGCTCACGAATGTAAAAATAGATTAAGGGAAAGGTTTGCTTTGGTTTATCTGTTAAGCTAGTACATCACCGTTATAACAGACATTTCTAATGTTTCCTAACAGTTAAGACTATTCTGTTTATTACAATCACACCAAGCACTAAACTTTAATATGTTAGAGGCTACTTCATAATGAGCCATTTTTAAGAGAGCAGAATTCCCTTAATTTATAAGGGCAAACCAGTAGAAGTCTGTTTTGCTAATTTTTAAGGATTTTCACATGTAATTTTACTTCAAAAAAATGTCACGTTTACTTTTTGCTGCAGAGTTCTTTGGAGTTCTGCCAAAAAAAAAAAAAATCTTACGCTGGGCTTTATATTTCTGTTCTTCTGAAAAAAAAACCCTTACCTCTCCTTAAGCTATTATCAGGGTCTCCGAGAAAAGGTGCATTAAAATCTACCTTGTCTGTAACAACTGCCAATGTATTTTGGGATTACTTGCAAACGTTTGTTTACTAACCTAAAATCCTCAGTTTGGCCTTGAGCAGGAATCTAGACTTGGGGTTCTGCTGTGCTTCAGAGTAAGTTTTCCAGCATTCCCTCTGGAGAGAGCACTCTAAACAGCATCACAGAAAAATCAGCATTTCTGTAGCATTCTGATAGCCTTTCTCCTCATCTTTCCAAGAACAACTTGAAATCTTGCTCTACCTGGAAAAGCAAGCTCTGTCTGACTTCTACAGTGCCTCTGCTGTGGGATAAAGAAATTCAGCATAAAAAGACACTGAACAGGCTCCGTCTCCACTTCACTTGGCAAAAAAGCTCACGTTACTCAGGCTGGGCAAGTTAGATCGGCAACAACTTGCCAGCAGAGATATACAGACAGGCACGCTGTACTCTACTTCCCGGTATTTTCCCTATCCATTTTGTTTGGCATCTGTATTTTTTGAGACTCTCTTGTACTTAGCATGCTCCAGCCTGAGAAGCAGAAGCAAAATCAGAATTTTTCAGCAGCAACTGGTTACTCATATACCCAGGAACTGCCACAGTTGCAAGTACAATTGGAGACCAAGAAAACCTCACTACAGTGCCCTCACTGCCACTGCAACTACTCCACCGTGACATGCAGGGAAGAAAAGTCTGATACAGACACAGTGGGAGGTGTAGAACAGATGCAATGGGAAAATCAGGTGTAAGCACAGCAGGTACAACTGAATCAGAACGCTAGGAGTGAAGTCTGTGTGAAATTTTATCAAGAGAAGCAGAGGTATAGAAGCAAGAGAATTTAAGTACAAGCAAATGTAAAATGCAAGAAACATTACATCCTTATCTTTTGCTCCTTGCACAAAGTAGCTTAGACAAAACACACGATGAAGCCTCTCCTGATCTTTAAGATTACCACACCTTATTGATAACTGCTACCGTTGGCAAATTTTGGCCTTATCAGCTCAGGCTGTAAAGGGACGTTATTTCAGTGCAGAAGTTTAGACTGTAAGGAAATCTAGTTATATACAAACTGCATCCTTTTGCACTAAAGTACAAATAAACAAGTTGGGTACAACCAAGAACTACATTACGTGTTTCAAATACTCTAAACTAAGAAAAACCCAAGGCAGTACGGCTTATGCTCTGCTCTCTTAATTCACTGTCCCTTTACAAACACATCGTTGTAATTGATGTTAAAAAATACAAAGAGCACATACCTTCTTTCCTACGGGTCCCTCCACACTATTCAGCATACTGGATGAACTTGTTCAGACGAATCAAGGCTGTCACCAGTAAGGCTTTTGTCCATTAGTGTTTATTTTGCACTTCACTGAGAAAGTTAGGAAGCAACAAGTAAATCCGGAAGTTTGTGCGGGGTGAGCTGGGAAGGAACACTTGGTTCCCTCTTTATAAAGAAATCTAAATAAGGAATATGAGACACTATGGACATGCAGATTTCAAGCCTCTACCCGTACTTCCCAAACATCACACAGTAATTCTGCAGCAATGTAAACTTTGCAGTTGCCAAGCTGTGGCAAGTCTCTCATTTCTGCAAAACAGCAGAAGTACATCTTCTGTTCACTTAGCCTAATGTCGTTTCCTATATTAATGGCAGAATTAATTATTAATTACATTAATCTAAACAGCAGTGATCTGATCTTTCCATTCATTTGAACACTCTGCCCGTTGCTGTTCAGAACTGGAAATCTGCAGATGAGCACCAGCCACAATCTCAGAGTAAATTTTCCCATTCATTATTTTTGCTGATTTTAATTTGTACTGGAAAAGTAGGTCTGTCCAGAAATGGATGGATGTCGTGCAAATATATCTAACTCAAGTTAAGCATCTAAATCTAATGAAAGGTGTTTAAGTCTCAGTACCAGTACCTTTAACCTACTGCTATACAAAGAGAACATGATACCCTAGTCAATATTGTGGTGAAAATTCCTTATTTCATCAAATACTCGGGTGGAGAGGGGGTGTCTTAAGACTTTCAGATAATCAAAGTTAAACTATTTAAGAAATTCACAGAAGATTCATAACAAGACATTTTTTTTCCAGGGATTGGAAAAGCACCCTTAAAAGAGGAATGCTAACTTACCCTCAGAAGGATGGCTTCTGATTGAGTTGTGCTCATGTTCATTGATTCAGTTCTTTCACAATGTTAAAGTTAGGATATTTTTACCCTGATGGCCACAATCATATTGAAGTCACATTTTAACAGCCTACCAATCATAAGATATCAATCATTTGCACTTGCACTGTTATCTAATGTCTACAATTGTACTAGTACAAATGAACATGTATTTACTGCAAGCTGAAATCCACATATGTTTAGGTTTTAAAAGTATTAAAACGTAGCAGCATTAAAATAAAAACAGCATTAATCATTCTGCCAGACTTATTTTATGAGGGAATACTCAAAAACAGAAGGCTGGGCATTTTTTTTTTTTTTTTTGATGATATCTCCAATTACTCCATTTCCTTCCCCAAAATCTGTTGCCATTGGACAAAACAACCATGCAGATCAGTACTATTAAGTACTGATCCCTTAATCTGCCTAAGCCAAATCAAATTTGGTATGGTTGCTACAGAACATAGGTAAAGTTTTGTAGGAGCTGCTCCTAGAAAGTCATTACCACAACAATATGTAACCCAGAGATTATGTTTTGAGGCAAAGACTGATGCAGGACTACTGATGATGCTGCATGCAAAGAATTGCACCTGAATGTTGCTATTTCAAACTAGGTTTCATATCAGATGCTAGGGATACAAAAAAAAGAAAACTGTGTACAGCTGTTTCAGCAAGCATATTTCCTTCCTTTTTTCCTCTTTCACAGGAAGACAAAAAGAACAGTTTGCATCTGCCTCAAATATATTTATGAAAAAGCTTTTGAGAGTCACATGAAGAGCCTGCAAGATAAAAAAAGCTTTAGTTACTCCCCTCCCTCCTACTAGAAAACTTCTACTATTTGACTCTTTTTAAAACTGCTTTGCTGATAACACAACTAGAAGTCACGAGTCACAATTATATCCTGCCTGTATCAGAGCTCTCTTTTGGCTAGCCTCTCAAAAAACAGTGTTTTCCTCCCTCCACTGGCACTTACCCTGTCCTATCCTGCCGAACTACTGAGGTGAAGATGACAGACAATCTATAAAACAAACATTATTCAGACAGCAGCACTAGGAAGACTGGAATGTACATGTTATTCTCTCCCAGGGAACAGTTCAACTATAAAGTCTTGAAGTTCCCACTGTTTCCACCTAATATTTTTTAGAATAAAACGTACTTCTAGAGAAAAGAAAAAAAGCATGTTTTTCAGTTCTTAACAAACTAGTACCTTAATCAACAAGGCTCCAAGCTATGGTTGCACCATCCCAACCCCCTAACAGAAACTCAGGCCTTGAGAGATAGCATGGAGTTTTCTTATATGCTGAATAGGTAAAGAACCTCATATTTATGTAAAACAGCAAAGTTAGCTAACAACATACCACTGAAGTAGGTGAGAAAGACATTCATCACCTAACTTGAATAAGGGGCAAGCAAAACAATATGCCTGACATACCTTTTGTTTTCTTATAATAAACATGTGGATACTGTACAACACTACCAGCCTGATTTAAACTTGTGTTTTCTTTGGCATAGTGTCAAATGCCAGGTTGCCCTTTACATTTTCTTTCTCTTGAGTACATGCACAGGAGAATAAGAAAAGAACAAATGAAGAAATAAAATACTTTCCTTATCTCAAACTGACAACATCAGCATTCACTATGCCACACACTTAAAAACACCTCATCTCAGGTGCTGGGGATGTGACTTCCCTAAATCTGTATAGGAATTATAGCACAGCCTATAAATTCTACTTGGCATTTTATACATGTACAGCTGTACATGCCTGGAGACATGCTAAATGCGATCAACATACCTAAGTCATAGCAGTAAGTCACAGCAATTACCAATAAACTGCTTTCTGAAAATGGTGATAAACTACTCAACCCTACAACCAGGATACTGCAGATGAAACAATAACAAGCAAACAAACACTGCTTTTTCCATGAAAACAAACTACCACTACTGCAACTGTCTGCCAGAGTACAGCTTCATTATTGCATGACAAAGATACACACATTTACTACAGTTTGTGTAATTTTCTTATTTATTCAAAAGCTAGGGGATGACAAAAAAAAAAGTTAAAATGTGTTATGCCACCTATTTATTACATGAATGAATACTTAAATCCATCACAGACTCGTTTTACAAGTCCCTCTGCCCAAAAACCACACCAGAATTATTTTTTATACACAAATGTTTATTTCTCAAATAAACAACCCCTTTAAACACAAGGAATGGAATCTAAATCTTCATAAAGATGAATCCAAAATGAAATCCCTCCAGTACATTGTAATCACTGTTTTCTTGGTCACTACTGGCTTTAACTGTTTAACATCAAAAACAAGGACATATTTAAAAAATCATGCTACTGGATTCCTAGCTCTGCCTCTGACCAGCTCTATACTGATCTCCAATATTTTAAAATTGTACATCATCAAATCTGAAGCATTTAAGTGAAGAACAGCTGTGCATTAAACACAAACAACAGAACAAGAAGATTATAAGATGTAGTCAAGCTCATAACGAATATAGGTGTTCTTTTCATCATTATAGATTCTTGGATAATGTGCTATCAGAGCATCCTGTGATCCAATATAGATGGAATTATAAATCTTCCAATAGACATCTCTGACTTTCCGGGCAGGGTGAAACAAACCCTACAAAACAAAACAAAGTTTTATTAAAAGCTTAAGTTCTAAATGTATGTTATTAAATTTAACCAAGTTTTATACAATAAGCATTTGAAAAACACTGATAACAATTAACATCATTTATAATAAAGGTGCAATAAGCGTTTCATTCCCAATGTTGTGACTATATGAACCAGCAAGTAGTAAGAAATTATTTTCTTATATCTGAAAGTGTTTTTTCCTCCTGCAGGGAGAAAATTCCACTAGATCTACCTCTACTTTTCCATTAAAAAAGGAATTAAAAGTCAGCTGCAGTGTATTCATTTGGAATTTAATCTTATCTTTAGCTCCATTACCTGTGATATGATTCTGTAGAGAGCATTACATAGAAATACAGGGGATAAATGATTCTTAAACATAACAAAATGAGCAGAATGTAGAACTTCCTTCTAGTGTTTTTACAAACTAAGAAAATACAAACAAAAAGAGCAAAAACTGCACCACACAAGAGACTTCTTATGGAACTTTCACCTTCCTACTGATGTCAGTATGTTTGTACTGAGGAACCTGCTTGAAAAAGCAGAGTTAAATCCTGTATCTACCAATTAATAAAATGCAGTCACACCATCTCTACGCTGATCTGCACTACGTTCATCCTTGCTTCTCATCTGTCGTGCGTTTAAATTCTACACCCAACACAGCAAGAACTGTTACGCACAAACACATTGAAAAGGATCCTTCAGATTTTACTTCCACATATTCACTTACAGAAGCTGGGCTAACTAGCACTGTTGTAATGGTATAAATTCTGTTCCAAGCACTGTTTCCTAGTGCTTTGTGTGTCCGCGGTTTTAAATTACTTACTATTTTACTTGGCTAACAGGAAATAATGTTGATTTAATATCAATCCTATCCTCTGTTACTAATCTCACTTACGTGTTTTCCTAACTTTTCAGACTACATATTTATTCCCCATTCATTATATAGCGTCCTCAAGCTTGCATGCTTCCACTTTTACAAGTTTTTTAGTCAATTTATATTCTGTTACTTATTTCTATGCAAGTTCTTCAATATAATCAGTTATCTCACTACACAAAAGTCAGTGTCTACTTCATGTTGCCATTATCAAAGTCGTTGGCACAGGATGCTGTATTTAAATACTTTAAAGAGATGAGAAGCCAGACTGTTTTCCTTTGCTGGAAGTCTCCCTGAGCTGACTTTTTGTCTTCTGAAATGAAGGCTGTCTGACAACTGCTGTCTTTGCTATCCCAACATACATTAGGACATACCTGTAAACAATACTGCAACATTCTGCACGGACCGATAGCAACTCTGAGGCCCTCCAGAGCTCCCATAACCGCCTGAATGACGTGTGGGGAGGTTTCAAACACATTAGGCCATACGTAATTTAGCAAATGATTAAGAGAATCTTCGCAGCCAAACCCATAGACACCGAGAGACATGTGCTGCACCACGGCACTGGCTGTTTGCCTGTGTACAAGATCCCTGGAAAGAAAATAATGGTCTTTTAATAAATTATACTTAGAAACAATGCAATTGGTCACAAGCATCATGTTTCTTTTCACTAACTCTACTTTGAAAGCAGTAATATATGCTTTTAACCCACATCTATTGGCAGTAAGAGGCACAGTAACCAAAAATCAGTTAATTTAATAAAGACAATTTTCTGACAAAATATTATGTTATAATCCCACGGAGGTACTAAAAATAGAAATGATCAGAAGCTGTTTGAATATAGCAAGTTCTGTCCCACTTAAGATGCTTATATCATTTTAATCTTCAAAAGCATTAGAAAAATAGAAGTATATAATCTGAATTCTTTGCAGACAATGGGTCCCAAATTATGCTGGTCACTTTGATCAAAAAAGCTAACAAGGACAATGTGCATATTTGTGTTTGTTAAGACCCAGCTATATGCTGAACACATGACTACGGCTAACTGTACCACAGACAGAAAGAAGCGTACTCACCTGTCCATTAAAGCATCTTCAAGCAATGGTGTAACAGCATAAATGTAATCTTTCCCCATCTCTCCAATGTACTCAAACAGGAAAGAAAGAGATTTTAACACACCATTCTGGACATTCAGTTCTGGAACTCTGTATTCATTCATGAGTGCAGGCAGCACTGTGAAAGGGGAGCATGTTTCAGCTACAATAGCAATTGCTACTGTAGTACATACTCTGTTCTGTCTTTCCTGTACTTTCAAGTTATTTAGCAGTGTAGCCAATACATCATGAGGTCTGGAAGAGATAATATGCATGTCCGTGTCAATAAATTCACTGAGGACGTAGGTAAGTTAGCTGAAGTTGAAACAGAATACTGTGGAAGAACATGGCTTAGCCTTTCTTCAAAGAATTAAAATAACTGGGAAACACCATAAGCCATGAAACTTTGAAACAGCTCAACTGAATGCAAGACCTTGTGTTTTTCATAGCCAACTTTTTTTTTTTTTTTAAAAACAACTTTCCCTAGTCTTAGCTTTTGTTCTGCCTCTGGTTAGTTTGCAAACAAACAGGGAGATATGATTAGCCTCCCCACTATTACTCTGATCCAACAGGCAATTACAAACATGTACACAATTATTAACACATTTGGAATTAATACATGTTAATTCCAAATAAGACTTTGACAGAGATAGGCAACTGGGTGTAGAAAAGCCCAGTTATATCATTACTTGGTAAACTTGCTCTGTTTAAATCAGCAATTGCTCATTCATTTGAGACTATGCATAAAAATGGGAATTGCACTTCCTTCTACTATTTGCTGACTTGTTATACCACCTTAGCGTCAAAAGATCCTTTGTAAATCAAGGAATCGTCAACTTAAGAGAAATAAGGGTGTTTAAAGGAGAGTTTATGAAAGCATACAGAGGGTCTGAATGAGTATCACACCATCAAAACTTGAGGAGACAAAGGGCTCTTAGTACCAAATTATACTCTAACCTTGCTAGCCTACAAAAACTACAGTAAGTTCAAAAATACAGGACCATGTGCTAATAAAGAATATGTTTACATTCTCCTACTAAATGACTAAAACTGAAGTGTACACATCTAACATGTTAGAAGAAAAGAAGTTCAAATATTTCTTACCAGTAAAATTCAATCATAGCTATGTTAGGCAATTTTGTGTAGAATTGGATAAAGCATTAGACTAACTCACCCAATAGCTTTCGCAATATAACCAAAGGTGTTTACTGTGGCTCTTCGAATAGCTTTCTTGTGAGCTTTTAATAATTCAAGCAGTTCAAAGCAGATCCTCATCCATTCTCTTGCAGAAACATACTCTGCACCTCTGAAAGAGAGTAAAGCGAGTTACCTCTTCTGTGATGTTAGAAGTTTTAAAATAAAATCTCAAACTGCAGCACCTATTCATTCACTATCAACACAGGGACACCATTTAAGGAATTTACTTAAAGAAAGAATCCCTTAACATCAGACCTTCTGTACTGTACCACACCTTCACTGATTAACAGCTCACACAGAATGCATGCAACACAGTAAGTTTTAAATTTGAAGACAGAGACAATACACTCCTTACAAAATGTTTATAGATAATATGATTACATGCAATTACAATACATTCAATAGATCATATGCAAAATATTTTATCTTAAGCATTATGCACAGCTTTCAAAATAAAATTTAATAAATATCAAGAGATGAAAAAAAAAAAACAAAACAAGCAAACAAAAAAAATAGATGCCAGGCCTGATATTCAAGTTTAGCTTTTGCTACAGTAATTGCTTCCACAGAAGATCAATTTTATTAGTAGCCAGCTTACCGATCTGCAATTCGCCCAACAAGATCAATACAATTCTCCTGTACTTTCTCATGTCTGTTCTTCAAAATAGGCGTAAGCCGTGGCAGCAGATCTTTGATAGGTGGTGTCATCTTGTGCATACCTATCCAAATCCAAAGAAACATATTAAGTTTTGCACTGCCTTTACATTCCACTCTTGAATAGGCACATAATCAATAAATACACAAACATACCTATAACATTCACAATAGCTTTAAGCGCTCCAAGTATGCTGCCCAATACTTCAGGATATTCTTCACCCAGGTACTCATACAACACAACTCCCAAATGTCCCATCAGTTTTTCCTACAACCAAGTAAAGAGATTTAGAGATTGTTTCTATCCTTCTCATTAGTATGACATCCTATAGCAAATTTGATACAAGTCAGTACAATACCTCTTGACAAGTCTTCATGACAACTGCAGTACGAGAGATCAGGTCAGCAGCCTGCTGCCGAACTTTAGCCGATTTGTTGTTCAAACGCCACAAAACAGTACCACAGATCTGTGGCAAGTAGGGCTTAACTCTTTTGCCTAGAGCATTAACCACTGTGCCAAAACCATTCAGCATCACAGAATCCTGGGTTTTAAAACAACAAAGGAAAATTAGGTCAAAGCCACTATTGTATTTTCATTACATCTGCCTTCATCTAAAATTGTTATTATTAAAATGCTAACATTCTAGATCTAATATCTGGATTCCATCAATTAGAGCACTATACAAGGGTTAAAAAATAGCTTACAAACATACATTTCCCTGTAACTAACAGTAAGCTACCTTCCAATAAAGTCAAGCAAATACTAAATACCCCTTACCTCTGTGGTCTGTTCTTGAAAGGCATACAAGATACCATCAATAAGTTGTTCTTCCAGTTTATGATCAATGTCTGCTGCACCCAGATTTCCCATTATCTTCTCAATTGTTTCCATGACCATTTTTCTGTACTGCTCAGCCTCATCTTTCAGATCATCCACAATTCTAGAAATAATTTCAGCTGCTCCAACTTTATTTGCCAGCTCCACTGTTGTATCAACCAACTGAAATACACCAAGGGTAAGTGAGGAAACATTGTTAAAATCTATTTTCTAAATATTGACAATAAATTTCCCTTGTCTGAAGAGGAGAAACAGCACTATGTTGATTTCCAATTTCATTTCAGTAGAAATCTTTTTCAGTAAGAAGTTACGAGTGGTAAATTCGAAATAGGTTCCATCTAGGAAAACAGTAAAAATGCATCAGTACACACACAAAAAAATGATGCACCTGTATAGCTACTGTAGCCTTGCTACCATTATTGAAAAAAGAGGAATCCTAAGCTCACCCTAAGACTGACAATGTTTTCTTTAAGCTCACTATAAACAACTGTTTTCACCTTCTGAAATCATCCAACAACAAAAAAGGTGAATTTAGAACTGATGTAGATTCATATTCACAGAAGAGAAATGCCTGGTAGTCTCTTAACAGTCTATGAACCTTCAAGCTGTGCACCTTCTAAACCACTATTCCAAACACATTTCCATCACAGGACATACAAGACATAGAAGAAAGCATTTACACTGAATGAACACCCTAACATGAGCTCTGTTTTACTGTAATTTTCCAAATAAAATACCTGTCTGTAATTTCTCCTGTCCAACGCCATTCTGTGCTGCCAAAAGTGTTTGAAAAATGGTGGCAGGATCTCTGTTTTAATGTAGTTTGCTTCAACACCATCCGTACCACAACACTGCTTGACCACCTGGCAGGAAATAAAACACAACAATTTTAATTCTGTGTAGGGTTTGTGGTGTTTTGGTTTTATTTTAAAGAAAAGAATGAATATACATATTCCGTGTCAATGCTAAGCATTCAGAGTTGATCATCTTGCACTGTCTGTGTATGAACAATTAATTCTGATGTACCTTCAATACAATTTTTTTCATCTCTTCATCAGGAGACTGGAACTCTCTGATAAGAATTAGCATGACTTCTCTGGTGTAATAGTTCGCGTACTCAGCATCCATAAGTGGGATCAGATAACCAATAGCCTTCAAAAAGGCAGCCAAACCCTATTTAAGAGAAGAAATATCTCCAATGAGTTACAAAAGACACACACTCATTTCAATTCAAACTAAAAGGAAGTATTTTAGACATACCTTTCCTCTGTGTTGACGTATACCCTTCCATAAAGGCTTCAGAACAGAATCAAATGACTCAATACCATAGGGAGTAGCTGCCTCAGCCAAGGCAGCAATAGCCAAAGCACTGATGGTACGAACTTTCTGCTGCTCATCCACAAGACCTGTAAAACAGTAGTGTTGAGGACCACTTCTCGTGCCTTAAACTCAGAATGATACAAATACATAAACAGTAAAAAAGAAACTTATTTTTAGGAAAACTAAACCACTATTCCTCTTTCAGAGGCACCTGAATTATTTACCAGTGTCAAAAGAACATACAAAACAAGGCCCTTAATATCCTTTTGCCTCACCATAACACAAAAGACAAATTCCAAAGACCAAAAAAAAAAAAAAAAAAAAGAAAATCTTAGCCAGGGAAGGCAGAACTTACCATGTTCAATAATTTCAACCAAGCTTCTGAGATGAGGCAAGATAGCACAACCCATAAGAATAGCAATTTGCTGCACAATCTTGATGCCAGTATGCCTAGCCTGCCAGGACTTTTTGCTTTTACAGACAGCTTTCAAGAACGGTAACAGAGAAGGAATGCCCAAAGCAGAGGCAACAACAGCAAAGGCTCGAGCTGTTGTGTTTCGGACGTATTCATCCATATTATCAATATCAGGACGCATCGTAGAGATCATTGTTGCCAAACCAGCAGCCTGAAAGAAAAACATACAGGACACATGGATTGTATTTATTAGCAGCACAGTTAATTTTTCTGCCATGACTCTATATAAGCCCTATGTAAGTATATATAAGCTAACTCCCCAACTCACAATCTCACTGAAGAAAGCAACTTTATTACCTTTGCCAAGTTTGAAATAATTTCTCTGCCTTCCACTCTGGCATAATAGTCTTCATCAATCAGCAGTGGTTCAATGACAACAAGGATCTGAAAAAATAAAAAAAACATTACCATTTATGAATGCATTAAGGAGAATTTCTGGTCCTAATACGAAAATGAAGATTCCATGAAACTGAGATAATTCCATGGATCCAAGCTTTAAGCTCTATGATGACCAGAAAAAAAAAGTTACACTTCACAGCTGTCTCTTGAAGAACCTGGCCTACAGATGCAACCTAGATCATGTAAAATCCTCCCCCTCCCTCCCCAGCTGTGCATTTATCATTTTAACATTTTGCGTCCTTAGTAATGCAAAGCCCACACTGGGATGACATTACATGAGATTTTGAAATTCATCTGAAGAAATATGTAGGTTTATAAAAGACAGTTTTCTGCTATGCTAACAGACCCTACATTTCTCCCAGCAGTGATCAAAAAGAACTAATCAAAGATGAAATAGCGAACTTCCACAGACCTTGTGTACATATGGTCGGACCAAGTCATCCAGTTTGTAGAGAATTCTGTCTATGACTTTGACAAGCAAGTGACGCTCCTGATCTTCAAGTGTTGGTGACATCAACAGAGGCAGAATCTGGTTAAACAACGGTCCTGCTCCAAATTCCCGAGCTTTATCAGTTATTTGTCGCAAAGCAGCCTAAAAAATAAAAAAAAAATTCAAGGAGCCTGTCAGTTAAACTATACTAACAAAGCAAGTAGACATTAGCAAGTTAAAATGTAATCTATTGTAACCACAGGTTGCAAAATACTTCTCCCTACCACTGCTAAACTTTTTCAAATGATTTTATGTTGCATCTGTTTTTACATAAATGGGTCAAGAAAAACATCCAGATTTTCTCTCTGATGTGCAGTTTTTATGAAAAGCATGATCCTGGTCTAATAAGATACAAAAACAGTACCACCTGAAAATTCTTTTACACAGCACTTCCTTGCACACATGCAGCTTGGTGCGTAGGTCATTTAGATTACAACTGTGCAGAAAATACAGCTAATTTATTACATGCTGCGCAGGCCAGAAACTTGAGTAAGAGCTACACTGCCAATTTAACAAGCAAAATCCAGAAAATTACACAGGCCTGTAATGAAAAAGCACTTTAAAACTGGCTTCTTGTAATTCCAAAATATTCTATAAGCCATCATACGATATTTAGTTACTGACATTACCATCCAAAGAGCATACAAAAAACAAGTACATAGAAGGACAAAAAAATCTGTACTTGCATAGAGGGAGAAAGCACTAAAAAGCCCTCCAAATTTACAAGATGTTTTTTAAGAGAATCCCATGGACTGCAGAAGTAACAACAGTAGTCTGAAACTGAGTGTGAAAATAAATGCATATTTTTGAAAAATTGGAGTGGTAAGAATACATCTGATAATTAATCTTACCTTTCTCATGGGAGGTGTGCCATTCTTTATTTTCAGAAGTAATTTCATTATCTTCCTCTCCTTCTGTTCTTCAGGACTCAGAGTTGACTCATCAACATCAACCTACAAATAAATCCAGACAAATTAATAGGCATTGCTACAAGTTCAAAAAAGATCAGGCAACTTTAATCAGCATAAAAGAAATCACATTTACCAGAAGTTTATCAAAGTATTGGATATCATCTGGTTTTAGGAAAGGAAGATTGCCAGATGGCTGGTCATTGACGCTCTTCATAGTGCGGTCTTCGGTCTGCATGTGGAATCCAGTCATACCACCCAAAGGCGTTGGAGTTGCTGTAAGCTTACGGGCTGGAGTGCGAATGGGTACATAACCAGCCGGTGGGGGAAGAACCTGCCAAAGGAGGAATGAAATACGTTAAAAAACGCATCACAACACAAACCTAAAGGAGAATCTCCACAGCCTGCAAGGCTGAGAATTTTTTGTACCACAGCAGATACAAGGGGAGGAACGAATCAAGTGCAAAGCAAATAAAAACAGAACATACGGGTTTAGTCATTTGTAGATCTGTGTGTTGTTGCATACGTCAGATTTAATATCCAGCAATATAAACAAATTGAGAATGATAGTTCCTATTTGTGCTTATTGTGTGTTGACAATTATTTCAGAAGAAAACATATTGCATTAAGGAGAGCCTGGATAATAAACCCAAACTCTCTTCACAGAAGTATTTTTAAAAAAGCACTTCAGTATTTATATCAACATAATTTATTTGCCAGCTTAGAATTCATAACTCTCCTTTGTCTTACCATATCTGGGCTTCATTTCTGACTTTAACAAGCACTCCTACCATTGAGAAGCAGAATACGAACTGGCCTTTCAAACCAAAAAGTTTCTCCCTTTCTAATAGATTTATAGTAAACAAGCTACTGAACCCATCAAATGTCTACATGAAGTAATCACTACTTAGTGTGAAATATTCTAGGTATTGGACAACTTGTTTAAAAAGAAAAAAATTCACATCCTCTGGCAGAATAAAAAACACTATGGTCTGCTGTATTTTACTTTAGATGAATTACCTTATATCCTTCTGGGAACATAGCGTCCAATTCCTCATCAGAAAGTGGTCTGTTTCTCTCATCAATTTCCCTCTCCCAACGCCAAGCCTGCAGCTGTTCAGGAGTCATGCTCATGATATGACCTATATTCAAATTAGAAAAGGAGGATTTAAGAAAACTTGCGTATGCAGAAGATATGTTTACTTAACCTTTTAGGTGTTCTCTTGAGCCAAAGCTCCTGCAGAACTTCAAGACTGTAGCCAGTTAAGACATTAAACTTTTATAGACTTTTATCAGTGTCTTCACCAATTAGACTGAACATGAACACACCCGTAACTTGAGCCTTGATTACCATACAGAACCAATTAGCTGTGGGCTTTTAAAAAAGTAAACTGGTAAACTGAGCATATGCTGACTGCTTTTACACCAGCAGAAGAGCATGTTAGGCAAAAGACTCTTTCAAAACACGACATAAAGGTAAATGCTTCATTTTCATGTAAAGAAGTGAAGTCTTAGGGAATGAACTGGGCTCACCTGGTGTCGGAGTTGCCATGTTCATAGCTGGTGTACCAATGGGTGTTTTGCCAGGTGTCAGAACAGGAGTGCTGCCACCCATCTGGCTAGCAGGTGTTTCATCCCATCGTGACTTTCTTTTACTTGCTCCTGGGGTTGGTGTCTCACCAATGGAATCACCACCTCTATCTGTACGAGGAGTCTCAGCCCATCCACTGCCATGTCCCGGAGTATCTAAAATAAAACAAAACGTTTTTTGAAGAAAGCTGAACAGCATATGTTCCAACTATAGTGAAAATAGAATTGGATATTGATAATGTCCGTATATCTACATGAATCAACAATTATGAAATAAACAAAAACAGTAGAAAAGTTCAGATTTTTTTCAGTGAATACTGAGAAGTCATTACAAAAAAAAGAGGATTTCATTTTATGAAAAAGTATCTCATGTTCTCATTGAATCTTAGCAAAAATAAAATACTAAAAGACAAAAAAATCAAGATGTTCTAGATGATAAAAGTACTCTACACACACACTTGATAAACCATTTAAGTGGTGTTTCACTGTTCTCTGGCATGTGAGCATCATTTAAATTAAGGCAGAGGAGAAAAATGCTTCCAAATCTCACTTCAATGTTAAAGATTTCAACAAAAATTCAACAGTTCAGAAACCACACACAAAATTGTATCACAAAAACAATTCCATGTAAGCTACTTTATTATGTCCTAAGGACTCACTAAAATCTCAACTTGCAGCAGTCACTACCAAAAAATTGTGATAGATTTTTTGAACAGAGCTACTTTCACAGATTTGTGCTAAGGTGTTAGACAGAATCCAATGCTACAAATTCAAACAAAAACATCTCTTCACATCAGCCACAAGATGTCAGAATGTATTTATTTCTTGCCTGCCTTTTGTTTCTACTGTTTGTGTAGGCTGGAAAATTCCAGTACCATTAGTCATTCAAAACTTCTTAAGACTGCTTTGCCATAAATACCTCTTTCTGTTTTAGGTGTTTCATCCCATCGATTTTTACGTGCGCTGGAAGTGGCACCTCCATGGCCCGGTGTTGCATGACCAGGTGTGTCCCGTCCAGGTGTTGCAGCCCCTGCTGGTGTATGACTGGGAGTAGGATCCCATATTTTTGAGCCCGGGGTGGCACCAGGAGTTTCGCTACCCTTTGCACGGCCTGGGGTTTCATCCCAGCGCAGAGATGGTGTATGTCCAGGAGTCTACACAAGACAAAAGCAAAAGTATTTCTCTCTCATTCTGTATACAGTCAGAGACTAACTTTTTTCTTTTCTGTGTGCACATGCATGCATATATTTGTTGGCAGAGTAAGAAACTTATAAATTCAAGAGCACTAGCATTAATAAGGTCTTCTATAGATAAACTGATGAACACATGGATTATTACCTCTGCTTGATCCCAACTGGATAATTTTTTTGGTGTAGCACCAGGGGTCTGATCAGCTGTCTGATCCCAACGCCGCTTGCGTTTTGAAGGTGGCTGAGATGAGGCTCCATTGACGACTTTAAGCTCTCCAGCTTTAGCTTTTTCAGCTAGCTGCTGCCTAATTTCCCTCTATTCAAGGACACAAAAAGACAAACAGGTTTCTTAAGGATTCTACGGACCAGACATTAAGAAAAGATCTTTCAGTTGCATCAGGTATCTTTTCATGGTATTTTTGAAGTTTTGCCCAAACAACGTGCAATCAGCCACTTTGATTTAATTTTAGTATCTTTTCAGATTATTCTATGCTGACGTTGTTGTGTGTTTGGAAGGGCTGTTTTAAAATTAATTTATTATAAAACCCCATATTATAGCAGGAAAAAATGCATTGAGAATTTTTTTTTAAGGTGCTACCAATTTCTGTCTCTCATATGCATGACGTAAAATCATTACTGGTCTGTTTCAAATGAGTTCCTTGTTAATAAATTATTAAAGAGAAATGAGTTGGAAAATGTTAATTTGTTATACCCTGTGACATTAAAAAACCATCAAATTCTCATTTAAAACTCTGAAATAACATTTTTAAAACAGCACTCTGACACAGACTAGTTTTCACTTATCAGTGAGAAAACAGAGAAACATTATCAAAATGATATACTATTTCCTCATTTAATGTCTATCAACTAGGTTAAATTAATATACAACTACAGACGTCACTGGAACTGTAAGATCTTGCTCCAGTTAATAATAATGGTGCTGTAGGTATTATACATGGATTTTTATTGTATTACAACCTTATTTTTAAATATTAAAATGAATTTCTAAAAGCCATGAATCAAGCATGCATTTTACTTATTTTCCCTTTGATAAAACTAAGTATTTCCCTTTGTTAAAACTAGACGTTAACCTCACAGCAGTTCTTGGTACTGCAACATCTGTCATAATAAGGAAAGACTTTTAAAACCTCCCTCGATTCTCTTTACATACAGCTCACAAGAAGAAATCTGACACTGAACACCCTCAACGACTATCAGTTTTTGTGTCTCCTCCCGTGCGAGGAAATAAACAAGTCCAAGTGGTATAAAAAAATTATACTGAGACTATTTCTCCCTCTACTCTCTAGGTATTATACAGAACACATATTTTCCAGTCTTTAAGGTCAACTGGACTTCCAAAATGTGAAAGACAGGATTCTCTGAAAAAAAAAAGACTTAAGTCAAGAAAAAGGCAACAGAACGTTCCCACTGTTCTTTCTGTCATTTCAAAGGCCATAAAATGAAACCAAGTCCAAATGCAAATCCCTCTCCACACACACCTCTTCTTTTGTTAAATGCTGTTCACGCATGACATCCATGTATGTTCTGGCATTCATTTTAGGATCTGGTGTCTTCCCTCCTGCAGAAGAGAACAGCAACAGGAATGGAGCACAATGAGTACAGGATAAGCAGAAACTAATGAATTTTTCTACTGTCCTGCTCTAATTTTATATTATTCCATGATCATTTAATTTTACTTTTTGATTGAAATTTTTAAAAATTACTTGTATCTTACGTTTATTCAGTTTGCTGATCAATTTAACCTGTTTGAACACAAACATATCTACTGCAGTTTCAAACAAATATTTTAAAGCAGATATATATGATAAAATGACAACACAGTTAAGAGTCTTCAGAAGTGATGGGTTCCTGGGTTGCTAATCCGGAATACGTACACTTTCGTGCCTTTGTCTCCATCAGCAGTTCTGACTTCAAGCAGCAGAATAGAAGCCTAGAAAATTATCTCTTTACCATTAGTAACACTTTGGAAATATATTTATATTCAAAACATTACCTTGTGTAAGCTGTTAAATCCTAGTTGTTATCTGACTATAAATAACTATTGCATACCTCAATAATGTTTAAAATGTTTTATCACAAAGACCCATTTATAAGTTTGACAAATCTGGACACACCTCCCAGATCTTCCAATGTCATATTGTAAAAGGGCTTCATTTCAAAAAAGATCCCAAAAAACTCTTTGATGTCACTTTCCCCCTCTTCTCTTCTCAAAGTACAATTGCGCTTGGGATCGGAATGTAATACAGTACATATACCACCACAATGATACTCACAGGTAATGGGATTGTATACCATATGTTGTTTTATGCTGTATATCTTGAGTTAAGATATCTTTTAAACACTTTACAAGAAGCCCAACTTTGTAAAAATTAAGACTTGTCAAGAAAAACACTATTCTTTAAGAAGAATGTGCAGATTTGCTATACAAGTGGTATAGCATTACAATTTAGGAAAAAAATAAAATTCTTAAACATTTCTATGCTGAAGATCATTGCCCAATTGGCTGTGTCATTCTGACACTAGCTTTGATAGGACTTTCCTTTGGAATACTTTTTCACCATAATCTACACAGGATGTGTTGAACTGCACCCTTAAGAATGCAGACAGGACTGGCATATAGCAGTACTGCTGTAGGAAAGAAATTAAGGACAGTTAGTATGGGCCTGTGAATTCTGACAATACATGTTTATATCAATTACAATTAAGCAAGTAAAATAATTAATATCCCTACTAATTCATGCAGGCTGAAACTCTAATTTGTAAAACCTGCAAAACAGCTGCTAATTTTAAGCCAACAGGCACCTTATTTCCACACGTGAAACTCACTCACCTGAGACCCACTAAACCCCTTTTCCTGACTTGCATTCTAAAATTATCAGAACAGACTTGAACTATTAATAGTATCCAAGTCTTATAATATGCTTTTGTTTCTTTTAGCTGTACCACCTAAGTTTACATAAGATGGTAAGAATTAGGTGCTCTATTATGAGAACTAGTATTTCAAAAGCATAACCCTGTAAAGCTATGACTTGGAATGAAAACTTTCAAGGTACCGAAAGACTTTGAGCACTCATTACACAAGTTGTTCAAGTATAATGCATAACCCAAAACAAAATGAAAAGATAAACCTTTAACCCTTTGTGTTTCTATGGCAATGGCTCATTATTTTCTTGTCCTTCTACCTGGAAAGAAAACTTGTATTATAAAGATGAAGAATATGGTATCTAGGTTTTCAACCCAATCTCTACAAAAAGGGGATGTTTAAAAACAAAACTAGGTAGGCTTATAAGCATGCCAAAAGAAATCAAAGGGCTAAAGACAGTTTAAGACAACAAATATCATCGAGGGTATAGAAAAGTCAAAACAAATTACCATCTGCAAAAGGATCAAGACGCTCAGGGGAAATTATCATCATCCGCCTGTGCTTTTTGTACTCATCTTCCCGATCTGCAATCTTTTGCGGACGGTGTTCTGCAAAAGGATCATACTAAAACCAGAAAAAAGCTGGTTAGTCACACAGGAAGAACATGAAAGATGTCTGGTTACCATTAGCCTGTACTCAGTATTACTAATTTATTTTAAATCACAACTAAGTAGGAATGTCAAAATATTAGACAACTATAAATTTTACTTCTGTAACCGTAATTTTCTCTTTTTTTAAACACAAGATTTGTGATCAACTAACTTCTGAAACAAATTTACTTTAAGCAGCATATTCATTTGCTTCCAAAGCATTTCATGCTGTAAGCCTTTCCTCTGCTTTTTGTGGAAGACCTAACACAAGTTCATATGTTTTTCAGTTTCAAGGAAAAATAACTTAGGAATATAAAACCTAAGTCATTACATTTTCTTCACAAAAATAGAAGTATAACAGACATTAAGATATTCCTGTTATTTTCATTTTTAAATTGTCTAATCTACACTTTTTTAATGGTTTAGTGTATATGCACACCATCTTTAAGTGCAGAAATACCAATTTTTACCATCCTGTGTGTAAAGCCGAGGCAAGCTTATAGCAAAATTAAAATAGCATAATGCTTCATAGACATCCTGTACTTCCAGAAGACAAGACCTGGTGTCAAAACACTAATACTTCTCTTAAGACCTAAAACAGTATTTTATTGTGCCTTAAGATGTACCTGTTCAGTTGACTGTGGGATGTCATTAAGCAATGCCACTGGAGCATGGTATCCTGGCTTCTTCTGGCCAAGCAAGCTTGTAGAAGGGTAGTCATCATCATCCTGTCAGCAGAAAGATGTGGCAAATTTATCACATTGATACTGGATTAAGATAATGTCAAATTAATATACTGCAGTTACAGATGAGATGAAAACGGACAAGTAGAATACTCCAAATCTTAGCAATCCTTTTCATACAGCTTATTGTGTAATTCCCTCAAAACAACTGCTTAGCCAGATGACATTTTAGGGATTTGGATATGTTTATCTTCTTCCCTACAAGACTCAGTAAACATGCTACATTTACTCAAAAATGCTATCTTCACTAGTTTTACAGAAAGTATTTCAGATCAGCACTATTGATGTAATTTTCTAATTGTTATGGAAAAAATAGTGCACACCATTTTTTTCTTAAAATCCAGACAAATATAAAACAAAATTTCAGTTAATAGCCCTAAAAAAAACACTTCAGAATCAGGAAGAGAGTCAGAAATATATTATAGTACTGTTAATTTAGTTATTGCCATTGTGGTTGAGAAAGTTAAAAGTATTCAGAATGTGCAAGATCCTTCTGCTATTTTGTCATACCAATAGCCAATTTCTGTGCTTTAATTTACAGCAATCCAAAAGAAAAATTGCTCTTAAAACTATGGTTTCAGTGAAATGCTGCAGTGGAAATTTAATTAAAGAATTCCTAGAAGTCTTCAAATGGCAAACACTACACAACAAGAATGTTCTTCCATCCCCTTAAAAATGTAATTTAATCAGTGTAATACATAGGTGCTTGTATGTATTTAATGTCATAATCACAGTTTGCTCCTGAAACTGAGGTCATGTGTTTAACATTAAAAATAAACATAATGTTATTGCTGGGATACATTAGAAAAACAAAACAATGGAAAAAGACAATTCAAAAAAAAAAGTGCTGAAAATTAATATTTCTATCGCATTTCAAAGTAGTCACTTAAACTTTTTGAGCCAAGTTTTATTAGATTTTTTCATCTCGGCAGCAATGACAGAACAAAGTTAACTATTCTAGTAACTGCTAAAATACTAATTAAGTACCAGACCACAACTTTTTGGCTTCTGCTTGGAGCTACGTGACATCCAAAGCACATTTCATTAAGTACAAGCCAGACTTAGACCTGATGAAGTTCCAGGCTAAGAGATGTTTTGCCCAGTACGGCTTTAACAAAAATACCTGCTTTTGCTTCAGTAACTGCTATTAAAAATTACCCCAAATAAACACCAGAATACTTAACATCCATTCCTTAAATAAGTAAAATCACTTACATCTTCCAATTCTGTTGCTGCAATAGAAGTTACATATCCAGCAAACCTGCTGTCACTGCCACCATAGATTTCTTGGTCATAATATCCTGTGGAATCAAGGCCTACTCCTTGTGCTTCATCAAGAGCAGGCTTTTTTCCTTGAATTTCTCGAATTTGTGCTTCAATATCTAGGATTAAAAACACCAAAAGTCTTAGGTCTTTTTACACACAGATATACCAAATGCAATACTCATGTCACTACATACACCAAACGGAGTTTATCCACCCAATTCTGAAGACCATCTCTAAATAAATAAGAAAACATCTATCAAACAAAGCTATAAAATCACAATGTATGTAAAGCAGATTTTCCTCAAGTTGTAACATTATCCAGCACTGACTGTATCTGCTGTACAGCCTGAAGCAAACCGTTCAAACCCGCAAGGATTATTAACATCCCATCTTCCAAAAGAGATAGCAGAGAAGGTAATTTACAGCAGTAATGTTTCTCAACACTACATCAACAAAGTGCTTTCTCAATTAACCTAATTCTCTAATTAAAAACGCTTTTTCAAACAGTACAAATAAGAGCTCTGCCACTCTTAATGTACACTGACACTAATCAACTCTAGTGGCAGTCTTTGACCATAGAAATTTGGTACTTTCAGAAACAACATTAACCTGGTAACCCCAAAAAACAAGGAAGCAAATTTAACCATGCTTTCCTCCTACCTGTTGTAAGGCAACAAGAAAATAAGTTACAGTACTTCAACTGTCTTCAACAGTTGTAATCTGGACATAGGTTTATTAGGGAACACGCAACCCCATAAAACAATTACTGTTTCCATTTGTACTTGATTCAATAGATTTATGAAGACAATTATCTATAAAATATTAATTTATGTAGACCAAACAATTATTTTCTCTGCCAAAAGAGTTGCGCTTCTTTGGTAAAAAAATAAATAAATAATAATAACAAGAATCATGCTTGAGCAGGAGGACTGGAGTAGATTATCTCAAAAAAAAAAAATAAAAAATCCCTTCCAACCTCAATGTTTCTGTTATTCACTCTTTCCCTATCTGAAGTAGCATTGCCTCAAATTATGTTTGTATATTGGCAAATTTCCCTAAGTTATTTACTATTGTTGCTCATTTCCCTTTTTCAGTATTAATAAATTTCGTAAGGTTTTTCCATTAAGATATCTTGCAAAAGGTGCTATACTAAAACATCTGCTAACAATCCTGGGAAAAATTAAGATAAGAACAATTTTAAAAATGAAATAAATATAATATCATTCCTAACCCAAAATATTAAACCTCAGACCAGTAAACATAATTGAGGGAATTTTTTATTTTTTTTATTATTTTTTTTTTTTACTTATTGAAAGATGGCAGTGCAGAATTGCTTATTTTACAAGTAAACTGCCAACTCCGTAAACCTCAAGACATGATTTAAAGGCTGGGTTCTTTTCTTCTCACAAACAGCACTCAAGGGCAAATTGGGCATACAATATAAATGCCTGCTTGGTACAGATGTAACCGAATGCACAGCTTTGCTTGAAAAAAGTCTTTAACTATGAGTAAGAATACAAGGATTAAGAGCCTGCAGGACTGGCAGATAGAAACACTGAGTTCACAACAGTGAAGTTGGCAGAAAACCTGAAATTCCTGCAGTGATCTAACAGGAAAAGAAATAAGCAGAAGAATTTTTCTAAAGTCCAAAGTGCCATGCACAGAAGATACGTAGAGTGGAATATGACAGCAGCTGGCAGGGAAAACCTCGCTCCAGCCACTTACAGGCTCCCAGCAAAGTTCTGCAGACACACAGCACACAGTAACCTCAACAGTCACCTGTGTTACAGAAACCCACAGTACCTGCCAAGCCCACAACTCCTGAGAGGCTGGAGCCTGACAAAAGCCCTACACTGCTGGCCAGGACCACCTGCTGAATCCTGCCCATACTTACATTCAACTCCTCATAAAATCTCACATACCATAGGGGATTCCTGGTAGTCCAGGACGGAGACATGTTGCTCCCAAGTATTACATTTCTGGAGGAATACCAGAAGAAACTACTAATGCTGAATTAGGGATCCCAGGCTTGCTAACAGATGTCTCTCCTCACCCTCAGAGGCATACCACACACGTTCTGTTAACCGTCACCTAAGCATTATATTTTTGTGAAGTTGTCTTACTACATGATCATGGAACTGAAACAACTCGAAGGAATACTTTTCTCACAGGTTTGTGAGGTGTTCCTGGCTGGTTGTTTCTTCCAAAGGACAGATCAAATTCCTGGTTCTGTCTGCAGCCTGCTGCAATGCAGCACTGGGGTGAAAGGGACTACCTGAACGACACTGCTAGCACCAAACACTCTTAGGCTACCACGGCATTCTTACTTCTAAAAAGCAGTTACTGGAACAACATGCTGCCTCTTCAGCAGTGCACGAAGGCCTGATTGCACAGCCATAGCTGTAACACGACTTCTTGCCTAAAATCCACTTCCTTGTCCATCCACTGAACCAGCCTGAGCATATAGCTCAGCCACCTGAAGTGCCAATAAATACCCTGCTGCGCAAGGTGGGCCACGGAGATTTGCCTGTCTCAGGGCTCCAGACATCTGCAGAGGCTGTTAGAACAGCCTAATGCCATGTGCTCTTATAATAATTGTATTACTATTATGAGTAACAATATAATAAGTAGCTATTATTTACTGAAGAGGGTACAGATCTGATTTTTTATTGGCTCCCTTTAAATTACAATAACTCCAACTGTTTACACCCAAGGAACCTTCTTTTTTTTTCTTACATCAAAACCTGCTGGGTTATGTGTACCATAAAAAAGTCTGCATAGGGCCTGCAGGATTAGCACTCCCTACACACTTGGAGCCACCATCGTTTTCAATTAACTCAGTGAAGCCTATAAATGCTACTCTCTCCTTGAAGACAGCACCCATTCAGTGGGCCCCAAGCTCCCCTTAACCAGGTGTCTAGAGGTCTGCAAACGGTAGTAGCCTAATAGCAAGTTTGGAAAGCATCAAGTGTTTGGCTGGAAAAAAAGTCTATTTAGATTCCTTGATCTAACCGTTATTTTCTTGGGAAACCTCATACCCTATTTACCAAAGCACATAAATACAAAGAAAAAGAAAGAATAATGAAAAAGCTGAAAGTAACACTGTATAAAGCTAAATACTTGTTTGATGAATTAATCAACCAGGACCAAAACAGAAACATCACTTTGGTCAAAAGACAGAGAAACAATAAAGAGTAGGATTACAAAAAAGATAATAACCTACTGATTGCTCCTTTTCTGTATTTCATTATTTTCATATTAATATATTTTGGTATTTTAAAAGAAGCAACTTTAACATGCGATGTTGATTTCAAAAGTATCATAAACGTTGAAAATGCCTCAAAACAACACATTTGAATTAGAAGTCACTAAATACCTTGCTCACAGCCAAATCACAAGAGCCTCTCTCAAAACATGTATTCCATTCCCATACAAATTTGGTCCACTTAAAACATGTTCAGAGTGCAAGACACTACTCAGCATGAAAAAAGAAAGAAGACACTGTGCCAAAGTAGTATTTTACAGTGTACATAGTTTCTCTTTTCATGCCTTATCATATTTTTGCACATTTAACTTGTCCTATGCAGTCTTATTTCTAGCTACCTTAAAATTTTCCTACCCGTTAGGGCCCTATGAGATGTTTGGAGGTTGTTTTTTTTTTTTTTTTTTTTTTCTGCAAGCAAGAAAAAAAAAAAAAAAAAGAGATGCCAATGAAAACCTACTGTTGACAGCATTCAAAACTCAAGTGCTTACTAAGACTTTCTAAGTAGCCAATTAAAACTAGTTTTCAGCGTAACAAAACAAGGAGTCTGCTTTAAGCTATGCAGCTGAAACAATCTGAAACTGTTTGAGATCTTTTTAAAGCTGTCTTAAATCAATCAACAAGTATTTAACAAGGAGCACAAAGATGTGAAAAATCCGCTAAAACAATTTAGTAACATGCAGCTCTTCGTCTGAAAGATCAGTCTGGAACTGAAAAAGAGGTCAGAACTCAGAAGTAAAAATAACCAAGCTGTTCAGATATTTCTGCATTGGGAAAAGGTATCACTATACGATTGTTGACAGATCTCCTCCTTTTTTTTTTTAAACTGCATATAACAAAAATGCTTAAAATGTGTTCTAATGCAACACTAACACGTTAGCATGTGCAACTGGAAGTGTGTAAATATTTTCATTTGGTTCAATTGACCATAGTTTGCTTTGGTCTACAAGTAATTTCAAAAAATAAATTATTTTATTATTAAAAGCTCTTTAATAGGAGAGACAGAACACTGTGATGGGAAATACTTGGTTAGTATTTTATAGTAACCTCATGCATGTTATAGCATATAAACAAAAGACTAGAAATTCTAAAAAAATATCCTGGAATGCTAGAAAGAAACAACTTGGCTTAACCTTAAAAATGTGAAGGCACCTACTTAAGTATTTCTTTATCCATGAACTCCTATCAGGTGTGCAGTGCTAAAGACTGTATTAACCCAGCTTCCACAGGAGATGATACCTCTCTGTTATGGAAGTCGAACTCAGTGCCACCAAAGGCCAAAGGCGGGTTTTGGTTAGGGAATTAAGGCCGCGGAGTCACAGAGAACACATCACGTGACCCAACGTACACAGAAACATGACGAAAAAAGAAAGGCACAGAAGCAGAGGCAGAGCAGCAGGGCCGTTAAGGGAGCTGCTTCTGCTCGCTGTAAGGTACCCAAGCGCAGGCCCCGCGCGCTGCCCCACAAGGCGCCGATCCCCGTCGGGAGCTGCCCGCAGCCCCCCGGCCGCCCGCTCCCCTCAGGGCCGCTCGGCGCCGCGCAGGCTGCCGCGGGGAGCGGGAGGCGCCGCCATTACGCGCAGGGCCCGGCGCCGCGGGGGGAGCCCGCCCGGCCGCTGCCCGGCCCCGGAGCGGCGCCGGCCCCGGCTCAGGGGCGAGGAGAAGCGCGCTCCTGAGGCGGGGACGAGGAGAGAGGCGCCGCGGCAGCGCCCCCCGGGGGCTTTTTACCTTCGTGGGTCTTGGCGATCTTCGCCATTTTGTGCAGCGCCAACGACGCCGAGGCGGAACTGGGCCGGCCTCGCCGCTTCCGCTCCGGGGAGGGGGGAGGGAGAGGCAGTGCGCAGGCGCGGCAGCCGGCCGGGCCGCGGCCCGCGGGGCGCTGGTGCCTTGCGCGTGCGCGGTGGCGGCGGCGCGGAGCCGCCAGCCCGGCGGTTGGGCGGGGCCTGAGTCCCGCCCTTCCCGTGACGGACGGCCCCGCCGGCCAATGAGGGCGCGGCGGGAGGTGGTGGCGGCGGGTCGCGGGTGCGCGGTGGCAGCAGAGCGCCGCGCCCAGGGAGTGGGACGGGCGCTGCTCCGCGCTGCGCTCCGCTCCGGGGGCTCTGCTCGGTAACCGCACGGTGCGAAGAGCCGTTGGCCTTACGCCTGCCTTCGCTGTGTGGCGTTTGGCCAGCAGAACGATTCAGCGTCCGTAATGCTGTGCCCCGCTACGGCCATGCCAACGTGGCCGGCACCTGCGTGTGGCGGGGCAGAGGGTCTGGGGGCCTCCCCTCCCGCTGCCGCGCTGCATCCCTGGGGCGGTGCGCCCGTGGGCCGCAACAGGGGCAGCCCGGAGACGTGTGAGCGTGAGGCCTGCTGCCAGGATCTAATGCACGGAGCTATTTTAAGTGACCGTCACATGCTCGGGTTGGCCATGAAGATCAGCTCGCAGCAGCTTGCTCCTGTTGCTTCAGCCTGAGTGCCAGCGTAAGCCATGGGCAGCAGGACTGCATCTCGCTGCTTTTAAACGGAACCGAACTCGGGGTTTGCAATACAGGGGCGCACTTTAAAATATTAATTTTGTATCTACCACTTCCCACACAAAAGGGAGCTCTGTGTTACAAGAGTGAACAGGAATTGGGTTGTGATGAAACACTGTAAAGTGAAATGAGACAACTGCTGATTTTTTTTTTTTTTATTATTTTCCCTAACAAATTCTGCCCTGGGTTCTTTAATTCGTGTCTGCCTCTCAAATTCCCTGAATCCCAATATACATTTGCTGCCGGAACGGTATCTCCATTACGTGGCTTCCACAAGACTTGATCAGGGTAACTTCGTGGTTTACCCTTCTGATTTTGCCCATTGGAGTTCCGCTCCTCTTTCCCCACATGCACGTCTTCACGGAGGTTACTATGCAGATTGGAACAGGATTGGATTTAAGAGCCCAGATGCTTTTCAGACTTAGGCTCGTAACCAAGGTACAGGCCTGTGCAGTCCTGCTTCATGTAACAGATTCAGGTCCAATTTCACAGCCAGCCCAAGCTATCAGTGTTGCCAAAAGAAGTATCCAGCCACGTGGCCCGTCCTTCCTTTACCCACTCTATTGTGCCAGTAGAAGTTTCTGGCACTTGTTCACTCAAAGCATCCATGCCTCTAGCTGCTCCCTTCTGCTGATCTTCCAAAAAGAACGTATTATTTCTCCCATGTGGAATGCTATAGAGAATTGCACAGTGAACTGACATTTTGCAAAAAGCTGCAAAACTAGTCTAAACTCAGTCTTTTGATTGTCCCCAGATCTGTACTCAGCTTCAAGTGCTGTGGACTGTTTCCTGACATTTATGTATCTAGTAAAGATTAGGGGAAAAATTCTCCGAAAAGAGTAATTCTCCGAAAAGAGTGAAAGAGTAGAAACATTTAACATAAGCAGGTATGTTTGAGAAACTGAATTAATGTTTCTCATGTAGTATGAGTGAGGAAAATGAATTTAAATCTCTTCCAGATCTAGTTTTGCCTTTGACGTCAGGCGTGCTGAGTGTCAGCACAGCACTCCAGGGCCAGCAGGGAGAGGGTGTCTGGGAAGGTTGTGCCAGCTGGTGGCCAGCTGAGGGTGGCATCTAGCTGTTTTAGACAGAATTTTCGTTGTGGTCACATGCAGTGTCTCTCTTTGAGGTATCAGAAGTGTTTTACATCCCTCTGGTGTAAATATTAATTTGAGCCACTCTTCCCATCAGATCTCTGCAAACAGCAGACATCAAGCAGCAGGTTGTAAGGACTATTTCTGAGACAGACTAATTGGATAACAAAACAAAACAAAACAGAGTGCCCTCAAGTATCATCTTGTACATCAGTGCTTTATCCTTCAGTTCCTCTAAACGCCAGAAGGCATCAACTCTCAGTGAGGTACTTCCTGATCCAGAGAAACAAGCTGGAACAGCTACATAGATGGGCACACTCCCACGGCAAGCAGGAACCAGCAAGAAAGAGCAGCTCTGGTGGAAGTTATGAAACATGCAGATGAAGCTAGTAACAGGAATTTGACGTGGGGGCATAGGCTGAGGCTGTTTCACATTTCTGATGGGGCTGGTTTTCTCCCATGCTGCAGAACCCAGGTTTTTAAATGTTTCTGGTTTTCATTAAGCTCAGAATGAAAAGCACACTACAGGACAGCTTATCTGAAAATCACCATGCCCCGACGGGATAAAGCGCTGCTCAAATTAGTTTTCATTATTCATATTGCTGGGGCTCCGTTTAATAATTAATGTTTTTAACTAATGACGAGACACCGAGATAAGGAAAACATTTCTGAAGAGAACATAGAACTGGACTTACTCATTTTCTAGAAATAATTTCCTTTCAGTGCATTCATCTCCTTGAACTGTCTGAATTTCCACCAATTATCAAACTAGGGTTGCGTTTGAGTTCAGGGGGCAGCTCGGAGAGTTCGTTACCACCAGTCGGGCTGTTTGCCGCCTAGCTGTCACCCGTCCGAGGTAACGCTATGTGAATATCACGGAGCGGGGCTGTCCTCATGCAGTGCGTGCCCCCCAGCCTACAGCAGCCCTCCGGTAACCCCCAACGGAGCCGTAGGAACCCATAACGGGGCGCTGAGGGCTGCGGAGCACAACCGCTGGGGACCGTTGGGGCCGTTGGGGGCCGTTGGGGGCCGTTGCGGGCGCCGCGCGCCGCCGGGCCAATGAGCCCGGGCACCTCCCTCTCACGTGCCCGCCCCCGCCCCCCCGCGGCCCCCAGGCGGCTCCGGGCCGGGCGGTGCCGGCGGGGCCCGGCGATGGCGCGCAGCGGGCGGGCGGTGGCCGCGGGGCTCGGCGCCGCCGGCAGGTACGGGGCGGGGCGGGGCGGGGGGGCCGGGGCCCTCCGAGCGCAGCGGGAGGGGCGTTGGTGCCGCCCGTGAGGAGAGGAGCCGGGCCGAGGGCGGGAGGGGCCGCAGCGGGCGGCTGCGGGGCGCCAGGGGTCTACCGCCGGCCTCGGAATCGGGGAAAATGCCCCAAAATTGCCGAAATGCGAGCAGGCATCCGGCGTAACTCTCGCTCCGCAGCGCTGTGCTCGGTCGTCTCGCTCGGGCTGTGCTTCTGAATGCGCATCCCTCGCGTTTAAATTAAGCCTTTGGGATGTAATTGCAGCGCTGAAACAGCTCAGTCCTGTGAACCAGAACCCCTGTTTTAAAAGTGCTTTGTTAGAGACGATGCGGTTCCGAACTCAGGGCAAAATCCATCAGCAGCAGCAGCAGCCAGGGTAGAGAAACTTCCTGACAGCAGGCTGCGAGCTGGCCTTGAGAATGCATCCAGGGCGAGGTACAAGAGTCCTGGTGGCCGCTGGTAGCCCTCAGCACGGTGTGCCTTCACATTGGCGCTGCCACCAGCACACAGTGTCTACCTGCTGTCACCCCGGCGGGGCCCTCACTGCGCTGAGCAGCAGGCGTCAAGGAGCGAGCCGGTAAGTTGGTCTCCTGTGCTTGTTCAGGCTGAGATGCTCACAAGGACACTTGCTGGCAAAGCTCATTTTTTGGGACTCGAACAGCTGTCCACAAAGAATGCGAATGAGATCAGCTCTCATCTCACTGACCGTTAACCAGCCATCCGATGACACCAGCTTCGTGAGAGGAACAGTTGGGGTAGCAGTAAGCCCAGCCACACGGGTGTGCTCTGACCGCTGGTTTCAGTCTTTTTATAATTCGGAGTTGGAGATACCTTTTTTTTTTCAAAATATTTTAGTCTTTGGAAATGTAACTATTAAAAATAATCACCACGTAGAGATCACGTATGCCACATGACAGCAAATGCTTCCTTTTCGGGTCGTGTAAGTCAGGTGCTACTGTGATCAGTGCCTAAATGTTCAGAGAGAAAGCAGCAAGGGACAGGAATTGGATGATGCCAGTGAGAGCAGTATGAGTGGCACTGACTGTGTTACCCTCAGAGGATAATAAAGGAGTGCTAGGCACATCTGCATTTAGGTACAGACTTGGCTTTTCTCCTGAGGCGTTCACCAGGTTCACCAAAACATGCAAGACAGTCCACCGAAGTCTCTGCTTTTGTGGTTTCTGGAGAGGTATGCTTTCCTGAACTGGGACCAGGACCAGCACATTCTTGTAGTGTCTGTTTCTCTTCAAATAAAATCTAGAGAGAGACCAAGTCCCACCAGCTTTGTTAACACTATAACCTCTCTTAACCTTCCCTTCCTTGAACGGTGGTGTAACTGCGAAAAGGACTTGATCTTAGAGCAATAACAAAGTACTTGTGGGGATTGTTTTTCAGCCCTGCACTTAAATGTGTATACATAAAAGTGCCTGAAGCAGTGTGCTGGCAGAGCATTACAGTAAGAACAAACCAACAGAAGCGTCCCGACAACTAGTTAGGACAGTGCACTATACCACAGATGGAGAAAATAATTTAGCTCTCCAGAACGAGGTCTGGTCCAAAGTTCTGAACTCTCTATGAATCAGGTTGAGGCAGCTACAAGGTTACTGGCAGGCATCCAATGTTCCTATCAAAGCCATGCTTTTCCTTAACAGTCCTGTCCGGTCCAAGTGGAAAAAAACAGACTGTGTCCGTATCCCTTGAGATACAACTCCAAATCCTTGCAGAGCTTGCTGTAGAAAGACTTACCAGAATTTGCTGTGCTAGTTTGGTGGCTAGGAAGAAGCAGCATCTATCTGTTAGCTGTGTTAAAATCAAATGATAACAAGCAAGCCTTACACCAAGTGGGAAGGTTGGTTCCATTTTTGACTGTGTAAATCCAGAAGTGCAGTCCTAATCGTTTAATTACTGACAGAAGACGGCCTAGGTTGCTTTTTAGCTTACATATGTAGAAGCGCTGACAGCAAATAGTGAAATTTTTAACTCCCCGGTGCCAGAAATCAGAACTTTTGAAGCAGCATTTTAGGCAAAATCAGTAATTCAGCATGAGTCCTATTAACCACAATGAATATTTTTTTTTAGATTTTAGTATAGGTTCAGAAACAGAGAACTGAGATGGAATCTTAGAACTATGAGCATTTCATAAAGCTAAACTGTTAAGTTTTATTTATGAAAACACTGCATCCACGGTTGTGTGTGATATTTTCAAAAGAAAGAAATGGGGATGCAATGCAGCTTCTAAAAGGACTTTCAGAATGAAACTTTCCTTATAAGAGAAGGAAGGAAGCAGAGGGATTACTGCAGAATTCTACTTCATAGCCGCAATGGGAAATTTTCTACTTTTTTGCATGTTCCAAAAGGGTAAAGTATTGTAGGGTATGCCTCGATTTTTCTGGTAAGAAAACAAAATTAAATCTGCACACTAAGTGCGTGAGTCCTGTACGTGAACTCAGGCTGCCATGAAGCCAGTGTTTAATGGGGGCCTTTGTATTTTACTCTGCCAGTTACTTGTCTCGTGACTGGGAGCTATTTTTAGTTTCTCTTAAAGGGGAAAAAAAAAGACTTTTTTTTTTTTTTAAAGTTTGCAAACACTTATGAGCCTTTGTTTTTCCATCTAAATTGGATGTTTTCTGGAATGCTGTACAACAGACTGCATCTCACCTTAATGTGTTGTGATCTATTTTGCTGATAAGAAAGGAGTCTAAAAGGCATTTTCAATGTTGCAGGCACTTGGCTTCCTGTGGTATTCTGATGACCAGAATTTCTTCGTTGCAAGTACCTGTAATGAGCCATGCCTTTTCAAGAAGTTTCTTCAACATTGCTGCACCACTAGTAAATAAAAGAAAAGAATATTCTGAAAGAAGAATTATAGGGTTTGTATAGAAAAGTGGAATGATACCTTATGCATTTACGATTTTCAACACACTAAACATTTTCAGCACTAAACATTCAAAGACTGAGTATCCCTCAAGGCACATGTCCCTGAGACTGTGCCCAGGTGGAGAGTAGAAATGAGTTTTACCTTTCAAAATTTTTAGAGATCAGGCTGTCAAACCTGAAATTGGGTATCAAAAATTTAGGAACCCCATACACCTGCTCCTTGGAAGGAAATAGCAGAAATAACCTTTTTATTCCGTGACGAAACAAAAACAACCCTGAAAGGGAAGCATGCATTATTTGTCTGGTGAAATGGGGATAAACCAAAAGGCGTGAAAACTCAATTTTCTCCCATTTCTCAAAAAGACATGCCAATGTTACACTTGCATTATGTTGTACTTCTCATTTGAGATTTACTTCTTTCTTTAAAAGAAGGAAAATAATTAGTTGTGTGGTGAAGTGTGTGCATACAAAACCTCTTTGAAACCCAGTTTGCCTTAAAACCAGTGGAAAATTTCCCATTAATTTAATGAGTTTGGGATCTGCTCTCAGCCTCTAGTCCACAATAGTATGATTTGTTCATTAGGGTTAGTATTTTTTTCATGATGGTTAATATTCGTTTATGTGATAGTTCTTAACTGCAACAGATTTCATTTAAAAGGAGCCTTTGTCCAATAATACTCACTGTTTTGCTCCTGAAAGTATTTTTTTTTTTTTTTGGGGGGGGGGAGGTCTAAGTAGCGTTCTTTTTAAGCCTTTGAAAACAGACCCCTAGTTTTGTTACACCTTTTCTTGGTAGCTGTAAGGTATGGATTAATTTGTTCTAGGAAATATCTAAAATCTACCTAAATCAAGACACAGCTGCAATGGAAAAACTACTTTTCCATTTGAAATCTAAGCATGCTTACCTAATATTGCAGAAAGTAGCATACATCTGGTTCAGCGTTCCCTAGCTTTACCGCTATATGCTGTGTAGTGTTTGTAGTGTTTTGCTTTTCTTGTGCAAAGACTTTTACCAGTTCAGTACTTTTTTTTTTTTTTTTTTTTTAATCTTAATAGAGTTGCATTTTTAACTTCCAAAAATAGTGGTAGTGTTTTCAGGTGACTGCATGTTCACCATCAAAACTGCCTGTGAAACTTATAGTATCTTAGAACCTTATAATACTGAATTCCTAGTTAAAACACCTTGTAACTGTAACATTTACATTTCTGCTTCCAGATATTCTATGCAGGAAATGTATGCAGTTGTTGCTGTTGTGGAAGATTACAAACTATTTGTGCCATGGTGTAAGAAGTCAGATATATTATCAAAGCGCTCTGGATACTGCAAAGCACAGCTAGAAATAGGATTTCCTCCTGTTTTAGAAAGGTATACATCAGTTGTTACCCTCGTGAGGCCACATTTAGTTAAGGTAATTTATTATTATTATTTTTGTAGCTGTATTATTATATTATATTAATATATTATTATTTTGTAGCTTTCCGTAACTTGTGTGTAGAAATTTAAATATTCCATGAAGCTCTTTTAAAAACAAAATTAATGCTGGAATTGCTTCCTGTGGCTCAAAACTCGTGTTGCTTTTGTTTAAAGACTATAGGTTACGTGGTGTAAATTTCAATGTGTTTTTAAAACATAAGCTGCCAAATAGGGGGGAAAAATTGCCTTTTAATTGGCTTTTGATGGAAAAAAATATTTAAAAAGTAGCCATTAATGAAGATATCTATTTGTTGTGTTTTTTTTGTTTGTATTAATTTTGTCCAAGCCTCTCTAAATGCAAAAATAATAGAGACTTAAAGGTTATCTCTTTGTAGCTTCTGATGCCTTAGCAAAATGATGTCATTATTTTTTCTTCTGACAATTCTAACCAGTTTATTTAAGAAGTTTAGGCAGAGGATCTGCTGAAGAGCCTGTTATTCAGTATATTGATGCCATGATAGAATGGTAGATTTCAAGTCCATTTCTTAGAATTAATTTGTACAGCAATTGTATTTCTACTTTCATTTTTTTTCAAGGGTAATAAAGGGAGAAATTTTAAATGAGGTCTGGATCTTCCAGCTGCTTGTTTACATTAGAGGTTCACATCTGTTTGTTAGGAACAGCTCAGAACAGACTCATAAAAACTGCCTCTCCCCCTTCATGCAATTTTGACTATCTTTTGGAACAACTAGTGACATTACAACAGTTGATTACTGGTCAAGATAATTGTTTGGGTATCCTATTTCACTATTCTTTTCTAGGCTTCCACTAACAAGACACTGCATAAAACAGAAATGGGTTTCTTAAGTACAGGGGAGGTATGAATTGGAAGGGCAATATGCAAAGTGCTTTTTTTCAAGGTAGTTATTCATTTTGGAAAGAAAAAAAAATGTCTTCCATTATTAAGAAAGCTCAACAGTTACAATGTAAAAATCTGCATTTTACATGCTGCTCTCCCTTTCTACTCTTCCCTGACAAGACTTTTTATTTTGCATAGCTATCAGTTTGGCTTACTGATTCTTATTCACTCTAATTCTCTCAAAAGAAGAATTCTGGTCTCTGAAAAGACCATGAAAGTGGTGTGGAGAACACTTTAAGTTTCCTCTTCCTAGATTTATCAGCATTTTCTCTGTTAGGATTTTTTTTCCTAAACATTTATATCATCTTCACATAACTGGAGGAACATTACCACAAGGAAATGAAACGACCATGTGTTCGGGCTATTTCACTGTCTTCAGAAATAACTCTGGGCAAAGGGAGCTTGCGTAGTGGTTTTGTATAGTGGGCTGTTGGTGGTGACAAAATGAGCATGTTTTTGTTGCTTACAGCAGCAGCGCGTGAGCCCTAGAATATCAGGCTGGTAGCAGCAGCTCTTGCTGCTGAGAAATGTCGAGTGAGTTTTGTTACTTATAAGGTTGGGAGCAAGGGGGACTCACTGGCACCTTTCCCATTCTTCCTGCCCTTTTGGCAACAATGAGAAAAGCAAGCCCAGCTCTTCAGGCTTGTCTGCTCTTCCCTCTACTCCTCCCCTTGCAGTTACAGAAGTTGGGAGGTACTGCATCCCTGCACTGGGCAAAGAAGTGGTGGTATTTTTGTGCTGATTTGTCTTTGACGTGGCTTAGCTTATCTGTGCTTTCAAACCACAAGCAAAAGCTATGTATGCTTGTGTTGACACTAAGAGCTATAAAGAAAGTTTAAAAATAGTTACAGCAATTCTCTTTAGTAACTCCAAGCCAATCAAGATGATGCATTTGCGTGATTTTTCAACTCTATGTCTTTCGGTCTTTTTCTATTTAAAATATAGCCACACAAAAATAGCTGTATGTACCAAAAGCAAAATGAATGAAAGTAAGGACCCTATTCTCAATTACGGTGTAGATATCTTTAACATTATTATGGTATTCTATGCATCATACAAGAGATCTGTTTTATGGCTAAAACCAAAGATCCTTCCCGTAACTTGATAGGGATTCAGCTACTTTGCTGTGACAGTGTGCAAATGGGATCTTTTGCTGGCTGCACTATAAAGAATTAATTTTAACTATGCTGTGACCTTCACTGTCTAACAAAATGTGCATGCTTCAGTAATACTGATTTGTCTCATGTAAGCCCCCCTGTAGCTTGACTTTTTAAACTTTCTTTTAGGCATCCTGCACAGACGGAAGGCTATTTAATCACTTGGAAACAGTGTGGCGTTTCAGCCCAGGTATCCCTGGCTATCCAAGGACATGTACATTGGATTTTTCTGTAAGTATTCCAATTAAAACCGCCACATGCTACAAATAGGGTGTATACACACACACATAAACACTACAAAATAGTTAGTTTTAGTCACTACGTTTTTGCAGTCAGTTTTACAACATGAAAACTGCTACATAGTCCTTGAGAGACAAGTCTTCTGTGAAGTGTCCACATATAGCCAAACAGTCTAGGGACTGGTATCTCTCACCATACAATTCTCTACATACTAAGATAAGCAAATACAGAGAGAGAAATACTCAACATATTTGTGGACTTTGCTATTTTCTTTAATTACCTTACAATCCACGTGCTTTTGTTATCAGAAAGTAGGTGTTTTCCCATCCATCCTGTTTGGCCTGTAGTTTAATTTTCTGACTTCTAGATTTACTATTTAATGTATTTTACATCTTCTATAATACCACTGTAACAGCTTTTAGGAGAAATGCTGTCTCTACTCTATGATGGCATATCACTGCAGTTCCAAAATACTGCATTTTAAACCCAGTATCTGGTTTAGTCCGTCATTCCTAGACAAGTTGCTTTTCTTACTGTGAGTTCTTGTTTTTCATTTTTTTCTTCCATCACTTATTTTTTCTTACATTGTATTGTGTTAAGGGTGTTGCGTTCAGCACTAAACTAATCTGGGGTTCAGAACAGGTTACAAAAGTACACAGAAATAGGTTGATCCTGTTGTCTTCTGGGATACTGTGCTTTTGAAGTCATTTTTCCAAAAAAGAGCTTTTGGAATATTTGTAAACTGGCACGACTTCCTTGGGTTAATAACTCAAGTTATTGCTGTATTGCACTTCATACAGCTCAACAATAAAAATGAATCTATAGGTACTTGAAAATACATTTCTGATGGGATTTACTGACTATGCTTACATGTTATTTGCTCATGATATTTGAATTTCTCTAGGCAAATCACGACAGTTCCTGCTACTGACTGGTAAGACAGCTTTATAGCCAAGCCATAAATCAGCTGAGAAAACTCAAATTAAGCAACTGCTTAAGCCCTATTAGCTAAATAGCAAGTTTATGAGGAAAATTGTTTGTTTGTTTGTTTGTTTTTCCTTTGCAAAGCCATATTTTGACACTTCAGGTTGAGAATTTCAGTTAAAGAGAGTCAAAACTAGACTTTAAAAGGACATTCTTAGGAAATACTATTAATACTTGATATCATTTACACCATTTTGAGGTAGCAGAAGCAAATATAGCCAGCTGAGCAGGGGGCTGGCTCACAACAGTACATACTCAGGGATTCTAACCCTTGCTCAATTTCAGCTTGCTGTGTGACTTAGCCTCTGGGCCTTCACAGATAGTAATGATAAACATTTCAAAACCAACTTCTCACTGCACAACTAAGTACTTGTGAGAGATAGGACTAATTTCAATAATGGTAGTTTGCTTTAGAAAGTGTTAGTTGAATTTTAGATGATGCTGGTTTCCTCAGCCTACTGCATTACTGATCTGCCAGCCTGGTGGTACATTATATATACGCTGAACTTTAATAAGACATTTAGTTTCAGTTGCATTTCAGCTCTTAAGTGATTTAACACATAGATTTAAGCACAACATATTGCTATCTGCAAGCTTCATAAAAACATCTCAGGTTCTCACATAGTTACTGAACATGATGTAACATTTACGATCCCTGCTTTGCAGAGCTCAACATGCTATAAATGTCATCTCAGACTTTGAAAAGGCACATTAATTTTTACTGATGCTTGAGATCACGTGCAAATGAAGCTACAGCTGGCTTACATTTCACATTAATTCTATACTACTATTCCAGCAATTAACATGCAATACTCTTAAACAATTTGAGATAATACGCATTTGTTTCATTTGGCATTTCATCTGCTGATTTTTCAGGTATGATGTAAGTACTTAAATCTCAATCCAAAAGACATGCAGTAACAGGAACGATAGAAGGGCAGAAGAAATGCAAGCTGTTTCTTTTCCCGACAGCTTTGTAATCATTTCTGGAACTTGCAGAAGGCAAAACTAAATCCAATACCATAGCCTTAGGGTAATGTTCTTAAACTAGACCAAAGGCCAGTACAGCACAAAGTATATTTGAAGGCTATTTGACATAAAAGTGACCTTGCTGTTGTCATCAATTTTTCTTTTAGGTGGTGGAAAGAGAAAGCAAACTCCCTGTGCTCCTGCCCTAACTGTTAACTACTACAGTAGCTTCAGTGTAATTATTAAACTGAAGGATCCAGTAACTGAAAGGGAATGTGCAAATCAGTTTGAGCACTGCAGTAGGAGGCACAAGGACTTGGTACAGAGGACTTATCCGAGACAGTTGTATTCTAAAACTGACTGCCCATGTCAGGACAGCAAAGGTAGAGGGCAGGAGATGTCTAGGAAGGAGAAAGAGCAAAGGCAAATTATAAGCTTCAGTCTGTAAATTAGCATTGTTTGAACATATTGTTAACTACATCTACCTAGATGGAAAAACTAATATAAAATGTTGTTACCTAATAAGCAACTATTTCAAGCTGCCTTTAAACCACTCTTGGGTTTGCTTCATGTTACCTGTAAATCTGCTGTCTTGCTATGCAGGATTTTCTTCAAAATTTTGCCCTTCAAGGGAATTTTATGTGCAGAGCAACTTAGTTACCATTGTTGGTTTGTAGTTTTTCACTACCCTAAATCTTTTAGGTATGTTTTGTGACATGTCATTTAAGTAACATACAGTTGGTTTAGATAAATGGGACTGATTACATAAGAGAATTGAACAAAAACATTCTTCTGATTGAAGAGAATAAGAAAACAGTCCTCTGACTGAAGAATAAGGCTTTTCTTTACATACAAGCTCATCTATTGTTTTATCTGTTCTTTCTTCTGCAACCTACTTGCAGCTTAACTGGAGATTCTTTAATGAAGTTATCTCTAACAGCATTTTATTACAATAGTAAATACAAGACAAAATCTTCTCTGTTTTAACAGATTTCTTTTGAATTTCGTTCACTTCTACACTCACAACTTGCTACGCTGTTTTTTGATGAAGTAGTCAAGCAGATGGTCACTGCCTTTGAAAGAAGAGCATCCAAACTCCATGGCCCAGAAACAAGCATACCTCGGGAGTTAATGCTTCATGAAGTTCATCAAACGTAATGGGGAAAATTTCAACAACCTCCATTATAAACTTGTTTGTACACTCTGTACAAGAGGTGGCATGCTCCTTTTTGGGGCATCTATTTCATATCTGAGCTTTATATGTAATTTTATACTGTACAAATCACGCACATGTTCAGCTAGATCAATGTAGTCTATTCAAGCTGCTATCAAGTGCAATTCAAAGTGTTATCAGTAACAGACAATTGGCATCTACTGTTACACAAGATAACTCAGGCTGCCGTTTATTAACCTGCCAGTTTCTGTAATCACAGTGTAAGCTCTGCCTTACAAAACAAGCTAACGTTCTTTTCAGTGTTGTAATATATTAACTCAAGTTTAAGTTATTAGTAGCATGAATGTAATTTACCAGCATCACCTCAGTCAGCTCAGGCCAAGTGAAGGGAGATTCTGACATTTTAGCCTTAGGGAGTAGAGTAGTGTGTCCAACATCAACTAGCAGGTGCTTTTGATCCACATCGATGACAAGGATTAACTCAGGAGTCGCCAACTGCTGTTGAATTCTGACCAGCAACTGTTATAGAAAAAAAAAAAAAAAAAGCAGCCTTAACACTGAGTTTTCATAATAGGTACCTATAGTGCCAAGTACAGCACTTTCAGCTATATCCAGTGGTTCTTAGCTGTCTGGGCTCCAGTGTTGTATTTACAGTACATTTGGAAGGCTGAATTTGCCCACCTGCCCCTGTTTCACTGTTAGGCATTGTATTGAGGTTATGCTACATAAATCTCAGCTAGTGCAAACATAGTTCCCAGTTCAAAACACAGTAAACGTCAGCTCAGCGAGCATGACAGCACGGAGGCATCATAGAATCATAGAGGGAAAAAAAAATCATCTTCTGTACCACATTGCTGTGGAAGGAGGGAATGAGCTGTCCTCCACTTAGCACAGCATAAATATATCCAAGGCCACTGGTCATTCAGTAACGTGCAATATAGAGCTAGATCTTAGTTGTCTCCTTTCAGTACTTAGCTTCCATTTATGTATCAGTGCAGCGAGATGGTATCAACTATCTTGAGCTGATTTTCAGTAGTTCTGTTCCTTAGATTATTACTCTTTCCTGTCTCCAAAGAAACCTAAGTGAATAAGGTTGGAATAAATTTAGTCTCCTCCCTATGCACCTTCTTAAATTACAGAAGGTCATGATGGAATTAGGTGAAGCTTCAGGTGCATTTCATAGCTGAAGCCAGTCTGCTCTTCCAAAGCATCTGAATTCATGTGGTTACTACAGAATAGGTGGCAACATACTACATAACGTACTAAGTTTCAGGATATAGACTGCCCTGCAGCAGTTTCAGAGCATTTATACACTGTCCCAGAAAAAGCAATTAAAAATTCATACAGGATGTGTGAAAGATGGTTCATAGTTATAGACAGCTAGATTAAGTGGTCAGTTTTAAAGCACCTAGGAAGTTGCGAAACAATTTTATGTACTGAAACAATGAAAGAACAACATACGTGAGTTTGGGAACACCATTACTTGGAAGTGTTTGCAAAATGGAGTTGGGAAGCAGAGAGAAAAGATGTTAGTGTTACTAGCCGTGTCAAGTCAGGAAACAGTAGGTGGCATTCAAAGCTGTCTAAGTATGAAACCACATCTACTGCTGACAATTTAAACATAATTCGGAAGGCTGGAAGACTGTAAGGCTCAAACCACAGAGATAACTACATAATATACCCAAGCAATAAATAGTATTTAAGAAGCTCAGAAGCGTTTCTTAGCTAAGACAACTTACCTGTTTCATACCCTCAGGGCACTTGCCCTCCCACAGTACTGTGAAAGAGTCAGTCAGCCTGTTCCAGCATGTGCAACGAGCAATATGAAAAGGGCAAAATAAAGTCACTGCGCGTGCCTTGTTTTCACAGCATTGTTTAATATTGCAAAGAACTGTTGTGGCAGCTCAGCTTAGATACTTCTTACCAAAATTTAAGTCACTCATATTTCCGATTAACATTTTTGACAGAGGAATGTTTCTTGGAGAGTAATGTCCTCCAGTTTTTCCAAGCGTAAGAGTCAGATTTCTATTAAATCTTAGAAGCGGGCTATCAAGCTTCTCCCAGAACTGTGGCTTGGTGTACAGATGAATAAGGTGATACATTTCATACTTTTTGAGCAGATTGTTTTATTACATAAAGGTCACATAAGTGTATATTTGTCTACTTTGTACACAATTGTCTAGTCTCACGCACAGTGGCTTCCAAGTTCTTCCTAGTACTGGCAAGCACCAATAAATTCTGAAACAGAATATCAAGTGCCTTAATTAAGTTTAAATCAGGACCTTGGTAGATGGATCTTGCACCCAGTTATCAGGAATGTACAAATGTCTTTATTCAAAAAATACAAAATAAATTATCTGTAGGCATGGACAATGACTGTAAACAATTACGTGTGTTAAATGAAATCCAGTAACTGATGGTTACAGTGATTCTTTTAAAACACCAGCCTCACTTCAGTCACTATCCATCCTCTTGCACTGACATCTGAAGTTTTTAAGTCAGAACTGTCAGTCTGAAACAGCAGAGTTCATGATGCATCAGTATCCCAGGAATTAGAACATGCCACCGCCCATTCCTCCACCCATCCCACCCATTCCTCCCATTGCCGGCTCCTTTTCTTCTTTAGGAACTTCAGTCACTACTGCTTCTGCTGTTGATAAGAGAGAAGCAACACCTGCAGCATCCATCAGAGCTGTTCTCACGACCTGAAGATAAGAAAGAAATAACTTAGTACCTGTCTTCTATCCTGTGATGAGGGAAGAAGGAAAGCTAAGACTATTCCAGGTTACCTTTGTTGGGTCTATGATTCCTTTTTCTACCATATTTACAAAATCCCCAAGCATTGCATCATAGCCAACTTCTGATGGACTCTGCAGTATTTTTTCAACTATTAATGATCCTTCAACACCCGCATTCTTTGCGATAGTCATTGCTGGAATTTTCAATGTTCTCTTTATTATTTCAATGCCTGTAAGGAAAAAGATATTTAGCATCACATACCACATACACTCCTGTTGCCAAGGCACAGATTTATGTGCTGGAGATTAACACAGGAAGATCAAACCATCTGAGGAAGAACATGAGCTTTTTTTTTTTTTTTTTTTTTAATTACTACCAGGGAAATAAAGTTCCTGACTGTTTGACCTTTGTCAACAAGTGAAATCACTGTGAGGTATTCGCAGAAGTTTTACAAGTAGTACTATTTTATTAATTTATATTATTATTTTGAACATGCATAAAGCCATCTTCCATTTTATTTGCCACAATGTCTTCAGCATTTTTAAAATTTAAGTTATGGTTGTAACAGTCAACTCAGTTCTTCCCTTCATGGCTTCTCAGTTGTTGGCAGAGGATACTGCTGCTTTGTTTTTATTGGCTCTTTCACATCCAAGTTAGGGATGCAATGAAAGCTCCTTCCTACTGTAAAGCAGACACTGCCATACTGAAGGGATGTGAGGTTCGTAAGATCAAGTAACTAAACTCACTGAAAACAGCCTGTATTTAATCCCATAAAGGACAGATAACGTCTATTCATAATACTTCTACACATTGGAAATTTACCTACCAATTTTCTGATCTTCGTTGGCCGGAGTTAAAGCGTCTAATGCTGGAATGCAGCGAAGCAGTGCACAGCCACCACCTGGAACAATGCCCTCCTCTACAGCAGCGCGGGTCGCATTTAGGGCATCGGTAACTCTGTCTTTCTTCTCATTTACTTCAACATCACTCGTCCCGCCAACCTGCAAGCAAGCCACATGTCAAGGTCTGCGTGAGGAGCCTGGCTAGGAGAGCACTGCTACAGAATTACTGCCACAAAATGGAATAGCTCTTAAGGCCTAAGTGTAGCACTGCAATAAGCCAAATTCCTTATCTGAATCAGTTGGTAAGATTATGAGAGAAGTAAACAGTAGTAACTTAGACCAGCAATAAAGGACCGATAAAGGAAGTCCATTATCACTTATGTATCACTTCCTGTCTCACAAGTGACTAGAGAAGGCATTAGTGGAAGACAGATTTGAAAAAAAAAAACAACTCTTTAATAAATTAGTATGTTTTACTCCTAAGAAGTTTCAGTTCTCACCTTCAATACTGCTACGCCATCAGAGAGTTTGGCCAACCGTTCATTCAGCTTCTCTTTTTCATATTCACTGGTAGTAACTTCTAGCTGTTCAATGATTTCTTGAATACGTTTTTCAATTTGAGCCTTTTCACCCTTCCCCTTTAGGAGCATGGTATCATCTTTTGTCACAATGACCTCTCCAACTTTACCGAAGTCGTGGGGCTGAATATCTTCTACATTTAGGTTCAAACCTTCTTCTCCAAACACCTGAAACGAAATGGAAAGTTAGAATTGACAGCTTCACCATACGTGAAATCACTATTTATGACAGATGAACACATACAGCAGTGTGACAGTACAAAGACACCATACTACTGCAGCTAAGCGGAAAGAAGCTCCTCCCTTCTCCTAACACAGGCCAGGCAAGCAGGTGCCTCACAAACTGGCCCTCACTGTGAGAGAATTGCAAGCTTTTAATTCGTGACTAATATAACTCATTGATTTAACATGGCTGGATGGTTGTGTTACAGCTTCATCCTTGCATTTCAGGAAGTTAAAGATACTGGCAAAAAAAAAAAAAAAAAGTTAACTTTAAATGGGTTTGCTGGTTTTGTTAGTACTGTTTATGCTAAATGAAGCACGAGATATCAGTTTCAACAACCAGCTTTGGATCCCAGTGTTATGCTATGATTTTGAAGCACACATGAAAAAAGCTGTACAAATGAACACTATCAAGTATATCAGCTATTCTGAATCTGAGGGACTAAAACTCAACATTAGCATGAAGTAAGACGACATCCTCCAGTCTATTCCAAACATTTAATAGAACTGTATTTGTTGACTCAGGTCTGAGCACTTATGAGACCACCAGTTTTCTAAGAAGGCCAGTAAGCTTTGCTATTTCTCTCAAAGAGTTTCCTTCATGTTCCTTCTTAACAAAATAGAACGCTGCAGGGATATTCTGCATGTGACTTGAGTCAGTGAAAACAACTATTACTCATGGTTGGTTAGAGCTGTATTATTACACAACCATGTCTAATGATAATTGCTAAGTCCAACCACTAGAGTTACTGTTATATTTCTCAAGAAACAGCCCACAATACAGCCAATACTAGCTATGGACCTAAAACTAAGTTCTTTACAGCATTAGCATTCCTTAGAGGAAAAAGCCAATTAGAACATCATTACTTACAGCACCACCTGTAGCAATTGCCATATCCTTAAGCTGGTTTTTCCTGTTGTCACCAAAACCTGGCGCTTTGACAGCAACAACCTGAAGACCAACCTTCAATCTGAACAAAAGAATTCAATGAGTAACATGTCAAATGCTTTCAGAGAAAACGTTTAGTTATTAGAACACATTTTGGTACAATTCTACCAGTCAAGCAAACAGGGACTTTCATGAACTGAGCTCTAGTTGCTAAAACAAGTAGCTAGAAAACCACTGAAATTCTGTCCCAACCAACGTGAAGCACGGCTACAGGAGTTGTTGTTTCTTTAGTAGTGGTAAGATTCAAACACATATATTTATATGCATTCCTTTAAAAGGATGAAAACACGGGAAAAAACAGTATTTGTTATTTTAAGTCTAGAAGTATGAATTTTAAACCTTACCTGTTCAAGACTAGAGTGCTGAGGGCTTCTCCATCAACATCTTCAGCAATAATAACCAAAGGCTTGCGGTGACTATTGGCAATTTCAAGAGCTGGGACTATAGACTGTACACTAGAAATTTTCTTTTCACTGATTAAAACATAAGCATCCTGGAATTCACATTTCTGCCCTGCAGAAACAATATGCAGTATATATGAACAATCTGATTTAATAAAAAAAAATACACCATGCATTCTCTAAAATTTAGGCAGCAACTTTGGAGCTATGTTGTACTGAGTGCATTAAAAAAGAAAGATTTTCTTCAAGACTCCACTGTCTGAAGCACAGCAGCGCCAGCTTGATGATAGCACAGACACCGTTCATGCTAAACAGAAAAGGGGTGTTGGTGGGGCATGCAGTTAAAAAGAGTCCAAGTTTTTACCAGGAGGTTTAAGTTTCTGATGGGGAAGGATCCCACTGTCCTGTTACTACGGTGCGTAGCATAACAAAGCCTTTATAATAGGCACCATTATTTTCAACTTCTAGAGATCCATTGTAAGGTACTTCACTTGCATTTTTGTCAACTCACCTTTGGCTGTATTAATAAAATAAGGAGAGATGTAGCCTCTGTCGAATTTCATACCTTCAATGATTTCTAATTCATCATTTAGAGTTTTTCCATCCTGTTTAGATGCAAGAAAACCAACATTAAAAACCCCTTATTTACTACCAAAAGATCAAGTATATTTTTAGCACGCTATGCACAACAGAATGAAAGCCTCTACATGAGGCATCTGATTCACATGCTCTCCTCCCTCAAAAGAAAAAAGATTTTAAGAACACTGGGAACAGCGATACCACCCTGAACTAAGAGACCGAAGGAATTAGAGGTAGCATTGTACAAGAGCAGCAGAAGCTATAACATGTGCAACAAAAGCCAGCCCTAGCTGGAAAAGGGACAGTCATTTTGCACTTAATGCGTGAGCTGGGTAACTCTTACCTTGACAGTTATTACACCTTTTCGTCCAACCTTTTTCATCGCGTCAGAGATTATATTACCGATTTCCTGATCTCCATTTGCTGATATTGTGGCAACCTAGAACAGTAAACCACTTAAATTCATTTCACAATAAAAGTGTTTGGTTTCCTTACTAAAAGGACAACAAAAAACATTTTCTGTTCTAATACTGCTTGACAAGATATGGCAGCTGACCAGCACATCAACACCAGAACTACGTTACAACAGCAAACAGCTTTTGAACAGCTCAGGCACAGGGCTGTATCCCACATGCTGAGCACAGACAGGTCATCTGCATCTGCAGCCCCACGAAGAAACAAGCCCTGAAAGCCTATGCACCCACATCAATGTGAGCCTCCCACAGCAGATCCAAAAGACCTCTGGAAATCTGCCATCACCTCCTATCCACAAATACATCTTTGGTCTCTTCAGTTTTTCCCAAGTAAGCAAATTTATGTTTTATGACCCCATTTTGGGATCAAACTGGATGAGGAAAACTGCCTACTGCCGAACTAACAACAAGCTAAACGTAGAATACTGGGTGATTTAAGTAACTCAAAAAAATGAAGGTGTTACCATGAAGGTTGTTCAGTGAAACATATTCCAGATCTTTACATGTAAAGACAAATACTCCATTGTCACACCACAGAATGGCTAAGGTTGGAAGGGACCTTAAACACCCGGTTCCAACCCCCTGCTATGGGCAGGCACGCCAGCCACTAGATCAGGTTGCTCAGGGCCTCACCCAACCTCATCTTGAACACCTTCCAGGGATAAGGCATCCACAAAATATACTCCCCAACCCAGCTCAACTGAACCTGACTTCACAGAACTTGAGGGTTTTGTTGTTGTTGTTGTTTTTTACCTGTGCAATTTCTTCTGGAGTTGTAACTGGTTTAGACAGCTTCTTCAGTTCAGCTATGATAGCATCAACTGCAAGCATCACCCCTGAAGATGAACAGGATACTTGTCAGTGATCAAAAAATTTATACAGCACAGAAAAAGTTTCCAATCCAAGAAGCCCACATTGCAAAAGTTCATTAAATTTGTATGTTCAAAACCAAGTGACTGATAGCTCATGTATACTTAGCAATAATCTTTTAGTGTGACATGCTTTGAGTCATGATCAAAAGTTATTTACACAGCACCAGTAAATTCGTACACTAAGCAGAAATTAATTAAATGCAAAAATGGATTTAAATAGCTTGCCTGTGACAAATGACATTTTTTTTATTTGTTAGGCAATGCACGAAAAAATATTTAGAAAAAAAGCCAGTGATTAAACTTTAAAAGCAATTAAAACATTACCTCTCCTGATTTCCACTGGATTAGCTCCTTTGCTGATCTTCTCGAAGCCTTCCTTGGCAATAGCACGTGCAAGTACCGTTGCAGTAGTGGTGCCATCTCCTGCTTCTTCATTTGTGTTGTTGGCAACATCTTGAACTAACCTGGCTCCGATATTTTTGTATTTGTCTTTCAAGTCAATTGCCTTTGCTACTGTCACACCATCTTTTGTCACTTTGGGACTTCCCCAGCTTTGTTCAATGATAACTGTCCTTCCCTAGGGAGATAAAGAACAAATTTTAAATGAAAGCCATGCAACTACACAGCACATTACTGCAACGCTTTGACTGCAAATGAAAATCCTCTTGAGCAACCACAGATGAACAAAAGTATCACTTTGCATACATCTTTCAGTTAGGATTTTTCACAAGTACATACACTTCCCAAGTTTGGCAAAACTGGAAAAATGGTTGGACAGTTTTATATTTTTACAGAAGGAAGCTTTCAGTGAATCCCCCAGCCATGATGGTTAACATCATAGACTCAAAGTCTGAAATTAAAATAAGACTGGCCTTACAATAAATAAATTCAAAAAAAATTTGCTGAGATTCACTTTAACATATTTTCCCCTAAAATTAACAAAAATACATTAACATAAAATTCTGCAAAACTTCCTTCAAATCACAATAAAAAGCATGATTGAGAAACAGCAATAGAAAGCTCGATTTTTTGCATGGTCTGGAAAAGAGTTCTCTTGCAAACCTTATCAGTGGTTAGCAAATGGAACTGAAAACAACATATAAATGTATTCAAATGTGTTGCATTAACTTCTCAGAAATACCCTGCCCTTGCATTCATCTAGAAAGCTGGAATTTCCTAAACAATATACGAAGTTGATGCGGAACATTATGGTCTGTGCAGGGAACACAGGGTAGATGCACCCTCTCACAAAGTTCCCTAGATGAATTCAGTAGCTGCCCCAGTCAATCATGCTCTTGAGTTTTAGCAGGAAAGAGCAGAAATGGAAGCAGCCACTTCTCACCCACTGCTGCCCTAAAGTTCTTCCTAAAGCTATTCTGCCAGCTGGAGCAGTTGGAAAAAGGAAAGGGAGATCCAAGGCCCCAGCTCACCCCAGTCACTCCCAGCTGATCCCTCACTTGGCCTGTCAGGCCCAACTCAGAGCTGTGCACGCTGGCTCCTGCAGAGGCACCGCTGCAGCTGACCACATGCCAGTGTGGCTCTGGCTCAGAGCAGAGCCTGAATGGCAAGCCAAGCTATCTAAGGATTTGGACATTGCATGCTGCCACTATGGTGCACCGTGTTCTCGCTTGCACAGTGCCTACTCACATCTGCCTCAATGATTTAACCAACCTTGGACTGCTGCCATGGAAGAGACTATAGTACAGCTAGCCCTAGAAGCTACAGAAAAAAGAAATGTTGAGCTTTAGTTACTAACTTTGAACTCATGAGAGTTTGCATATTGCTCGTTTTGTCCTATAAAACAATCATGGCAAATTATTACTTCCCATGATTTCTTACTGCTACTTCATTTGACCTGCACTATTCAAAATCTAAAAGTGGTTCAAGAAAAAGAAAACTTTGGTGGACACTGATACTGATAAGCTCTTCTTCATATAGTCCCTCCTCATTTTGCTTAATTTTTCTTCTATGCTTTGTCTTGTTCTTATTCCAAAGGTAGGTACGAGGTGCGTGGCAGAACATCTGCTTCTATCCCATCACATTAACCAGCCTACACTCCAAGAGATGCTTTGTGTTTCTGAACCAATGAATGCCAGCTGTAAATACGGCCGCATTTTGAATGGTCCTGCATATCAAGAACCACAATGACAAAGCAACTGGCCAATTGGCAGCAGTATCAGAAGATTGTGTAAGACTGTAAACCAGTTTCTTTAAATACAGAACAGTTCAAAAGGAAAGTTTCCTCACATGTGTGGTAGCAATTCTTGCTGGAGGCTGAACCACGTGTTACAGAACAACCACTAAATCTCTGTAAACACACAGAGAACAGCGAATAAAAGTGGCAATGCTGGAACCATAAGATTGCATAAAGTTGCATCAGGAACTTTCGTTTAACCAGTACATTAAAATCATGCTTAGACGTTCACAACATAGCCTGAGACAAAAACAAATTAAATCAGTTGAGTGCACTGCAACTTTGTTCCCTTCTGCAGAACTGTGCTTATGGGAAGCAGATGTAGTTTGCTGACGTGACTGTTCCTTAACCTTCACCTTGCTCAGCTTATAGCATTTCTGTCTTTGAGTAAAGCCGGTTAGGCTCCAAAAATGTGCAAAGAATAATTTCAGAGAGGCCAAGCAGCCTTGACAAGATCTACCATGCACACGCCGTTATCGTATGTGCTGAACCTCCTACCTTCATTTCATTTCATCTGCTTTATTTCAAATCTATCTTTATCATTGCAAAGTTGTACTTAAAGTTGGCAAACTAGAAGCTTCTAAGAGCTAAACCATGCCTCTGTTAATAGCTTCCACAAGTCTTCTGAGATATAGTGAGCCTACTTTAGAGGTGGGACAAAACAGTCACTATGTTAATCCCATCAAGAAGTTCAAGTGATTCAATGTAACTTATCAAAAAGCCTCAAAAGCTGCAGAACTGCAGCTTGCAGGTACTTCACCACTCTCCCACCCACCCCACTAACACCCAGTCACTACCACCTAGTGACCAGGCCCAAAATTCCAAAGAAACCATTACAGACACGCTACTTGAAACAGATATTCCTACGAGCTTGAAGAAAATCAATACCTCTTCCCTAAAAAGGAGCCTTGTTTCAAGCCTTACTGCATGCTGTATGACTATGCAAAATGTAACAGCTAGCTTTCAAATCAGCAAAAACTTGCAGGGAATCAGACTACAATTTGCCCTACAGGCAAGGTAAAATGAAGGCCACTACCATGAATTTTCACTTAAGCTGGTAACATTTACCAGTCAACTGAAAACTCAACATTATGCTTTTAGTATTTTTACTTTGTTACTTCTAGAAGGCAAAATGATACAAAACGCATTTCCTATTTCAAAGAAATAGAACTAATTTAACTACTTACAGGGTGAGTTGGGTTAATTATCTACTACATCGCTACAGGCTTCCAAATGAGCCAAAGTAACCAATCCTGCATGCCCCCTTGCCCTATTTTATTTCAAACCGTTCCCAGACACGAACAGCACCTTCCACAGTGCTCAGATCCATCTTGCTTTGCGCCCGCGGGGAGGTGACTGAATGAGAATATGGCTGCCTGCAGCTGCCTGCCCATGCCCCTGCAGCTCCGTTACAGGCACACGGATGGGAATAACACAGCTCCACCTAGGAAAAACTGCTCTCTATCCTTCTGTTTTCAGCCAGACCAAAGCGTTAACGCAAAATAAATCTTCGCTTACCTTTGGCCCCATGGTGACTGCTACAGCGTCTGCTAGGAGGTCCACTCCCTGGAGCATGAGGGCTCTGGCGTCTGCCCCGAACTTCACATCCTTGGCGTACGCTCGCGTTAGGTGGGGGGCGAGCGCTCTGGACACTGGCCTCATCTGACGGAGCACTGCGGGTAAACGGAGCATGGCTGGAAAACGGAAAAATAAAGTGAAGTAAAGTTAAATTAAACTAAAAAAGGCGATGGGCGTCAGGTTTAGCGCAGCCAGCTGCCAGCCGGGAAGCAGAGCAGGAGCCCACCCGGCGCTCAGGGCCCCGCCGCCCGGCAGGACACGCGCCGCAAGGTCAAGCGCCGCTCGCCCCCTGCCGCCGGCCGGGCCGCGCTGCACGGCCGCGGGGCCGGGAGCCCCGGGAGCCCCGTGGGCAGCAGCACAGCCCCGCCGACACCCCCACACCCCCCCGGCCCTACCCCCAGCCCCGTCCCGGAGCCGCCGCCAGGCCGCACACACGCGGCTGCTCCCCCCTCCCCCACCCCCTCCCCCTCCCGCCCCATAACGGCCGCCCGGCGCGCGCCCCCTCAGGCCGTTAACGGTCGCCCCGAGAGCAGCCGGGGCCGTGCGCAGCCCCCGGCCCCCCCCCAGCCCCGCGGGCCGCGTCCCGGCCCTCACCGGCGGGGCCGTGCGGGGCCGGGGCCGGGGCAGGCGTGCGGCGTGCGGGCGGTGTGCGCGCGGCGCGGGGCGGGCGGCGCTGGGCTCCCGCTGCCTCGGCCCCGCCCCTCGCCAGGCGGGCCCCGCGCGGCCGGGCCCGGGAACCTGCATGGGCCCGCCCCGGCCCCGCGCGCGCCGCTGCCTCAGGGGCCCCGCGGCGCCCCGCGCATGCGCGCCGCCCGCCCGGCGCGGCGAGTGCAGGTTGCGGGGCCCGGCGCTTCCAGAACGTTCTGGAACGCTCGCGCCCGCCCCGGGGTCAGGGGGCGGCTCCGCCTCGCCGCCGGGCACCGCGGGGCCCCCGGGGCGGCCGCCAGCGAGCGGGGCGCGGGGGAGGGGCGGGGCGGGGCGGGGAGCGCGGCAGCGGCGGAGGCAGCGGCGGCGGCGGCGGCAGGGCCGGGCTCCGCCCCGGGGCTGGGCGGCCGGCGGCGCATGCGCAGACGCTGCCCTTCCTGCGGCGGGCACGGGGCGCTCGGGGCGGCAGCAGCAGCATGGTGAGAGCGGGGCGGGGGCGGCTGGGGGGGGGCGCGGCTGGGGGGAGCCGCCCGCGGGGCCCCGGCGGTGCTGGCGCTGCCCGCGGCCCCCCGCGTGCCGGGCGCTGCGGGCGGGGGGGCCGCAAGGTCACGGAGTCCTTGCGGGGGAGCTGCGGGGCCCCCGGTGCCGCGCCCGGTCACTCGTCCGCGGCCTCGTGCGAGCGCCTGTGGAAGGAGAGCCGGGGCAGGGCAGCGCTGTCCCTGCTCCGCGCTCACGCCCCATCCTGGTGACTCCGGGAGCACGGAGGTGCCGTTCCGTAGGGCTTAGCGTCAAACGCCTGTGTTCTTGCATCGAATTGCTCCTTTCAGCTAAACGCTCAACGCCCCTTTAAAAAAATAATCAGCAATATTAACCTTATAGAACAAAACCGATCGTAATTGGCAGCTCTTAACATCTTTTCTTTTTTATCTTTCTGCTGGTATCAGCCATCTTCTCGAGGGAGGCAGCTTTCATGCTCTTTTCTTGCCTTTAACTAAACCTGTTTTTAAAGCTCCTGTGCACACACCGGTGAGTGTCGCAGAGGGGCACGTGGACGCCAGGCCCTGGCTTCTAGTGGCTTCCATCAGCGTGCTCCCTGCGTGCCCAGGGTCCCTGTCTCACGGAGCACTGTCTCCACGTGACCTGGCACGGCTCCATAGCTTTCCACCCAAATCAAAGCAAGTTCCTTCTCCCTGACCCCTGCTCAGTGGGATTCTGTCCTTGTGTTTGTGCAACCAGTCGCAGCAAACTGCTTTAAAAAGCCAGTTAACCCTGAAGTAGAGGCAGATAATGACTATTCTTCTATGTGAAGGAAAAGCAGTCAAGGTAGGAACGTGCCTGTTTCCCTGTTCCTAGGGGTATAAATCTAAATGTTTTTGTGAAGTTACAGTTTATTCGTAGAAATCAATCCAAATAACAGCGCTCTTGCTTCAGACTTCAGACGAAAGAAGTTGTATCACATCGTGTGAGATGTTAAGTCTTGAAGTTACCTGAAAAAGACCAACGTGGGGAGCCTGGCCAGACTTTAACTTCTTTATTGTAGAAGACTCCACTACAACGAACAAGAATGCAACTGTCCTAAGAAGTCCTTAATCTTCATTAAATCTGTGTGTGAATTTAAAAATAGGTTTTCTAACTGTGCTCACGAACTGTAGTAACTAACTGTTCATAGGATTAAAAGCGCGTGGTGCTTGCAGCCACGTGAGGTGGCTGCTCCACCTGGTGGTGGTTTGTTCCCTCACCTGGACCAGGAGCTTTGTATGGCTCAAGTGCAAACGTTGCCCAATATGTGCCCCTGAAGGCTGCTCAAGAGGCTGCTGCTTTTGCCTTGCGATGTGGGACAGCTCTAACAGCCTTCCTCATTTCTCCATCGATGTCTGGTGCAATCAAAGGTGGTGTGTGTTTGCCACTTAAAACTAAATGCTCATCAGATTTCTAAACTTGTGGTTTCTCTCAAAAGACAAAGCTGTGGTTTTAAAAACCTTTTAATTGCAATTTTGCTGGAATGTTTTTACTTTTCTAATGTACAATTATTTCCACAGGCAGGAAAAGCATTTAGGAAATTCCTTCCCCTGTTTGATCGTGTTCTGGTAGAACGATGTGCAGCTGAAACTGTAACCAAAGGAGGAATCATGATTCCAGAAAAAGCTCAAGGGAAAGTGCTACAAGCAACAGTAGTGGCAGTTGGATCGGGAGCCAGAGGAAAGGTAAATATCTTGAAACATCTGGGTGTTCGCAGCAGCTGGAAAAATGTAGTGGGAAAGGGATGGTTGCAGCGCAAGTTTTAAGATATCTGACAAAAATGGATGAGGTTAATGGCTGAAGTTCGAAGTGCAAATTCAAAGAGGAGGTGGAAATCCCAAGTTCCCCTGCTGGCTCTGACCTTGAATTCCAGACTTTCTTTCATCATTTATAAAATGGAAAATACTTGCCTTTGGAAACTTAATATTATTTGTTGGCATTTACAAGCATCCTTAAACAATAGTGACTTCTAATATTGAGTGTTTTGGGGGTGTCTTCTCTTTATTGCTTCAATCCTTCAATGCTTTGCCTGGGGTAGTCTTCTTTTGTTCAAATGATTACATGCCTAAAGTTACATGGCTCATGAGCAGGGTGGATTTGCAGAACGTGGTGTTCACTGGCTTGTGCTGTGCAAACAATCATGGTCTCTAAAGGCTGTGGTCACTAGAGAGAAAAAAAAAATCAGGAATGAATTGAAATGGTAAATCAGCTTTCATAAACTTGCCATGTTGATTGCTCATCTGGGATCTTAAAAAAAAAAAAAAAAAAAAAAAAGGCAGTCTTAATTTCATTTCACAGTCTTAAAATGCCTGTGGCAACAGGCTTCAGCACTGGAAATTTTTTTCCCCACCAAAGCAGTGTTTATTTAGTACCAATGGTAGAAAACAGGTTAAAATTTAACTTGGGCATGTTGACTCGGGCTTCCTTAATTGTGAGTCCTCTACAGATACCGTGCTTTTTTTTGTCTCTCTTCTCAAAAATTCATATTGTGAAATGATGCTAATATTTGACTAATGTGTTGATACTTAACTTTATCACATGGTTCTAAAAAGGATATAGATTTGCCAGTGTTACTTTGAGTAACTTTTCAGCGCTCAACATGGTAAAGTACTTGTAACTGGCACTTCAAAAAATTGGCCATGGTTTTAGAATATGAAAATGGACTTTCTCTGTCCCTTTTAGAAAGAAAGAAACTCTACGGACAAAATTGTTTTCTAGTTTCACTCTACAAATAAAATGTAGAGTTAGTGTGGTATCTTGAATGCTTTTTGTGGGTAGATCATGGCAATATGGATAACTTTTTTTGTTTGTTTCAGGATGGTGAGATACATCCAGTGAGCGTTAAAGTTGGTGAAAAGGTTTTGTTACCAGAATATGGTGGTACAAAGATTGTACTAGAAGATAAGGTAGGTTTCCCAATGTCGTGAATGCACATTAAGCTGGTTCCCAAGTGTCACATTGTCAGTAATAAATACTGTAGTTATTTAATGGGATTAGCTGCATTCGGCAGATGCCGTTGGTATTAAAGTGGTTGAATCAAGTTACATTCTTGTACCTGTAGTACTTGGTACTTCCATCCCGTTTAAAATAAAGTAAGCAAAGAAACATCTGGCCTTATCTTCGTTGGGTGGGTGAGGTGACTTCATATGCTGAGCACATATCAGTGAGAAGCCAAAAGTGATTTGAAATTACTGGGGGTATCCTTGCTTTTGACAGGGAAAGCTTACAGATTGTCCTGTGACCGTGCTTGTACTTCCTCCTACTAAAAACAGTAACTTGATGGCCTGCCCAAACTGTGTCCTATGAACAAAAATCTTTCCCTGAAGTCAACAGGTAGAACAAGTCTTAGGTCACTTTGATTTTGTACTTCATGATATACAGTAGCCCTGATGGTTATCTGCAAAACAAGTGATAAAACAACCCACGTGACAAATAATGTTTTTTTTACTTGCAGGACTACTACTTGTTTAGAGATGGTGACATCCTTGGGAAGTACCTGGACTGAAGTTGGTTGCAGTATCAGTCATCCATTCCACTAAAATACTGAAATCCTTTCTTTCATCATGTAAATAATGTCCTTTATTTTATAAGATGCAGGCATTGACTCTCTGAAATAACTTGTGATCTCACTGTAATGATGGAACACAAATAAAAGTGTGTGCAGTCAGAAGTCGGTTGCTCTTTCTTGAGTTCCATTGAACAGTGAAATGCAGGTGACCACCAACCAGCCTTAATTATTCCAAACGACAACATTTTTATATCCTTACCTGTGTACTGAGACTGTAAAGGCCTTTACAATAAATTTCTTGAAACTGTTCTGCTTCTGTCTCAGTTTCTGCTACTGCTCTGTGAAACTGAGCCTCAGCTGTGTAATATCTTGAACTACTTTCTGAAACATTTCAGTTGTTGTAATACATTACTTTCAATAAGCTTGCCTAAAGTTGTGGGACTACTTTGGAAGTGTTATTGCAGATAAAGTGATGGAAACTGTTTCAGCTAGCTTTGGGACACATTGAGCTTTATCTCAAGTAACAGACGGTTTTTAACTTCATCTTCACTTCCATCATCGTCTAGCAGTAGATGACAGGGTGTTTGGTACATAGCAAGATAAAGCAAACAACCCTGCCACAAACAGCCTGCTGCAAAACACTGCACAGAGCTTGTTACAGGTGGTGCCTTTAGTAGGAATTCTAACACTTTACAGGTAGAAAGAGAGTAACTTTCCTATATAAGTTAATTGATGGAATTGGAGCTGGTGCTGATCTTAATGTAGCAATTCGTGAAGCAATTTGCTTTATCTCAAACCAGATCTTTCCACCTGTCCCACAACTTACAGAGTGCTGACAGTGTATTTGACAAGTTACACTTCATTTATCCTTAGTGCAGCCTTCTTAAAGAGTAAGGTATTTACTCAAGTAATGCTGAAGCAATCACATTTATATACTTTTAACCACCCTGTTTTGCCTTGGGAAAGGATTATTTGCACGTGACTGAACAGATCTGAACTTTATACTGCTCCTAACGATGCCTTCAGAGTCAGTCTATGTTGATCTAGCACCATTTGAGAACATGTGCTGTCCTAAAAGGCTTTTGTGTAATCTTACGTGAAATAAATCCCTATAGGACTTTCAGCTACTGAAACTAATAGTAGTTAAGTCAGTTCTTTCACGTTAAATTCAAGCCATTATGGAATCAACGTTGCTAGATAAACTGTGAGCTGCGTTGTTTTCTTCTGGAGATAACCAGGAATGCCTGAAATAAAAAATACTTCTCAGAACTGCAGGTAGTTGCAGGGGGACAATGACTTGATTCTGATGTATTCTAAAGCAATTATTTTCTGCTGGGGCAGTTAGGGCTCCCTTCTTTCTTCCCCAGATAAACTTCATAGAGCTGATCTGTTGCTGTTGTAGATGCCAGTTACCACCCAGCATGGAGCTATGTTTGATGCTCTGGGCTGTTGTCTTGTTCCCCTCTGTTAACAGACAATTCATTGCATAATGAAACAAACTCATTGAAAAGAATTATCTTCCACTGCAGCAAGCGTGCGTTTACCTTCCCTGATAAGGTAGGTGTTCTGCTGTAGGCACAGCGAGGTGGGGAAGGTGTGTAATATGTTTACAGCTTACTTAGCTTATGGAAACCAGGTAACATCTTGATGAGAAAATGGTGCACTAGGAAGCAACATCCAACAGGCAAAAGTTTAAGCCTAACGCCTCAGCTTAATTTAAATGCTGTCTTTTAAAGACACTTTATGTCAGATTCCCACTCACAGCAAGCAGCATTGGGAGGTTTACAGTTCTTGTTCATGAGGAGCTGCTTTAATCTGTTTAAAAACAATGTCACATTTTCTTGAGACATTTCATAGGACTAAGAAATATGTGGATGGAAGAAAAAAAAGCGCTCCTCTGCCTAGTTAAGTGGAGGATGTGCCTGAGCGTCTGATGGGTCAGCAGACACAGAACATTTTATTCTTGCACCATAAGGCTATCATTACAAGCAAGGACAGGGGAACTTAGAACATTGCCAAGGTGATCCTCTGCCATCACTGCCTTTTAAGTTCCTGGCTGCATACCAGATTTTATATCCCTATGTCCCTGCGCTTTAGAGGGGAGGACAGTATGAATCACAAATGCTCTTTCACTACTGCATTTTCCCTGTGAGAATTTAGACTTTATTCCACTGTTTTCTAGATTATTTCCAAGCTCTAATTTGTGGCAAAAATGTTACATGCTGCCGTATTTGCTTTTTGGTGGGAATCCAGTTCTTCCCAGCTGTCTGAAGCGTAAGAACAAAGCGGGCTCCACCTACTTTTCGTAGTTCCCTTCCGGGAAAAGGTTCCACTAGCAGCAGCAATAGAATTTTCAGAAAGCCTTTACTGTCCTCGTCATGTTACCCTGCCACGGTAAGAAAAGGATGGAGCTCACACATGCTGGTAGAAAGCCTAGAAAGGAAAGTCAGGTCCCTAACAGCACAGGAATTAGATGATCGTGGCCAAATATTCCACTTCTTACTCATGAAGGGGATAAGACAATGTGGACCTGGTAAAAAAAATGGGGGAAAAAAAAAAAAAAGTGAAATTACTGATGACTATCAGATTTTATTTAAAACCCACTTGAAATCCAATACATAAGAAGCATCTTCCAGAAATACCAAGGTAATTACTAAGGGGCAACAAAAGACCTACAGCTACCAACTGCCCAAGAAGCACTGCAGATTTCCTTCCTTTTTCTGTAAAACCGAGTGAGTTTCAGACTGAGCCAACACACCAACATTCTCAGCCAGATTTGCTTGTGTTTCAGAAGCAAGATGTCCATGAAATAAAAGTCAGGGACAAATGAAAATGTCAAATCTCCCCACTCCTCTGTGCTTTAGATACCAGTTTAACCTTGGAGCTGGTTAAAAAACAACACAACGCTGTATTATAAGGGACTGAAACCACTAGCATTGCCTTTATTTCTGGACTGGCTAATTATAAATCAATCTCATTAAAAAGTTAATGTTGGATTACAGCAGATCCAATGTGGTAACATGACATTTACATCCTTCATCCTGGTGCACCAATTTCTCCCAATGTTGTTAACCTTTTCGTGGTTTATTAACCTTGGAAGCGCTGAGTTCTCCCATGTGACCGGCCCGTCCAGCATCCCGGGGGCAGGAATGCTGACCGGCAGCTCTGCAGGTAAACGAGTAACAGGCGCCATCTGCCCCCAGGGGCCCACAGCGAAGGGTGCCCCCTGCACGAGGGTGCAGCACGGGGGGAGCCGCCGCTCTGCTCGGTACAAACGCTCAGACAGGGATTGGCAATTCCCTGTTTCTCATCGCTGTGCAGCGATTCACCCTTCCTGGCCTATTCCCCGTTCCTCCCTACCGCTTATTCTCCAGAACAGGCCATCTTTCCGCTTTTATTTTTTCTCTCATCCTCCAGCAACGCGAGCTCCGTGCAGTCCCCCCGGGTGCTTGCAACAGGAACCCCTCCCCCGGCCTGCTGCGAGCTGCCAGTGCCACATGAACGCCGTTTTCTTCCCCAGCACACGCTGAGGCCCGGCGGCGCTGAGGCTCCGAGCCGCCATCTCGCGGCGCCGGCCGAGGGCCGCCCGTCCCCGTCCCCGGCCCCGTCCCCGTCCCCGTCCCCGTCGTCGCTCCGCCGCCTCTCGCGAGGCCCGCGGGCGCTCCCTGCCTCCCTCCCTCCCTCCCTTCCCCTGCGCCGTCGCCGCCCCGCTCCGCCCCGCCCGGCGCTGCCGCATCCGGGTCCTGGCGGCGCTGTCACTATGGTCATGGCGGAGGGCACGGCCGTGCTGAGGCGGAACAGGCCGGGCACCAAGGCCCAGGTGAGCCGCGGGGGGCCGGGGCCGGGGCCGAGGCCGGGGCCGGGGCCGGGGCCGGCAGCGCCGCCGCCGAGGCGCGGGGCCCGGGCGGCCGGCGGGGCCTGGCCTGGCGCGGCGGGGCCGCCCCGCGCCCCGCGGCCGGGCCCAGGCCGTCGGCAGGAGGCCGCCGCCGCTCCCCTGGGCCTTGCGGCGTCCCCGAAGGGCGGGCCCGGGGGTGCGCGGTGGTGCCCCGGGCGGGGGCGAGGCCCTGCGGGGCGGGGGTCGGGGTCCGCTCGGGTCGCGGCCGCGGAGGCCCCGTGTCAGGAGCGCTGCGTGAGCAAACGCCGCTCCCCGCCTCGTAGCGCACAGGGCGGGGGGGGGGGCACAGCCCCGGGCCGGGCAGGGGGAGGCCGCCGGCAGCAGGGGCAGGGGCCGCGGGCAGGGCTCTGGGGCGTCCCGGGGCGCTCACGGCACGGAGCTGGCGGTGGTTCGGTGACAGAAGCCTGCGTTGGTTGGAGAAATCTGTTGAAAAGAGGAAGAAATGGATGCGATCACCTTGTTCTGTGGCCGTGTGTAACTCGTCGTTGTGGCTGATAGGACCAAGGGGCTGCTCTGCATGTCCGTGGAAGTACCGGACGCCGAGGCACTGGCTATTCACTGCCCCGCTGCAGCTGGCGGTGCTCGCTCAGGAGCAGCTCGCAGGCTTTACTTTGACCTGTGAGGAGGGCTGCGGGAGACTGACGTGTAATGTTTCTGGGCAAAAAGAGGGAGTAGCACTGAATTTTAGATACACATTTTCTAACTTCGCATTTCTTTATATATCTGAGATTACTGTATTTCCACCAGATGTGAATTGCTGGATCTGGTGCAAAACTTGAGGTGGCTTTTCTCTTTGTTAGGAGCAGACACTGGGGGCTAGCAGAGCCCATACCTGTCCAGTGACACAGCGCTCTGACCGTGCCGGCAGAAGGTAGTGCTGTGCTGGGCAGCGCTGTGTTGTGTTTCCTCAGGTTAGAGAGGGCGTTTCCAATGGTGTATTATTACAAGAATATTATCACCAGGGTTTTAATTCACTATTGATTGTATAATGGTTCTCTCTAAAGACCTCTTATCTTCCCCATTCTTACATGATTGGGTCAGCACCATATGCAAATATTTCGTCTAAGAAAGACAGGCTGCATAGCTGTTAGAACAAGATGTGTGGAAGAGAGGAAGTTTATGGTATGCCAGATCAAGTAGGAATTTGATTTCAAGATGTTCTCATATTGCCACTTGAGGAGCATAAGTGCCATTTCACCCTGTTCTTGCCAAGTTTGTGTGCTGCTTCTGCTAAGATGCTGCTTCCTGGAATTGTGTAAACTAATTCTACATCTATTTTCCTGCGTACTTAAGCGTACTGTTAGTTGTGTGCTTTTATTTCTCTCCCTGTATTTTTGTTAACTTGGTTTAAACTTCTGTTAACAGGATTTCTACAATTGGCCTGATGAATCCTTTGAAGAAATGGATAGTACATTAGCTGTTCAGCAGGTACTCTTGTTTTTTAAGTTCAGGTTCCCAAATTTTGTATTTTACTGGTTAAAAACAACAGGGAATGTGGCATGCTATTTGTCTGCTTAGTGTTGCTGCACAAGAGTGAGTTTCATAAGCAACTTACATAAATAAATGTAATTATTAATTGGATATGAAGAAATAGCTAGAATTCTCATGTATGATTTAAACAGATCAGATATAAGGAAATGGTGGGATTTCCCAAGGGGTTCTTTTGTTTGAGAAGGATTTTGTAAAAAAGCTATGCAATTTACCCATTATTTTACCTTTTTTAATTCAGAACAAGATTTTTTTCAGATCTAGTATTCTTTTTTTTTATACCAGTTGCCTTACTCCACCCATGAACTTCTTAACTTTTTAGACTATCAATCACTTTTTAAATAAAAAGGAAAATGACTTTTTCATCTCTGGGAAAAAGTCTCTTAAAGATGCAGTGAAGTCCTAAATACATACTATAATTACAAGAAGATCTTATTGTCCATCCCCCTCCCCCAGTATATTCAGCAAAACATAAGGGCAGACTGTTCCAACATTGATAAGATCCTTGAACCTCCTGAAGGCCAGGATGAAGGTGTGTGGAAGTATGAACATTTAAGGTAAGAATCCATCTTCATCAATGTAGTGTTCTGATAACAAGTTTTGTATATTGATAGTGGTACTGATTTTTTTTTTTTTGGAATATGACAGGTTAAAAGTAACTTAAATGAAATGTGATATTTCTACTACAAAATATTTTGATAATTTTGTGTTGTATTGTTTTCTGAATTCCTTGTTTTTTTCTAAAGATGTATAATGCTCTCTGATGCAGCATTTTTTTTAATAAAATGATTGTACTTCACTTCAAAAATTATTCTGGCATACTTGGAATATGAAAATAGAGTCATGAATTTCCACATGACTTTCTCCTAGAATCATCAGTTCTTCATCTCCACTGGTTATTTTTCTTATTAAGCTTATCTTCTAACTTTATCAAATGTATTTTCAGAAATAGTTCTCATCCTAGATGTATAGGTCATGATCTTCTGCCTCTCATTTTCTTTTTTTTTTTTTTTTTTTTTGTCTTCTCTGATAATATTTCCAATAGATATTTCCTCAAAAAAGGAAAAAAGTGTACATGTACAATGGCAAAAGACACATTTTAAGAATTTCCTTTGTTGTCTCATGTACATTGAAAATCACAGTAGATTCATAGAAGTGAGTTCTCTAAATTCTTAGCACTTCTGTAAAGTTTATTCAGTTATCTCTTGTAGTTTGGTGGTGTTACTGAATTCCCTAAGTTAAAAAATATACTTCCAGGTACATTCTAGTGGAAACAGTGTATCTGGAAGTCCTGTTCTTTGGTGGGACTTTAGGTACTTTGATTTGGAGGAAGTGTATCTTAGAAGGATGGAGTGATTAATCTATATGAATTTAAAATTCACACTCTTAAGAAATGGATTTTCTTGAAGTGTTAATATTTTTTTTTTTGGATCTTTGTTTGTGAAATAGCATTTCTAACCTAACAAAGCTTAAATGCCTCCACTAAATTATTTGTTAAGCTTAGCCTCTACTATCAGATAAGAATTAAAATATAATTGTTTTGTTAAGTAAAAAGCTATGCATTCTCTATCTTTCAATGAGTGTTATAGAGTTTTATAGTGTGTTAATTAAAAGGCACATCTGCCTTTTCAGGTGTCTTACTAGCTGAAATTATGTGATGATATTCTTTAGGTATGATTTTTTTCATGTTATTTTTTCCAGTTTAAAAGCAATAATTACAAAACATCTTTAGAGATCTGTGAAGAAGACCAGAATGTTTCATTTTGTCTTGTATCCAGTGTTTCCAGCGCGAAATCAAATTGCTTGATTTTGATGCTGCTGTGTTCAAATTCTTTTTTTTTAGACAATTCTGCCTTGAGCTCAATGGACTAGCTGTCAAGCTTCAGGTAATTATTTTCCTGATATTTTTATATTGTGTCAGGGAAGAGACTCCTCTTGTACATAAGCTGCAGAGTTTGTAGAGCTTTACTTCTATTAAATTAAAATCTTAAGCAGTGGTTTCAGGTAAGTTTTTTAGTGTTTTAAAGGCTTCTGGCAAATAACTCTTTGGTGGTAGACAAGTGATTTCAGAAAACCATCAGATTGTTGCTGTTGGGTGATTTCATAACCAAACAATTGTTTTAACAGAGTGAATGTCATCCAGACACATGTACTCAGATGACAGCAACTGAACAATGGATTTTTCTTTGTGCAGCTCATAAAACTCCCAAAGAGGTATGGATGTATTTTGTAAAAGTGCCCCGACTGGCATAAGATTTTCTTCCGCAGCTCCTGTGTTTCTGGGGAGACCATTAGAGTTGGCCTTTTAGTCAAACTGAGAGCTTATGTCTGCGTTAGGAATAATCACTTGATGTTTCCTTCTTTCCTATTTGTTAGCGTGTTTACAGAAGTATGGGATGAGGTAGGAAAGAGCTGCTTTTTACAGCAGCACAGACTGCGTTTCATCCAGCTCTGGTTCCCAGTCAGTGAGAAGAGGAGGTAATACTGGTTTATCTCTGAACACATCCTTCGTCTGCAGTTTTCCACATTGATAATAGCCATCACCCCGTGGTCAGACAGTGGGTGATGCAACTCTGAGAGACTGCTGACAAAAATGTACAACCGAGAAGTCATTTTCCTGCAACTAGGGGACAACAAAACTAGCAGACATTCCTGATCGGTTTCTGCCTGTCCTAGTTCATCTTGACTTTCTTTTAACAAGGTATACTTAGGGTCATTTTTTTTTTAATTATATTTTTTTAGGGTATTAGTTTAAGCTGTAAAAGAAACACTCTGGCAACTTGACAATGTGGAAAGCAAGTGACCTGTGACATAATGCTAGTGTACTTCCAATATGTACTCTTATTATACGGTATTACTTAAGGAGATGCATAAAATTCACTACTCGTGTACGTGATCAAATTTCCATAGCAACTTTTCTCTTGAAATAATTGACATGGGTTATAAAACAGAGAAGCAATAGGAGGAAATGTAGTTGGACCTTCAGAGAAGCTACATGAAACTTCTGAAGCAAAAATGGCTAGTGATCAGGAAACTGAATTAAAAAATTTTTCTTTAAGCGTGTTACATGATAATATTATGCACGCACTCATGCATGTGCTTGTTCACTCTGTGTTTTGTAGTGTCCTGCTATCGATTATACCAGACACACACTTGATGGAGCTGCATGTCTTCTGAATAGCAATAAATATTTCCCCAGCAGGTAAAAGTGCTTTCTTTTGGAAGGAGAGGTGGGGGGAGCAGATGGCACCTAAAGTCTTGCTTAGCAACCACATAGAAATGTGTTACATGTTCTTCATGGACTACTACTGAAACGATCAGAAATCCTACAGAATGTGTCAGTGGTGCTAGTGCAGCTACTGTCACTGGTAAGCCAAGGAAGAATTCCTGCCTGTTGAAATAGTCTGCCTCTTACCGGAGCTGATGGGTGCTTTTTAGGTGGGAAATGTTTCTTTTCCTATTATCTGTCAGTGTTACTGTGGCGCTTCCATTAGAGTAGTGCCAATCTAAGTAACAGGATGGCCTTTGGAGGGATGCAGTGACTCAAAGGGCTTGAACACTGCTCCACTGAAAATCTCCAGAAACTAACCTCACCCTAATGCAGGACATCAGTAAGCACAGAAGACAGACTGAGTGTATTCAAGACACAGCCCATGTGTGGGATGATAGAAACCTAAAAAGGGAAGTCAAAATGGTGAATCCTGTATTGGTGAGGAGGTGCAGCTGGAAGTCTTTCCCTTTGCTCATCAGTGCCATAAACCAGAAATCCAGCCCTCACCAGAATAACTGATGATATTTGTATATTACAGGAAAAGCTATTTCTTTTTTATTGTAGCTGGGGCAATTTTAAAATGTACAGAATGCAGCAACATTTGTGTTATTCTTGCAAAAACAAGCAGTTGCAGACAGATGCCTGCAAAACTTCAGTCTTAATGTCATATGTAATTTGACAGTACAGTTTAGCAATCAGAATTCCTGTCAATGTGTATTTAGTTAGTCGTTTTAATAGATCTCTCCTGGTAACCTCTTTCCTGGTGCTTACAGGGTTAGCATAAAGGAATCTTCTGTAGCCAAATTAGGATCAGTGTGCCGAAGGATTTACAGAATATTTTCACATGCTTATTTTCATCATCGGCAGATATTTGATGAATATGAAGTAAGTAGTTTAATAGTTCAATTACTTCTCGAGTGAAGGCATTTACTGAAGTTACAGCTGTGATATAATTGTATTATACACTTTGTTTATTGCTAGCTGAAAATCTGCACCCAAGTAAAGTATTGATTGTAGTGGATGACGCTTTTAAGAACTGAAATTCCATGCTGTAACTTAGTCTTAACTTGAAAGGTGTATTTGCGTATGCATATATATAAATTAAAATTAATTTATATAGTGAATTTATTCAGTTGATTATCCTTTCTCTTACTTGGAAGGGATAGAATTTAGGAGTTTTTATACAGGCAACACATTAAGAAAAAAATCCTGAATGTATTCAAGCACTTTGTATAGGTATTACAGCTTACATGTATGTGTGTCCTGATGGTATGTGTTACACGCCAGTTAAAGGATTGTAATTGTAAAACTGCAAAGAAGCAAATAAACTGGTGGTACTTTGTGCACCTCCAGTAACATCCAGGGTTAGTTATTTTTACTGAAAAGCAGAAATTGATAACTAGAAAGGAGATTAGGGATGTAACTGGATGTAAAAGGAAACACTTGTCAAGTGCCACTTCAGGTTGCTGTAACAGCTGTGGAATGGTTGTGCCCTGTTCTGTTGGGAATAGTATATGCTGAAGGTGTTTCACAATACCTTCAAGTTCTCTTCTAGAGTAGATCAGGACAACACTGATATTTTAATATATTCTTGTGTAAGTACTGTTAAATTGAGCTGTGACTTAAGCTTTGGGTTTTGATTCATTGTATGTTAATCAAGTAGTAAAGGAAAAGCTTTAAAAGAAGTAACAAATTTATCATTTAAGCATTACTACTGTTGTTTTTAAGACTTTTAAATCCAGTGGGGCAATTACATATAAGCAGTTTATCTTGGTATGTTGTCCTCAATTGCTTACAATATTCCTTCTGTATATATTTTCTCCCCTTTTTTCATCTCCAGAATGAAACTTTCTTGTGTCATCGGTTCACTAAGTTTGTGATGAAGTATAATCTGATGTCCAAGGATAACCTGATTGTACCCATTTTGGAAGAAGAAGTGCAAAACTCAGTGGCAGGGGAGAGTGAGGCATGATGGGGATGGTAGTACAGAAGTCTATACTGAATACAAACAAAACATTAATTATGTACTGTATATATCATTTTAGACACTTCAATCACGTATCCTCATAGCTTTTAGTATACTTTTTGTATGCTGTGTGCATTGCCTTTTAATATGGGAAATACTTTAAGTTATTCATGAGCTGTATATTCATCAATGTGGCACTCATGGTTTTTAAATAAAAGTAGTAGTATCTGTTTATAATGCTTGTTAATAAAAGAATTTACAGTTCTTTAAAATTGCTGCTAAACAATCATTGAATCACAATCCTGAAGATGTGTCAGATTGGGTGGGAAAAAAAGCAAGATTAACATTACACAGCAAGCCATTTTTTAATGCAGTAGCTATGCTAGTTCAAAGATTATCACCTTAAATATATAATTCTGCAGGAAGCTCTTTGCAGTGTAGCTTATCCCTAATTTAGCTTTTATTTTTTTAAGATAGCTTTGAAGATTTACTTTTGGATGTGCATATTCCTGTATGTGTATATCCAAACAATAATAGCATCTATAGTATTAGTAATACCTAAAGGATAATTTTACTATGCTGTTGAACGTATATATTCTTGATATATGTCTAACATACTTTCTGGACTTTTTGTTTTGTTACCAGTGGAGGCTTGTGTACAGCAGAGGGTGGTTTCTGTCCTGCTACAACAGACCTCTGCTGTTCTCCAGTCCACGACTTCTCTACAGCCTAACTGTGGCAGAAAACTCAATGGCTTATACCTGTACATATTTATGGCAATGGCTTACAAATTATACCTCACATAAATATTCACATTACACTACATAACCCGCTAGCATAGTATTTGCTTATATTTTTAGTAAAAACATTAAGTACCTGACTCCATGCAGGAGTTAATCATATTTTCAACGTAAGTTAATTTGTTTTTCTTAATTCACCTGCATTATATTCTTTGACAGAAAGATTTGGATTCACACTACTTCTGCTCCCTTTTAGATGTTTATTTCAAGTTTTCTTTGCAGATTTGCAATAACTGACAATTTCCATGAGTGCTGCTTAATTGTTATGTCTAGAATGATAGAATTAAATGTTTTAGTGTTAATATAGCAGAGACATACTGCTAAGTGTGCATGAATGCAGGGTCTAAAAGCACTAGCAGAGTTCTTATGTTAAATTAATTTTGCTTATCTGTTTAAAAAGGTAGCTGGTTGTTTCTCTTGGAAGTTGCAGGGGGCCTCTTCTATTTCTTTAAGCAGGTCAGAACAGGCCAAGCAAGGTCGTTTCTGTAAACTACCCTTTGTTAAGTTATGCTTACCTGGACAGAAGGGAGTTCACCTATTTTTAAGTCTTTTTTCATAATATACTAAACATGCCTTAAATTCTATTTTTCTTTATACAAATCAAGCACACCTCAAGCAACTGTACCACCTGGATGTAAAGGGAATTTAAAACAATGAGAAAATAAAGAGACTAAACTTCTGAAGTACTTCAGCAGCTGTGTTCTTCAGCAGCTCTTGTGTCTCATGTTTATCATTGTATTTAACTGTCAGCAGGGTAATTGCATGAGATGTCTGAGTGAGCATAGCTTTAGTTATTGTCTATACAGTTAGCTATAACTTGCCTTGTATGGACCAGATTACTTGATTTTGATAGGTATCTTGAAGCTTGTACTGCAGGTAGGAGAGAGACTATTTTGGAAGTAGTCAATTTATTTAGTTCTGTTACAGTCTGCTGTAGGACCATTCATGGTGTGTTCTTTAGTACAGTCATGCTGCATGCTTATACTGGTCATAGTGACTGAGACAGGCAAAAACATGTAACTGGTGTTGCGGATTACATCTCCTCTACAAAATTGAAGAATATGTGGTGCTCAGGACTGCATTACAATTTTAAACCTCTTTTCTTCTTCTTATGCTTTAGGAGTTTCACTTCAAAACAAAACTCTGGAAGTTTTAATCCTGTTTATTCTCATTCAGATTTGCACTGTAAAATTGACTTGCTCTACTATTGATTTTATATAAGGCCTAAGTGAAACACTGCTTGTATTTTCCCTTGCTGTTGTTTACATGAGTACGGCGTACACACATGTGCCTGAGTGGTACCATAAAACTTCCTTTTGCCTAAGCAAACCATTGATTTGTCTAGTAAATACATGAACAGATTTAACTTACAATCTACTTAATAGGGAAGGCAACTGTCTTTGAAATATATTGTAAAAAAGGAAAAAAAAATTAAAATTAAACTGTTTCTTTATCCAGACCGCTATATTTTGGTAAGTGATTCTCATTTTTCAAGTCGTCCAAAAACACAGGCAGCTGAATGGTTCCAAGACAAAATGTGGTGCTCTCCCATCTACAAGGTGTGCTGAGGTTCTATTTCTTCTTTCAAAAGCAGAGAAATGCAATATTCCTTAGCACCTTAAGGTCAGACCTCAAATTCATACATGTCTCAACTAAGAAAATGCTGGTTTTACAATTAGAGAGTTAGTGAGATCTACAAGAGGGCCTTTCAAATACTCCAAGCATGTTATGGGCAATGTGTCACGTAGAATGGCATGTCATAAGCAAAGGCTCATTGTCAAAAAACTCATTATTTTTGCCCTGATGCTTGCTTTAGCGTATCTTGCTGCAAGTCAGCCCCAGTGATTTTGCTGCTGAGATTTTTATTCTCTTAATGTTGTCAAAGCTTCTGCTTAAAACATCAACCATGTCATCAGTCCCGTTTCTCTAAACCACTTTGTCTCAAGTTACGATTACCCAAAGAATGTTCACCACTTAAATTCATACCATTCATCTAAATTTTGACACAGGAAATTGGCTTTAAAAATTCTCTATCCTAACACTTGTATTCTATAAATTAAACCATAGCCAATTGTCAGAACAGTGACCTGTTTTTTTATTACTTACAGAACATTAATATGTAAAATAAAAGTAAACTAATCAGCTTTTAACAGATGATTAAAAGTCTAACAAGCTTTGCCTTGTGTGATGTATGTATGTACAGACAAGACTTGCAAAAATATAATTGAAGGAAAGTATACATTGAGCTAAAGAATTTAATGCCAGCATGAGACAAACACAATAAGGACATTGATAACTGATTTAAGAAGTGTTTTTAATGATGAGAAGCTTCCCATCAGAAATATAGACCTTAGCTTTACAAAAAGAAAATAGTGCTTTATAGATCAAAGCCAGAGGTTAAGCAGCAGTTTATTACAGCTGATCAGGTATGTAAATGAACTGTGACAAGTGTGAGCAGGGCAAAGATTTTTTTATAGTGGATTATTTCTTCCTGCTTGCAAACACTTAAAAGTATTTCCTGTCCTAACACTTTAAGATGAAGTATTCAGTCTTTTGGAGAGGTTTGGGAACAGCATTAATGTCTTTCCATCTTTGTTTTTTAATAGTCGTATTTTTGTTGTCACATACAGGTGAGGGACTCGTCTATTGAAGTTCAGACTCGCAGATGAAGCCATGATATTAGTGTACTTTTTTTTGGGGGCGGGTCAGAGTACGCATCCAGGCTTAAAGTTTGAGCCACAATTCAATAAAAAGGCTTGAGATAATGAAGTATGTAAAATACATTTGAGTAAAATGAGGAGTGTGTGTGCAATAAGAGCATATAAAAAAGCTCGCTGACAGGAGCTGCTAGTACTTTATGATTAGTAGAGTCATAACTTAATGCTTCGGTTTAAGAACATACTGAAACACATAGCTTTAATTAGAATCCCCTCAACACAAAATGTACCCTCCCCTTCTTTCTTTCCCACATAAGATGAGTTGGTTTTCAGAATTTTTCATGGCAAAGAAAGAGAAGATTTTGCATCACTTCTTTTAAAAGCATTTTCAACTATTTGTTTCAGCATCCATGCCCTAGGAAGACAGGTTGTTTAATCTGTGCTCTTCAACTAGTGCATGAAGTCAAATGGTTTGTGTACAGTCTTCACACAGACTGAGCAAGCAGTTTACTCCCAGATTTTTTAAAAGAAGTTTTGCAGCAAGAAACCATTCTCAGTTACACTCCCACAATGGTCCTGCTCAATCCAGCTAACTCAAGGATGAAGAACTGATCCTTACAAGAAATAGAAGGAACAGGATGAGCACACAAGTCAGTCAAACCACTGTTTATAGTCTCCAACAGCTTCAGTCTGGTTCAGTGACTTTCAGAGAGCTTTTTTTTTTCCCTTTCAGGATTTTTTTCAGTCACCTTTTAAATCCACGTAGTTTTACATACAACATCCTGCAGCAAGCAGTTAACAGCCAGCCAAATAAGTACCTTCATTTGGTTCAAACCTGCTACTTACCATTTCCATGATTCCCTTGAATTAGAATACTGAAGAATTTATTCCTTTGCTACCTTCTCCGTGCCACTCCCTTTACACATTTCTATCTTGTCTCCTGCCAGGTTGTCATTTTTTTTTTCAAGGTGAAGAATTAAATTTTGTGTGCAGTACAGAGCCCAAATGTAGCCCTGCGAGGTGAAAGACAACAGAGAACTAGGAAAACACTCTAGATTAGTGTTTGTACAGCAGGGACAACTTTATGTACTATATGCAAAACAAATGGCATTAAAAAAATAACCAGCTGTCCTTACCTCAACAGGCATTTCTAAAGGGGTTTAAAGGAAGCAATTTAGCATATTTACACTGAATTAAAAAGACTAGAAATAAATTTACAGAAGCTTGCAACACAATCAAAACCTACTGAGATTCAAGAGCAAGGACTAAAGTACAGTTGAAACTCTGAAATAAAGCCACATTCCTTTCCGTGGCCTACAATTTAAGAAAATTCTTAAAGAAATTTCTTAAAGCTTCAAGTGGGAATATTCTAAAATGTACCTGTGGACATCCAGACTACCTTTGTTGCAAAAATTGAATCTTCTTTGTTTATACTTTATACTTCATTAATCATATGGGAAGAGCTTTTTTAAAAAAACACCTGGATGCTAGTTTTGAGTTTTCTGCATTTTCACTACCTGGAAAAATTCGCTACCTGGAAAAATTCGCTACCTGGAAAAGATTTCAAAAGTGAAATGATTCCTTTGTATCCAAATAAATGCATTGTAGAAAGAGTAACTGCATTTAGTTTAGTACTTTATACATTATAATGTGTTATATAAATATTTGCAGGTAGGTTTTGTTTTACAATTTACTGCTGTTAACTATCTTAAACAGTGATACTATTTTATAAAAGGTAATTTCTCTTATACACATTAAAAGCTTTAACTTGGAATATTCAGAGTTCCTAGTTTTTTGACCAATTTTTGCTGCTTTTTACAACTTTGACTTGTATGGAGAACCACCATTAATTGCACATGTGAGAGCGTTTTTTTTTTTTTTTCTTTTGATTACTTCTGACAAATATTTTTAGAAGTACAGCATTATATTCCAAGTTTTACAAGACCAGCTGCTGTCCCTTTTTTAATATGCTGAAATTACTTATCTTTCTGCCAGGGACAGATGTGTCTTTTCATCAGTTCTTCCCCATCTGTAGTACCATGGGGAGATGCCTGCTGTCGAATGACTGCTACTCAGTGGGCTGTGTGAGAAGACAGGAGTTGGGTCAGGCTCTGGGAGGAGCGCCTGGCTAGCACCCTCCCATTGAGCAGGGAATACTTTGCCAGACTGCTGGTATTTTTCTTAAGAAATTAATGTGAGAAGAGAGAAGCTGCACTTTCCAACAAGGTGCAACAGGAAAATTAGATAAATTTAAAGGTTGTCTCCAGAACCAGGGTTTGGTGAAGCTGAACAGGAGAGGGATAAAGTCTGCTGCAAACAGTTGTTAGGAATTGCTCTTCCAAAGGAAAAAAAATAATAACAAACCTGCAACAGTTTTTACCACGAAACTGGGAAGCAACTCCAAAGCCATCATCCTTTCAAGCCCCTAGTACAACAATCAAACCTCATACAAGTGGATAAGGCCCTGTAAAAATAAATTGAAATAGTAGTAAAGCTTCGTGCTACTTCTGCTTATCACAGCACGTGCAACTTTTTTTTTTTTAAGAACTCTTTCTTGTTCATTGCAAGAAGCAGCTCCTGCCAGAGTCCATTCTGCGTGGCTCCCTGCCCTGGAGATCGCAGGCTGAATTGCCCCATTCTGTTCATCCTGCAGGTGCTCTGAGTCAGTTGCTGGTGTTGCTGTCACTGCATTCCTGTGCCCACTGTGCTGGCACCGTCATCCCAGTGTGGGCAAAGAGACTTCTACAGCATCTGGTGGAACACTGCCACCAGAGGCAGGTGATTTTGATACCTGTCTGACTGCATGCTGTACCACAAACCTTGAGAGAAAGGCTGGGAATACATTTGCTCAGTTCTGTCTTGATTTTTCATCTGAATCAGGTTGTTTTCTTAGCTTGAGAGTGACAAGCACTTAGAAGTTTTTGCTTCTAGAACTTCTTCAAAAATACATTTTTATTTACAATCACCTTTATCATGCAATTTTCTTCAGCTTCTCATTTACATTTTTAATTAAAACTTGAAATTTCCCTTAGTAAAAGCTTCTTACAGACAGTAACTAAGTTACAGTATTTTATGTGAAATACCAACAATGATCTGAAAAAAGAAGAAAAAGCAGAATTTCTTTTCCTGTGGCTTTTGTTTCCCAGCTACTGCAGTAGATCAGCTTAGATGGAAGCTGAACTATTTATTGCCAGATGTAATTTCAAGACAGCACCATAAAAATAATTCCTGTATGTGTCTCTTCTCCCAGAAGCCAGTCTTAACTCCTCCCCACAGTGAGGACAGAAGCCAAAGAGCTTCAGTCTTTCCTGTGAATAGTGCTTCTGCTATTTGATGCAATTGGATATCATTCATCTAGTGTGATATACAATTAGCAGAAATTTTATTTTGCATATACATCGGCATATTTGTAAAAAGTCTCTCATCTAATATTACATTTTATCTACTTCTCCCTCCTGTATATTATTAGTATCATTGTGCACCTGGCTGTTGGTGCTTCTTACAGTTTCTCAAAGTACTTTTTCATAGAATGCAAGTTACCTTTTGGAAGGCGAGAGGCTCTTCATTTCCTCACGAGTAAGTTTTTGTATATATATACACAAAGCTGAATGCTGGGATAGCTTTTGGCTTACGTGTACATGGAACCCTGGTAAATGCCGTAGAGCTGAGATAGTATTACAGGAGCAACTGTCTGCCTCCAGAGGTTTTCTGTACATACCAGGTCTGAATGCAGCTTAAATTAACTGTCTAGCATATGACTTGTATTTCTCTAGGTTTCTGAGCTTAGACAAAGCAAGTAAAGTGAAAATCTCATTAAAACTTAACAATATGGAGATATTTAATTTTTCTTGTCCTTCCCCCCCCCCCAGTATTTACAATATCCTTGTGGAAAAAAACAAACAGAACAAAACACAAACAACAACAACAAAACACACTTTCAGCTTGTGGAAAACACCAAACATCCACATTCCTTTCTTTCTTACAGAAGACAAACTGTCATTGTTTTGCAGCATTTGCTTCCTTGTTTGTCAAAAAAGATGAACAAAAGTTAGCAGAGCACCCAGTCAGGTAGTTATTCTATCAAAGACAGACAGGAAGCCAAAGCATTTTGCAGTAGTATTATTACTACAGTAGGCTTACTACAGTCAAAAATACAAAATGAGTCTGGGAAAAGTCATAGGATTATATCAATGCATTCAAAGTAGCATGGACTTGGTTTGTTTTACATTTGTGTGAATTCTGTACATGTCCATCTGTTGCAGTTACTTACTTCATCACATACATGTGACCTGAGTGACTCCATCTTCCTGGTCAAATTGTCCATCATCCAGTTCTCTTAATACTCCATCACTGCTACTGAATCTGGGAAAGCCTCCATACTGGGAGGAGGCCTCTTTGATCCAACATTGTTTAGAAGGAGACAGATGAAACTCATCAGGTGGTTGTCCAATTTCTACAGGGCGAGAAGTAGCTGTGTCTAATCCAACACTTCTGCTACCAACTCTGCTTTTTTCCTCCCCAGTAACTTGCCTTAAGGATTTCTTCTGAAATAAAAGGAGGTGTTTTAATGTTAGCTTATATAGAAAAAAAGCCAAACACTTCACAATGAGTCATGTATGAATTTAATGTGAGCTGCATTTTAACATAAAGCAGCATTTAACACTGGCTTAAACTATGAACTCCTCTAGAGAAATATCCTAATGGATACATTTTTGTTCTCTATAAAGATATTTAAGGAGAGATGCAAAAGATACACCACAGTCAAGATTTAGAAAAGAGTAAGCAAATGCTTAGAAGAAGCAATTATTTTGACAATGCCCAATTCCTATGTTTTACTTGGCAGACACAGAATGATTTACAAGTCTTAACCCATGCTAAAAATCAGCTGTTTGAAGAAAGCTTTATTTTTGCACCTAACCTACATGTCTGACTCTGATCAAACCAAAACTGCAACTGTTTGTGCCAGTTCTTTGCCCCCTTCTATACATCTGTAACATTTTTCCCAAACTCTTTTGAAACAGTAAAAACAATGGCCCTTGTGGCTAAAGGAAATGTATTTAAGGGAAGCTGTTACAGGAGACATCGGGAAATTAGACTAAGGGGAAATAGTGTTGCCTCAGGAGAAACAGAAGGAAATAAGCTTTGCCTAGATGCCACAGTAAGAGGATGGAGAAGTGTGCCTAAAGGAAATAAAAAAGAGAAATCCCTCATGTGTGCAGTTCAGTCTCAGGTCTCCTCTGAACTGTTTTCTTAGAGAAGCAAATGGTGTGTGATAAAGAACTCACTGAGACAATATAACCCTTCTAAATCCAAGAGGCCTTTGAACCATTACATAAATTGCAAGCCAGATCACAATGCACTAACCAACAAATATACAAGAAGGCAGAGATAGGATCTGTGAGGACTTGAAACACACAGTCTTCTGAAAAGAGACCCTGTGGGAATATCAGGCCAGGTAACAGAGGAGTTCCCTCAATTCTTACTGAATTAAAAGTTCCTTTAGAACTGGCAACTTCAACCTCACAAGGAAAAAAAAAAACAACAAAACACTACAACAAAACCGACCTTGAGTACACAAAGCAGCTGGTACCCTGTACTGCCAGCCCCCAGAAGGCAAGTCACAGGGGTCCAGGAGCTGAACATGCCTAGGGGACAAAGCTGTGCCACGGCCGGACCCTGCCACACAGCTGCAACGTGATCAGGCTCTGAGGGTCTGAGACTCTCATGTAGGCATCCTCTAACACTGAACTTAATTAGGCTTTCTTAATTAGGTTCCATTAATGAAAAAGCCTTGTTGGTTTTGTAGGTTGGCTCTCTTAAAGTTAGTATTCTTCTCCAGATATCCGAGTTACCAACACGTTACGGATACTCATAAATAGACAAACTGATGCATTTTATTTAGTTTGGAAATTAAAATATTTTAGATATCTGCAGCAGCTTTGTGTTTCAAAAGCATCCTGAATTATGAACATGATGATCTTATTTTGTAAAACAACAAGAAATGCAGTCAGTGTAAATGCAAGTGAAGTGTCACGACCAACAATGTAGAATCACAGGAGTTAAACTTTTTTACTAAAATGTTTTCAAAGGTTTGTTTGATAAAATTCCACAACTCTGTTCCCCCTGTCCATGTATCATTTTAAATAAACATATTTATTACAATTTCTAGAGCAAAAGTTAATAGTTAATATTAAAAGTTAATACTGAACGCCTTCAGGTTTCAGTAGCTTGTTTCATACCTGAAATCTAGCTATTCCATGCAAAGCTAGCATGACGTGCTATACCAGTTAGGCACTGGTAACAAATCGACAGATTACCTCATCTATGAATAAAGGTAATATGCTGTTTTGCCAATTCAGACATTTTGGTAATATATAAATACGTAAATGTAGAGATTAAGATTTAGGGGAAAACCTACATGACTGGAAAAACAGAGGGTAAATGCTACTTTAGTACATGTTTTAGCTTTAGCCCGAGCTACCTATTTATCCCATGCTAACATGACCTCATCCTACTGAGATTTCCTGTTGCAGAAGTAAGATATTCACTGGTACTTAAGGGGCACACTTAGATACTGTGTCTCTTCAGATTTTAAATACAATAATCCTCATGTACATGGCTACAAATCAGCTGTTTGTTTACTTCCACTGTCTTAATGCTTAACTCAAAGGTTTTGCATTACAATCAAGTGAAACAATGACCACAGAACACAGGTACTGTCATACTTGTAAAAATAAAGAATATAAAGGTCATTCCAGTACTAATCACCTCACAATTAGGCAACAGAATTTAAACAGCAAACACAAGGATTCCTCTAATTTTAATTTAAAACACATCTTAAAGATTCATCAGTTTTTGACAATGAATGTTTTTACAGGAGTGCTTTGTATTACAGTGTCTCCTGGCAGAATCCAGTATTAATCCTTCTCCCTTGAGTCACATAGTTACAGTGTCCTTTAAAGTATCTCTGTCCAAGGAAAGAGTATTCACATCAGGAGTCCATGAACTTATTATACATAGCAATAAAAAGTTGGGAAACATCAGGAGAATTTTGACTTTATTTGATCGCGACCGACATAAAATAGCATGGCTTTATACACTTACAACACTGATACCAACAAAACTATGTTCCAAAAAAAAGAAGAGATGACAATGACAAGAGAGCAGGGACTGTAAGCTTTGAAAGCAAAAAGCCAAAGATAAGTGGTACACACGGGAAACTGAAAGAAAACTGCAAGAAGAACTGGCAGAATTTGGAAAAGGACATGAATGGATGACTGAAACATTGGCAAGGGAGACTGCACAGAATACTGATGTGGAAAATAAGATAGGAGCCCAAATTTTGTAAATGAGGAAAATAAATTAAAGACAGCATACAACACCTAGCTAGGAACTGAGACTGTGATGGAGATGTGCAATTAAATTTCCATTTTTCATGTTGAATGCCATTCTTCCAGGCATGGAAGAATTAATTATCAGGGGACACAGTGAGAAGGAAATTAGGCTGGAGACAAGCAGAAGTCTGGAGAAGAACAAAAAAGGAAGAGTGTATTTTAGAAACACTAATCACAGGAAAATACAGATGATGACAGCAGTCTGGATATAAGCTGGAAAGATCAAATATGAATTCCAGCTATTTAGAGTCTCATGAAACATTTATACAGGTGGACAAAGAAGAGGATAGATACCACTGCTTCATAAAAGTAATAGTATCATGATGGACAGAATTTCTGAAGTTACTACTCCAGTGCTGGGCCTGATTCAAAATGCCTACAGCTTCCATAGCTCCTAAAAAGGCTACCACAGGAGAAGAAAGCTCATTAGCTGAAGAAAGAATAGCCACTGAAGAACAAAAAGGGAAAACCCACCACAGGGTGTAGAAAACCTTGGTAAGGAAGAACCCATTGGTTATCCTCCCCTGGCCACAGCAGACTTTGCTATAGCACTGTACAGGTGCCACTGCTGTTGTGACCTTGGCTCTGAGCAGGATGTGATGACTACTTTGATTATTTAATCCTCAAAGTACTTTTATACAACCACTGTTACGGGAATCTCACTTAAAGGGGACAGGTAACTGTTGAAGTTCAGCTGTAGGAATTTTAAGTCCTCTATTTCTGTCCCATACTTTTACTCACACAGCAATGGCTAACACTCCTTCACCCTGGTAACCCCCAGATTACAGAGCCCCTTGCACAGCTTGACACTTGTATTCTGCTACAGGCATGAAAACAGACATTTCAGAGGTCAAAAAAATGTCATCTTTTTCATGTGCAGGAGTTGAGTCAGCTCACTTAGGACTTCCTGAAGGCTTCTAAACAAATGCTTGCAGCATAGCCAACTTCATCCACCTGAGAAACAGTTGTTTCTTAGAACAGGATTCTTAAAGTAACAGGCTTTTAGCATACCTACACTTTCGTTCTCTACAGCTTAGTCTAAGAGCCATATAGCTGAGTTAAAAAAAAATAAATCCAACTTGCAAATGTATCTGCAAAAACGTGACACAAACTTAAACAGATTTTTTCAAGCAAAACCTGTTTCTGCCACTCTTTTCCCATTAATTTTGAAATCTGTTTCTGTATGTAACTATAGTGTGAAATACTAATTTTTTTTTTTTTTTTTTAATCAACACATTACTCACCTCTGGCGTCTGGACAGCAGAATTCCAAATAACAGGTCTCTGAAGAAAAACAACTTGCTTTGTGGCCAGGTTTCCTTCACTAAAATTTAAGGAAAATCCTTTGAATATTTCAAGGCAATAACATTCCTGTAACATTCACGCCTTTCATAGTCAACTGTAAATTGTGTGCGTATGAGTCAGAAGAGGATAGGTTATCAAGCATTTGCTGGTGTTTTAATTCATAAACTGGTTTGTAATAATAATAATAATAAAACAAACAGAAGCACACAGCTTGGTTAAGGTGTTGCACATGTAAACAAATACAGAACAAAACATTTTTATTAGTATGATTGGAGTAACTTGACAGGACTGTGCTTGAAAGCTTAAGTACCAAAGCTCCTACTTTTAATGAAAGACCATACCTTTGCAACATCTGAAATTAAACATTAAAGAGTATTTTTTTCATCTATTTGCACTGATAGATATACAACAACATGCAACTATCTAGTAACACCACAGCAAACAGCCTCAATTTCAGAAGATAAACAGCTTCAACAAGTATCTCAGTATCTGTGAGACAGGAAATTTGTGAAGTAAGACTCTTAGTTAGCAGTAAAATTGTTTTCTGGTTTTAACATAACATCTGAGACAGTGGGATAAGCTTGCCTTTTCACTACTTCTGGACAAAAGGTCTCAGCTCAGTTTAACCAGTACATCCACAATGACGTAAGTGACACAGGTGGTTTTGTACATGGGAGGGACAAGAGAAGAAAGAAGTAAGAGAGCAAAAAAAGAACTTCAGTTGTGGGTTTTCTGTTGAAAAAGTTCATCAAAAACAACTCAGGTATTCATGTCTCAAAAATGTTGCATTCTTTTACTACTGGTTAATAAAAAAAAGAATTGTCCTTTACAACCTCTTCAAGATTTTAGATATTTGTTTTCAATACCTTTCCATCAAAAATACAGGCCACCAAATCGACTGCATGTGACTTACAAAGCAAGACTCTGTAAGGACTAAATGCATGCAAGAATTGTGAGATCAGAGCTCTGGGATGGGAGGGTTTAAAAAAAAATTCTGTGCTCTTCCACATATCAGAACTACGTTTTGGTAACTTCTTCTCTCCCTACTCTACTTCTGTGCAGTATTCAACGAGCTCTTAACATGCATAAAGGAAATACACTGAAACACTTTAGCACGAAAGCAACTACAAATACATGAGTAAGATAAAAAAACAGCACCACAAAACTTTAATGACTTAAAACAGACTTGTAGTGATTACCACACAGTGAGCCCACTTCAAGAAGTCCTGATTCCACCTATTCCCCTATCAATAATAAAACTGTATTTTTATGCTTAACGCTCTGGAAGGAAGTAGTAAAATAATGTCTGATCGTACTTCAGTACGGTAAGTCACAATCTCAGCAACCACACACATAAGGTTGACATAACTGATACATATTTCTTGCCAGGGCTAGGACTGATAGTATGAATTTGTTTTTTTAATATTAGGGACTCACTCCAAGAAAAATCAGGGACTAAAACCATTGCTAGGGGATCAGAAAGAATTTATTAACAGCCTACCCTAGTAGAGTGCCTCAAAGTAAGCTCTGAGAACATACACAGGACAGCACTGTTCCCAGCTGTATCTGATCAATAGTCAATTATGATGACTTTGTGATGGTGCTTGGCCCATCACAACCTTCCTCTCAACCCTGCTGAACTAAGGTCAAGGCATGTCTTTGCATACCTTCCTTGGATGAGAGAACCATCCTAAACTGCAGCCTTTGGGGAAGACAGGGAAATGAGGAGGTTATTTTCTTTAACTTAACATGTTTTCTCCTCTGTGAGTCCCTACCTTCCTTATTTCTATTAATTGAAAAAAAATAACACATATGTTACACTTTTACATTATGAAAAGGAAATCAGCAATCCTGCAAACTTACTCCACATTGCCAGTTATCTTCCCCTGCCTCATTTATGCCTATTTTGGTAATATCAACTGGGAAATCTCTCTTTCAAGTGAGAAGGTTGCGCAGAATGCCTGTCATGGGGAATTGCCTATGCTCTATTTTGTAACTGTGTCTGCATTCCTGCAGCAAAAAAAAAAAAAGAAAAAAGAAAAAAGAAACAAACATTAAGCTTCAGCTTGTATAAATTCTACTAGAATGGAGAAAGGACACACTGGTGAGTAGACAATCAGTAAATTAACAATTTTCTAAGTCTCACCTTATTAAAATGCTGCACACGACAAAGCAGCTATGAGCTTAATTCACAAAGAACTCAATGACAGTGGGATTTCCACAGAATTTAAATGAGAAAAAAACACTTAGAGTAAGCCACTCCATAGCTTCCCTCTCATTTCCACACTTCCACTTTGCCTTGTAAGCCAGGGCATTTTGCAAACGTAGATGAAGTTGTTTGTGATGATAAACTAATAACCACAAAGTCAATGTTTTTGCACTGTATTTGCCTGCTTGCTTTCCGGTGCTTGCAGACAGTCCGTCCTGCCGATTTTCAGGGACTACAGCAATCAGTGAGGGGAAATAAAGGTCACTGCGAAGTACGGCTGCTGGAGCCTTTTTCCTGTCTCTTCTTGTAAGAGGGATGAGGAGCAACAGAGACTCTTTTGTTAAAACACCAGCTATTTGCTTGTCTGCTTATGCTGAATTGGCAATAAGTCCGTCCTCTTAGTGTATGCATATATTAAATAAATCTCTAAGAACAATCATCCAACTGGAAGCTACTCAGGCCTGCTATGATTTTTACATCTGTTTTTATTTTTTTCGTGCATACACTTTCTATGTACGAATCAACTAAGGTCAGACAGTGTTTCTTGAACAAATGAAGAAAAGTTATAATAAGTTCTTTTAATCTATTTGGTTTATTTGCATTTCCCCAAAATGAAGTTTCGCACTCCTTTGCAGTTGCATTGCTTTTAGACTTTCAGCTCTGAGACATGTACCAATGTGGGACAGTAAGGCTCCCACAGGACTTGACACAACTGTTCCATCCAAAACAAAACCAGTAAAGAATTCTAACTTTAGACCACAAACATGTACGGAATTCCAGAAATTCACAATAACATTATTTTGATAACTCCAGTAGCACTAAATTACCAACAAAATAATTTCTAACATGTTTTTTTTTCCCCCTAATCACTAAATTTAACTTCTAAAAGGGCTATTCATCTTATCCGTGATATACAGCTTCTGAACTTGGCATAATTATTGTCAAATTCCTGTCATGAAAACATTTAACTGTATGTTACAGCTGTATATAATGCAGGAGGCTCTAGTGAATGAGGTCACTAGTACTATTGTGGCTCTTCCTTACATTCTTTCTTGGTCAAAAAATACTTTAGTGACTGCTAACCGTATTTAAATATCCAAGATAGGGATGATATCCAAGAGATGGATACAAACATTGCATCACATCCATTTTTTTCATGCTCTGTTCTCCTGTATGCCTGGAAAAACAATCACTGACAGAAGACTAGGAACTTCTGTGGGTTTTCTACTTTGTTAACAAAAAAAAACACCCCAAAAAGGTCCTTATCTTTCAAACAACACTGCACAAAATGCAACTCTGCGTATTCTCTACTATTGCTCTACTTGTAACAACAAAGATCACATTTCTTGAGGAAATGCTTCCTGTATCCTGCATGATTTAGCCCTTGAGGTAGGAGCTAAAGGACAAAACAGGCCTACAGGCTGCTGCCCGTGCCTGAAATGGGCATCCATGACATTCAGCTAGCATGTGGCATGACACTCTGTGCAACACGACATTATTTTATGGAGAGGAACATCTGTAAAAATAATACCAACTTCAAAGAACAGCAACATCAAAACCACACAGGAGCAGGCTTTACAGCCTGCCATTTTTACATTCTGTTTCAAATCCAACCTATATTTAAAAAAGAAAAAAAAAAGAAGGGAGATAGAGAAACACTCTGTGTGTGACAATCCTGTCACACTCCAGACCTTATTAGCTTGTGGTCACACCTTTTGTCTACAGATGAACAGTAGGCTTAATGGCCAGGAACAAATTGTAGAAGATCTGAGATGAGGAAAGTTTTGCAAAAAATTAGGAATAGACTAAGGCAGAGAATAAGACATAAAATGGAGGTAAATAAAAATGGGGAGCAGGCTGCCTTGCTAACATTTTTGATTCTTAAATAGAATTTTCATTATATATTTTGCATTTAAAAAACAAACAAACAAACAAACATGAACACATGAATTTGCCAAATTGTTTATTTGTTCAGTATTTCTGAAACCTGTTAAATTCAGGCTGAGTTCTGAGGTCAGAGTTCCCCGTCTGGGAAAAGGACTGCTGGTGGGCAGCATGAAGTACCTTTATCCAGCATTTAACTTGAATTCCTAAGATCATCTACCACCACAGTACTAGCATCTTTCCTATCAGACACACAGTAACCATGTAGGAATTTCTTTCTCTTTTTCAAATGCCAATATTGATGTCTAATAATAGTATTTATCGATCACTATGCAGGCTGTCAGGACAGAAACACTTCTTTAGAGTCTTTTAAGAATTCTTAATTCCCAGCTAGGAATTCTGTTAATGAACTTTTGTTTATTTACTTCTAAAAAGAAATCTCAATAACTGTATATTAGACATATTACATGCACGCTCAAAACGTGATTTACCATATTTCTTCTAATGTGGACTGTGAGATACCTTCCAGACAACAACTATCAGACAATTCATGCACACACCTACACAACTATTTAAATCAGAAAACAAATGCTTTGTATTCATCAATCATTCCAATGTCAATATGAAGTGAATCCAACTTCATGTTTGGCCAGAATACAATCCTGTTTTGCGTCTAGCAGTGGGCTGGTTGTCTCACATCTGGAAACCAAAGCTATTTCAGACACCTAGCATAACCTCAATGTCTTGCTGGTACGTCACCTTCTCAGTAACTCAAGAAACAGACCCTGTCTATTGAATCCATTATCACTTCATACTGCATTTTTTTCTACTATTATTATTATTTTTTTTAATAGCACTTAGCTTCTTCTAAGCAGCTCTGCTTTTGCTCTGCAATCTACCAGGTGCAAAATAGCATCTGCTGCCTGCAGCAAGCCCAGACTGAGCTAACATGGCTGCTCAGGACAGTTTTACCCCTTCTGTCCAACCCCTCGGGGATGGGTACAGGTACACTGCTTGTGTGATAGCAAAGGTTAGGGGTTTAAACCTCTCTCATCCTATGACCTTCAGCACACCAGGAGTACTAGAACCTTCCTATCCGACTGTTCACTCACGCCCTTCCAAAAAGTTGATCTGATTCTGAAAGGCTACTTCTCAATCTTTAAGATCTGGCCAAAAGTTTCATCTGTTTATGAAAACCAGGCTCAGCAGTTCACATACCCTAAGAAGTCACCAAGTTCAAAGATAACACATGTAGATTAAGAATTTAAAAAAAAGAATTGAAGGATAGACGTTTTGTTTCGTGTTCTGAGAAATACTTCTTGATGGAGCAGGAGCTTTGCACAGTAAATTCAGAATTTCGTAAGTTTCAGAAGAAAACAAAACAGAGAAATCATTAAAAATAGGAAAACATGCTAGATGTTTTACCTCAATTTCTACTGTCTTAGCTTGTAAACAGTTGATTAAAAACAAAACAAAACAAAACAAAAAAACCCACAAAACCAAAAAACAACAAAACACAGATAAAGAGGACAGCTATTTTCTGACCAGAAAAACCTCCTTCTTACATGGGTGAGTTAATTTAATTATGTCAAATCACTTGAACAAAATTCTGTTTTCTTGTAGCAGTTCTCTTAGAAACTTGCATTCATGTCCTTTTTATGCTGTCTTGATTTAATGCAGTGAGGTCTAGATCCAAAGATTACTAAAGTCACCCAGCTTTTCCATCGTTTTCATGAGCTCTAAGCTATGCCTCAGTACATTTTTTCCCTGAACTTCAGCAATCTTAATCTGATGGAAGCAGAATTGAAAACAAAACAAAACAAAACTGTGTAAGCTTAATTCAGTGATACATTTGCCATTTTTTATGGCAGGTACTCTGAATAAAAGCACGGTACGTTTTCCATTAAAAAGAAATTCTGAAACATTATATGGGATCTAGGTCTACTATTTAGCTCTTCTTACATATACAGGTATTTTCCCCAAGACATCCAACGAAATACTAAAGCAAGAAAATGTGAGAACTGAAATCCAGTAGTTCATTACTATATGTAAACTGAAACAGTATCTACATTAAAGAAGAGAAACAGCTGGATTAGATCATAACTTGCTGGATTAGCACATTCTCCTCGTTAATTTGCAATAAACAGTGCATGACTGTTTTGTGACAAAATCACTTGATAATTCACTAAGATGTGCAACTGTGAAGACACAGCAAAATGCTGCATCCTGCTGTTTGCATACCTGTCATGTCGTACAATAGGTGTAGGCAGGACACAGGTCAGGAGCCATCCAAACTCAGCCAGTGTGTGCAATAAAGGTCCGTAATCTGTTTTAATTTCACACCCCTACATTAATAATTATAAAAAGTAGTAAAGACACTCTGTACAGGGTTTATTTGCATTTTTACACATAAATTACAACCCCTCTTCTTTCTTAGTTATAACATGATAATTTGTATTTGGTGTGAAAAGGGATTCCCTATTTCAAACTGAAAGCAATTTGAAAAGTTCAAGACAACGGATTAGATAAACAGAGGAATATTAACTTTAGATACGAGTCCTGATTCAGTATGACACTCAAAGCACATCTATCTTGTTAAATTTGTCATGTTGCTAAATCAGCTCCTAAAACACAAGTTTTTAAAACAGCAGAAATGATTTCTCAATTGATATATTTAGGTTTTTACTTCCAATCTGAGTAACAAGCATCTCACCTAGCTATAGGCCTACTTGTACTTTTATTTATTTATTTTTAGGCTTTAGTCTTGTGCCAGGTCTGTTCACATAAGTAAATGTATTCATTGCTGAGAATTTTAAAAGTAAGTCCGTAGCATCCTCCACTAATTCGTATGTAACTTTACTAAAAAAAATAAGTCTTTTGATATTTAAAAATTTTTACTAAGAACATACATCTGAAAACTCTACTTAACTCATACAGTATCAATTTTCTGTTCTAATTCCAAGTTTGACTTCCCCTTTATTTAAGAATACATTGTCAGTACATTGTCAGTGGAGCTGCACTTGCTGAAATTAGGTCTGTTTTGGTCTGAATATGAACATTTACGAGCGTCAAGCCAGTACTTCTGCAGTGCATTTCTTTTATGCATATGACTAATGGGCACAGGCCTGACCTCATTTTTATGATTCAAGGCTAGTTTAGTTTATTCAGGTGGCTTAAAGAAATCATCCTGAAATGTTTATCAAATACTGGTACAGTCATTCTACAGAAACAAACAAAGCAAGCTAGAAGTAGGAAATTGTGTTGCTAAATAATTACCAATTTACCTCAATAACTGTCCATTGTTCAACTACTATTGCATCATTTCCTTTCCTGTTAGAACCTGGAACCCCAGCACCTTCTTCTTCGTAGATAAATATTCCTTCTAAAGATTTGGGCAAATAATCACCTGCAAACAAAGACAAACATAAGCTAAAATATAAGTTTTTAGCTCAGTATCTTACTGAGATATGGGCTTACACGTGGGCTTATATTTTCCCACCGAACAGTCCTTCAAATGAAATGGAACTAAGACAGCAAATAACTCCAAGTTCTTTCTGCATCTAATTACAATTTCACAAAGCATACAAGTCAATTTATTATTCAAAACCCCCTTTTCAATACAAATTGAGCTATGAACTGTTTCATTTTCTCTAAAGAAACTCTGAGTTCACGTTTCCCATATTCAACATATCCCCTGCAGCAAACAGGCACAAAACCTCTTTATTCAACTCCAATACTGTATGCCTAACAATAAATGTGGCTTTTGGTGTGGTGGGAAAGACTGTAAAGATAAATGAAGCATGAAGTGTAAAGTCTTGCTACAGTTACTTAAATAAATACATAAATGGCCAAAGGAAAAGCTTGAAAGAGAAGTGATTGTAGGAAGATTCCTGATGTGAAGGACATTTCAGAGAATACCTCCCTGACTTACTTGTGGAAGTCTAACAGTATCCAGTTAGCCCAAACTAAAGCTGTGCATGAAATATTAATTCATTTTCTGTCTCTTCTCCTAAGTGCAATAAGGAAGCCTTTTGTGCAGTTCTACCTTGCCAACTAGCTATCCTAAACAATTAAACTAAATTTAAACTGAAAAATTATGCATTCCTCAAAATATCAGGTTTAAATCCTCTCCAATATTGCACAAATATGTAAAGAGATGACTATTTGCCACAGCTTCAGTGGCAGAAATAAGCTTAAAAGGTGTCTAGCAAAGCAAAGCTATGTAATACAACTGGTCTGGCTTTAAAATTGGACCAGACCAGCATGGAAGTTTTCCAAGTCAAACAGGAAGTCCTGTTTTGTTGTTGTTGTTTTACTTGTTTTACCAATATGCTTGTTAATGTACTGTAAGACACTGAGCATTTATTCATATTATCTTTATTTTTCCTATATTGCATATAAGAAACTTTCTTACATTGAGCTATGATTATTTAGATACTTACGTATCTGTATCCTGTGCTTTTGTAAAGCTACCGAACATGTTATTTTATTTCTAGAATATATGCAAATACAGTGCAGATACTGAATATATGGCTTCAGGCACAAACATGAACACCTGCAGAGTTCCTAACAGTTCATAAATTCTCAATCTCATTAATTAATGAATTTGAACCTGTCTTCAGTGTTTAGGCAGATACTTATAATCATCAACCAGTAACACGTTTAACATGCTAGATTTTTTTTTTTAAATCATGATAATATAACTCTGAATTTTAATGCATTATTGAAGCAAGGCACCTCCACTAAGTGGCTTTTGAGACAAATGGTTAAGTCGAAACTTATGTCAAAAGAACATCTGGTTTATCCTTGTTAATATTATTAAAAAAAAAAAAAAGACACTGCCTGGCAGATAAAGCTAAACAGAAAAAGCGAAAGTGTCATCACAGCACTCCTATCAATCTTAAGTACTTCTATGATTATGAGAACCTGCAAGGTAGCAACAAACAGAAGCAACACTACCTTGACCCAAATGGAGCTAAAAAAGAACTTACCTGGATTACTTGTATGACTCCCTTCTGTTTTGGTTGTCATTGAGAATTAAAAATGACTTAATTCTTTCGAATTTGTACCTGCCTTGAATTGGGAATTGCATTTTGATCATGTTAGCAACAGAATTCTGTTTACTCCATACAACATCCAAGCAAAATGAAAATTTCTGCAGCTGCTTTACCTGCATCCATTGTTTTCAGTTATATTAAAACATTATCTAAAACTTGCTCATTTCACTACATCAATATAGAAGGACAACTGCTGCTGTAGATACCTTGCAAACTAAAAGCAAACTTAAAAACTAAGATAAAGATGACAATTGAATGCACATGCAAACATACAAGAAGTGCAATTCTGGTGATGAGTGCAAAAGTTTAAACACTTTTTTTCCCCTAAAAAGCCCAGTTTTTATCTGGTTATAAAACTCTTCAATGTTCATCTCATGAAAAAATATTTTAGCTTATGAACTCAGCAGCTAAAGTAATCTTATACTGCGGTTACAGACACTTGATCAGCTACAGAATGCCATCCATGTAGAGGGTTGTGCCTTTGAATACTTCCAGCAGAATTCAGCAGCGTCACACCCATGTGTGTCACTGAAATACATCCCAGCCACGTGGGGCTGAAGAAGCAAGCAGCAACTGCTGCAAAGAGGCCGCACGAAATCCCTAAGTCAGTCATAACCTGGGTATTAAAGCTGGGACAGTTATGCACACAGAAAAAAAGCAGACAGCAACAGGGGAACGGAAAGATTGCAAAAACTGTTTTTGGACAACAGCTGCAAAGATTCATTTCAACAGCTGCTGAAAAAACCCTTGGTGAATTGTAATGTATCTCCAAAGAGTTATTTTCCAGCTCTAAAAAAAACTATTGAAAACCAGCAGTCAGATTTCTCACCTCTCCTCCCCCAAAGGAATCTTTGTTCTTCCACTGACTTCAATAGATAGGAATTATAGTTCAAGAAAAATGGATGGCCAATACAAACTGTGCCATTCAACGGTTTATATGCAAAAAAATATGCAATTTGAGAGAGAATAGCTGACAAATTCAACTTGATAGAAATATAATGATGTCGATGCACTTGTGTTCCTTCACAGATTCTGGCAAATTACTAAATTTACTTTGTTGCTGAGCTATAGAAATATAATTAACATTCAAGGCTAAGTTACCGAGAAGAAAAAAAAAATACACACACACACACACACATATATAAAATCAAGCTCTTATTTTGTCAGGGTTCGATTTTTGAAGAACACATATTTAAACATAAAATCTTTAGAAGTTAAACTTTTTTTTTTTTTTTTTTTAAATTCAGCCCTTCACTAACCCAAGCCTTGCAAAGTGAATGCTGATTGCATTATTATTTTTAATCAGAACATCAGAAAAAGGAAGCATGAATCTCTTGATCACATAGGAGTTCTGAAAGAGCTAGGAGGTTCCCTTCAGGGAAAAACTGTGATCAAATTGAAACTGGCAGAAGGAACAAGACAATTTAGGAATCTGAGGAGAAATCCTGTAGCCTGAAGCTCTATGGTTCTAACAATTTTAGCGTGCTAACTGAGCTTGTAGGCTCCTGCAGAAGAGAGCAAGAAGCAGGAGGGACCAGGGAACACTTCCCTCTCCCACCTTCATGAAAAAATGCTGGAGAATCTGCCTACAGTTAAGGGTAAGAGCAAAAGCAGATTTCTCTACTTAGTGCATGTGTCCAAATCCAACCAGAACCACCTATAGAAAGATGATGGATCTGAAGCTTCAGGATAAACAATCAAATTAATTCAACTCAGGGTTTTGGTAAGAATTTTAAGCCTAGCACAGAACTGAAGAAAGGAGGAAGTGTGGAAAGTCTTACTTTGCTTAAATCTTAATGGTGCAGTAAGCACAAGAAGAACAGAAGGCGCTTTTTTGTCTCATTAGAAATATTCCAAGCACAGCACAGTGTCTAGAGTGAGAAGCAGCAGAACACAACTGAAATGCATCTAATAATTTTTCCATTATCTTTTCCCTTTAAAAAGAGAAAAAGAAAACAGAACTAGCGCAACAGGTTTATTTCATTATAATGCTACACTCCTTTCATGCTTCGAAAATCCCAAATTTGATTAAAAAAGCAGAAATTGCAATTATTCAGAGCTGCAACTGCACAAAAAACAACAGTATTTCCTTTTCAGGGAAGGAAATTCTACAAATTTACAAAGACTATCTGAACACATTTACAAATTGCCCTTCACACCAACATGCATCTACTTTTTGCAAAATAAATAGATCCACATGAATAAGTAAAAGCTTCCAGATATTGCGGGATAGTGCTCACCTTTAGAAGTTTCCCAGTGTACAAAAGAATCTGTTAAGGATAATCCTTGTTTATAATAAAATGTAGTTAGTTCTAGCCAGTCTGCTTCCAGTGTACTAATAACTGGTCCCTTTCTTGTTACTTTCATGGACAAGATGCCCTCATGATAGGTCCAGCAGGTAGAGTCATCATCAAAAACATTGAAGACTGTATACAGCTTGTCTGAGAAAAGAAAAGAAAAAAAAAAGAAGAAAAATGAGCCTCTGGAAGACAGAGCTCTCAAAAATATTATCTTCTTATTTCAGCCTGCTTTTGTATTTTTAAGTATCAGTTTTACAAATTGCTTCCTTATGCAACTTTATTCACCTAGAGCCCTCAACACCAGAAAAAAAACAAAACAAAACAAACAAAAAAAAACAAACAACAGGATGAGCTGTGAGGAGGGTAAGCTATAGTACACAACAGAACTTTGAACATACTGTAGTTGGGTTGTTGCTGGACCACCTTCTAGGTAGGTGGGTTTTGCATAGGGGAAAATATAGTAGATTCAAGAGAAAACCCAGTGGAAATAGGCTGTATTTCTGTCACTCATGAAACTTTTGACTACAAATATTCAAAATGACTAACTGAAATTAAAAACATTTTTCTAAATTTTTAAATATGATGAATGCCTTGTATAGCCTTTTTACTCATTCTTTTTTGCAGATGATTTAAGTACCAGTATAATCAGCTCCATACTGGGGTTTACCACACAGTAACTGATGAGAGTATGAGTGTATGCAAAACAAACAAGATCTGCGTATTCACAGATGCTTCTCACATCCAGCCATTAATACAGTGATGTTACAAAAAGTCAAATATTCAAAAAAAGTAAATTCAGAAATCCATAGTATTTTAGGTATTCACTGGTGATGAGTTAGGAAGTCTTAGCTAAATGAATGTATTTTAAAAAGGAAGAACATGACACAAGTACAGTCATGTCTGGGTCACTGTTGCAGGGAAAAAACAAAGCAATTGCAAAAAAATTCCCTGTGATTATGTCTACTACTACAACTTCTGAGCAGCCTAAATCAACACAAACCTCTAGAAAGCAGAAGTATTCACATTGCCAAACCAGACGAACTTGGTTTAGATGATCCCAGTTAAGACACTAGTCTCTCTAAGCTCCAGAAATAGAGAAAGATTTTCAAAGCATTATTTGGACTTTAAGTAGTTTTAATCAATTTCTACGAGAAACCTTTTGGAGTGGGTAATAACACATAAGGCATCTGAAATAAGAGAGTAAATTCAGGACAAATTACTGAACTCCATCACTATGAGATGACTTTTCTTCCTATACAGTTGTATTTTGTCACCTCTACAGGTGGAGGTGCTACCATTAATGTGTTTATCTTGGTAAAGCTTGATTTTCCTATTAAGAAAAATTTTTGAAAATTCCTATCAGTATTTTTTAAAAGGATGGTTAACCACAACATTTACAAGGAAAGGTGTTTACATTTTCAGAAAATTTGTCTTAAAACTTCCAATAACTTTACTGACTAGTAGTAGAGAGGATAGGTATATTCCTGCCAAACTTTTAGAAGTTTAGAATTTCCTGAGAACTCTGCATCTAGGGGCTGCAGTGGTTGGTAATCCACCTGGTTACACTTGCATGCACGAACCAAAACTCAACTGTGAGTTTTCTCCTTTTTCCTTACAGGATCTATGTTCTACTATGTATAGCAAGCCCACTGTCTCAAGCTGCAAGGAAAGAGTTAAGGTTTAACAGATCGTGCTCTAACAGCCCAGCATGTTGTAAAAGAACTGCTTTAATTCAAGTGTTAAAAATAAGAGGGACATTGATTATCTCAGTGCATAGAGTCATTATCCTGACAGTCTACCAACTAGAGAGGTGCTTAACTCTTTAACAAGAAAGTGAAGAGGTTGCTTTTGAGAGCAATTAAAACATGTCTGGAACATCACAGAAGACCCTATTGTATCAAAATTCAATCTTAAATGAAAATTTCATGCTGCCTTGCTTTCTATACTGTAATGCTTTAGTTCCTATAATGCATTAGTTCTCATGCATTAGGTTACTTCTTCCTTTTCACCTTTTCTTCCTAGTAAATGTGAAGGGCTTAGTGCCTCAGTATCAGGAATCATTGTTTCAGGCAGTAACTTGTGAAGACCACACGATTTATCTTACAGATTCTTGTACAATTAAGTCTTCTACCACAGCACCAACATCTTTCAATTACACTTTCCCTTCCTAAGTAAGCAACTTTCCAATGCTTCATTTTCTCTAGTGTAAATTCATTTTGGAACAATTATCCTCTTTGATTACATGGTCAATGCATTAGTTTAGTGATCTCTTTCAGAATATTTCTTGAAGGCATGTTAACCAGAAAGAATCCATTATTAATGGATTTGTTTGCTGTATGTGATGTGAGTTGGCTAGAAGCACACAAAATTATGTTTCTAAACAGAAGGGGATCCCTTTGTTGTCAGATTTAAAACACACAGGACAACTGGTTTCATTACAGCATATGCTTGGATATCCCTTACAAATTTATGGTTCAATATTAGGAGTAGGTAAAAACCAATGTCTTTGGGAAACATTTTAGAATAACTGCATCACATTTTTCTTGCTATATGCTTACAACACATATCAAGCAAAAAGTTACCTGTTTGCACCACATTTAAAACCAGAATAACACCTTTATTATTATTATTATTATTATTATTATTATTATTATTATTATTATCATCATCATCATCATCATCATTATCATCATTATCATCATAGTTCAGATATATAAAGCAGAAGGTACATAATTCTTCTGGTTCCTCAATGGTGACTTTTTTGGAAGTACACATGCACTTAAGGAAGATGCATCTTCCAAAACCGGTACTTGATGACAGAATATGCTGTTCTGTTATTTTTTTCCTACTGCTTCTTAAAACAACTCAAGAACATATCTTATTTCTGCAATAAACAAACAGAATTCATTACCGTCTCCTTCTTGTGGCTTAACAGAACTGACTTCTTTTCCAAACTGGAAATCTGCATCCTGTAACAGTCCACTCTCTGCTTGCATTTCCTCTTCATTCCCACTCTCAGACGAGTGACCACACAGTGACCTTTCATTCCAGTTTTTGTAGTCTTCATCAGAAATTCTTCTTCTGGGTTCCCTGTGTCTTCTGCCCAGTGTTGATTCCAGCTCTGCATTTCCATCTGTGCTTGTTCCATTACAGGCTTTAGGTTGAGGAAAATGTTGTGTTACAAAGCCCACAAACTTCTTTCCTCGTTTAGCTGCTTCATTAACCTGCATGTAAAACACAAATTGATCTGTAAAGTGGTTTTAAGATAGTGTGCAACTTTTTTTTTTCCCCAAAACATCTAAAATGCATGTTCTGTTTACTAATTTGCTGATTTTCAAGGACATCCAAGGACACAGTACTATGGAAGTGTAGCTTGTCTATATATGTTGGCTGTATGGCTGTGTTTTTAAAGTAAACAGAAGCCTTCCAGCATGTCTTTGGGCTCAGGCCAAGAAGGGTGGCCAACACTGTTAATGACTTCAGTGTACATAAATTCCTTCAACTAGGACAAACCCAAAGTATTTCACTTACTACATCACAGTGACAGACAGTATACTGGTGGAGGAATGTTTCCAGAAATTTCACGGTAGATTGGTTAGAGGATGGTTAGAGGAATACCATTCCTCTAAAAGTGTGATTCCAGTTCCACTATGATTACTAACTCTTACATTTAGCCAGTGGTGTTTCTTTTTCCCCTCTTCTGGAATCTTAAAATACAACTGCAGAGAATATGCAATCGGTGGAAAGTTCTTGGAAGGAAATTTTTGCTTGGGATAAGAAGCACTTCCACCTTTGAAGGTGATCCCACTGCAACAAAGTCTTTCCAGGAACACACAAAAAGCCCAGCCCAGGGCACAGAAATCACCCGGGAAATACTCAGTTAGCAAGGGCAGAGAAGGAATCTCTATCTACCTAGTTAACCCATGTAAACTATTTAGAGTGATTAACTCAAATAACTGGTGGTGCTACAATGCTTTTTTAGCATCACATCTGACTGAAGTGATACTGTTTATCACCATTACACATGCACAACAGTAACTTTACCATGTATCAAAATTCAGCCATCATTATGATTATATGAAGCTGCAAAAAGACGTCCTATAACTGACAACCCCCCCAATGCCACAAATTCTTAAGGGTTCAAGAAAATATACATTTATTTTCTTAATAAAAATGTAAATTTACATTTTAATAGGAATATTTTAAAATCAGATCCATTTCATGTAGCTTTTCTTTTCCAGATTTTCTCGCAAGACAGAATCACTGCTTAATTGCTTAATTTGTGTTGTTTTTTTTTTTTTTTTTGCTGTTGCTTTGTTTTATACTTTTAAGTGTTTCGTATACTATACAACAAACATGGCAATACACACATGGTATAAATGGAACACAATTTTAAATTTTGAACACCTGAGAAATTCAAAAAAATCTGTAGAAACTTTAAACAACTCTGGTAATTTCAGTGATCATTAAGAATTGCCAGTATGCTTTTTCGTCTGCTTTTTTCTTTCGCAACTCATGTAAAAGATAACACTCAAACTCTTACAATAACAATAATTTCCTGTTTCAGCAAGTCTTCAATTTTGTAGAGGAAGTGAAACAAAAAAACTGGAACTAGGGCTTGTATTTCAGTGGAAGTTTACTTTTCTTTAACTTTACAATATTTTCAGAAGTTGTGCCAAGGAAATATTTTAATACCATTACCGATTACTGTATATACTAGATTTGAAGAAGAAAAAAAATGTACTTAGAAAATCAGTATGTTAATGTATGTTATTCTTACTGAACGTAACACAGAACATCATAATTTTTTTTTTGTAACACTAATTCCAGAAGAAGCTATCAAGCAAGCATTTTATGAAGACTGAGTGAAAATTTGGGCCTGCTTCTGTTTCCAGTGCTGTAAGTGATCAGTCTCCCGAAACCTTCCATGGTTCAGTAATAAATTCTAAATTCCAAAAAGCAATTAGTGAAGAAAATGAACTCTTTTTGCACACAGAAAGCACTTGGTAGCTTCTATAAAACAAAAGCAAAGTTAAAAACCTAAACAGAACCATAAGCCTCCAATCATTGACAACTACCTACATGTATGGGAGAAAGAAATATCTGAAGAGATGTTTAAAAAGAAACCAAATCAAAACAAACAAACAACAACAAACAACAACAAAATTCCATTACCTTTTCTAAAAGTTCTTTCACTACCTCATTTGTCAGTGTTTCATGCGTTAAAGGACATTCCTCAATCACCAGCCTGGGGTGCCTTTGTCCTCTGGGTGCTGCATGCTTCTGGCTAGAACACAGAAAGAAAGCAGTCTTTGTCAGTAGTTTGCTGCTAACTTGGGCAAATGCTGGCATATATAGTTCTTTTCTTTTGGTGTAAAGGTTATGAATTAAATCCTGGCAATGCTTTTCCCCATTTAAAACTCAACATTTTTTGGTGCTTCATTATGTTGTATATAAAGTAGAGTGTGCTGTGTATTAAAATGTCAGGATAAGAATGTTAGTATTTAACAGAAATGTCATTTCAAGATGGTTTACAAACATCTTCTGAAACTCAGCTTTACTGAAAAAACAACAGTCTTCCTAGCAAATGTGTCCAAAACGTACTTCCAAATGCAAAAAGTACAGATAAGAGCTTTAAATGCAGCAAGCACAAAACAAAGTATCAGTTTTGCAAGAAAAGCACTATGCTACGAAACGAAATGGTACTTTTACACTGTTAATATACTGCTGCTTATTTTTAGCAATTAAAGCGGAGTTACAGCTACTGTATGTGAAAACAGTGCAGGCACATGCCAGAAACACAGCGCACTACAAATCCCTTTGGGTTACACAGTGTTTATTTCAATCCTATATTTCAGAATCCTACAAGCTTTAATTTCTATTTTAAAGAATAACATTCATCATTTTTTATTGAAAGTAAGTTCTGTTGTTGATCGTATAACATTTGTTGTACATCATCAATGTAGTATGGATTTCTTTGCTGTTTCTTTCACTCAAGCTTTGGAGTGAAACATCAATTAAGTATGTTCGAATATAAAAAGGTTACTTTCAAGATAGTTGCTGGAGAAGGTGCATCCACCTGCAGGAAACCCAACAGAGGTATGTACATATGGCATCTGCAAATGCAGTCAGGTACTTACAGCCAGCAGTTTCAGAAGGAGGCTGCTGGTTCTTGTCCTTCACCTGTTCAAGGGCCTACCAGTTAAACTGACAACTTCATAAGGATCCCACGTCTACAGAGATTAGGTGTGTCGAGGGAGCTGAGCACTGGCAGTGTCAGCTCTCAGAAAGCTCAGCTCCAGAAAGCAAGTATTCTGCCTTTTTCTTTAAGCATCTGTCCATATGGACAACATTCACCTTGCCTTCACGTGAATTTATGAAAGTAAGATGTATGAGAAGCAAATGCCATACCATGGGCAATGCTTGTTTAGTCAAAACATTTGATGGAGAATCTCCCTCAAATGAACTACATTTTATAGAACTGCAGGAGTGGCAGGGAGCACCGTCAGAGGTACATCCTTGGAGATTTCCCAGAGAAGCTGAACAAACCTCTGTGCATCATACCAGGACTTGAGATGGAAGGGGAACCATCACACCTCTCAGTACAACATGAAATCCACTTTTCTAGTTACTCAAGAACAAAAAGGTTGTTTTCGTTGCAGTTAAAGGAGCTAACTGTAATATTTCTTTGTATATTTTCCTTATGATCACATGGTGATTACAGTGCAGCAAAACCAGAAGTAACAAGCAAGATTATGGAAGTTGGAATGAAAACAAACTCTTGACTCTCTCCTCACTGAAAAAAAACAAGCTTTTGTACAGCCTCCCCAGTCACAGAGTACTTCCTTCATAACAAGGTTAAATGATTCTCTCTGAGGAACTGTGAGCATTTTACACTTTACAGGTACCTTTTACTAAGTAGTGCTCTTACGGAAAAAGTGAAAAGAAAAATGTTGAAAACAAGACAAGATAGATGTGAGGGAATTAAATGCAGCTTATTAGTCTCCTAGTGTTTTGTTTCATCTTGTACTTGGGGTTAATTAAAAGAACATTATTAAGTTGGTCACCTTTCTAGATAAGGAACAGTTACTTGATTCTTGGAGGTATTTATCGTAAGTTAATAAACTATGCATGATGAACAACCCTCTTAAAAATAACTTAAGTAATGGGCCCATATAATTAAATTGTTTCACTGTTACCTTAATTTTAATCTTGAAAGTACCACCCGATACATATGACTTGCAGGGAAATTCCTTCTATGTCCAATTGGCAGTAGAATAGGATGAATAGCTCCTACGACATATCCTTTGTTGTAATATTCTTCCACCTTAGATGTTATATCCAACACAGAACTGATTTTGATAACTTCAGGACTTGAGGAAGCTAAAAGCATTGAAAAAACAGAAGAGAAGCACATTATACTGTGTATGTACAGACACTTTGAAGTGAGTTCCTTTGATGTAAACCACACAAAACCTATGCCAAGGCATTTATTAACAAGGTAAAGTCCTCTTTGCACAAGAAAAAAGAGACTCACTGTGATTATGAAGTATACAACTAGGTGAAACACGTATTTTTTAGGAGACAACATGATCTATTTGTAATCTATTTGGCAATACTTCGTTGGACCTAGCTTTGTCAAGCTAATTTAAGAACTGCATCAACATCTAAACACGCAATTGGTCTGGATATTAAGCAACTATTTTGTCTAGTCAAAGACTTAAGCATACTGCAGCAGTATACTTTAACCCTACCTGAGAGGTAAACTTCCACAAAATTAATTTAATTCTAGAAGAACAGGTTTGTTTTCCTCAAACACATTTTTTGGAACCCTTAGAAGTCATCTGTGGATTGTAGGTTGAAATTTTAAAATATACACAATTATGTCCCCAAGTAGACTTAAATCCATATCACAGTAAGCTAAATGGTATCACTAAATTCTAAGCTGGATACCTCTGGGTGTATGCAAGCATTTCTGACCAACAGGTAACAGCCAGGTACCACACAGTAGTTAGCAAAAACTAGGGGGTGGTCTGTGGTCTGGTCCACAGTTTTTGCACAGAGAAAAGGGAAGACTGTGCACTGGTAGTAGTTTACGTGCTTTGCCACAGTGAGCCTGACTATCAGCATTTCCTGTTCCTCTCAACGCCAACTGTAATTATAGATGCTCTCAGAGCCTCCACTAAGCAACTAGTTAATATTAATTTACATTAATAATAATATTAAGTTACAGACAGTAACTTAAGAGTAATTTTGCTAGCATACACATGTATTTGCCAACATCAACAATTCCATCGTTCACAGATGTGGCCTCTCACAACAAGGCAGCTTGATCTGGAATTTGATGGTCTCTGTCAGTTACCTCTGCTGCAAGTGATGCACACCCTTTTCATATTCTGACAGGTCCCTCTCTCTGCAAAACTCACCACTTCGTAAATGTATTCCTTAATGTTTTTATCTCCTCCTTTATCTACATGCCAATCCTATACATGCACAATAGCAAGAAATTTTAAGGAGTTTACCAAAGACACAGCAAGTCACAAAATCTTCTTACCCTACTGGTTTAAAGTATCATAAACCTACTATATATGAATATTTATTTTGCCAACACTTTTATTCTAATAAACAGAATTAGATTTTTGCTGGTTGAGTGATATGTTTTCTGTGAAGCTTAAATCACTGCACTGTTTTCCAAGTATAAAGTGGGGATAATACTGATATATATACTCATTACAGAGAACCTCGCATTCTTTAAAAAAAAAAAATCAACATTAAAAAAAAACACACAAAACATCAACAAAAAAACCCAAAAACATCAAAAAAAAAACCAAAACATTTATAGTATTCAAATGTATGCTTTTGCATAAAAGCTTTTATTAAAGTGAAAAAGGAATGGAAAAAAATAAAACTGCTACTTTGACTCTTACTGTAAAGCCTTTACCAGCTCAAAAAAAGCTATCAAGAACCAAAATATCGTGTACAGAGTGAACTGCACACCATCAAAAAGCAACATTAGCATATATATTGATAGTTTATTGCTGATAGCTAACCAACAACCTATTAACATAAACTCTACCACTCTCAGTCATAGCACTGGGTTGTTTCACTTTCTGGAGCTACCTTACAACTCATGGTTGGAACTTCACTACAATAGGAATATTTACACTTGTTTTTTTAAGCACACTGCATTACAGGCCTCTCTTCAACAGACGGATGATATTTTGCCCTACAACACCTCTATCCCATAATTCTACCCAGAATAAATCCCAGAGACATTAAATATTTATTGAAGAAATAACTGCTCTACAGCACACACAAGCCAAAAAATCAGGTATGGATGCAACACGATCATCACTTCAGTGATTTTCCAATTGCCTTAACTGAAAATTCCCACTACAGCTAGCTGGCTAATTGTATAGTAAGCTTTGGAGATGATGACAAAACAGCTACTCCATACATATTCATACTGTTATTCAGAGTGACAAGAACTTCGCAGCGTGTCATTTTAGTGGGCTGAAATGCAATACGCTTGCATCAATATTCCTTCTCTCCCTAGTAGGAGAGTTCTGGAAAAGCTGTAAGCTTTTTCCTTAAGTAGGAATATTTATGCTATCCCTACTTTATGTTTAAACTCATCTCCAAAAATAAGTTTTTGTAAGTGAGATATGCCTCGTGACTGAAACCATTGTATTTCCTATCTTTGACAAGCATTTAAAATTACATTTCAGTAAACAGTTCAGTAAAATTACATTTCACTGAACCCCTGCAAACGCAAGCCTGGCTGTATTCTTCTTGGCCGTGATTCTTCTTTCGCACAAGTACCTCCATGGAACTCAGAACTCATTTACGCAGTAGGGATGGGAATATTTGGGTAAACAAGAAGAGACAAATCAAGGTAAAACATACTGCTAGTAACTAGTTAAGATGCTCGTGGACTCCAACAAGCAGATTTAGACAAGAGCATGGTTGACCTTATCTGCACCACAACTTGAAAAAAGATCAGGAACTCCTGAAAGTCTCCCTAGCAGGACCATTTCAACTCCATATATCATAAATCTGATGAAGCAGAGAATACAGAATATTAAACTGAAATATAATGCATTTATGCTTGCTGTACTTTTATCTGAATGCAGGCTATAGCTTACTCTAGGATCTTAAATATATTCAGATAAGATTTTCTGTTTTACTTGGTTCCAGATTCAATATGTCACTCAACAGAACAACAATCTCAGATGCTGGGGAAGATCTTGCTCTGGAAGTCAACAGAGTGCCATGAAGATATAACATAAAACTTCACAGCATACTGAAAACTAACTGGTCTGACATGATAATAGGCTCTTCCTTAAGCTTCATTTAGCCCAAGAATACTTGAATAGAAGCAACTATGTGAATGAGTTGAATGGGTTAGAAAAAAAAAAAAGTAGTTCAACAGATTTTCTACAGTATCTCAGCCAATCCCCATGTTTCACAAGCAAACAACATTCAGAAATGCCTCCAAGAAAGACAGTGTACAGCATTTTTGCCTGTATTCATTCATGATCTTACCTCTTCAGAGACCTCAAATGAAAAAAAAAGTTAATTATGCGCATGCAGCTAAAACCATCCAACAGAATGATATGTACTAAATCTAACTGCTTACAGTTAGTGCCTCAAAGCAGTCAGGCAATCATTCAAAATTTCTCTCTGCCAATGTTATTTAGCATTCATAACTCCACAGTACGTCACTGAAGCTAAGCACTTATGAAACGAATCTTTACTGCTGTAACAACAGGTTATTAACATACTGCAAAAATAGACCTTTATTGACACTGTTTAATATGATTTTTCTTAAAGCCACAACCTTCTTTAAAACAGACCCTTTACGAAGTATTTCCAGAAGCTCGCTACTTCAAAATAGAGCAAAACTCTCTAGAACACAGACTATTTAAGAACGCCAAACACACTTTAGTCACAAAAGGTAAGTTTTATTATTTTTTCTATTATTAGTAGATTAATAGGTAATTCACATATACATTAGGGGGTCCAGCTTTATTTCCCGTATGTTACCACTACTACCTGCCCAAAGTTTTGTCTCTCCAAAAAGAATAAACCAATGAGAAACTCATGTCACTATGTGTAAATAAAGAGCCATATTTGCTGTCAAGTAGTGTAACTCTGTAAAATGCTGTTTCGGTTAGTTCTTATAGTTCTTCAGTGAACAGCCAAATACATTTTAAATAAAAATATAACTGCATTCCTTTAATTTGAAAAGAAAACTAAACAGAGGCCAGGTTTTGTTTGTAAAGAAGTTCCTGAACACATAACAAGACATGCATTTACACTTTCTCCCTTTATCAAATGCCTCTAGCTATCACATGCACTTTAAATCCTCGCTATCAAGAATTTCCAGTAGATTCAGTTCTTGTAAAATGCCAAGTTACCACGAAGTGACTGCAAAACTGAGCTGTCTGTTCTCCGAGGGCAGCCATCTGGGCTTGTTTATGTTTTCAACTTTCTGGAACAGGGAGTAGCTCTGTTAGAGACGGGACACCCTCGGGAAGGAAGTATCCCACAGAGCACTGTCTGCCTCCAGCTACGCATACAAATTTTGTCTCACTTCGGTCACAATTTCAAAAGCCTATTCAGCAACTATAAATAGAGCGTTTGCAAAAAAAAAAAAAGAAAAGAAAAAAACAACTATAATACTCTTACTAAAACATCCACCAAAAGGCTGGGGTGGGCATAAGAGAGAAGACTATTACTTACACAGCTAAGAAATAGACTTGCTTCTGCACAAAGTCACGAGGACAATGACAGCCTGTTTTCCGAAGTTGAACGCATTTTAAGAAACTGTTATTCAGTTATTCAGCATTCTGTTACCCTTGCTCAGGCACAGTGTATTTTCTGAACAGTCACACTAAATTCAGACAATTGCTACTCGAAGTGAGTAAGGATAGCAGTATCTGACTCATAGGAAACTAGGAAAATCTCTAACAGTTTTTAGCCAGCTTCCTTAACAAGGACAGTTGTGTAATTTGGACGGTTTTGTTGTTAAAAATACTTCAGCAGTTTCCATTGTAATTTTATCTAAGTGAAGACCTTCGTCATGATTTGTGTTTCAAAATAAAAGTCTTACATTTGGGCTAGCTTGGATAAAAGTATGTAAGTTTTACTACAACTCAGACAAAACAGAACAAAGTTAAATCCTATTCCTTACGTTTTCAGAATAACAACAGATATAACAGAAATTACCTTCTAATGTAAAATCCAGCAATACATATTCATAAGCAGATTCCGTCTTTGTTTCAACTTGTGGTCTCTTCAATGTAGAAAAAATTTTTCCAGGGCTGCTATCATCTGGGTCTTCCAGCTTTCTCAGTCCGCACCCCATGGCAAGATCTGCAAATGATTAAATCGCAGGAAAAGGAGGGGGAAGCAACGAGATCTGCTGCTCACAAAAAAAAAAAAAAAAAAAAAAAAAAAGTAATCAATTCCCTTTGATTTTGTTTTCTATTAGCTGTAAATCCAAATACAGAAAAAGTCTGCTTCCCAAATCAAAAGATGAGGGTACTTTCCATTCATTTTCTTGTATGTATATATAAACAGTAAGCCTGTAATATTTTCAAGCTACAAACTTAGTATGAGTAGGCTTGATTTTGCAGCGATGTTAGAGCTGCTAGAAACTAGCAGAGATTTTCCATGCCACGTCAATTTACAGCCAGCCCCCTATCAGTGCTCCCTTGCAGAGGACACCAATAGTGCTTTGTTTGTCCTTCTAGACTGACTGGGCAGGAAGGAGGGGCAGTGGGTGGGTGGGTGGGGGGAAGACAAGAACTGAAAAAGAAAGTTATAGAGAAACCTGTTTGTAAGTAATTACTTACCTCCAGAAGTACTACTCAAATGCAGCAGCAAGTCAGAGGAAAAAAAAGCAAGTTAGTCAGTATGAAAGAATGAGAAAAGAGCCTCAACATGGTTGGAGACGAAAATCATTTCCAGAAAGGAAGTCAGCTTCAAGAGGAAATTACTTCTGGCATCTCAAAGGGCAGAAAAGTAAATGAAAAGCAGTTTAGTCCTTATTTTAGATTTCAAAGTTTAGTTCCCATTTCCTTTCCGCAGGAATTTTCTTTCAAAGAAAAACATGAACATAATGTAATATACTGTAATAATGTAAAACCACGTAGTAAAGGAGCTTCTTCTCAAGAAAATCATGTGATTACAATATGCATCTACATCACTAAAATCGGCTTATGTAATTGGTTTTGATCAACACTAACAACTAACACTGACGTTCAAATCACAAAGTCCTTTTCAAGCTAATATGAACATAGTTACAAGACCTTCTGCCCCCTTTTTCACGGGTATGGAACAAGTCCTCTCCTCCATCAGGCTGACCTCAGCTGCAACAGCAGATGTTCCGCTCTGCTCCCTATGTATCTTTTTCTTCAAGTCCTGAAAATTTAGTGTAAATTTAAGGGCCCGGTATATATTCCTTTAATTCATTAAAAAATAATAATAAAGAAAGCTTACCACTACCTAACATAAGCACTCAGTACTCTCACATTAACTACTGCAAATAACTTGCAACTGTATGAGCCCTGATGCAGACCACAACAACACACGTGGAAAAAAGGAACAGTGAGTGATTTTTTGAGGTACTGTTACTGCAGGGATGGGCAGTTTGATAATACAAGTTTTTTGCTCTTAGACTGCATCTAGAAAAATTCAGAATCATCTAGAGGAAACCAGAGATTCAAATTAATCCATTTTGGATAATCCATGTATTTGGATTTTAAAAGCTTTATATATTTTTATTCACTGTATGCTATTAGTCTTATCAGAATTGCCCACATTTTCTATAATCAGTCAATGTGATTTAGACATTAACCACTTGGGGTTTTCTTCCTGTTTTCCTATAAGCAAAGTGATGTAACTTTAAGTAGCTTACCAGGAATGATTTACCTTTGAAATCCACATTATAGTTTAAAGTTACTTAATTTTGGAATAATTGAATAATCACTGAGTGCAGAGCCTATGCAACATCACCAATTCAATCTTACAGTCTTAAAAAAAATAAATCCCAGGTACTGAAACAAAGAGGAAATTCCTGTGTTGTCTTCTTGATTAAAACAAAGGAGAACGTATCAATTAAACAATTAAGTTCTCCAGCTTCCTGAATATCTGCTTACACAAAAATTGTTTCCAAATACTTTTTTTTTTTTTTTTTTTTCTCCAGAAAAGGTCATCCATGAACTGCTGCTATCCCAAACATCCACGTAATGGTCCGGTCAACTTGGAGAATCCTGCTGTCTGATTCCACAAGGGTCTTAAGATCTTGTATAAAGTCATGGCAGAAGTGGAAATAGCAGCAAGTGAAGAAACCTTTTTGCAACACTAGTCTAGTTGCCAGCTGTTTGCTTTTTTTTTTTTTTTTTAATTTAACTGAAGATAGCTTTGTTTTTAAATGAGGCCAGAATGCTGTAATTTGAACTCTTTGTAGCAAGGCTTAAATCAGATTCCAACCCTCTCTCCAAGACAGGATTTTTCATAGTATAAACAAGCCCTTTTTGACACCAATGCAGAAACACTTACGGATAAAAATGATGATCCTTATTTTAGGTAACCCCAGATTAGTCAAGTAGTTACAAGCTTCCAAACTGGAAATCCGTCAATAGCTACTATTAAAGACTTGACTCAGAAGTCACTGGACTGAACCAATGCAATGACTGAGCACACAGCAGAACAAAGGAAACAAAACCAAACCAAAATGAGCAGTATTCCTCACAGGAGTTCAAATCTGCACCAAGACACCTGGACCTGTTTGGAGAGAAACAAATGTATAACATTTCTGGCTTCAAGAGGTGCTTCAAGAAGGGTTTTGTTTTTAGATCCATTTTGCAACAAGGTTCTGCAGCAAAACTGCCCACTGCGGTGACTCAAAATGCAAAGGTTCTGGGAAGTGGTACCAGGGAAGGAAGAGGTCCCCACCCTATGCTGGGATTCACTGAGGCCTGTCACTCACAGCAGCTCCCACGGGAAGAGCACATGAGACTCACTCATCCAAGCTCAGCATCAGTTTTAGACTTCTGAAAAGGCAGAGATAGGCCACGGCCTGACCAAACCATGGGGCAATTAACCCAAAGTGACTCTGCCTCTGTGAAAAGCTTCCAGGATCCCGTAACAGTTTTCATTCTGATGAAATGGGAAACTGAAGCTGGACTCCTAAGAAGGCCTATGAAATCTGTAAGTGGTATCACAGTCGTGGGAACTAACTCCTCCTCAGCCAAGTGATTTAGAACCAGCTGGAGTCTCCATCACCAAGAGCACTTCTGTGAGATTACTCACTCTAACACTTGAGCCGATCAGCTTACCTGGAATAAATTCAGGTATTACAAGCTGCACAGCCTTTTCTATAGAAAAATAGAACCATTTCTATTATGTAGGTTAAAGAGTTGCGATCATCGGAAATACAAATACCTTAAAAATGTACCAGTTACCTACAGAATAAGGCACTTCTGTTTATAAAGATTTCACTAGGCCCCAAAGTGACTCAACTAGCAAGAAACAAAACAGTTTACTCTTAGCTCCCCTGCCAAAGCCAAGATGTAAAATAACATTTGGACCAAGAAAATTTCCCAGTAGCAGCTTTTCTTAGCAGCTGTGATTGCAGCTTACAAAGGTGTATTTGAGCAATACTGAGAAAAATAAGCATGATCATCTGCTACAGTGTAGTCATCCCTGACACAATGTTTTTAGCAGAGGACAGAAATACTAAGACTCAAGAGCATGAATTAGAAACCAGAGCTAAATTAGTCAAATAGCTCCAAAACCTGAGGCTAACTGAGCAACTACAGGAATCAGAGACAGTGCATTAACTAAGTAATATTATTCACAAATTGCAACAATTTTGCACTTCATAGTCCCTCTCTGTATTTCTTTTTATGGTTACTTTTTTTTAATTTTTATGACTCCAGGAAAAAGTAAAGGTTTTGCTTGGCAAAGGACAATGAGAAAAAAACACTTTAAAAAAAAAAAAAGAAAAATTTCCATTAGAAAAATATGAAAAATACTGCAATTCAATAGCCAAATAATTTTCACATCTCTACCTTCAAGAACTATTAAAACTATTATTTTTAAGAGAAACTAAAACAAAGCACTGTCATTTAGTTAATTTTCTGTAGAATCATTTCACTACAACCACTTTGACCCACCCCTTTTATCTTGTCTCACACAGGTCTTTTTATCTTTTTTTTTTTCTTCCCCTAAAAGGAACAATTTTGTGAATGCAACAGGAACAACAGTCTTGTTAAACATGTTAGCTTCGAGCAGAAATGCCAGGTTTTCTGTATTAATATTTAACTTAAATATTCTAAAAAGTAGAATTAGATGACAATAGTTTGTTTTGATGACTGCAGAAGCTTAGTTTAATGATAAAAGCTCATCAATTCAATTTTTCACATTTTTCTAGAACTGTTTCAACTATTAATGTATGCTACAATTAAATAAACAAATTACAATTCAAACAGTATACAGGGACCAATGTATTTGCATTAAACTTTCAGCTACTAAAGCAGAACTTTACTAGAAGTTACAAACCACAGAAACTTTGTTTGTTTCTTGCTTGCTGCTGCATCACAAACAGCTTCAACAGAAGGAGCTTTGGATTTACGAAGCCATGAACAGTTCTCTAACATAAGACCTACAAATTTATTACACATTTATCTATATACATCCACTGTGTCTCATTTAACAAGGCTACAATTGACTAGATCCTCTGAACCTGCAATACAGTATTGAATGAAACTATGCAGTTAAATAAAATCATGCATTTTCAAATCAAACTGGATGTCCTCGTTTACTAATCTGATTAAAAAACAATTAGAAATTTTACGAACAGCATTTTGCTTACATTTAATATACACACTTACATAGACTAGAGCTCCACCGATGGACAGAGAGGTAAAATGACCATAGGAAGCCCTCAAACTTAATTTCAGTATTTTCTAATTATTTGTGGCTCAAGAAGTCTACAGTGACAAGTATGTGTCTAACAAGACACATACTTCTCCATTACATATTAGCTTCATTACTAAACATTGTTAAAATTAGAGCCACATATTACTGTTTTGCTTTCTGTATTTCTATTTAGATTTTCTGAATAAAACCTTTAAGGATTTGCCTACCATGTACAGGATTGTATATGCGTATTGAGACACTAACATTATATTTTAGACCTTTAATGTATTGATTTACTATGTGTATCTTTTAAATAGGAAACAGAACCGAAGGAAATTTTATACCAGGTGAATTTAAACTACTGTAACAGCTCAACATTACAAAGCTAGAAATCTATTTTACTGTAATTTTTACAGTAAAAAACAACTGAACACCCACTATTTCACACCCTTATAACTTCTTACATTTACAAACTGTTAAAAACTATGTATTCTGCGAGGTTTTGCTCAGTTAATATTGGAATGTAGTTTCCTCATTGACTGAACTATTTGAAAAACACATTTCAGAATACAAATAATCACTTTAATATGAAATATGTAAACAGTTTTACAGGGATGATGAATGGACTTCTGGTGCTCAAGATTAGAAGTAGCAGGAACTCGAAACATTAGGGAACCAGAAAATTCTACTTAATGCAAGAACCAATCCTTGATCAAATACATAAAAACACAAGGGAGAGATAAATTTTGTAAATCTACAGGTTGTTAGCCAGCATTACTTAACAGAATGTTAGAATTAGCACTTGACCATGTAAATATATCACTAAACAAACAACAGTTGCTAAAAACACTGTAACAGCTAGTTCAGTAGAAAATAAACAATACTAGCAAGGGTCACTAAATTCTCAGGAAGTGGAAATCAGAAAATTAATTTGGTTTGCTACTATGTGACAAGCAGTGCACAAAGACAAAGATGATTATTTGCCATCAGCTACCGAGTGTCCAGGGACCCTATTCCTAATCTGAACCCTCCTACAGCTACCAAAGGGAAACTACAGAGGTCCAAAGGAGACGTTAACCCTTCTCCAAACCCAAAATCACAGGGAGGAATCTAAATATCTGCACTTAACTAGATGAATTCTGTATAGAAGTATATGAATTATGAAAATTTTGAAAAATTTTAATGAAAATTTTTATGAAAATTTTAAGCAGTAGGAAGGTAATACTGTGTAGCCTATGAGATTTTAAAAATCGTGGAAGCTACAGTATCAAAATAATGCAATTTTAGACACCACCTGTGAGAAAATCGTGTAGTCTTCTTAGTGTAAATTAGTGTATTCCTGTAATAAATTACAGAAGTCAGACACAATTGAGGTACCTGAATTACTAAGATAGGATTTCAACTACTGAGAGCTTAAAGGTTTAGCTACTAGTAATTCCTGTTATGCCTTCATTGTTGGCAGACATCTTAAAGAAAGGTAAACTACAATATGAATGGAGAACCATCAATGTTTCAACAGCAATCTGTGGTTCCTGAAGGAAAACCACCTACCAGTGGTTCATCTTGGTGTTTTCTAGGTGTCAGAACAAAATGAAGCATTGTTAAGACCTGGTGATATAATCCTAACAACTGATACCTCCAGACTGAAGTTATAGACCTTGCAGCAGAACACTGTGGGTAGACTTCTGTTTTTAATGCTGAATATCCTTCCAAATGCTCAAGTTCATATGGAAGTAAAAACGAAGTAAATATTCTTTGAAGTAAAGGTCATGGAATCAACTCATTAGCAACAATCTAACATCTGTTCCAATAAACAGAAATAAAGGACATTTTGTATTTGCATTAGATGCAACTTAAGCTGATAGATGTGTAAATGACTGCACAATATTTACACATTTTCAAGCTATTAGTTTAAAAGTCTTCCCCGTGAGCACATTTTCAATATAGAACTTGTTAGGAAATTTACCTCTTCTATCCCTAAACCACTCTAGGAACAGGGAAGTTATATTTAGTAAACTGAAACTGCTAATCCCCAAAATAAAGATTTAGGACTAACTCTTCCACATTGTGGGTCAAATGTGTATTTGCTTCATGATCCAAGAAAAAAGCCTCTAACAGAACACACAACTTTCTTTTGGCAGCTTCAGAGACAGCATAGCATTTACAGAAAGATTTACTACATAAAAATTCTCTCATGGAAATAAGTTATTGTGAGGCTGTGCCAAAATTTCTGTAGTATTTATAACGATGAATTCTAAAATCTAAATAAAACAGAAGAATAACTGGACAGATATTTTTGGTGGTACAGACTGGCTCAAAGACATGACAAACTAGAGCAGCAGCTATTTAGCCCCTCAGAAATATGCTGATATCCCTGTGGACACAGTAACTTGCAAATATCTGATACTCGTTGGGCAAAACGATCTCAACAGCTTCCACAGCAACACATTTTTTTAAAAACAAATCATGTTTAAATCATGTAGATTTTTTTTTTCTACCTAGTAAAGGTATAAAGTAACTTGAGTAAACATGCAACTAAGTACATGGCATCTCCTTCCAGAACAACTTCAAACAACTGTAAGAACAGCACCAGTTTCCACCTCTTTTCCTGCACAATACTACTACTATTGACTGCTAGAATCATCTTTTAAGATATTTACATATTACACTTACATTGACTGACAATAATGCCCACTGTGTAAGATCCCTAAGTGATTAAGAATCAAAACAAAAAAAAAAAAAAAAAAAAAAAACACAACCAAACAAAAATAAACCAGCATATTTTACATATATAAAGATGTCAATGCTACTATAAGCAATAACACATAGCTTGTTTTCCTATTAAATACAAAGGTTATATTTTAACCTTTTAGGAACCCAAGTTTTACAAAATATATAAGGTATCCTAGCGGGATGAAAGGAGAAGCAAGGAAAAAAAGAAGAAAAATATTTTCTTGCAATTGAGGAGAAATAAGTATTCAATCTCATTACATTGTAAAGGAGTTCCTAAGTCTTGCTCAGACAACAGAAAAATTCAAAGCAGACAAGTGAAATTCTCAAATGTTTTCAAGTTTTCATAAAGCCAAATATACTGCTTACCATATAAGAAAAATGTCACCATCAGCAATAATAAGCAATTATTCAACTAGTGGTCCAAATTTTAAGAAGTTACTCTACCCAAGCACTAAAATGACACACATGTAAAGACAACTTATTAAAAACAGGGAATTCCGATTGAAAAACAAAACAAAACAAAACAAAAAACACCAGAAATGCACAAAAGTTCTTGGAATTGAAACAAAATGCACATAGAATAAAAAAAAAAGTCTGTAACACACAGATGCTGCTAGTGTATATGTGGGAAAATGGCTTTTCCACTGTAATTAAAGGACCTTTTAAATTTATATAGTACAGAAATTAAATGTGAAATTTTCTGTTTAATAACTTGTATGCCATTTTTCAATCTATGTTAGTAACCGATGTTTATACATTAGGCTGTATACCAGAAGTTACAGTTTTGTCCTGTGAAAGTGTTTTTATTAAGAAAAGGAAATGCAGGATAAAATCACATTTTCATGTATTTACCTGTCAAAACTACAAAATTTGATTTTATTTATTTACAAAACACTATGGCATTTAAATTTAGGCACGCTCAGGCAAATGGTAGAAGTTAGGAACTATGTATCCTCCACGTCAGAGGTGCGTTAGCAAACTGAATACCTAAAAAGACACTTTAGAGAATCTGTAGAAGAAGACAGTGTATTTCATCTTCCATTCTGTCCTGTTTTCTAGGACGAAAATGGGGACTTCATGTATATTGAGGTTTGAGACTCACAGACGGATGATGTAAAAAATTTCTTCTCACAGAATGCAATCTTGATTCCTAAAGACAGGGAAAAATGCTATGTTGTTTCCTCCAATTCCAAGTGTGTCTGATTTATTACATTAATTATGCTTCAATGAAAAGATAGAATCTATTCTAATATTCCATCTGCTCAACGGACTTGATTTAAAAAGAAAGTCAGTATCTATTACATACTATAGGTGAAGTTGACAGTGGCAAGAAATAACTTTCTTTGCAAGAATGGAGCCTTCAAATGAGTTCAAGTTTAATTTAGCAAGAACAGGTCTTGTTCACTTACCATATAGCTTTACATAAGTGTATCAAGTCAGTAAAGTACTAGCTATCCTCTTTCAAAATGATCAGGGAACAGTCATTTTTATAATATACTGTGTGAAACTATTTAACCAATATATACTTTTTTTTTTATATTAAAAAAACAAACAACAACAACACCTTTTGCATTCTCTGCAACAGATTAGAACAATAGATTAAAAAACCTCAAACTCAGCTTAGCACTAGATGTTCATAGTAACTGTTTTAGTTTATTTCACAGGTTTCCTAAGTATATAACCCGATACCTGAGCATTTCAACTTAGCTGGGAAAATATTCTAGATAGCTTTAAAACCATATATAGCTCCATACTGTATAAACAGCCTTAATTCTGACTCAAACTGATGGGTCAGCCTTAAATTTCTTTTGATTTGTATTTAGTTTCCAGTATTTTTAATAACAGTTTTGAAATAACTATTTGAAATTGTAATCATGCTTATATAATTTTCAGTAGCCAAAGCTCACAGATATATAAAATGTGAGTTGAACAACTGACAGCTGTCCTGTTTGTAAACTAACAAATACGCAACTGACTGATTAACTTGTCAGTGTATGACACTTGCTGCTGACAAAAAGATGTCAAGATCCAGAAAACAGGACTACTGTTTTAGGTGCTAGCAAGAACTGTTTCTAGAATGCTTGTATTATTCTGTTTGGTCTTCCTAAGATCAGGTTCTTCTCCTACAATCTCCCTTTGCATCTCAGCTGCTCTGTATTCCACTTGTGGAACTCCCAGATATTTTGTTTTCTTTACTTAACCATTCTGAATCTTTTTACCCCTTTCCTACTATGCCACAGGATAGACTCAAAACCGTATTTGTTTTCTAACCTTAGCTCTCTGTTACTCCTCTTTCTTCTGTTATTAAACTTATTTGTCTTTTCCCCTCCCTTCTAGCTCTGCCAGTTTCATAGTACTACCAGCTGTAGTTCTTGCATTCCTATCAGAATATTTAACCCAACTCAATGAAATCTTAATTAAGATTTCAGTTTCTTTTCATCATCTACTTGCTCCAAATCTTGTACACTTCCTTCCCAAACTTCTAGGCTCGTGGGCGATCTAGTACCAGCCTTCATCCAGTACCTACTCTAGCCACTTACATCAGCCTTGGAGTTCCAATCTCTTTCTCTAACTCCTTCTTTAGCTTTGACTTGCACTTGGATATGGAAGACACAACACATTTCCTCCTCTGTAATGCCTGGTCCCAGCAGGACAGTGAAGAACTAAAGCTTCACACTAGCATATTTTTTTAAAGCCACATCCAGAGATTTATTGTACAGATGCGTACACAGATAAGAAGTCACACCCTAACCAACCAGCAAGCCCCTGCTACAAATTGCTGGGCTGTTAAAAGGCTAACAAATAATAAATGGACACAAATAATAGCATGTGCAAAGGATATTCTTCCCTAACTTCATCTCACTAAAATACTAAATTTTGAAAGAAAAATAAGCAACTAAAAGCAGCACCTTTTTCACAATAAAAAGAACTGTTAAGCACTTGCCATAGAGTTTAATTCCATGAACACAAATCACTGTAAATCACCAAAAATCAGGTGAAAAGGGGAGGAAGCTAGTTGCTAATAACAGAAACAAAAATCATACATTGAAAAGCTAAAATTTTCCCTTGTTGTTGAAGGAAAAATAATCCCAACATGCACAGAACTTGGAAACTTCAATATGAAAGAAAAATAATGATGGAATGAATATATACACAACTGTCTTGGGAATGGATTATAAGAGCTACATAAACTTTGTTGTCTATAAATAACAGGAAATTTACAAACATGCATGAAGCAACTAAGTAATTTTGCAGATTATACTAAATTTCATATTAGCGTTTTATTATTTACCAGTTCATAACTATCAAGCACTGCAACAAAAAAACTGACCCTAAGTTTCACAACAGGCAGCTGCTAGCTGGTATGTTGATGATGGATCTCAGCCACATGGGAAGGACTGGACAAGAAAATCAGAACAGGTAGGCTAAAGCTGCCCAAATGGCTTAATAGTGAATGCTCCATAGTGTCTGTAAAGTAAAGAGAGGGAAAACATACCGATCAGAGAAAGCAAAAGAAACCACCAAACTGGAATGAGAACGTATTATCAGGACAGAAAAGAGGAGCTTGTAAAGAGAACACAGAAGGAATCAATGCCAGACAAAGCATGCCATTCTGCTCCTTTCTATGTTAACATAGAATTAACGAGTATGGTTTTGGTGGAGTTTAAAATACCCTGTAAAGAGCAATAGACCATGCTACAGCTTGGGACAAGCTTCCTGTTAATCATAAATGAGGACAAGATTTTAGGTAATTTAAAACAGAAGTTTTATTCTTCCTTATTTCATTACATGTATAAATGAAGAAAAAAATACTTACCTATACTGAAAATTAAACTTGATTTTTTTTGTTCCACATACCATGTTGTAAGTACATAGTTCTAGTATAAAATTACTATGCTTTTCCAAAAACACTTACACCAAGACTTTCCTTTAAAAAACACAATTTAGACATACATACATTTGTATGTATATACATATCTACAGACATAAACATAGGTGTATTTATGCATATTATAAATGCACATAAACCACAAATTTTACCTTATTGCTCCTATTTGCAGAGAAAAATGGATCACTTTAAGTTCAGTTAAATTTACAGAATGGCCACTACAAAAAGACCAAGGTGTTATCACCATATGCCATTATAACCAGAATGTAAGCATACATGAGTACTAGTAATGCTACATTTCAAATGAATACTCTAAATTCTCTTTTGACATGGGCAGATCTTCCTTTGCATTTTCAGTTGGAGGCAATGCAATTACTGCCAACGGACTGTAGACTGGAAGTATTTAAGTGAAGAATCTTTGACCTCTCTGAAAGCCTTTTCTTATGGGAAGTACAAAATTCCATTTTAAAGCTATTGAAAAGATTGTGGAGAACAGAGAACAAAGTGGTGGCAAAAAACAAGCAAACAAATCTGAAAGCCGAGTTATATTTCTATCATTGATTGGTTGTTGCTTTAGAGCCCAGCCAGTGAGGTTTTCAGGAAAAACAAACAAAAAACAAATAAGCAAACAAACAAACAACAAAACAAAAACCAAACCAAACAAAACAAATACAACAAAGACATACACACAAAACCAAAAAAAACAACCTTACTACCTTTGTACTCTTCTGTGACTTTCTAGAACATTTTCTACAGGTTAAGCTTAAAATAAATCCAATCTCGTATATAGCACTTTTAGTTTTCAAGAACTGGATTATGAGGATCATCGGACTGTCAGCTAAAACTACTCTACTGTGAGGACAGGCATAAAGAATCTAAGTAGAGTAGATTGATTTCCTTCCCCTTAGACTAAATGTCCAAGCTCAAATAAAAAAGAATGCCTCCTAAGAAGTCTTGCGCAGGAAAAGACAGTGTTATCATCTCATACTTCTCACACTGGCCAAACCATTCCATTGGATTCAGATCATGGGAACAGCAAAGTTACCCCTCTTGGGTACACCCCTCTTGGGTACACCCCAGTCGGAAAAGATGACCAAGAAGAAAAACAAAAAGCATAAAACAAAACAACAAATCAGCCTCACCTGCCCACCTCCACTTGGCACAACCTTTTATACCTTTGCTCAGTTTTTTAGACTGCAGAACGCACAACTCCCCAGGCCTCCCAGACAATATCCAGTAAACACTGACCATGCCAGTACTTCCTAATTCAAGACAGCCATCTATCAAAACAAAAATTTAACTTCCAGGTCTGAAACCAGACAACATGAATTCCAATCTTAACTTATACACTATAGTCTGTAACTTTCTACTATATTTGTGCATATCTGTATTATATCTGGATACTGGCTGTCACCCATCCTGCTCTCATCACGTGACTAACAGCTCCTAGTAGTAATAATATTAAAGCATTTGTTGCAACTCCTAGTGCACTGGGGACAACAAATGACCATCAATACAACGTCTTCATTTTTAAATCTGTTCCCTCTTACATGGCCATTACTCATAATTTTCAAGCAGCAGATACATGTTTTTTGGGATATTTTAACAAGAAAGCAGCCAGCAGGTAATATTTTCCTGCAGCTGGGGAGCCGGTGGTAATGAGACAAACAGTTGCTTAATAAATACAAGCCTGTTCTCAACATTTGCTCTTTTATTTCCAGTCACTCTCGAGTGCCCAACCATAGTGACAGACAATATATGCTGATCAAAGGCATTATAACATACTCAAAACTGTAAGAGGGTACATAAAAAAGTAAGATGAGTGGAGAATTATGTTCCAGAACTATTAACTGCTAAACAAAACTATAAATAAATAAAATTAACTGTCAGAAATTACTTGGCATTAATTTATAATGAATACAATTATCAGAATTCCTCTAGTCTTTGTAAGAGTCTAAATGTATTTGGGAATCTATTTGAGACCTGAACAGAGCTTAGTTTTAGTTATAGACTCAGAGAAGACTTCTGAGAAAATAGGTAAGAAAGAAAAAAATACAGTGAAGGAATACATAGGATTAGCAGTTCTATGCTTAAATGAGCACTGCTAACACGAGTCTTAGCTCCTCCGTTATATCCCAAACTTCTAGTTTAAGAGTTTGCGCTATTGCTTGACAAAGTGGTTTGAGGAACTGATGCAAGTTTTAGTGCTTTATGTGTACTGGGAGCAGGGATTCACCTTTACCTACATCAGTCCCCTGACCTGTTTTACCATATTGCCACACAAAAACCTGTATGAGCACAGGAAATGGTTGGTATGGAAAAGGAATGAGCTCCTGGGTTATACCAGATTAAGCTGGTATAAAGCTTACATACTAAATATTGTATCATGAGGTAAATGATGAGTATGAATGTGCAGCTCATTTCCTATGCCGCATAACTTTTCAAACATGGCTTTACCATGCATACACATTCTACACCAAATTAATACATTATCACTTACCACATGGTAAACTACTTTGCTCTAAGAAAATGCATGATACTGTGGTCATTAAGGTGGAAGAGGAAAAGCTAACATGCTTTAGATCTACCTTGTAAGTTACTGCACACTATCTTGCTCTCTTTGGTCCTAGGATAGATAATAAAAGTTTCAAAGTAAAAAGCTTGCTTCTGTATTTGATACAGAATGCATTTGCTTTTGATTCCAAGACTATTGTGTATTTTTTTGCTTATGTGTGTGAGAAAATGGAATGTAAACTGGATAATATGATCACTCTGTCATACCAGCTCTCTTTTAAGAGATGAATCTCCCAGGACTACTATTCTTAAACTCATATTCAGTTTCTATTTTCTTTTTTTTATTGGAGTAATTGCATTTTATTTCCAGACAACACTTAATGTTACAGCCCCCTCTGCTGGATATTTTAGGAGATACTGTTACACAATACTCTGGAAAAGATTCTTCTCAAAATAAATCTAAAATAAATTACGGAAATATATGAGAGCCTGTAACAAATCTTTGAGTCATTCTTACTTACTGTTATTTGTAGTTTAGCAATCATCTTTACAGAAGAAGTGCTGTAGTATCAAGTAAACCTACTGACACCTTCAGTCTTTTGTTATCAAGCAAAGTCTAAGCAAAACCTAATTTCAAAAGTTGTGTTAACATCCTTAGAAATTTAAGCGAAGGGTTCTTAAACTGAGACTCAAGAAAAACCTTGTATCAGGTGATATGGAAGAACCACAGTTTTTAGAATGGCCATTCAATACCAGAACTGTGCAGAAAAACACCTGCAAGCAACTGACCCAGATGGTTTTTCATACAGTGTTCCAGAACTCCACCTTGACACAACATAGGGTGCTTATTTGAGGCTGCAAGCAATGAATTCAACTTCTCAAGATCCAAAGACAAAGACAAGGATTTGTACCATCATTTTCTCTCAAAACACATTGTTAATTTGCACTTCTCTGATTCTCAATTTCATAATAACGAATTATGTATTTTTTTTTCCAAAAATAGTTTTAAAATCAGTAATCTCTATGCCCTCTCTGTAACCAAACCTAAAGTGAAGAAAAACCTCACTTTGTCTGCAACATCTCTGTTTTCCTTATTTATTAATTCATTATTAAAAGACGTTCACCTTTGCCCCTCTTCTCTTCCTGTCCCCCTTCAGAAGAGGGGACAGTAAGACTACTGTGCTTACTTTAACTGGCTTAGTTTGACTCACAGGTGCAGGCATGGCTATGGCACTCTGGGCGTAAGGCTGGTGATGGGGTGCTTGAACTCCATGATCAGAATATGGCTAATATAAAAAAATAAAAATTAAAAAAAAAAAAAGTGAGCAGAAAAGCTTATTTCATTTTTTCATTATTATTATTATTATTGCTAACAAACCTTTCACGTGATTTTAAATTCCTTGTAACTTCAAACTGTTGAGTAATATATACTATTTATATATAAAAACATCTACTAAACTTTTTACAAACAGAAATATCACTATTTAAATATGTTATTCCTAATATATCAAAGTTTGGCTAATTTAGTTTGTTTAGATCACTATCATATCTTTAATCTACCTTATTTAGATTAGTGCCAGAAAGCACTTTCTTTTACTGAAGTAGCACACTTTTGTAGTACAAAGCTTCACTCAGCTCTAACTGGAACAGTGTTTAAATATTATACAATAAATACTGAGATTTATGTGTTTTATAAAAGGAGAAAGAAAACAGCAACACATGTTTTGTATTATTCAAGAAGACGGCTGTAGTGGTATTATTTACGTGTGTCAGGATTTCTCACTAAAGATGTTTGGAGTATCAGTTTTGGTAATCATCTCTTGTAGCAATACAATTATCTCCAACTTTTGTAAAAATATTACTGAGCTAATTATTACTGAGCTAATTTACCATTTATTCTGACATCTCTGTTAAGATGAATTAACAAAGAGGAAGAGTATCAATTAATCATAACACTTTTTCAAATTTTAATAGTTTTTTTTTAGTCTATTACTGTCATTTTTCATACCCAATCATAAAGAAATAGCCTTATTGTACATTAAAAATCTCTCAAAAATTAGAATTGCTACTGATACAGAAGCAAAAAAAAAATTGTATGCGAAGCATAGCAGAAACTACTCTCAATTCATTCTGCTCTTCTGAACATCCAGAAACTAGCTTCTACTTACACAGAAAAAGAACTACTTAGAGAAACTCATAGTTTGGATAGATTAATTCAGCATTCTGAAGATCTTGACTCCTATTTTATTTAAATATTATCTTCAAATAAAACACTTTGATGAGCCTTTATACTGCTGTCAGACACCTGTGATCCTCTAAAATATTTCTGAATCTCAGTATCCTCCTAGAAAATTGGAAGAGATATTCTAATCTGAAGACAACTAAAAATGAATTAACTCTGCAACAGCATGGATTTGGGGGAAAGTACATCAAACTGTTGACGTAAGTGCACGGAACTACCTGTGCTTAAACTAAATGTGTTTTTCAATTGCAGATGAATGCTTCGATTGAGAATAAAAGTGATCATGAAAATACCTCTGGAACTGCAGCTTCCACTAGAAGGAAAGGAGGAGGTACGCAACCACCTTCCTGGGCAATCCCTACTGGCTGATAAATGACTTCAGAAGGGTGCACATAAAAGAACGAAGGTGAAGAAGCAGGAGACTGAAATAAAGCACATTACTTCCATAAATCGACATGATTTATATGCTATAAATAGCAAAGCTTATTTTACAGTCATCTTTGCTACATATAAACAAAGTTAAAGCTTTGAATCAAAGTGCCAAATTCATCTTCACTAAGAAAGAATCTAAGAAACCTAAAGAAACAATCTGACGGGGGAAGCCGTTAGGCAAGTCAGATAGCAGGATAAAACAAAGACGTCCTTAAATCCCTTTAAAAGATTTTTCAAATTTCATTGACATTTTAGAGATCATTGTTAGAGAATTCCAGAACTTTCTAAAACTGACACTCCCAAAATCACACATTGTACAGTTATAATTTGCACAAATGTTATACAAAAAAACCTTGTTGATAATTTAACACAAACTTCTTCGGAAGAAGAGGGGAAGCAGAACATGATCTCTTTACAAGTAGTTTTTTCTTCATGTTTCAGTAAATGCTATTTTATGCCTTCTATTGTACCAGAAACGTTGCAGATGCATTAATAAAATATAGCTACTTATTTCACCAACATTGTAAATAGTGGGAAATTTCATTTTAGCATTTGATTTGAAGAAAAAAACTACTGAAAAAAAAGGACGACCACATCCTTTCTTTAAACTAGATGCAAGCTAATGGTAAAATGCTTCAACTGTGAACTGTATTTACCTGTGGAACAGACCACTGCCACTGACCTGGAAGACACTGTGTTGGTGCCTAAACTCAAACAGGCAGAAGATATTACTTATATAATCAAGAACACACGCACAGAGATACACCTTCCCAACATACTAGATTCAAAACCATCCTAAATCCTCATTCAAATCTTAATTAAGAACTAATTATTTTCATAAACCCCCAAATAATTCAAGAACATAATTTCGTCTACTTCCATTCAGCCTCTGAGCTGGGCATTTCATTGCTTCTAAAATAACAAAGCATCTCTAAAATGTGGCTAAGTAAGAAAATGTACAAAATGCAGTTAACTTTCCAATACACATGAAGCATGCTGCAGAAGTTCAGCAGTGGGCCTCCAAGACAGTTAGGGAACTGGAGAACAGACATACCAGGATACCGACAGAAGTGGGTTTCTTCAGCTTCAAGAAGGATGAAGGTGGGAGGGTATAGCTATCACGGGCTGCAACTACCTAGTGGGAGGGCATTAATATGACCAAGCCAGACTCATCAGAGGTGTTCAGAGCACAAGAGTTAACGGACAAACGCTGAACTTGAACATACTACTCAGACACAAGGAGGAAAATAAATAAAAACAAAATCAAAAAAAAAATCTTTTACTAGGAGAAGGATCAAGTATTGGAAGAATCTGTCCAGAGACGTTGTAGAATCTCCACTGGAGATTTTAAAAATTCAGCTGGACAAGTTCCTGAGACACCTGACCTAACCAACACTGCCCTGAGCAGAAGTTTGGCTTAGAATGATTTAAAAAAAAAAAAAAAAAAAAAAAAAGAATGGTACTAAGACAGCTGTCTAGCAACAAAGAAAAAAAAGAATTTATTCCATTTCCATATAATTAGACAGGTAGGTAGAAATCGTATCCTAGTGAAAAATCACTATGAAAAAATCACTAGTGAAAAATCTTCGATGAAGTTAAAATCCGTTTTAAACAGCTATTTTGAACAGTCTTTCTATTTTTTAAGAATAAACACAACTGGGACAGCATTGCAAACAAAAATTGCATGTCTGGAGGGAGTACCAACGCTCTGAAAGTAATTTTCAAACAGATACCTGATAATGATAAGTAGGAGGCTGATAAACTGGTTGAGCTACCATCATAGGTGAGCTGGAAACAGAGCGTGACTTAAAGACAAAAAAGTTACAAGTCAATGCAGCAATTTCATAAATTGTCCCTCCTTTAATTTATCTTAAATACTATATGCTGAACCACCTCCCCTCCCTTTTGAAAATGCATTTACCAGGTTTTAACTTGCATTTAGGTTCTTCAAGACCGCTGCTTCCTGAGGGTCTACACAATAAATGAAGCAATACAGCCAATCTAAGTTCTCACTGATGTATTCCTATCCTCTCCACAGCCCCAGACGTTACCTTCCCTTTTCCAATTCCCTTCCTTGCGCCAGCCCCAGCACTTGTATGATTTGGCAGTGAGACAGTTCAAGGAACTAAACCAGCTGGAAATCTGTTTATTGTGGGGAACCAGTCGAGGATCAGGGAAACACCAGCAAAATAAAGGGGGCCAACCGCACCAAACCCACTAAAGTCAAACAATCAATCTACCACATTCTTCCTCCTGCAAGAAGCAGTACTCCTACCATAGTACTGACAATATAATTACTTTGTTCATCTATCAATAAGTTCTCCTTTCACCCTCAACATAGCAGCTATTGCAGCCATAAGCACCTCACCCACAGCAGAATAATAAATGAAGCCAATCAAGGGTCGTAAGCACCAAGAGCTCCTCAGTATTAGTAAACAAACAAACAAACAAACAAACAAACAAAAAACATTTAAATATCAAACATAAGGCATAGCTGGAGAAACCAGAAGCAGGAGGGAATTAGAAATGCTGCACTCATCCTTGTCCATAGAAAAGCATGTATACAAAAATCTGTTACTTACTGGCCATGGCTGTGGAACAGAAGCAACTTCAGGAGTGTGAAAATAAGCCACTCCATTATGGTAAATATAAGGATATCCACTTGAAGTAGTCAAGTACATCGTACCAGATTCTGGTATTACAGTAGAACCTGAAAGTGAGTTAACAGTAATGTTTTTTTTTTGTTTAGTGTGAAGGTCATAAAAAAGGAAGGAAGATCATTTCTGATCTTCAAAGAATCAAAACACCCAAAAGAACGAACATGGGACAGTGTGTGCATAGTGTCACCTCTACTCCCTCTAAGAGAATCACAGGATGATGCCAGAGGTAATTTGGAAGGGCTGCAGAATACAGATACATGCGTATCAGTTACTCAACACAACCAGAATGTGATGTACAGCAGTACTTGAATTTTGAACCCTGATTTTTACCCACTTCTGGAAGAGACAGTAAATATATATATGCCTAAGATATATACATAAGAAAGAAGATTGCTTTTCTTTTATTCCTACTGCCTTAAATTGTAGTTTAAGAGATCCATAACACTGGATTAGTTGGGCTGGAAAAGAAAATGATAAATGAGACTACCAAAGGAATGATGTCTTCAATTCTGCTGAATACAATACAGCTGCAGCCCTACAGTGACTGGAAGTTTAGACTTGCACAAGCCTCCAAATGAGCAAACTATCCTAACGACTAAGGTTAGTGGGCTGAACATGAGAGCAGAAAAACTGAAATAGAATACCAGGATATATATCCAGATGACAATATGATCTTGTACCACACTTTGAATCTAGATACATTGAGCACAAGAGTCAGGAGAAGGAAGCAACAGAAGTCTGGCAGTGCAACTGATGAAGTCCAAGTCAAAGATGAAAAGGAAAACAAAGCACAACAAAAACAAACAAAAACCCCTCCACCAACAATAAAAAAATATAAACAAATGTAAACCCTCAACAATGGCTGAGCAAAGACCATGCAGAATAATTTCTGAAGCAAAGAAACTATGCAGTTGGAATAAAGAATTCCATTTCCCCTGGGCAAATGCTACCCTACAAATTTAAAAGGGAGAAGGGCATACCTATGCATATGGAGGGAGAAGAAATTTCCTGTCTTGAGTGAAAGTATGCATGCAACAACAGTGCTAATGCACATATGAACTGTTTCTCATCAATAAAATGACAATAAAAAATAAAGAAAACTTTAGAATTCAACTGAAATTCTTCTGACTATTGTCCTCAAATGGAAGAAAAGTATACTTAATTTGCTGCTGCATTCCTAAAGTAAAGTATTTTACATCTCTGATACACAGCCTTTACTGAGGAATAACAAAATAGCATGTCTGGCTATACGAAAAAAAAATCAGATCTCATCTTAAATGGTATGATTTAATCTTTTTCAATGTATTATGGAAATAAAACTGTCCTTGGCAGAAGGGGAGGGCATCTTCTCTAGAAGGAAGTCAGTACAATGGAAAGGTACAGAAGAACATCTTAACAGCATACTTGCCCAAGATAAAGACTAGTTATCTGACAAAGGTGGCTCATCAACAGTCCTCTTATGCAAGTGTTTGGCCTAGATAGTTCTTTGTCAGAGTAGGAAACTCTAGCATCTATGTCTTTATTTCACAGCAGAGAAATGTCATAACTGAGTGGAGACTGAAACCACCCACTCTATATGGTGTCTGCTGAAGAAAGCAAAGTGCAATGGTTCTGATGGATTTTGCTAATATAAATAAATGATTAGTGACAACCCAATCAGTGAGCCAGCAAAACCTGCTTTGTGCTGTAGAATCTGTGAGGACAGATTCCTTCTTTTAAGTGTTTAGACCTGAGGTTGTGTCTGGGAATTGAGATAAAAATTTCCATTCAGCTTGTCCCTACATAGATAATCTTTTCCAAGCCAGTAATACATTAAGAGATAAAATAATTCAAGATTATCAATCCTAGACGCTCCAAATCTGGACATTTCCACTAGCATCTATTTACTTCCAGTGCTAACTACTCTGAGTCTGTTCTGTCCACAGCATTAATGCAATGCATGACCAGGCACATCTTGGTTAGAAACTAAAACGACTAGTGACACACACATAACAGAGAAAGGCAAGTGAAAATACATACGAGGAATCCGTATTTGTTGTTTTCTTATTGCTGGACCAATATTCAACTTCTTATCCTTATAACTAAGCTTTTTAGCCTAGAATTAAAAAAAAAAAAAAGCATTCAGTATTTTTATTTTCTACATAAATCTAAGGACCCAAGAATCAAAAATAAGAGGCAGGCAAGCTACTTAGGGTTTCACCCTCCACTGCTTTTTATTTACAGTGCCTCTCTATAAAACAAGAACTACACTAGATCCTTTTTTATCTTATCCTTATACTTCACATACACAAAAGCAATTATTAGTAATTTCTAATATTACTTACTCCTCATGGAGCCTCTCGAGTAACAGATACCTTCTCCTCATACAATATATATGCATATATATATGCAAATACAGATATTCAATTTCATTTTTTTCATGATCATGATGTATTTTACAAAAGATCACAGCAGTAATTAATTCTAGGTAGTAAGCCCAGAACATAAAACATGCTTTTATTTTATATGAGGCTGTCTTAAAACTTCCTTATATCCTGGGCAACAGAACATAAAAGCACATCAAAACTGATATCCTAGTAAGGCTAAAGTATAGCAGAAGAACTAAAAAAAAGTGCTAGGTACAGACAAATAAAGCTGTTTTTTTCCCAATAGCTAACACAATTCCTAAACCACCACATGACAGCGCAAATTTTTCAGTGTCAAAGCTGTAATTTTTCCAGTAAAGAGGTAATAGTTTGCTTCTTAAAGATTATAGGCAGAAATAGAAATTACATCCAACAGATGGACAACAGTTAATTAATGAATATATTTTCTTAATTTGAGCCCTACTTAGTGAAATAACTGAACACCTATGCATAATACAAAGTCCCACATAAAGGCTTAAAAGTTAGGAAAAGGCAAAACTTTTTTTTCTTAATTTTGGTGTTCATAAAAAAGTATTACCTATTGCAAACATACCTACCTTGCCTATTAACCATTGAGCAACTCCTTGAAAATTGATGCAAGTTTCAGTCAAACTGCAATCTACCACACACAACAGAAGATGAACCTTCCCAATGCAATCCCATCGATGTGATCTGTCACGATTTAGGCTGTTTTTTTATGTATGACTTCCTCAGTTAAGAGAAATACCTAATCTGTGCAAATATCTTCAGAGTGTTTAATACATGAAAAGTTACATGCAATGCTAAAGAAAATTAAATTAACAGGAAAAGATGTGATGAAGGAAAAATGAATACAGAAAGATGGGAAGAGGTAGTATTAGATGCCATAAAATATGACTGGAAAAAGGATTCCAGTGAAACTCCTCACGGTCTGTTTTTCAGACTAATTCAATTTAATACACTCAAAGACTGCAAAACAGAAAAAGAAATTTCTGAAGTAGGATGCAAAAATAAATGCAAACGACTATCAGAGCGCCATATAAATGCAAAGAAATCCAATAGTATAAAATAAAAGATTGTTCATTTAAATCGTAATATATTATTAAAGTTTGGAAACTCCACTAAAGATGTCAAAAAAAAAAAAAAAAAAAAAGAGGTATCCTAATTGATCTTAAGATTAATAACAGTGGGATGCAGAAGTGAAAAAGGTGATGTTGGTGATGTTATTGTAGGATATTTTAGGATATCTACATTAAAGTTTTTCCTGCAGACAAAAAGCTATTAGTCTCATTCAGTGAAACACCACTAAGACTTCACTGGAATAGCCTTTCGGTTACAGGCAAAAATCCTAAACCGTTTTCACGATGGTAGTAAGTACCCTTGGAGTTCTAGTTCAGAGAAAGAAAACAATAAAAACTGGGGAAAAAAAAAGGTGCTCCTCTCTGTGTACTCTTTTGTCTTCACATGACCGTGTTTTTTGAAAATACCCCAAAAGATTTCTTTTAAAATGTCCCAACTTTTATTTTGAATTTGAGCACATTAATTTTCAACAAAGCCCAAGTATTTTAATATTTTAATTTTTGCATTTGGTAGAGGGCATTATGCAGGGAGAGGAAGAAAAGAAAATAGTATCCAAGGCTTCATATCTCTCAGTATGTTCACAGGTATGGATACCAACCAACTGACCTACCCAATATATTCCATCCAAAAAATGGAACACATGTTTAAGAAGTAAGAAGTGAAGAGCTAATATCCAGCTGAACAGTTAACCCAGTCTCAAGGGAGGTTCTAGAGGGAATATCAAAATAGTAATGCAGCTAAATAGAGAAGCAACCATTATGTGACATAAAATAAACCTACCAGACTTCAAGTGAATTTAATTATTTCTGAAAAGAGTTACATCAGCTCTGAAAATCAAATATGCCAGAATAAAAGAAAGCGGTTGTCTTTCCTAACTCTCCACAAGATTTTGACAGCAACGGATTTTCCAGTAAAGCAAGATAAAGCAATTGTGAAGGAGAAAGAGTAATCAGAATGCGTTAGAAAAACAGTCCTTATGGAGCAAATGTAGAATAAGTAAACACTATGTCAAAGTAAAACGTTCTACTAGGAAGTGGCAGCTCCTTTCCCTGGTTCCACAAGATATTGGTATAAAGACATAGTGACCAATCTTAACAGATCTACAAATCCACAGTAGCCAACTGAAAAGACTAATGTGAAACTAATTATTTAAGAGAGAATCATAATGGGAAGTATTATTTACCTCTTGTAGTATCTTCTGTGCATCTTCCTGAGTTTCAAAAGTAATGAAGCCATACCTAAACAAAAAGAGAGCTATGTCTCTGAAGTTCGTATTTTCATACATTCCACATCAATAATTTACATCCAGTAGAAATACCATTAGGAAGTAAATTACTAGAAAAAAAATCAGCCATGTAGAAATGAGACTGTAGTACCAACCGTAATCTTCATTTGTTAATATAATAATCCTTGTTCTAGTCTTTCTAATATGTTTAAGTAGATGGTCATATGTTATTGTTTACATGCAGTGAATGAGCTCACCTAAACAGCTAGGCAAAACCTAAAACAGTGCATGTCTTTAGTTCCTTCTTTTTCTAACAACGAGATTTTGATTTGAAGCTCTCACTTGTTATGAGTACCCAAGATGAGACATTTTGGATTTTTTTTTTTATTTTTATACAGTATTTGATAGCATAGTTCCCATCAATGTCAGTGACAACTGTGAATGCTCCACACTTCCATAGTCACTGCCCAGTACATTAAATAGAGTTCTCAGATAAATCAGCAATGCACAGATGGTGTTTACCTGTGAATTATTCTGTCAGTCTTGACATGACTAACATTAAACAACAGTTTTGTGGTGCACTTGAGGATGAAGTATTCTCACATTTCACGACATAATATCTCTTTCACCACATCTCTTAACTGCTGCAACAAATGAAACAGGCTTTCTATAAAGAACTCCTACTAACATTTCCCAAGTTCAGACTTCAGAAAATACTGAGAAGGCCTCTGTTATTCCAGCCAGCATATTAGAACTTCCAATAAAAAATACCAAACTTTCTGAGCATTTCTATGCTTATGTGAGTATAGAGGTTCTGACCAGCCATACTGTAAAACCAATGAGCTTTTGCTAGATTGCTTTCTCTAACCAAATTTGGAAACATTTTAAAAACCAAAGACCAAAATGTTTAAACAAGTACTTTACTGCCCAATCTGAATCTTTCTCTGTATTTATTCTTCAGCATTTTTCTCCTTACTGACTTCTAGTCTTAGTTCCCTTTTCTGCAGTCATGATTCATTCTCAGATTTGTCCCGTGTTCTTGTTTGAAAAATCTTCACAAAATAATCGTGGTTCTTGTGCTGTACTCCAGCATAATGAGGTACATCTCACCTCTTCCTCTATCCTCAGGTTCCTTTCCACACTGGCACTCAGCAATAGAAATTATGTATTTTTAACAGATAATCCAAAAAAGGGTACTTTAATTAAATTATTACTAAAAAACAACAGAAAGGATCATGATTTTTCTGTCTTGTTATACACAGCTTCATCTTATAATAAAATGACCACATGGTTTTAGAGTTATGCAAGTCACAAAGCCATTTATATGCTGATATTAGAGAACACAAGCAGATTTGTGGACACATGGAACATTTGGGGCCACCAATTACATGTATTAATAAGGTTCTGAGCTATGAAAATTTTAATAAAATCCACTGTAGTCAGGCAACTTTCTGTTATATTTTCAATTCACAGAGCATGCTTACTCTAGTATACCAACCCCTTTGATATTCCAGCTCTGTCATTTACTATCTTCACCTCTCTCACACAGCCATACTGAGCAAAAAACTTCCTCAGGTCATTTTCATTAGTCTAGTAAAATAAATTAAGAGGAAGAAAAAAAAGAAGAAAGAAAGAAAGAGAAAAAGAAAGAAAGAAGAGCTGATTTGTGTAGTCATTTAAGGAATATTTCCATAAGACTTTTAAAGGATATACTTTGAACAAAGTTTGCCACCAACTAATTATAATGCTGGATTAAATGACAAAAGAATAAGCAGGCATATGTGGCTCAAAGCAAGAGAACAGCATCCCTATTTAATAACTGCCTTTTCATATTCAGCAATAACACTAGAAAACCACTAAAATATTGAAAAGTTTTATTGGATTTACAGAACAATCCCTTTACAGGTATGGTCACTGAAGACAGTTAACAATATGGGATTATACACACACACACACACACACACATTATGCATTAGAGTACTGTTTACAATATGAAACAAATCACTCTCTCAACATCAACAGCAGACTGTGTTGGCTTTCATAACATATATATGGATATATGTGTGTATATGTACACACATACATACACACACATATACAGATACACTGTGGGTACTCCCCAGCATGAACTAAGCAAGAAACTTTTGATAAAAAATGCTCTAAGTACTGTTCCCTTCTAATCCAAGTACACATGGAGGAAACAAATTCCTAGCAAATGCACACGCTTAAGCTATATGAACACTTGTCTCCCTTCTATGAATTAGTTTTTCTTAACAGTGTTAACATAAATAAATATGGTGTGCTAAACACCACATTTCAGAATTGAAAGTTTTATTCTGCACAGTCCTTTGTTAATACAATACCTAATGCTGTCAAGAAGCATGCTTATATACATGGATTTTTATCCACTTCAGGTAATTTCTGTATTCATCTATAGTTATGTTTATTTTTAAGGATGTACACAAGAAGTGCTATTTTACCTCTAAGTAAATAACTTCTGTTGCTTTTAAGAGTACGCATGCAATTTAGCAAAAATCTCCTCCTATGTATCAGAGGCTTAACTGAGTTTGAGAAGGAAAAAGATTTTAAAACAAAGAAACAAAAGCTGTAATTTAATAACTTTCATAACTAGCAAGAATATGAAGCTCACACTTTTTGAATAACTCTACCCTGAAGATGTGTTTTACAAAAAGAAATAGTGTAGTTTGCAGCAACCTTTAAGACCAGAGAGCATTGATGGTACAAGACTTACCTCCCTCACTGTTCCAAGCATTCTGCCATTAACACATCAGTTCCTGAGCAACTATGCAGCACTGAAAGGTTAATAAATTACTGAGTGGCATCCAGAGCCATTCTCTTGAATAGATGATCATGTTTTGCACTTAGGTAGAAATATGAAAGTCTGTTCATGTCAGAAAATAAACCCATTCAAACAACTGATAGCATATGCTGTAGAACCATTTTATATAAGCTGAAGTGTTCTCACATTCTTAAATGATGAAAAACCCAAAGAGAAAAAAAAAAAAAAGACTGATTTTAAGATGTGCCTTTCCCTTAAAACTTTCTCCAATGAACACCAGAACTTAACTGCTTAGAAACTGAAGCTGTACAGATAAAGCTTCACATTTCTAGGAGAACATTTCAATTTCTAGCAGACTGTTTCTTTTAAGTTCCACGTTATGTGCAGCTCAGCTGCTTCACAAAATTAAGAAAAAGAACCTATGATAAAGTAGCTGAAGGCTAAAATACATTAAAACAGTTTAAGAGTCCTAAGACTGTGATCAGTGCAGAAAGTTATACTGAATACCTAAAAGACGTGAATGATGTATACACAACACTGCAAGCTTCAAAAGCTAAAAGATTAATGAAAGATAAAAGATTTAAGATAAAAGATTTATCTGTGGAGTAGTGTACTGAAAAAGAACAAAAGAGAAACCCTGTTCTAAGATTCACGGTACCGTTTACAAGTACCTGGATAAACACGGTATCTGTAAGTTTGCCAGAGACACCTTCAGGACTCATGTTTCCATGCTCCTCACAGGACCAAGGCACTTGACAGATTCTGACGAAAGGGTAATGTAAGCCTACAGGATGTCAAAGATGACACCATTGAAGAGAGACCCCTTCAGACTGGACAAAAAGATACACAGCTGTAACTTCAAGTATTCAACTGTTTGTCCAAGTTTAAGAAGCCAGATGTTTCCTCTTACAAATAGGAATCACTGCTATGGCAACAGACCAAATGAAGTGTCCAATAAAATGATAAAAGAGCTTGCTGGAAAGCAAATTATCTGTGTGTGCAAGCATCTATTTTTTCACAAAAATAGCTAAATAAAGAGCTTTATATTTTTTTCCAGCAAACTTGAAAAAACAAACCTTGTTTTTACTGAAATCATAGCAAAGAGCAATCTGAGACTAACACATAAATATCCTATGGTTTCAAAATAAATTTAAGACTCTACTTAGTATCTGAGTCACAATGAATGGAAAGGTAGCTGAAAAGTCTACAGAGGTTTCATTCTCTCCTGTTCCTTTCCAAACAAAATCTATCTTCTTCTGCTTTCCAGACACAAACACATTGTATTCCTCTGCCACTGAGGCTAAATAATATTCATAACAGACCAATCAGTTACTGAACCAAAGTCACGTAACCTTTCAAAATGTACAATAAATGACAACTGACAAGAATACGGATAAGTTATATGGAAAAATATTTTAACCTTTTAAATTGCAGTGAAGACAGAACAGACTGAGATCTTTTTACAGCCCTAGTAATTTGCTTACTATTAATGCCTCTAAATAGTTACTGTGCCTTTTTGCTAAAGCCCAAATACACCGAAGGCCTTGTACAGCTTCTCTTGAACTATGAGCACCTCTACCCGAATTGTCTTGGACAAATGAGTCAGGAGATCCTGGAAGTTCTTGTATTATTATCCAAGATAGTCTGAATACATTGTCATTCTTCCTCCTCTTCATCTGAGTCAATGCTTAAAAGGTCCTCAGCCTAAGAGGAGCGAGGCATAGAAGATACTGTTGGTGGAAACAACATTTAAGTTGGTGGAAACAACATCTAAGTAGACCAAAACTGCTTCACATAAGTCAATGACAAACTCATTGTCTAAAGTGGTAAGAAAGAAATAAGACAGTAGCTGTAAAGGTGTGGTGCATATCTTGCTGTGAATGTTCAAAATGGCTGAAAAATGTAAGAATGGCCTGATACTCTCTGATATTTGAAGTTTTTTTATGGCATATGCACAGGCACAAGCATTTTAAGGCTTCAAAGCAATACTGGAAATTGCCCAGAGAAGCTTTAACGTATATTTTAAAACAAATACTTGCTTTTAAGAAAATGACTGCAATAGATGAAGAATACTGTTGCCATAGCTCCTTCTTTTGTATGATCTCAAAGTGCTAGAGGAACTAAAGATACTGACGACTGCTGTGTGCAAGCTATAACACTGAGCTTACAGTTTAATAAATTACACTAAATGTTACACTAATTACACTAATTTAAAATTTACATACTATATAGTATCTGCTTATTACAAAAGCTACCTTTGAAAAAAAATATCTGAAGAACCAGCATGGCAAAAGCTTCTAGCAGCTGGGTACAGAAGTTTATGCAACTTTGTAGCACAGGTAGGTACATCAAGGTTTAAAACTTTATTCTCTGCTGTTCATTTGAACTTTATAGCGAAAGGCATTTATCCCCTGAATAAACACACATACTTCTCTTATTGCTTTTTATAGGCTATAAAATATCATTTAGTAGCAAAATTAGGAAAAAAATATACCTTAAAATCAATTCCACCTACAAAGATGCGATTTGGAGTAACTGTTCCAAACCTTGGAGCACCGGTTGAATTATTTAATGGCACTGGTGACACAGTGTTGGGAGTTGAAGGTGAAGATTCTGTTTGTGTCTGATTTGCAGCCTGTTGATTGAAAAAAAAAAAATCAAAAATTTACAACAGCTTACACAGTACAAGCTACTAAGAGAAGAAATTCTAAACAGAAAATACAGAATTTTTGGTAGGCACAGCAAATGCTGAACAGCTGAACATTAAGCGTATTTATTTTTATTCTGAATCCAACCCTATGAAGTATTTAAATATAAGCTTAGTTGTAAGCAATTCCATAGCATCCTAAATAAACTACAATCTGACATTTCACTTACACTTAAATACCTTACAGAAATTGGCATTTAGGATCTAATCTACAAATCCTTTTGTTTGTGTGTGTGTGCACGTGCAGAGCACGCTGCTGTATGAATCCCAAGTTATTTATTCTATTTTGGAGATGAATTTATATTAATTAGAAGCCCCTTAATTTATGCCTTTTATAGCAACAACCTTTTAAGTCAACAGCTTCAAACTGCACTCTTTCTCTGACACGCACATGACTCTTCCTCAGAGTCTCTGGATCACCACCTGTACTGCATGGACACATGTACTCAGCTCTGGTGAGGCCGCACCTCCTGTACTCAGCTCTGGTGAGGCCGCACCTCGAGTACTGTGTTCAGTTTTGGGCCCCTCGCTACAAGAAAGACATCGAGGTGCTTGAGCGGGTGCAGAGAAGGGCGACGAAGCTGGTGAGGGGCCTGGAGAACAAGTCCTACGAGGAGCGGCTGAGAGAGCTGGGCTTGTTCAGCCTGGAGAAGAGGAGGCTCAGGGGTGACCTTATCGCTCTCTATAGGTACCTCAAGGGAGGCTGTAGCGAGGTGGGGGTTGGCCTGTTCTCCCACGTGCCTGGTGACAGGACGAGGGGGAATGGGCTTAAGTTGAGCCAGGGGAGTTTTAGGTTAGATGTTAGGAAGAACTTCTTCACTGAAAGGGTTGTTAGACATTGGAACAGGCTGCCCAGGGAAGTGGTGGAGTCACCATCCCTGGAAGTCTTCAAAAGACGTTTAGATGTAGAGCTTAGGGATATGGTTTAGTGGAGGGCTGTTAGCGTTAGGTTGGAGGTTGGACTCGATGACCTTGAGGTCTCTTCCAACCTAGAAATTCTGTGATTCTGTGATTCTGTGACACAAACATCCCCTTTAATACCCTTAGCCCTTTGTTATGGAGCACAGTCTGCCTCACACGGTATGATTTGAGACTAGTCTTCCCTGATGGGACATTAAAACAAAATTAATAATGTACTGAAAATTAGTCATCAATTACATACTAAGCTCATCTGTCTCTGGTAAACAGTAGTAGCATGGATAACACCACTTTCTGCCTGTCAACAACTCTCTCTCTTCACAAACTGTTTTTAGTACAACGACTCAGAGCAAGCTCCCCTAAACTCTTTCTGTATCTTGTTTTAGCTGTACTGGTCATAATACATGTCAGAAACAATTATAATCCCCATACACCCAAAGGCTTTTAGATGGAAGAAGATTTTCTGTCAAGAACAACTTCTGAAGTATGAACAGGTTTATTTTTTCACCTCTTACATGAAATACAACATTCTGTTTCATAGTTAGGTGCAGAACCAAAATATCAGAATTTAACTATTTAAATACAAAATAATACGTAACATTCGACTCCAAATCCAGAAGTCTTACCTTTTCTTCCTAAATTTTACTTTCCGACACAAATTTCAAGAGTTTTAAGTCTTATACAAAGAAAAAAAAAACATACAAAGAACCCAAATGGAAGAAATGAGGCATTAAAACACACCAATTGTGAACTCCCAAGAGGGAAAAGAAAATCCTAACCTTTGAAAATCTTAAAATCTTTGTTCCGATAGTCATCTCAAACGATTTCTCCTCACTTGAATGCCATTGTAGCAGTAAGAAAACAGGATCAAAAAGGATTTGCGTGCTAACTTAATGTGATGATTATTTGCGTTTCTAAACTACTTTTATCATGAGATTTGTTTAGAACAGTGTACATGTGTAAATTTGTCAGTACTTTTATGTCTTCAGTGTTTGACAATTGCTCCTTTGCCAGTATCAAGTTTTTCACTTTTATGTTGACTACATCCATGGTCAGAAAACCAAATACTACATGGGCCTGGTGATTAATCCCACCTTCCAACTCCGACTCGCCTCTTTTCACCACTCCTATCCTGTAACATCAGAAATTGGACATCAAGGCTCTACAGGCCTTCAAAACACGGTCATCCTTAACTGCATTGGGACACCCGAGGGGGCTGAGTTTTAATGCAACGCCGGGGGGCTGTTCAACAGAGAAAACGAGTGGGATGACCGGCAGCTCTGACCCTTCTGCTGAGGAGAAAAGCCGAAGGGCTGAACTGCCTAGACCGCCACGTCCTGTGGCGTAAAAGAGAACTCTACAGAAGGTGAAGTATCCAGGGCGGGCCGGGTTTTCCAAGTGTTTATGTGTAGCCGCGATGGCAGGGCGCTGCCCCACCAGCCCGCAGCCACCTCAGCGCGCAAAATGGCGGCAGGCGGCAACCGGCGCTGTGGCGGGAAGGGCCTGCCGGCAGCCGGGCGGGGGCAGCCCCATCCCTGCGGGCGAGGCCCCGGGGCGCAGAGCCGTGCCCTCGGCTCCCGGCCCCGCTGCCTGCTCCTCGGCGGAGCGGCTCCCCCAGCCTGGGCGGCCGCCCGAGCCCGCCTCGCTCCTCACCGCGCCGTCGGGCTCCATCTGTCAGCCGCCGCCGCCTCAGCTCCGGCACGTTCCCGGCACGCGTCGCGTCCTCGGCCCCGCCGACGAGCTCCGGGGAGAAGAGAAGCGGGGGCAAGGCTGGGGGTGCAGGGCAGGCACACCACAGCCCTTCCTCACCCCAGCGCCCCGGGCCCCGCCGCCCTCCTTCCCGGTGCTCCCGTTCGAGAGCCCCGCGGCTCCCTCGTCGCTTCCCGCCCGCTGGCGCCGTCACTCCCCGCCCGCCCCTCAGGGACCGGCCGGCGCTGGGCGGGGAGGGCTGCGGGAAGGGGACCCCAGGCGGGCACCCGCACCCCGGGAGCTGCGGCCAGGGGAGCGCAGCCCGGCCGTCCCCGCCGCCCTGGGCAGGCGAAAGGCGGCCGCTGCCCTCCCGTCCTGTCCTGTCCCGTCCTGTCCCGTCCTGTCCTGTGTCGTGCGCCTCGCCTGTTCTCCGGCCCCAACGGCAGGAAGAACCCACCCCCCTCCACCAAAGCGAAGTTGTTCCCTACGGGTGGCTCTCCGGGCCGTGTCTGAGGGAGGCAGAAACATAGTTCAGGCTTTCTACTCGTCAGGTTTTATAACTGGAGAAGCCGAAGTGCTTAGCACAACTCTGAGACCGCTATTGTTCCCAGAGAGACTCAGAGGCAGGCTGCCCTGACCACTGTGCAACACAAGGCCAGGGATAACCTTAGAGATGAAATTTAGGGGCCTCTAGCAGAGAGGACTGGAAAACACCAATCATTTTCATGACCAATTCTCAAAAAGTTGCAGCTTTTTTCAGCTCTTACAGAACCAGAGGAGACGGGTTGATAGCAACCCTTCTGTTAGGTGTATGTGGTGTTTAATGAACAGAACCGCAACCTGTTTGCACTTTCATCATTTCATGCTGGCTGCAGACGCAAATTGCCCTGAAAGTAGCTGTGCTGCTTAAACAGGTCTGGGGAAAAAAAAAAAGAAAAAAAGATTCAAGCATCTAGATCATAACCAGCGGAGTTGCCAGGTACAGCCTTGCAGAAATGCCTGGTTTGATGACAGCAAGAGCTAAAATCCATACAAATGTATTCTGGGAGAACCATCCCAGTACAAAACTGCTTTTCAAACTGATTAAACAACCAACATTCACAGGCTAAATCAAAGCAGCTCAATACCGAAATACAACGTCAGGATTACTGCAGGGTCAATTTATCATTGGCTACTCTCCTGCTGTACTTGTTTTGGGTGCTTTGAAATAAAATCTTCAATGAAGATTATCTTATCTACAACAAATTATATTTTAGTCCTTAGAATATAAGAAATTATATTTTAATCCTTCCATCTTGCTTAAATTTGTTTTATTCAAACAATATGAACCCAATCTAAAACCAACAGTGCTTTCCAAGTATTGCATCATTTACTTCTCAATGAACATAGGCAGGGCACAGATCCGCACTCCTTGTGGATACCCTATGCTGCTTTTGACCTTTCTGTTCTTGCTTCAGCATTTACCAGTTTCTGCAACATTATTGTTACCACAGGGAATTAAAATATAATAATAAATAAGACCTTCTATGAATTCTGTGTCTAATGCTTAACCGTTAGTAGTGACTTTTTTAAGCTCTTTGAGTAAACCATAAACATAAAGGCAATTTTAGCAGAGCTGATGAGATTTTTAGAAATAGTTGGTATTTCATGACAGAACCCTGTTGAACTGCATTTATTCACATACTTTTATGAATATTTATCAAGCAGCAATACAGCTTATCCTAGGAACAGCAGTGCATTTTAATGATCTGTAAAGCAGAATAGACCAAACCTTTCATGTGCTTCATATGTTGATTTGGGGAATTCAAAGTTGCAACAGCTGAAGGAGTACAGAAACATTAAAGTGTATTTTGCACAGTTTTAATTGTTGGATATTCTGTGTTACACCTCTTTCTCAGGTTAGAAAACAAAATCTAGGACATTTACATTTAAAATAAGGCAATTGTGACAAAAATAGGACGTTCACAAATAAGTGAGAACGATTGATCTATTTTTTATTTTGGTAACTTAAAAACTGAAAACCTGAAGATCCAACACATCTATAAATTTAATAAGATTACTAGCAGAGCTGACAAAAAACGTTGCCATGCACGCAGGATTTAAATATTACACCAAAAGTTGCTGGGCTGCCCTAGAACCGTGTGGCTGCTTCATTAATGGAATAGCATCCTGCTCTAGCAAGTCATTCTCACAGGAAATCAGGAGTATGTCTGTTTTTCCCATCTCTGCATGTCAGCAATATACACAGCATGAAGTGACCTCTCCTATGGTTCTCTCCCACAAATTAAAAGGCAGTGCTGGACAAAGACAAGTCTGACTGTGCTGGTTCCTGTCGACTCTTGCCTTTTCTCCTTTTTACAGGATCAGAGAGAGACAGAGGTTAAGTAAGAAAAGATAAAATGAAAAAAGAGAGAGAGAAAAAGAGGGAGAAAAAATGATTTGGGAGGATAAAGGAGGAAAATGATTTTCCAGGCTCAAAAAGGCAAATGTAATTTTATGAGTAATACCTGGGCCTGGCAACGGACTACTCTTTGAACGATTGATTGCATGACCTTCAAAAGACACAGTACCTCTTTTGCTAGTATTACTTATCTGCAGATAATAATGGCAGATTACCTACCTTAAGATCCTTCAGTGGAAATCCAAGCATTAATATATTGCAGTTGTTAACTTGACCTGATAAAAGATTACTTACTTCCTGCTCTCAATTTCATAAAAATGTCACACAGGATGGAACTAGAAGACTGACGTCTGTCTCTATTGCATAGAATGCATTTGTATTTAAAATAAAAGTAATTTATGAAGATGTACATGGTGATTTCTCTTACGAGCTTGTGAATGGATTCATCACACCTTGAACCTGAACCAGAGCAATCAAAAAACCAAGAGCTCTTATGTATTCAAGGAATGTGAGGAAGACTTCTGCAGGAGTTACAGTGCTTATCAGCGTATTATGGTGGTCACCTACGGAGTGCCATGTGAAAAATGCAGAAGGAAATGACTTGTTTCTGGGAACTTTTCCATTTATTCAAATGTGTATGTGTATTTCTCTGCTACGTTTCCATCACAGGCTCTTTTCCCCCACTGTTCCCCTTGCTTAGGTTAGTTGTACACATTTCTCTTGTGGACGAGCCATGATTCCTCAGCCCATCTCAACTTCTACCCTTCTCTCTGCCCTGTGTCTCTACCTCCTACTTTGTTTCTGATTGCTCTAACTGTATTTTTGCTCACTCCCTCTCGCCTCTGTCCCCGTTTCTTATCATAATAGCTGAACTGGTATGTTCTACATCTTTAGCCCCTGCAGTCATCATAGGGTGGGTACTGGGGGCTCTGGGAATACTGCAGGACTCCAGGATAATACTGGAGGGGCTCTGAGAAGTATTGAGGGGCACTGGGAGGGCTTTTGGTAGCTCTGGGGACACTGAGATTACAGGAGAGGTATTGAGTAGTTTGGAGGGGGGCTTTCGAGAATGCTGCATGGTACCTGGGGGCTCTGCTGGACACTGGGAGATCCAAGGGCAGGACACAGGGGTGGCTGAGTGGGGTTCCCACCCTGTTTCCTATGACTCTCTCCAGCTGAGCTGCTCAGATCTGATTTGCTGTGTCACACGGAAATGTCACATGAATATATGTTACATGGAATATTAATAGATCTCCAACTAGGTGGGTGAAGAGAAAATTATCAAACTCCTCCTCATTTACTTTAACTTAGCCTGACAGCCTTGATTGGCTTTTCCTCTCATTTTTTCCCTACTGTGCTTCCATTAGTCAAATAAAAATTTAATGTTCATCCTGACTTTGATAAATTTCAGGTTTTTGACTATTTTTTTACCATTGTCATAATATTTTACATGTTTCACTGAACTAAATGCAAAATTCTGCAGACAAAAATACCTGAGTAGAAAAGATTATAAACAATTGATGTATATTATTAAACAAATGGGAAAAATACTTGCAAGAGAAAGTATCAGGCTTTGCTTGCTCTGGGAGTGTAAAGCTTCATGAATGTAAGTGTAATCTAATAGCACCTATACATCATCATAATGCTAAAGAGGTTTTCTTATAAGGTAAATGTGTTCATTTGATCACCATCAGGCAAATGACTCTATGTTCTAATCCCACCTTTTACAAGTTGATTCTTTGACTTTCATTACATTTCTAGGAACTTATGTGATGCCAAATTAAAAAAAAAAAAAAAAAAAGAAAGAAGAATTTCACTGTGAAAACAGGATGTTGCTAATGTGTTTCATACACAAAATTTTAAAGAGTCTTAATGTTCTTTATCTTGTTTTGGAACCAGTACTCCAACTACCAGAAAAGCCAGGAGCTTTTCTCTCTTCTGACTTAGTGATTTAAGATGCTGTACATAAATTACATAAATAAGGGCCAAGCTATGTTATTGTTGTCCATTACATACTTTTATTTTATTTTATTTTATTTTATTTTATTTTATTTTATTTTATTTTATTTTATTTTATTTTATTTTATTTTATTTTATTTTATTTTATGTTTTGTGCATGTGGTAATTTACCTCTTACATGCAGTTTTTCAGATTCAGGTAAAACAGCTGCTTCTGTTTTAGCAGGTACCACATTTAGGGGGGAAAATTTGCATATATTCCTGCACGTTTCTGTTGGTTTTATTCTACTTCTCAAAACTTATGCATGAAAAAGTGGAAGAAAAGTATAACAGAACATAATTGCTATTACTTAGAATCACTATTCTGAATAGCTGAACATAGAAGTAAAGTAGTCACCCTTGATTTTGTCTTGACTTTCACACAAAAAAGTACTAGATAGAGCTGTGAATCGAGTGTATATGGTACACACTCCATATAATGGAGCACTTGTCAACCTACCATACACTTTTCTCTTGTGAATGAAGAATTTCTGTAGCTGCAGCCCTGAACAGCTTCAATTCAACATAGTGGTAAAGATATGAAACATATCAAGAAGTAATGTCTTTTCCAGTGTTTTCCTTCCATCTTTACGTGAGTTAAGTATGTAGAAGGAGTCAAAAGAGAATTGCAATGGGATGAAGGCTGCTGAGTACAGGAAGAAAAGCTTGTGCTTGGTTTCATTCTGTACATTATGGTTTAAATTACTTTCCATGGCAATTGACTGAAACAAGTAGGGAATTTAATGCTGAAAAGCAGAATTGCAACTGTAAAGTAGCAATTGCAGAGATGAAAGCAATACATTTTACAATGCAAGACTGATGACCTCTTTTAAATACTTGGTTTCTGACATTTATTATTCAATTTTAGACAAATAAGCTTAGCAAACTTTAATGGGCAACACTTAATCATAATCTACTTGTGTAGTGACAAAGTATTTTACCTGGAGATCTCAAATAACTCTATGAAAAAGGTCCCTTCCTCTGAAATTTTCTACTATGGCTTTACTTATTTTTAGTTAAATAGGAAGAACAAGAACTCAAAGCACTGATTTTTAAAATGGATTCCTTATCTTCCCCTACTCAACACTGAACTTGAGTTATTTTTAAGTAATGTGAAGGAATTTTTCCATATCACTTTCGTTGTCTGTGTGAGTGACTAGGGGATTTTTTTCTTTATTTTTAATTTTGCTAAATTTGTAATTCTGCATTTTGCAGAATGCAGTTACTTTCTCTGATGTGTGAGCTTTGTAACAGTTTTACCTTTTGACTTTCACTCAAATTAAGGCTTTCAAAGTATCTGGCCTGATATGTAATTTAAATTCGATTTGATTTATTGGTAGTGGCTCATGGGAAATAATTCAGTGTAAATTTGGGCCTATGTTATGGACATAGGGATTTACAAAACAAATGCTACCATTCAGATGGACCAGATAATCTTGGAGATCTTTTCCAATCTTAATGATTCTATGACTCTTTCATTCCTTTTCCCTATCTTGCCCCAAATCACAAACCCTTGAGAAATGGTCTGTTCAGGTATAGCTAACTGAGCCTCACCATGTATAATACCTACAGATAAGAACATTTATCGGGATCCTTGGACATCTCACTTGCAGGGCATTTACAGGCCAAGTCCTGCCGTCTTCTGGCAGCAGCATAGCCTGAAAAGTTAATACACTTTAGTTTTTATTCTCCCTAAATCTTGCCACTGAGTCTGACAGCACACCTGAGATAAGATGAAGAGAAAGTAAAATTAGACTAGAATGGGATAGTTAAAGGATTCTTCCGAGCCACAGCCTGAATAGGTGTCTTCTAAATTTGCTCAGCACAGGTATCATTTTCACTTTTCCCGGGGATTTGAATGTAAATTGCTGCATTTGGGAGTAAAACTCTATAGCCTTTTATGTGCAAAATGCTTCACTTTTGCTAATGCTGCTATAAGCAACTGTGGGAGTTAGTATAGACTGTACAGATTTTAACTACCAGCTTATTTAACCCGACTCAGAAAAGATAAACAGTGGTTAACAACACTTTCAACTTAAGCACATTAGCACTCCCACAGTGGCAAATTTTAGGAAAATAAGCTTACATAGATTAGTCATTACCCTTTCTATTCCATGTCCCTAGAATAGCTTCTAACCTGCCATTTAGCAACAAGAGATTTTGCAATAAAAGATTAAGTATACTTCATCCCTGATGGAATGTATTTTTAATCTTCTTAAAATCCTGTTCAGTTAACATCAGGGAATGTAAGTTATTTGGTGATTACATTTTCATCAACAAATCTTTTATATTTTCTTGGGGATGACTTTCTCTAATGAATTAAGTGAGGCCAAATTTGCATGCATGAGAAACAAGACATGCATACTTTTAGCAAGTCTTTAGATCCATCTATCCAGATACATGGAAGCTTGTATTTGGACGTGGTATCAAGGACTGGGCCAAAGATTGCCTAACTTCAGCTCCAGCATAAGAATGCGGACTTTACAAGGTTCCTACCTCTTTTTCCCATCACATATACTGCCATCTTAAGCCAGTGTAGGAACTGTTAGAAACACTGGGAAAAACTGTCTTGACGTTTTTCAAATGTTAAGAAATCAGCTTTTTTTGAAATGAGGCAGATGAGGTATGGTTCTTTACACTCTTCCCTGGGTAGCCAGTCATGCATGGGAGATCTAAAAGTAGCAATGTTCTTCCAGCACTGACATGCTTTGGCTGCATCTGGTTTAGTGTTTTTGTTTGGATGAAAGGTGCAATTTTGAAGCAAGTCTCCTGATCATCCTAACTTACCTGCTTGGTTCACATCACAGAGCAGTTTCTGAGCGTGCAAACCACCTTATTCTCGTTGAAACTAAAGTAGAATTTGGGCCCCAAGAGCTCAGCTACCACACACTCCTGTACAGCTATTCTATTCATGGGACTGCATTAGGGATTTTCCCAGGTAACCCTGACCCAAAATGCCTGTGGTATGGATGTCAGACCATCCAGTCCTGTTATATTATTTGATACTTTTCATGAGATCATTGTCAGGAGCCCCCCAACAGAATCCCTAATGATGAGTGGTCTTTTCTTCTGAGGTCTGGGCTACTGCATACCCCCTTGTTCACGACCAAACTTAACTTGCTTACGACCATACCTAGTTAAGTAATACAAAATCTTTCAGAGAAATCACATGAAGAAGAAAGTTGTGTGTCTGATTAGCAGGCAGAAGAACAGCCTAGATTCCATGCCTGCAATACTCACAACTTGCCTCCAAACTCTTTAACTGCAAAACAACTATCAATGTGGCTACTGTTGACATTGCTAGCAATTTTCCTCTGAGGTGGCAAAATTATGGATGCTGATAGTAGCTTTTTAATTGGGATTATCAGAAAGCATTTTATCCTCAGTAAAAATTCCTGACTAAAAATATCATTTAACACTAATGCTGCTTCCCCGGCAGCTGCACAGTTCATGATAATCCAAATGTTCCCAGAAAATGGCATAAGTGCACGGGAACCACGGTGCCACATATATTCCTAACACTGAATATATCCATTGAGTTGGCAAGAGTGCCAAGGGCTGCGACATAGTACGTTGGCATGAAATTGGATCTGTTGGTAGGTGAATTACCAAAGAAAGGGAATGATAAGGGATGATATCGTTCATAGCAGTTAACAACCAAGTTCACATAGCCTGAAAGGTAGCAACAACTACAGTTAGGTTTCTATGCATGCGTCACAGCCAAAGACATAATAAAAGCACTGATCTCAGGAGCTCAGTGAAAAAGACAGTCATTGGTAACCGTTCTCATTAAATGGAATTACCACCTACTTTAAAGAAGAGCCATTATTATTAAGTATCATTAGACTTGAAAATGAATTGATGTTTGCAACTCCTCCAAAGCCGTCAGACAATTTCTGTTATAACATATACAACCTGCCTTTTCTTTCCTTGCACAAACTTAAGCAACTAGCAACTAAACATAGGGAAATTGACAAAGCTTCACAAGTTACACCAAAGAATAAAGTCTATCAATGCATATAGAAAGGTTTTGCCAAAGTTGTAGCACTGCTTATGGGATTATCTGATGTTGTCCTTTTGAAGACCTTGATGTCAATTACTTGTTAACTACCTGAGCTTCAATCACTTCTGACAAAATTTGAAGATGGGTGCATGCCTCATGTCGTGATTTGTCGTTTATGTAAAGGGAAAGGAACTCTTGTGAAACATCTATCTTTGAAAATCGGAATAGGAAAAAATGTTCATAAATTGTTTACAACACCAAACCAGCATATGACATTTTTCCATCCTACCTTTGAAGAGTTCAAACATCGCTGATGTCAGATTTGGTAGAGGAAGCAGGGATGTTCTCTTTCCTGTCAGTACAAAAAAGAGTTCAAATGTTGCTGCCTGCTATGCCTCTGAAAAATTTGTTTAAGGAATCTCTGTATCACAGATCTTATTCCCCTGTTCACACCAGACATTACCTAAACCAGGCTCCAATCATTCTTCTCTGCAGCTGTGGAGCAATTGTGCCATATCACACCCAAAGCCAACCAGCAGCGATGTTCTCTGTCTGCCCACAATGACCCATCACTATGCCCAGGCTGGGGCTGAAGGTTGAATGTACAGTGGCAAGAGCTGAGTCTGCAGGAGGGAGCAAATGGGTAAGGCGAGCCTATAGCATGAGAAACAAAAGAAGTACCCCCAGTGGTGGTAAAAAACATGCCACAACCGTTCTGTCACGGGCGTCCAGTTGTTGTCCCTGTGCTGAGTGGTCCATGGCAGGTGGTAAGCAAAAGATGGTAGCAGTTACTAGGAGGATCCAGGTAAGGGAAAGGAAGAACAAGAGGTAATGAGTACTAGAATGTCTTGTTAAAGCTCATTGGAGAAGGAGCTGGGTGACAGTGAAATGTGGCACCTGGACAAAGGTGAGAACTGGGCCAGATCTCATGGTGAGGAAAGCAGAGAGAACAGTCTCATTCCCAGGGATTATCCAATATCCAGAGGAGCCAGAGTCCTATAGCATTGTAAGTGATTGCAGTGTGCACATCAAAGGATATTACACTGCATGAAATTAACCTTAATTCTGCTGTTGGGTAACTTTTGGGTGGCTCTTTGCAGTGCTCATGGTCTTCTCATATGCACTCATATGTACCTCCACACAGAAATCAATAAATTCCACTACAAGCTTGACCCTTTGTCTATATAGTAAACAGTGGTTGTAAACTAGGGTAAGATCAGGACCTGAGTATTTGATCATGAGTTAAGAATTAGTGGCCTCTTCCAAAACTGGAGTATTCTAATTATTAAAAACATTGGATGAGCCTGACAGTGCCGCCAGACAGTGAAAATAATTCACCAGTGACTTCAGCTGGAACAAGAAAATCATTAAGATAGAGACACATCAAAAAGCTACTTCTTGCTAACTCAGAGAAGACACAACATTTATACTACCTAGAAAATAAAGTAAAAATATATATAAGCACAGTGAGACTTATTTTTTTTTACACAAAGTAGGAGGCAAGTTAAGAGCCATCCAAAGGGTGGCACTGAATGAAGTAATATAAATATGTTTAAAAAAATTTTTTTTGAAAACATACATAGTATGTTTTAATTTAAAGATTATGACCTCTTGACTGTATTTGCCGAATACTGACTCAAATTTGCTTTTTTTTTTTTTTTAATCTAGCTTAGAAACGTAGTAATAGTTATAGTTAATAGTTGCTTCAACTATACAGTAGTAGTTATATAGGCAAAATAGGAGTTGGAGGTGTTTTGCAAAAACCTGAGTGAAGCTTAGCAACAAGTACATCTTTGTATAAATGAATTAGAATATTACTGTGCTTTTTTGTTCTATAATTGCGTATTCAGGATATAACAACATAGCAAAACACGCACAACAACCACTAAGACTAAAGAAATCACTACTTTAAGAATTATCTAGCAGTACATTTTCTCATCAATAGATTTGCGTGAGTCTCATCAATTCCAAAATGAATTATGACTTACTATCATTGAGGATGCATACTTGAAGAAATTACAGCTTGTTCTCTATTGCTCTTTTCCAGTCTTGCAAATGAAATGTTCCTGACATAGGAAAAGGTGTCAGTTTTCACACTTCATCAGTCATGGTCAATTGCTGCAGGAGCACCACTTTTATGCTCCCAGCAGAACACTTAATTTTAAGAGCTTCCCAAAATGCACTATCTAAGGGCACTAGTGGCTTATGTAAGCTGTATTCCAGCACAGCTCTGAAGAGACTGTATTTTCAGCTCTCTCATGGTACAAAATACACCCACTGAGGAATAATTGCATGCTTCGAGGACAGAGTAAGTTGAGTATACCAAAAAACATTAAAAGAGACACTGCAGACACTTGCTGACTCACGCGCTCAGATGAACACAAATGGATTTTTTTATCTATCATCTTGCCTTGCTTAGTCTGAGTGAATTCCTTGACTGTTTTTGAAAAACTGCCCCTACCTCTTCCTTTCTACCCATTTTAGGATATATCTGTGCTGCAGATTTCATGCAGTATTGAGATACAGAGAGTTGTTTTAGATGAGTTGCTTCAATATGAAGCAGAAAGTCTGAGCAGCAGTTACACACAGACTACAGGAAACACTATGTAAGAACCTACAGAAGATCTTCTCTGCCTACACCATCTAAACCACATACCTGCATAAGAAAGCATTCCAGGATGTCCAACATAATGCCAAAGAGAGAATGCCTCTGTCTTGTCATTTCCATTGTTCCGCAAAAAAAATGATCCTTTTGGGTGTTGTCCTGAATATGTAGCCCCATGTCCTGTAAGATTCAATACAGAAATTGGGAACTATAATATAATATACAAGAATTTAATCACTTCAAAGTTGCATAAAGCATTCTTGCAATTATGTTCTCGATCTTTCCTTTTGGGTAAAGTCTGAACCTCCACACCACACTGCTGTGAGGGCACGGCCCTGCTGGGCTGTCCAGGGCTGTGTCTGGCCCTGGCTCACCTTGCCAGGCCTGATTCTAATCCCACTTGCGGACTGATGTCGTGGTCTGTCCTCAGCCCATCCCCATGGAGATGCCTGATGTCTTGTGCTCCCTGGCAGGGGTGCTGTGAGTCCCTGCCCTGCCTGCTCCAGTGCAGACCCCAGCCCCTGCAGCATGCTGACACGTACAAGCCAACAGCATGCTTACTGCCTTTTAATATAAAAGAGTGTGGATGAAGTCAATCTGTTACAATTTACTGGTTTCTACTCTAAAAATTAAGCATGATTTCAGCCACTGTTGTTGTTTGCAAAACATATACAAATGGCAAATCACAAACAAGCAATTGCAGAACACTGGACTGCATCAGACCAGCCTACTACAGATATCTGATAAATACACTCAGCACCAAGCAATCTCTTTATTGTTATTCACTTCCTATACACAGGCTTTTAGGGTAAAGCTTCCTTTTATTAACTTTTTATTTTATTTTTGTTTTTTAAACAAGATACTGAAAAGTATCAAAACCAGTTGCTCTTTCCTCTCAAATTCCTGGTTCTTCGTATTTGGGAACAGCAATAGATACAGACATGTTAAAGGCATCCAGAGCTGTGCAGTCAGAAATATAGCACTAAAAATAGCTAATGTTTTATTATCTTCTGGAGAGAAGTTTTACTGAACCCTCTGTTAGCTGTACTACACAACCTCTGCATCCTGGGGACAAAACAGATACAATTTGTCACGTGTTCCCCATAGGTTTGATGTTTATGAAACTTACAAACTTCAGGATGCTTGCAGACCCTTTTCCATTAAAGATGTCAGATATCAAAGGTTATCATTTAAGGTGACAATAACATGACTTTGAACTTCTGATCTCAGAAGACAAGTGCATTTTTTCATTCTTTCCGCAGACGTATCTGGAGAAGACAGATAAATCTCTAATTTGAAATGTTAAGAAATACCCTCGAAAGGATGAAGTTGGCTGCAGCTATGACAGCACTTTGCTGTTTCCAAATAATTAATCTGGTGATTAAACTTCAAATGCTTGCACAAAATGCATGAAAAAGCTGTGTTGTTTCCAATAATAACTCTTCCTGATAGCATACTGCATTGTAATTACCTTTTCCATCATCTTTAAATTAGTTTCCTTAGGTTTGTTTGTGTGACAGTACGGAGCTATACAACCATAAGCTTTTGTTAATGCTTTTTTCCCCCCCTGTAAGGCGCTTGGGTAATAAATTGACCGCACTGCAACCGAGTCTTCCACTCCCGTACTACTTTGTTCTCTCCTGTATCTAATGATCAACATTTCTTCGGTGTATTTTTTTATTTTCTTCCAGGGTTACGCATTTTGTGGCCTTTCCCGCTGGAAAACAAAACAAAGCTGAAGGGCATGAGGAAAAAAAAAGTCTGGTGGGGTTTTCACCTGCCCCTCACTTGGCATTTCCTTGCGTTGAGCGTGGTAAATGCTGCAGCAGCCTTGACAGAAACCCTGCTCTTTTCCACCGCGGGGTTACCGATATCACCCACAGGAGCTGCCTCACGCCCCCCCCCGCCTGACCACGGGCTGCCGGCAGGCGCCCACCCGGGGAAGCGGGCAGCCCCGCGGCAGGTGGAGCCTCCCCAGCGCCCTCACGGCGGCGCTCGGGGCCCGGCCGGCCGCCAGGGGCCGCTGCGGGCTCGGCGTGAGGCGGGCGGGACGCGGCGGAGGCTCGGCCGCTGCCGAGGGGGCTCCCCCCGCCCGGCCCCTCCCGCCCGGCCCCTCAGCGCGCGCTGCCCGCGCCGCCGGCTGCAGCGAGCGCCCCGCAGCCGCCCCGCGGGCACGGCCGGCGCAGCGCTCACCTGCCCCGCGGCCGCTCTCCCCCGCGCGCCGCCCGCCCGCCCGGCCCTTGGGCACGCCCCCTCGCCACGCCCATTGGCCGCTGCGGCGCCCTCGGGGCGGTTTCCGCGGCGCTGAGTGGCCGGGCGCGCCGTCCGTCAGCGCCGCCTGTCACAACACGCCCGGGCTCCTGTCAGAGCGGCGCGGGGCCGCCGCCGCCGCCGCGCTTCCTGCAGCCCCGCTCCCGCCGCCGGCCCCGGGGCCGCCCTCGGGGATGGCCCCGCGGCGGGCAGGAGCCGCTCGCTGAGGGCAGCGCCGCCGGCCGCTCAGCCCGAGTCCCCGAGCCCGGCCCCGTCCAGCCCCGTCCCGTCCCGTCGCGTCCCGTGCCCCGGTTGCCCCCGGCGAGGCGCCGCCGCCCGGCGGAGCGATGGCAGCAGCCGCGGGCGGCCGGGAGCAGCCGGCGCCCCCCGACGCCGCTCCCCGCGCCGACGAGGAGCCCGAGGCGGCCCCTCACGAGGCGGCGGCGGGCAGGAGGCGGGAGCGCCGCAGCGGCGTGCCGGCCGTCGGGGCCGCCGAGCGCTTCCCCGGCGGCAGCCCGGGGCCGGCGGCAGCCCCGGAGCCCGACGCCGGCCTCCTGGAGGCGGCCCGGGCCGCCCCGCGGCGCAGCAGCATCATCAAGGTAAGGGCGGGACGCGGGCCCCGACGGCGGCCCCGCGGGTGCCCGGCCCGGCCGCGGCCGCCTCAGCGCAGGCGGGAGGGGGCCCGGGCGCCTTTGTCTTGCTGACGGGCCGTGGGGAGGCGGGGGCGGCCCCCCGGCCGAGCGCTGCCGGGGCCGTGCGGGGCTCCCTTTGCCGGGCGGGGCCGCCTCGCTGCGGGGCTGCTTCGCCAGCGGGGCGAGGGGGCTGCCCGCAGCCGGCGGCGGGGTGAGGGTGGCAGAGCCCCGGGCTCAGCCCCGGCTCCGTGCCTGAGGCAAAGACCGCGGGCTGAGCGCTGCGAACTGGGAACAGCCGTGCCAGGGGGTGGATAAACAAAACGCCTGCTTTTTTTTTATTTTTTTTTTTCTTCTTCATTTTAACGCTTTGACAATTAGAGGAGACCCGGGCAGTTAAGTGTGAGGGTCCTCGGGAAGTTCCACCTCGGGGTGTTGAGCATCGAGCCCAACAAAGCGTCGAAGAGTGGCTTTTGGTCTCTAGAAGCACCCAGTGAACACGATGGGAACGCTTCCAGTCTGAAGTTACCCAAACACACAGATGCTTTGCTAAATCAGGACCAAAGTTCTGGAAGTGTTCTGGGGCAGAAACCCAGTTCCCTCCTGGAACTGTGTGAAGGTTTTGGGAGTTGTTGGAAATGCGCAGTCTTGGATGCAAATGCAAGCACGCGTTGCTTCTGCAGACTACACTGGCTCTACGAACTGTCAGGAATGGCAGATACACTTTAATGGTTGTTAAATGTGTGGCATTTTCACTATAGGTTGACATTTAGAAATATTATTGAGGATAGAGATGTATCTTCCAGCTGGAGAAAATTTCTTGAGATGCATCCTGGGATGGTGTTAATTGACAGAGATATTTCTGACAGATGAGAAAGTATTAATGTTAAGTAAGGAACTGGTAAGGCTGCATGTGAAATACTGGGTAAAATCTGTTTCATGTGTTTAGAAATGATGCATTCAGACTGAAACAGGTAGTAAGAGGAATAACTAGCATGGGTTTCTAAGGTCAATGGGTTGAATGCTGTGTGAGCATGGCTTGCTTAGCCTGGTGAAATAATAGCAAAGGGGGATGCGGCTGATCTTGAGTGTTATGTTACAGGGCGACAATGCAGTTTATAGGAAGCGTTAGAACAAAAGATGCCTGTATGTAAACCTGGTCTGGAAACTAGAAAACTATTGCAGACCATCGCTGTACGGTCTGAATGGTCATGAGACCATCACTGAGTGGTCTCATATTAGAAATACTAAGAACAAAAATGAGCATATTTCATCTAAACAGTAATTGTTAAGGTGATGAATTAAATAAGATGGCGTGGTTGAGTTTGAAAGCAGGCATCTGAACCTGAGCATTTGCAGGCTGTGTGTCTCTAAGGCATTATGCTGTTGGGACTCCACATAAAGCATGGTTTGGTTTTCCACAAGGATGTCTCAGTGGTATATGTTTTGAAGCACAGTTTTCCTTTGTCATTACACCAGTAACTAACTTGGAAAATACTCTTATTTCAGAAGAATCAAATGATTTATTTGTCTGCATCTTTGGGGGATTTCAGGTGCCCTAGAAAATATTCATCAGGTGCAGAGTGCAAATGGAATTAACGTTTAGAAAGTAAAGCGTATTTCATTTTTTCAGTTTTCAGCTGAAGGACTTTGATAGCAGGAGTTCTGGTTAAGCATTGCATGTTTTGTAGTGGAAGGAATCTTACAGTGTATTCATCTTAATCTAAAATTTCTTTATGTTCAGGTAAGTCCATAGGCAAAGTAGCATTCCGTCACTTTCTTTATACTCATCTTGTCAGGTGGAAAAGAGAGTTTAAGAAAGCAGTGCAAGCTGTACAGTAATGGTGAGTTTTAATTCCGCAGGAGTTGAACACTTGCCCTATTCTCCAATTTATTTCCCAGTTCTTTAAAAGTATACTTTAAGCACTAGCAGTCTCACTGAAGTAAACATAAAGCCTAAATTCTGTAGATGAAGGTGATCAAAATGTACTTCTAACACCCTTTTTTTCCAGCAGTCTTCTAGAACTCTGCAAGTTTCAAGGTTAGTGTCGGAGGCCACAGTTTCAGTGGAAACCAGAGTTGCTTACATTGGAGGGCTTTGGTGTCCACAGGATAATTAAGTGTAAAGGACTGAACAGAGACTTACAGTATATGCCAAACATAATTTGCTGCAGGGAAGTTTTTTAAAGCGAGTAAAATATGAGCCCTTCTAGATAATCTTCAGTGCATTCAAGTGCTCTATATTTGGCCTCAGAAACAAGAGAACTCATTTATACAAAAAGAACAAAATGTAGCTAGAATATTTTTGTTCCCATTTTGTTTTGCTAATGTTCACAGCTTTCCAGATTGAGGTAAATTTGAAACAACGTCTATGAGAAATGATTGTAGCTGTTCATGTACTTCGGAAATATTCGTAATACACGTGCATTATTATTATTATTTTTGTCTTAAATGCAAGGAAGAGGTAAGTAGTCTTACCACAGAACTGGAGCAAGAAAAGATTTTTTTTTTTTTTTTCATGAGGAGCTTGAAATAATCAGTGTATAATGCTAGGAAGACAGAAATAGAGGACAGGCAATACAGCTTAGGACTTGCATGTTTTCAAATAAGCCTAAACATGGAGCACATGCATTGGCTAAGCTACTTTCCAAGTATTTCTGTATTTTTTTCTTGTGAATAATCCAGGGCCAATTGTTTGCAAATAAAATGTTAATTATGACCACTTTGAGGGCAGGAGAATGGAAAACAGAGGTCAAAATACTCCTTTTAGAGGGGGTTCTTCACAGAGAGGGTGGTTGCACACTGGAACAGGCTCCCCAGGGAAGTGGTCACTGCACCGAGCCTGTCTGAATTTAAGAAGAGATTGGACTGTGCACTTAGTCACATGGTCTGAACTTTTGGGTAGACCTGTGCGGTGTCAAGAGTTGGACTTGATGATCCTTAAGGATCCCTTCCAACTCAGGATATTCGATGATTCTATGATTCTTTCTTTACACGGAATGTTTTGCAACCTTTTCTGCTTCAACTTCTAAACAGTGTTGAATGATGTTTTCCTTCTAGCATGTTCCTTTGGACATCGCCATGTACAGGCATTTTAATAAGCAGGTAGGAAGGCTGTGTAATTCATTATGTAATGCCTACTGAAATATTTTATAACTTTCACCAAGATATTTCTGATCAGTGCTTATCAGACTTCTCCCTCTGCTTTGTATGCATGCAATACGTACTTCTGTGGCCATGTGTTTTTTCTTCCTGGATCTCTATATGAAGACAATATAGCAGGTAACATAGCTCTGGGCTTTGTCAGTAATGCTAGACTGTGTCCATAAGGTGAACTACAAGTAGGAATCAAGTCTGTGGAATCAGACTTGAACTGTAGTCACAGCAGACCTATGAGACCTCGTACTTTTAATTAAGTTCTTCCAAAGGCTATGTGCTTCTTTTTCATGTGCAGGTACTTTTTTTTAAAGGCCGTTTGAGTTACCCTTGTGCGTCATATGCTGCTAGTCTAAGAGCTGCAAGGACTGGGATTTTGCAATTAAATTGATCAGTGGAAGAGTGTCAAGATAACTAGCTCTCTTCTTTGAAGAAGTTTTATTTATCCTAATGACATTTTTTAGCTTTAAAAAAACTTATCATATTATTCTTATCAAAAAGAATGCAAGGCTTAATTTCTTCCAGCTTGTGCTTGAAAGCATGCTGACAAAATTTAAATGTTTAAAATACATGATACATCTGTCTGTGCACCATGGCTATATAACATTGTTTTTTTGGAAGACAGTGGAATTGTTCAGGTCTGTGATGATTCTGCAGTAACTTAGGTAGTGTTTTGCTGTGTAAGCTTGCAACTAGATGGAAGAATGATATGCCTAGCCTATTTGTGGAAAGACTGCTACCGAACAAGAGATACGTTAAATCAGTCTGGAAAAAGGCACCTGGTGGGTGGTATTTAAGATCTGTGCAAATTCCCAAACATTGTGGAAAGAGTAACATGGAGCTGTTATTCCTTCTTCACAGAAAATGAAGTAGGGAAAAGCTAGCAATAGCTACATAGCAGTAGGTTTGAAGTAAATGAAAGTATTTTCTGACACAGCATGTAATTAAATCGTGCACTTAACAGCCACAGAAAGCTGTGGCAGTCAGAAATGTAAACGGGTTCAAGCAGATTCAAAATGATAAATTGATGAAGGAGAGCTTCACAAAGCACCAAAAGCATCTGGCTTACAAAGTCCCTAAACTACAAGCTGTTGAGCTTTGGGAAGCTGCAGCAGAGGATTGATTGCTTTGTACTTTGTTTCTTGTGTGCCTATGCGTGCATATACTCCTGTAGCTGGGATACCCGTAGGGGTTGACCTTTACCTAACCTGGTAAGGAGAAATTTAGATGCACTGCTAAGACACACAAAAGAATGTTTTCTGCTATTGCTAGTGGAATAATTTATTAAAAAGAATCTTTTGTTAATTAGTAGTTTAGAATTTTTTGGATTGCAAAGACATAGCTGGCTGTAATCCTTGTAATATTTTCATAACACTGCACCTGGATTCCATGCACCGCTGCTTTTTCATAAACATGCACTTAAATCAGAAACTATACTGGTTGTAGACCTGCTTTTGCCAAATGAATTACATCTAGAAGTTAGAAAAAGCTACTCCATCTCTAGCGATGCCATGGGACTGTTGCATTTCTTGCTGTGATGCTTTCTGGTGGAAGCCCATGGGCATTTCAGACTGGGCTTGACCCCTGCCCCTTCCTTCAAAGCCAAACAATCTTGGTAGGTCAAGTATCACTGTGACTAAGATAACAACATTGTAGTGAGCAGGATTTAGGTCCTGTGGAGTTCTTAGAGTCAAATTAGCAATAATGACTTTCTGTAACAATGTATACAAAGAATTTAATAAAGATTTAAGTGTATAAAATGGGATTCAGGCAGGATTTTAGGTGCAGGAGCCCCATGAAGCTGTCTCGGGGGCTCTGCTACCTTCTTATGCGCTGCTGGCTTTTCAGGATTTACGTTTTATCAGAAAAGTTTCGTACAGATATTTCTGTTGTGCATGCCCAGAGTTGCTTATACTTGCTGCTGAGCATTTTCGTAAGAACCTTGTACCCCAGTCAGTCTATGATTAGTAGGTGAAGGTTTCTTTGCTTTCTATTTCTTGGAGTCTTTCATGTTTCATTTAGACTTTGACAGTTTTTTGTTTTTATTTTTTTTTTTAATATAATAAATGTGATTTCCAGCCATCTCTACACACAAGTAAATTGCTCTTTAGATTAATTTCCCCTGGAGGAGAGCCTGAGGCCTGGCTAAAAGTCCCTTAAAAATCCGTGAGAGCCTTTAGTTATCCACGAGTGGACTTTAGTTAGTGCTTTTAAAATAAACAAACAACACAAGCATCCAGGGCAAACTGCTTGTATGAAAACTTGTAGTGAATTTCTCTGAAGTTGACTGTAAACTGTCCAGTGATTTGCTTGTCAGTTAGTTTGATGTGGTACCTAATGTAATGCACAGTCTCATTAAACATGGAGAGAAATGAATAGTAGCACAGTGTTTGTTGTGCCTTTCCATACAGGATCATAATAGTCAAGATTATTTAAATGCCTTCCACTAAAAGTCTCTAAAGGTGACATTTGTCAGATTGGTGGGACAATGTCCTTTCAGAAGGATGCCAGCAACTGCAACTCAGCTGGCCCGGTGAGCTGCACACGCAAGTTCTGGCAGGTCTTTTGGGGAAGTTATTTGCTAGATTTCCTGGGGAAGAGATAGCAGCTGTTATTGTCAGGAAGGAGAGATGAGGATGGTGATAAGGTTTGGTTTGCCTTTGAAGTATGTTGTGTGCACAAAGACTATTATGTAGAATTTTGTAATTGTTTAGGAATAATGTTCTCTTAGAGTGATGGCACTGGTGGTAGGGCAGCAGCAGAGGAATGTTTTCTACGGTTTTGCAAATATGTTCAGCAGCTTAGTTAACAGAACCACGTTGTCATATATATGCTGAGATGCAAATCCTATAATCCTTATAATACTCTTTTATTGATTTTTTTTTTTTTTGTAGTTCCAATGAGATCAACTACACCTGTAAGAAAATGTTTTATTTGAGTTAATAGTAGTCCATTTGCTGCAGGGAAGGAGAGAGAAAATGTGAAAATGCAAGTAATTATTGTAGAACCAATAATGCATCCTCTGTGGCGAAACATCGAACTGATCATGCTTGCAAAACTAATTAGTCTGTTTTTCTTTCCAGGAAGCAGCTGGTAGGTGTAGTTTTTTTGGTATACCTTGATGATTTTATTAAAGAATGGAGAATGATGATTAATAGAAATATTTATACACTTGTATTTTACTTTTTTCCCTTTAGCCAATATGACCTGGAGGTTTTGTCATGCATTAAAGTTAAGAAACTTCTTTTTTTTTTTTTTTTTGTGTGATGAATTTTAACTTCTGCAAAAGGCTAAATATGTTAATTGGATATTAAAATGTTCTGAAAACATGTATTTGTATGAGACATGTTGGTGTATAACATGTTGGTGTATGAGAGTATGTACCATTGAAGCATTGCTTTTAGTTCTTTCTGTATCGTAAACACTTTCGGTTTTGAAGCCTGCTTATGCACAATACTGTCTCTGGGGGAATTTTCATTTAAGAAATTTGTTGTAATAGTTACTGAGTCCCCAAAACACATTTAAATTGAGATTACAGTAGTGTCTTCCTTAAGTCTCAGCACATTGTTAACTCAGGTTTTTATTAAGCTGGAAATCTCTGACCATTAAGGGTATGTACAGGCTTATTTAAATAACTTACTGGAGGTACAGTGAGATACACTATTCCTGTTCCAGAGCCACTTAAACCAAGAAAATTAGTTTGGGGATTATTTGGGGCAGTATGTGTCAGATGATTTTATTGTGACATGCCTGTCTGAAGGTAGATCAAAGTCTGGAAGCTAACTGACATCAAAGTACATGTATCACTACCTTGCTAGTGCACTGAGAAGGCTTAAATAAATACGTGAATAAATTCTAGCTGTGAACATATACTGTGAAGGTTTGATTCTCTTTCTGAGTTGCATGCTTCAGGGAGTAGTAACACTCATGTTGCATCTTTGATAATCCTGGCAAAAACAGCTCTAAGGAGATAGGAAAAGAGAGGATCCTGAGCTTATATAACTCAGAGCAAGCATTAATTGCATTCATACTGATTATTCCTAGGAGGTTCTCTTTAGGTCTTGTTAGGTCTTATCTCTCCTGATTGACCTATATCATGCTGCTTTGGTACTTCTTCAAGGGGTGGAGGGAGCAAGTTTTTTCTGCCCAGTACCTTGTTCGAGGATTCATAGAGAGGGGAAATTAGTTTGAGTACTGCATAGTTGTCGTGTATTGATTTGCATACCTGTGAACAACTACAGATGGTAGATAATTAGGATGTTAGACAATTAGGTTTCCCAAATCCTTTTTGTTCACTGAAAGTTTGTTTTGGTAGCTTGGATACAACTTGTGAATGTCTGATATCTATTCAGCATGGATCTGCCTTCTCAGTTACATACCTTTCAGGTAAGTCGAGGATCAGACGAAGTGCAGTGCTCATGGTTTATGAGTTTTTGGACCCAAAGTGTCAAGTCATGTTGAGCAGTGATCCTGCAGTGGAAGATGTAATTAGCCATTTATAACAATAGTGTATTTTAGCTGCAGGCGTAGCATGTTTTTAATTCATTAGGCAGTTCTGATGAATTGTGGATCTGTTTTAACTATACATTAAAAAAAGGTATATCTTCTTTGGCTCTTTCAGATAGCATTGGGAAAAAAACAAACAAACAAACAAACACAAAACAAAACAAAACAAAACAGAAAAAAGCAACCAAAAAAGGGAGTTGATTCAATGAAGTGTGAGAAGAGAATATTCTTCTTGGATTCTGACAGTCTTATCCTACTGTTGCTATTTGAACAGAAATATAAAAAGCATTGTGTTTTACTTAATGTTGTTTTCTTGTAAGAAGCTTGTAAAATGCAGTATAGGCAACTCAACTGTGGATGATTTCTGGGTACTTGCATTACATTTTTTTACAAGCTGTACTTTTATTTGGAAGAGCTGTATGATTTTATCTGCTTTGTTCATATAATTTAATTTTATAACAATTTTCATAAATATCTGATTAGAAGTTGCATTTTGTTTGGCTGGAGTGACTGCTGATCTCTGGAAGTCAGAGCTATCAGGGGACAGTACTATGAATGAATTACTGTAAGATCTCTCATCTTTTTCTCAATGAGGTTATGTAGGAGCTTTATGAAATTAATTTAATAAATGTACTAGCTTAATAAAAGGATTATATTCCATTGGAGTATGACACACCTCCAGGCTACTTGGTATAAATAACAAAAAATCCTGTGAGCACTGGCTAAAACATAGACACTGGAATTAATTAAACAGACGAACACCACTTTTTGTACGTGTTGTGTTTTGCAGTTGACAGAGCCCTGTCCCAGAGCCTGCCTGGAAGCTGTGCAGCCTTCAGCGGGAGCTGTGCTGGGGTTGGCCTCACTCTGCGTGTAACGTCCAAACCTTGATGCTGTGCTAAATGCAAAGGGGCTCTGGGAAATGTGGATGTAGCCTTCTAATCTCATGTGAAATGGGTTGTGCTTGTGTATAATCTGAAAATGCAAGTCATACCATATATATAGCTTGTGATTTCCTTCCCAGTGTTATGATTTGCTGTGGCATTTGCTCCCTAAAGCGATGCAGATTTTGAGTACACACGTGATTTTGCAGTCTATGAAATCGGAGGCAGTTTTCACACTGTCATAGATCTAGAATGGATTGGCTGAGCTTTTGCAATATTACTATCCAATCACTGTACCCAGTTACTTGGCTTTGAATGTTCTTCCTCTAGTTCATAAAAACTTAAAATGTAGTTACTTTTTGTTATGGTGATCCTACTTGGAGCTGGCCTAAGTTTTCTGGCAAAACTGCATCAGTTTAAACTGATGAAGAATGGATTTTAGGGGATTGTTTCCAGATAATGGTTGCTTCTATTAGAAACACAATAAATAATTTAGAGTAGAGGGAAAAAAGGTAGAAGCGACTTAGTAAACAAATGCACTTGCCTGAAGTTACTTTCTTGGCAGTGTTGTTGTGGGGTATGCACGTAGAATGCCTGGTAACAAATCTATTTGCATTCCATACTGTTTTTTTCAACATCTTTATGGGCAAGTAGTTCATTTCAAGGGACTGAGCCAGATCTCACTGAGATCAAATTAAAGCCTGTTAACTGACTGCTGAATGTTTTCCCAGTGTCCTTGGTCACCAGAAGTAGGAGTGTTCTTGGCAGCAATGCCTCCTGACTTTGAAGACTTGCTTTTTTTTTTTTTTTCTTTCTTTCCCAAGCCATTATATATTACTTACACTATGTTATATTCTGCTCCTGAGCATAGTCCAGTCCAAAAACTGTTGGCTTCCAGCAGATGCAGCATCGTTCACCATAGCTATGTCTCATGCGATGTGAAATGCAGAGCTCTGTGACTGTTGGAGTGGCATTGAGGGGACTGTCCCTTTGTCTAAAGAGTTTGCTGTTTTGAGGGCGAATGCCTTGACTTCCATTTAGATGGGAACTGGTGTTGGGAAGATGGCCACATTTCTCAGAAAGAGATGAGCTCAGGGAGGAATGAAGAGGAGCACAAAAGGCAGTGAAATGGCAGAGCAAGGCAAAGTAAAGGAGGTGCCAGAAAGCTGCACCTTGTTGGCAGGGATGTGCACAGTGCTGAAGATGTCTAAAGAAGGGAGAGATTTTGCTGCAGCTTTTCAGATCACAGGATGTGAGGTCTGTGAGGTAACATGCACGGCTTTAGGACTACATTCTGATCCAGTACCAGTAGCTGGTAATGCATCCAAATAGGAAAGGACCATACATTTTCTTAGCTTTAGAAATTTGACATGTAGCTGCTGTCTTCCAAGTATCCCTTCTCTGTAGAAAGAGAACTGCACATTTCCTTCAGACCAGCTTTTAACTTCCCCAAAGATACTCGGCTCTCAGCTTGAATAAACTGAGCTCTATCCCACTGCAAGTGCATCTGGCATCACTTTCAGAAATTTGAGGATTTGGAAGGAACAGTGTGGGCACAGTGTTCCATTCACAGGGAGAGGAGAGGAAAGATGAGCTTTCTCACGTAAAAGGTTGCAGCATTTCCTTTCTTGTTTGAGTCATTGTAAGACAAAAGACATGACCCTGCAAAGACAGACCATTTATGTGGTTTAGCAGCGGTGTAACCCCAAACTCTTTATTTCATTTGCAATGTCATTTGCCCTGTTTAGCTATCTGTACACCTACTCAGGGACTGCAGAATGCCTTTAACTTGGATTGTGGTGTATGGCAGCCAGGAGCATATATTACACAGTTCTCCAAATATCATTCAAGGAAAACAATGAAGTATTTACAGGTCTAGATAGGCTGAATATTCAAAAGAACATAGCTCCACTTGCTCAGTTTATTATCTTTCTGTCCATCTACCTATGTATTGTGCATACTTTGCATGCCTACAGTAATTCACAGGTTGTTATGTTGAATTTTTAGGCTAGATCTTGCAGTGTTACACAGGCATAGCAGTGGGAGATGGTTATGTTGCTTACTCTAGTGAACCCAGGAGCTAAACTTTGTAGTTATTGTGAAATGCATGTTCTCTTCAAAGGAGAAAAAAAAAAAAAAAAGAGCATAATTTGAATATTGCAGCAGAGGTGTATTTGTAAGAGTGCAAAATGTGATTTTCACTGCCAAATAACTTTCCCATATTGCAAGTGCTTGTTAGGAGTTATCTGCTACTTTTTGGCCTCCTGTAAATACAAGCTACAATGGTTTATTCAAGAAGGATTTTGGAAAAAAAAAAAAAAGAAAGTGTATGAACCACTCTCAATTTTAAAATGAGATATTCATCAGGAGTTAGCTAAAATTCAAGGTGGTACCAGGTTATCTGCACAGCCATTTGCTTTAGTCCTTATTGAAAGTAAGCTTGTGTGGACAAATACCAAGGGACCTTTTCTTGCAAGGTGGAGAAGTGCCTCTGAAATGAGCGCCAGAAGAGCCAGAGAATGCAAAAGCACAGATGTCGCTCCCATAGCACAGTGGGTTTGCTTGAAAACTGCTGTGCTTACTTCCAGTCTGAGCTGGCACTTTCTGCAGAAAGCTGCTGTGCACATTGCTCTGAGTAGGAAGCGATGCTGGCTGTATCGTGCTGCTGTGACAAACTGCAATCCTGAGCACTCTCATGCCAGCAGAATTGCTTGCCTGGAGGTGTTGTAGTCCTGAGACTTTATTTATTTTTCCTTAGGCCTGTTGCATCAGAGGAGGATTTCATCTGTAGTGCATTTAGATACAAAAGACTACTTCAGAAGTTTTTGGCAAAACTGCTGGCATCAGAAGCAAATGCTGATCTGCACAAGTGCTGAATATTGGCGGTTGTAAAGGAATGCCATCTTTAAGGGTAGGAACAATGAATGACCCTATAGAAAATAACACTAATTTGTGGTTTGGACAGTGGAAATTACTCTTGAATCTTCTTGACTGTGTGTAAAGAGTGTTAAGTACACTGTTGAATTAATACAACAGTACATGAACTCATATTTTTAGGAGTTGATCGTGATTCCTTTCTGTATGTTTAGTGGTTGTTAATAGCGCATTTTCTCTTCAGGAACTAGCTTTATTTCCAGTTACAGGTTCATAGCTGAATCTGTGGGCTGTGTTTGGGTATAACGTTACATAGCCCTTTTGGCTTATTATGCTCCTATGCAGTAATTAATGGATGAATGTAAATATGGGGATAAATGGTAGGAAAGAGAAAAATATTGTAGAAAAGGTGTACATTTGCTGTGTGTTTGTATAGCTTGGTATCACCAGTTACTTCTCAGTTAGGAATCTCGGCTACTCATTTATCTTTACAACAGATTTTACCCTGCTTCCAGATAGTAGGCAACTGATTTCCTCCCTCTTCCAAGTTTATGAAAATGCTTTTTTTGTTTTGTTTTGTTTTCAGGGCTTTGCCACTGTATATTGGTTGCTGTATAAAAGAATTTTCTACGTTGACAAAGTATTCAGGGTGTTTGTCACATTGCTGTATTGATAGTGGCAGTTCCACTGCTATTATGATTTTAAATCTCTTCTAGAAAAGGCTGGAGAAGCTAGCTTCAGCAGCATTTAAGACTCCACACATCAGGGATGCATTAAACATCCTTCTGGAAGGACCTGAGATGGCTGCACATATTACAGAGCTTTTAAATGAGCTTCTAATGATGTCAGATGAGTCCCTAACAACCAACAGATGCCAAGCTTTTCTCGCTTTCTGTGATGATTTAGTGATCAATAGCAGTAAAAGAATCCAGGCAATACAGTAGAGTGTATTGCTACTCGTCTCAAATGGTTGTTTAACTCTAAAGATAAGCTTCTTGGTGTTTCCAGTGATAACAATGATAACAACTTCCTTTGCTGTTGACTGCTCCGTACTCCTGTTTTCTTCCTCTGTAGGGTTTGTGGACTATATGAAAAGTTTACTGCTGTCTCTCCCAGCAGGTCCCTTCCAGCCATGCCTAGCTGCTACTTAAATGATTCATTATGATGATGGATTCATAGCTGGTTTTGCAGACGTGTCTGAGTGCCTTCTTCCTGAAGACACTGCTGTACTTTGTTCTGGGAGGTGTGAAAAGCAAGAAGAGAAATTGGCCTGCCTCTAGTCCTATCTGGAAGCATTCAAGGAGTTGGAGGAGAACAGCCTGGGGCATCATTCTGATCTGCTCTTTAGATTGTGCACAGTGCGATAGTGGGCTTCTAGGGGAGGGACTATTTGGCCAGAAATCAGAGCCTGCAGAGAGCTGTTAACTGCAAGGACCTTTGCCGCAGTCCCATGTAAATGTTCTGCTGGAGAAGATGCAGCTTGTGCTTATTTCTATAGTGTCTGCTTGGAGCTAAAGGAGAGGAGGTTTTGAACACTGTGTTGGTGAAACACACAGAGGTGCAGAATAGTAATGTCATCTTCTGGAGAAGTGTGTTTTCCCTCGAAGGACGGGCAAATGAGGGGGGTAGAGCAGTAGGTGCCTGCTAGCAGTTCTGAGGCAGGCGGAGGCCCGTTTGATAGAAAAGTATCTGTTAACACAGATTACAAAGGTTGTGATGGCCCTATAAAATACTGCTGTTGGACGGGGGCATAGGGAAGGGGGAAGTATGTCACGAATCCTGTTCAATTTCTTGATTAGTATTTCTCCTGCAGGTTCTCCCCCTTACCTCCCCCCGCCATAAGAAAGGATCATCTGTGTGTAAGTTTGTGTTTGTCATGCTTTCTGTTGTGTGAAGTCAGAACAGAGGGGGTTGGCATCACTGGATGTATCTGCTGGGCTGGGGAAACAGGCTGGGTGCGGACAACCCAGGCGCAGTGGGAGAAAGCTGACAGCGTGATTTAATAAGGCCTTGGCTAAATATTTCGGACCTTTTCTGGAATTTGTCAGCTGTTTTTAAACATGTGCTTTATCTCATTTTTACAGCCAAATGCTGCTGCTCTTTTCTATTTTTAGTCTTATCTTACTGCCTAAAAATAGGACACTTCATTTTATTGGAAGGAAAATGGTCATCAGTAAATGATGAAGATCATTAATTATGTTGTCAAACAAAATCATACATCAGCAAACTTTTGTCTGGGTGGTAATGTTTTTTTACCTTGTATGCTGGAATGCCATCTATGATACTTTGAGACCACAGCAAGTACGCTGACTGCTCTCCAAATGACTGCGCTGGTCAAGGCACTGCGGCGTTGATCAACTGATATCTGTCTGATCAACACTGTGTTTGATCCCTGTGTGGATCAACACTGGTCCCCCTGATTCGATACTCACCACAGCCTTGTTACTGTCAACTCAGAATCTGCCCGTTGCTTTTGATTTTTGGCTTTGCCTTCGGTGGGGCATTCTTGGCAAATGGGAGGACAATTAGCTAAAGATGTAAAAACAACACGTAAAAGTCCAGATTAAATCCCTTTTGAAAACTTTCAGGAAAAAATAGTGATTTTAGTCCACGGTCATTTTGACTCCTTGCTGGTGATGGTTCAGCTCTTGGTAACACGTTTTGGTTTAATGCATTTAGTTTCTTATTTCTGCACTATCCTGGCATAGTTCAAAGCTAGGTGTTAATTCAGGTACTCTGGTGCTTTTGGGGTTCTGCCTGAGACCACCTTGTGCCATAGTTAGGGGATCAGGGCTTGTCAAAGCATGCAGGGGTGGTTCACTTTGGCTTAAAGACTGTTGCAGGCTTCTCTACTTTGTCATCACTGAGCTGGTAAGAATGACAATAGCCTGTTGTCAACAGGCTTTAGCATTAATGTTCATCTTTTAAATCGTATTTTCATATTTCTTTAAGCTTGTGTTGTATTTGATGAAGTACAGAGCTATGATTTCTGTTTCCTTAGTAGACTCTACTGGTGTCCCAAGACTTCAAAACGTGGAGTGACTGTTTCTGCATGAAAACTAACTTGGGATCACGAAGAAGTTGATTTACTTTGTTTACCTTCATAGTGTTTAAAGCTGTGTTGTTTTTTTTTTTTGTTGCCACAATAACTTTGTGGTGAGTTTTTGGCTTGTGTAACAATTTCAGAGATTTTTTTTTTTTTCTCCTTATGCTTCGTGTTTTTGGGGATGAAAAAACCAAGGCACTGGATAAAGAAGATAAAATAGTTTGTGGGCATTTAACTTTGATGATCAGATAGGAAGACAGAGAGACTCTCTAATCATAACATCTACAGGAACATCATGCAGTAAAAGTTGTGGGGTGTGTGTGTGTGTGACAGAGATCTGCTTCCCAAGAAGCAGAATAGCTGCAACACTGATTTTAAAAATGAAGGTTGGAGAAGGAAACGAGATAACACAGAAGAAGACAGCAAAGATTATTTCCTTGAATGAGAAGGGGGTATTTGAGATGGAGTATCCCTCTCTGGAAGGATGAGACTTTTAAACCACTGTGTTAGAGACTAAATGAATTTTTTGACTCCCTCCAACTTTGAGGATGTCAGATTTCTCTGTTGTGCCTGTTAACAGTGAGGTAAGAGAGCACGCTGTGTCTGTCGTGCCAGGCTTTGTGGGCACAGCCCCAGCCTGGCTAGGATGTGTCTCTGCTGGCCCTGGCTGTCCACCCTGCGTGACTGGGGGGAAGCTTCGCTCCCTTCACAGTAACTTCAATTATGTTGATGTAAATGCTAACACCTCCTCATAAATACGATAAATATTGCTTGTGCGTCGAATTGCTGGCTACTCTTATAGCAACAGCTGGTTTAAAATCTTAGAATGTATGTCCTGTTATCTTTCTGCAAATGATCCATCCTATTTGCATGTAAGGATGAAGAGTGTATTCATTACTTTCTCAACTAACATGAAAAGCTGCAAAGCCTTGGATGCTGATCCTGGTATGTATTCAGTTTTTCACATTTTGCTGGACTGTATCCTAAAGCTATTTAACTTTCTTATTTTTCCAGACTGGTGGAATCATTTGTTCCCTAAATTTTTCCCTTTTCAGGGGAATAATGATTTTTTTTCCCCTAGTTTCATTGTTTTCTACAACTTCACTGGAGTGAGTTACTGGAAATAACTTTTATATCTCTCTCTCTCTATATATAATTTATTTTGTTTTCTGGCAAGGCTGAAACAATTTCACTTCGGGATTTGGTCAGCTCTGCTGGAATTTGTATGTTCTCCCCACGCTGGATACCTTCCCTCTGGGCTTCCCCCTCTTCTGGACCTGCAGTGTATAGTGTGGCAGTGTGACGATCCAGACAGGCCCTAAGAAACTGTTGGCAAAGGCCTTGCTGGAAACTTAATTTCTTGGCCTTTCGAAAATCCTTAACTTGGAGAACCAATTGTTTTGCTGTCCTTTGGTTTCAGTTCTATTTCTCAAATTTTGATTACTCAGTTTGCTTTTAAAGAAAGCCTTTCTTTCCCCCTCTTTTTTTAAACAAACTTCGATGCCAGTGTAAAATCCTTCCCTCTGTGAGGAAGAGAGCTTCTGCAGGTATGTGGAAAACTGCCTGAGTGAAGGATGGAAATGAGAGAGAGAAGACATTTCACAGACATTTTCTTGATTACTGGTTCCTGAAATCAAGACCTCCTGCTGCAGTGTAGGGAATCAGTGTTGCCCATCAGTTCATTTTTTTTTCCCTCTGTCCCTGCAGAGTTGTATGAAGGATGATTTTAGTTGTCTTTCCACATTCCTTTTGAACTTCATTTATTTTGGGAAAAAAAATACTCCAAATAATGTTGTATTTTATAGGACCTATAAATAATAATTTCTGACTGTAAAGAAAAATACAAGGCCTGCTTAGTGAGACTGCAGATGAGATTTCAGTTATCCATACTTAAGTAGATGAGGAAAGTAACTGAAAGATGGAAGTAGTTTTATGTTAACCTGTTTTCTGTAAAACAATGGCAAGACCTGGACTGATTGAACAATGCAATGAGTTATTTGAATGTTTGACAAGTGATGAAAAACCTCAACCTGCAGTTTTTATGGGGGGAAATAAACTTTCATAAGTGTACTTTGGATACAAATTGAAAGGGATTTCCGAATGATCACTTCTGCAGCCAAACAAAAATATTATTTCTTTGAGGCTATTGTTACCAAAATTCAGCAAGTTATTATTCTACTCACAATCTTTGTAGCTCTTTAATGTTTCAAATAGTATATATGTTATTATAATGTTACATTCATGGGAAGGCAAGTCTGCTGTCTGTGGAACAGCTATTCCTGCCGCTTCTGCAAAATACTTTTACGTGTGTGTTTCTAGAGAAAAGGTGTATTCCTTTCCCATCCTGTGAAACTCAGGAGACTTTCAGCACAGCCAAACCTCCGCCTCCCACAGGAGGGGACCACCAAGAGAAGTGCTTGGTGTCAGCCACCAAACAGGTGTTATTCCTGCATGTTATTTATTGGCTACCTGGACAGAAACCTGTTTGTTGCTGGATGTGACTGTATGGATTGTAACACATTTTATTCCTCAAGGATTCTTTAGTTTATAAGAGAATCTGGTCTCCTCAAAAACCTTTATTTTAGCGGGTTGTCCCGTCTAAGCAACATCTCATTGAAAAATCATCTCATTAAAAGTTGTAAGGGTATGTGAAAAGCCCTAGGACTGGGCTAGGAAGTGTACTGTCTGGCTACACTGCCTGGAGCCACTGGGATGTATGAAAGGGGGAGTGAAGAGTCACAGATGAGGTTTATATGTTCACAGTAGGTCAGCATGCAGAGACATGTGAGCCCACACACACTTGCACACTTGCAACATCTCTTTTAAGAAAATCAAAACTGAGCTCTGGAGGTTGCAGTTTAACATAGCAGTGAGAACTGAAAATTCTGCAATTCAGCCTGATTTAATTTCTTCCTGTAACTCATTTCTGAGTGTTTTTGCATGTACAAGCTCTCATTTTGTTTTTGTCCATTTATGCATAAGTAACTTCCTATTACTGATTTTTTTTCAATAGAACAGCACATTATTTAAGGCCAAAAAGAAATTCTGAAATCCAATCTGCAATTTCTAGTTGCAAATTTTTGGAGTAAACTGAGTTGTGTTTAATTTTTGGAAACAGTTTTCTCACCTGTAAGTACCAAATTACCATACTTGGGTGATGAAGGAAGCTCTGCAGGATGCATATTACATAATGTTCTGTGCTTTTTTTTTCTTTTCTTTTTTTTTTTTTTTTTTTACCAGGGTGTGTGAAGAAGCAAGGCCCACTTAGGAATGCTCTTTGTGACAGTCCCCATCCTTTCAAACTTGTTGGCTCACACAGGGATTGCTGGTACAGCGCTGGTAACTCTTCAAGGAGCCCCGGCAGCTCCACGTTTGGGTGGGGAGGTGGGGGAAGAGCTGGGTGTCTGTGGCTGGTGCTCAGGTCCTGCTGGTGGCCTTGTGCTGTGGCTGGGTGTGAGGGGACCTGGTGGGGAGTAGAGGGTATTCGAGGAGCAGCTCCTGCATCTCAGGGGTGGGGGCTTGTGGCTGTAAGCTAAGAAGGACAGGGAGGTTGGGGGTGTTTTGTGGAGCTGCAGGTAATGGTAGGGGACAATGTGTTCATTCCTCAAAGCCTTGAACAGAGTTACTTATGTGACTTCCACCTCTAATTTTCAGAGGATGTTTATGCAGAAGTGTCATTTCTTATCTTCCTAATGTTAATTTATTTTTTGCTGTCTTACAGTGACCATCCCAAATTGCCCTCATGTTCTTCTCCCTGCAGGGTTGCGATGTTGGGCCTCTCTGCAGAGTTTGTGATGAAGTGTCCTTTCGTTCACTGCCCCTCCAGCTGCTTTGTTTTAGCATATCTGTTTTCTGATGATCCTAGCCTTGTATTATTAGCTGCATCTGTAAATATTTTTATTACATCTTTGTTAGGCAACATATTACTGCAGAATGTTTTGTGACAGTCTTCTGGTTCCAAATTAAGGAAGCTTTCTTTTTTTCCCTGTAATCTACAACATTTTGGAGGCAAAATTTACTTCCTACTGTAAAGCAGTGTTTATTTATAAAGAAGTATTGTAAATACTTTAAATATTGCTTTTCATTGTAAAGCTTTCCTGACTAGCATGACCGTTAATTTAACAGAATGTGATGGTTTAGAGCAAGCTCTCTCCCTTGGGTTAGTTTACTGATAATTCTTTCCCTACCAGATGGAAATGATTTGGGTACAGTAAGTTTAGATGCAGGCAGTAGTTGTCTTACACAGTTGCAATTAGGTTAAGATGTGTTTTAGCTAATCAAACCATGTTAAAATATTATGAAAAAGCCAATTAATTGAAAACACAAGGAACTTCCTTTTTTTTCTCAGTTTTTCCTGTCAATACCAGTGGAAACCCATTGCTCCCTTTTCTTTAGTTCTGTTTTTTAGAGGGATTGACCAGGCCATGTGCAGGGTAGGACCTTCCCCTAAATGCCATCTCAACGATTCTTCTGAAGTTTAGAAAGGTCTCAAAGCTGGTGGATTGATTACTATTTCTTCTTCCTGTCTTCATTTTGTCAATTTTCCTGTGCAAATGGGAAGTAGAGATAATTGCAGGCTTGTTTTATAAATGAACTCCTTCGGGCTTTTTATGGATGTTGTCAGTGTAAAAATACTTTTATTTAGCAAAAGTTTGCCTTTGGGACTGTTAATCCAAGGAAGGTGTTTGAATGATTAGATGGGCTTTGTTAGAGTGCTTTAACATCATGTATTTTGATCAAGATGAATTAGACATTGGATTTAAGGGATTATTTTTTTTCTGGCATCAGTGAAGGATAACTGATACTGTGCTGAAGCAACCTCAGGGTAACTAACTGTGGAAGAAACTGGTGGATCCACTCACTGAAGTGATGTTGTCTCCTCATCACTCTCAATAATGTGCTTTATTTTTAAGGAATAATGAGTTCAGAGACTTTGGACATGGCTTCCTTAGGGCTTCCCACTGTGCCACGTTTTTGGGACTGATGCTAGGTCTCTCCATGCCCCTGTTTTGGGTGCCTGGCTCCTCTGTGACAGCAGAGGTTTTAGTAGTGCTGAGCAAGGAGAATTTGCTGTGTGGGCCTTGGAAGAAAGCTACACCTGGAATATTAACTTCCATTGCTACTATTTAAATTTCTATAAACAGTTGATTTAGTGGATAAATCTGGAGTAGGTAAACTTTTCTGAGAGGTGGCTGTGTTATAAGATGGAAGCAGTACAGATCTCCCAAATAACACTTCTCTTTTGATATGCTGGTACCATACAGATCCAAAGCTTGTTGCAGCTGTGCGTCAGGGATATGCAAAGAAGAAAACGCTCTTTGACACATAAAGGAGCTAATCTGTAAATACAAAAGTAACTTCAGTGCTTTTATAAATATCCAAGCAATTTCTATAATGTAGACAGAAGCTTAGTATATTCTGGTACAGAGTACACGACATAGACTAGATTGCTTTGAGAAATGAGAAGCTTTTCCCTTGGATTATTCATTATAATCATGGAAATGGACTTTTAAAGCATCACTTGTACACGTGGCGCTGTTCTTTGCACTCACTGTCAGCCAGCTGACCTCCCACTGAATTTGTGTTGTAAATCACAGCAAAATAAAATTAACTGCACCAGATAATGTCTTCCTGTATTTGCTGCAAACTTGTGGATGAGGCTTTGAAAATGTTAATGAAGGCAGCTTTTTCAATTACAGGGAGCAAAACATCGCTTGTCCAAATGGATGCATCATCATTGGGTTGCTAAATCTAAATTTGCTTTAGATATGTACTGAGCCAAATTCTGTGCAACTATCGTGTTGGAGTGTTTCGTTACGTATGTGGCTCTAATGTCATGATGCGTCATGTTACAAGCAAAGACTTCTCTGCTCCCTGGTGAATGTTTCAAGAACATAAAAACTGTGTTTCTTTGACGCAGGATCTACACTCTTAACACTGAATGCAGATCTTAGCCTTTTGTGCTGCATCTTCTGTTAATATGAGCAAAAATTGCATGTTAAAAGATTTTAAAAGGTGATGTATAATTTACTTTTGCTGGAAATAGTAAAGACAGCTCTGATGTATGCCATCAGCAGCAAAAACTCCTTGTGTTCAGTAAAGCTGTGTTGTTGCTGACCCATAGGAGTGCTCCCTGTGACTTAAAGAGTTTGTGTATATACATTTCAAATACAAAGAACCCCCCATTGTATGCAGTCCCTTCCAGAAAGGGCAAGTAACAGAGATGGGATAACTCACTTCGTATTTGTCATAGGGGGAAAGGTAATTTTATAAAAGGAGCGTGAATAGTTGCATTGTAATCCCAATATATCATTTAGATTTGTCTTTGTGAAACTCATTTTTGGGTTGGTATTTTTCTTGATTGGCCAGAAAAGTGACCTTAAGGATGTAAACAGACACAACAGAAGATATACAAATTTTCTGTCATTAAGATTATAAATATATATGTGAATATATATATATGCAATTTCATAGTCTTGATCTTGCATGTATTTGCAAGAAGTCGGTTATTCTGAGGGTAAGAAGTAAATTATATGCTCTAGTGAAAACTGAATTGATTTGAGTGAGTTAATACTTGCAGGGGGGAAAAACAAACAAAACACTGTGTGAATTTGCTGAATGTGTGCTATATGTAGCCAGTGAAGCTGTTTTCTGTGTACGATGACTTGAGATGTGCAGTAAATGAAGAAAGGGTGCAAAATTGATCTGTACACAAACATTCATTTAAAAATGAATGCATTTAGATTTAAAAACAAGCAGCTGCATTTGCCTAGCCCTTCTCCGATATTAACAGAAACAAGTGATTTAACAGAAAATAGAAATGTGAAATGTTGCACAATCCGAAAGCGTGGTTTGCATCACTTGGGTCAGGGCTTGGCTTGGAGCCTTGCGAGCCCACGTGCAGCAGGTTCTGTTCACGATTCTTTGCACGTCCAAAGCCGGGTGGTTTCGGAGGAGCCTGTGCGTGAATGAATGTGAAGAGTGCAGACACCACACAAATAATGACAATTTGCATACATGGACTGCATAAGGCACTTTGGCCCAGCTTCCAAGGCGTACCCAGCCCTCCCGCTCCTAAACGGAAAGAAGAGATGCAGAAGGCATTTGGTATAGTTTCGTGTAGCATCACCACAAGGGCGGGGTATCCCTAAGCTTTTTGTGAGCCTTTGCAGTAGGCAAGGGACTTAACTGAAAATACAACAACTAGAATGCTTGTACCAACCTAAGCTATTTTTCAGTGAGTATGAGGGTTTTAGGCACGGAACAGGAAATTCAGGCTTCCTAAAAGTTACTTTGCTCTTATTTCTAAGAGGAACAAATTTCCTGCTTTGTTTCAGTGCACACCCTGGGGTCTGCAGACGGCTTCTAAACTCACAATTTAGTGCATTTGAAAAATTCAGGGTCAGTCGTGGTTAAGGAATGTGACACTTGTGGCCCTGTAGACAATAACTTGATTTTGTGAAGTGGCATATATTTTGGAAATGAGCAATAGGAAATGATCTGAATTATAGCAAAATCTCTTTGAGGACTGAATTATTTGGCTCATCTCTGTACTGATTGCCATTATACGTCTTTGTCCAATTTTCATGCAAACAGGATAAAAAGGGTGAGGTATCAAGAGGAGCTGTTTTGCAGCTTATCAGAAAATGGAGTTCTGAGCAGCTGGTAATATTTTCACCAAGATGAACTTTTTCAGCCTCAGGCCAGGGGTTCATCATGTAAGGAAGTTGTATCTGAGCGTATACTTCAGCAGACAGCTGGCCTGCAAAGAGCTGAGGTCTCTGACTAGCGGAGATGTCAAAACCTGTACTGTAAACCACCTTAACAGATGCCTTGCTGATAAGGATCTTGTAAACGCTGGGAGAAAAAACTTTTATCAACATTAATGATTAAGGTATAGTAATGGGATAATTGCTGACTACAGTTAAACAGCAGCTGCCACCATGCAGACCCTGTAGATTTCTCCATTTGTGGGCACTGTAAAACAGAAACTGGTTGATATAAAAGACTCAAGGTTCAGTAGAAAACTTAGTGCAGTGCTAGCAGCGAAGATCTTTTAGAAACCTTCAGAGTCCTTAGGAACAGCTTGAGGTTGTGTGTTATAAAGGTAAAGGGGGATGCTAATGAAACCTTTATTATGGGACAGCAGTTAATCCTAACAGCTGGAATGCTCCTTGGGCAGCACTCCAGCATCACTGGCAGGGAAGCAGATCCTCCCTGTCCCCTGCTGGTCTGGGAGGAGAACATACTGTCCTGTGTCCTGGTGAGAAAATTGGTGGCTTTACTTTGTCATTCACCACCTTGCTCGGTAATGCTCCAGAAGAAAAGGGTTGGTTGAGCAGATCTTCAGATCCAAGAGCCGTGTCTGAGTCAGAGAGGTCTTGGCCTGCACTGCCTTCTGTTTCTGTGCCACTTCTTCCCCCAGCCCATCTCTTTGCAGGACCTGTGTTTTCAGGAGGTGAGTGTGCAGCTCCCTAATGCAGGGGGCTGTTCTGCATTCAGCCATTCTGGCACTGTACGTACTTGATCTGGAATAAGACCTGAAGGGCTGAGCGTAGTACTGATAATAAATAATAATTCCAGGCCTGACTTTACCTGCCTGCTCTGTGCACATTTGCAAGTAATTCAATTCTGCAGCAATATTTGGGTGGGCTCAAAGGAAGACAATGCATTTAAGAGTTTTTGCAACTATTGCACGTTTAAGTCTACAATTCATTATTTAATATTTATTGTGATTTTTATCACATTCCCAGAATAAAGTGACAAAATTAGAACTGGTACAGTAAATTCTGCGCAATGACAAGCTGGCAAGATTATGCTCTCCTACTCGGCTTGAGTGAGTAATGGGTTTTGATGGGTGCATAATATATCATTAGGGATTTATTTTCTTTACTATCACAGTAGGCATGTGTTCTGAGCCTGGACCCAGTAAGTTTCCTGCCTTCTGCTAAATGTTGCTTTACTCTTGGTTACAATTCTTAGTTCTTATTTTTTTTTTTTCAATGGTGTGAATTACAGAAGTCATGGCCCCTTCCTGTAGTGTTACAAAATCCCTACTGGAAAGGGGGTTGTTGTACAGCAGTGGGAAGTCTTCACAGTGCTTCGTTGGGAACTGGTTGGCAGTGGTAGCTTTATCTCCTGCTAGATGAAGGGAAGAGTTTGGTGCCTGGGGTGCCGACCTGAACCTCTTGAAGCTTTGGTTGAAGAAAAGGCCTAACACACTGGGACTTCTGCAGAGATCCCACTTGGGCCCATCTGCTTCCATAAGTAGATATCTGTGGCTTGCAGATGTAGGACCAGCCTGTGGGAAATGTCTGCATTGCTGTCTGGCTTCGAGGAAGGTGTGCTGAGTTGGACATGACGTGTGTGGGGTACCATTTAGCAGCATCTCCAACTGAGTTCCTTTACTGGGTGTGGTATGCTTCCTTCTGCTCTCCTCTGGGCTTTTCTTTTGCTCCGCAGGGTGCAGACCCTTTCCCTCACTTAAATTCTTTTCCCTCGGTCATTCATGGCCATTGCCGAGATAGCTGGGGCTGGTGAGATGCTGCCCTGGGAGCAGGGAGAGAGCTTTTACAGGTGGTCTCAGTTCTTTTGGGGACACGGGGGATGGCTGTCATAAGACTCGCAACAAGGAGCCCTTCCTTGAGTGTTGCAAGTTACGCTGAAGGCAATTTCCAGAAATGCATTTCCATATTTCCATCAACCCAGTTGTATCTGGATATGCAAATGGTAAAATAAACACAGTGGTATGTTGCAGTAACATAACACTGGGCTGCACTGAGGACTCAGAAGGATATTATTGTGATAAAGGCTCCATCAGTGATTAAGAGCCCACAGAAAATTCTTTGTCAACATTGTAAGCGATCTGCTGCTGTTGCTGGATGAAGGTTGGTACAGACTGGGTAGGGAGATTGCTTCTCACTTGCCATTAGATCCACCCAGCCAAAAACTTTACCACTTGATTTCAGATCTGGAAGCAAATGGAGCTGCAACAGATTTCATACAAAGGCCCTTGCTGTCATTAGGGTTTTGTGCAATATTTCCTCTTACATGTGTATGTGCAGACTGTTTTGTTGAACAGCATGGCAAGACTTTTGGAATCAAAATTTATAGTACAAATTAAATACATTTTGGGAAGCTGACACTTGAAATGGAAATAGTGGAGGAAAATGAACATATTGAACCACCCACTTACTGCTTACTCACTCTGTTTCTTGACACACTCAGCTTCTGCTGGGCTTGCTACAGCACAAAGATTAGGAGAGCTGATCTTTCTCTTCCTAGTCCCTTGTGTTGCTGTTCATCTTTGGCAAGAATATTGTTACACGTCTCTGGACTTAGAAGTCTGCAGGGAAGGAAGGGCACCAGAGATTCTCTCCTTTGGGCTTTCTGGTCATGGGCAGCTGTTTAACATCAGTAGGGAATTTGTCTCGTGACTATATGTGTAATACTTTTTGTTCAATAGAAATAATTTTGGGAGAGAAAAGACAGGTGTTCTGGGGCCTGGTTCTTAGAAGCTTTCTGCAACTGACTGCTCCCCCGTCTACTCTGAGAAAAGGCAACTGGCAAGAACAGCGCACACTGCTCACATTTAAACTGAGTTGAGGTGAGCTTGAGTGATACATCTCTTCCCATATGAAAATGCTGGACACTCAACTGTGCTTGGGTAAGGTCAAGGCCTGCCAAGTCAGGCACTCAAAGTGTAGGCCCTCACGTGCAATTATGTTTTTTGAAGAGAGGTCAGGAGAACGCTTACATGTTAGCAAAGCAACTTACTTTTTCCCAGCTCTGCTCTTCAAACTGCTGAATTATTCTGATACGTCTTAATTTTTTTTTTCTTCTTTAAGTGCAGGCACCTGATATGGAAAATTTCAGCTAAAAGAGTTGAAATTTGGCAAGTGTATAGCAACTGAAAAAAAAAAAAAAGGCAAGCTCTTGCTAATGAGTAAAATTAGCAATAGATGGTTTTATCAGCTTGGCCTTCTGAACATACAGTTCAAAGAGCTAAAAACATTCCCTCAGCACTCTATATTTAGTCAGCATTTACCTAACAGCAGAGTAATCTGCTGAAAAGATCTCAATGATGGTCTCAAGCATCCGTTTGTTTTCTGTTTCAGTTCACTCCCAGGCTGTGCAGGTCAGGCTGATACCCTTGTATTCTCGCTTTCATGAGCAATGTATTTGCTATGAGATTATAAAGCTTTTACATACTAAAAGAAAGTATGGAATAAGAGGCATCTAAATCAACTGCAAAGGGCCCCTCCGTCATCTCAGCATTAGGAGAACATTTGTGGCTCCCCTCAGTGCTATTGTCTCTGAAGAAGTCTGTCTAATGCTGAAGTTTTAGGGATAAGCAAGGTACTAACTTTGCTCATATGCACACATGACTTGCCTATTTGCTTCCTGTTTTATAGGCAGTAAACTGGGGAAAACTTTTCAGTGTGAAGAACACAAAGAAAATATGCTGCTGAGTTTGTGAAGTCATTTGCTTGCAGGCTTTGTCTGGGAACCTCATCTCTGTTGCCCACAAACATTGGTTTACCGTGTCTAATGACCATGGGCCCTCAAAGCTCGTCACTGACATAAATTGGGTGGCTCTGCTGGTGGTGTAGAGGGACTCAAGATGTTGCACAGGCACAGCTTAGTTTTCTGTTCAGCAGAGAACTGCGACCTGTAAAAGGAGCTGTCTTCTAAGGCTAGCGTGGTTTCTTTTGAATGGTTCGGGAGCAAAAATAAGGCTTCTATACTGTACCCACTCAGCGTACCTGAAGGCTAGTGTGTTTTCAGAAGCACATATCACTTAGGTTAAAATAGGGTTATTGTAAAATTCTTAGAGAATTCTTGGAATCTGGAATAAAGATAACTTTGAACATAGGGACAATGCGGCTTTGCTGCACTGATGCTTTTTAAACAGATTTTGAGCAATCAGATTAAAAAATAAGGAAAAATGCTTTCATTATCACTTCTTAAAGCCCTTTTTTTTTTAAAAAAAAAAAAAAGAGAGAAAACATTTAAAAGTCAATATTTCTTCATGGAGATGAATATTGCACTTAGTCTGCCCTTGGAGCAAGCAACGTGCAGCTTCCTCTGGGTGCATCTCGCAGTGATTCAGCGGAGAGCAGGAGCAGGCGTGCTTCTGGGCTGCACCTCCTGGCTGCCCCCTGCTACTCACCTCAGCTGCAGGGTGGCCTGGGGAGGGCACCTGGGGGGCTGGGGAAGTCAGGGTGCCAGCAAGGGGGTGCCCCCATGCCCGTGTGGTGCCATGCAATGGGCAGGGGCTTGGCACTAGCTGCTTCTATCTACCAGCCCCTAACTGCCGGCCCACGCTGCTTTATTGATGCATGTACAGCTTGTGTTAGTGTCAGAAGGGGTTTTCAAGATGGGCAGAGCTAAGGCTAGTACAGTAAAAGACATAAAGCAAAGTCTCCAAATGATGTTTGTGATGGTGCTTTGATGTATGCAAGACGATGTGCAAGAAGCTATTTTTATTTTTCAGTATGTGCACTTTGTAATAATCACCAGTATTAAAAAAAAGTAGTAAGTCTTGCTTATTACTGTTAACAAAAATCTGAGGTAATTTTGCCAGAGGGCTGCTGAACAGCTCATGTTTCATAATTACTCATTTGAGTGTGATGTAGCTGTTCCTTCCTATTTTATGTAGAAGTTTTTTTTTTTTTTTTTTTAAGGAGCCTGACTTATGCTAAATTCTGTTTTTAAAACTATGTTTATTAATAGACTTGCTTGCTCTCTTTGTCTTAATGCAGCTAATTAAATTGTTAGTAGACTGCTAATGTAGAAGACAAAACTGTCCTGGAGTGTAAAATTGCTTGAGGAGATCTTAGATAAGCCATGCATACAAACTTAAGGATACCTTGGGGACTTCAGTGCTTTGCAGGGTATGGCAGTTGTGCTGCGGTGTCTCAAAGAAGCAACGCCGAAATACCAGGAGCTTTAGGTCTTGCTTCAGGCCAGCAGGACAAGGATAATCAGAGGTGGGTGTTCCCTGGTCTGGGCCTTGTTATCTGGATCTTGGGCAGTCACCAAGGTCTGAATTTAAGCAACAAGGTGAGGTTAGATCAACTATTTTTACACATACTTATACACCCGTACGCTTGTCTAAAGAACGTGTTTTCAGTGACAGGAAGCTTTGAATTCTTGCACACACCTTGAGTGCAGACACTAAGGAGGAGAGAGAGCTGCATGGTGGTGGAGTGAGCAAAGCTATCCCAAAAATGTCAATGCAGAAAACTTGATTTCCTTGTGTGGAGGAAAGGTAGCTAGGTGCTTTGGTGCAGATATCAGGTGATCTATTACAGGATTTAATTTGTTCTGAAATGCATTGCAGCCACGGTGGAATTTAAATAGAAATTTATTATGGTGGATTAAGTGCTAATGTGGCATAAAGCCTGGGGTTTGGTGACATTCACTTCTCTGAGTTATTTGTATTGTATGCGCAGGGCAAGAGAGCTATTTTGGTCAAGTTCTTTCTGAACGTCTATGATGGGAAGAAAAAAGCATTCAAGAAACTTACTTGCTTTTATTAGTCTTGGCCTTTCTTGCTAGTTTGTTATCCTTTAAAAGTTCAGGGATAGAAAAAAAAAAGGTGAAAAACAATGTATTGTAGGGGGTATCTTTTCTTATTCTAGGTGCAAAAAAAAGTGGTAAAATGCTCAAGTCACTCTGATTTTTGTGGGTTTTCTTGCAGTCACATTATCTCATTTAAAATTTTTTTTTTTTAATTATTCCTGCTATCTGTGGGGAAAAATCCATATACAGCAAAGAAAATTGATGGATACTCATTAGGGGAGTAGTTCTTGCTATGATCAAACTGTTTACATTGTAAACAAACAAAATTTAAGACTTCTATGTGCTTAATTGTTCTTTGGTCACATTGGAAGAAAACTTGTGATAACAGCAATGAGAGCTTTCCAGAAAGGGGCAGGAGTTTTAAAGCAGAAACAGCATCGCCTCCTACCAGTGCTGTGTTTGTGTCCAAACTCCCCAGCCCCGACGCTGGATGTTACAGCATGCAGCAAGGCCTGGGAGAATTTAGTGGGGATGTGGGGCTGTTCTCCCCTCTGAACAGCAGAGTCCAACTCTTCCTATCTGACTTAGCTATCTGACTTTTTCTTTCTGTTTTCTCTTTCCAGGGTGGAAAGGGAATTCTTCACGCCAAAGGGAGGCGTCTTTGCTTCCTCCTCACAGCTGTGCAGAGTTGTGGGCAGGCCACCAGAGCTCCATAAAAATGTGCTTCTTTACAGGGTGCCAGCTCAGCCAGGTTCCTGGACCTTGTAGGAGCCTCAGGGCAGAGCAGCACACCTGCTGTGGTTTGATTTTTTTGGATTCTTCTCTGCTGTGGAGGCTCAAATGTTAGCTTTTTTTTTGCAGCCTGGCAGAGAGAGCACATACACTAAAACATGGTGGTTTAGGACTGGCTCCAAACCCTAGTGCAATAACTCTCCATACTACATGTATATTTTATGGCTGTGTTTAGGATATTTGAGGTAAGAGTGTGTCCAAACCCAGTCAAAAATCCATAGGAAGCATTTTCAACTCTCTTAAATCTGTTCTATTCCCTTTCAGGTGTAGTTTTGTTTGTTCCCTGAGGGCAACAAGCATAGCACAAGGTGAGTGATGAGCAGTCCTTCTCTCATGCTCTCTTCATAGCATATTTGGCAGCAAATGCATGTTGACCCAACAGTTGATATTCGTGGCAGTAGCATCAAGCCGCTAGGGCATGGGAAGCTAGATAGTCATGAAATCCCAGCTTCATTTGTGTTTTGTCTCCCTGACTGTGTGCCCAAGGCTAATTACTGGCTCTAGCACAAAGATTAACTTCTGGATGGAAATTGCCTATCTGGGCTGATGGAAGAAGTGCTGCCGAATGAAGATCCCACAGTGTGGTATTGATATGGCTACTATAAAAACCCTTATGGCTATAGTCAAGTTGTGTACTAAGAACATCTTTTAAAGGAGCTCTTAAGATAAAATGTCGTCTTCTTTAGAAGCATCTGTAGCTGTTGCACACGAAGTAATCACTGTACACCTTATCACATCCAGTTTTTCCAATTTAACATGAACAGTGAAGGAGAAATAAAGCTTTTTGCTCCCTTCCCATCTTGGGAAAATGGAATAGAATCAGAGTATTGTTCGGGTTGGAAAAGCTCTCTAAGATCATTTAGCCCAACCTTTAACATACTGGTTTTATTGAATGATCCTGATAAGAGAGAAATGGCGTTGTATTGCCACCTTTGTGGTCTCCCTGCATCCTGTGTGCTGAAAGGACAGCAGTCAGGTCTCTCTTGCTTGTAAATTGCTGTGGAGGAAGTCAACAGAGATGAGAGACTGTTTTTGGTGGTGAGATGAATGGGAAACTGAGAATCCTTTTGTCGTGCCTTTGCTTGCTTCTTGAAATTGGAGGGCCTGTTTTGGAATGTGGCGTGCTTCCTGACGACTTCTACTCCCACCCTCCCTGGAATTTAAAATACTTAATTTAAAGACTTGGGTATGAAATCCTCCAGGTGGGAAACCACTGATTGCTGGCGAGTGCAAGTGTAAAATTGGTTGGAAGTACCAGTGAGGGAGCAGTGCAGTGGAGCTGAGTGGTACACTGAAAATGAGGGCGTTATAAATCAAAACACATTTGTTATTGAGTTTTCACCACTGGTTGTTGAGAGCACAGCTAATGAATACTGGATCCATAGTCCATTGGAGTCAATTGGGAGAATCCTATTGTAATTAATTTGGGCCAGATTTTGAATGAATTCCTTCTTCCAGCGTGCTTTACCTTCAACTTCTATTACAAGGTATGGATCGCTTTTCCTCATGTGTTTCATACACGTTTGTATAGTGATTTTTTTTTTTTGTTAATGGTTGAGGTGAAAACAGACACTCAGGTATTGTAACCACTAATGAATATAAGCTATAAAAAGCTGTGATTAAGTAATTTTGATCCTCAGGAAAGAACAGGTAAACAAGGATCATTTTCTTTGCATTTACTCATTTAAAATAACTTTCTATGAACCTTTTAAAAAGAAGGATTAAAAGCAATGATTCAGGGAAGCTGAAAGTAAAGTTAATGTTGCTGCTTAGGGCGTGCTTTTTCCTGATCAGGATTACCAGATGCTCAAATTAATTCCATTTATTGCCTAAGCTTTGTCTAACCCCCTCTTTAGAGGTGAGGGGTTAATCCACTAAAAAATTACTATTCTGCATTGTGTGCCGTTAAGTCCTGCAGAACAGGTTTGGATCGTTGATTATGTTCCATCAGTCCTGTTGTACTAATTGCAGACAAGCAGAGGTTGAGCTGTGTAGTGGAACTGTCTAGTGCTGTGCCCCCGTGTCCTTTCTTAGCATTGAGGCACTTCTCTGCTTCCCTGGAGCTGTGCGGGGAGTGCTGTCTGGCAGCACTGGAAGCCGGTGCCAGAGCTGTTTTGTGTCTTTCTTTGCAGGTGTCCACACAGTGCACTCTCTCTGGCTCTTCTTCCTCCCTTGTGAGTTGGAAGAACATGATGGGTATTTCTCACCTTGCTGTTTCCATTTAATTTTTCTCTGCTTTGCAAGAGCCAGGAGAGCAGAGATGCTGCTTCATCACCCCAAGGGCAGCTTTGCCCCTTGGCCTGGCTGGGGGGACACAGCACCGGGCTTTTCTTTTTCTTCATCTCCCATAAATGTGCAGCTCTCCCTGTATTAGAGGACCATCATTAAAGTGGTGAAATCAGCTCTCAGAAGTGAGGAAACAGCAGTCTGAAGATTGCCCAGGTAGTCATGTTATGGTTTACTGGTCATGTTTGGTCACATACAATGTTTTTTTTAAGACTCTTGATTTATCCAGCACACAAGGAGGATTCTGTTTACCTATAACTATCTTTTCAGTATTTGGTTCAGTCACTGATGTGTGCGTGCCCCAGGCTTTTTTTTTTTTCTTTTTTCTGCATGTTTTTTGGGATTACTAAAATTGGTGTTTAGAGGAAAATTAATTTAATTCAGACACAATCCCTATTTTATGTGGCAAAAAGCAGGGAAGACGTGAACTGCCTGGAGTTTTTTAAGCTAGCAAAATGTGCTATTTGCTGCAATTGCATGCTACTTTGTTAACACAAGAATTTATTTCCAAAATTCCCAGCTGTAACAAGTTGAGATATGAATATGTTGAAGTATGACTTTGTCTTTTGTTCCCTCAAAGCATTTTGTGCTAAGTAACATTTTTATTTAGAGTTGCAAAAGGCGCTCTGACTTTGACAAGGAAGCCCAAGGAAAGAAAAATAAAATTTGTGAATACAAAATAGAGACTCTCTGGCCTGGCAGGTATGTTGGTTAACAGTCCAGGGATTTTATGAGATCATGAATGAGTCAGCTGTGCAGTGCCAGTGGGACTTAAGTTTTTTTTTCCTTTCCTTTCCTTTCCTTTCCTTTCCTTTCCTTTCCTTTCCTTTCCTTTCCTTTCCTTTCCTTTCCTTTCCTTTCCTTTCCTTTCCTTTCCTTTCCTTTCCTTTCCTTTCCTTTCCTTTCCTTTCCTTTCCTTTCCTTTCCTTTCCTTTCCTTTCCTTTCCTTTCCTTTCCTTTCCTTTCCTTTCCTTTCCTTTCAAGGAAAGGATTTTAGAAGGATGTCTACATAAGATTTGGGTGCTGCTCTGTGTTTAGTATTGATGAACCATCACTACAAAATTCCATGTAAGTTCTGTGCAGCTCAGTTTATGAAAGAAGCAGGTCAGCTGAAGGTGGTTGCAAAAGCGGTTCTTGAGCACTGAGACCTATTTTTTGAGGAAAATGGGGGAAATCACCAGGTCGGTTGAATTGCTTCTGCCCTAAGTCTGTTTGCTTCTGTCTCCTGGTGACCTGCAAGCTGGAAAGCTGCCACTAAGCCGGGGGCTTGCATTTCCCCAGCCTTTCTAAGGATGCTCATGGGAGAGGTGAAATGAGAGGAGCTGTCTGAGAAGGTGAGGCACTCTTCTGCCCTGGGAGACCCCTCACTGAATCACTACAGTTTTATGGAACTTACTTTGTAAGAGTGGTGATGGGCATCTTGCTGCGAAGCATTTGGGAGGACCACCTTGATGCCTTTCTTCTTGGTGCTGCTCAGGTTGCTCACTGCACAGTGTGTCTCTAGCAGGAAGAATTAAAACTTCTCACTGAGTGAAGCCACTTGTTTGCTTGAACAAATCAAATACAGCTCCTGGTGCTAATAACAAAAGATACGTAGATTGCAAATGTAAGTATCCAAACAGAATGAAATACACTAATACTCTGATCTTAAAAGTAATTTACAGTTGTTTTTCGTTAACCCCCCTTCTTCTTCCCCGAGTCCTCAGGGTTCTAGTTCCTTCATTGCCCCGGCTGAGGAAAGGATTTAAATATTGGTCCTAAGGATATTGTTATTCAAGACAGGCCTTTTGACATTTGCTTAGTGTTAAACCGCATGAGAATGGGACTTAATCCCCTGTTTGAACTTTAGCATGTTCTTTTCTTTTCTGAATATGGATGCTTTCTAAATGTAAACCTGATTGGATGACCGTATGGGGAAGAAGTACTTCTTTAGAACTCCTCTGATAGAGCTGTATTTTTTTCTATAAGGAGGAAAAAGTAACCTTTAACAAGAAGGCTCTTTTCTCCATCTCCCAGTTTTAACGTAGTGTTGCTTATGATGATAGAAGTACTTGGAGGTACAGGACAGGCAGAGGTCAATACAGTAAAACAGAACGCATGCCAATGAACATGCTTAGACTTTTTCCTGAAAATCTCCCCCAAAATGCCCAGGCATGCAAGGGGCCCACTGGGCAGACTTGGGCATAGGGCACTGGGTGCTTGGCCCCTCTGCTGCCCCTCGCATGCCCTGGCCCCGACCCCACTGGGCTCCTGGGCCCTTCTGTGCAGATGCTGTGTCTCCAGCCTCCTCTCCACCCCCCTGCTCTGGTAGCACTCAAGTCACTAGCTCGCTCTTGGCACTGGATTTCTGATTTTGTGTAGTGTCCCTTGGGAACTGAGTGGAGACCCTTGATTCCCGTTGTGCTTTCAGTTTGAACAGCAGAATTGTTGTTGTTGTTGTTGTCGTTCTTGAAGTGCCATCCATGGGTAAATGGGTCAGATGTTGTCCTGTTGTACTAACTGGCTCCCAAATAACGGCGAGTCAATTAGGAGGGTTAACAACTGGTCTTGTACAGATGCTCTCTGGTCCTTCCATCTCTCCTGTTTTTTGAAAAGAAGATAAAAGCATTTTTGATAAATTTCTCTTCCTGAGTCACTGCTTATGCAGTATAGATATGCAGACTGTTCTGTTCGGTATTTGCTGTTGTTAAGAAATAACACGCCTCAAAGTTTCTTACAATGTTGTGTACTCAAGTGAACCAATAGCGCGTGCCCACGCTGTTTGTTACCAGTTGTTGCTGCTGAGGTTTGAAGATGCTCCATGCAGGTTAGTGATTGCAGTGCAGTTGCCTGTGTGTTGATTAATGTAAGTAGCTGGCTGTAATGACTTTACTGCCTATTTTTGCACTGCTTCCTTTCTTATTTTAGAATCAAATACCTGCGTGACAAAAGATTGTACATCACGGTGCAGAACCCTGGAGTTTCTGAGAGTCCTGTGCTGTGTTTAGTTTTTCCAGTCTGGGAGAGCAGTGAGGATACGGTGTTTTGCTCCCCTTCTGTCACCCGGGCATACTGTGTGGGTGGACAAAAACTGTCCTCACAGGCTTTAAGCACCTGTGTTTCTTTTTTTTTCATCTTTTCTTTATTATTCAGAAGAAGGGTCAGGAAAAAGAGGGGAAAAGGGTAAAAGGGCATTGGAGAAGCAGGGAAATAGAGGCAGACTAACCAAGTGTTTTCTTTGATGCAGACAATCAAAGTGGCACACAGCCTTTGGAAAGGGAGGGTGGAGATCTTAGTGCCTCACTGTAGGCGTCCTGCCATCTGAAATAAGGAGGTACCCAGCTGGAAGGAGAAAGCTGCTTGTGGTATGGAGCCAATGTGATGGATGAGCTTTGGAGAGGAAGCGGTAATAAGGGGGAAAGGCAAATATCCTGGAGAATAATTCTAGCTGCAGCTAGAAAAGAAGAGACTCAGACAATGAAGGGATGTAAGAGAAGATGTGTGGAAGGAAGGATAGTCTGCAGAGATGGAACTACCAAGGGAAATAGACCTGCAGGAGAGAGGACTCTTGGAGATTTGATATGTAAGGGGAGAAGAGAAGCACCACGAAAAAAAACCACGCACACACAAAACACAAAAAACGTAATGATTCGCTAACTTGTACCTCATGCCCCTCTGAAGTTCTGCAAGTCTTGTGAGATGGAAACCCAGCGGCCAATTGTTATGAGGAAGAGCATGAATGAATGCACATCACACTATCTAAACAAGTATTTTTTTTTTTAAGAGGAAAAATGCAAGATGCATTTGGTGTACAGTCTTCAGAGAAGACGGCTGTCAGCGAAGGCCTTGGTAATTCTCTTACTAGTGTAATCAGAAAATGATGTGTTTTTCATCCAGGAATAAATAAGGCTTTTGCTCACTTAAGAGACTACTAAGGCTGTGACCAACAAGCAATTAATGTCATTAGTGATTAATGTTTGATTGTGTTAGTAGCTGTATTTAATGATTAATAGCAACATCAATGTATATTTATAAAAGAAGTTAATGGCTGTAGAACAATTTACTGGCTCAGGAGAAAATTGGTTGCTTCCTGGTAAGTATCAAGTTAATGCTGCTTTAGTCAGAGATATAATTGTAAGTAGGCAGCATTGTTTACTTGTAAAATCAACATAACTTTGAGAAATTGCTCTAAATACATTCCACAAAAACGGACTGGATATACTGAGCTGAAAGAGAACCTGATTTTTTTGCATTGTTGTCTCTCCCAATATCCACAAGTGAACTTAGTTTTGTGCTAATGTTTTCTCATCTCCATGAAAGAGAGCATTAAGAAGATGTGTAAGAAGGAAAGTTGATTTTAAGTCAAACACTCCCAAGTGCTGTGTTGATCTGTAGTGAAGAAAGTCAAACACTGTCATCTGTGCTTTCTCTGCCCATAGGATTGCACATAATTTCCTGTACTTGTTATTCAAAATGCTGCAAAAAATATTGGTTTCTTTCTTGTAGCTTTGAAAGCAGCAGAGCTGCAGTTTGATTCTTTATTTTATTCACATAAACATTACTCCTTGATAGTGTTACACAAAATGAAAGGGATTTATACATGTTTTGAATTAATTTTCCAAAGCTGTCATTTCAATAATCAAAACTGGATTGCTGTCCAAGGGATCCAGAGGCTTTGTTTAAATGAAAACACCTAGGAAATGCTACTCTGCAAGAGAAGGAGGTGTCATGGTGATGACATATTGTGTTTGTGTCATTCTTTAGCTCTTCAATACACACTCACTATCCCAGACAGAAGCAGTGGCTCCATACAAGCCTGCCTAGCTTAGAAGGATGGGGTTTGTATTACAGCCACTCTGACAGATAGACCACCTTTTTGTTACTTAGGTTTAACAGCTTAAGCAAGATGTAAGGACCTAGGATGTGAGTGCTGTGTTTGAGACTGCCCAGTATGCTTCTGTAGGTACAGAGAATGCCCTTAGTTGATGGTAATTATTGTAATTATTCTCCTCAGCTGTGTAAGGCAGCCAGGCAGTTGTCCTCTGCATCACTCCCTGTTGCTGGAAGCTGGATGTTGCATTGTAGCAGGGCCTGTGGAAGGGGACAGTTGGCATTTTTCTCTAAAATTTCTTAGGTGTAGTCTTCTCATCTCACATATTTCCTCAGGAACAGCTTCCTAGGAGGTGTGTAGGCTTAGCATGAGCTGGTGCATGGGCAGCAACAGCCTGTCAGGTTTATTTGTCCCAAGGTGACCTTGGGTAAACTGCTTAATTTCTTCATGCTTTTGTTTCCTCTCCTGCTCTTTGTCCTTATTGTTGGTTTAGTTGGGGTGGTATCTGTTGCTGAGCACAATGGAAAGCTCGTTGGAGATCTGGAGATCGGTCATCAAAGTATTATCTTAACACAAATGATAAAGAGGATATTTTTCTTTTTTTTTCTTTCAGAACATTGTGAAGCAGGCTAGCATTTTTTCTTTATTACTTTTTTAACTACTAGTCCTTCTCTCATTGGGCTTTTCTGTTTGTTTTGCATCAGAAAGCATCTGTTTTGTGTGAACACCTGGTACTTCCAGTTGACCAAACTGTGGAGATGTGGGAAGAAGAAGGAAAAAAAACACAACAAAAACAACAGGTTGGGCTGACCTGAATAATATTTAGAGATGTTTTCTCACTGAAATGAAGGAAAACTGATTTATTCTTTCTGTGCCAAATGCAGTGTTTCTGGTATGTCAGAATAGTTTATTTTAATGCTTCTGAGGCTAATTGTGTTGGCATTTGCGAAATGTGTTGGTTTCCCTCGGAAAAGTCAAGTTCTCTACACAGGGCCAGGAGCCGCGTTCCCCTTTGCACAAGGGCTGGACTGGCTTGCATATGAGGGTGCTGTGCAGGGATTTTGTTCCTGGTGGAGGGGCTGCAAACCAGCCCTCAGGGCCCAAACAACCTGCCTCCCAGCAGGCACCGCTGAGCTGGACGTGGGCCTTGCAGACAGATTCTGGCCCAAGGCAAGTCACATGCTGTTGTGACTTACCTTGCTTCTGGTAGCATCTAAAAACTCATCCTGTCAATACGTAGCTGGTGGAGGGCATGTCCCAGTGCTGGCAGATGGAAACTGGTGGCTTTAAATTCTTCAGGTGGCTGCAGATCTGCAATATTAAGTTAAGAGCCTGTTAAATGAGAGACCAGAATCTGTTCGATCCTTCAGCTGGTTCAGGGTGAGGAAGTGGGATCCTCAGGATTTCATCCATGGGAGACAACAGCAGCGTGCGTGGAACAGCGCTGTTTCTCTGTGGCCTGGGGCTGCCTGGGTTGTTGGGCACAGTGGTTTGCAAATCTGACATGAATTTCAGGGTGGGCGGGTGTTCTCTATCAGAGGTTGAAATTTTGTCTTGTAGAGGTGTTGGTATAGCTTGTTCTGGAACTGCTGGAAGAAACTGTTAAGAGGTGGTTTTTTTTTTTTTTTTTTTTTTTTTTTCATCCCAATGTTTTGCTGAACCTGAACCGAGTAAGTCCAACAGTTGGGAAATATCTTCTGTCTTGTGGTAACTGAAATGTTTGTCAAAATTCACCTGAATATACCTATTGCTTTGGTTACCGTGAAGTACCGATCTTGACAAAATGAATTGTCTAAAACAAAAGCTGAAAGATATCAAGTCTAGTTCTCATCTCACAGGTAAATGCTCGCTGTATTCACTACCTGCTACATGTTTTAGAAATTAATTCAGTGGTTACATGAGCTACAAATAGTAAGACCATTTGTCAGCATAAAACTTTCCAATTGTATAAAATACTTCTAATCTACATTGCATTTTTATGGTTGTAGGAAACATGGCACAGTTCTCACTGAACGCTAACAGTAGTGAGCTGATCAACAGTCACACACGGTAGCTGGAACTGGAGAGTTAGAAATGTGGTCTGGGCATGACATTTATGATGTTGGCTGTAAAATACTCATGGAAATTCACTTCTTTCATAGATGCTAATTTGACATGGGCTTAGCGTTTAATAAGTGGAGTAGCTCAGGATGATAAAAAATAAGCTTGATTACATCCAGAAGGCCTTGGGGAGTACTTAGGAAGTATCTGTCACTTTTTTTTTTTTTTTTTTTAATAAAGATTGTTAGGGGGAGATACGAAAAGGTTTTAAATTGTAAAGAGAGGGTTGAACAGGAGTTTAATTCAGATTTAGAGTGTATAAAATAGAGTCTAAATCTTCTCTACACTTAAATAAACGAATTCAAAGCCCAGTTGAAACGAAAGAGAATGCAACCTCAATTCTGTGTAAATTTGTGAAATATCTGAAGGCATTGTTGCCCCAACTTAGTAAATATCTGTGTGCCAAGTACAGGCTTTGTTTTCTGTAGCACACACACAAAATGTCTTAACTGGGGGACTGGAGTGACTCAGAGGTGATCTTTCCATTCGTTGCCTGCTTTAAGAGCAAGTTATTTTTGCAAGTTATTTTCTAGCCTGTTGCTTTTGCATTATTCTGGATGCTGCAGTACAGAGTCAAAGCTGGTGGTTATTTGTGTTGTTCCTGTTGCAGGGTAGGCTACATAATAAGTGATTCTATTTTACTGCCTACTGGAGGGTGCATCGGATGGTTGCTAGCACTACTGGGCTGCTGAAAAAAGACTTGAGAGTATTTAAGCAACCTTAAGCTGAGTTACTTTTGTGTCTTTAATCATTCTTGTGCGCAAAGTAGTCCCAGTAAGTGAGCTGTGCAAGCATAAACATCTTATGCCATGGGAAAAGATAAAAACAAGGAAGAACATCAAAGACAGAATAATAGCTTTTAACAATCTTATTATATTTCCAATACTCAGAGTATTCCAGAAATCCTGATCCTCATAAGCTTACAGGGGATAGATGTAAGTAATGTTCTGCCTGTTTTAAAGGAAGGAGACACATCTGTTCTGTTCTCCCTGATCATTCCCTTGTTCTGAGCAGCAAAACAAAGAAACTTCATCACAAGTAAATGTAGGTTGCACATCCTTTCCTGCTAGAAAGAATGGATGTCTGGAGAAGCTCCATTCATCTGCTGGCCTGGTTAAGCCTTTCCCTTATGGCAACATCTCCACTCTGAGAGCAGGCAGAGAGGGCGATGCTGAGCCCTCATGGCACTTCCCCGGGTCCTCTGCGGCTGATGTGCCGAGGAGCCTTCTGCTGGTCGTGGGTGGAGGGTGAGGATGGTGCTAGCCTTACAGTTCCCATACAGAAATTGGCAAGTGCCTTGCTGCATTGCCCACCCTGACAGAAGAATAGGTGGGAACTGAAAGGCAAACAAGATGTTGTTTTCTCTTTTTCCTGGTGTTGCTCTTTTATTAGGAGCCTCAGCTGCCCTCTTATTGCTAGTCTCATTGCATGCCTCCCCTATTGATGAATTAGATTTTCCTTTCTTTGATTCTCTTTTCAAGACAAGCTACGTTGGGCAGATCCCTTGGATGTACTGTATTTATTGAGGCCGTCTGTTTGTATGAGGACTTTACTTGCTGACATATCTGTGTGCGCAGCTTGCACCCTGAAAAGATTTCAGTATTCCAGCTGAATCAGAGGTTCTCCTCAAGGGGTTTTGTTTGTCCTGTTGAGAAGTTCTCAGACCTGGTTTAGGATGAAATTTTGGTTTGCATTTAGAATCTCTGTAAATTGTAATGCAGTCAGCAATTCGTCTTGTCCCCTTGTTAGGGAGTCTAAGGGTTTCCTGAAAAAGGAATATTACAAGAAGGCTTCCAGAACTGTTCTGCTTCCTTTTGTTGCTTTTACTTGCCATGTTATTTTATGGCATTCTGCAGGTCATAGGTTTGTTGTCATGGAGATGATTCTAATCTTTGTAAAATAATAAAATGAATTAATTTTTTTGACAGCAGGAAGAGAGAAAGTAGATCAAGTTGTTGATATGCAATATCATAGGCAGATCTTCTTGGCAGGAAACTTGTACAGATGAGAGGTCTCTAACAAAAAACAGACTTATGTTTATGTAGGGTTTTTAACCAGGTTTTAGATTAGTAGAGTTTAAGACTGCTTGAGCTGTTTTTTACTTGTCTGCTTGAAAGCTATGCGTCCATTTTAAGGCATATAGATTATTATTATTATTTTTTTTTAAAACAGAAAAGCACCTCTCCCTCCCCAACAAAAACCAAACCAACCCAACCAAACAAAATGCCCCCCAAAGGTCCTGCAGCATTCCTTGGTAAGGATTTTAATTTGACATTTTAATCGTAGCCCAGAAGCCTCCACACCACTTGGAACTAGGTATCTATATATAGTAGAGAGTTGTCTTTAGTGCAGGGAGCTTGAAGCCAAAGAGAAAAGCCAGAGCAGGTGCCTGAGGTAAGCAGGTGTATTGGCAGTGGAGAGGAAGGCAGAGGCATTTGCTGTGTGCATCCCTGCAGCTGAGCTGTGCTCTCACAGCAAGGAGCTTCGGATCAGCAGGAGGTAACGCAGTCCCTGGAGCTCTGTACTCTGGTGGGACAGAGGAGGACACAGAGTGATGTGGGGCAGGAGCCCAGTTCTCTGCGGCAGTAACCTTTTCGCTCACATTTTGAAAGCTTTTTGGTGTTCTAACAGCTCTTTAAATGAGGTTTCAGAGAGCATGGTTGTTTCAGAGAGGGGCCAGTTTATCAAAATGGATCAAGACACAGCTGGCTGATGAACCAGGGTCATTTCAACTGCACACAGATACTGAAAACTGCCCTTGCTGCCTTATCATCTAATGTACTACTAGTGCAGGGAGCAGTTGCTCCTGTTGTTATAGATACAGTGGTTGAAAATAATTGTTTTCATGTGAGCAATCTGTGCACTGTACAGGGCAGACAAAGCTGGCTCTACCAGCAGGTAATTTTGCCTGAAAATTTGCTACTTTCAGGTTATGCTTAATTTGTATGGAGTTTTTCTAGACTTTAACCCCTCTGATCCTCCATTTTTTTTCTTGCTGGGCTCATACCTGAGTCCCAAGATCTTTAACAAAAGATTATTTTTAATTTTTTGGAAAGTCCCAACTAAAATAACTTGATCTTGTGAGAATACACAAGAGAGGTAACAGCTGCAGGTGGCTCCATGTGAAAGATCCTTCTAGGTATCCTAGCTATCCCAGGACATTTCTAGTAGGTTGGGAATGCCTGGAGGGGTATTCTACAAATAGAGTCCCATTTTAGCTTCTGAATTTATAACTCCTTTTGGTTGCTGAAGTATTACAGCTGGGAATATTTTCTGTTTGTTTGTTTGTTTGTTTTTTTCAGAGCACTGGGGAGTGTTCCTCTAGCAAGGTAAGGAATGTGATGATAGGGAATTTACTGTGGAATTGCAATGAAAGGCAAACCCTATGCTTATCCTTCATGCTGGTGCTAATGATCTTTGAAAACACTGCAGAGCAACAGTTACTGCAGGACCAGAAGTCCCAGCCATACATAGCTTGGGCTTTAACTGTTAGGGTATTGGGTTGTTTTCTCTTTGCTCCCTCTCCTATCTCCACTGAAGTCTGGATTCAGATACTTCATTTTAGATAACTTTTCTGCCAGAGCATCACCTGAATGTTGAGGTAGAAGCTATTTAGAGGTAAATGTGGATAAACTGTACTGATAAGTTTGATCATATGCCCTTGAAAAGTAAGAGTTGTCAACTACTCATTCTTTTCATAGCATTGCTATTCAAATGTTAATGTGATAGTGTGAATTGGAGTGAAACACCATTCTCATATCCCTCACAGATTTTCTGAAGGCAGCTAATGTAGCTGATAGCTTTCTTCCATTTTGCTGGGTCACGCACAGGCGGCAACAGGTAGGTAATTGTTTGGGTTTACTCGGACAGGTATAAAAATAGCCATAACTGTGTGTTCTTACGGTTTAAATTCTCTGTTAAGTGGCATTCATACCTAGTCTTTTTCATGATCTGCCTAGGATAAGCATGACTGAATTATTTACAAGTGGAAAACCCGTGGGACAGTGTGGCTCAGAAGTGGGCCTTTTATCTCTAGGTTGAAAGTTCAAATTCAACCCAATTTGTAAGGCTGTTTTTAGCATATGGTATACTGGATAGTTAATGCTCCCATACTGCTAAAGCTTAGATTTCCAGCAGGGTTCCTGGGTATCCAAGAGAGAGCTGAGGATAGCCGGGGCACTGCACAGTCGGTTTCTCTTTCTACTTCAGATGCATTGCCTTGGAAATGAGGCTGGGGCAGTATTTTGTTCTGCAGTGCTGTAGCAGTGTGTCCTGGTATCAGTCCAGTCAGTGTCTTGCAGCTGGAGAACAGCAGGCTCGAACTGTAATCATATTCACCCAGTCTTTGTCTTGACAAAGTAACAGCACAGTATCCTATACTATAGCTGAGAGTGGTTTTTGCCTTCCTACTTGTACAACGCTACTTTCTAGCCTCTGGATTACTTTCAAGTGAAGTCTGAATATTATGCCTCATTTTAAGGGTCTCCCCCTTCAGAGAAATTAGATAAGCGCTGTGTCCATGGATGATGCTTTTATGTTTTTCTGATATGCAGTGTGTCTGTGTGAGTGGTGATCACATTCATGCTTTATTTCCACTAGTTTTATATCAATCTTTGTGGAGGGAAGGAGTATACTGAGAGGTGGCAGAAAGTGATTGTTTAAAATTAAGCTTCTGCTTACTAATTAAAATAACAAGGAGAGGCAATTAAAATAAATGCTTATTTTTCTTCCAATTATGGCTAGATAAAACTTTCAGCAGTATCAAGTAGTAGAGAAGACTACAGCATTCAGGCCTTATCCACTCATCAAGTCAGGGCCTTGTTATTCCTCTGGCTGATTCACCATCTGCTAGGTTTTAATCTCTAGGTGTTTGTGAAAGAGAGCTGTCAACATTTTGGCAGTGTGTTTGTGAATATAAGGTTAGGTCTCCTTATTTTTCCCTTTCAGTTGCAAATTTAGCTCCTTAGAAATGAAATCTAGTTACAATAATGCTGGGGTACTAGTCAAATAATACCTTGTGCCACTTCACTAATCAGTGTAAATTGTAGTGGATGGATTCATTCGATTCTTTAGGTTTTATAGTCAATAAAGCACGTGTTTGCATTTCACATTAAGAATGTGATGCTATATATATATTGAATTCACATCATTGCAAATTCTATCAGACCCGATTAAAAAAAACACACACAAAACACATACAATATTAGAAGTAGAACTTCCTTAAAAATGAAGAATATAATAATAATAAAAAAATACACGGTATTACAGTTGTCTGTAGATGAAACTTTAAAAATTGAAATTCCAGATGATAATAGGAAGTGTTATTCTGCTTTTCTGAGATATAGGTGAGAAAATGGGCTTGAACACTCGCTCAGAGCCAAGAAAGCAGGGATTTCCGCAGATCGAGAGGCCTCTTATTGTGGGCTGAAAAATGGCAGCGTTGCAATAAACGGAGTTCACCCACCGCTGGTTTAGCAGTGGAAGGTTTGTTGGCTCTTCCCAGAGATGAAATAAGTATTTGCTTGTTGCTTAACACATTGCCACGCTGAGGAGCTGAAGGGGCTTCCCCCTGCACAGCCTGGGCTGCAGGAGCTGGTGGCTGGCTCTAGGAAGGGCTGGTTCCTCTGGGACCATGCTTGGGTTGGCAGTGAAAAACCAGACTCAGCAAAGGGATTGGCATTTGTCCTCGTGTGTGTAGGCTTATAGAGTGAACGTGGGGTGTATACAGCTGCACAAGCCTGCCACGTTCTGGAGAAAATGAAGGAAAGAAATAATACATTGGACTTTGTCAAGGTTTGAGCACTGAAGGTGGAAGCTAGCTCTGCTGTGGAGAAGGAGAAAGATCTTAGCAAGATCAGTAAGCGCCTAGATGCTTTTGATCTGTTAATATTTTTGCATTTCTCAATACCAGTAGATTACCAGTACTTCTGTTTTATTTAGGATGATAACTTTAGGGATGATAACTTATCAGCATCCCATATGTGAGTATTTCTTAGAAAAAAATCTCAATAGGAAGGTATTGTTTCTGAGATCTGCCTTTACCCGTTTAAAAGGAAGTAAGTGAAGATGGAGGCAGTCAAACCTCCTTTGCAGGGCAGCACGCTTCTTCTGCAGCCATGGCAGCCACCTCTAAGCCATACTGAAGCTGGCCCCATACTTGGAGCCTAGTTTAAACCACGTCTGGAGGAGGGTTTCAGAACAGAAACGCTGCATTTTGATCTGCAAGTTTGTCTCATTTGGGACTGGCCTGCTGGCTTCTGGGAGAAGATAAAACCAAAAAGTTTCTCAGTAGTGTCTGCACACTCACTTGTGTATACCGAGACCTGCATCAAATGATTTTTCCATGTTTGGGGGAGTTCCTGCCGGGTGATTTGACACATATTTAATCAGGGCTTAGAAAAGAAAGGAAATGTCCTTGAAAAAGCTGGAGCAGTTAGAAAATGCTTCAAAGTTGCATTGCTGTTGCCTTCTTCTTTGATCTCCAGATGCACCAGTCAGTTTTATTCCCATGCATGCAGTTATTCATTGCCCATATATTTAATGTTTTAAGGGGGATCACCAGTAACTAACAGTAAAAGTGTCATGGTACCAGGGGGTTGTTCTGGAATTAAGAGTTTACTCAGCAATAAGATGAGGTGTTTTTTTTCCTCTCTCTTTCCCCCCCCTCCTCCCCCCCCTGAGAATTGTGGCCCTTTAGCTGCTACTTGTAGCAGTGAGTAGTACACTGTGGTCATCCTGTTCCATCTCAAACCTTCCAACCTTAATTACAGTACCTAATTTGTAAAATGTTACCAGGTATATTCATTGTGTCTACGGCAATCGATTTCCAATAGTGAGAGGAGGGCTATCAAAATACTCAGGTCCTTAAGGGTGGTTAAAAGGTGGGTCGTTACTGATGCTCCCAGTTACAGCAATGTGTTTCATGGGCTGCCATAAGCCGTGCTTGCGGCATCATTCTTAAATGTTTGCAAAGTATAAGGGTTTAGACAAACAGTTTAGCATGAGGACCCACTTCTGTAAACAGTTCTAGAAACCAGACCGCTGAAGTGAAGTATAATTGTTTCAATCCAAACACTAAGTGTGTTTTGTAGAAATCTGCCTGTTGCAGATAAGGAAGTGGAGCTGCCACCCAACCCAGTAAAACCATCAGGAGGCATCATGCTTTGCGAGCCTCACCCACTGTCACCTGGCCTGCTGAGTCGAAGTAAAGACAGACACAAATGCAGTGCCCTTGACTCCACTTGGAACTGCTTTGGCCTGGCTGTGGACCCGGGCAAATGCTGCTATGGGGATTATGCATAGACCACATTTTCAAATTTTCCACCTTAAGGGCTACAACATCATTTTTATGACTTAACTAAAAAAAAAAGTCTTAGTTTTATCACATCAGTTAGAACCACACATAGACTTGGTCCTCCTACCTTCAATTTTAATTCTTTAAACTGATTTCTCTCCTATTTGCAGTAAAAATGAAATAGTCTATGAATGTTTTCAGCAATTCTTTTCTCACAAGGAATGCGGTTCATTTTGTGTGCAATGCTTAAAAGCCAGTAAAGAGCCGTGGCTTTTCTTTGAGACAGCAGAATGCAGCAGTCGGGGCTGTTCGCCCTGCATTATAACACAGACTGTAGGACTTGATAAGAAAGCACTGTGTGGGAGCAAGATAAAATTACATCCTTGGGCTTATACTAAAAACACATTTGTGAAAACTATGTTTTCATGGCACAGTTTGATTTAACCTGACCTTGAAGTCATCACACCTCTTTTTGCCTGGTACTGTTTTATCTCGCTTTACAGATGGTATATGGGGAAAATAAAGCACGCTGATAATGGTCAGTGTCCTGTGCGTCTGAAGCTGTGTGAGTAGCAGTTGCACAGTGTGTTTATAACCTCAGGCACTGCACAATGGTTATACCGACCCCTGCTTGTCAGGCCAGGCTTCCCATGGGGTGTGAGAGCCTTTTGGGGCTCTTGTCTTAGGAGCAATAGAGGAAATGGGGTCTGGTTTTCAGGAGTACCCGGCTGGAACATTGCCTCTGTATCTGTGTTCTAGACTTGGCAGTCGGCTTAAAGTCAGGATAATGTAACGAAAACAAATTGGCACTTAGTGAAGCACTTCAAAATAAATGTAGCTTTTGTACTTCATTTAAATAATAGTAATAAAGTTGTAATAGTAAAATAAGTAAATAAAAGTAAATAGTAAAAAATAGTAATAAAGTAATAATAGCGTAGTTGCTGCTTGGAGCTTGATATATAGAAGTCAGATGAAGTAAGAAAGATCTGACTCTTCTTGGCCATAAATCAAAGTATAAGGGTCGTTTTCTCTTTTACTGCTTTACGTACAGGCTGTGAGGTCCTGTGCATCTTGAGTCTTTCTCAGGACCTTGGGAGGGGTATGAATTTACTTACAAATGTGGGCCTGGAATCTAGTATCCATCCAGTCTGAGAGAGGAAAGAGAAATCCATGTCTCGCTCTGCTTTACATCTTTGGCGTGTCTTGTATAGCCAGGTTACATTCATCTTCTTGTTTAGAAATGAATCATTTCACTTTCAAAAAGTGCATGCCCAAATTCAACTCAGTGCCTGGAGCTGAATGACTTAGTAAAACGAAAGATTCAGTCCCCTGAACGTTGTATGTTGTTGCTGTCAGAACTTGCTCTATTTGAGAGCAGGGAGGAAGCAAACAAACCAAAAACTTGAAAGTTTGTTTCCAAGAGTGTTCTGACCTGAGTTTGCAGTAAAGAAGAAGCTGTTTCTGTCTGGCTATACTGTTAATGCATCTTTGCTTTCTAGGGACTTCATGTAACCAATATTGTGTGCTGAAGAGTTGGAAACATTTAACATGTTATTGCCAAACTTTTTCTTCAGATAGAAACTGGTGTTTGGGGGTTATGTGATACTGCACAGACTTCAGATGGCCTGTCTGATGAACCTTTTGCATTTTAACTATTATCACTGAACACAGAATGGCCTGTGCTTGGATTATGTGATATTCTAAATGTTTGCAGATAACTTTTGTTCTCTGTAATACACTTTTGTTATTTTGTGATTGTTCAAATGTAAATTTAGCTTAATCTGGGATTTGAAATAAATCACAGAATCATCTAGGTTGGAAGAGACCTCCAAGACCACCCAGTCCAACCTCTGACCTAACACTAACCAGTCCTCCACTAAACCATATCACTAAGCTCTACATCTAAACGTCTGTTAAAGACCTCCAGGGATGGTGACTCCACCACTTCCCTGGGCAGCTGATTATCCAACCTAAACCTCCCCTGGCACAACTTTAGCCCATTCCCCCTCGTCCTGTCACCAGGCACGTGGGAGAACAGACCAACCCCCACCTCGCTACAGCCTCCCTTGAGGTACCTAAAAAGAGCGATAAGGTCGCCCCTGAGCCTCCTCTTCTCCAGGCTGAACAAGCCCAGCTCCCTCAGCCGCTCCTCGTAGGACTTGTTCTCCAGGCCCCTCACCAGCTTCGTCGCCCTTCTCTGCACCCGCTCAAGCACCTCGATGTCCTTCTTGCAGCGAGAGGATGTTAATTTTAATACTGGGGATATTAAATGTTGATACTAAACACCATCCCATATATATGCATCTGCAACAGTTACAGACCTGGGACCCAGCAAGTGTTCTGAGGAGGTGCCGCTTGGTTTTGGTGATAGCAACCAGCCAGAAGTTTGAGTTCTAAGAAATGCTGCTGATGGTAAGATAGATCGACAAGGAGTCCTGTGCAGAGATCATACTTCTGCAGAGCTGCTCAGTCTCTTGCTCCCTGTGCATGATAAGGACCAGCTCTAGCACTAAATGAATATATAGAGTTGGAGTACCTCTGCCTGCAAGAAGGGAACAATATTTTGTTTGCATTCAAGGAAGGCTTCCCTTGGCTTCATCTGGCTTTATCTCATAGCAGTGAGGTTGGAGGGAGATAAAAACCATTTTCTTCCCTGAAGTCTTTCTTAAGTGAGCAATCTTGTTACCTATTTTCACCTTATTTTCATGTAAGTTTATAAAATTATTTGCCATCTCTGTAAGGGAAGCTCTGTTGTGGTTTAAATACTATTGCAATGCTGGTAGGAAAAAGTAAAATTTGGTCGTCCATCCCTTTTCCAGTTTGATTCTGTGTTACTCTGCTTTCCTGTTCCTCCTCCTTCTGCCCCTGCCAGTAACCACGAAGCAGTCAGTCTTCTATTAAATGGAAATCAAAGATTAGAGAGATTAACAGGCAACAGTTGTACAAAGGCTTTCTATGAGAGCCATAATGAAATTGAAAGTCTTTTCTGTAATGCTCTGCATCCACTGACGTTATTCATGTAAATAAGAAAATGGGTTACTACGGTCAGCATGTGCACGTGGTGAGGCAGCGTGAACTTGGAGGGGTCCAGATGGGTTTAGGCTGTGATGCAGGACTCCCAGCGTCATGCAGCTCATGGGAACTGTATCAAACAGGCTTCTGAATGCTGCCCCGGGGTGAGCACAGTACATACGGATTATACAGAGATGGAAACTGACCTTTTGGAACTTCTCTTTTGAGTCATTGGGCTGTGGTATCTTGTTTTTCTCTAAGCAATGGTTGTCCTGCCTGCTGTGGCAAGGGCTAGAGCAGGGGCTGGTGGAAATCAGGAGCAAATGGGCTGAAACTGCTGAGGCTGATGAGTGCTTGTTGGGCTTGAGGCTCTTCAAAAACTGTAAACTTACTTACGGGACCTGAGGGACAGGCAGTGGGAAGAGCGGAGCTGGGGCAGGCAGCAGGAGAGAGGCAGACAGGAGACACCTTTTGCCTTCCCAGGAGACTGAAGCAAACTGAGGGGCAAGGAAGGACCCTTCTCTTGGTGCTTCCTTTTCCTCTTTGCTGCTCTGGGCGAATGGGGGACCTCTGCTTCGACTGAAGGCCAGATCGCAACCAGGGTAGCCTGTTGTAGTGGGTTTACTTGGCAAGGTTTTGGTAGCAGGGGGCCATAGGGGTGGTTTCTGTGAGAAGGATCTAGAAGCTGCCCCATGTTTGGGAAGGGCCCCATTGTTTTCCAGAGCTGAGCCAATAAGCGATGTTGTTTTGCGCCTCTGTGAGAGCATGTTTAAGACAGGGAAAAAATGCTGCGCCACACAGCAGCCGGGAGTGAGAGAACAGCCTTGCAGGCGCCAAGGTCAGTGTAGAGGGAGGGGGAGAGGTGCTCCAGGCGCCGGAGCAGAAGTCCCCTGTGGCCTGTGGTGAGGACCATGGTGAAGCAGGATGTCCCCCTGCAGCCCATGGAGTACCACGGTGGAGCAGGGTTCCACGCTGCAGCCCGTGGAGGAGACCACGGTGGAGCAGGTGGCCCTGCACCGACGGAGGCTGCCGCCTGTGGAAGACCCCTGCCGGAGCAGATTCCGGGCCGGACCTGTAGCCCGTGGAGAGGAGCCCACGCAGGAGCAGGTGACCCGGCAGGAGCTGCTGCCCATAGGGGAGCCAGGTTGGAGCAGTTTGCTCCTGAGGGATGGACCCCGTGGTACGGACCCATATCTGGAGCAGTTCTGGAAGAGCTGCTGCCTGTGGGAAGCCCACGCCGGATCAGTTCATCAAGGACTGCATCCCGTGGGTGGGACCCCACAGCACAGGGGACGAGAGTGACCGAGAAGGAGCGGCAGAGAAGAAGTGCTGTAGACTGACCATAACCCCCATTCCCCGTTCCCCTGCGCCGCTCGGGGGGAGGAGGTGGAAGAGGGTGGATGGGGGGGAAGGTGCTTTTGTTTTTTTTTCCTTTGTTTTCTCACTTCTCTTGCTTGTTAGTTGTAGGCAATAAATCTTACTATCTCCTTATGCCGAGTCTGTTTTGCCCGTTACAATGATTATTGCGTGATTTTCTCGTCCTTATCTCAACCTTTGAGCCCTTTTCACATATTTTCTCCCCATTCCTCTTTGAGGAGGGGGAGTGAGAGAGCGGCTGTGGTGGAGCTCAGCTGCCCACTCGAGCGGAACCACGACACCTGTGGACCAGAAACCTGGGTGCTTGGACTTCTTGTAAGGCATCTGTGAATGGCAAAGCAAGTTTTCTACTCAGAGGACTAAAATACACTACAGTGCACTTCATGCTGTTCACACTGTCACTGGAGAATGAGTAGGAGTCTAGAAGTTGAAAAAAGTTTGAAAACTGCTATTTATACAAAGCTGTCTTGCCTGGTTCTTTCTTATCAGCCTCCAGTTCCCTTTTATGCTTCAAATTAGGCATGTGTCTGTGGATATGCCATTTCTGCATGCTCCCTGCTACGTGTCTGAATAAATCTGTTCCTCTTGCCAAGGGGCTGAGTGTGGCACGTGCCAGGATGCAATCAGGGTTTGCTTCACTAGAAGGAAAGATCCACCTGACTCAGCGCTTCTGTTTCTAATGATGCTCTTGCTCTTTCCACCTTCCTCCCCCCACGCCTTCCCATAACTTCTTACAAACTACCTTCATTTGCACCAGATAAACTGACGTCAGACCGTGGCTACATTCACAGCTCTGCCCTGGGCCCCTCGACACATCCTGGCGCAGCTCCTCGCACTGGCAGGTGGAAAGCACCTGGCTGGGAGCTCTGAGGCGTGCAGTGTTCCTCTGAAACGGGTGGCTTGTCCGGGATCCTGCCTTAGATTTTCACAATAGCCTTCCTTGTCCCTAAATAGTCTTATTGAGTCCAGGGGTGATACTGAATTTCCTTCACTACCTTTTCTGAATAGTAACAGGACAGTCAAAGGCATCTATAGGTGACTGGCAGTTTTTCTCTCTGTCTTTTTTATTTTTGAGGGAAGCATATCCTTTTGAGAGAAGGATAAAAATTAATTTAGGCGGTTAGTCAATAGTACAGCTTGCCCCTGCTTCTTTGTCTAACTTCTTCGTCTTTTTGCCTATTTGGTCTTTGGTTGCATAGATTTTACAGATAGACAATAAAATAAACTAGAGTGATCCTATTCTGGTTTTACTTGGTTATGACAACAGTTTGTCTTCCGTTCTAAAATCCCCATTGTACCATAATATGCAACTCCGTGTCTGCAGGCTAATTAATCATGACAAAAAGAAAGCAAACACAAAAGCCCTGCAGTACACAATAGGCATAATCAGTCCATGGCCTGGTTTTTCTTATTTTTTTTTTCTTAATTTATTTCCTCTATTTTCTCCTTATGGTTTGAAGAGGATGCTAGGATGGGAAGGAGCTAATTTTGAGAGGTCAATTGAATAGTCTCCTCAGAGCTGTTGTTAGAGAAGCTGTAAATAGAGCGTAGCCAGCACCTGTTTGATTCTTTACATAAACTCACTACCTGAGGAAACTCTCTTATTAGTATACAAACTTCTGGGTTTTGGAGGTCTGTCTCCTCTCCTGATATTACTGACTTTACTTCACAAGCTGTATTAACCTTTTAAAATATCTTAAGGACTTAAAATATTACCATATTATAATTCTGCCGTATATCTTCTGAATAATGCATCTGATACAGGTTTGTCCAGATCTGTCTGTGGAAGCAATCAAAATACCACACTTCTTAAGAGCTGTTTGAGTCTAGATTAAACACCGTATGTAGCAATTTGGCATTTCACCAAACCATATGCAGTGATGTATGTGAAGCTTTTCTTTTTTTGTGTGCATCTTCCCCAGCCCTCTAGATTACTTTTTTTTTTTTTTCTTGGGACATCTACCTCATTGTTCATTTGCAAATAGCTCCACTGCAGTAGCACCCAGAGATGCTTTAATAAAACCAACAGCAAGAACTTAATAAAAGAGGTGCATAAATCTGTAGGTCTCCAGAGTGGCTTGGATATATTCCAACTGAAATTAAAATTGTAGCATTGCCATTAAGTTTATTAAGAAAACACCTTGTGGAGATAAAAGGCAAAAAATGAATACACAAAATGTAGCCAAGATATGACAAACTGCGATTATTAAAACATAAATGCTTTGTATCTTGCCTTGGTGGGTAATTATTCCCCCCAAAAGCAGTATCAGAGGCTTCTGCAAATGCATCGGGGACTCCTAGTATTGATTTTTACAAGCAGATCTGCAGCTGTTGTAGTGAGGAGTGACTGTATGAAAGAGGAGGGAGAAGTAATACACTCTTTCTTGTGTGGTGCATGGATTTCCAAGCACTGATGGATGTGATACAGAAGGGCTGCTGACAGCACCCTGCTTCAGCTGAATTCTCAGGTGCGTGTGGTCCTGGGCTGAACCAGGCTCCCCCATTTCTGTACCCGTCTGTGGCCGGTGGGGAGGTGTGCTGGCTCACAGCAGGACAGTCTGCCTGGTTTTTCTGTCTCTGCTAAAACACACAACTAACAGCAGCGGTGACATTGGGTCAGAGGTGCTGAAGAGAGGCTGTGGAGGCTGCTGCATCCTGCAGAGGTGGGGAGCAGAGATGGGCACTGCTCCAGGTGGAGCCACAGCGAGTGGTGGGTGCTGCTGGCGTGGGCCGGGATGTTAAACAGCGGTAGATGAGGAGGCCTAGAAAAGCACAGCCAAAAGACTAGGGGGAATCTCATGTTTTCTGGGTAATAGGGTTGTGGAGAATTCATCTGCTTGGGCAGAGCTCGCCGTAGTAATACAGTGAGTAATACAGAGGAGTATAATTGGTTTCAATACTGCTGTTGATCAGGTTATATCAGAGACATTGCTGTGGCATTATTACTGTACAGGATTTCTGCAAAAGTCCTTCATCCTGGAGCGGAGGTGGGGCCCGGGAGAGCAGTGCGTGAAGCTGAGAAGCATTCTGAGTGCCTGAGAAGCGAGACTACCTGCATGGTATGCTGACAGCAACTGCAGATGCATTTAAAGATGGCAAAATAGCAACACAAGGCACCTTGAAACATGAGGAACGTGAATGAGGATTAATGAAGTTTGACCTCATACGTAAGCAGACGTACTGGGTAGAAGTAAACCAAAGCAGATGTTTAACTGGGACAAGACACATGGCAAGCAGCGACGGCAGAGGTGATGTAGGTGAAAATTAAATGAGTCTGCCTATAGGTTATAGACCTGCTTTGTAAAGCTGTGGTGCCTGCATCTAAACACTTCTATTTATTTCTGTGCTTTTTCAGTGTCAGAATGACATAGACAAACTGGAAGGAGTTTAGATAAGAGAGCAATAAATAATTAAAATGCTGGAGGGGAGCTCTGATGAAAGAGACAAGTACCCATTAAGTTTGGCAAAGTGTGGGCTCTGGGAAGATATAAATCTGTACCCCTTAGGGAGTAACAGCAAGGCAGGGAGGACAGCATTGCAGATGGATTTGTGTGAGGAGATTCTGCTGGACTTTGGGCATGAGGGTCTGCGTGGGCCTGCATCTGCTGGGCTCTGCTTAAACAAACCAGGCTGCAGGTGTGGGGTTTCCTCCTCGTGAGAGCACAGACCACCATAAAGGCTACCAAGATGCAAAGTTAAGGGGAAGACCAGGTGCTAGAGAGTGAGATGGGAATAATTCCTGAGCTTAAAAATAGTTTAGAATTAAGCTAGAGCAAGCCTGATAAAATACCAAATACTGAGAAGAAGCCTGGGGGGGGTAGAGGGGGGGCAGGGGGTGGGTGTAGTATTACTTGGGTTTTGATTTTGTTTGTTTTTTACAAGCTGGAAAGTGGACAGAGCTAGACTGAATGCACAGCACTGCAATTTCTTACCAAACGAGCTGCGTTCCTGTAGTGTGAATGGGCTTTTCCTTAGGAAAGTGATTAAGGAAAGCAGCAATCTTGATAAAATAGCACAGTGATTTAAATCTCCTTTTAAAAACTCGTACTGTGCAGTGAATCTGGATCTGAAATTAACAGGGTAAGTAATCTTGATGTTAAAGCTCTGTTCTGCTGTTGATGCTGAGTCTTGAGGCAGTGCACAAAGCTTCCTGTTCTGCATAACGCCCGCCACTGGTGAGGTTTAAACATGCCTTCCTACCAAAACAAAGAAAGAAAAACTCCCACTCTGGAGCTAACATGCTTTTCTACCAGCCCCAGAGCTGAGTGTGGATCATGTGGATACCTCTGTGGGTTCAAGGCAGGGACTCTGTGCTGTGTTTGGGCCACAGCCACGCGGTGCTGGGGTTGGTCGCTCCTGGCACTCCCAGCTCCACTGCTTCAGCAGGAAGAAGAGAAAGCAAGATCCCCTCTGCCATCATCAGCTAACCTGTGCTGTTCTACTGCATGTGCAGTTGGCACTGCCCTGTTCTTGTTTGTTAGCTGGTTGTAAGGGGAAACAAAACCAGTTCAATAATTTTTGGTCCGGTACAGGGCTGGAGTAATGCTGCCTCACCTGGAGACTCTGTGATCCGTACACTGTTCCCAGGAAGGATATTCTAACCGTGGAGAGCTGGCTTGTCACCTGCAGCAAAAGTTGAGGCAACGAGCAGAGCAGTTCGTGGGATGAAAAACCTATTTTAGGAGAGCTGTGCCCTAAGGCTAGAACCGGGTTGGGTGGAAGTGGCTTTTGTCCTACCAAAGGCACTGACCCCGGGCTGAGCTGCCACATGAGAGAAGATAAGTCAAAGCTTGCCCACTTTTAGAGCAACCTGCAACAACCTGCAACAAACAGCGTCTGCTGCCGGCCCTGCTCTGTTGGCATCAATAAAGAACGAAGCTAAACAGAAGAAAAACAAGAAACGTTTGGGAAAACCAGAAGCACTGTATGAATCTGTACACCCACACTGAGTACTTAGCTGCAGAGCCTGATATTCTGCACACATCTGCTGTCAGATGCATGTAGAAATGAGACTTAATATTGTGCACTCACCAGTTCGAGCAGATCTGAACACCATCCACTGCTACCTGGCCTTCCTCGTATGTGACTGGGTGCAAGGAAGGAGCCAAGCTGCTGACTCTGATCCATCATCCGTCCTTTTGCTGAGGCTGTGAGAGAGATGCTGGCTGTTCTAGCCACGTGGGAACCTCACCTACACAAACTGAAGCAACATTACTGCTAAAAATATGTCTAGAGTAACAGCTTTGTCAGGTTTAATCTGGCCTGAGTGTGAACAGCATCTTTAAACCTGATGTTCCCTTAACGCTCACCCTCCTGGAAAGGCTTCCCGGTGAATATCACAACCTAAAGTGCCTCCTGGTCACGTCGTGAAAATGGGGCTGCCCTGAGGACACTGTGCTCTAAAATGCTGTCAGCCTTTAGAGAAGCTTGTGCATTGTGAGGGTCCAGACTGTGCTTGGTGGGAAACCTGGTAGCTCGTGGGATTCCTTTGCATGTTTTTGATGAGAACAGTGAGTGGCAGGGGAAAAAGGAAGGGGCCGACCTGAGGACATGGGGACACAGCACCTCAAGCACAAGTGTGGTATTCATGGTCAACACCTAGCGATTGATGGGAGAGCCAGCAGTTCTAAATCAGGTTGGATCAGTCCTCATGGCTTATAAACCAGCGTAACTCATGGCTGAAACACTATGTGGATCCAGTAGTCCAGAGTTCATTGGACAGTTACTTGTCCTTTCTGCAATAGAGCAGTACTCAGCTTGCTTTTCTGAGAGAAGCTGCTTTTGCCTGCCTCTAAAGCTGACATTTCTTCACTTTTCTGTCATCTGAACTGTGTATGCAGAGATTCAGCAACTTTCAGAACTGCATTTCATTCATGTTGATAAATGACATGACATTGGAACATTGGTGTTTTAGGTTAAAAGAGTTCGTCTTGTTGATTACCATTGGCTTTTCCTTCTTTCCCCCACTGTTTTTGTTTTAAGAGAAGTAGCATGTGCATGCTGTACAGGAGGTACTCCTGCTGTTTGTTCGTGTTTTCTTCACATTCCTCAAAAATGGAGCAGTTACATGACCTCGGGATGTTCTCTCACCCTGACAGACTCTGCAGAAACTTCCAAATGTGTGTTGCTATTTGGCAAGATCTGACTTGTTTAGTGGGTGTAAAGAGTTCAAGCTGATGAAACTGCTGAAAATAAGCTCAAGATCTTGAACATTTTTGTTTACTATAACTTCCCATGTTAGAATCAGCTTTGTTCAATTTAGTTTGCTGCATATCGCCAAGCGAAAATCTAGGGATGCTGGAGTGTGTGATGTGTGTTTGGAGAAGAGCACTGTTCCAGAAAGGTTAGGTATTTATAACAGATTTGTGTATTCCAGAGCCTAAGAAGATTAGCATGCTTTTTATCTAAATACTTTCTCCTGTGGAAGCAAAATAGCAAAAGAAGATAACGCTGGCAGAGACCAAAAGTGAACAGGATTGTATCACATCAGAATTATACCAAAGCTGGATTGGCTGCCTAAACAAATATTTGCAATGAAAAAAAAAGTGTGCCTTATGGAACAGACTGCATTCAGGCCTTTTTTGGATGTGCAAGGTGACTCAGGGGAAGGAGGAAGAAATGGCTTGTGCTCTATTTTACAGTTGCTTTTACTGGTACTGGGTAGTGCAGGTAAAAAGCTTCAATGTTCAAGGTTAGGAATTTTGCCCAAAGCAAGTCCCACTGAAAATATTCCATCTGTGGAGAGACATAGGCATAGATACTCACGCCTTGATTCAATAAACCAAGCATGTGGATAGTTTAAAAACACTCGTGGAGTGTCTTAAACTTATATGTATGCTGGGGGAACCTGCTGGATGGGGGACTTGTGCAAACACATCGGGTTTTGAGTGGGGCCAGGTGGAGCTCAGCCCACCCACTGCCCTGTATATGGAACCACAGTCCAAATCCCACAGCAGGGGGAACCACAGTCCAAATCCTTTCATAAGAGGGTATGAAACCCCCTGAGGTCTGAGGAAAGGTCTCTAATAGGAGCAAGTTTACCATGGCGTTTGCTAGATCCACGTACACACACGTACATGGCGTGCTGTCCAGGCTGCTCACTGTGGGTCAACGCCACTAAGTGCTCTGGAGCTGCTGGAGGCGAGCAGAGCAGTGCCCAGGGTTGCTCTGTGGTAGCCCTCCCCATCGTCTAGCCGAGGCTATTAGTATTAAAAATCACAGCAGTTCTCTTGTTTGCAGTGGTAAGTTGGGAAAGATAATTTCTTAGCACTTATTATTATACTTCATTAAAGGAAATTTATTCACTTTTTGGATTTGAATAGTTACACTACAGCTCCTTGTTGCTGAGATATTTCTTACGATGTAGATTTGTTTTAAGTAGTAGTATCAAGTCAGAGCTCAGTGGCCTGAAGGAGGTACAGATACCTCATTTGTTAGCTGTTGTCTTAAAAATGTCAAGTAAAAATGATGGCTTTCAACTTCATGAATGATTTTTTTTTTCCGCTGATTTTTTTTCCCCTCTTTCTCAAAGAATAACATTTTCTAGTTCTTATAGGAATTTACAGGGGTACTCATGGCTTCCTTTGAGTCACTTCAAAAGAGAGAGGTCACCAGAGTGCTATATGCAGACAGTTCTTTTATTACAGATGCATATTATTTTTTAGTGTAATATTCAAGATATTATCTGTCTGCTGGGAAATTAATAGTGATGCGTTATTAAAAGAATTACTTCCTAGGTGAACACATAATTAGTTAACTGCAAGCCATTGTTTTAGGAGCTTACTGCTGGAAAATGTAAGATGCTCATTACCAATGTTGAGCCTGTAAAAAAAGATTTTAGTGACTAAAATTGAAGTTTCTGGGATGGTTTACAGAAGCACACTTGTCCTAGGTGTGGGAAAGGCCATGCAGTGGGTAGTAAAGCTGTTTCCAGCATTGGAGCTGAGAAGATGGTCAGATAGCTCCTTCTGTAAGATGGCTATGAAATGTAAAATTATTTCAGAATGAAATATGAGTGCGCCGGAGCATGGGAATGTGCTCTTCCTATTGCAATGAACAATTAGGCTATAAGGAAAAACAAGATGAAAAATGGGAAAAACCACCAAGGAAGGAAAGAAAGAACAAATAACCGAAATGGTAAGGCATGTGGATCTTTTTACAGAAAGTATGAAAATGGCTTAAATCAGGCACCCAGAAAGAGCAGAGTTTGAAAATGTCGGCTGCTTTGTGTGAGGGAGAGTAAGCTCTGGATATATGAGAAATGGAAGGCTGAAAAATAAAGAAAATACCAGCTTTATAGGAAGCTCCTTAAATGTATTGTGGAGATGTCTGTGGATAAGATTACCAGCAATGTCCAGAGCAAAAAAGCCCTGGAAAAGCAGTGAGAACTTGAAAGCTGAAAGCAAAATGCTGAAGCTGTTGCTCAAAAATTGCAAATAGACTTTTTGGAGGAGACATGGAAAAAAGAACAGTGGTGAGGCAAGTAAATGTGGTAGTGTTGTTAAAATACTCAGCTAAAAAGATTGAAGGATCTACAGAAATTTGTAAAGTATTAAAGCTGTAAGAGAACAGGTCTTCTAAAGTATCATCTTAGGTAGGGAAAATCTAGCTGAGGTAAAGCTGACGGAGGATCTGAATTGGTCTCAGCCTAAAAGATAATGTGCTAGCCAGTTTTCACCCCCCAAGATTAGCATCACTGAGTGTAAGCAAACTATTTTTTCTTAACTGTATAGGTTTGAAAAAGTGTTTGACAATTTCCATTGCAATTTGCTCTGGCACATTTCAAAGTGTTAGGGTATGCCAATAAAAATAATTAACACCGAGGCTTTAAATGAGGTTGCAACTTCCACATTTAAATCATTCACTCAAATCTGTGTTTACTTTAACATAAAAAGTGGTGTCAAAGAAGAAGCCTCCTTTCACCCTCTTGTTTAATACTGCTCTTGAGTCTATTGTAGCAAATCCTAGATAGATGCAGCACATTTGTCACGTAGCTTACAAATGGTACTTGACGATGCATTTTGCTGCTGGCACGGTTCTATTGACCAGATTTCTGGCCTCTTGTAGCTCTGCAGTTCTGTAAGCTGAAAATTGTGTCTTCCCATCACGGTCAGTAGCCTTTGATAGGTCCTTTGTCATGAACTTGTCTGATTACTTTTGGACCTTTTTGTGTTTAGGGATCTGCACCACCCCAGTAGTATTACCTTACTGGAAGATGATGGGAGGAGCTGACTGCTGCTTTTCAAGTGACTTGTGAACAGGGAGTATTAATGAGAAATAATGTCACAGGGTGGCAACCAGCAGTCTGTGATGCTGGTTTCATTTGAAGATGCAAATGAGAGAGAAGCAGACGTCTGCCAAAAGAAGAGAGATGTACTTAAGTCCATCAGAGGTGAGTCTTCAAGCAAACAGGTGAAGTAGTGTAACTCTTTCCTTGTGAAAGGAGAATTTTTTAAGGATGTTTGGGCAAAAGGTGGGATGTTATCTTATTAGTAGCTGTCCTTCACATTTCCAAGGGTATGCTTCCTCTTCAAAATGGAGGTTTCTGGATCAGATTTTAGGAAAACGTTATTTTTTCCAAAACAGGGCAGCCCAGCAAAGGAGGGATAGTAGGTACATGAGAGTTTCTGCAAGAAGGTGGGGGTACTTGTGTTTAGCTTTACTGAGCTTGTTCTAGAATTACGCACACTGTAAGCACAATTTTCAGAAAGCCAAGAATATTCAAAGCAGTTGTACACTGAGTGAGGTCGTAGTAAAACGCAGGGATACGTTGAGGCTGCCTGTAGTGCAAACAGCTCATTCAAGCTTTAGATGTGTTTGTAACTGTCTTACTCTTAGAGTCTTTCCTCATAAATGCCCAGCCACACAATCTGATTATTGGACAGTGCATTTCCATGTGTCTTCAGGTAACCTCAAACATCTGTACAGCTACATCCAAGTAGTTACGCTTGTGGAAAACCATAAAGGCTTGTTGCAGGTGGATCTGGCTGTGTTGTAAGCTGTGAACGGATTCTCCTGCTTCTGTGGTTGTGGTTATGGGGCCGAGGAGGCTGTGGGGCAGTGGCACGTCCCAGGCTGCCTCCCTGCGGCTGCAGAGGAGCTCGCCCAGCGCCCGTGGGCAGCACCACATCCTCGCCATGCCAGGCTTGGACCACAAGCTCCTGGTAATGCCCCCTTCTTTGCAGTGGCCCCTCTGGGGAGACAGGGAATGAAAAGCACAATTAGGCTTCATTAGCGACTGAGGTCTGCTGTTCATGCCGTTGCTTGCTGGATTAAAAAGCAAATTAATGCATATAACAGCCAAGCTGATGCGATCACAAGATGTACTCTACTGAGTTTATTTGACAAATGCTGTTTGAAGTGTTTATCTAGTTATGCTTCCCAAGTAGTTATTTATGGCATGCTGCATAGTGCTATGATAAAGGCACAGCTCGTTCTTTGTTTCTCTGCTTTATTGAAGCTACCAGACTGTAAGAGCTTATCAAAGTTGTGGGCGCAGGGAAGTGTCTGCTGGCTCCATCTAGATGAATCCTAGAACAGGAAGCCCTAGAGCAACAGGTCTCAGAAATATTCTAGAGTCATTGCCATCTCTTATTTCTGTCCTAACCCAGATTATCTTCCCCTTCCCACTTCTGCCAGTAGTCTGTGCTTCCTCCAAGGAGAGGGCTCTGACAGCATCCTCGCTGTTCATGGCCTTTCTGAGAGGCACTGGGTACCGTGATAACCTGCCTAAAGTGGTGGCATCAATTTAGCAACACGCCGTGTGGACTTCCTGGCTTTGTTTTGGCATTGCAGCTCTGTCCCCTGTAGACTTGCTCTGTGAGTGCCTCTAGAGCAGCCAAGTATGGGTTAATGCAACAGGCATCACTGGCATTCTTCCCATCAGCCCAAGGGCATGGTTTTTGATGTGGGTCTCCAAGCATGTTAAAGTAACTGCTTAGCTATACCTGCTCAAGAGCTCACTTTACTCTTCTTTGAGCATTAATTATATAAAACACAGGGAAAGGATGCTTACCCGATTAGTAGCTTTATGAACAAGGTTTGAATGTAAATGCTCTAAAGGCAGAACGGTGAGGAGAGATTGTGGAGCAGGAAATCCAGGTAGGTACTCAGGCCTCCAACGCACTTGCTGCACAGGTTCTGGCAGTGACTGTTGTGGTACAGTAGGCACCGAGTGCAGATTCTGCATCCTGTGCATCTTCACTTGTATTTAACAGGAGGAAAAAAGGAAAAATGATGTTGGAGTGCTGTGAATAACTTCTGTGCCTTTCCTGGCTTTTCACATAATCTGTCTTTGAATTTTGTGTTCATATTGACAGTACTTAAAGGTGCATTTGGAACTGAGCCTCTGTATGTTTTGTTACTTTCTGATTCATGGTCCTTATCTGTGGGTCTCTTCTCTGCGTGCTCCTGCTGACTTTGATTTATGTGTGCAACTGCAATTAAATACTTGTTAGTGCTCGCAGAGCTTAGAGGAAAAGTACAAATAGCAGTTCAATTTTACTTTTAAAGACTTTCAGACTTACACAAATGGAATGCAGCTATTGAAAAAGAACAAAAGTTTCTTCCAGCTACAAAAATGAACCATTAATTTCTGTTTTCTTTGCCTTTACCCTGCAAATTTTACTTGTAGACTCCCTGAATAGTTATTTATCAACATGATGCATGTTATTTTACTTCAGTGACATTCTTTAAAAACGTGAGTTCTTGTGTATGGCATATTTCATTCTGACAGATGGATTTGCAGAGGTATATGTAGATATTTGTCTGAAAATATTGGCATGTATAGGTGAAATAGCTTTTGTCAGCAATTCTTTGTTCCAGGGAGTATTGGGTGTCATTCTGTTTCTAATTGCTCTTTGCTTATAAAAAATACATGCTCTCTTGTCTTGCCTTTCTGGGGTTTGGTGTGCTGATGACGAGCTCTGACGCTGACAGGGGCAGCGTGATTCCCAGGCTGCGGTACCAGCTGCTTGGAGTTGGGAGCAGATCCAGCTGCTCAGAGCAGCCTGTTTTGCAACTGCAGTGGTAGTATCGGATGGTTTCAAGGGCTGTATGTGATGGAAGCTTTTCTCTAGTTCCTCACATGAACGTGTGGAGCCTGCATTTGGACACCTGAAACAACAGCGTCTGAAGTAAGGGGATGTCAGGCCGTAAGGGGATGTGGTGTTCATTTGTAGGTGACAACTGTGATTAGGGGTTCAGAAATCAATTAAAAAGGACCCAAGAATTAGTTGAAAATGAGGGGGTCATGTTCATTGAGATTGCTTGCATCATCTGAAATTTCCCGCTCCTAGTTTGTGTAGCATCTTATTGGAGGGTAAATTTCAAGTGACCCTATTAGTTGAGAAAATTGGAAAAGGAAGGTTACACATAACCATTTTCTGCTCTTATCACTTACTGGTAGAATTTGGTTTGATTTTCCTTTTGTCAATATATTGACTGGTTAGTTACCAGTTGGCTAGGTAGTTCGGTTTATATCCTGCTACCTTTATTAAGAAATACTATCTCCGTTCTTTCTTTAAAGCATTTTACAGTTGGGGATGTTGCTTTCTTTTTTATAGAGAGGAAGTTGAGTGAAATAAAGACAACTGACTTGTTTGAGGCCGTACTGAAACCAGAGGGAAAAATTAAGTTTCTTTATAAGCTGCTGTTCAGTGTACTAGCTATTTTGGCTAAGTGACCTCTCAGAAAGCAGGCTTGCCAGGAAAATGAAGGCAGCCTGGGAAATCAGAACTGCAAATGTTGTAATTAAAAAGGTTTGCCACTTTTCTCAAGCTCCTGAAGAGAGGATCCCATCTGGCATGCAGTGTGGTGTGAGATAGAGGAGGAGGAGACCCCCTGCTCAAGAAGCAGCTCTCTTCCTGTCAGCACGGTTTCCATAATAAATTGTGTTTGCTGTGGAAACATTTGGCTTTCAAGGAGCCACTGAGTGACTTAAGGGAAGAGCTCCGCGTGTGCCTTGTGCAAAAGACTACCTGCATTCTGGTGTGTGGAAGCTAATCATCTAAGTAACTTCTCGTTTCTAGAGTAAAGAAGACTCTGTAGAGCTGTCAGGTAGCCAGGTGACGCCAAGCTCTGCTTTGTCATCTTGTGGCGGCTCACGCAACGCATGTCACAGCATCCTGCAGCAGTGAGCAGCACGGAGGGGCATGCTGCATGTCACTGCTTTGCCGTGTGTGCTGATCTGGCTGTGAGCTCACTGCTGGTGGTCCGAAAGCTCTTCCAGAAATGGGTCCAAAATGTTCTCCTGGGGGAAAAGAGTGGTAGGGAGCAGTGATGTATGTGTTTGATAACTGCTGTGATGATGTGGCATACTGCTGAAAAACAGAGGTAACAGGTACTGCATGGAGGCTTCTGAGTTCCAAGTGGTTGAGATTTTGGGGGTTGTGTACCCCAGAAACTGTCAGTCATCTCCTCCAGCTTTTATGTTTTTCCAGTCAATGACATCATTTAATGCTGCATCTCACTGCCAAGTGAAACAGTTGAGACTAATGAAATGGTTGCATAATGCCATTGAGAATGTGCTGTAAAATACTTGGAAGGCATGCCAGAAAAAGAGCAGTCCATTGTGACTAACTTTTGGAGAAAGAGCACTGGTCATTTAAGAAACAAAACAAGAAACAAACAAACAAACAAAAAAAGCAAAAACAAACAAAAAGCACACCACAGAACTTGGCTTTGAATTATTAAAAAATAAACAGAGTAATCTAGAATCTAAACAACTAAAAGATCCAGGTGCTTTGATAGCTGCAGAACTCACGCAACCTGCAGGAGGATGGAGTAGTTGGAAAAGTGGTGGTCGTAGCTCCACTGAGAAGAGTATATACAATTAAATCTCCTATTTCCTAAAAACAAAAGTGATTGCCATGGGAGTGGTATTATATGCGGGAGAGATTGTATCGTCCTCATCTTCAACCAGCTCACCTGCAGACAAAGCACTGAACTTGTTCAAGAGCCTCTGCTCCTCGCCAGAGTGCGGCTACGTCAGGAAGATGAGAGCCCGGGAAAGCAGTGGCACAGAGTGATTCTGGGACAGAAGAGAAGGACAGAAGATATAAGCAAGTGATGGCTGGAGAAGAGTGGGTTTTGCAGTTCTTAAGCTTGCTTTGTGGACAGACAAACGGTGCCTCAGGCCTGAATTTGTCAAATTGGGTTTGTCCTCTAGCAGAGGTGTGGGAAAGCCTGAAGAAGCGTGCCAAATGGTGAAATGGATCAGGAGAGAGCACATTGCCCTTAATGGGCTTCACCCACTCTGCTCCGTCTGGTTGGAGCTGGGGAGCATCTGCGCTTGCAGCTCTTAATTGCAGCTGGCTTCAGGTTCCCCGTGCTGGAGGAGCCGCCCTGCTGCCACCTCTTCTGGGGCAAGGAACAGGAAAAGGAGGTCGCACAGGGCAAGGAGTGGCTCGGGGCAGAAGAGTGAGGAAGGAGGTATGCATGCAGAAAAACAAAACCAGAGCCGAAACACTGAGTTAAGTTACTTTGCTTCTTGATGTTGCATGTGGCTGCACGCTTGCTTGGAGCGGTATTTCATGGCACGGGCATTTACAACTACCATTGGATTCAAAGAGTTTTCAGGGCTTCCTCAAAAGTTGCATTTATCCTTCAGGGGCAAAGGCATGTGTGTTTTGGTTTGGTTCCTTCCTTTTCAAGCCATTTGTACTCCCTGTCAGTAATCTGCCTGGCAAAATTAACAGATAGTAGGTGGGATGAATTTATGGATGGCTTACTGAGCATCTGAAGAGAGTAACTAGTCATAAGATCATTAGTAATTATACTGGCTTTGCTGGAATAATTCCCTTCCAAGTAACTGCTATGAGCTGGCATAAATTATTGGACTGAGTCTTGTGATTCGGATAAACGTGGATTAGAAGTTAATATTTCAGGGGAGATGGAACAGTTGTATTTACATGGAAATGGCAACATTTTATGCAATCCACTTTATTCTATAGCATAGGCCAACAAATGTGGTTACCACGTATTTTCAGAAGAAAATGAACATAGCAGATGTGAGTTAACTTTGGGAAAGCTGTGTGTTTAAGATACGTGAGAGCAAGAGGACTGGGGAGATGTATAGGATGCAGTTATTCTCAGCAGTGATAATGCAATTCTTCATCCTGTTTTGCTGTGGTTAATGCAAAGCAATGCACACTAACCAATACAATGTATAATCTGGCTGTAAATTACATCTGTGGGGATTTTAGTTGGAGTAAAGCTGCAGAGCTCCATTGATTTTTACTGGGGATGTGCCAGTTGTCTGCACTTGAATACTTGGCCAACACTCTTCTTAGAAACAAAATAGAACTGCCTAAAGATGACTATTTTGTGAAGAAAATGCGTGTTCTCTACTAAACTTGGTCTTAAAAGGTGCTGCCAGATAATCGTGGAAAATAGTCCAGCTATTAGGTGAAATACTTCAGCTACTAGGTCAAAAGACTATTTTGTTTGAAATTACATTATTGTTTACTCTAACTGATAAATGAGTCTTGGCAAGAGGAGGCGTTCTGGGCTGAGCTCAGATGCATGCAAATGGTTCTTGTGTTCAGCAGAGCCATGGCCAGCAGAGAACTGAGGGGTGCTCCCCGTGGTTAACACAGACTGGCACTGGCCTTCAGCAGTCTTTCACTACCCTGTTAATCAGGAAGAATAAAAATGTGTCAAATATCATACTAACCTGAGACTCAGAATGAGACACTTCATTTTTGCCGAAGCTGTGTGAATTTGTTGTGCCATCACTCCTGGAATCGTTCTTTGCACTGGTTGCAGTATTTCTAGTGGCTGTTAACTTCTTATTTTTTTCAAGAGCACTTTTATTCCTCTAAGCAAGGTCATTGTCCCTTTAAACATATGAACAATAACCCTGATTGTCATCAGGAGCATTTATGTGCACAGTGAGAACAGACTCTGTATGGTTTAAAAGTTTACATTTTAGTCCCCCCCCTTTACCTGCCCAACCTCATTTTTAACCAACTGAAAAAAAAAAAACAAAACAAACACTTCAGTGCAATGAGAAGTAGTAAAAGCTGTCATTACTGTTTCCAGATGTAGTTATTACCATGAAGTGATCTCAGAGAAAAAGTCCAGGAAAAACTTTATGGGTATCTGAAAAGCCCCTTGTGGAAAGAAGACCGGCTTTTGCCCACATCATCTGCCCCAGTTTCCAAACAATCAGATTTACTGGGGAAGGAGGCTCTGGGTTTTTTCAGCAGGGGCTCTATGAGGATTTGGCCAACCCACGGAGACGTACCTCCAGCAGCCGTAGCGAGTCCCGAGGGCGCCCGGTGGCAGCTGTCTGTTGGGCTGGGGATGTGCTGGGCAAGCAGAGCGGTGGCAAGGCCTCCTCCTGGGCTTGGCCTCCCCTCGGGGAAGGTTCCCCAAGCTCAGGGTCCTCCTGTGGCTCTGCGATGAGTCTGTGGAGGTGGCGCAAGTGGGAAGAGCTAGTTCAGCCTGTGCTCCTGCTGGTACCAGGCCTCTGACTGCCCCGTAGCCCAAGACTGTTAATGGCCCGGAGCATCCCGCCTGTCCTAAACCTGCAAAGCAAATTACCCTGTGCGGCTGCTTCTCGGAAATGCTTAATGTTAAACCATAAATAATTACTGCACGGAGCCAGGGGAGAATTGGGTGAAAAGAAAGAGGAGGTGCTGAGAGAGAAGGGGCTTGGAACAAAACCAGCAGTCATGAAATGCTTACACCTCTGCAGCGGTGAGGCAGTTTCTTGGCTCAGAGCTGGGAGAAAGGAAGTCTGGAGAAGATCAAGCAGCAATAAACAGCATTGGTTTAGAAAGGACAGATTCTGCCAGGCACATTGGATCAAAACTTCAGATCAAATTACATGAGTAGGGGATGAAGTGCTGGCTCTAGGACAAGGTGGAACCACATTGCAATGAAGAGATAGGCCTGCAGCATTGGGCTGTAGCCTTCAGTTTGGCTCCTCCAGGGGTGTGAGTGGGGCCAAACGGCAGCTCAGGGGAAGGAGTGGGGAAGAGCAATGTGTAGGATGTGGAAAAATACCCAATGATGTCCATGTAGACCGCGGGTCCTCCTTCCCAGGCTGAGCAGCCTGTGTCATGAGCCACATCCTGCCCAGGACCAGCTTCACCACATGCCCTGTGCTGTTCAACGCTGTCATTGTAGGAAAGAGGAGGTGAACAGCAGAGCTGGTTTCGTTCAGCAGCAGCACTAACACGCTCGTGCTGCATGGCAAGCCAAAGGAATAACGTGAAGTAGAAACTGTGTTTCTAGAGAGCTTAAAAACATGCTCAAGAAATAAAATGAGATTCAGGGTGGAAGAATACAAGCCGACGCATTTGGTGGGAAATGATTCAAAACACAGATATTCCATGAAAGGGGAAGATGCTTGGAAAGCAGGAGTGCTGAGAAGGACCTAGAGCTGCTCAGGAGAAGGAAATTTGGTGTGCAACAGGAAAGACAAACCAGCGTTTCTGGCAGAGTACTTACAAATCCTGCTGTGAGCCAGATACTTTTCTGAAGGTTAGCAAGGAACTATCTTTAAAATTGGGGTCACCTCCTACCCATGCCGTCTCTTCCTTTGAGCAGGAGTTTGTCAACAGTAGCTAACAGCAGTGATATGAAACTGAAGCAGGGAAAACTTTGGATTAGAAACAATGAAAATATTGCTGAAGCAAAACCTTGGACGTGTCTAACCATATCTCTGACGTAAAGCATTCACCCTGGTGATAGTCCTCTTGCACTTTAATATGTTGCATTTAAATACCGGGGATAACTGAGAATTATCAAGCAATGCTTGACAGTTTTGGAAAGCAAATCCATCTTTGTTTTATGTTATTTAAAAGTACAAATTTTTGAGATGGTCCTTGATTTTACATTCATTTCATAATCAAGAATAACTGTGAAGAATTCATGAACATAGCAGAAATCTCTCACGTGATTTTGTATTTTTCAAAAAGGTTTTTGATGCATAGGGGTGTTGGTAGAAACATCTCCACTGCGTCTGTTAATTAATTTATTTTTTTTTAAAGCGAGGGTGCCCTCTAGGCTGTGGAATCAGAACTTCAGGAAGAGAAGAGTCAGCTGAAGCCCTAACACTGGGCTAATTGGGGTAATTAGAAGTGTACAGGTCTTAAGGTAACACTTTGCTACTGTGGTTGGTTCATGCCAGTCAAACTTTAACATGCATAAGTAAGCTGGAATGACCCAGTAACTTTGAGGGTAAGGTCTTTACAGTTCAGATACGGATTACAAATTTTGTAAAAATGAATAATATGTTTTTTCTAAATATTTATTTTTTTTATAGTAGATCTTATTTGTTTTGGAGAAACATTGGGTCTGCAGCACGTGTCTGTCCTTGAGGAAAGGTGCTCAGCTATGCTAAATAAACCAAACAGCAGATACTAACTGTTTTGAATCCCAATGGTATGCTGTGTGGTTCGTGTGAAACTGGCATTAAAACAAAAGCACGAAGTAGTGAAACACATCAGAAGCTTCTGCTCGAAAGACTACTGTTATTTTAGAGCTGTAGCAATTCAAATTAGCAGCCTTGTCCTTCATAGAGAACATATCCAGAGGGCATGGCTGCAATCCAGCTGTAATTGTGAATGTTTCTTATATTCAGCAATCACAACTGTTGCCATTGAGAAGCAGAGAATGCATTCACTGTGCAGGAGAGGATTATTTCAGTGAGCCAAGCCCTCTAATGATCACCTCTCCAGGTAAGTAATTTTACTGCCTGGTGCTAATCAACCCATGGGTATGCGCTTCCAAGTGTCAGGCACCTGGAGCAGGAGCCAGAGTCTGGCACTGACTCTCCTCTGTGCAGACAAGTGTTCTGCTATAGCACTCCCTCGTGTCAGTTTCTGAGCATGTTGTGTCATTGCAGAACAACAAACACCTCTATTTCACTGACAACTCTGATGTTCTGGGGGGAAGAAGGGGAGGATTCACAGTGTGATGGATTTCATTCCCCAAATACTTATGTGATCGAAATACTTATGTGACTAACTTCAGGTTTGAAGTTAGTGGTGATGAAGACTTCTGTTCAGCCACCCAAAGCCAAATATTTACATCCAACAGCATCTTTCTGCTGGGGTTGTGGAGGCCTTAAACGAGCAAATGGGGGTGTTCTGTATAAAATGTCCCAGAGGTGTCTCTTGCTAGACATTGCTCATTCGGGAGAAGAGGGAGGTAGATAATTGCATTTTGTTTCTTTCTTGTTGCTTTCCCACACAAAAGAATCTGTCTCTTGACCTTGGTCTACTTTTGGAAATAAAGTGGTTCAACCCAAGCAAGATGATCTCCGTGCACTTTTTCAGTGTCACTTGTAAAAGCTGCCGGAACAAGATGGAACTGTCCTGAGTGTGCGTGCAGTTTGCGATCATCTTAGAGGAACGTTATGCAAACATTCAAGATACAACACACCAAGCTGGATATTTTTGAAATGACGATAACCAGAAGTCTTTCTATTTGGGTAAAAGTGACTTGAGATAGGACAGAAGCCTGATACCAGTATGACCTGCAGCTCCTCCTGTTTGATACCCGCAAGGGTTCAGGTCTCTGGCATCTATCTGCTGCTAACAGGACCCGTGCCTGGGCTCAGGTAGTAGGCCCGAGTGCCACGGGGTTGCTGTGACTGGCAGGGGACAAATGCAGGCAGAGCATTTCAGTTAGGTAATGTGGTCTTCTGTAGTTCTGTGGGCAAAGAGTTCAACGATGATGGACTTGGTAGGTACTTCACAGTAAATGTTAGTAACAATGAGGAGGAGACTAACAATTCTCCTAAGCACAGGAATAATCCTACCCCAGGTGACTGCAGGATTTGAATTACACTCCTGCTAGGGCAAGGGAGGAGCTTCTCAAACTGTGGAGGAAATATCTCAGGTTATTCAGGTTTAGGCATCTAATAAAGTAAAAGGAAATCCTGAACATCTCATTTATCCTAAAACCTCAGTCTGTGTTTTCCTACTAGCATGTATTACAAGAGATTGTCTTCTGAGGCAAATATTTTACATCTGTTGTGTAGGGCTGATGGTCTAAATGACGTGAAATGGAAAAAAGAGTAATTCCGTGTATGGACTCTGCAGCATTTTATCAGACTTGCTGGAACTGAATTCGCCATCTGTGTTTTTTTGTCAGGGTCAGTAATAGCTTTTCCTAATTGTTTATTTGTTAGAGGGCTCTGTTTTCCCTGCCAGGTGTGTGACGTTAATGCTAATGTACATTTTGAAGAATATTATGGGATAGTTGTTACATTTTTCAAAGACTGTTTTACATATCTTTTCTGGTTCTGTCTTTGCAAAGAAGCTTAAAAACTAATTTTTTGAACGAGTGACTCTAACAATCTTTTCTCTGCTTCTCTGCCAAGATGGATAATTCGCTGGGCATCTTGTGCCTTGTGAGGCTGTCTTAAAGCTGGCAAGCCAGAAATGTCATTTTAAACTTACATTACAGACTAGAGACACTTCTAAGAGTCCCATGTTTGCACCTGGGAATAGGGTATGCCTATTGGATATGCCAGCTTCAGACTGAGTGGTGTGTGCATTTACCCCTGCCTACGTTAGGCAGTCAAAAAGGCAGCAGTTGCTTTTGCTTCTCCAGCAGCTTCCTACTAAAGCAGCTCCCTCCGAGCTGCGTGGTGGAGGTTAGGATTTAGCTCTGGATGTACCCATCCGTACTCACTGCCTTCTCTGAAAACTCTTGTTGCTGTAATCTCTTTGCCCTCCGTTGTGTTTCCCCGGCTGTGGGACAGTTCTGGTCTCCTTGAGGAGCATGTGCTTCTGATGACCAAGCTCCAGGAAATCTCCTTGCTTATGTTCTTCCTCCCCAGCTCCGGCCAGATCTGGCTGCTGCTTTTGCTCATTAGAGAGAGGACGCAAACAGCAGCAGATGCCTGTTGGTGGTAATTAGAGAAAAGAAACGAGTACTTTAAATGCTGCAGGGAGAGGGGAAGTGCTTCCCAGGCAGGTTGGAGAAGCATCCTTCTGTTTCAGAAGGCTGATATTAAACTTCCTATTGCCCTTCTTTTTTGTTTCCCCAGCTAAGCAAACGTACCTCTTATCCTCTGTCCTCCCAGCTTCTTTCTGTCTCATTCTGACCTTTACGTGTCCTCATTCTCCTCTCTTCTTCTTACTACTTTAGAGGGCTCTGTTAGGTGTTAGTTGGGTACTGTTAACCTGCACCTCTGTGTAGCAATACTCCCTTGGAAATAGTGATTTCTTCCTGGCTTTCCTTTCCCAGAAATGGAGATGTGGCCTCAGCAGCCCCGGGGGCACAGATGAGTAAGTGCCCTTTGCTGCAGCTTGGGCTGCAGAGGCTGTGTTTTGGGGTGGTTCAGCTGCATGCTCCAGGGCTGGCTTTGGCTTCTGAGCCAGGCTGTCTTCTGGCATGGCCGGAGTGGGTAGGAGGTCCCTGCACGGAGCAGCGTGGGACGCAGACAGGGAGGAAAAGCTGCAGGATGAGCTGCCATGCACTGCTGGCTCTGCTGGGCTCGGGGAGGGCAATGGGCCTGAGGATAGCCATGGGAATGTCATCCCTGGAGATGAAGGAGCTGAGGATGAGCGAGCCTGGGAAGGGGAAGGGCATGGTGATGTCTCGCTTTGAGGGCAGTGTTTTGAGTGGCCCGGTAGATAGGCAGTGATAGTTATAAAGGGCAGGAAGACTCTTTTGGCAGGGCTGCTGGAAAGGGATGCCACAAATGTGACGGAGCCTCAAGAACATCCTCCTCTGCTTTATCCAGATTGGCACCCAACATGCTGGGGCAAGCTTTAACCCTGCTGTATTCCTATCTCAGGAATATATGAATAGCTTACATTTAAGATGCTTTTGTTAAGCAGCAAGCTACAATAAGTGCTCCTTTGTGTATTAACACTCACACTTCCTTGAAAACTGTAAAGACAGTGCAAACTCCTTTTGTGTTTAACAGGAGCGTGCAAATTCCACTCTAGCCAGCTGGCTTTGTGTTTTGTTATTACTTTGCAGTGTTCTTAGCTGTCAAGTGGGCTTTATCAGCAGCTACGTGTGACTGCAGTATTTCATTCAAGCTGTGGCAAGGTCTCCTTATAAGCACTGTGTGGTGTTTAACCCAAGCTTTTCCTCCTGCACTCCTTCTTTGCAGGTTGAAAATTCCCCATCTACAAGGCCAGTTAGTTTCCTGCTTTAGTTTACCTGTTAGAAACTGCACAGCCTCTTGGGATGCAAGCACTCTGCTGGCTTCTGTGCCATTAACAAGGAGCTCACCCAGATGCCACGGTGCACCCAAGACCTTTTCAATACGGACCAGGGGCTGGTGTTTCCCATGCTGTCAACTGCAGCTTAGCTGTTTGGGGGTGCAGTGCTTTAGAGAAGAGCGTGGGAGTCCATTGGGCTTTGGTGTTAAGTGGAAATCAGCTGTAAATCAAAGTAGTTAGAAGGAAATGCAGATGCTTGTTTATGAAGTTTAAAGGGGGTAACAGTGTTACAAGAGCAGGATAAACAGAAATTAAAAACTATGCACAGTAATTGCTCTCTGCCTGTCTATTTGGGTTAGCTCCACAGGTTCCTCTCTCATCACAGCATGTTCAGGGCTTCCTGGTGGAGGCTTGTGTGCTCTCTATTTTTATCTGGGCTTGCTGAGAACAACCAGGCTCCAGGGAGTCCTGGCTCCCTTCTGTGCTTCCAGCCCAACTGAGGGGTTTCTTCAGATGCAAAACCTCCCCGTGGGAATTTAGTAATCCTTACTTTGATTGGGATGATATTCCAGTGTCCTTCACGATAGCTAATTGGCTGCCCTTTTTTTTTGCTATGGGAGGCTGAAGTCCTTTGGACATGGCTGGATGAGATAAGAAACTGCGCAGGCTGTTAAACTGAGCCCATTTAGGGTTTAGCCAAGCAGAAGAGTCCTTCTGAGCAAACAAAGCAGAATGACAGTAACTCTTTCCTTCTAGGCTATAGGGTGACCCACTCTCAGAGCTGATTGATTTAGCATTATGATTCCTGCGGCCTGCATAAACACTTAACTTGCTAATGACATTTTGGGCAGTTATGTAAGTGGGTTGGATGCAGGCAGCTTGCTTTGTACTCTACAAATAAATACACTGCGTGCTGCAGCTCTTAGAAAATCAGCTAGGTCTTTCAAAGAGACTAATTTGGAAACTCTATTAGGTAATTGTCTGTCTGATGTATTTTATGTAAAGTTCCGTAAATAGAGAGCTTAAGTAAAGCAGCATATCATTTTACAGTGAAGATGATAAACTGGTCCAGTGAATTCTGTCTGTGTTCCTAATGCCACACACAGTTTGCAATACCCTGCCCTCACGTTATATTTTTGCTTTTCACAGTAAGCCTCGAGGTGCTAGTTGTCATGAGGGAGATGGATCTTCCCTCAGGTTGGCTTAGGGGAATGTTATAACACACCCGTGGCTGTATCCTTGACTGTCTCTTCTGATGTTGTGGTTTGAAAGCAGATGACAGCTGCCGATAAAACATACGGTGCAACGTGTGATTCATGTGGGAATGGAAGAGGACCCTCTGAGAACATACTCCCACTTCAGAGAGAAATGTCAGCATTTAGTTAAGTATGTCACTTAATGAGCTTCCTTAGTCTGCAGGTCAGACCTGACATTAACCAAAATGACTCGGAATAATTTTGATCGGATGGCTTGAAAGGTCATACATAAACTGAGTTGCATGGTCACAGATGGCTTCCTGATGGATTACAGGCTTTATTGTGAAAGCACGGATTACAATCAGTTCACACTTAAAAAGGAACTCTGGTTAAGACAGATCAGGTGAAATTAGAAAAGCAGAAAGCCAGGTTGAATTTTTTTAGGGTTCGTGGGGCTTAATTGCCTCTTGGACACTGAGAGGCCTTTAGTTTGGGGATTATCTTCCAAGCAAAATAATCACTTTCTATCTAGAGGCATCTGAAACTAAATTGGATGAGGTACTGGAAAAAAAACCTGTCAAGAGCAATCCAGCACTAGCAGTAAAATGGACCGAACAACCTCAGACTGTTTGAAAAGGCCATGTTTACCATGTCAGCAGAGAGTTCATGGCAAAGTCTGGCATATCATAATTATTTTGCTCCTAGTGTACAAAAATACTGCAGAGCCGCAGATATCTCCTGATAAAGGCTGTGCTATAACTGTGCCATATTTCTGTTTGTTGGACCTCATTCAACTGTTAGTATTAATGTAGAGGGAGACCGTTTTCACACTGTATTTTTACATTCTGGATACCTTGGGACTGAGATATTTTAGCCAGTTGTACAGCTGACATGAGGGCACGCAGAGTTGTTTACTTTGATCAGAAAAGGAGACTTTTTTGGTGTTTGAAACCCATACTAACTGTTCCTTGGCATGGACCTCTTCCTTTTCATCGCTAACAGAATTAAGTGAGGATAAGTGTTCAGACAGAGTAATGCAATATTTCTATCCTAAAGGCACACAACAAAATTCTGTGGAAGGGTTGCAGAAGCTGGTTATGGTCATAAACCTTTCAGGTGCATATTAAGCCCACCGATGCCACTGTCTGATAAGCTGCTCATGTTTTAAAGTACTGGCATTTTGAATTGGGTGTTTGTAGAGGGAGCAAATGGGAGGGATTTGTAGGCACTTGCTTTATGGGAATGTGGCCACTCTCGAGGACGCAGGTGATGCAGGGAATTGAACGTAGCACCAGTTAAAGTGAAGAATGGCATTCCTGGAAATCAGGCCTGAGCCTGCTTCCCACTGAATCTGCTCTGAATTCAATATGAATTCGCATTCCAAGGCTGACATTATTCTGTAGCCTTATTTGAGCCTTTTGGTCCTCCTGGCTTGGCAGACTCCAGGAAAACACAGGTGTTCGTTCTGTGTTTAGTCTGTGACTGCTGAAATTATTGCACAATCTATGTGTTTTATTCAGATAGATTTTCTTTACTTTCTGCAGCATTTAGATCTGAATTAAAATGACTTCCTAATTGGTTTGCATTACTAGGTAGTGATGAGATTTGGGAATAGCTAGCTTCTAGAGGATGTTTGGGTAATGTCATTTTAAGAGTGAATAATTTCTTGTCTCTCACTTTTAGGAACAAAAGAGCTAATTCATGTTAGTTTGAAAGCAATTTTCATTTGGAATGCTAGGTCATGATGAATAGCGTATGACAAGATGACTCAGGCTTTTATAGATTACATACATATGGTTGGCTTGTTTTGGAAAGCAGTGTGAAAATAATACAGGCCAAAGCATGAGGAAAAAGTCCTTCCTTTTTCCTTCCTACTTTACAGAGGAGATGCCTTGTTTTCAGAATGCCTTAATTAATTTATATTTAGAAGTAAAAGTGCAAAAAGTTGCATGTTGTTTATACATTGCAATTTTATTTTATTTGTTTTTCATGATTGGTACTGAGAAGTGTGAGCCAGACACTGGAAACAGGCTGTTTCTGTGGAGGCTGATCACGGCTGGTGAACCGTTATCAAGAAACACATTCAGCTTGAGAGAATAATTATAGGGTAGTCAGCGAACGTTGATGTCTTCCCATGTGAAGTGCTGGTAGGTTTGGCAAGTGGCTATTTACAGAAAGAATTTGGGGTCATAGAGCACAGTAAATGAGAACATCAGTTAGGCAGAGGACACAATGATACTGTAAAAAAAATTATTTTACAAAACTTTCAAGTTACTGGTTTTGACACGGTAAATCACTGTCACCACAAAGTCAAGGAGCTGCAAAATTCCCAGGGCTTAGGGGGGAAGATGGTTGGTGGTCTTTGGGTGAATATTTTTGGAAAAAAAACAACTTTTGCCTAAGTGTATGTTCCTGAGTATAGCTTTCGTCTGTGACAAAATACAGGACACCCCTCCTCCCCAGCTTTATTTAGAAGAGATACAAGTTGAAGGCTTCATGTTTCCAGTAACCCAGGAGCAAGAATGTTCGGTGTTTGGCCATCAAGGCCTGGACAACCTTATTCATGAAAACCTGAGCAACTCTGCCAAACAAGGGGTCAACAAAAAAGCATCTTTTCCAGATTCTGGGGAATTCTTTACTCAATAGTAGATGCATGGGACAGCAGACTTCTATCTGCATCTAGCCACGAGCACAGGCAGCACATGTGAGCCCAAGGAGTGCTTTTACTACCAGAGAGGGCACTTAGTTGTGGCTGGGGGCAGCAGCTTGGGAGAAGCCATCGGCCACCTGAGGCCCGGGACAGGATTTAGAGCTGAAATGTGAAACCATCTCACACATTTCTGTTGCAACACATATGGCACATAACCCTTAACAATTGTTTTCTTATTTTTTTTTTATCTTTGAATAATAAAGGTAAGTGTAGCAGGTAGGAAGAATACAACAGTGCCCGAGCTTCCTACAAGCCCAAACTTTTCCCATTCTGACCTCATTTACAGGCATCATTTATCACGTTAGTAGGAGGGCTGCAGTCAGGTCACCTTGTGTGATCCCTTAGGCATTCATCTTACTGTAGGTAGTGCAAGCCATATCAAATGTGTCTGGATTACAGGTGCCATAATAATTGCTCATAATCTGCATGTGATGTGGAACTCGAAATGCCTTTCAGAGCTGGCAAACTGTGAGAGTGAAAACAAAGCACTGTGGCAAACAAAGGTTGAGGAGTCAGCAAGCACAGCCTGCGGATGGATGCAGGTGACTTCCCTGTTGGCCGCACACACATTTGACTTTTTTAAGGTTGTTTCCACAGCAGAGTGTGGAGAACTTGTGGCAGTTTTTAGATCGTAGGTCAGCACATCTTCTATTGTAGGAGTCTCCTTTGGAAAAAAAAAAAAAAAGTGGTAATGAAACCATTTTAAAGATTGACAAGCAGTCTTCCTGTTACCTCATGTCCCCTCTCCTATGTGCTTTTGCTTGTTCATCCATTATCTCGTATCAGCAGGGCAAGATCTAGGATCTGTTAGACTGGGCTGTGGGGAAATTATATCTGTATTTATTGTTCCTAAAGCAGTTGAAATAGGGCTAATAAGGCTGACGCTAACCCCAGTGAAACCTGCAACTTAATACCACAACAATTGTGGAAAACTACTCTTTAATTACAGAGTAAAGAAACAATCTGTTCTATTTTTTTTATTACTGTTAGATAAATTCCTGTTTTGTGGCTTCAAATACCGAAATGACAATCTGTTGGAAGCCTTCACAAGTGTGAGACAGTGTGGAAACTTGGAATATTTCATGCATGTAACAAGGTTGGTTTGTTTTATATGGAAAAGATATTCGCTGTTTCTGCAATGGCAATTTATATTCCAGCAAGATAACTGTCTGGATGAAGATTCACAGTTTAGCTTGCAAACGGAAGCAGGGGCTTAATTGCCAGACCATCTTCTCTGTGTTGCTCTTATATTTAACTTATTTATAATACCACATGTAGTGATCTAGACGCAATATAGATTTAACAAGCACTTCATTAAGAATTTGGAACCTAATGACTTCTTTTGTTGAGGCTGCGTTTATCGCTTTGTTACAGGCTTGTCATCCTAAAGTGAAAATAAAACAAATCCTCTCTCCCCTCCCCCCAAACAAGCCCACAAGCCCTCTCTGTCCCACCCCACATGTTGTTATTTCCTTAGGAAGCTACCAAATAGGTGTGTGTTTTAAAAGCTTCCTGAATTGAGACCTGTGTTGGGAGTTGCATTTTGTGGGGGTAGCAAGCTCCTCATGGGACTCTTGATTTCTTACCTTAATGATTTATAGCACATTTTGAGGTTAATCTGTGCAATGCTGAAGATTGTGTTCTGCACCACTGTGGTCTCTGGGGATTCAGGACCCCTCGAGGGGAGCACTTTTGTCAGGCAAGGCAGGAGGCATGGGGAGAATGGGTCTTGATCGTCCTGCGCCCATTCCCTCCCTGGAGAACAGGCAGGTTTGGGGGAAGTTTGGGCTCCTTCCATGCCTTTTAGAGGATGTTAGTTTCCATCTAAAATAAAATTATCCAGAAAGAATTTACTCGAGGAAGATGGACCCAAAGTGACTCACGATTTTAAAGCCTAATGCTCTGTGCTGTCTCTTGACAGCTGGATATAGTTTTAAAGGAGAGGGAAAAGATGGTCTCTGCAGTTTGTTGTATTTTATTTGTGCTGAGGAGGAATGGGGAACAGATTTCCAAGGGCGAATTCTGCAGAGAAACCTTGTGCTCTGTAAAAGATAACCCTCTGTGTGACTAGTGCTTCTTTGAGAGAGCACTTGTTGATGGAGACAGCTTGCTGTCTTTGTCCCTGCTGTGATGTGGTCCTTGAGATGCTGTATAAATATGTGAAAAATGAACTGTTTCAAATGAAGAAGTTGATTTTGTGGGGAAAATAAAAACCCTTGAACTGCACCAAATGGTGTTCTAGTTGAGGGGAAAAAAAAAAAAAAGCATTACAATGTAAGAAATATGGTTTAAACACTTGTAAATGTCCAATTAAGCTTCCTAACTTCATACTTCTCTAAGATTTGTGGAAAATTTTTCTTAAGCATACTGCCTTTTTGGTAGGTTGATGCATCTTTCAAACAAGAGAAATGGGAAGCATACAGGAGAAGAAAGAATAATAAATTAGCAGTGCAAATATGCTCATCAGTCTCAGTAGAGATGAGACTAACGTTACAGTTGAATTGACCCTGGTGAGTAAAACCCTAATGTTTTAGGCTGTGACTATTCCCAGCGAATCTTTCAAAATCTTAACTAGTGCTGAGGCTGGATTGCTCTCTCGTTGCTGGCATTTTCAGGTTGGTCTTGCTGCCCATGGGCACATGAGGACTGTGGGGACACCTGCTGCTGCTGCACAACCTGGCCATTGTTCGAGAAGGCACTCCATGCGTGGCTATGGTTCAGATTCCAAAACTGGAATTTGGAATAGGAATTTGTTGTTGTTGTTTTGTTTGTTTGTTTTTGATCGTGTTTTAAGGTGAGCAGCAAGTGCCTGAGTTTTACTGCTAAGAGTATGACATAAAAATGGAGGGCTTAAAATCAGCCTATTTTTTTCCACTCGATAATATTGTAATGAGGAGGAAAAAAGCTGACACTGATTCCAAGAATTTCCCACCTTCTTCTATCCATATGGACATGCGAAACCACGGAGTAACCTCTCTATAGAAGGCAGTTGTTTAAAAATCAGTGTGGTTGAGATCTGTAGTGGAAATGTTTTGGAGATAGAGCTGTATGCTGTTCCATCATGCAGACAGAGGCAAACCCCCTTTGAAATAAAGCATTGCTTTCTCCTTCATTTCAGAAGTGTTTGCTGAAGGTGCTACTGCCAGCAAAATGCAACTGCTCTTCTCTCAAATAGCTGTTTTCCTTTGACATTAGTCCCTCTCCATTCTGTTTTTCTCTCTAGCTATGCAATGGGTTGCACAGATGGCCAAGCATAAGGAAGAAAGAGAATAAAGATGATGCTCTCTGACGGATTTATTTGTATACAAGTCCCAGTGGATCTAAGTATTAAATAGCTTCAGTTTTTTTAAGTGGTCACGTCTATACAGAAGACTGGGTACACACTGCTAAAGCTGGATATTTTTTTTAGTAGATAAAGTGGATTTTAGTCTTAAAATGGATTTTTTTTTTTTTTAGTAGAAGCTTGTAAATGGTGACCTTGATTTTCTGAGAAGCATAACATACTGGGGAGGGGGGGATAGCAAATGCCGTCTGAGTAGAAAATAATATTTAAAAAGAAATCTTGAAGCTGTTGTTGAGAATAGCCAGATACCGATTACCCCGACCTATTTCTTTCTCAGTGCAGAAGTGTTTCAACAGACAATGTGAAGGCAATGTTAGACCTGCCTGCCTGGCCTGGGAGCGAGTGGTAGAAGTGAGCATACCAGAGCCGTGGCCCTCAGTGCCCGCCAAAAGCTGTTCTCTTCCCATTCTCTGCTGTAAGCTGGGGCTGCCTGCTAAATGTCACGAAGAATGGAGTGGTCAGAAAGAGGTTAAAGAACTCATTTCATGTATCGACGTAGGCTATTACACATTGATTTTTTACTTCTTTTTCTTTTCCGTTGAAGGCAACTGCTCATCCGTTGTTTGGGTGGAGGGACGTGTCTTCACCTCCACGTACAGCTGTGTTACAAATGCAGTCGCTGATTAGATGCTTGTTAACGTAAAGATAACTTGGCTAAAAAGTTAGCTGAAAACAGTGTGTTTGCACATGAAATGGTGGAGAGGGACTCCCAGCTTGTACATATAAATGGCTGGTCAATGTTCTTGAAACTCATAGTCAGTGAATTACCTCGGGATCTGAACTGTAGACATCCCAATTCTGCTTTATTGGCAACGTAACAAGCAGTACTGGAGGTACCAGAGATACCAGCAGTCTCTGGAAAAATCCCAGCATTCATTAACATTTGGAAATCGCTTGTCTTTTACATACTGAGATTATTCACTTTTTGTTGTTGTTGTTTGTTTTGTTTTGTTTTGTGGAGGGAGGTTTAAATTTGGGGGACATGGGGAGTGGGGAGGAATGCAAGCTTAGTAAGGGAAGCTTCCCAGGCACAGGTAATTGAGAAAGGTATTTTTTCTTTTTACCTTTTTTCTTTTTATGTTTAAGGAATGTTTCCATTCAAGGGAAACTAGTTTGTGAATACGTGTCCTGCCTTTGTAGTCCAGTTTATGTATTTTTCAGTGTGAGATATATTTATAGTTTAATTGCAAACTGATGCTTGACAATGAAAGGTTTTGTAATTGGAATCATGTGTCAGTAACTTGAGGAAGACATTACGTTCTTGTCTTTACGGGCATCTTCATGAACTGAACCATGAAAAGAGTGTGATTTAGTGGTGTCTAAATATAGAAAATATGATTTATTTTTTTAGAACTGCAAATATCATTATACTCTAGAGAGGTGTCTGGTTATTGTCAAGTTGTTCTCTGCATGTATGAGCATGTAGACAATTTGCTTTCTGTGTAGTGTCTGCAATATCCTATTGTGTTTTTTTACTTAAAGATGCAGGTATACCCAGAGGAAACTGGAACCAACAGCAGAGAGATTTTTGCCTTCTTGGTGCAGAAAAGCAGTCTGATTTGGCACGGAGAGAAGGGGGAAAAATGAAAAGACTTCCTGAAAAATCAACAAAGCAGTAGTATGTTGTGAGCAGGAAGCTATTTAAGGGCTTTGTACCCAGAAGGGAAAGTTTTTAAATGTTTGGTGACTCCCAAACAGAATGGAATTGTAAGCTTGTAAGTGGATGAGAATCCGTGGAATCAAGTCAAAGAAGTTGTTCAACCCTTTAAGAGCTGGGGAGCGAGCAGTATGGAAGATGGAGCATGCAGGAGCTGAGTGAACAGCCCGGTTTTGGAAAGGAAGACTTTTGTGGGTCCAGCAGCTGGGAAAATGAAGGTGGCTTTTGTGGTCATCTTAACAGAGAACTAGTAAAAACCCTGCAGCACATTGATGGATGGAGAACAATTGGAAAGGAGGGGATGGTAATAAAAGGTTCAGGCAAAAAAAAGTCTGAGCTCCAAATATTGCTCATTTTCCCTGAGTGACTAGCAGGGTCATGATGCAGAGTGGTAACAGGGAGAAGTGGAAAGAACAAGATGCTGTGTAGAGTTGCAGCCGCAAATGTTTTGTCTTTGCTGTAGGTGGTATAAGTGAACAGGGCTGTACAGCTACAGTATATGTGTCCATTCTGTTTTAGTGAGAGATGCCAAGCAGAGCTCCAGAGCAGAAGACTGTGAAATAATTAAAATTCTCACGTGGTAGTTAATATGCTTATCATCTGTATCCTTGTTTGAGCTTCATGACTGTTAATCACAGAAGGCTGCATCGTGATTAAGCCTACTGCACTGGTTGTGAATAGCTCTCCTGCTTGAAACGGGAGGAAACAAAAAGAACTGAAAGGATAGCTGGCTGAAAAATGTGGTTGGCAGGGTGATGAGGAGACAATTGAAGAGTCAAACTCCTGGTTAATCTAAGCAGGCACAAAATTAGGTTGTAGTCCTAGATTGTTAGCATGGCTGAGCGCCAGTTTTTTTCTTTTCTACTTGCTTCAAAAAATATGGCAAAAGTGGAAATATGAATGAAATGTTAAAACTTGTGAATAAAATCTCATTTTGTCAGTCCCAATGTAGCTGGTATTTCCTATCTGGAGTCAGAATGCATGGGTCAACGGTTATTAATATGTAATGAGGTCTTACTGAAACAATAGCGTTGCAAGTAAAGGAAAAGAGGGATTTAAAGGAGAAAATCATTCATGAAAGAGCTGGGATTGGCATACCCACACGGTAGTGACAATAGGGCAGGCGTGGTACTGAAGGCTTGTGCCAGTGTTTTAAAAGATGGAAATAGCGGGATGCTTGGGCCATGAAAGCAGCAGCCTCCTGACACTGTGCTGTGTCAATTCTCTTGTTCTACTTCTCTGCCTTTCACAATGTGTTCTCATTCCACTGTAAACTGCTTGGGGCAGGGGTCATGCCTTTCATTTGTCTATAAAGTGCTGCTACTTGTGAGGAACATAATTTGTTGACTACTGGAGGAGTGAGAGCATAAATAATAGTGCCATGCATACAAAACCTTTAAGTCTCTGCAAAGATGCATTTTTTTCCCGTCTCCATGGGAGTCTGTAACCCCTGGGGTTTCTTTTCTTTTTTCTTTTTCCTTATTTTTTAAACAACAAACAACAATGACAACAAACTAGTTGGGTGCTACTCGCCATCCATTATCTGGGCTGGATGCAAGCTGGGTCCGATCCATTGCTTTGTCCTTGTGCTGTATTGCGTGGTCAGAGCAACCCCATTAGAGCTCGTGGCCTTCCTATATGAGAGAATTGCCCCCAAAACTGCTGTTGTCCATGGAACATCACTCTTGGGGTGTTTAAGTAGCATTCAGTGCATGCTTTGGTTGTAATGTACTGTTTACTGAACCAAATCCATGACTTTGTTGGCTTGGTCACAAGAAATGTAGAAGCTGGGTCACTTTTGATGGAGCTCAACCTTGCAGTAGCAACACGCATCCCTTAAACTCTGCTGCATAGATAATATTTTGCAGCTTACTGGAATATGGAGGATTCTTTTTTTTTTTTTTTTTAATACAATTTACCGAGACTTTTTTTCCCAAGGTTTTATCACCCAGGAACTGTGCTATGAGAGACAGAACCTGCCATGGCCAATTTTGAATGCTGTCAGTTCCTATCAGGGGCTGAAGCCTATCAAAAACGATCAAGTCCATCAAAACAAATCATCAAACAAGAAACTTTAAAATGCAATTCATGTAAAAATAAATAATGGGCTATTAGTGCAGGCAGCTCCAGTTCACTATTTACACATGACAGCAACAAATGTGTCTGGTTATGCTGGGTTTTCAAGCCAGGGTGCACCTATGAAGTAGAGTATCTGTCAGAGAGAGGCCTTGGTGAGGCAGGAAGCTCTCTTCTGGGCCTGGCCTTGCTCCCAGTCTGGAAATGCCCGAAGATGGCGTTTCATCACAAAACTAGGCAGCCTGAGGCCTAGGAAGTGCAGTCAGCCCTCTGACCCCCCATGGAGGCACACATGTTGAATAACAAGTCCTGCTTTGAGGAAAACATCCAAGAGCTTCTTTACAAGTGTGTTTCTCAGTTCCCCAGCAGGTTCCCTGGCAATGCTGACCGGGCATTGAGATGTGCCCAAGTGCAAGTCTGTTGTTTGGGGAAGATGCGAAGAGTAATTAAAGGAAGAAAAGGTAAATCAACTTGTTAGGTATTAAGCTTAAAGTATAAAAGGGATAGGTTACTTCTGAGTTTCCAGTCTTGCTCAGATGACTTTGCTGTGCCAGCTTTTCTAGTGCAGTTTCATCAGTAGCACTGCAAAGCGTCCGAGTTCTATGGGGATTGTACTAAAACTTGTTTCCCAGACAGCTTCTGCTGATCCATTACCGACACAAGTAGCCAATTAATATATCCACCGACATGCTTTCAAGCCTGTATGATCTTTCAGGGTCATTTCTACTTCTAAGAACCAGAGGCTGCTCACACTTGCACCAGTGAAGATTTAGTGGATTTCAGGTATTTTGGAAATGTTTTGTGGAAAGGAATTTTAAGAGTTGGCTCATAAATATAGTTGAGCAAAATGGATACAAAGGTGGTGGGCTGACTATTCAGAGTGCTCATGCACCTCTCACCCAAACCAGCAAAAGAGAGACTGAGGAATCAAAATGCACAATGTATACTTGGAAGCAGAAAAAACACAGAGGTATAACTGTGTAATGAAGACTGCTTCTGTAAACAGCGCAGCATGAGGGCAGAGATGCTAATCAGACATGGAAATTGAATTTCCAAGGATTTCAGAGGAGAGAAGATACCTGAAAGCAAACCTTGATTTTCTACAGTATAGCATGAATGACTTGTCTTTATTAGCTATCAGGAGGCCTCTAGGAATTCAGATTTAGTAGAGTTCAGAGCTGTTTAGGATCAGAAGGGGATGTGACAGGCTCAAAGTTCTTTCTGAATGGGCAGCTCTGGCCTACATGCTCTTAGGTTTAAAAATTCCTTTAAAAGAACGAAATGTTTATGACTTAGCTGGAGACTGCCCTTATTTTAGCTCTCACCCTGCGCAGTATTTGACCAGGCTGTTAAAGGCTCTTTGCTCAGATGAGTTACTTGCATGAAGTTGTAACTGTGGGTTCTTATTAGAGGCAGAGATGCTGACGCGTCTTACCTGAGCATTAAAGAAATCACAGGATTTATAACTTTTCAAAGCCTGGTAGCTATGAAGAGAACCCCAACCACAACGATCTGTCACTGTCGCTGTCCGCCCATTCATACAGAGCTGTGAGAAAGGGCTATTAATCATACTACCTGAGGCCTGGGAGCGTGTGGACATGCACGGAGAATTACCATAGCTTCCAAACAGTCAACACGGCAGGCTCTGACAGTTGCCCCATGCTTTAGGTCTGAAGTGATGACAGAATCACAGAATTTCTAGGTTGGAAGAGACCTCCAAGATCACCGAGTCCAACCTCTGACCTAACACTAACCAGTCCCCAACTAAACCATATCCCTAAGCTCTACATCTAAACGTCTTTTAAAGACCTCCAGGGATGGTGACTCCACCACTTCCCTGGGCAGCTGATTATCCAACCTATAGCTCCCCTGGCTCAACTTCAGCCCATTCCCCCTCGTCCTGTCACCAGGCACGTGGGAGAACAGGCCAACCCCCACCTCGCTACAGCCTCCCTTGAGGTACCCATAGAGAGCGATAAGGTCGCCCCTGAGCCTCCTCTTCTCCAGGCTGAACAAGCCCAGCTCCCTCAGCCGCTCCTCGTAGGACTTGTTCTCCAGGCCCCTCACCAGCTATCCTACCCTCACTGCTGATCCTAACCCATAGGGACTCAACCTTATCATTCCCTACCTCAACCTCGAGTTCCACAATATCAAAACACCACCACCCCTTGAGAGCCACACCACCACCCCTGCTGTGCTGCCTGGCCCTTCTGAAGAGCTTATAGCCAGACATTGCAGCACTCCAGTCATGAGAGTGGTCCCACCATGTTTCCGTGATGGCAATCAAGTCATAGCCTGCCTGCTGCACGATGGCTTCCAGCTCCTCCTGTTTGTTGCCCATGCTGCGTGCCACAGCTGCCACCTTCTCTGCCCCATGGCAAGAAGGCAGTCAACTTAGGAAGAATTCAGGGGCCATCAGGGTGAGATGAGAGCTGAGTTTGGTAGGAGGGACTACAGGCTATTTAGTAGGTGTTGGCAGTGAGGTGGTGCAAGGGAGGAGAGGACACAGACCCCATCCCTCTGTATGGGTGAGGAAGCACTCTGGGGAGAGAGCTGATGCTAGGGGGGAAGGTGCCAGCTTAGTTTTGTGCACCTGCTGCTGATCAAGGGCCGTAAGGCTGGAGTTATGGCTGAGTATGCTTAAGTTTTGAAAATGGAAGAGACACTTTGTGTTGCTTGCTAAATCTTTCATGGCCCTCAGGTTTGGGATACAGGTTGGGCTGCGAAGAAGAGTGGTGTTCAACTTTTTTAGTTGAGCTAGCTGTAATTCGTGATCTGGGCATTTATTACATTAGCATCCTTGTTAGTGTTAGGGTTTGTTAAAAAAGGACAAGTAGTCGTAAAAGTGACTGTGTCCCAGAGCTGTGGTGTGGGCTGGGACTTTGTTTTTGGGTAATAATCACTTGTATTCAATGTCAGATTATTTTTGGTATGGTTTTGGGTGAGAGAGTTGTAAACTGGCAGCCAGGAATGTTGCATTTATGTATGAACGGCTTGCATTAATTTTCTTATTCTAGACAAATTTTAGAGTTGTGTCAGGGATGGTGAAGGCTTGTGGAGTATCAGAGGGACAAGCAGTTCAATATAATTGTGGACCCTGCAGGAATCAGATTGGTCACAGAAAGGCTGGTGATGCCAAAGACAAATGACTTGCATATAATTTTGCAAAGGTATTGATGTTCTATAGTTTAGGATATTTATGTTTCTCGCTGTTTGCTCGGGATTGCTGTTCATATGGCTGGATATCCCTAAAGCTCTATGCTTCATATAAACTGTTGCTGTAAATTACTTTTTCCATAAACACAGTTTTCATTCGTGGAAACCAAGGATACATCAGAAGCTTTCTCATAAAAACAAATTTATTACTTATCATACTACAGTGTTGGTTTAAAGAGATTAAATACTGAGTACATGACATGATTAACAATTTAATTGTATAATAGGAAGCCTAATGCTTTCTAGTTCCCAGCCTCATTGCTGCTTGCTCCTGTGCTTCATAAGGCTTTTTAGTTATTATTAGAAAGATTGAATAATACTATTGTTTCAGCAGTATCTGTTAGTTTTGCTTTTATGAAAGCATTAAAAAATCTTGAAGCTTTCATGAATCTGTACAAGTGCAATACTATGGAGTGCTTTTAGGTTAGTACTGAAAGTATTACTTACCTTGTTTTTTTAGTATAGCAGATTTTTATAGTGTTATTGAACAATTTGTTATGCTTTATGGAATTACAATATTTGTTAGTATGTGGTGTTTTATTTCCAGTGGGTAGCATGTGAACAACATCTAGCTTGAAGGCCACGACTGTCTTATATCTACAAACCAGAAGATAATATCCCTGTTGCATTGGAGGGTTTCAGCAGAGGAGAAAGCAGAGGAGAAAGCTTGGATTTGCCCTGTTATGTCCTTCAGAGAGTCTCCTTTGGTGCCACATAGTCCCCTTTTCCAGTTTTCCTTAAAAATAAAAATAAAAAATTGTGTTGATTTGCAGCTCATGAACTGAAGTACTAGAAATATGCAAGGTTTTTGCAAGTGGTTCAAAAATTCCTTATCGATCTGAGCTGGGAGCTGCAGTCTTCTTCCTGTTTTGGGAAGTCTGTGCTGCAGGGTTGAGCTCTGCTGGAATAGGCACTCTTCCTTGGATTGCTCTGTAAGTGGTGTTCCTAAACCACAGATGGTTAGAAACTGCATCTGAACAAAGCCATCATGTGGCCTGCCTGTGCACGTGCCTGTGCATCCCATGTCACTTCTCCGCAGGGGGGGACAACACGCATCTCACCTTGAGGCTGCTAGAAGGACAGCTTTCTTCTTGCCACGCAACGTAATTTTGAAGACCTTGGCTTGCTTTATTATGTAAACACTTCAAATGGCCTTTTCAGCATTCCTGTCTTACACCATAAGACAGCACAGGAAAGGAGGGGCTTTGTCTCCATAGCCCCCTTGGCCCTTATTTTATACACAATATCTGTGGGCTGAACCTGAAAACTCACAAGATGATGGCAGTTTTTCCTCTGGCTTTGAGCCAAACCTTTTGGTACCTTCATTGTTAAGGGATATACAGGTGCTGGCTGGAAATGCAGAAAAATCATCACAGTTTATTATCTTCGCAAAGCACTTGAAGCCTTAGACTTTCTGATTAATTCTGATTAATTCCAGCTTTGACCATGAGCCAGCAGTGTGCCCTGGTGGCCAAGAGGGCCAGTGGGATCCTGGCATGCATTAAAAGGAGCGTGGCCAGCAGGTCAAGGGAGGTGATCCTCCCCCTCTACTCTGCCCTGGTGAGGCCTCACCTGGAGTACTGTGTCCAGTTCTGGGCTCCCTGGTACAAGAAAGACAGGGATCTCCTGGAAAGAGTCCAGCGGAGGGCCACAAAGCTGATACGGGGCCTGGAGCATCTTCCCTGTGAGGAAAGGCTGAGAGACCTGGGGCTGTTCGGGCTGGAGAAAAGAAGACTGAGCGGGGATCTCATCAATGTGTATAAATATCTGAGATGTGGGAGACAGAGGGATTTGGCCAACCTCTTTTCAGTGGTTTGCAGGGACAGGACAAGGGGCAATGGCCCCAAGATAGAGCCCAGGCAGTTCCACACCAACATGGGAAAGAATTTCTTCATGGTGAGGGTGATGGAGCACTGGGAGAGGCTGCCCAGGGAGGTTGTGGAGTCTCCTTCTCTGGAGATATTCAAGGCCCGCCTGGACGCCTACCTGGGCAGCCTGCTCTAAGGAACCTGCTTTGGCAGGGGGCTGGACCTGATAATCTTTCGAGGTCCCTTCCAACCCCTTCAATTCTGTGGTTCTGTGATTCAGAGCTGAAGGCTTGTGTGTCCACGCAGAGCGCGTGGGTTAGTGCTGACAGCTGCTGCCCAGGTGTATTTCTGATTTTCAGTTTGGTCTATAGGGGAGCAACAGAAGAGGGAAAGGGTTGTGTGTGTTTATGTGTTGGTAATGTAAACTGCATCATGACTGAAGTGAGGTAAGTTAGATAATTTTGCCTGTTCATTGAAGAAGCATTTGAATTTACTCTCTTGAATGCAAATCTTATATCAATCAAGATACCAAGAAATGTTTTTTTTTTTTTTAATTATTTTTTATTTAATGGGAGATAAAGGACCAGACCTGATGTGCTTTTGGTTAAATACAAGGCAGAAAAACTTCTTTCCTAACAGGATGCTGGACTTTGTGGTTTGAGACAGCCTTGCAGAGCCTTGACAGGACCCATCCCCGTTCTGTACCACCTCCTGAAGCACCGATGGCAAATATACAGCAGCTCTTGGTGCAGCAGCTTGTGCAGGTCAGCTAAGCTAAGGGCGAGTGAGATAGTTATGAGCAGGAGCTTTCTCAAAGAGGCTTCAGCTTTGGCTGGTGGGAGGTGTTATGTATGGATTTGTTCACATACAATACATGGGGCTTCTGCAACACCTTCTGCAAAGCCTACCCATTAATTGCAGAGAAGCACTGATCTCTGCTTATCGTTAATCTCCCAAACAGTAATGGGCAGGCAAAGCTTCTAAGTAAGATTTGGAAGGTCCATTTGTTTTATCTGTTAAAAATGGGAATGGCTCTAAAATGCTAGAGGTATCGGCACGACTTAGGTCATGTTCAGCTTGGAAAGGTCTTTGTTGTAATAATTTTCCATCCTTCTGTGCAAATGGCAAGTTTTGGCTGTCAGCTGGACAGCTGTAGAAGACCTGACATAAATTGTTTGAATTGAACAACCAAAAGTGATTAACATTTTCCTAATAAATTTAGCAGACAAACTGTGAGCCAGTAAACCATTTGAAGGACTGAATCCCTTACAGTGTTGCAAATACCAGTCTGTGATTGCATTGTAAAATCTCTTACAGTTGTTGTCAGTGCTTATGGTAATCCTGAATGTAGATGTTCATGAAATATATTTTACCTGGATAAGTTTGTTTTTTTAACTAAATCAAAAAATGGTTTTAACAAGGAAAGCAGCTACCTATGTGACAACTCATTGTAATGGGCCTGAGATCACTCACACACACACACACACACAAAGGAAAAAAAAAAAAAAGGAAGAAAAGGAAGAGAAGAATGAAACAATCGGAGGAAGAAAATTTTGAAAGGTCAGAATACTGGTGTCTGAAGTTTTTGAATATTTGAGTTCTAGACTCTACTTGTTGCAGGCAAGTCACTTAATTTCGTAGGTGCTTCATAGTTTATGAAATGCAAAACGAAGTAGAGGAGATAATCCTCTTGATTTCTTTTATAAGAAAGTTTGGGTGCATGTGAAGTTATACATGGAAATATTATGGAGGTGACTGTGTTATTAGAGCTGTCATTATTAATAAAACTGACTAGAGCTGCCCTTTTTGGTTATCTGCTCCTTTATCCAAAGAAGAGGTTTTCACTGGGAAGAGTGAAGAGAATCGGAATTTTTGGCCACAGAAATGTAATACTAGTGACTCGAAAGAAATATTGTCAAATTTGGGGCAGGCAGCACTGCCTCTGTGCATTCCTCTGTTTGGGGAATGTAAGGCCATTAAACTCAGCAATTACTCCAGAGACACCTTTGCTGAGGCAATATTCCACTTCCCCAGAACATCTATCATGGTTAGAATTACTAGAAAAAAGCCGTGCTGTCTCCGAGTTGTTATGGAAATTAGGCAAGGAGAAGAGTTCTGCTGCTGCTGAGATGGCGAGCTCGTCTTGGACCACGGCCTGCAGCACTCGCTCAGGCAAAGTTCCCTCCCAAAACAGAATGAAATAGCGATCCCATCGGAGTCATGGCAGGTTTCCCACTGACATTGCTACCAAGGCAAGGTTTCCCCCTGAGGATGCTGGAGCAGCTCTTAGAAAGTTCTGTGGAGAAGCGGAGGAAGGAAGAAAGGAAGGAGCAGTGCTTTCAGATAGGGAGTTGCAGTGCATGGAAGATTGTAATTCCTATGTTTTCTCTGTGCAGAAAAGACATTACCAATAGATGTAACTGTAGTGGAGGGTTTTCTGCTGGAATTTCCTGTCTTATGCTGCAAGACCTACCTTGTGCCAGATAGTGCAAATAACTCTGTACTGGACAATACCAAGCTGCTTTAGCTCTGGGTGAGCTGCACGTCATGCAGACTTGGTAAAAGACCAAACAGGTTCTCACTCCTTTTCAGCTTGCAGCCCTGTAGCAGCTCTCCAGTGGAGAGGCAGATGTGCATGGTGCTGGTGTAAGCTTCCTACAGCACCTTCCTTTTCCACAGGAGCTTCTTGCAGACTGATGAGAAGTAGCGAGTGCATCATGTCTTCAGAGCATGCCTGGAAAAGGACACTAAGTTTGCACAGCTGCTGCCTCGTGTGCTGAGCATGCCGCTGAAACGGGTTGCTGGGCATGTTGTGGTTCAAGCCTACCACCACAAAAGCTGAATAAGGAAATGGCAAATTATGTTAGCATTGCCCCCTTTCGAGATAGAATTTTAAATAACTCCCATGCAATTGCTAAATTCAGGTTGGCCTTCATTTCTGCAAGCAGGAAACCAAGTAATCCCTGAAATTTGACATGTATGTTACTTAATGTATCCATGATTTTGCAGAGTTGGCAAGTAATCAAGTAGCTGCAGTGCGAAAGAATGATTTTTGTGCCTCTCCAAATATGTATTATTTGGATAGGAAAACATCATGGTGAAAGATGACCAACAGCCTTATGTAGCCTGGCTGTAGAAGAGGAGCTGGGCTGGTGACAAGCCCATTACGCAGTGACCTATCTTCCCAAGGTGTGTTGGTGTGTTTTTCTTTAAAAACAACTATCAAACCATATAGAGAAACTTGCATTTTTAATGGTTCCTATTTGTTATGCAGGGTATGCTTTAATTTTTATTTGTTTTTGTTTTTTTTAACGATAATTTTTATTTGGCCTGGTGTAACGTGTCTAGGCTGAGGCTTTGACTCTGGACGCTGCCCAAGGAGCACTGCTGGTTGCCTCCTGCCTTGCACATTGCCTTGCAAACATTTTCTGTCAGGGAAGGCTGGGATAATGCAAGCCAAGCTCAGAAGGATTGGGGGAATCAAAGGAGCTTGTCCAAGGACCCTTGGTGTCTCTGGCTTTGGTGCTCAGAACAAGAGGTTGCATGCCGAGTCAGCTCCTGTCCATGGGCCATGTAACAGAGAGCTGTGTGCTGAGTAGTTTCTGAATAGTTTCCTCAGCCAGCTGCAGCTTTTCTGGCACAACACCTCATGACAGCCTTGAATTTTTCCCATTGTAAGAGCTAGATCTTTTTTATCCAGTGGAAATTCAAAAGGAAAAATAGAAGCTGCAATTGTTCCATCCCACAAACATCTGTTTTGAAGACCAAGATGATGGATTCAGCTGAGTTTTATTTACGTTTGCTGGACCAAAACCTTAGCTGTTGTGTCACCTTTAAGGGTGGTTGTCTAAAACCAGAACCGTTATGGTGTAAGGACCTTGCTGGCTTTAATTCCCTCCAAATGTGCTTTAATAGACTCCCAGTTTCACTGGTATTAATTGCTGCGTGTTTATTACCCTGCAAGGGCTACTATAAACCTACTGAATTATGCGGGCCAACCAGCTAGATAGTTTCCCAGTGCTCTCACTTTTCCTTTGGGTTAGTTTATTTCGAGTGCAGTACCTCTCTGGAAAGTGTCCCTGTAGAAATGCAGAGGTAGCGCACCAGGGCTGTGTCCTCGCTGCCAGCTGGATTCCAGCACGGTGCAAATAGGCTGCAGAGGTCTAAATCAGACCATTTTTTCCCTTTCTACGCTCCCCCCCCCCCCTTTTTTTTTTAATGATTTTCATCTGGCTTGGCTGGTTTCAGCAGTAACAGGAATCGGCTGAGTCGTGCTGCGCTGTACACGCAGGGTGTCAGAGGGCAGCGTTTGGCTCTGGTGAGCACTTGACCCTGGTGCAGAGGGCAACGTGCTTGGAGGAGAGGCTCTCCTCTTGTCCTGGCTGCTTGGCCCTGTGCTGCCGGCTGGAGCACAACCAGATGGGACCTTGGAGCCAGTCCTTAGGGCTTTGTGCTGTGTACAGCATAGTTCTTGCAATTGGCTCACTGTCTTTATTTGCATTAAGTCATTGTCTGTCCAAACAGTTTAATTCCCTCACGTGAGGAGGGGAAATGTCTCAATACCTATGGGAGTATCCTTTGAGTAGCAGGAGTAGGTGTTGCCATGCCCCTTTTTAGGACTGACAACACTGGGAGTTACTTTAGAGGAGATGCTTGGCAGCTCCTGCCATTAGCTTCTTTTCCTTCTTTTCCTCGTGTCCCGAAACTGGCTGGAGATAGGGCAACCATCAGGGGCTGGGTGGGACCTTTATTTCTGTGCCTTTTACAGCATTACCTGCTTAACTGCAGGGATAGAGCTGCCATTCCTGAGGATCCCTTTAGGTGATTGTGCAGCTGGAACCACAAAGGCCAATGGATTGCATTCAAAAGGGTTGCAGAATGAAAATAGGTAATCCTAAAATCTAAGGTCTGTTTTTATTTACTGAGAGAAAGGGACAGTTTTATGTGTTTTGTCACGCTAGATTATTACTTAGAGTCACGTTCCTAGAATTTATTCTCTTTTGCCCTGTCAGGCTCAGCTCTGGCCACGTACTTCTCACTGTGGTGAGTTCTCTCCCAGAAGCTGAAGAATGCCCTCTTTTCCATGGGTGTCTTGTCCCACAGCAGCAGCATGCCCATGGGGCAGCTCCCAGTAAAACTGACAAACTCCTGTTGATTTTCATGGGAATGTGACCAGCCTGAGAAGACTGAAGTCTGCTCGAGTCTTGTACAGCTGAACTCTACATATCTGGACTGACTGCTTTCCTCATCCTGAATGTGATCTCTGAAATGAGGAAGGCTATTGCCATGTCGGCCTCTCAGGCACTTCAGGTGCTTTTTTATTTTATTTTTATTTTTATTTCATGAAATCTACCAGTGAGCTGAAAAGGGCTGTTAGTGGATGGTGCTGAAAGAGGCAGGGGCATTGCCCCGAGGCAGTGCTGGGGATGAAGGTGGTCAGCTCCCTGGGGCCAGGCTGCAGTGGGGCGATGAGCAGAGGCCATTACTTGTGCTGGTAGGAGGTTTTAGAGTCACGGAATCATAGTTTTGTTTTAAAGCCAGTGGATGGATTTGGCTGATAGGACACAGAGTTCTAAAAACCTGCTTAAAAAACTTCCAGAAACTCATGCTGAATATTACTCTTTCAGCCACTGAGCACAATGTGGTAGAGCTCTGCTGGGTGGCTTAGAATTTCTTTAAATGGTTTTTAGAAGGGTTATCACGCACTGTTAAACTCTGCAGGATTTTTCTGTTACGGAAATAGTGCAGGTTTGGATCTAATCTTTATTAAAAAGAAGTGTGTTAGTTCATGCCTGGTTACTTGGAACAGTTCTTACATTTCCTTAAAAATAAAAGGATCCAAAGAGGGTGCAACTGAAATAAAAAGCCATGCAAGGACCAATTCAACCAGCTTATTTTCCCGAACATATTTGGGATACGGAGGATAGAAATCTGTGAATTTTTAAATATGAAGCAATAAAAAAGGACCCTGAACTTTCAATCAAACAGGCACGTAATTAAATTTTTCCCTGCTCCATAATTTTCCATTGTGCCCTTGTTACCTTTTTTGTCGTATCTATTTGCATCTTAACAAACCCCAAATATCTTAATTTGAATAAAACAAAAGCCTATTCATGCTTGTACTGTTCATGTGGTTTAATTGGTTTACAAAATACAAATGTTCTTTGAAAGGAACTGATTTGATTTCAAGAGGCTGGTAGCTGTCTGTCATATATGGTCCTTCTGCTCACAAAAGACGAAGGAACAGAACTAGACATAAATGGGTTTGTTTCAACTCGCTTTGTTTCTGATTCTGTATTGACTGAACCCTCTCTGTTGCCTGGTGAATACAGTAGGAAAGTATGCTTAAGGTTGTAGCTAATTGCACAAACAAAAATCATTTTCCACATGCTAAGTTTAAATGGAGAACTGAAAATACTTTTAAAACTCTTCATTTCCCAGTTCTAGGTAATACCTGCATGATATATCTGTGGGCTGCAAAATTTATGTTGTTGGAACACCTGGATGAAGGATATTACAGATATAGAGGTATTAGCAATATATATTGATGCAAGTCTGGGTTAGAATGGAGATCTACTTTTTTTTTTTTTTAATACTTGTGATATGGAAGAGAGGGTGAATAGGTGGGAAAAGGTATTGTGTTCTTACATTTCCAGTTTAATTTAAATTGAATTACAACCAAGAATTAGTTGAAGTCAATTTCTGATACCACCTGTATCACAGAATCACAGAATTTCTAGGTTGGAAGAGACCTCAAGGTCATCGAGTCCAACCTCCAACCTAACGCTAACAGCCCTCCACTAAACCGTATCCCTAAGCTCTACATCTAAACGTCTTTTGAAGACTTCCAGGGATGGTGACTCCACCACTTCCCTGGGCAGCCTGTTCCAATGTCTAACAACCCTTTCAGTGAAGAAGTTCTTCCTAACATCTAACCTAAAACTCCCCTGGCTCAACTTAAGCCCATTCCCCCTCGTCCTGTCACCAGGCACGTGGGAGAACAGACCAACCCCCACCTCACTACAGCCTCCCTTGAGGTACCTGTAGAGAGCGATAAGGTCACCCCTGAGCCTCCTCTTCTCCAGGCTGAACAAGCCCAGCTCCCTCAGCCGCTCCTCGTAGGACTTGTTCTCCAGGCCCCTCACCAGCTTCGTCGCCCTTCTCTGCACCCGCTCAAGCACCTCGATGTCCTTCTTGTAGCGAGGGGCCCAAAACTGAACACAGTACTCGAGGTGCGGCCTCACCAGAGCTGAATACAGGGGGACGATCACCTCCCTAGCCCTGCTGGTCACGCTGTTCCTGATACAAGCCAGGATGCCGTTGGCCTTCTTGGCCACCTGAGCACACTGCTGGCTCATATTCAGCCGACTATCCACCATCACTCCCAGGTCCTTCTCTGCCTGGCAGCTCTCCAACCATTCCTCTCCCAGTAAAATAGAATAGTTTAAGTAATGATTTGTTAATCTGTAAACTGTAGAATAGTTTAAGTAATGATTTGTTAATGCAGAATGAGATTTTTTACCCCACGGGTCTCAATAAAGGCCGGGTTGGGCAGATGATGCAGGCAGGCGTTGTGCAGACACCTGTGTAGGTGTGCTGTGGCCGGGGAGCTGCTGAAGTATCTGAGCGTGTAGGTGACAGCCGGCGCAACAAGGACTTGGCAGCATTCAGCTTCGGGTCAATAAGGCTAATGGGAACTGAGCTTGAAAATCTGGCCAGATTAAAACAAAAAAACAAAACAAAACAACAAACAAACAAACAAAAAACCCCACACAATTCCTTGTCTAAGTGTGGGTTTCTGTTTTGGAAAATCACGATCTTTCGGTGCATTCAAATATCATCACCAGTGATATCTCCACTGGTCCTATTGCAGAGGCATTCCTGATGGAGAGGAACCCTTACTGCCCCAGAAATCCCTTCTTGGCCAGCCCCAGGGCATCCTGCCATGCAGCAGCAGGGCCCAGCCTCTGCTTCGGTCCCCAGGCATGGTGTCTGCGTGCTTGGCCTCCTTTGGCAGCTGGGATGATTTTCCCCCACTGCATCTGCATGATATGTCTTGTTGCTGCTATTTACATTTGTTGCCTGTTCTCCGATGCTTCATATGGGGACCATTCACCAAATAATACTCACGTTGCCTCGGGGAGCAGCTGAGTGTGTGGGATCATGTGCAGGGTCTCAGTGAGGCTGCCTGCCACGGAGGTGTCTCAGTGATGCCAGTTCCTTGCCTGTGCCTTCATGAGACTGCACCCAACACTTACAGGCTGAACTCGGCAGGGAGACATGGGGAGCTGCCAGTCAAGTCTCCTGTGCTGTCAGTATAGTTTATGTTCAAGCACAAGGTTGAAGGGCGCAAGAAATGGCATTGCTAGCAAAGTAAATAAAATTGTGGTTGACAACACGTTGCAAATGCTGGAGAGAGCTGAGAATGGATGGGCGATGGAATTATAAAGCAGAAGGAAGTCTCTGAAGGATACAGAGATAATAAAAACGGAAAATATTGGTTATTGGCAGCAATAATGTGAAGTCATGCCGTGTTACCTCAAAGGAAAAGTACGTACATGTCAAAAGAAAGTTTTATGCACCGCATCATGTGGTGGTAGTAGGAAAAAAAGAAAAAAATGCATTTACACTGTCCGTTCTTGCTGTACATCTTCAGGAGTTCTGAAGCTACTTTAGAAAAAATAATATTACTTACACTGAACTGCAGATTAAGTAATTGAGTTCATGAATAAATAAAGTCTTTAATTTATCCTAAACATCCCTACTTGGTTTCTATACTTTGCTAATGGGAAATGAGATGACAAGCTTGTTGCAATTATAGGCTTTTTTTTTTTTTTTTTTTTTTTTCCTAAGCAAAAGCCCTGGCTTATGCTTTGCTAAGAAGGATTAGATAAAGGATTCATGGCAGTAGATTTAGCAACCTGCTGAATCGGCAACCATTTACCATCTAGTGCTTTTGTTTTACGAGAGGTTCGTTGGGTGAAACTCTTTTAAGATATTTATCTTTTAGACTGTTTCACAGATGAAAAAAGATGTAGCAGCAAATCATTTATACTTCTTATTGTTTTTCATTTGCCATGTAAAGTGGCTTACTTAACCTTTGCTTTTTTATATGTAGCAGAAATCAGCCTGGAATACTTAACCAGCATAGATTATAGAAGTGTTTTAGTGTGATGGAAGCAGAGTTTCTCAGTTGATATTTACTGATGCTACGAAGAGCTGATCTCATTTGCTCATCTGCATGGATGTAATAAATCCTGTGTATATCTACTGGACAACTGGAAGAAAGCAGATCTGCACACAGCCCAGTGATGCTAAGAAGGCTCTGCTTTACACAGCTGCTGTCAGCTGCTGACAGTCTCTGAATACCTTCGTGTCCATTTTCCCTCTGTGTGCTGCTAACTCATGTTCATGTGAGAGGCAGCTGGGGTGAGCCAGCCTGCCCCCAGGGTCTGATCTCAGGAGATGTCCCTTGTGGTGGCACATGGCTGGAGAGGGGCTCTAGCTGGGTTGTTTTCCTGTGTGTCTGACCAAGGCTGCTGTGCCTTTTGGGGAGAAGAAGAAATGGGCCAGCTAAGTTGGAAAAAAAAAAGATCAGGTGCAGCTCACAAACACTGTGACTGCTGAAGAGGAGCCAAAGCACATCTAGGACCTTGCTGAGCTGTGAAGGCTTTGATGAACTGAACCTCTACGTTACTTTGGGTAAAAATCATTTTCTGAGGGAAGTAATGAGTGCAAATATTAATTCACATGCTCAAATAATTCTGTCTTTGGACTTCTGTGACATCTCTTCTGCAGAGCTGGAAACTTCAGAGCCTGCTGTGCTGTCAGAAGCAGCCACCATACAAGTCCAACCTGCAGCGGATAGAAATGGGCATTGCTGATGGGATGACTTCGGTTTTAGGTGCAGGAAGGGTAAATTTTGCTTCCAAAAAGCTGGTAACATCCCTGGGCTCAGAGGCAACTTGGCGTATGCAGCTTTTTTGGAGGAGGACACTTTGTTTCAGGGTTAGAGTGGGAAGCTGCATCTTTGTGATGCTGCCCAGAGTGTGGCAGGTACAGGGTAGTGCTTTGCAGGGTGGGTAGGAGGAGGCTCCAGACACCTGTGTGTGATTTGCCCCTGAAAAGGGTTAAGGATACTTGTACTGTTCAGTCTGTTGTAAGACCATTCAGACAGCTTTCAGACATCCTCTAAACGCTGTTTTCTGGTGCAGGGAGATTTGCAGGAGCATAAGATATTCTTGTTTCCTAAACGTCTTCCTCCACCTGCTTAGGTGTTGTCCTCTGATGTTAGATGGTTACTGTGGAAATAAATGACAGCATAGTCCAGGGAACCAGCTTCCTGTGCGAGATCAATAAGCTAGAGCAAATGACGTGTCAGGCAGTTATGTTTCCCCCCTGTTTATTACATGGAAAACACGGAGGTGGATGGATGATGAGGAAGTGATGAATACTTCTGTTTCTCTCTATCCAAGGAAGTATGTGCTTTCTAAGCCGAATGCCTGTCAGTTCCTGTAGACTTCAGAAGAGTTATCAGTAATCCCCCTAAAGACGTAAAGGGAATTCAAGTCAGGGAGTTGGTAATTTCCCACTAGTTACATCATATCTTGAGTTCCACTTATTTCCATTTCATTTGCTGTTTTGGGGACCAGTTAGCTTGTAGAATACCTTAAAAGGAGCTGGAAGAGATGCTGTCAGCTCACTCTGTGAGATAACTGGGACTCCTGCGAGTACACCATCCACCAGCGCCTCCGTCTCTCAGCCCTTCCTTGTTATCCGCCCCTCATTAGGTGCCTCTGTCATGGCCTGCAGGGAGCCAGCTGATCCTGTGCCCCCCTAATTTGGGGAATCCACCACAGCCCCAGATGATGGGGGCATGAAAGGCAGCACCCGGGAGCCTTGCCAAAGACCGGCCCAGTTATTGTGGGGGCTTTTACACGTGAGGTATCTCTTCCTCAGAATGAAGGAGCCTTCCCTGTTCCAGGGGTGATTATTTGGGTAGATTGCAGCAAAACACATGAGAGGAGGTAAAACGGGTGGTGCGTTTTCATCTAGGTTGTGTCAGTGCTGTAGTCCTCAGAAAGAATGCAACCAAGTGAAGGTCCTAAGGTAAAGCTTGTGTCCTAAATAGCTGCTTTTGACATAGTTCATAAATTAAGGAAGTTAAATTGCAAGTGCTTTAACTACCAGAAAAAAAGCCTCCAGAGTAAATATTAAGCTCTGTAGTTAAAAGGAAACTTCAAACTGTTTTAAAGCCTACATAAATTAAAGTCTATTTTGTGTGTCATGCACATCGGAACAACTATTATCATCAGAAATAAAGCAAAAAATACTTTGCGGATGACAACGTTTTTCATTGTAAATGTACTGGTGCACTACTCAACATGTGGTGGGTCATCTTAAAGGGATTAGCAGCCAATTCACTTCTTTGCTGGACGGTTGAGCAAGGGGACTGCGGTGATGAGTGGATTTGCTGTCACTTTTTGAGGAATTAGGCTGCTCTTGTTGTGACAGGAGCACGTCTGAATCCTTAGATAATTTCTGAAAGAATCAGCTGTGCAAGGGCAGTGCTTTAGGAGGTATAGTATAGCCCATGTTGTATATATACATTTGTGCAGCAGTGGGCTCTTCCTCAATACTTGCTTAAATGAAAAGACCTGAACTAAAACAGATGTAGGGGGCAAGTCCTGCTCTGACAAGACGGAGCAGTACAACAGAGTTGCAAATGTTGCAAACTGCTGTGGTTTATGGCTGAGCAGAGGAGCTCAACGCTGAGTCCTCTCTGGTTAATCTCTGTAAGCATTAGTTAGCACTCACCAGCTGTACACAGGCCAAGGACACATAAGAATATTACCCAGGCATCTCCAATGCTGCAGCATGAGCTAGCAGCAGAATGCAGATGTTGCACATGCACAGTCTTTCAAACAAAGACATTTGAGCAGCTGTCAGGTTTTACTTAAGAGGCTGTGCATCTGCGCAAGACACAATGGCAGAAGGGTTCAGTGTAAAACTTTCATTTTGGGAATGCCCCTTAAGAGATTGCAGCTCTGCCAGTTGGTACGATTGGTCTCACCTGACAGCTTCACTTCCCCACCGCACACCCCTTGATGGAGCAGCTCAGCAGCACAGGGATGATGCCTGCTCACCAGCCCAGTTCTGCAATGGAGAGTAACATGCAAGACAGTTTCAGTCATTCTTCTGCTGAAATATAGATGCAGCTATTTAATGCTGTGGGAAGAAAAACAGTATTGGGAAAAATTTATGGAAGCAGAATAGGGACCAAAGTGTGACGCAAACAATTTTTTTTTTTGCAAGTCTTAGGCTTTATTGCCTGCTGTTCTATCATGACTCTCTTAGCATCATGTATGAGAGCAGGAGCTTCTTTCCTTTAGTGCCTCGCTGTTTAAACTACTGTTCTGTTTAAACCCCAGCGTGTGAGATCACTGAAGTATTAAGAGTAGCCTGCAGGGACATGGCACTCAAAATTATTGGCAGAGGTTAAGTCCTGTCTGCTTTGCAGAAATAGTTCTATTGAAGTCAACAAAATTATTTGTGTGACCAAGGCAAGCGTGATTTGGCTCAGTGGGGAGGTAGCTTTTAATAGCAGATGATGCAGCAGCGGCTTAGGAGCCTTTTTCAAGTAACCTGACAATGCCTGCAAATTACTCTGTAGGATGCATTTGTGTATAGACAGGTGTACTCAGAGATTACAGCTACCTCGTGCAGAGAGGGGCTTTCTGATGTGATGGCAGGACGAAGTGTTGTGTAGAAATGATGTTAGTTAATGCCATGTTTTGGAAATCTAGATGCCAGGTCATTGAGTTAAAGGACTGGTGCTGTGTAAAGCAGAGGGTGCAATTCTCGCCAATTATTTCTAGAAACATTATAATCTGTTTATATTCTGGAAGCCCCAGTCATGATGCAAACTGCATTATGCTAAGTGAGTTTATGGAGTACTTCAAAGCAGTTCCGTGTTTAATGATTGCTGGGCTAATCTCTCTTCCACATCCATGTGTGAGGAGCCACAACTGCATGTTCATATACGCGCAGGAAAATAGCAGTGCTTACAGAGCTGGGTGCCTACGCATGAAGACTATGTGCCAGTACACAAGTAGCTGTATCTGTGAGGCATTACTCATAGAAATGACATAAGGAAAACTATTTTGCATGTCGTATATATTTACATAAACACAAGATGGAGATGGGGATTTGTCAGAGGCTGCCCAGTCTTGGGAGAGTTGGTTCAGTGGTGCTTTGCAGTGAGGTAGGTATTGTGTGAGGGGGAAAAACGTCTGACTGCACAGACTGGGTTTCCCATGCAGTCACTAACAATTTTTTCAGTGTGATCTGGAGTTGAAAAGAGGAGCTTAGGAAACAACATAAGCATCAGCAGCTACAGGGGTTAAAAGAGATTTGAATGATTTACAAAAGTAAAGGTTCAACAGGAACTCGTGCATCTGGTGTGTATGGGTCAGGCGGGTGCTCAGAACGATTGCCAGCAGTGATGCAGCAGGAGTGGAGATGCCTGGGGTCTCCTCCGAGTGCTGGAGCCACGTGGCCAGCTGCTGGGGCTGGGGTGTGAGGAAGGGACAGGCGGCCCGCAGGCAGGAGGGTGTGAGGCAGAGCCCACTCAGGTGTTTCGGTGTCCTCTGGTGTTGAGAAGCATCACCCAGCAGACCTCAGGGAGTTAGCAGCAGCACTCTCTGAAACAACAATGCTAATTTTTAACAAATCTTGGAAAACTGGGGAGATTCCGAAGGCCTGTGGGACCCTCAGGTCATTCCAGTGCTTATAAAGGGCCCCAGGTGTAACCCAGGTTGATTCGATGCTAGTGCCAGGCTGAAGGAGAACGCTTTGTTCTTTGGACTCTGTATTCCTTTAAGACTCCAAAGGTTTGAAGGTTAGAAATGTAATTCTTCTTAGTATCGTTTAACCACTGGTAAATTTATCAACTTGTTTTTTTTTGTGTAGATAGGCCTATGTGCCTTCATGCTAAAGAGGCAACAGCATCTTGATAATGCACTTGGATTTCTCTTAAATTGGTTGAACCAGTAATGTGTGTCTTTTTGATTAAAAGCAAAATCCAAAAAACTTGTATGCTATTGAATTAGCCTGTCGAGTGGATTTAAAACCTGAGATTTTGAAATAAATTTGTTAACATGCACATGTGAACAATGAGATCCACTTCTGTCTTCCCCTACCTATTGCTGGCCCAGTGCGAGGACTTGTTGATAGCATTTGCATAAGGAAGTGCAAGCGAGTAAGGAGGATGGCAGCTAAGAGATGATGTAAATCACCTTTCTTTTCATTCAGCCAGAAGTAATATGAGAAGGAACTAAGAACACCATTTACATGAATAAGGTAAGAAATACTGTGATTGTTATACATTAGCATCCACCAAGCAGGTTTTAGCTCTAGCTTGAACTACTATTTAAAAAATAAAATAAAAAATCTGTTCCAAGCAGTCCATCAAGTGAAGCCAGAAGTGCAAAACAAAATGTGAGCAGAGGGATGCTGGGGTAGAAAAGGAATCGCATCCATACCAACCATGTGGAAATGTGACAGCATAGGGAGCCGTGCAAGCTGTTCTGTGAGGGGTAGGGGTCGCTTCCTCATGCACAGGGGACTGAATTTTACACCCCTCAGGGCAGCAGTTGGATCACACAGCCTGCAGCAGCACGGGCTGGGGGTTCCCCATGTGCAACCACTGATGGCAGCTGGCAGCACAGCAATGGCTGAGTAGGTAAAGGTTGCTGCACCTCCCCACTGCAGCTCCAAAGGCGTGCTGATGAACTGATCACTGTTTTGTGAATAAAAGAGCTGTGAAGGGAGTGCAGAAATCCATTATTATTTAGCTCAACAGACTCAGGTTTCCATGGGTTGAAACACTTTGTGTACAAACTCTGGGAAAGGTGTTCAGAAAACAGTTCTTTAGTTTAAATGGCCATTTCTGAGCCCCTCCTAGCAATACATACCTCTTTTTTTTTTGAAAGGCAGTATTCTTTCTGCCAACTTTAATGAAATATTTTCCCGTCTTCCCTGTTTCCTCTCTTATGTGAGGGGGTTTCAGCTTGCTGGTGGTGGAGCAAAATGGTCACAAGTTTCTTGTTATTTCTGTAAATCTGCTGGCCTTGCTGGCTGGGAACAATTGGGAGGAGTGTACGTCAGCGTCTGCTCCAGCACAGCTGCGTGTGCCAACTGGCAGAGCAGCGGGGAGGTGCTGGGCTGCTCGTCCCCTCCTGCCGCCGGGTTTTAGCGCTGTATAAGGCCTGGCAGCAGCTGGGGTTCAGCAGCATTAGAACAAGTTTCCAGCACTAAGGGCCAAGCACTGGTAGGGGTGCCGTGGATTCAGTTCGAGCTCAGCAGATGCCTGGCCATCAAGTGAGATCCTTCATTCCCAGGTTCAATGCTGACAACAAAACAAAGCAAAAAAAGAGAGAAGAAAAAACTGGCAGTTTTGCCTGCTCGTGACAGCCACATTGGGCACCAAATACTGATCATCAGCATGCAAATGCTCTGATTCTGTGCCCTCTGCAGGAGCGAAGATTTAGTCAATACCCTTCTAAGAATTCATCAGACAGAACAAGCCACACTGTCCTTGGTGTAATTTCATTAATTGAGCTGGAAATTTACATTAAGAGCATGCAGTCCTCAGTGCTGGTGGACACTGATTGCTTCCAGCTCTTAGCAGTGGCCACAAGGCATTTGCAAAACGTTGCTCTGAGTGATATAAAGTGAGTTGTCAGCTCATGCTGTCCTCTGAGATCAGGAAGCTGATAAACGATGCTTGTGGCTTTCTTTGAACAGGTGTTAGATCTAATCCAGAAATTGCTGGTTGTCAAGAAATCTCAAAATGAGTAAAACAGTCATTGTATTAACAAGTGATATGAGACTTGACTCATTATTTCAAGGGTGGTTGCAGATCTTAACACACTGAGCCTACTGAATACCAGCTCTGTTTATGTCAAAGAGAAACAAGTTATTAAAGTACAAAAAGGCTTTCTAGTAAGACACAAACACTTCTGTTATTGCCTCAGAAAGGTACAAATGTTGTGGAAGAGCTCTGAGACCAAAGGTGGAGATGGACTACCTTGTTTGAAGGGAAAAAAATACCATGATTAACAAGAAAGATTTTTTTTTCTGGTGTTTTGTACTTGTAAGATTGTTTCATGGTACTTTTTTTTTTTTTTTTCCTTTCTGGCCAAAAAAGGAAAAAAAAAAAACCAACAAAACACCTCAGTCCTTTGATATCGTCCTAAGCAGTGACTCAGTGTGTGACCATTACAGGCCATCTCATCTCAGAGAGGCTGGGTGAGTCTGAGTGGTGCTGGAAGGGCACAGTGTGGGGTGACAGGAACAGCCCCAGGGAAAGGGCTCACTTCCAAACAAGTACAGACTTCCCAGATGAAGGCTCTTCATCCCAGAAAAGAGACTGCAGGAAGTACAGATAGAGCTCTGTAAAACATGAATGAAACGGATTGGAAAGAACCACTTATTTTTGCTTGTAGTAAAGCTAAGGTACATCAAATGAAGCTGTCGGGTGGCAGGCTCAGAACCAGAAGGTGTATATTTGAAGTAATTAAGCTGTGAAATAGGTCAGCAAAGATGTTTTGATAAGGATGTCAAAAACAGAGCTGGTTCCAAAAAAGCAAAATCACGACACAAACATTTATTGAGAGCCATTAAACACAGAAATAACATTGCTGGCCCAGGGAGACTGTCATAAATACCAAGAACCTTTCCAGAGAGCCTGCACCAGGAGAGTGTCGCTGGCCACCACCTAATGCTCTCCTGTATGTCTCCTGCCTTGGCAGCTGTCAGAGAGAGACTAGCAGGCAGATGGACCCCTTCTATAACCTGCCTCAACCCTTGTGTTTTGATGATGCGGAGAGTTCCTAGCACCCGAAAAACTTGGTACAACTTCTCTTTATCTTTGGTATTGATTTTTCCTTTCTGGACGTGTACTGTTGTTAGAGAAGCATGTGCTCTGTTTGTTTGCGAGGGCCTATGCAGACATGAAAAATGAATTTTATCCCTAGGCTTAAGCATCCTGCCCTCAGGGGAAAGGAAGTGTCCTTTTTTCTTGGGAGGCATCCCACTGGCTTCAGTGAGGTGATCTCCTGACTGCTGACTTCAAAGCAAACCAAGCAGTGTGCAGATACTGGAGGCTGAAGGGGACGCATCGGAACAAAATACGTTCTGTAGTTTGCCTTACCAGCTGCATTAGTCCAAATGGTTCGGTCGCTACAGGTGTTTGTTACAAGACCTCAGTTCTAGGAGGTGAGCAGTTCGCGGTTGTTTTTGAACTTGTAAAGAGGAAAGCAGAAATCGCAATACCAGAGAATCTTGGTATGATGGCTCTTTTTTTAATGCTGCCTTTTTTTTTCTTTTTGGCTGCATACCCTATTAGAGGGGAATATTTTCTCCCCTGGTGTGGAGCTGTATTAGTATATTAACAAAAGGCACAAGAGGCCAACAACACACAGATAAGATCATACTGCGCTGTGCTTCCTGGAATGCGGCACGTCAAACAGGGCTTTGTTGGGGTGGTTGAAGAGCTGGTTTCATTCGGATACTCTTTTGACAGAATGCATTGTTTTCAGAGGCCCTGGGAATTATGCCTGTAAAATGCATTCAGTGGCTACGTTTAGGAGGATTGATTCAGCACTGGTGCGAGCATTGTCTGGGGTCCTTTAAAGGCCAGACATGAAAGCAGCACGGTAATCCACAAGTGGAATCTCATCTGTCATGCAAGAGCATCTCTCCTGGCATCTCATGTCCACCGCTGCCTGCTGGGCAGGGGTCCTGGAAGCCCCCTTGGCCTCGTACAACTGGAGGAAGGGATGGCATAGAACTTGTGCTCTCTCCAGCAGGGCAATGGGGGCTTCAGGCTAGCAGGCTTTGCTGGCTGCCTGTTCAGGGAAAGGCGTGAAGGCTGTGTCCCTCCAGACAGGGCAGGTGACGTGCAGGGCACTGGACAGGATCACAGCCCCCAGTTTTGGACTGTTGTGCAGGCACTGCTGCTGAGGCCAGCAGGCCTTCCCAAATGCCACCGGGCTGGCAGGGTTCACTGCAGCCTTCTGGCTCATCTTGAGTTGGGAAGGTGTCTGTCAGGCAGCCCATGGTGGAGCTGACCAGCAGGCCAGCTGCCAGTCGGGAGAAAGCAGGGAAGAAATCTTTGTATTGAACTCAGAGGAGGCTCTCCTCATCCTGGATGGTGTTTTCCAGAGAAATCCTCTCTGTCCTCACAGCCTCTTTCCCTAGCCTCTAAGGTATGCTTGAGGATACTGATGTAGTATATGGAAATACAACGCATCTTACTTTCCACACACAAAGGGGGAAAAATACTTCCTAGTCTCATCTGATACCACACTCAGATGGATTTGAGATTGAGCTTTGGCTCCCTTGGGTGTGAATTTGGTCATGGAGCTGCTTGGAGCTTATGGATTGGTGTGGCGGTGCTGAGCTGCTGCGGCACTGGGCTTGTGATGTGAACACAGGTAGAAATACTCAGGTTCTTCAAGCTATGAGGGAAAATGGATGATAAAGTGTTGATAAATGAAAAATGAAAATAAAATGAAAATAATATGAAAATAAAATGAAAAATGCTGGCTGAAAACAGACGTAGGGTGCACTTAGCACTGAAGCTGTAGTGGGCCATACAGACATCAGGTTAGTAACTTGTCTTCCAAAGGAACTTACTTGGAGGATTCTGGCTTGTCCAAGGCTTTGGTTTCTGTGCCATGCTCAGGTTTAGTGTTGCTTCATATTAAGTATGTAATTCTAGATCTTCACAGCTATTTGTTGTGTCTTTTTGTCTATAAAAATAAAATGAATCATCTTTATCTGTTTCAGCAGTGCTTTCTCTATCTTAGCTAATGAGATTTCCTGGCAGATAATTCTTGAATTAGTTATCAGTGTTTAGAAACTCCCAACCAGGGCTGGATACCTGAGAAGATAATGAGAGGGGGAAAAAAAAAAAAAGAGTGTACTGAAAGATAGGTTAAACAGCTTGGTATATTTGTGCACAACATGCATAAAATGATCTGGAAAAATGCCGGCACTGCACTGCAAATCATCCTATAGATAAGAAGGGGGTTTGTAACTAGAGTTCACCTTCTATGCAGTTATGCATTACGGCACTGTCATTTAGTACGTAATTATACTCTTTTTGATTAGGAATCTTGCCTTTTCTCACTTTTAGTTATGTTGCTTCCTGTTCCTTCAGTGTCTGCTCTGGTACTAATGATGGTAGAATAAGTAATCTGATGGTACTAGTCAAATTCCTGATGACTTTGGATAAACAAATTAATTTCTCTCTGGCTCCATCTGATTTACCTGTGAGAGAAGTTTCTCATGAAAGAGCTCTCTTGGAGGGATCACCATAAGACTGCTGCCACCCAGGAGCTGCCTGTGGACACATGGAATGGCACGAGACACTGGCCCATGCACAAAACCTCTCAGGTGGTTGGGGAGAAGTAAGAGGGGGAACCGTGGTGTGATTTGCTTTGCAGAAAGAACATAAATTACAAGAAAGAACATTAAATTACATAAGGAGATGGTGATGCCTTGTGTCTTGCATGCAAGAGACTTTTTCTTAAATTAAAACCAGAATCTATTAGCATAGGGATGCCAAGAGAAAACAAAGTTATTTTTAAAGCTCCCTTTCATTCAGCGACTATTTTTGAAATGCTAATGGTGGTATATTTGCCTTGTGCTTCTGTATCATAAGCAAAATTTGCAAATGTTTAAATAGTATACTATTTTGACACTTGGCAACTCCAGCTCAAATTCTGCTGACATGTTTTTACGGCTTGTTACTACACGCATCAAAGCTCCAGCCTGGATACTTTGCATCATGAATGCACAGATTGGTCTCTGCAGGCTTTCAGTATGCGAGGCGTCCTGCAAAGCCCAGCAAAGCAGCTCCGTTGTCACTGCTGCAACGTGCCTGTGGTCTGCAGCTGGAGTTCCAGCAGAGGACTGGTGGACTGTGCCCTGCGGTGTTTGGAGGGCAATTAAAAGGCCTTGTGCTGAATTTTAGCCTGGAAAAAGACTGATAAAGATGCAGTGATTATTTCAAGAGGTTGTAGTGCTTTGCTGATTCTGGGCTGAGTATGGAAACCTCTCTGAAGTAGAACAGCCTTGGTGTCCATGGACTTGCCCATGCTTTGCAGCGAGCTGGGCTCCCGAGTGGTGACTTCTGCACCAGGAGATGAGAAGTCCTCAAGCAGCAAATTGTTTGTTGCCCATCTCAGTGTATTTGTTGGAAACCTTTCCCTGGAAAACCAGGAAGTTTTAGCTCTCTGTGTGGAGCTGAGCAAACAGGAGATTTGCTCCCATTTCACTCTGGAAATGTGAGGCTGCTTCTGGGAAGCACTGAGCTTCAGGAGAGCAAGCAGCACACTGAATCAAGAGATACTGAGCACACAAGTACTTCTCTGGGTCAGGCCTTATATAGCCCTGACTTGGAAATTGTGGTGCATTGGTTCTCTTACCTACTGTTGCTGCAGTCTGCTGATTTTGAGTTTGCATAGCTGAGGTTTCTGTGACTGGCCAGAAAGTGTTGAGAGTGTTCAATACCCTATCAGCCTCTGAACACCGACACAGAAATACATCTTTTCTTGTGAACTGTTATGCTAAGTCCCTGTTAATTTTTATGATGTTACCAGCAGCATGGGAGCCTGTCTCACCAGGAAAACTTATAGACAGGCATGAAATAAAGCACTTTGTGTTCTCCCAGCTCTCATGGTCTTTTCCTTCACCAGGGAGCCGAAGTCCTGGGAAGAGGATAAGCAGAAGTGTAGCTAAAAATGATGATAATACAACAACAAGTCAATCTCTAGTTCAATTCCATTTTACAAACCAGAGTTACCCTAAGGAATAATTTAGCATAGTCTAATAGCGATAGGAAACTTTCTGTGGGGACCACTTTGCATTGCTCTTTGCAATGAATGGGGTGGGCCTCTCCAGTGTGTGGAGGCAGATCTGGACTAGAGTTTAACCTTGGCGTTGCAACTCCAATATCTGCCCTCTTTGGCTGTTGTTGGGCTCTACCAGCCAATTTGGTACCAGTAATACAGAAAAGTTGGCACACGAAGCTGAGGGATGGCGTGGCGGTGGGGGAGTCACAGAGCAGAAGGGCAGTCTGAGCACTGAAGAGGAGCCAGCCAAGCAGGGCCGTGGTTAGTGAGGTGCTATATAAAGCATTCAGGTTGTCTTCATCCTCTAATGAGCAGCTGCTGAACACATCCTGCCTCTGCCCCAGGGATCTGGGCTGTGAGCTGTTGGTATCCCACCTGTGGTTCTTTCAGCTGCCCTTTTGCTGTGGTGGCACCCTAGAACTCCGAAATCTTTTCCCACATAGTGCCTTTGCACATAAGCAATTGCTGAGCATTTTGCAGGCATGAAAAGCTGAAGCAGGCAAGGGGAGCTGGCTGAGCATTCCTAAGATGGAGGTTAAAAAAAAAAAAAAAAGCCCACAGGAGAATTTGCAGTCACTTCATAGAAGCCTGGGAGAGCCTGGCCTTGTAACTGGACCACTGGATGTGGGAAAGGCAGAGGAGTGTTAGTGGGATAAACAGAGGAACAAAGAGAATTAAGTGCTAGCTGGTGAGTATCTCCTAATGTGTGCAAGATCTAAGGAAGAGGGTGGTACAAACCATGCGATGGGGAGGCAAGGAAAGATAATAAGAAATATCCCAAACCTTTGTTGAGACAAGTGCTCCATAAAAAAAAAAAAAAAAAAAAAAAAAAAAAAAAAAAAGCAAAGGTTTCTTATCTTCTTACCTATTTAAAATATGTAATTGTTCAAAATTCACACCACCACTGGAAGGTGAGTCATAAGATAATTGCAGTGGATCCATAGGATAGCTAACATTTTAATATAAGCGAAGGATCCTACCAGCCTTAAAAAATGCTGCTTTCCAATACACTGAATCATACAGCTTGTGCAGTCTGGCCAAATTTACAGCTGTAAAAAGGCCTCTAGTCGGTACCTCTGTCAGTACTTCTGTAATCCCGCAGGGATGGGGGGAAGGAGCCATCCTTCAGCACTGTGCTCCCCAGGTGGGCTCCCTGCTGTGAGGGGCTGGGAGCAGCAGGAAGCTCTCGGGCCGCCTGGCTGGAGAGCTTTTTGCACTAGAAGTTAAATGTGGCTCCCTCTTCTTCTTAGCACAGTAGCACCTGCCTGCTGTGCAGATAGACAGTAACTGTCTGAATTACTGCGAGCTCACTTATTGGGAAGGAAGAATAATTAAAAACATTTGTAATGTACGTAATGTAAATACAGAGGCACGTTTGTGGAACAACAATTTGAGAAATGTAGCTACGCGTATGGGGCTTTATGGAGGTTCTGGAGCCAATCTCTGTTTATAATAAGCTGCAAAGTGAAAAGCTTAGGAAAAGATGAATGTGCAGCGCTTAGCAGCAGGATGCTTTGTCAGTGATTAATGCAACTTATCTAGTTTTACCTCTATGAGGTGCCTGTTACCATGTAGTCCATCTATAATTGTGTTGCCTGTAGCCATTTGGACCCACAACATAAACCATGATAGAACAAACAATTCTGGCATCCCACTGTTCAGTCAGATTATTAATAAAATGCATATTCATTGTGACAATGAAGCAGACATTTTCAAGCATTTTATGACTTAAAAAGGCATCTTTTTGGAGGTACAACGTCCTTTTGGACAGTCATTAATCACTGTCAGATTATCTTGGATGAACTGAGTTCTGGAGTTCATTTCCACCCTCCTGAAGGACACCATTTATTTTTTTCATTCCAAAGCTTGCCTGCATTTTTAACACAGCACGCATCCCTTGCAATCATGTAAGCACAGCAAGCGGCACTGGCCCCGTTCCTGTTGGGTGAGCCTCCAGGAAGCCTTTAGAAGAAGCCCCCAGCGGGGACACAAGAGCCCTCAGGGCCTTTGTGGTGGCTGTGGCTGGAGAAGCTGCCCAGAGTGGACATGCTGGGAGAAAGCTGGGGCCAGGAAGCTGGGCCGGGCTGTTGGGATGTGCAAGCTTGCCCTTATGCAGGAGAAACTGCGCCTTGGTGCTTTTTGGGGGAGTGGCACTGGCAGTGAGGTGGCCGGGGTAGGCTTGGGATGGGAGCAGCTGGCAGCGACAGGAATTGGGAATGGGGATTCCCCAGTTCTGTAAGGGGGTGCCCCACCCTTCCTCATCCCCACCTGGATGCGGAGGCTGTCTGGTGTTCCTTTTAATTTCGTCCTCACCAGTTGTTGGTTGTTAAATACAGAGGAAGCCTGATTTCGCCACTGTTTCTCTTGACAAATTTTTCCAGGTTACAAAAGAATCACTGTTTTCTCAAGATTTCTGGCCTTGACCATATAAAAAAACATCAGCGGGATGTGGAGGACCAGTCCGACTTGGCACTGCCATGTGAAACAAAAGCAGTGATGTTTTTTGCAGGTGTGTATCTGCAGAAAAAGCTGCATGCATGGTAGGAGCTGACCCCTTTTCTCCTTGCCTGCACCCTTGGATACAGCTCCCTGTGGCTGTACCAGCCTTTAGTGAACGAGGAGAGGAGTCGTGGGTGTCCAGTGGGGTGCTGAGAGCCTGGGGGTGGCAGGACAGGTGCCCACACCTGCGGACACACTGTACATGCCCTGTCCCGTGCTGTGGGTGGGCAGCTGGCGACTCCACTGTTGGAGTCCTGCACTAGAGGCACGGCTTGCAGGCTCTCCCTCTGTCTGTCTTGTTCGCCCAGGAGCTACGTTTTGCATTCTCCTTATTCGACATGGATAATGACAAGGTTTAAACAGCATATCAGATAATTAGTTCTGAATGCATAATTTAATACCACTTCTATGAGTATGGGAAAATGCCTTGCCCTTGCTTAATTTAATAGGTGAAAGGCAATGTATTAAACTCAGCATGGTAGAATACCTGTCTTTGTCTTGGTTGCAGTTCAGATTCATATAAATGTTCTTCAGAGCTCTCCCTGCTGTCATCTGCCAGTTTGCACCATAGCGGTTGTGACGGGTTTTGCTACAGAAATGCTTCTGTATAAAAGGAATAGCAGATCAAAGCCCTGGTTAGGGCTCACTGGTTCCAGTTACTGCCTGTAGTGGTCTGAATGGAAGTAATGACAATAGGTATATCAGCATGCATAATTACAAACAAACAAAACCCGGAACAACAAAACAGCATGGTTTGGACACCGTGTCTGGTGGTTGCAGTCTGTCTGTGCCTGGGGCATTCGTATAGCAGAGCCCACGTGTGAAGCTCAGGGCTCCACTCAGCCACCAAGGAGCAGCGTGGTAATAATTGCCTTCCATCACCTCGGAGACTGTGTAGTTCCCTGTAGCATCATTTGCTTCAGGACAGAAGTGTCAGTGTTTGTTCAGCAATTAAACACCGTGAGGAAATATTCCTGTGTTTTGTTTCTAAGCTGATTAAAAACGTGGGAGAAAGGCTATTCCCTTCCATTTTTGACACTTCCAGAAATAAGTATAGTTGAAATCTGCATGACTTTCATGTTGCCTCTTTGAGAGCAATAAGAGTGGTGCCTAGGTGTAAGCCCAACTGAATATGAATTACTGTGCTTTCCAAGCGTGGTTTCACACCTCTCCTTTCTAAGGAGATGTGAAGCTGTTATACGATGTAGAGTGTCACTTGTAATTTCAATCCAGGTTGCTTTGTTTTTAGTCCTAAAGGTCTGAATACAGTGGGTCCTCTTGACTGGACTAGCAGCTTAGAGACAGCACAGTTTAATTTGCTTCCATTTGACTCAAAAGCTGCCCTGACCTCAGTGAGAAGAGGATCATGTTCTGTACCGCTTTGCCCTTCAATGGAATAAATACAATATTTACGCACTTACAGACTGTACAAATCCTATCGCTTTTCCTGGTGAATGAATGTCATTCTGGTTCTCTGAATTAGGGCCAGAGTAGCTGAAATAGCATTTATTGTATTTGTGAGTGAGCTCTGCCTGTCTTCATCAGCCGTAACAAGTTACCATTTACTGCTCTAATCAGCAGTTTTCTTGTTAGGTGTTTTAATGAACACAAGTTAAAAATTATTCTTCCTTCCAGCATTCTCTTGATAAACACAGCTCCTAAAATATACAGGAAGCAAGGCTTATAGAGCAGGTTTGGGTTTGGAACATAGACTGAACTAATGAGTGCAGGAGTTATCATACCAGACTCATCAGTAGTACTAAAATACCATGTAGACAACTGGCAAAAACCTTTATTTCTAAAGCTTCTTTAAAAACAAACAAACAAAAGTTTTGTAGCTTGGATGTTGTGGGGATTTGTGATTAACAGAGTGATTACAATACTGCAGCAGACTTGGCAGCTAATCTGCTGCTGTGCTGAATTAAAGTTGTCGCTTGACTGTGCTTGTGGGATAGATCTTTTGGGGATGTGCTTTTGCTTTGGGGTGTAGGAAAGACCCCCTTCTATTTTTATTTTATTTTTTTCTTTTTTTGGTGGGACAAATTAATGGAGATCCCATAAATGTTGACATTTTTCTGCACACCAAATTGCAGGCTTCCAGCTCCCTGGTATTTTCTGTGCTTCTGAGCCCAAGGGAGGTATCAGGCATCCCCAGGTGACAGCCCCAGAAGGAGTTATGGGAGGGACCTCCACAGCACTGCCCACTCACCTTGGATTAATTTTTTTTAGTAACAGGGAGATTCTTGTGGATTTTAACCCATAGCTTGTTCTCCTTTCACTTCAGCCCTTGAGTATCCAGCTCTGTCCTCTACCATTACTGTCTCCTTCCACAGCAATTTTAGGTTCGTTTGCAGATCTGTTCATCTGTTTTTTCATAAAAAAAAAGAAAAGCTACTTTGTGTTAAACAGAAAGGAACTTTCTCCTGTTTCTTACAGGTTAGTTCTTGCATAGTCTCCATTTTTATCCTGATATTCCAGGCCTGTCTGTGCCTCAAGCAATGAGGCAAGCAATGTTTAATTATTTCAGTTCTCCCAGCTGAAAAGCATGTCCTCTTAATCTCCTTTTAAACACCTCAATGCCTGATGCAACTTTTAATCAGTAAGCTTCGTTCAACTACTCTTAATCCAACTCAAATGCTTTTGGAGGCTGCAATTTCCCTTAATCTCCATGGGAGATGAACTGATTCCCCTTATTGTTTTCCAGTTGAGTAAACCAAAAAGACAGATTACATTGATCCCCGTGCTCCGCTGAGGGTTTCCCTTGCCCGTCAGTGCGGCAGCCGGGTTGTTGTGGCTCAGGAAGGAATACGCGAGCTTGTTCTGTGGTGCCTCTTCAGCCGGCGGCCTCCTCAGTGCCGCTGCCCCTGCAGCGCTTTTACTAGAACATGGTGGTTTTACTCCAATACATTTTGGAAGATGTGCCACTGTAGTACTGAAACATCCAAAATACGGCAGTGTGAGGTGTGGCCCTCCTTTCTGTGGGCACTTACTTGCCATGAGTAGAGGATAGTTCAGTTAGTATTGCTCTGGCATCCGGCGGCCTAGTGGGCCTTTAAGGTAACGCTGCCATTTGTTCTGCATTTTTGTGTTGTTTTTGTGGTGGTGGGATTGGCAGAGCACAGGAACCTCATTTGTGCCCATGGTAATAAAGACTTGGTGATATTTACTAAATAAAATCAGTGGGTTTTTTTTTTGAATAGAAACAGATCATGAGATTTCACCTGCTGAAGGCGGCGTGTCTGAGGTAAAGTAGCGCCATCACTTCTGCCTCATGGGTCCTGAGCGTCTTGGACTTGCTGAAATCCACAGTGAAGTTTCCTCTGGTTTCAGTAAGGTTGGAGTTTCACCTCAGTACTGATGGAAATTTTTGTGATAATCAAGCATGTTATCTGTGAGTCATCTTTAAACACTTAAGGTCCAATCTTAGCTTTCCGTAATGCTGCTTTTGCTGTGGTTGCAGAGAGTGACTGGCACAGAACAGCGCTCCGTCCACTCAGCTGTATTCCAGCTTATTCACCTCGTTGATGTTTTTTTTTTTTTTTTTTAAGTCTTTTTTTTTCAGGCTGGAAGAAAGAATGAGATACCTGTCAATGCAGAATTGCTCAGTGTTAGCTATTTAACAGCACACTTTTGTTTACTGAGTGGCACTATAGAGCGCATTGCTATGAAAAGTGAACTCATTTTAAATGGTTGCCCTCAGCTGACAGAGGCATTTGTTTCCTTTCAGCAGCTCCCTAGTAGAGGCTGCATGCTCAGCCTCAGTGGCTGGCTGGGACTGCAGATGTCAGCTACTGTCTGCCTCTCAAGCCACAGCTAGCCTTGCGGGCTGCGCTTGGGAGAGGGCTGCCAACCGGAGCCTCGGTAATGTTAACAGGGGAGGTGCTGTCAAGGAAAGCTTCATAGCAGCCCCCTTTTTGCCTTCTGGAGCCCTTTTAGCCAAACATGTCAGAATTCCTTTGATACACTCCTCTGTAAGGCACTAATAGGTGAGATTGTGTGGGGGTGGCTTTGTGGAGAAACAGACGTGGTTGTTAGATGCATGTTTTAGGGGAGGGTGGCTGCTGCTGGCTGTGAACACAAAGCAAAGTAGCCATTTATTTTCAGAGGATTTCTGGGATAAGTTCAATTTTCAGAGTCACTTAGATGCTTAACATATTTTAAGATATCAATGCTCTGCTTTCAACCTGACAGAGGGAGACAGTTCTTATGGCTTCTGTTGTGTAGTGATCAGTGTGGGTATCAAAGAAGCTTGGGGGCTGCTGTGCTGTGAGGGATGACTCCCACTATTTCAAAACGATGACAGGGAAAAATTAGGAATGCTGAAAGAAGCAAAGAAATGTTGGCAGCCTTTCCTCTACCAGAAATTAGAAATTGGTCCTTGAGCATTTCAGAAATGTCGGTTTCATGTTACAACAAGAATACTTTTTTTTTTTTCTTTTGCATATGTTGAAAATCAGATACCTAACCTAAAATGAAATTTGGAAGTAATTTTTTACTCAAGCATCAATCACCATGCTACCTGAGAGAAGGCGTATGAACTAGGAGGAATGACTTATGCCAGTACAATCATTTCGATGTATTGGCGAGATGATAGACAAATTTTGAATTGTCCTGCAGTCTTTGGTGTGTGAGTGGGGTCTGAAGTCAAATTCTAATCTTAACTGAAGCATTTTTTAAAACATATTCAAACTTTTTGTACAACTTTAGTAAATCACTTAGAAAGGGGGGTTCAGGCATGGAAACATGAAAATTTGGCTCCGTGAATAGAATGCCAGACTTCCTAAGGCTCTGAGCTGCAGATACTGGTTTTAATGTGAACATAAAAAGTGAACTAATGTGTGTGGCTCTGGCTTTCCAAATGTGAAAATGGAGCTGAGATGGGTCTCTAGCTCTTCTTCCTGGTTTGTTGAAAACAAACAAAACATGAATAGTAATTTCTGTTTTTTTTTTTTTTTTTTTTTTTTTTTTTCTCTCCCTAAAGCTTTAGTATTCTATGAAATACTTAGTATGCCAAATGTAAGTTCTTCAGCAGGAAAGTTAGGCAAGTATTTGTGGTCTGTACCATGGTGTTTCTTGTTAACTGAAACATGGTTTTTGTTCCTTCCTATTTCTAAATGGATGGGGTCAAGAGATTAATCTCCTGTCAAAAGTTCATGTGCATGAGCATGGGAGAACAGGCTTTTTTTTTTTTTTTTTTTTCCTGTTTCAGAAGCAGTCCAACGCCAATACATTTTCCTTCTTCTCTGCACGAAGCTGCCCAGGAGGTTGCAGCCCAGGCCTCGGTGCTGCTGGCAGGTGCCTGAGACCCCAACCTGGCAGGCACCAGCAGCACGTGCCCACTGCCCATTCTCTGTGCTCCCAGCTCAACGTTTGCCTGCCTATAAGCAGCTTGTGCTCATGACCATTTCCCATCTTTTGTAGCAAACATTCGGCTCGTTTTACGCAAACTAATCTTATGCATCCATCAACCACCCAGGAAGCTCCTACATATCCAAGCTGGGAAAAAAAGGCCATGCAAAATGAGTGGCCTTTAGCTAATCAACACCTCCATGCCAGGTTTTGCACGGAGTACATTTCTCCGAAAATAATCTATCTGCAGGTGATGAAACTCTTGGAAAGAAGTCTTAATGATGTTCTAACCAAGGGAAGCTGTGTGCACTTGTGCTTTGGAAAAATGAGAGCAATCTTTGGTATATCTTCCTTTCCTTGGGAATTAAAAATGTTTTTGCACCTCCCAACTTGAACTCCAACAGAATTTAAGTAGGTGAATGTGTCTCAGAGTCAGCAGCGGTGAGAGGGAATAAAAGAGCAAGAGAGATGATTCTGTGAAGTGTAGTCCTGAGCAATGGATGACATTAGGAGTGGATGCCAGCACCATTAGCATAAGGAAAAGCTTTTCTCCCTCCCTTCTACAGATGCATCCTGGAGGGCACTTGCTGTGAACAAAAGGAACCTGCAGCATTAATAGAACACAGGGAGATGTTTCTGGCACAGAGAAAATACTAGGTTGTTGTCAATTCCTGGAAAAATAAACACGGAGGGAGAACATGCTGCAGGATTAGGGATGCACTGAACAAGTTGAAAATGATCCCATGAACAGATATTTTAGTGTAAGGATACTATGATGACATCTTGCCATGTAAATATCACCAAGAATAAGGTAGAATAATTCCAAAAAATTAGGCTGCTTGGAAAGAGAAAGCACTAATACATTTGCTACCATGGTTGTCTGCTATAGGGGTTTAAAGTAGCAGGACATGAACATGTCAGGAGGTGCTTTTGTCCTTTGCCCAGGGAACCACGCTTTGCTCTCCCCTGGCTCCTGCAAAGGTTTGGCAGGGTGCAGATACTATAGCAGAGGAAAACACCATTCCAAACAGAAGTCCCTCCAATCTTTATTTTCCATGAGATATTGAGTAGAGGTCAGAGGTTCTGGGAAGAAGCATCCAGTGTTTTGACCAGTGACTGAAATACAATTTATCTGTGGGCTTTTGTTTCATTTCCTGTTTGTGAGATTACGAAGGGATTTGCTGTTCGGAGATGCATGTTCCAGCTCCCTTCATGACTTTAGGCCTGGAGGTAGGCTATGTTTACAGAACAGCAGTTGACCTTTTTGTATAAACTAAAGGCACTGGACGTGCATTTTGGGTTGGAGTCTCTTAAGTAACATAAAAGTAGCAGTAAATAGTTGTTTCTCTGTTTGCAGTAAACTTGCTCTTCTGAGAAGGGTTTCTGAGGGAAGTTGGATCTATTGCCAAAAAAACATCCCAACAAACCATTACTTGCAAAGTTTACGCCTCAGCACCCAGAGCCTCAATGTTCAGGTGGTAAGAGGAGATGTCAGGTTTGTGTTCTCCTCTTGGCCCACGTGCAGGTGGCCTGGACCTAGGTCTCTAAGCTGTGTGCTGGGGTGACCCTTCTCACCAGGCTGTGGTGGCCCTCCCCAGGACAAGGTGGAGGTACTGAGGCTTCCTTTTGCCCAGTGTGGGGTGGAGCTTGACTCAGCATGCTCATTTGATGTTGGCTCCTTGGTTTTCCTCTTTTTTCCAGTGAAATCCTTCTAATGAATTTTGCTCATTCCTCTACTTTGTAGCTTTTTCTTCTCGAGCAGCCTGTGTCAGAAAGTAGTTTGTGGTGAGGAAAGCACTTCCTGTTTTGCTTGATCATCTTCATGGTTCTCCTTTTCCCTCGGCACTGTTCAGAGGTACAACAGCCGAGAAGAGCATTTGAAGAGCAAACTTCAGATTTCTCTAATTGGTAGGAATTTGCTTTGTAGCAGATGGTCAAGAAAAGAATTCATAGCTGGTTGAGATATTTATTCCCTTAGATGTTTCTAGATGAAAAAGTAAGTTCTTACAGAGGTTTAAAAATATTGTTAAGTCATCTAACAGGAATTAGTTGCTAGAAGAGAAATGGTATATTTTATTTTGCTAGGAGTGAAGCAAATAATTTGTCAGAATTTTGACTGCCGTGGGCTTGCTGTTGCTGTTGAAGCATCCTATTCTTTTAACTGAAAATCAGAAACTAGGAAGTCTTAGGAGGGTTAAGTGCAAGAAGAGTTATTCTCCCCAAAATGGTCAAACAAAAGACTTTGGGAAAAAAAAAAAAAGTTTTTAACTATTTTTTTTTTCTGCTTAAAAGTTTTTTTATGATATGCTGATCTGTTGAAATCAGCAGAACTATGAAGATCCGCACCACCTTAGGGACAGCATTTTCTCTATACATTTTAAACTGCAAACTCTTAAAAGTATCTGTATTTTTTTTTAATAGAAAGGAGCCGTCTGTTTCAAGGTGTATGTGAAGATTGTGCAGACAAGTTAAATGATCTAAAGTCACCTGGAATTCCTTTTCCTAGTGACATATCACTTAACTTCGTGCATTTTAGAGAGTGATCTGTTGCCTGCAGATGAACAGTCTGTTTCTACTCCCGTTAAATTCTGTGTGGAGGTGTGAATATGTATAATTAGATACTTGGGGACAAGCTGTGAAACAGAAAATGAGAGAGGAAGACTTCCCCATTTGTGAAGTGATCTCAGTGTCACCTGCTAATTAAAGCAATCTTCCCGTACCCTGGATGTTTTGTGGCCTGTGGGAGCACTGCAGCACTTCCAGATAAACGTGGGGCAGAGACAGCTTAGGGTAAAGTATCTGCTTTTGGCTCTTGAGGATTTGAGTGCTGGAAGATGCATTGTTCAGGACTTGCTGTGGCTAGCTTTCTGTGATCTGAAGCATATTAAGGATAGAAAGTGTAATAATAATACTGTAGCTCTTCACAGAAGGGGCAGCTGAAGGAGAAGCGCATGGCAGAAGACAACGGTGCTCGGCAAAAGGTAGTGTAAAACAGTTTGTTGTTGTTGTCAGATGAACCCAAATGTATTGTCACACCTGTGCAGTTCACCAGAAGTTATTTCTATAAAAGGCTGTTCATTAGCAAACTGTTTTCACTTCAAGTTGCAGACCAATGGCAACATGCTAAGCAGACTTAAAAACCTTGAGTGGCCACTTGGCAATTGAGAAAGGCTCCTCTGTTGTTGTTTTAAGTGTTCACATGGGCTCCTGCTGTGAGCTGCTGCTTTCTGTTAGACACAATCTTGAAATAAATGTTAATCATCTGACCTCGGGGCTCAGATGTTATACTTAACTGTCACACAGTAGAAGACAATCAGATTGAAAGATGAAAGTTTGTCTACAGGAAACAGAGTTCAGAATTATGGTTTGTAAAGAATTTATGGTAAATGCAAAATTAGGTATACATACACTGAGGCACCACGCAGAGTATAGGAGGCAGTAGTTACAGGGGAAATGCTGTTGAGAGGGGACTGCAGATTCTGTATCTTGCTTTTCTCTTGAGATTGCTGGTGCAGTAACAGAAACCTCATACTCTGCTAAACAGAGTAAGGGTTTCGAGGCACTGTACAGCAAATGTTTCCAGTGCATTAGTAGTAGCAACCTACCAGGTTTTCAGCTTAGAAGATCAAAATGGATGCTTTTGAAGAAAGTCGTGTAAAGCTTCTTCATTATTGCAGTGCATTTCCCTAGAAAAGTCAACTAACACCCACAACATCTTGATCCACTAAGTAGTGAGTTAGGTGGGTGTTGGTGTTTCTGTCCTGCTTTAATTAGTTACCTGCTGTGAAGGGCAACACAAATGTTAGGCATGTGGGTGGGGGGGAGGGGTGTTCCTTTGCAGGCCTCCATCTCTTCAAATTGTGGCCCAAAGTGCTTGTGCAAATACGGGCGAGGCTTGGACGGTGGGCTCCTTTAGCAAGGTTGCCTTTTCATTGATGGTGCTGTGAGTGGTGCTCTGCAAATTTTAGGGAAAAAAACATAGCCCATACAGACTTCACATGCAATCAGTAGTTGCATAGCTTATAGGCAGTTGCTCTGTCCCTTCTTTTTTCTTTCTTATGTCTTTTGATGGAGAAATTTAAGGGATAATGAGCCTTGCGGTGGAAGATGGGAATGCTGACAAGACAGATGCCCATCCCTGGAGCTTGGGTATGTCATAGCTGTTCTCCGCCTGCTGTTCTCACATCTCAGCTGCTTATCCTGGCTTCCTTGTTGCATTATTGACAAAGTTTAACGAGGTGTATTGCTAACGCTTGTCTCGTGCTCCCTTGTCAGTCAAAGCCATGTTTGCAAGGAGCAGAGAAAATCTTCCAGTCTGCAGGACCTCCACAGTCACACTGGATGGACTCTGAGCACCACTGAAGTGATTGTTCAACTAAATGTTTTTGTTTTTAAAGCCCCTCACTTACATTTGCATTGCAGCCTATGGATCTGTGTCTGATAGCACCGGTAAGGGCTGCAGAAGGGAGCACGCTCACCCCGTTGGGTGGCTCCTCTCTGGGAGGATGAGCGCAGGGGGGAGATGCGGGGACTCCCCAGCTCTGCTCTGCTCTGTTCTGGCCGCGGCTCTCCCTTGCCTCACAACGAGGCACCCAGATGCCTCCCACTCGGGGCCAATTTTCAGTCTCCTCCAGTGAGTGGAGGAAGGCAGAAATTAATCTGGAGGAGAAATTGCTCTGCCTGAGCGGGCAAACTGTCTCACTGGCTGTGTTGCTTTAATCTCTTTTTATGAGCTACCTGGAGTGCAGAGCTCTTTATCTGACCCACCGTCAGGGCTGGCGGGGGCCCAGCCAGATCTCTGCTAGTTTGAGCTGAAGGATTTACTGGCTTTTGCCAGCTGCCTTCCCCTTGGCAAATATCCCTGCGAGCAGACCCAGACCAAGGGCATCACAGAGCGTGCAGCTGGGAGCAGCCCCCAGGAGGTGTGGCAGCAGCTGCTACCCGAGCATGCACTGCGATGGAGCCAGGCTTCTGCTTCTCCTTCTGCTCCTGGAAGGCCCTGTGTGCTCACGGCAGATGGGTGGGAGCGATGCCCGTGTTTCCCGAAGCTGCAGTCCTGTGGGCCGGGTGCTGCCTTCCTCTTGCTGCGGCTGGTGTCACCGCCTGGTGAAACTGCCTGGTGCCTGAAGGGAAACTGGGCGTCCTTGCACTCCCCTGGTCCTCCCATGATTGCCACCCCATCACTGTAAAACTGCACCCCTCGGCCTGGGATCTGGAACTTGCCGCCGGTCTCTCAGGGGCATTGATACCAGGTGACAGCTTCTCGTCCTCCTGAGGCACCGGCCACGGGCACTTGGCTTGCTGGAGAGGCCAAGCTCCAGGCTAGGATGTATCTGCTGCGTGCAGAGATTAAAGCCACATCACGGACAATCAGCTATAGGTTAAGGATCACAGTTTCCTTGTTAAACCTTTGTTTTCTGTTTCTTAAAACTTAATGCATTCAGTGACAGGGATGAGAAAGCCACTGTTATTTGTAGGCTTTATCTCAAGCTCTGTTACTTGCTGTTACTGCTCTGAGTCGTTTGTGTTTAGCTGGACAGTTCTTGTATGTGAGTAATGTAACTGATGAAATGGGAAATAATGCAATATTAACAGTAAAGCCTTTAGGCCAACTGTTGCCTCTTTTTATTCATACAGTGCTAACACGGTGTTTCCAATTCCCTGTTGCAACACATAGATGCTGCCACCAGGCAAGTATTTACTAGCCACTAATTATGGCAGTAAGCAATAAAAAGGGAAGTTTTAAGTGTGCTTTTTTTTTTTTTTTTTTTTTCCTTCAGATAACTAGTTGTTTTTGTTTCCTCCTACTCCTGTAGCTGCACGTTCCCAAGCTTGCACCCCAGTGTGTTCTGCCAAAGGTGGTTTATTTCTTGTGTGCTGATGTCTTGTCCCTCTGTGGTTAGTGTTATGTTTCTGAGGGCAGGCCTTTGAATTAATTTTCAGCTGGATAGCTCTAGGAGACAAGAAAGAAAACCCACATGCAAATAGCGGCCCACCATGGGATGAAGATTTGGTTTTGAACATTAATTGTTCTGGTTTTGTCCTGGTTTCAGTTAGGACAGAGTTAATTTTCCTCCTAGTAGCTGGTAGGGTGCTGTGTTTTGGCTTAGGATGAGAAGAGTGCTGATAACATGCTGATGTTTTGGCTGTTGCAGAGCAGTGCTTACACCAAGCCAAGGACGTTTTAGCTTCTTGCTCTGTCCTGCCAACAGGCAGGCTGGGGGTGCAGCAGGAGCTGGGAGGGGACAGACCCAGGACAGGTGACCCAAACTGGCCAAAGGGGTATTCCATCCCATCTGGGGTCCTACTGAACAATATATAGGGGTGGCTGGCTGGGGGGGGAGGGCTGGCTGCTCGGGGTTAGGCTGGGCATTGGTCAGCGGGTGGTGATCAGTTGCATTGTGCATCACTTGTTTCATACACATTATTAGTAGTAGTACTATTATCATCATTATTGTTATTATTCTTCTTATTATTGTTATTTTCCTGTCTTAATAAACTGTCTTTATCTCAACTCACAGGCTTCACTTTCCCGTTTCTCTCCCCCATCCCAGAGATGGAGAGGGGAGGGTGAGTGAACGGCTGTGTGGTGTTTACCTGCCGGCGGGTTAAACCACAACAACATTTTTTTTTGTTATTAATAAAAGCAGAACAAGATAAAGCACAGTACTTCACCAGGGGAGGCACACTTCAGCACGAGCCAGTTATGTGCAGCACTGAAGGCTTATGACCTGAGCAAAGCCAAATCTCTCCGACTGGTGCTCAAACCCATCTGGCTGCCACCAGAGAACTGGCAGCTGTGGAGATGCAGCCTTGGTGTCCCAAATGCTCATCTGAGCTAACCTTTACTTTGTGTTCTGCCATATTAAGGGGTTTGGCAGGGAATCCTCCCGATGCTGTGTGCAGGTGTGTGCTCACAGTAAGGACCTCTGGGGGTGTGCTGGCTTTTGTGCCAAGACCACGACCAGCAGGTTAGCACGCAGCAGCAGCAGGGGTTCGCCCCAGGCTGAAATCTGGTGCTTGAAATTCCTGCCCTGCTTCCCCCTCCCCTGTCTGCATAGAGTGGCCACGTGATGGATTCGTACATCGGAATCAACCAAAGGTTTCACAGTTAACTTTAAATGAGTTGCTGCTCATTTTTTAGGAGCCACGGGCTCCTTTAAACGCTCCCTCCCTGTAGATCACTCTCCTGCATTCCTTTGAGACCTCAGGCACTTAAGGAGGCGATTTACATGTGGCTGTTCAACACCAGCATGACTTACAAAATATAAAGAGGATGTTCACATGCTGGCACTGCTGACTTGCAGGGTGTTTTTTTGGTAGGTGAGTTTTACTCGTTGGCCATATGTAAACAACCCAACCAATGTGTACCATGCAAGTTGCAGGGGAGTAGTGTAGGTGGCCGTGCAGGTTCAGATTTGAGTGCTGGCCTTTCCAGTGCTGATCTGCTGATTGCTATCAGGCCGTTTGCTGCGTGACTGCTCACTGTGATTAGAAGTGCCTGTTAGACAGCAGGAGTCCTGCTGGGCTCCACAGAGGGATAACAGATTGGTCCTGATTCCTGGCCATGGCAGCTATAGTTGCGTTACAGCAGTTCACCTTGTACCAGGCTAGAGCTGGAGTAAATCTTCCCGTGGAAGCTGAATGGCACCAGCCTGTGCCCAAGTCCTGGGCTGCTGTTTGTCTCTTACATGCTGTTTTTTTCAAATATTTTTATAGAAAAGAGAAGGACTTGCCTACAAGGCAGACTTGTGAGAAACATGCTTTCAAATAAGGTGCAAAATGTACTCACCATTCAATTTTCTGTCCTCATTAAGTCTCTCAGAGGTGAGTTCAAGGGAAAAAATAGATGGGAAGAGCTTGGAAATGAAGACTATTTACAATGAAAAAAGATAAAGAACACAACAAATATGGAAAAAGGCTGAAATTCGGTGGCTTGAGAGGTGGAGGTCAGACTCAATTATCATAATGTTCTGCAGCTGTGCTAACGTGTATTATTTTCTCTTTACTCTCAGATATTTAATATATATGTGTGTAGCCAGTGTTTTCTTTTTGTTTAATATTTTATGTGTGCCATGCAGTATATTTATAAGATGTGGTTCCTGGTTGTTACAACAGAACAGAGATTCACGTAGCACACACCCATCAATGTTTGCACACACCACAAATGTAATGGTAGATATAGACTAATAATAGATTGGTTATTCCTAACTGAAAGGAAAGGGAAGAAAAAGCAACCAAACTTGCACTGTGAAGCTGGAATTACATTTTAAGGAAAAAAAAAAAACAACATCTGATAGTAGTGGTCAAGTAATTAGTTGTTTGGACTTTTGGACCAAATTTGCATAGGATGTGCAAGGTGAATCGTTCTCTCCTGTTCTTGAATATGTGTGAGATTTTATTTGTTCATTTGTTTTGTGCTCCTGGAGGTTACGGAGATGTGCAGAAGAGCATCCTCCCAGCTCCTGGCTTGCAGGAAGGTGTGCGTAGCCAGCAAGCCCCTGACTACTTCTGTGTCGTGGAGCTTCAGAGCTGAAGCTCTGAAACTTTGTTTTTCACCATGCAGGGTACTCTGAAGAAGGCTCCATCGGGTTGCATGGGTTTTGGGTCTTGAAGGGTTTTGGGTCTTGAATGGGTTAACCTGCATCTTCCCTGTTTGAGGTAAGGCCTTTTTCTTGTGTTTGAGCTCTGTCATAGTGAGGCAGGCAGGAAAAGGGTTAATGCACAGCAGTGTGTTGTCTGGATGTGTTTCCCATTTACCTGACAGATGAGCTACGCTGGTGAAGTTTAATGAACAAATGAATGAATCACGCGTTGTCTTGTGGTGTAGTCCTTGTGAGAAGGAGAAGTACATAAATCTGTGATCCGCTGCAAAGAAAGAAGGTGGGAGAAAGCACTCAGATAATTCTGTTTCTCCACAGTGTTGTACTGTTTGTCACTGTGGTCTTCCCTACTAATATCTAATTTAAAAGCACAACCTTTGTTAAAGGAATTGTTCCATTAGCAATCTCTTTCATTTAACTGATGTTTCAGAAAACAGTGAAGATGGTAACAATTTCTGAGTTGAGGGAAGAACAATTTGCTTTTCCCCCAGATTACTTTCTGTACTTTGACAAACACAGTGTATGTTCATTTTACTCTTTCTTGTTTGGGATTCTTCTTATGGAGTTAGCAGCTTGGTATGTGAGATGTGTTCATGCCCCTTCTAAATTGGAAGGTGCGCACCATTTGTATCGAGGAGACAATAACAGGTTGAATACATTCAATTTTCAGCACGCTTCGTTGTGAATAGGTAGAGAATAACAGCTGATGTTTTCTATAAGCTGCTGTTTGCTTAAAGAAGGTGTTTCAATATTTGCTGGAGTCTGTAAGCTCAGTCATTCATTTCAAACAGTGGTTAAAAACACAGCTGAAGTAATTTAACGTATGGATTGTGATGTGGCTCTCTGCGGTCTGTGTCTCCGTGATGGGTTTTGCTCATTGCCGTGAGGCCGATGGGGGTGCTGCTGGTGTGTGCTGTGTGCTCTTTGTCTCGACCCTTAAGAAGCTGACTTCCTCCCTGCTATTTCAGGAGGTCATTAGTGATGATGAAATTAGAGGTTTATATCTTTAGGTCCAAGTCATTATTCCTAATTTAATCAATGCATTTGAAAATGTTTCCTCTAATAAAATTGTAATGACTTTACGCGATTTGTCATGCTTATCAAAAACATGGCTTTAACATGTTCATATTCAGAGGCACTGAGCTTCTGGAGGGGAGCATACATCACGTCGGTACATCAGTTTGCTGCCTCTCTGTCTCTCCAGTGGATGGAAATAGCCGGGGCAGTGCGGTGGTGGCAATGTACGGCCAGTGGGAAATACTGGGAGAGGCGCTGGGCCTGAGCAGGGCTGGTTCTCTACCGCCTTTCTTGTGGCTCAGCTGCACGCTTCGTCTTGGTGTGAAATCATCTATTAGTGGGCTTATGATAAAGAAGAGAAGAACCATCTATAATGTAGAGTTTGACTGGAGAAATGGCTTTTATGTTGCGCAGGGAATGAGATAAATAGCACCCCACGATGGGAACAGAATAACTAAGGCAAGGCAAGAGCAGTGGTGTTACAGCAGGGCCAGGTGTTCACTTGCAGGGCTTTGAATAAAATGCATCTCAATGCTTGGTTCTGTTTGCAATATTGTTCCTGGAAGGTGTTAAGACTACTATTTAATTCAAATTACCTGTTTTTAAACACTCTGTGGTGCATGTTTGTGTCCGGGCAGGTGAGGAAGGAGCAGCAGGCATTAACTTGCTATGTGCCAGCTCTGTTAGCATCCCATCTGACCCTCAGCTGCTGCTGCTCCATGCGTTGTTCTCACAGCTCAGCTGGGAGAAATTCACATTGGGCCCTTGGCCCCTCACCTGCTCCTTTGGGGCATGGTTAGTATGGACAAACCCAGGGGGCTTACTTAGTTGGAAAGTCTGCTGAGAGCCCCACATGGGTATAAAACCATTGTGGCAGCACCTCTGAGAACAACACAGGCCTTTCTGAATGTCATCCTTCCCTGCAGGTGCTGAATTTATCCCACCAGGGCTGCTGAGGGAGAGGTCTGGGACTTGGCTCTGGCGGAGATCCCACTCCTGCTGAGCAGCCTGCGGCAGGAAGCACCCAGGGGGGTTTGTCTGTCTGGTGGCAGCGGAGCGGCGCCGGCACCGCGGCTGGCAGCACGGCAGCGGAACTGGCAAACGGCGGTAGGCAGATGGCAGGTCTCACACTAGAAGAGAGGATGTGTAAACGACCCAAGATAGGTTTTAACAGTCTTGTTCAAAGCCAGAAGTATGTCACTGTGTGAGCTCTCAGTCTAAACATCCCTGTGAAATTTCAAGCCTTAAGTCTACTTGTGCTTTATTAAATAGCTCTGGCAGCGGGGCTGCGAAGGACCAGCAGCATTGTGGGGAAACATCCACCCCCAGAAGGTGTGGGGTTGTCCACATCGTTTCTGGGCAGAGCCATCGCTGGTGACCTGGTGGCATGGCAGGGACTCTGCCCTGGGGAATGGCTGGGGGCTGCTCAGGTTATCCCTGGCTCTCCAGGACAGAAGCTGCATGTGCTTTTCTGCAGTCCTGCGCTGAGTGCTCCGTGGGGATGTGCTTGGTCTCTCCCCAGGCTGGTAATTTTTTCCCATTCCAACCCCCTATCTTTTTTTTTTTTTTCCCCCCAGCCGATCTGTTTTAACAGCAAGACTCAGGGAGGAGGAATATTTCCTGTGCAGAGCAAATTGCCATGTGCAAATATGTAATGTAATTCAGCTCTGTGGAATTGCCGTATCCTGGAGGAACAGCAGCACTGGAGCTGCCCATTAGTAATATTCATTTTATTTTTTCAGCCTTTTTAATGCTGCAGAGAAGTCATTTTCTGTCCCCAGCACCTGGCAGGTACAGTGATGTTAGATACTTCAGGAATGGAAAAGGCAATAAATGCAGTTGCTGAGAGAGTAGGAGAAAAATTGCCAGAAAATTGGGCTCAAACTATTAGCAGCTTGAGCATCAGAACCTCATCAAAAACCCCAAACTAGCTCTAGTGATTAAACTGCTCTCCTTTTATCGACTTTCAGAGTGCAATTGGCAGTAATGTTTGTCAGGAAGTAAGCGTGCTTAACGGAGAAGGGAAGTTTATTTTTTCAGGTCATGTTTAAAGAGGAGGGAAAGTTAGCGTGAGCCAGGTATCAAAAGCTCTTTAGCTTGTCCACTTTTGCATGGATTTAATGACTTTTCCTTTGTGTTTATAATTCCTTCATGTATCAGTCTTTTCTTTTTTGTTTGACTTATTCTCTGCAACTCATGGCCTAGTTCTCATTTGCACATTCACATCCCCATTCACAGTAAGTGTACGTAGTAATGTGTGATGTTTTATTGTCACTCTCATTTAATTTGTAGCCCAAGAACAAAGTTAAGCCACAGAATGGGCTTCATTTGTGGAGTCGGAAGAGGTGTCTCCACAAACGGCCACCAGCGTAGGCAGGGCCCGACTGGGTGTGCTGGGGGCTTGGCCAAACCACGCGTGGACCTAGAAGTTCAGACCAAAGCCAGGGGCTAGTTTGGGGCAAGTGAACCCCTGTAGGGACGGGACGGTCCTGGAAACCTCTCATGACACAGGCACACAGGGAGATGGCAATGTCAGGTAGCACGTGTGCTTAGGAGGGGCCACTTCTGCTTTTTCTGGATTTATTGCAGAATGACATGGGCTTCCCCTTGGGAGAGTAGTCCTCTGCGGAGCTGGAGGCAGTTGCTGTGGGAGGAGAGCGCAGAGGCAAGGGCAGGGAGAGGAAAGCGGGCGGCTGCTGGCTAATGGCGCAGTACCCTTCGCACCCCGAGCTCTGAATGCAGGAGCCTGAGGGACCTCCTTGTATTTCAGCCATTTCAGGATCCTAGTGAGACATGGTGGGAAAAATGTTGCAGTCACAGGCATCTAGAGATCCAGCTGAGCATGTCAAAAACCAAGGAGTTGAAGGCTTGGGTTTTGCTAAGTGGCAGTCTTTTGGCTGATGAGTGAGAAAGCTGTTTGTGTCTTAAGGCGTGCATTAGGCACACATGGTGCTAATATACAGCATCTAGGAGCTATTCTCTTTTACATCCCTCTGCTAGTAGAATAACAGTTTATCTGGGTAGTCCTTAATCCTGCAAGCAAGTAACTGGCAGCAAAATGTATGTTTAGAGAGAAAATACAACCCCAGGACTTGATTTGATGGCGGTTGGTCCCTGATGCGGGCTGACCAAAGTATTGCTTGAAACTTTTGCTCTTTTATTAATGTTAGGGACAAAATAAATCTGTTCAGTACCAACTGTGCATCACCACTGACATTTTAATTTCCAGTTAAAAGATTTTAATTAAAATCTGATATCATTTGGTGTGAAAAATGAATTAATTGAAATTATACATGCAAACTGAACTAATGTCAATTCATGTATTGGTTTCAAGAACAGCTCTATCTGATTAATCCAAACAGTAGCAACCTATGCTGGAAGGGGCTTCTGGTTGCTCCTTCTCTCTAATTCTGCTGTTATTCTACCAAGGTAATTATAAGGAGAGAAGTTTCGTGCTGATATTCCCAGTTTCTCTCAGCTGGAGTTCTTCCTCTTGTTCTGTTTCTCTTTCCTCTTCTGGATGCCACCTGCTCATCGCTGGGAGATGTGACTGCTCTCTGGGCTTTAAGGAGACATTTGGGTGGAGGAGAGTACTTGCTTTGGAACAGCCCAGGATGTACCAAGGTGGTTTTTGGTTTGGTTCATTGGCTTTTGTTTTGTTTTGTTTTGTTATAAAATGCACTTGAGAAGGTGATGAAGTTGCTCTGAGGCTCCTTCTTAGGTGTGTGTTGGCCTGTGGTGTGTGCTCACACGGCTGCACACGTATGCTCCTCCTACCCATGTGGTTGTGACAAGTCACAGGACTGAATGTGGCTTTGTTCTCGATTCTCTGTTATTCGCAAATGGAGTATAAACATGTCCAGGATGTGTATTTAAAATATATTTATTTGCCAAATGTTGTCTGTCTCTTTGGTCAAGAAACTCCACAGGCTTACATAGGAAAACAAGTGAAAAGATTTTCCAGGCCTTTTAGTCCCATTCTTAGCATAAACACCAGCATCTCATAGACATTTTCTGTTTCTGAAAATTCTGTTTAAATTATGGGCAACGTGTCACTCTCTTAGTGAAGCTTTGTATATAAACTGCTTGGGAGTGATTTTGCTTTTCCATTGTACCAGCTCTGCACAAAACTATGGAATAAACTTTGTGCCATCACTTCTGTGAAGCACACAGAGAGGAAACTGCAGAAGTAACAGGGCACTTGTGTGCGTCTCTTCTGGTACTGCATGAACAAGGGCATTCAAAAAAGAAGAGAAAAAAAAGAAAAAAAGCAACAAAAACCTATTAGGCTGAAACATTTTAGGCATGAAACCAACACTTGGTGTTAGGTAAAGTGAATCATTTTCTCCCCTGCTTAATTGTTATGAAACTTACGGTCAAATGTACAGTTTAGGTTAAGAGGTTTAAAGTCCATTTCTCTTACCTTCCCTCAATTCCTGTTTATGGTCAAATATGAAAAAGCTCATCTTCAGATGTGTGTACTTTTTTACTGAAGATATCTTGAGCCGTTTAGTTCAAAAAGTGTTCACAACTAGTGAGTGGTATTGTTTCTGCACTTGCAAAGAAAAGCCTGGTTTTACTAAGACAACTGACTTACTTTCTCTACATGCTGATGTAATCCTACTGTGAAGCTGTGATTCATGGAACATGTAGGATTGGTTAAAAAAAAAAAAAAAAAAAAAAGAAAAGAAAAAAGCACAATCTCTGAAAACAGTGGGGTGATTTTGTGGTTCAATATAATGGTGTTGGCAGTGTTCATTGCTGCTCTGCCCTGCAATTCCAGCACAACTGTGGGTAGCTCACAGAATTAATCAAAATGCTCAAATGTATTTTACTGAGCCCAGCTCAGGTAACCCTCCGAAAATGCTCTGTTCTTCAGTTCTTCACAGGCTTAGCTTCCTTCCTTCTGCCACTTGAGAGATCCATATTGAACCCAAAATCAAAAGATATGCTTAGACCCCTTCCTAATTTATCCTTTACCATTGAATATAGCGGCTAATTTCTGGATAGTGCGGTTTTCATTGTTTCATTCCCTTTTCCATGTTGAGTTTGAGTTTACTTTGGTGTATGTGGTTATTGATAGGATAAAATTTTGTATCAGGGCATAGGAAGGAACTGATGGCTGAGGTTGTGTTCTGCCAGCATTTTAATGCAGAAGCACCACAAACTGGTCTCTGTGTGTGTTTGTGCACAGTGCTGGCTGAGCGACCACACTTGATTTGGAGCACTTGCACTAGTGTTTGTGTTTTAGGATGCTGGCATATTGAAATGGCAAATGGTTGCTGGATGAAGTATTAATTTTTCATGAGGGTGATAATGCCATTTCAATTTGCTGAGGCACAGCGGTGCGCTTTGACCAAGGGGCAAATATTCAGCAACTGCAGAGTATCCAACATGCCTAAATATACCTGGTGGGTGAGAAACTCCTTGGCAGAAATAAGCTGGTTGTGGAAAATTAATTAGAAATGCATTGTGTTCTGCAACACCTAGTGAAAAATGTTTTCTTCTTAACTGCATGGAGAAAGTTGATTGTTTTTCTTCTCTCCATTGATAATGATCCTAGCTGAAAATATTGTCAGGAAAAAAAGACACACACAACACAAACAACTTTAAGTCATTTTGTTCATATATAAGCAGGAAGATGAAAACATTTTCCATAAGCTTCAATATTGATTCAAAACTGGAGAACAGCAGAGACAAAACCCACTGAAATAATGAGCTATGGAGTTTATTGGCTGTGATAGTTCTAATAGATTTTTTTTTTTTTTCAATCTAGCTGTAAATGATCTGGTGCTACTACAGTGTTCCATGCTTCCTTCTGCTTCCAAATATATCTTGGCTAGAAAACACGGTATAAATAGGAGTAGGATTTTCATGAACTTCAAACACTGTTAGACACTGCTTTCATTATCACCCGGTAAGTTTGTGTGAAGTAAGGCGATTTATGATTCAGACTGCAGATAATATTAGGGCATTCATACTTTACTCTTGGTGTCCTTGGTAAAACACAGGACTGAAGCATGTGCTGCATACCATTCAGCATATACAAAGACACTGTCCAAACTGTTTTCTCTGTTTTCTGTATTTCTGCTTTAAGAAGTGTGATGGGAGTGCTAGAAACTGCACCAAAAAGCAGTGTGTGCCGTATGCAAAACGTAGAGCTGTTGTGCCATTATGTAAGGTACTTGACATAGAAGAGTCGCTATGTTCTGCATCTGAGAGAGGAGACTTAATTAAGACAGACAAATTCTCTTGGGTGCAACAAGATACAGCATTGATTATGCTGCAGTTCTTTTAAATGCATTACCAAAGTCTTCATTATTATAATTAAACAGATATAAAATATGTCTGCCCTTCATGGCATAAAGCTTTGCTTTAGTGTTAAGACTGGAAATTTCATGAAGAGCTTTGAAATTGAAAGCTGGCAGGCAAAGCATCTGAATTCTGTAATTTCCAGAAAATGATACGATTTTTTAATTATTGTCCTTTTTAATCTTCCGCTAAGAGACAGACATTAAAAATTATAGCAAAATAGCATCTTTACAGCATTTTGATTTTCCTTTGATTACTAACTGGCAAAAATACAGTATCATTTGTGAAAAATGGACCTTTAAAATTGGCTTCTTCAACATACTCTGGGTTTGGAGCAGTCCCACCTGAGAGAAGGCTGTGACCCTGGCTTACCGGCCCATGCGGGTCACCTGCTGCTGCCCAGCTCTCTGGCAGGGCACTTCCTTGTCTGCGTTTCCTCTCTTTTTCCAAGGAGTTAGCAAGTCCTGCGGCCTTTTAACTTTGTGTACTGTGGAGCAGTGTGTCAGGGAGCGTTCGTTCATCGTGCCCCTGCTTAAAGGAATAAATAAAAATAACAAGAAGGAATAAAAGAGGGAGATAATTCTTTTAGAATAAGAAAAAGGCTTTTCCTTAATTTTTTTTTAAACACATTTACTTATGTAAAAGCACACTGACAATATGGGTATTAGCTGTGGACGTCTTCAAAAGCCAGAACAGTGGTGCTTAAAAAGGATTTGGGGAGATGGTTGAACAAATGCCCAGGCACACCTCTTTTATGCTGGAAAGAATATTAACAGATGAACTGCATGACCATGGAGACTAAATGTGTGTGTAAGTGTTTGTAATATTAAAGTTTTAAATGAGCAACTGCTAAATCACACAGTTGTTGCAAATCGTAAGCTGTTTTAAAGGACCCATTGAATGGGCTTTGACTTCTGAGCTGATTTTTGTCCAAAGAAAAGTGGTTTACAGTGGTTAACACAAATTTTCTGCAGATACATTTCCTTATTTTTTTTTTATGCTCTCTGTAAGTAGCTTCCATTCTTGTGACTGTGTACAAATGTAGAAAGTGTGACGTCTGCTTGGCACGCGTGGCTGTTGCTTAATTCTCTGCAGCATAACTCTAAGTCACTCGCTTTGTCCCAGCTTTTGAGGCATGGCTCACTCATGTCACACTTGTGTCACTATTTGCAGAATCACGCACTGCTGGTATGTAACAGATGTCTGGTCAGTGCCATTCAGGCTGGCTTTGGGAGCATGCCTGCTGCTGCTAGTGGCAGCTGAGCCTGATGACAAGCGGAGCTTGGGGCTTAGCTTGGGGGTGCTGAGAGGGGCAGGGGCTCGGGGTGTGCAGTGACTGCTGTGTCAGGGACCCATCCTCACCCTCTCTGAGCCCTGTGCCTGCTTCACATGTCCAGGCAAGTGGCACAACATCACTGGGAAGGAATTAAAGATGTATCTACATAAAGTATGTTGAGGGTTGTAAATCAGGTCTTGCTTTCAGGCAGAAATAAACCCAACTGTTCTGCAGCCTGGGTGCCAACCACTGAGTCCTTGCAAAAGAAGCATAAAGCAGTAAGCACACTGTTATATTGCAGTTACAGTATAATTGTATTTTGGTTAGATTTTTTTTTTTTTTTTAATACCCTTACTGCCGCTAATTCATGATGTACAAATATTAGCTGGATGGAAGCCGTTCTGCCAGGTTGGTGATACACTTCAGCCGTAACGATGCATGTGCTGTGTGAAACCCAGGGGACCATAATACTCAGGCATGCAGCTAACTCACTCGTAAGAAAAAGGAATGATAATGGCTTAACAAAATATGTGACCAGAGCGACATTACATTACAACAGCAATCCTTATTAAAAAAAAAAAAAAAAAAAAGTAAATAAACAAGCAAAAATTTGACTTGAGCTCCTGGGAGTAGGAGAGTTCTGCCCCTGGAGGTAGGTAGCTTTGGAGAAATGCGCTAAAAATGTTAACACCTCTCCAGAGTAAATCAACTCTTCTTTAAATAAATCAGATGTTTATGATGCTGCAGTTTGCTGTGAAAGCTTAACAAGCACTCATATCCTGCACCATTTACTCCTGATTTTGATGAGTAATGCAAACATTCAGAGTCTGCATTGGTTTAAAAAAAAATAAAAAATTATCCTTACTTATTAGATTCAGGTAATCCGATTTAATGCGGCTTCCACAGCTGTCTCTTGAGTATTTGTTTCCTCTGTAGTATTGGGAAAATCTTTGCTTCTGAGGCAGACATTTAGCTCGTTAGACAATTGCCAAGTAGATCCCTGTAATCCCCCATCACTTGCATGTCAGTTTTAGCCCTGTAACTCCACGTAGCAGTGTGGTTCATGGCTTGGTGTGGCTGCTCCGTGGGCTGGGCTTTTATCAGCAGGTATAATTTACACCTCAGCTTAGCTTGTCAGCCTAACTGTGCTGAAGGTGAAAATAGTTAATATTGGAATGTGTGCCTAGTTGCTAAAGAGAACAAACAAAAAACAACACTTACCAAACAAATAATAATAAAAAAAAAAGCCCACAGCCCCTTGTAGATGGAAGTAAAATCCTTCAGAAATAGTTGAGCATAAGTCTACATACAGACACATGTGGCTAGCTGTATGTGCACTTTGATAGAGAGGAGCTACCAGAAAGTTTTCCCTAAACCGGATTTTGTGAGAAACCTAGCTTTATGATGAATCTTATTGGCAGGGGACAGCAAAGAACAGAGAGGACCACTGAAGGCCACAGCCTGTGGGGAGATGAACCCACAGCCTCCCACGCCAGAAGCGCCCGGGGGCAGCAGTGTGCCGCAGGGATCTGTGTGTTGGGCTCCCATGCAGGTGGTGCCTTTTGTACCCTGCTGTATGAACTCCTGCACCTCAAAGACACTTTGCTAAATTCATAAACGATTTCCTCCAAGGAGCTAATGGCTTTCTCAGATATGCTGGAAGTTACTTTTCTCTCTTATGGAAAGCTGGGACCTTTAGACAACAGCCTTGAGTCAAAATTTCACCCCAAGTACATTACAGACCGACTAAAACAATGCTTGCCCACATAGCTCGTATTTGGCTCTGTTTTCTGTCTCAACATATTTCATAATTCAGTTATGGATAACAAAGAAAAACAGTCCTATTATAACAATTTGACTATCTTATCCTATAGATTTTTTGGAACTTCATTGCTAAATTTAAGGATTTGTGTTGATCTGAATCAGCATAAATGTAATTAATGAAAAAAATAATTTAAGTTGATTAAAAAGGGCTTAAAATAATGTGATTAGACTATCGAGATTTGGGTGGTTTATTGGATTATGCATGTTATTCCTGGAGGATTGTTATAAGATTCATAATGGAATTAAATTGGCCATCTTATTTTGGGTCCCCTGTGCCTAATAATGTACAGTGCCGTGATAGCAGACTAGCATGTATAGTCATGTTTAACAGTTTGCTACAGAAAAATACAGGATTGAATTTTTGAGCTAGTATCAGGCTAAAATATACTGCTGAAATCTGCTGTGCTCTCCATTAGATAGGACTTGAATGAAATCACAATCGATCTGATGTGACATCCTTTTGGAAGGAGTGCTGCTGAATGTGTGTCAAGTGATGGAGACTCTACTGTCATCATGGGGAGTTTGTGACCATGGCCAGCTCTCCTCACTGTTTGTTGTTGTTTTCACTTTGAAAGTGTCAATTTACTGCAGATGAAAGGATGTATCACAGGACAATAGTAATCTTTATATAATCATCTATAATCTGCAACAGTCTACATTTTGAGTTTATACAGGGTCACTATGAGAATGTACTTTGAAGGACTTCTTAAAGTAAATTTGCTTTGCTATTTAATTCAACTACTGATTTGAAACCATTAAATTCTGAATAAAATGGCCCAAATATGGCTTTAATATCTTATAAGAATCGTGCTTTAAAGTTGTTTCTTATTTTAATTTGGGCTTCTGCAATTTTCTTACAGTTAGTGTGTGTGTTAAACTAAAAGAATCTGGGATCTCTTACTTTTATATGTCTTCCAAATCCTCCTGATTCTTGTGGTTCCTGTGAACTCTCTCCAATTTTCAGCATAATTTCTAAACTGAGAGTATCTCACGATCAATGATTATGAAGATACTAAACTTCTCTGTCCCTAGCAGGTATTATATTTATATAGCCAAGTATACCATTTTGATGTTTTTGTCACATTTGCTGCCAACCAAGCAGGTGGTGGTGTTTGCTTTGTTATTTGTTTTGTTTGCTTGTTTTTCCAAAACTACTGTTTCCTGGATCACAGTACTGTAAGTAAGGCTTGCCCTTCATGTTTCTATAGATTTATGTCCTCACATTTTGGTTCCTATTGGAACATACTTTATTTTTTTACGCATCGCTTGTCAAGCAGTCTTTTGATCATTGACCCATATTCTTTGTTATTCATCACTGTTCAAATCTCTGGACTCCATGTATACTGATTTTATGCTTCCTACCAGGTTACTTACAAAATGCTAAGCGGAATTGGGCTAAGAACAGGTCCCTGCAGGACCCCATTTGAAGCACATCTGCATGACGAGTGTTTCACATTTACTCTCACATTTGAGGCATATCGTTTACCCAGTGTTTGATCCATTTAATGTCTCCTGAATTGATTTTCTATTGCTACATCTTAATCAAAATCTCATCTAGTACCAAGTCAAATGTATTGCAGAAACCGTAATATAGTAGCATCTAAGTATATTATGATGACTTTATTGCATTTATCAACCAAACTTTTAATCTCATAAAAGAAGAGCTATGAGGTTAGTCTGCCAGGCACTGTTTTCCTTAACGTTGGAAATAGTGCTAATGATTATTTTATTCTTTGTCAATTAAATCTTTTTGCAGCTCTTCCATAATTTTGACAATGAAAAGCATCCACTCACAGATAAGCCGTAAATCCAGCATTTAGAGGTCCAACACAGATGAGTACGAGTGGTACAAGTTGTTACTTAGCCAGGTCTATTCAAACTGGTTTGGCTTTTCCTCCTGAGTTACTACTGGAATTCTATTAGCGTTTTTGAGTAAACAAATGCTCTTTTGTACTGTTAAGAGTACCAGTGTTGCTGCTCAGTGATGTGCTGCTGGTGGGAACTGTCTGTTCCTGATACTTTCGGGAGCAAAACAAACAATCCCTCTGCATGCTCCCTGCGTAATTGCCACTGGCCACCAAACTGTGGCCACTACTTGTATCAACTCCTCTGGTTGCTGCAGTTCCTGGTCTGTTTTTTTTCTTTTACTAACGTCCTACTCTTTCTCACTTTATAACCTCCACCACCAACTTTTCTGATTTTCAGTTTGTAATATACCGCTTTCTTGTAGCTGATTGTCTTTCCTGCTCAAAAGGCAGTATTTTTAACCAGCATAACCTTCTTTCTGGCTTGTCTGGCTTAGGTAGCGTTTTCTGTGGGTTGACGAAGATCAGAGAAGGTTTAGATGTTTTAACTGTATCCTGTAGGTATTCTCCTTGTGGAGATCTTGTGGCAGATTTGAAGAGGACTCGACGCAGATAGAATGGAGGCCTCTTCAAGAAAAAAAAAAAAAAAGTCTTTAAAGTTCAGCTAGGTCAAATCCTTGCTATTCTCTCGGAGTTGTAGTTTTGTTTTTTCTGTGAACAAGGGGTGCAGAGAAGGTCTCACTCAGATTTATTGTCTGTGTCTTAATAACTAATTTCTTCTAAATACCAGGTGGATATTGTTTCAAAGAGCTGTGGAAATGAACAAATTCACTGCAAGTAAAAGCCCAGGGGAAGGTGTGTACATAAAGTATCCTTTCCATGTTGGGATTTCTGTGTCATGAGCTGTGTCACTGTCCTGCTAGGGGCCTGGGTAAATGGCAACAGAAAGCCCATCCTTCAGAGTTTCAAAGGCTTCCAGCCCTACGGGGGCAACATGGCCCCACGAATCATGTCTTACAACGTGTTAACAGAATAAAGGTCGCTCAGCCTTAAGGTATGTCCCCTCACCCAGTTTTCCAAACACACCCCTTCTTCACCATGCCCTGTAAGATGGCATTACAGCAGCAGCGGTCAGGAGTGTGCCTGCCTGTCCCTCCCCTGCTGCTCAGCTGCAGCTTTTTCTGCAGCAATCCGTGCTTTGGTCAGCACAAAGCCCCATCACAGCAGTCCCTTCTGTAAGCCTTTAAATCAACTTGGGAGTTTTAGGTAGGTATAAGTTGGGGGAGCTCGTATTGCCAGAACTTTTCCAGTTAGTTTTGGTGCTGGATTGTCTCCAAATTCAATTTAAGGCATGAATCTATTGCATCAAAGTAACCTGGGACCTTCCAACCTGAGAGGGACTTTTGCTGTTGCACTTAGTAGAAGACCTCTGTTCTTTTTACTCAGTTCTCCATGGTCTGGAATAGCACAGATCTTGTAGTACTCAGCACATCCTACTTGTCTGCAGGTGGGGACTGATAGGAGGGAGGATTAGCTCTGTAAAGCAGGTCTGAGATTGCTGTAGGGTTAGCTGCTTTAAGCAGACACCCTTTTTAATTTTTGCCTTCAATTGCTTCCAAAATAGCCTCAGTAGAAGACTGAGGGTTTGTGCTGTGGAGACCTCCTGGGAATGCTGCAGCTGGGATCTCATTTTCCCAGGGCTTGCTGTTAGTTCTGCTTTAAGATAGAGTGTCTTCCTGTCTTTCTCAGGTTTATATTCCCTTAGAGCATGAAGATAAATTCAATCCATGTCCAAGGTGCCCTCGGAGACTCATAAGCATTACAGCCTGCAAGCAAGCAGAATGCTTGGAAATAACAGAACATCTGGTAGAAGCAGTGGTTGGAGACAGTAAGTCCAGTGGGCTGTGTGAGTCCTTTCCAAATTAAAACCATGTGGTTGGATGTGGCTAGGAGTAGATCTGGCACTGGGAGTGTCATAAGGGAAGGTTTTGTTCTGGGAGTATGAAGAGGATCCATGAAAAATCTTTATTGGGTAGGGTGTTCCACAGCGTAATACAGAGGTGTTGCGTGTAAGTATTAAAGTGTCATCCAGAAATTAATTTCTGGATAGAATAGATAGATACTTACATCTTTGTTTAAGGGATGTCATGGAAACCAGTTGAATGGTGAAGTGTAGAGAGAACTTGAGGAACGGTGGTGGCAGAGGGAGCTGTGACATGGTAGGATCACTACAGGCACTGAACAGTTCTTCATGTTCTTGTGCTCTTTACTGGTTCTTGACATTTGGCTTCATGGCCCTAAAAAAAAAAAAAAAAAAAAAAGAAAAGGTTGAAATAGTAACTTCAGTGTTATACCATGCCAGAAAATAAACCTTTCTTGCATTATGTGGACTTCGTTTCTTAAAGTACTTTCAGAAGGAGTCTTTACATGCTGCTGCTTTTTTCTTCTGCTGTCATTTGTCATGTATGCAGCAAAGGTAAAATTTCTTAAAGGAAAAATAAAATAAATTTGGCAATGCTAGTGATTTAAAACAAACCAACCAACCCACACAACAAAGCATTCTTTGAACAGCAAATTATTTTGGTTCAGATGTTTCTTCTCAAAGATCTCCAGCCATTCTTTTCTATCTCTCTGTCTAAACTTGTCATTTCTCTTCCGCATGCACTCCAATATCTTAAAGGGATTTTTAGTACTGGAGAGAAAGAGGAAAGCAGACAAGCTGTTGTAATCTTGCCTCCTCTTGAACTTTTCTGGAGGGTACTATCCAGCATCACAGAATAGTTGAACTACTGTCTGCACTGTATTTTCCTGCCTGTGGGGTGCCCATTCTGCAGGGTGACATTTCCTCCCTTTTTGATGAGAAGCTGACTGCAATGTCACTGTTACAGGTCTTGGTGACAGTCCTTCCATTCCCATAGCCAACAGCTGGATAGGCCTGGGGATCTAGGAAGAGCCTGCTGTAAATGCTGATACTGCAGCTCCCCATCACACTTTTCTTTCCCCCGTGTGTGAGAGCCCTCGGTCATTGCTCACTCATGAATGAAAATTGTGCTTAGGCTTTTGCATGGAGCTTGAGCTCAAGTTAAATTGCTAAGTAGTGAGAACTAGTTGGATTTTTCAGACTATTTTGGTATTTGCAAGATTGTTGGATCTTGCCACCTGAAGCTATTTCTTATATATTTGTCCACGTCGTATTTTCGATCTGCCTTAAATTTTCTGTTTATTCCATGACGTGCATATCTCAGTTTTTAAGAGAGGGTGTGTAAACTTTGGATTCAGTCCTTCTTCCACACGTGCTCAAATCCCTGAATTAGCAGGAAGTTTGCCATGGCAAGCCTACCGCAGCATCAGCATCTGCTCAGCTGATCTGCTGTGTCGCGCTGTTTCCCAAGGGCGAGTGGCAGTATCCCTGCGGCCACACAGGGATATGGATGTTGTGTTGTTCAGTGCCTCTGGAAAGGTGGCTGCTTCGCACCGGGAGTTGTCAGCACGGATGCATTTTTTGAGTACGTAACCTTTTCTTTGTAGTTCCCTAGGTTGTCACAGTGGTTATCTGATACTTGCATCCTGCAGGCCTTGCCAAGAAAGATTACAGGGAGTTCAGCTCGTTAATTTGTTGCACAGCAGAGGCTGTAATGAGAACCAACGGAATCTGTGAAATGGGCTGTTCTGGGATGCGCTGTGAGGGCGGCCAGAATGTGTCTGAGATTCACAGAAAAAAAAAAAAAAAGTCTTTGCATCTTGGTAATGAATGCCAATTTCTCTGAAGAGCTCTGTCACCTTCAGTAATAACCTGCCAGTGCTACGTGTGCCAGCTCTGAGTCGCCTTGTGCGCGAGGTCTGCTGGCAGCCCTGGCCCCAACCCTGGTACAAACCTTCTCAGCTCTGGTTTACTTCACTGTTGAAAAATTACACTATCATTCGTCATGCAAATTCAAGGTGTTTTGAGTGCATTGGTGGCACACTGACATTTTGTCACCACAGATTCTGTGAATCTTTAACAATTTGGGGGACTGGGATTCTTGCGGTTCATGAGAAATACCTAGAAGCATCCCAAAAGGTAAAAATGAGTATCCTTATTCTGTGGGATTCTTTTTGTTTTTAAAATAAATAAATAAATAAAGGGAAAAAAAAGAAAAACCCACCTTGTAGAGTGTGGAGCTAACTAGTTTCTCCTTGGGAAAAAAAATCAGGTAATCAGTTGGCCAATTAAGTGGATCATCTGCTGTCAGCAGAACAGATAGCTTTTAGGACACATTGTTTGTCACGGTCTGTTTCTGAGTTCAGATTACGTTGCCTGTTATCGATCTCTTAGTGCTAAATTCACAGGAAAGAACAAAGATCAGAATTAAGCTTTTCTTTTAGCAATGGTGAACATGTAAATTGTTTTTTTGGGGGGAATGGCTCTTAACTGCACTTAACAAGTTCAGCTCTCAACAGGGATACTGAATTTCACAGCCTTTCACAGAAGCCCTGCACCTTGTTAAGAGCTTTTGGTGTCTTCTGTTAGAGATGCTTTTTGCCTTTCTTGTCCTCCTAACAGCATCTTGGAAGGCAGTTGATTTTGTTGTGGTCCTTCAGGTAATTTACTTTCAGATAAATTATACGTGAGCTTGACTTCCAAGTGCAGGGCTGTTATGCAGCCACTGCTGCCCCGTTTCTTAACTTCAGACTCAACAATTTATTTCCTATAGTTTTGCTAAAGGCAGTGGGATGAGGTGGAGTGTGTGTTTATTCATAATTTTTGTAACCTCACATATTTATTTCTGTTAGCTCTTTGATTTAAACAGCAGCAGATTGAATGGTCAAAGGTTAGGCTGGATAGGGTGGAGTTTTCCCACAGCTGCTGATGGCTTTCTGATCCCGCTGTTTACATATCCAGTCCCTCTGACGAGGATGATGTATTCGACAGGAGAGCTTCTACTATTTTGGGAGCATGCTTAGCCTGGAGCTCTCGATCCCTCCCTTAGAAACCTTTGGAAAACAGTCACTGGCGACTTTAGGGTGCAATCAGCCCAGCACTCAGATATGTCCTTGGTGCTTGCAGATTTCAGTACAGCTGTACATACACTGAAAGCTGAGCGTGTGCTGAAGTGGGCCTGTGGTTGAGGTCTCAAGGTTATTTTCACTTAATAGATACTGTGCAGGCTCAGCAGCAGGAGATGGGATCAGCCAGTTTTTTACCTTATGGGGGTGATCCAAAGGAAACCAAAGTTTGAGTCACTTTGAAAGAGCCTTTCCCTTGAAAGCACAAGGTCTCCCGTGTAAGCAGATTTTCTCTGTGTGTGTGTGCTTTTTGTGCAAAATGGTTGTGTTTTTTTCCCAATAACAATATTTTGCATGGAGCTGTGTTATCTACGTGGAAATCTGCACAAGTTCTCGTTGATAAGTGCAACATGAAGCTGAAGCAGGTCTGTTCAACTGAATATATTTATGGCAGTTTTATTCATTTGTTTTAAATCACGGGAAATCAACTACTCTTAAACAATATTATGCAGCGTATGCTTATTCTTGGATTTTACTAAGCCGATGTGTTGTAAATGGGAAGAATTTTTGAAGTGCCTTTTTACAAAATGCCCCAGGAAAGAAAAGGATGCACAGGACTGTACACCTAATGTCTGGACCTATTGTCTAGGTACAGTCAAAACCACTTGATAATTTTTAATGTAGTTGCTTTTGGGCTTCCTGGCAACTGGTCTCAGTACATTCCTAGAGAGTGTGCTTTATAGGTCAAAGTCGAACTTGGAAATGCTATGGAGACAAATTCTGCTCTTCAGACACAAGACACAACTCAGCAGCAAATTGGAAAGGAATTGAGAACTCCGACATGAGATTTGACATTTCTGAGGTTTATGCAGGACACTCTGCTTGCGAATGGCCTTCTAGGAGCTGACCTTCCTCTGTATCATCAAATTATCTGTCGCTAACCAATACTGGGTGCCTCAGAGGGAGTGGTATGTGTTTTGTTTCTGTCCTTCCCAAAATTCTTATTTGAGGAATAGTCTAATAATTGTTCCCTTAAATCTAAACAAAGAAGAAAGAAAACTCTTCTAGAACCTGCAGGGTAATCGCCTGTATTTGTTTGTATTCATTAGCATCTATTGCTTGAAGATTTTCATGGTTATAGCTGCATGTTAAAACACAGGGTTTTAATGCAGCAACAGAACATTTTAACAGAAAGCTGTAATTAATAAGGCAACTGACCCAAGACACTCACTTCATTGACTTTACTCTATTTTTTTTATCTTAAAAGACCAATTCTGAGAAGTACTACAATAAATGGCTAACATAATTCTCCTTGCCAGTCAAAGTCACTCTATCAGTTTAATGAGAAATCTTTAACATAAGAAGTTTAGAGGTTTTGAGTTTGTTTCCAGTAGTTCCTATGCCTTTAAGCCCATTTGTGTGCAGGTGAGGTTTTGGAAATATTTCAGATGTTATTGAATGGAGTGAGTGAGCACTGAGCAATTTTGTAAAAATGTTTATACTGACAAATTTGCTGAACATATCTATACAAAAATGCAAATTATGAGTGAAGACATTCTTACAAGTGTAAGACTGTTGCTCTGTAACTGTGAGAGCCACACGGGATCCTGCTTGGGTGCAGACAGTGGGGAGCATCGTGAAGATAGTGATGGCTGGATGGTGGGCATGCCTAGAGTACAGGGGCTGAACTTAGGATGTGTAGTGTTGTATGACTTGAGGAAGGGCGAATGATACAGCAGGTGCAGGGGGACTGCAGAAAATCAGCTCCTGGGGTAGTTTGTGCTGCAAAGGGTTTGGGAACTGCAGATTCTGGTGTCTCAAAGCAGGTCCCCCGGCTGCGGGGAAGCTGCTCCCCGGTGTGTGCCTGAGGGCTGTGCACAAACCTCCAGCAAGAAAACTTGCTCACCTTGAGACTCCCCTTCTGCCTGGAAACCGTGCAGGCGGCAGAAGTCCCTTCAATGGCAGAAGGCAGAGAACTGGGGAAGTATTGCCAGTGGCCAGGGAAATAGGAGGGAAAGCAGTTGTAAGAAGTATTTTGCTAGGAACTACATCCTTGAATAATATTTTAAAAATATTTTTATAGCTATTGGATAGTTTGCATAGTAACAGGGTAGCTGGAAATCGTGCAGAGAAAAAGAATGATTCGCAATTTATAATTATTGTGAAATGTTTTGAATTGATAATACATGGAGAAAAACTTAAATTTAGTTGCTGCACTAAAACCACAGAAAGCTTTGCAGGCAGTTGGATTTACATCCCACGGTAAGTAGGTACTTGGTATTAAAAACACAGTCACATGTGTGCAAGTATTTTCTCCAAAGGAGTTAGAAAATATGCCCTAAAGAAAATATCTTTGGCTTTCTTGCCTGGTTATCCACTTTTCAGTGATGTCTTGTGGTCCTGTTTCACAGAAAGTACCAGAACAACTACTTTCTAAAGCAGATGGAGAGATGAGCAAGTGTAAGGAAGGTTAGGGCTGAGCAGAGCAGCCGCAAGAGCCATGCAGTTGTGCACACAGCTGAGATGGGCTTCTCTGCCTGGTGAGAACATCCTTTGGCAAAGGACACTAAAACTTGCAGATAGGAAAGCCCAGACTCTCCTGGGTGTGTATCTCAGAGGTCTGACTCGCAACTGTTGTTTGGTTTCTCTCTTTTTTTTTTTTTTCTTTCACTTGAAGTATTTAAGATTACAGAGAAGAGGCAGAGTTGAGGCAGGATGCTCATCTGTGGAGCACCTAGGTTTCACAACTGAATAGCACCTCCTCGCACCAGCAGCAAGTTGCTGGGATCTGGAGGGGAGTTTAAGAGCTACAAAAGTCACTTACGAAAACTTGGTATCTGTAATGCTGCAATCAGTCAAGTCACCATCGTTACGTTTTATTGCTCAGCAGGGAAATGAATGGTGGGAAGGGATAATGTGTTTTGAGGTTCAGAAGAACATGAATTATATTTACATAAACATCTCTATAATTTATGCACTTGTGGAATGGCCAGAGAAAACTTATTTATTTATTTTTTTATTGTAATTTTTCTGCAGGATCCTTCAAACCAAAAATGTGGAAGAAAGAAAACTGTGTCCTTCAGCAGCATGCCATCAGAGAAGAAAATAAGCAGCGCCAGTGACTGTATCAGCTTTATGCAGGCTGGGTGTGAACTGAAGAAAGTTCGTCCAAATTCCCGGATTTATAACCGTTTTTTTACTCTGGATCCTGACCTGCAGGCTCTTCGCTGGGAGCCTTCCAAGAAGGACCTTGAGAAAGCCAAGCTTGATATTTCTGCTATAAAAGAAATCAGACTAGGGAAGAACACAGAAACATTCAGGAATAATGGACTTGCAGATCAGATTTCTGAGGACTGTGCTTTGTCGGTAATTCATGGTGAGAACTATGAGTCCCTCGACCTGGTTGCCAATTCAGCTGATGTGGCCAATATTTGGGTATCAGGATTAAGGTACTTGGTTTCTCGTAGCAAACAACCCCTGGATTTGATGGAAAGCAGCCACAATACCCCACGATTTGCCTGGCTAAAAACTGTATTTGAAGCAGCAGATGTTGATGGTAACGGCATAATGTTAGAAGATACATCTGTGGAGCTAATAAAGAAGCTTAACCCCACCTTAAAGGAATCAAAGATTAGATTGAAATTTAAGGAAATCCAGAAAAGCAAAGAGAAACTGACAACACGAGTAACAAAAGAGGAATTCTGCGAAGCCTTCAGCGAACTTTGCACAAGACCTGAAGTTTATTTCTTACTTGTGCAGATATCTAAAAACAAGGAGTACCTAGATGCCAATGATCTCATGTTGTTTTTAGAGGCTGAGCAAGGAGTAACCCACATAACAGAAGAAATGTGTCTAGATATTATACGCAGGTACGAGCTTTCTCAAGAAGGACGATTGAAAGGTTTTCTTGCAATTGATGGATTTACTCAGTATTTGTTGTCCCCAGAATGTGATATTTTTGACCCAGAGCACAAAAAGGTTGTCCAAGACATGACACAGCCTTTGTCCCATTACTACATCAATTCATCCCACAATACATACCTGATAGAAGACCAGCTGAGAGGACCAGCTGATATCAATGGTTACGTAAGAGCTTTAAAGATGAGCTGTCGGAGTATTGAACTAGACATCTGTGATGGCCCAGATAACGAGCCCATTATTTGTAACCGTAACAACATGACATCGCCACTTTCCTTTCGAAGTGTTATTGAGGTGATAAACAAATTGGCCTTCTTTGCTTCAGATTACCCCCTTATTCTCTGCTTGGGGAACCACTGCTCAGTACATCAACAGAAGTTAGTGGTACAGCACATGAAAAGGATCTTTGGAAACAAACTCTACACAGAGACACCTTTATCCTCAGAAGCCTACCTTCCCTCACCTGAGAAACTGAAAATGAAGATCATTGTGAAGGGGAAGAAGCTGCCCTGTGACCAGGATATATTAGAAGGAGAAGTCACAGATGAAGATGAAGAAGCTGAAATATCCCGGAGGCTGTCAGAGGACTTCTCAAGGGAACCGAAGCTTATCTGGCTCTGCAAAGAGTTGTCTGACTTGGTGTCTCTATGCAAATCTGTCCGATACAAAGACTTTGAGACATCCATGAAAGCTCAGAATTACTGGGAAATCTGTTCCTTTAGTGAGGCAGAAGCCAGTCGGATTGCAAATGAATACCCTGAAGATTTTGTCAACTACAACAAGAAGTTTCTCTCCAGGGTGTACCCAAGTGCTATGAGGATAGACTCTAGTAACTTAAATCCTCAAGATTTTTGGAACTGTGGTTGCCAGATAGTGGCAATGAACTATCAGACCCCGGGGCCCATGATGGACCTGCACACCGGCTGGTTCCTACAGAACGGGGGATGTGGGTATGTTCTCAGGCCTTCGGTCATGCGTGATGAAGTGTCTTATTTCAGTGCGAATACAAAGGGCATTGTTCCGGGGGTCTCTCCCCAGGTCCTCCATGTCAAAATAATCAGTGGTCAGAATTTCCCAAAGCCCAAGGGTGCATGTGCAAAAGGGGATGTCATAGATCCCTATGTTTGCATAGAAATCCATGGGATTCCTGCAGATTGCACCGAGCAAAGAACTAAAACTGTTCAGCAAAACAGTGATAACCCCATTTTTGATGAGAGCTTTGAGTTCCAGATCAATCTACCGGAGCTGGCCATGATCCGTTTTGTTGTTTTGGATGATGACTACATCGGGGATGAGTTCATAGGCCAGTACACCATCCCGCTGGAGTGCCTGCAGCCCGGGTACAGGCACATACCGCTGCGGTCTTTCGTCGGCGATATCATGGAGCACGTTACCCTCTTCGTGCACATTGCAATAACCAATCGCAGCGGAGGCGGAAAGGCCCAAAAGCGCAGCCTCTCCGTGAGAATAGGAAAGAAAGCCAGGGAGTACACCATGCTGAGGAACACCGGTCTCAAGACTATTGATGACATCTTCAAGCTGGCCGTGCATCCGCTCCGAGAGGCCACCGACTTGAGAGAAAACATGCAGGTATGGCCGTCCTGTGCGCTGGCGTGTGCTGGGCGTGGAAGCAGAGATTCCAGTGAAAGCTGCCGGGAGGGCAAACTCGCTGGATCTGGTGAAGCTTCGGGCCCACAGCCATTGTCAGCTTTTAACTGCACATCAGCGGGCTGATAGCTGCGGGTGCTAACTAGCAAGCAGGTGTGGGATTAGACAAAAATGTTTTAAAAATCGATGTCCCTTCTGAACACACACTTTGCTGGTTTTATTTGAGGAAACAGAACTGAGGGTACGTTTGTGTCCCCAGGCCTCGGGTCTTAAATAACTTAATTTCCTCGCTGTTCCTGGAAAATGTCAGTAAGCTTTTGTTTTGCTAACTCAGTGAGGGTTATGCTGTTTTGTTTTTTTGTGTGTCTTGAGTATAAGAAAGAGTGATGGATGTGTCATTAAGGTCTTGTCTACACCAGAGAAACCCACCGTGCTAAGAGCAGCATATTTCCCTGGGCGCCTGTTGCCACTGTTCACCCAAGGGCTGCAAATGTTTCACCCACACAGCTGGAGGCCACTTGGGCTGTAATTTCCTCCCTGCTAAATAGCCGTGTTGCCTTGGCTGGCCGAGTGCCTGCACAGACACCTCTGACACATCTTGGCTCAGTTGCTCTCCAGGCACATGCAGGTGCTGGCACTCAGCACAGCTCCCCCACTTCACACCTTGGTGGTCAGCGGGAGCTGATGTTGCAGCATGGCCAAGCCTGACCAGTGCTGGCTTCTGCTCTGGTGGGCGATTGTGCAGCTCTGGGAAGGGTCACCTCAGTTCAGAGGTCCGGGCGCTGCCTAGAAACAAAACTGAGTAGCATTAAACAATGAGTTTTCTCTAATAAATAGCTGAAATCAGCCACAACTATCTCCTTGGTAAAGACACAAAAATGATTCATTTTTCTTTCCAGAAAACAGGAGGAAAACGCATAGCATTTCATTGACCCCACTCTTCTGGACAGAGTCTAAAGCAAATTAAATGTTGGCAGCTGGAGAAGTTTACAAAATGACATAAGTTTTAAATCACTCCCAAAGGAATAGTCTAAGCATATTTTTAAGAATGGGAAACTCTTCCCAGCCTTTCCTTTCCTGCGGGTCTTGAAAGTACCAAGTTTGAACCGCTGACTCCACCTTCTGTCTAGGTCAGGATTATATCTGTGAACTGTAGGAAATAAAATGTTCTTTGACTTTGACTGAGGAATAGCATTAATCTGCCTGCCAAGTGAAATTTCAGTACGGTGTCTGAAATTTCTTGTTCTTGGGAATGCTCTGTAAAGACACAGTCATTACCTTTAACTGCATGCTAATGTATTTGATTAATGAGAGAAGTCTCTGTTAATTAGCTGGGCATTCTTCTGATGACTTTTTTCAGGAAGATGTGGGGTAACATTTACAAGGTATGGATTGTTATAATATTGTCTTGCTTAAATTTTGTGTGTCTTGGTCACTCCTGGTATGACTCAAGAGAAGCTCAATTATGAGGGTGAGTCAGCCATCCATCCACTGACTTGATAAATAAATAAATTCTGGCATGTTGGTTTGGTTTGACCTGTATATCCTGTATTGATTTTCTTACATGCGACGTAAGAAGGAGAAAAGAGTGTTTGTGTTTCTTTGTGATGTGGAAATGCAAGGCTGAAAACAAAGTGTGTTTTTCCTGCTTGTCTTTCCCATGGGAAATATGAGGTCTGTCAAACTTGTTCTTGCTGGAGGATGATAATGATAGGAGAACGAGGTGATTACAGCATCAAAAGCAATCGGAGTCGGAACAGCTGAGGAGAGAAATAGCATTTTAGGCTGGTGGTTTAATGTGCTGGGGACCAAAGCATGTCCCTATTGGAGCTGGATTTGTAATGCAGAGTAACTGCAGAACTGGCCACTGGGATATCCCCAGCAATGTTGTCTTGTGGACGTCTTGAGCACACAAAACAAAACTCTGACAATCCTCTGAATGCTAGCCTGACCCTTCTGGCTTCAAGGCATGCCTGTGCTTGTATGTGGGCACACAGTAGAAAGGAGAAGCAGGAAGGCACTGCCTGGGTCTTAGCAGGTGGGTAGCTGATGGCAAGTGGGGATAAGTGCTCAGGTGTTTCTCTTCCTTCCCCCAGAACGCCATGGTGTCCGTCAAAGAGCTGTGCGGGCTCCCGCCCATCGCGAGCCTGAAGCAGTGCATCCTGACCCTGTCCTCGCGGCTGGTGAGCAGCGAGAACACGCCCTCCGTTATCCTCTGCATGAAGGATGCGTTTCCTTACCTAGAGCCTCTGGGTACCATGCCTGACGTGCAGAAAAAGGTCCTGGCTGCATATGACCTGGTAGGTGCTTCCCACTGCTACCCGTGGCCTTCCCCAAGGCTGTGAAAGTGGCCGACTGTTTGCTGGCTTTCACGCACCTTGAAGTTTCTGTGAAGTGAAGGGAGCTGTTCAAACGACTTCAGCTATGCAAAATTGACCTTTTATTGTCCAAATTGCCACACTGAGCTTTTTGTTGTTTATTTTTTTCTTTAAACACAGTTGTGACTAGCACAGGTTGGCACTTGAGGAGGGACTTTGTTTATAAAAATAGCAGCCATTCAGCATGTACCAGCAGCTGTTTGTTGTTGTCCTTGAGAGAAGGCACAAGATTTGTGTGTTTCCTTTTGCTTCCCTCCCCTCAGCAGAGGGCAAGGCCGTCAGACAGGGAGGCGCAGTGTGGGAGTACCCAGGCAAAGCTGAGCCATCCCCCTCCTGACGCCTTTTGGCAGCACCGTAAGTAATGCCTGTGTCCCTGCTAAACCAAGTAAATGTCACTCTTGGAGAGAGAGAACGCCGTTGGAAGAGAAGTTTTAAAATGCTGACTATTTTGTGGGAGGAAGGCAAGGGCAATATGGTATGGAAATACTTGTGAAATATAAAGAAATGAGCTAAGGTAAGTTGAGGCAAATACTGCTGGTCAGCCTTGTGTGCTGAGCACATATATCACAGCTGCTTGTGACTATCAGCTGCATGCGACTTCGATCGGCAGTAGTTGCTCTCACGTTGTGACTCTCAGGTTATTAGACTGCCCCATGACTTCCCATCCTTAGATCCGCATCAACTGATAGAAAGCTGTGTAGTTCTGTGAAACATGACTTAAATAAATCAAAATGCATGTTCAGCGCACCAGCAGTTATTTCCACATCTTGCGTTTGTAAGGAATGAAATGGCAAGTACCTTTGGGGACATCAAATTGCTCCCAGAGACCCTGAAGTGCTGCAAAGAGTGATTGCATCTTTGACCAGCTATTCTGTGTGCCAAATGCTCTCCTCTCCATCTCAGTTTTTGCTGCTATAACACACTCTGCAAGAGAAAATCAGCTGGGAGGAGGGGGAAAAAGGAAACACTAATATAATTAAAAGACATACTAAAATACTCTGAAAAAACTTTGCGTTCCTTCCAGGTAGTTTATCTTACTTGGAGGTAATAAAGCTGTGGTAATAAAATACCAGCTGTACCAATATCAGAAGGAGGATTTGAAGACCGGCCAGCTGCCATGTTTTAGATTTTACTTTTTTGTATGGAGTTGTTACATGGTGTGATGTTTGTTTGAAAGAGCAAATACCACAAAGGTAGGACATTTTTTCATATTGGGAGGCCTGGTTATAGAGATTTAACAAAATGAATGTGCCATCTCTTAACTTTGTAATTATGTACTGAAGAGTTTACATGGGACATTTCAAGGCCTCCTTGTGCTTTATAAAAAAACTTTTCAGTTTTAAATAGGTGAAAGGCCTCTTTTGGATGCAGATAAAAACACTTTTACAAATGGTGTTAGATGGTTGCTTTCAGGTGTGTCTCTGATGGAGGAAGATGTACCTCTAATGTCAGGATCTAGCACAAGGGCTTTAAAACTAGAGTGAAGGGAATTCTTCTGTGCCTTTGTAAAGGCTGATATGAGATGCAGTCCTGGTTAATGAGAACATATTACTTTAAAATATTGTTATTCATGTTGTCTGGCTTGGTCTGCATCTTATTTTTCTAAAACTATTTGCTTCTGAAAAAGCAAATGCCAGATTTAATGAGTGTTTTTGCTTTATCTTGGATATTTTCTTTTTCAGACAGTGTCAGCAGCAGAAGATTGAAATCTATTTTGTCTTCTGTGTATTTTAAAAAAATGAAGTTGCTATCAATTTTAATATTGAGAAAGGACTCCTGCTATGGTATTTGTGGTGACTTGTTATACATGTAATCCAGGGTGTATTTCTTTACTAAGGAAATTGCTGGGATGAAGCTTTTCATGGTCAGTTTGAGTGAGAGGTTAAATCAGGCAGGCAGCATGAGATTCGGCTGGCTTGATGAGTGTGAACTAGAGGACAACAGTGAGCATTGAGGAAGATGTGGGGACAGAAAGAGAAAGGAGGAGTTTAACAGAAAGGGAGATTTTTTTTTGTGCTTTTGTTATCCAGGAAGAAATGCTTGGTAGCAGTGCGAATGAGAGCACGAAGAGATGTTGGTAGAAAGCAATATAAAATATTTTAGGTATGGTTAAAACAAACGAAGAGGATTTACTAAAATTTGGCCTTTCAAGTTGCTGATAAGCATGGCTTCAAGGAACTGGATCTACAGTTGTTCAACTGTTCAACTCAAAGCACGTTTTGGGTGAATAGGCCTGAAAGCAATTTCAGATACATTTAATAGAAAGTATTGATGTTGGCCTCTCTCTTGTATGGATGGTTGTCGTTAATTTCTGTTACAATACCATGAAGAAAAGTTTGCCCCTAAATCTCGCAATGGAAAGCTGTCGGCTGCAGATGTGCCTTGCTCGGAGGTCTGAGGGACAAGCAGCTTGGGGCCGGCACCTGTCATTCCCTGCCTCAGAAAGCATCACATATTTGAAGCACTTGAAAGTGTCTGCTCTGAATGTCATCTCTGATAAAACAGCCCTAATGTGCTGAATTTTTCCTCCTACTGAAAATTGCCAGCTGACCATATCTTTTTTCTTTTTTTTTTTTTTTTCTTTTTTTTTTTTTTTCCAAAATACATACAAACTCTGTCAGCGTGTTTAATGGGGCGTGGGCAGTTCTGACAGCCTGGGCAAATGGAGGTGCAACTACTCAGAGACCTGCCACAGCCATCCTGAAAACAATTAGCTGTCTGTTCCCTTGTGTTCAGCCTTTGTCAGCAGGCAATAGACAAAGATCGCTTTGTGCAGTTTGTTTTTTTTTTTTTTTTCTCTGGGTAATTAGTTTTACCATTGTGTTCCACCTTAAGTATTTTCTTTTCAGAGAGGCCCTATTAGAATAAAATTTAATGTGCTTTGTTTAGGGAACTGAAATGATTTTTCAAAGGCTCTATTTTTTGTTCTTATGGTTACATTGCAGCAGTTTTGTAGAACTCACCTACTGCTGTGTCTCGTGGAGGAGGCTTCAGTGATGATACCGCGTTGTAAGGGAGTTTCTGCAGAGAACAGGGAATGGAAGCACTTGAAAATAAGATGGAATATAGGCAATGCACAGAAAACATTATTGAAAAATATGAGAACTACCAGAAACATGGTTTAGAACAGTTTATTTCAACTTACATACAGTTTTGGTTATTATCATACATAGTGTAGCATATAATGAATCGATTCCAGTGCTGTCATCCATTCCCCATATACATCCAAGGGTAGTGCAGCATGCCATCTGCAGAGCTGCTCTTGAGACCTTTCCTCTCCACCACGAGAGGACTCTTCTCCTTTGGCTCCACATCACCCATGGCCGGGCATTGGAAGAAGCCCGCTCAGGTGGGGGCAGCATGTGGGATGCACCTTATAACCTGTCGAACCTTGTATTCAGTGATCATGCTGGGGGGGGAATGAAAAGAAAAAAGGAGCTGTCAGTGTGAAGAAAAGGGATGGGGCCCAGCTGCACGTGACAGATGGCAGAATTATTCACTGCAAACAGTTACCCTGTGAAGTTAGAATTTTTTTGGTTGAGATTTTTGCATGGACAGATTGTGGTTTCTTATCACACTATATTCATTTGCTGATGCAAGCATGTGTGAACTCAGGGACACTTGTGCAGTTTGCTTGTCAGTTCAGCGTTACCTTTCCTCTGAGATTAAATGCTTGAAGCATTTGAAAATCAAACGTTATAAACAAGTTATAATAAATGTTCCTGTTGTTACCTATTCTTCTGGCTCTTGTGCATGTAGAATTTTTTCTAGCAAAATGAAGGCCTCTTTACAGGAACTGGTTGTGATTATTTTGTAACAGGTAAGGAAGTGCAGCGCTTCTGTTAGTACAGTTGAGGGAAGGCAAGTTGGAGTTAACCTCTCTGCTAATGTAGAGATGGACCGGGGATTTTTGAGAAGTGAAATAGTAGCTGTCACGCTGCTGTAGACACCGAGGTATGTAATGACAGTGATATTTTGACACAGGGATCGGTCCACGCATGCTAACAGAAGTCTGCAGAGGTGTGTGTAGAGAGGGCCTGCTCTTCTGTCTGTTTTCCTTTCAGATTCAGTCCTTGCCTCGATGCAGGCATGACAGTTATTTATTCCCAGGGAGGAAGCCCATTTTCCCAGTTTATGTAAATACAAAATGACTAAATAGATTTTTGGTGAGCTTTTCCACTGAAATCTGTATTTCAACTGGGACAGTGTCATCCCCAAAGGGCCATTTTTCACAATTCTCTGAACAGCTGAAAACAAGGGATATTGCAGAGCATAATGCTCACTGCCAAGAAAGTGTCATAACGCACTGACGTCAAACGCAGTCCGGTACATGGACACTGAATTCATAGCTGCCTTAAAGAGCTTTCTATCCAAAATTGGACATAGACTGGGAAAGCAATTACCCTTTTTCTTTCTCCTTTTCTTGTAATTCTCTCTCTTTTCCCACCACTCTCTCAATTTCTCTCTGAGAGCCACATCCATTAGACCCTTCTAAAATAGGAAAATGGTCACATCAGAACTTCTCTTACAGAATGAGATTCCAGTTGGGTGCTTTAGATGGCCTGATTCAGCACAAGCATGTTGAAAGCTGCCCCCTCCCCCTGTTCCTCCACTGTTTCTGTTGTTTTGTAGAGAACTGGCATTCATGCACCAGGTCACATTCTACAGTGCTCTGACACCATATTTCCCCAGAAATACTTGGAAGCAAAACCATAAAATTAGAGCTTAAAGTAAATTTTCTTCAGTTCCTTTTGCAGAGATTTCCAGCTAATGTAACCATCCCTGATAGCTGTTCCTCTAACTAGGCTGTTGCAGGTAAAGGCTCAGATACAGAAAACTGGCTTGGAGGGCACTGGGACACCAGCAAAGCTTAGTAGGTGGCCAGCATTCCTTCCCATGTCCTGGCACCATGGGGACATCCTCTTAACAAGACTTGCTGGCACATGATTAATTGTCTGGCAGTTTCATGTCCCAAATGGCTGCAAGAAATGCTTGATGCTAAAGAGGGAATCCTGCTGAAATTTTCATGAGCTCAATTTGCACTTCAGATGTTTTTCCAGTTGGCTGTGTTTCTGTAGCTTTTTTCTTTTTCTTTCGGTAGCAATAGAAGTGTGATATGGTACTACTTACCAAGACAAAATTCTTCATTGTCTAAAGCAGGCATAAGAGACTGGGACAACAGCAAAGAGGAGACACCTCAGTGGGAAGCTCCTATTGGATTTTTTTTTAATATGTTTTGTTGGTTTCTGTTCTAAACTTTGGAATATTTATGAGAAGATTGTTTGAACTGTCCTTTCTGTATCATTTATCTTCCCAGCAGGAGCAGTACTTTAATTTGCCACCAGGAGCTTTCCTTTTTTTTTTTTTTTTTTTTTTTGGTGAGACTGCTGTGTTAATTTTCTCTCCCCTTTTAAATTTGTAGAATAGCTTCTAGTAAAAGGAAGAAATTGGTTTCTAGCACAGGAGTTCATTAAAGTAAAAAATAATAACATTTTTTGTTCATTTTGTATTGATCTTGTGATTAAACTGTCTTTAGTACACACAAGAAATAAGTCTTAATTTCTTGTGAGTTAAAAAACAACATCTTCAGTGTTAAAAATATTTTATATTTCACTTAAAAATTATTTATCTATCAGGATCCCAAATGGCATTGACTAGGACACCTCCTGTTTTTTGAAAGCCTCTCACCAATGACATTAAAAACCAGCCTGATGGGTTCCAGGAAGAAGACTGGGACTTAAAAAACTGCCTGGAGAGCACCACTCAGCAGTAGCCTTAGCAGAGTGAAGGTGTATGGAAAATCAGGATGCAAAGAGTGCTCATTCTTCGCATCTGAGACATGTTGCTGGATTTCATAATATTGCTGGCAAGACTGGGCTTGAAAATCTGGGACTGTTGTGTGATTTATGGCGTTACCTTCCCAGAAGAAAATCTCACATCCCTCCCCGTTATGTTTAGAGCTTCTGGTTCTTGTCTTGGCACCACAAATAGAAGTAGGTGACATCCACAAGCAGGGCTTTGGATTTGATACCAACTGGAAAAGCTGGGAGCATTCAGACTGGGAGATGGTGGAGTCATTTGAGAACCGGTGCCAAAAAAAACAACACCATACCAACCCTGTGTATCTAGATGCCATATCACAGGGCTGTGTGCCAGAGCTGATGACATGATCAGAGCATCTCCCAGGGCCCAAATGGAGGTCCCTGTAGCCAGCGTGCTGCATCTCTGGACAGCATCCTCTGCTGCAGCTGGGAAACCTGCTGAAACTGCTGTCTGCTCTCCAGTGCCTAGCACAAGGGGACACGGGATGCCAGCTGACCAGCTGAGGCTCTCACCTGCTTTCACCTGTGTGAGGCTGAGTAGTGACCAACTGTTAGCATTAATTCCAGTAAGCAGTTACCAGTAACAGCTTCTTAGCTGGTCCTTACAGTGCTAACTCAGTAAATATCCCGTAAGGGATATCTACCTTGCGTGTAAGTGAAAGTGTACGAGGGGAAGGAGGAGGGAGTAGATTTTTAGTTAGAGTTTGACTGGTTTTTGATTTTTTTTTTTTTATGAGGGTATCAGTTGTGTTCCCAGGATTTGAAGAACATCTACTGTGGCAGGCTTAAAGAAACAAAAAAAATACAAAAACAAACAAACAAACAAAAGCTCCATGCTGTGATTTTATTCTTGGAAAGCAGCTACTTGCCTGTCGTACTCTTATCTGTATGAATCCATCTCTGATTCTTCGGAGTGAACATCCTTGCTTCATCCACAACAACTTGTCATTGCAATCATTAACAGTAGAGCTAGGAAGTGTGATCTCTGGCCAGCTAAAAATGTGCATCTGATTCTTGTTGGGAGCAGAAATACTGGGTCCTGCGCGCAGCGTTACTGCACCTGGGAAAGACACTATAGGCCTGCCAAAGTCTTGTATCAGAGTACACCCAGGATGTGTTATTTCTACCTAATGCATACATCCTAAAGAAACCTCTGAGAACAAACATCTGGTGGTGAAATAAAGGCATTATTTAACCCCAGATGCTGAGCCACGAGACTCTGAAATAACTCTCCGGATTTATCATGAGATAAAAGCAGCTTATTTTAGTCAAGAGTGCTGCTGTGTGAGAAGATAGAAGCGAGTTAAATTCTGCTGTATAATCTGGTTTTAACTGCTCTTGCTGAGGGGAGAGCAGTGAGACTTTGTCAGCATCAAAGGAGCGGAGGGCTGCTCTACCTGCTCTGCAGTAAAGGAAAATTGACATCCTGTTGCTACTTCTCTCTTAAAAGCAAACGTAACACCTTCATGTTTGATAATCCAAAGACAACTGCATCAGAAACTCCTGGGAATGAGTCCAGTAGTTGGAAGAAGACATGGTCAAAGTCATTTGTACCAAATTGCACATAAAACTCATGCTTCTCAAACTTTTGTGTGTGTGTGTGTGTGGCATAAATGTGACTCTTGTAAACCAAGTTTGTAGTGACTGGCTGGTGGGGGGGGGGGGGTTCTCGCTCCCTGTGCTGTTCAGACCAACTGCAGAACTTTTATCTGGCAGCCGAACAGCTCCTTCAGCACAACATGACTACGTGCTGCAGCATGGAACAGCCAGAGGCTGGGTAGAAATTGTCATTTCTTTCTAGATGTCAAGCGAAAACATCCAAGAGAAGAAATCAACATGATGCACAGACAAGCAAGTATTAAAGAGTGAAAGGCAAAGGATACTATCTAAAGTAATTTACGTCTCAGGTATATCCACCAGGCGTCTTCTGTTGAAAAATAATTTTGCACTCTATAGATGTGTCAGACCTTTTTCTTTCTTTATGTTTGTGAATCTGGTAATGGATTTTATTTTTTTTCATGTTCTTGTTTATGTCAAAGTGAAGGCATAGGTGTTTTTTATTAAATTAAGCCTATCTTAATAGTTTTGATTAGTGACAGAGATGGCAGAAGCAGAAAAATTTGGCTCTGAATTTCTCCAGAAGTTTGGGTGTGACATGGGGAAATGTCTCCTCCCTTGTATCTAATTAAAACAATAAGAAATGCTAATATGCAAGTGTTAGCTTAGTACTTTTATACCGTCTTCCACCAAAATTGTTGCAATTGACTGGTTGTGTTCTCATACTTAGTACATTTGAAAGTAGGAATGATTTTAAAAGTTGTAACATTTTGTCAAAGCTTTCAGATGGTGGCTTCTGTAATTTCAGGATATAAAGTTAGGCAGTATTCTTTCATGCTGCCTGGATTTGATTGAGTTTTGCAATGTAGGTCCCAGGAGAGCAAGATTATTCTCAGACATAGTTTGCTATACAGCATGTTCTTTCCTTCTGTAACAGATGTACATGTATGTGCCGCCTTCTGCAATTTCACAGAATATAGCATTGAAACAATTTGTTTGTTTGTCTGGGCTTCTGCAGGGCTTTGGGAGGACTGTTAACAGCAAAGGAGAGAGCAAGTTTCCTGAGCCTCCCTTGCAAGAAGGGAGGCTCAGGAAACTTGTCCCATAATGGGTATTTTGTCTGTGTTTCTCTTAGTGGTGTACTCTGGGAAGCCGCATAGATAGGGGTATCTGAAACATGTGAGCATTCTTGGTGAAACTACCTGCCTTTTTTTTTCCCTTTTAAACTTCAGCAGCAGTGTTCAGATGCTGAAAGCTATAGAATTTAGATTAGAATTTCTCCCAAGGGAACCTCAAGAAACACTGAAGCTTTTTGAACCACCGTAGTGCATAAAGATGCGCACAGGCTTAAGTATCTCTTGAAATCAGTTCTATTCATGGCTTGGTAACATTTTTCATAGCAACTTATGTTGAGCAAAGTATTTATTTCTCCTTGCATTTCAATAAAAGCACTGATTATGAAGGGCTTGGTTTCACATAGAATGAGTGTTGTTTGTCTCCTAACTCTGCTTACTCCTGAAATCACTTCATGTTATTTACAGAGGTGTCTCACTGATGTGAAACAGCTGTTCTTTGATTTCTGGAACAAAGATCTTCTGAGCAACTGTCTCTTAGCCTGATGTAGATCTAGGGGACCTGATATGAAGCAATGATCCAAACGTTATAGTGCTGTTTGCAGAACAGAGCTCTTCTTGAGTTTTACCCTTGTTGTACCTTTCTGTGGACGAGATGTTGCAGGAAACCGTGGTAATGAAGTTGTTTTTCATTTATTTTCTGACAGATGATTCAAGAGAGCAGGGTTCTTATCGAGACGGCAGACATCACTCATGACAAGATCGTTCAGTGTCAGAAAGCAGGTAATTCTCCTCTAATGTGCAGTTCTGGATAGGAGATGGGAAACAACGTGCCATCACTTTCTTAGTTTGAGACTTGAGCATCATCTTTCACCTGATATTTAAGTGAGTATCCTCATCTTTCCGTAGCAGACTCCACCCTCCTGAAGGCTCATCTTCCAGCAGCAGTGGAGGTGTAGGATCAGGGAGAAATCCTCAGTTTTCACCTCAAGTCTATTTCTCTATCTGTTTTACAGCTCTGAAATGTCTGACAGCATTTAAATAAGTCAAATGAACTAGAAAGGAATTCAATTAAAATGAGGGAGTGGGAAGGTATGCTGCCTTTACTGAGCTCTGTTCTCTGCCATAGTTACTGTCTTAAACACAAAGGCTTTGAAACCTACTGAACCAAGCTCTCTTGCCTACCTTTACTTAATTTTGCCATTTCGAGTTGATTTTGAGCTTGGAAACATGCACCAATATAATCTCTTCATGTCAAAATGAATCTGTGTGGCTATGCATTATGTATGTTAGTTACATGGGCACAAGGAGGTGTAAGTAGACTTAAGGCAAATCATATTTTGCTGGTGTATGATATTGGATGTCTCTGCCTGAATTAGAGCTGTCTTGTGTGCATCAGTAGAAAGGGAGAAGATGATTTCAGAAGTGGCTGCCTGTATGCTCTGCCACGGGTTCACACTCTGTTTGCAGGATGGTCAAAATGTCTGCGATTCGCAGTTCAGCTTACTCATGCAAACCTTCTTCATCACTTGTTCAGGACAGTAAGCCAGACTCCAAACTGGGACGTTTCCTGTAGTTTCTGCTGATACACAAAAATAAACCCTGCTTGAGAGATAAGAGTCCACATTTGGTGGTAGTAAGATCTTAATCCTCTACAGCTAAACCCGTCAGCTTTCATATATCAGAAACCATGCAGAATAAATCCTTGCAGTGTGTTTCTATTACGAGTTTACAATGCTGAAATAAAATCTGTTTTCAGTCTAGTTGTACAGCTGCACCTTTTGTAATCTACAGCAAGCCTCAAAGGTCAGGAATGCAAACACTTGCTACTGTATTTAATTTGTGATCTCAGAAAAGTCTTCTGGGACCACAACAATCATAAATACTGTTTTATTCCAATAGGCATTTTTGGATTTGGCAAGTGACAGAGGCTACAGCCATTTGTTTCTATTAAACATAAATAATGAATGAAACTGATGCTTTATAGTAAATTCCTTAATTCACCTTTTTAATTAGAAGAAACTAGGAAACTATTTCAGTAATAGCATTTAACTGATTTTTAATGTGGTACAAGAGCAGGGTGGAACCCAGTCTGCTCTTGGAAATTCAGAGCTCTGGAGCCACGGTCAGAGCTGTGGTAGGAAAGGGAGGAGAGGCGAGCACATTTGTCTTTCCGCATTTCATGGGCCTCATCTTGGGTTGTGCCTTGGCTCCTCCTGTGTATCTGCACAAACAGCATAACTCTCCTCAGCACAAAGCCTTCAACAGGTACAGAGGGTTTAGGAAATGGGACAGTGACCAGAAAATACAGCACTGATGGTCTTTCTAGCTGCTATAACTTAGAGCAGCACCAAATTATGCAGACCCTCAGGAATATCAGAGCTGTACCCACCCAGCTCTGTGCAAAGAGAGGAGGACCTGTGAAGTCTTTGTGAGCTGGGGGTTGATAACGTGGGCAGAGAACACGACACAGGGCTGTATCATGGAACAGCTCGGCTTGGAAGGGACCTTAAAGATCATCTGGTTCCAACCCCCTGCCATGGGCAGGGGTACCACACACTAGATCAGGCTGCCCAGGGCCTCGTCCAACCTGGCCTTGACCCCCTCCAGGGATGGGGCATCCACAGCTTCTCTGGGCAAGAAGCATATCACCAGGCTATGTCCAACGTTGAATGCAATTCCTTTCTCCTTCCTTCCCCCAGCAAAAAGATTAATTTATTTATTCTCTTTACTGTTGTATCTCCTTGTTAATTTCTTTGTTCTCATTACTGTTGTATCTCCTTGTACTTCCACTGGTTTTGCTTTGTTAGCCTTAAAATATTTCTGATTGAGAAGGGTGGAGAGAGATGCAGTGCTCATATAAAACCTCAGGATTTAAGACAGAGGAAAGGAGCAGGAGAGAGAGAATTGATCCCTCGCAGTGCTTGATTGCTGATTAGTTTGTTGCAAATGTTACCCAGGCAAATTGTCCAAAGAAGGTGTTAAATGTGGCAAGATGAAGCACTCATAAGTTTAGAGATGTCAGAGATACAATTGCCAGTGACATTGTTCTTCACCTCAGCCCAGTCCTACTCCCCTTGGACACGCGTTCCTACCTGACCTCTGCTTCACAGCCCAGCCTGTTTTGGTCCCTGCTCCCTGTGCTACAAGACCCTCTCTGCTCCCCCAGATGACTTCTCAGGCTGCTGAGTTTACGTTTTTTTTTTTGTTTGTTTGTTTTCATGTATGCTTTTGGCCCAATGCATTAGCAGAATGGAGGACTGAACTGCTATATGCTTTAATTGGTGCTCCTTTCCACAGCCTGATGAATGTTAGTAACTGTCTCTCTCTTGGGCAGCATTATTTCCAGTTTACAGGTGGGAAAGTGAAATCTGGGAAGGGGGAAAAACAAAGTATGCTACATAAAGGCAGGGCTGCCCAAGTGGAACTGAGCACTGTTGGCCTTTGTATTTCTTCAGAGGACAAAGCAAGTCACTTGGAGGTTTTCTTTCACTTACTCGAGTGAAATTATTTGAGTCAGTTGGCACAAGGCAGCTTGCAGGGGAATCTTTCTTGAGGTGCAGTTATTTAGACTGTTTTCCAAAGGAGGTGTTGCAGGAACTCTGTTACCTTAGATATGCAAAACTTGTGAGCAAGCGAAGTTTTGGAGAATAAGCAGTACGTGTAGATGAACCTTACGTTGTGTGAGGTTGAACGCCCTCAGTGTTTCTCAGGCAGTGGCTCAGCTGCCTCCAGATTCAGTGCAAGGCAGAAGGAAGCCTATTGTCAGTCTTCCAGGAGAGCTTTGGGCAAGCTTACTTGCAGGCTGCCTTGGAGTATCAGAAGGCTGACTCCTTCAGTCACCCTGCTAAAATAGCCCCTCGGTGCTCCATGCAGGTGTTCTCTGTCAGGTGCCGATGGGGGTTTCTTTGATGTAACTTCAGTGAAGCCTGAACTTGTGAGTGACATTTGCCTCAAAACAACAGGGGAGGGAGAGCTATGAAACAACTGGAGATTGAACTTGGTTTGTTCAGCTGGGATGGGCTTCAGATATTTTAGAGTGATTTAGTGCCAATTTGGCCTTTGTAAGGTACAAATTAAGGGAACACAACCAGCTCTCTCTCCATTTTGTCTTTTCATCCACAGCAGCCTTGGAGAAATGTTTGCATACACTGCAAATCTCACAGAATTGGTGAGCTAATTGGGCTCGTTAAGGTTTTTTATCTGATCCCAGATTCTCAAGTTCTCGTATCCAGCAAAGGATTTGCAGACGTTTGCTACAAAACTAGCAATGAAATGTTGCCAATTCGCAGGTCTATGTTTGGAAGTCTCAGCTCGACAGGCTGCAGGAATACCAATCTTGTGATTAGCAGTGTGCGTTCATGAAATAATTTGTCACTGTGGAGTACAAGGGTTTTTCTATATGCCAGTGATTATGATTAATGAGGAGCTGTGCACCTGAGTCTGTATTTGCCGTGCTGCACAGGTATCTTTCCTGTCTGCCAGACTGCCTCCCAAGGTACATCTGTTGAAGGATAGTGACAAGTGATTGCCTTTTGTCATGATACTTCCAGCAAAGCAGACTACAATCAGAAGTGCTGGAGTGGTGTTCGTGTGGGGAGCAGGCATGTGCCTGTGTAGGACCCCGGCACTGGAAAGGAGAGCCAAATACAGAATTGGAGGCAGAGCTGCAAGGCTGCACATAACACTTAAATAGAAGGGAGATGCTCTCTAGGGTGGGATCATGACAGGGAAGAGGGGGGAACACAGAAAGAGGATGTAGGAAATACCGGCTGCAAGGGCGAAAATGCTCGCTGAACATTTTATGGGGGTAATCAATCATACAGAGGGTGATGTAGCGATCTGTTTTTTAGGGATGGAATTCCATGAAGAGCTCCATAACCTCGGCACAAAGGAAGGCTTGAAAGGAAGAAAATTAAGCAAAGCCATTGAAAGCTTTGCATGGAATATCACAGTGCTGAAGGTAAGCACAGAAAGCACCGCCTTGTGTCTCGTATTAACTTTATAAGCACATCCTTGCTCTTTTTAGCTTATCTCTTGGTACTGTGTTATTAACACTGGAGACATGTTTTGTTTAAATGGGAAGTATAAATTACCCCCCAACTATTAAGATTTATCAAATACATCTAATTACAACTGTGGTTTGGAAGCTGTGGAAGGGAATTTATCTAAGCCTGCATAAAAGAGGGATAGCTCATTAGTTTGTATGCTCAGAGACCTGGTCTCAGTTGCCTGTTCTGCTTCACACAATGTGTGAATGTGACCTGTCTGAGGTCACTGGGTCTCAGACACTTGATTTGTAATATGAAGACACAGGTATCTCCTGGGGAAAGAGAAGGGAAGGGGGCAGGCTGTCATGAAAGTGCACACAACAAATACTACAGATCCTGCAGGTGTCAGGGGTGTGTTTTGAAAGTGGAGCACCATCCAAATGGCTAAAGGAGCCGCTCTCCATCTTGGCTGCGTGGTGACACGCTGTGTAGTGAGCACCTCAGTCAGTGGGCTTTAGCTCCTGGTTCAGCACCGATCAGCCAGAGATTGCCATGGCAGCTGTATGTCTGACCTTGCGTAAAGTTGTCCAGGAACAGCCCAACGTGGAAAGAAGTGAGGAGCTGGTACAGCCCCAGCAGACGGCAAGGAGAGGACCTGAGCCAAGCATTCAGGTCATTAGCATTCAGGTCACATTTTGTTTCACAGCCTCATTTTCCACCTTGCTCTGATAGATCACACGTTGCTCACCGATGTCCCATGGCTCTCTCCCAGCTGCTTCCTCCCTCCAGCTGCCATTTAAGCAGGTTGCCTTGTCTGTGGCCCTCTGTCGCCTTTCCTGCACTGGAATCCCAGGGCAGGCCAGCTGATGAGAGGGAATTTTTACAAGATTGCTAATCAAATATATACCAAAACACAATGTGCAACAGCAGTAGCGAAATCAGCGGGAGGTGGCATGCTTCAGCCTCGTGGAGACAGAAAGAGCACTAGCAAAAAAGAGTTGGGAATGAAGAGGAACAAAAATGGATGGGAGAGGCTGTTGGTGGTGGGGAAGGGTTAGAAGAATTGGGGGACACCTGGAGTTCCTTGTGTACCTTGATTCAGTGTGAGAGAGGGAGGGAAAGAAAGTAACGGAGTCAGCACAGGCTCCGTTAATAAGACCTCCGATGAAGAGAAAAGGCAACCAGTTCAAACATGATGGAAGAGACTGACCTTCTCCACACAGCATAATTAAGGTGAGTAGTTAAAGAGGACGAAAAAAATAAAAATGTAATAGGCAGTTCTGTACATTACTCTGAATGCCTTTAGCTGTGTTAAGTAAAATAAATGCTTCATGCTCAGAGTCAACATAAACACAGCTGGGGTTGGTCTAAACTTTTAAATTTTTAGATGAGAAAAATTAAATTTTTCAAATGAGAAGTTCAGACCTCTGAGGGTGATCTGTGATTAATGAAGATATGAGTAGGGTATTAGAGAAACATTTCCCATGAAAAATAATTGCTGCCTAACACACACTGCCACAATCAGTGTTATGAACATTTAGTCAAGGTCAAAGAATAATTGATGTGTCATTTCTAAGCCACAGCTTCTTGGGTATTTTTTTGTTTTTTGTTTGTTTGTTTTACTTGTATATTGAAATGCCAACAGTGTATGTTGCAACTATCCTCTTGTACAAAAGTGGATGAAACACTTTTTCATTCTGACTGAAGTCCAATTCAGCACTGACAGTAGGCAAAGGAGAACCACTTTGTACTTCAGGTGTCTGATATGAGGCAGTTGGCCACCATTCTTTTTTGTTGTTTTTTTCTCCTCTTCAGGAATATTGTATTTCAGTGACCCTACCCCTAACAAACCTATTTGCTGGTTACAACTGCATCTTGTATTTGGCACTGTCTCTCCCCAGTGTGCTGGTGAGAGCTCCCCAGGAGGGTGTGGTGAGGAGAAATCAGCAACCCTTCCCCACTCAAACCCGGTGCCTGATCTCAGGATGGTTGGGTTAAACCACAACAGTTGCATATACATTTCACTAGCATAGCGATGTAAGAAAAGAAAAAAGTGCCTGCAACATTTAGGAAATGCATCAGCTGCTTCACACTGGGTGAGGTGAGAGAAAGGCAAAACAACTCCAGGAGAAAGCTTCTTTGTGTGCTTGGGGTCGTTGGAGGCACCTACGTCATGCAGCAGTAGTCAGCTTTGCTTGCAAGTTCGTGCGAGGTGCCCATGAGCAATAGCAGGTATTGTGTTTTGCTCGTGCCTGCCAGATGATTAATAGTCTTTTCCTAGGCTGGTGAAGCAAAAGCATATTTAATGAATGTATTTATTTATAAATATTCATTGCAATAGGTAAGTTTTGAATACAAAGAATGGATGCAATAAAAAAAATTGCTTCTGGCAAAATCATTAAATAGTAACAGTGTAAGATTAAAGTATATTTTATAAAAAACACGACTGTGGGCATTCTTCATGTTTAAAAATCCCCTGGGGTACTTTTATGAGGTGTGTAATGAGAACGAATCAAAACAATATGTTTTTTTTTCCTTAGTTTATATAATGTAATTACATATTAGTAATACTCACCAGAAGGACAAACTATTTGCCAGAACATAAAAATGTTAGTAAAACAGGGAAGCTACAACTCGCTGACAGTCGAACAAGTCAACTTTGACACATATTATTAAAATGGTACGTCTTTTTGTATGTTCCATGTAAAATAGTGTCAGACATCCCGTTAGTAATACTGAGAGGCACAACGTAATTAAAGTAGACAGAAGAATCATGTTCTTATAGCAAAATCAGTTGTTAGGATCCTAAGTGTAGTCTTGCTTTTGTTGTTATTTCTATTTCCACGCACCTCTGTTTCGGTGCCTCCATTTTTCTTTCTGAGTTTAAGTTCCACTAACATGCAAATGTGGCAAGAAACATTTGATTTGCCACCCGAGGCAAGCCCCCATGCTAGGAACCACTTGTTTCATCCTGATGGATACAGTAAAACTGCTCTGTGGGGGTCTGCTTGGCAAGTAAGCCGAGCAAGGTTCACGTGAGGTTCGGGTTTATTGCTCTCATGTGGATGTGCTTTGTCTGTCCGCAAACATGTCTTCCTGGGCTATCTGTGCTTTGGTAGATCAGCAGATACCAAGTGCAGTAACAGTGCCACCAAATACTTGGCCGCATGTTGATGGTAAATATCTAGTTAGTATACCTACATACGGACTTATTTATAGACAAAACACGGAAAGACAAAGTGGCATTTACTGCTTTGATCTACTGAAGGAGAAAAAAAACACAAAGGTTTGTGTCTAGTCTTTGCTCTGAAATGCATTCATGTTTTTAAAACCTTTTTGCTTCCCATGATAACATTTTGCTTCTAGTGCCATAAGTGTGTTCTGTGTGATTAGGACTCCCAACTATTATTGTGTGCTGTTTGTCACACTGCCAGGCAACAGGACATCAAGAGGTTAATTTCAGAGATCTTTTCATCACCTGTCCATCAGTGTATCTGCTAATTAACTTGCATTTAAATTAGTGCTGATTAGATATATAAAGAGAGGTTGCTGAATGCAGAAGGCATGCAATTATTAAATTGCAAATGCAATTCACTCTGAGGGAGAAATCTGCAATTTTATGACATAGTCATCAGCAACGCTAGCTCTGGTATAGTGTTGTTACAGAGCAAAACTGTGCATTAATAGTGATTCTGGATGATGATGTCCACAAATGACCTGTTTCTTCATCAGAGTCATTTGTGACAGCCTTTTGCTGCTTGAGAGATGTGCAGCATTCAGACCTCTCACTTGGGTGGTGGAGACTCAGATCACTCTTGTGATCTTGTCACTCCAAGAACCTTGAGGCTTCTTGGAGTGACAAAAGCCCGATTTCTGAAGGATGTACATACAGACAGGCGTATACTTATCTAGCTTCACCTAATCTGAGCTGAATTTTGCATCACTAAGAAGGTGTCAATTTTCTTTAGGAAGAAAAGCAATGTATCTGACAGTGATTATTGTGCAAGAACATCCTTGGGCACAGTGGCACCATGCAGAGAGATGCTGCTGATCCTTTGGAAGAACTAGGTCCTTTCACAGTCTTTATTTAAAGATTATTATATTACAGTATGGCACTGTTTTTGATGTATACTGCACAGTACTCTAAAGCCATCTGGTAAGTAGGATTTGCTTGTTTCCACATCAGTCCTTTTTTTTTAGTTAGGCAAGAACCCATGGTTTTACTGCTTGGCATGCTACAGAGTGGACCCCAGAGCAGTGTGGCATTTTCATGAGGACATTTCATGTAATTAATCTTGACTGCAACAATATATTCTACACCATGTCGTACAATTGCTGCCAAAGGATTTGCATGACATTTTACTCTCCAAGAATTAAGCTACAACCAAGTGAAATTGTGAGCACCTGTAAAGTTGCTGTATTCCACATACCGTATATTTTTTTCCCTGTGTCAGTTAGGCTCCCACCCGTGCCTCCCCAAAGTATCCTCATATCTGACATTTCTTGTTTTCCCAGCATCTCTCTGTGAACAAAAGCACATTGGTGCTCAGTCTGTGAAACTGCAAAAATAGATGCAATGCAAGCCACGGTGGCTTAGCAACAAATTCTGGTGATTTGCTGTCACCTTGTGACACTGATAGTCCAGCAAGAGCAGTAAGGCAGGAGCAGTTTGAGTGGCACGGAGAGTTCTCACTTGCCTCTAAATGCAGGCTAGCTGGATTATTTTGTGCCTACTCAGCTCCAGATCTACCTAGATAAATATGTTTTGAATGTGGTTACCCTGAAGGCTCATTTTCCAGAGATGTCTCTGCTGCTGTCTAGTCCCCATGTGGTTTGCATTTCCGTTGTTGCTGCAGTTCAGTGTTGTTTTTAACTTTTAAAGTTTAACTTCTCTGGGCTGCATGACCTGGCTGTTTCTGAAGTACCTCCTGCATTGCTCAGTCTGGCTCAGCTGCAGCTCAGGTTGGCTGAGCCCAACAGACTTCAGTGAGATGATAGATTTTGCAAAGGTAGGAGGAAATGCAGAGCTGGGCTAATTATTCACACAGTTACTAGATCAGGTTTGTCTTTTACATGTTAACTGAAGGACAAAGAAGGAAAAAAAAAATAACATAAAAAGGTTGATGGAGAGGGTGCTAAATTGAAGGGTAAGAGGTCCAGTCAGCATCTGCTTATTCTTGTAAATGCTGGCCTGCTTAACTGGATTCATTTTATTTAACAGTAAAGGGAAAGGTCAGGGAGGACAGAAGTGTTTAGGTTGCTCCTTGTTGAGCACGTGAAGAGCTTGGAAGAATGGCCTAGGATGGGAGTGTGGCTCATTCCTGGGTCCTTGTGTGGCCAGAAGATGGTGGCATGTGTGGTGGAGGCTTCTGGCTGCAGGAGGCTGCCTGTGCCCTGATGCTCAGGATGCCCCTGTTTATAGGGGGTTTATGCCTTTTGGGATGTGTTTGGTGATTTTTCTGGGACCAAGGTGGGGTTTAGAGTCCTTTAAATGATACTGAGTTAGAAAACAGGGAAGCGACAGCATGTGATTTCCACACAAAGCTCTTCTGATCAGTGGTTTTTGTATATAGACAAACCCAAACCACGTAATTATTAGGTAGGTGGATCCTTCTTGTACTTAGAGTGCTGTTCCCTGCTGATTAGGTTGGTAACTGCCTCCAGGAGCTCTCCCTCATACTGCTCACTAGTTTTTACCTTCCTTGCCCAAGCCTAAAAGTAGGAATGCTCCTGCAGAGCTCATTAAAAGACACTTGGTCTCGGTGGATCTTGTCAGCTGTATCTGGTGATGGAAACTTCTCAAGTTACTTTAACAGTGTGTATCAGGGTAAAACAATTGTAATCCCAGTTTCTCAGCAGTGCTAGTTAATCAGATGGAATATCCTGTTCTTCTGAGCTGTCAGCCAGGCTGCACGAGCATTGCTCCAGGGAGGGTGCAATCTCATACAAGTACAGCGCAGACTCTCCAGGTACCTGACTGCTCCGTGCGAGCTTTTGAAGACCTAATCCTGTTTCTGACAAGGTCTCTGTTTTCTTGGCCAAGGAAAATTTCAAGACATAAATCAGATTTAGAGCAATTCAAATATTCACATGCTTAAAATATATGTGAAGGCCACCCAGGCATTCTTTTATCAGCACACACCAAATGCTGGCAACTGAAGAGACTAGCAGGGAAAGGGAGAGCAGCAACTGCCAGAGTTCACAGCGCTGGCTCCCTTGTGATACCTTGAATCTCTCAGGAGATGTGCCACCACATGGAGTGCCAGCATGGCTCTCAGTTTGACAGAGAGAAGAGACTTCATCCCATGTTAGTTATTCCTGTTTTGTTGTCCAGTACTGGCATAAGAGGAGTGCTTTGTTGACTGGCAGGAAGCAATGGTCCAGACACTCAGGTCAGGCAAAGTAAGAGCCCATCAAATATATACAGAACAACAGTAACTTTGGGACAAGAGCAGATTAGAGAAGTGAAAGATGGTATGAAATGCCTCTGATGATATCTTGTCTTTGCTCACTTTTCTTGTGTTTGACTAAAGTAAACCAGAGAGAAATGGCAAGGAATATTGCAAGGTGCCTTTTATTTCCAGTGATGGGACAAATTGCCAGAAGCCGCGGACATGAAGCTGCCACTGGCCAACATGTGGAGCACGTCACGTTGCAGTGTTGGTAAGAGGCAGGGCCAGGAGCCTGTGGGGTCGCTGTGCCTGATGCTCCTTGTGCCAAGGCCACCTTGGTGGCATGGCTTGGAGCCCAGCAGAGGGTTGGCATGCTGAAGTCCCCTGTGTAGAAGGCGGATTTTAGCATCACTTCACAGAAGCTTGTCAAGATATTTAAATAGCCCTTGTCTGCCAAAATAGATGTCTCAGTCTCTTCTGGTGTAGGTTGGCTGCTTGCTGAAGCCCCCTGCTTGATCAGGTCCTGTCTTGAGTTCCCCTTGTGCCTCCCTGTCATCACTGACTTTCCTGGCTCTTCTCCTCGACCCTAACTCCTTGTTCCCTTTGTGTCGCTCCAGCCCTATTCACCATTCTTATTCTGTTCAGGGCATCCCTTCATTTCTACTGTTTACCATAGCCCCAGGCAGTGAAATGATGTGCATCATCTCACTCACTTTAAAACAGTTGGAGAACTCCATTTAAAGTATAGTACTATGTTTATGAAGATAAACACATGAAGATATGTTTATGAAGATATATAAAAAAGAGAACCAGTAAATAGTGCATGGTGTTGTTCACTGCCAAAGTGTTTGTTTCACCCGTGTGTCAGGTTCTTCCCCATCCTTGACCTGGACCAGGCTTTGCGTGGCTCTGAAGCTGCTCCTGTTTGTGACCCAGTTCATGTGAGTTTATCACTCCAGGTCCACACCAGCTTTCCCCTGGGGTGTGGGAGCTGGCACGGCTCTGCGCTGCTGGGGCAGACACAGCCTTCACCACAGCTGCTCTCCTCTTGGTTCTCCACCAACTTGGCGCTGGTTTTAATACCTAGTTGCAAAGACCAGCGTCTCTCACATTTGTGGGCCATCCTGTACAAAGGCAGCGCAACTGGAAAAGTAATTAATAATGTTCAGGTGAAGATGTGTGACTGCAAAGAGAATTTGTTCTATGAGAGCTGCTTTGAGCAGTAACAGGATTATCACCTGTGAGGAGGTTATTTGAAAAATCAGCAGATATGATTAAAAGTACCTTGAGGGAACTTGTCTTTTGAGGAAAGTGAGCTCTTTCTGCACGTGTGTGTGTCTGAGCTGAGCTTAAAAATGGGTAGAAGTAAGAAAAGAAAAATGAAATCCAAAACAGCTGAATGGAACAACCTTTGTAGATGGTTCCCCACTGAAGAAGGCTTACATGAAACTAGGTCACTACCATCTCCCATCCTTTGAAGGAGACAGTGAAGGCAGGAACTGCAAGTAGTGTAGGAACTTCAGCAACTTCTTCTACCATCCCCTCCCCTGCACCGGTGACATTTGCATCTGAGACACAGATATCAAAGGCTGCCGCACCCGGCAGTAGAGTTAATTAACACAACTTGGAAGACGTGGAAGTCGGGAATCTTATTTGTGCAGATCTGACAACGTGACCTCATTCAGAAGAATTAAAAGGGCTGTATTGAAAGTATAAGTTTCAGCTGAAATTTGCACATTTCATCCTTTTATCTGTCACTAGCTGAACTAACAAAGAAAGGAAATGAGGAGCTGTCTCTGACAGGTCGCATTATAAACTGCAGCGAGCTGTCATCCTGCCAGGCAGTTGGGCAGTTGCTGGAGGGGACAAGAGCCTTTCAACTGGGTCCCTGCCCCACCAGTGGCATTGGGCTGGCAGCGGGCTTGTGCCCCCTGCGATGCCCCTGCCCCAGCCCCAGCCCCTCATGGCAGCGAGGGGCTTGGTGAGACCTCTTCCTTCTCAGGTTGGCCATGTCCCTTGGTACCTCGCCTGGGTCGCCTGGGTGGGGATTCAAACACAGAGGACCTCAGTGGTCCCCTCCTTTGCTCTCTTGCATTCACTGTTGATTTCATTTCAGGGTGATCAGTTAAACAGGGTGATATTATTTATGTGCTGAGACGCATAAAATGGATGTTTTTTCTTGGGCACAGTTGGTTAGATTTGTCTGTATCAACTTGGGCACTGACTATTGCGTAGGAAACTCCAGTTATCTCTTTATACAACTTGGAAGATTCCTTATGTCCCTTAAATAATGTATGAAAAGAGAGATTCGGTTGCATGGTTATTTATTATTGAAAAGACGTGCTACATTTTAAAATTATTTCAGTTGTAGCTTAATCTCCATTATTTAGCAGATTCACATTACAACCCAGGATGTGCTGTTGCTGTGCTGGTCTTGTCCCTCCCCAGCTGACACGCGTTGTTGCTTCTGGCCTGTGCAGAGATGAGGCTGCGTGCCTGGCAGGGCATTTTGCCTTCCTTATGTTTTAAATTGTTAAATGCCATTGCGAATCAGCATCACACATCCTGATAAAGGTCTGGTGGAGCTGTGATTGTTTCTGAGCTACCGAAAGGCAGGTAAAATAAACTCCCTTTGTTTTCCTCTAAACAGGGAGCTCGTATGCACCAGCTCGGTGCCCTGCCCGAGCAAGGGTAACCCACAGGGCTCTGGAAGGACATTTACCTGAAGTGTTTGTGTTCCTAAGCTGTTAAATTCACCAGCTGATTTAGATGACAGGGCTGTGTGCAATGGGGGAGCTTCTTTCGGCAGCCTGCGCATGCATTGTCGTCGTACGAGGGTGCCTGTGTCTGAGCCAAGGGCTCTGTGACTTAGTTATCCATCCCGGGACAGAGCAAGTGGGGCTCTATGCTGGAAGCCTCCAGACACAGTGAATTTTCCCAATTTTGTGCAAGGCTGTTGAGCATCAGGGAGAGACTGGGGGACAGATTTGTGCGTGGGGGAGGGCCCTACGAAGGGATCACATGTATGTTGCTTTTTTTCTAGTGTTTACTTGTTGTTGAATCTCAGTGGTGTAGTTCTGGGAACTTTAAACCAGCTCTAGTCTGAAATGGTTGCAGGTGAATGTAAACCCTGGTGTGTGCCAGGAGGTTAACGTCTTCTAAAAATTACCTTTGTTGTATTTTTTGAGCTCACTACAGCAGATCACATATAGTTTCTGAGTGTTCTGTTTGTGTCTTCACATAAAGGATGTGAAGTTGACTGTCCCTTTTCTGAAGTGAATTACATGCCTGTGTCTGCAGAATGGTGCTCCCCGCAGGCAGAACGGGTGTCTAATTGAAGCTGATCCCACAGGGGGCTCAGGAGGTGATGAAAGCTGACATTTGCTCCACTGAAACTTCCCCTTCTCCTGTTGCTGAGAGGGTGTTTCTGGTTTTCCCTGGCACTGTCAGTGGCCTCAGTCACATCTGGTAACGTACTTTACAACTGTTTTACTGAAGCCAGGGGCTAGCATACCTCTTTATGAATGACAGGTCCTCCCCTCCTCCCTCATCGACATACGCAGGAATCCTCTCTGCATTTGTCAGGATGTGTATGATGCCATTGCTAGCAAGGACCTTTGTGGCTTTTTGTGCACTTATATGAGGAGTCAAAAGAACTGAATTCTGAATCTAGCAGGCAGTGACTTGCTTGTGTGACCTTCCCCATTTCAATATGAGTCCTAATTCCATTTTTGCCTCCTTACATTGAAATGAGAAAATGTTCATCCATGCTGCTAACGTATTCCAAGGTCTGTGGTTAACAGAATAAAACGCTCTTTAGCGCAATGGTGATATTGATTCATTTTTGTAGTCTGGGGTCACTGGCTGTTGAGTAAAGACTTCCGTGTTAACATATACATTTATTGGCAATATGGATCTGTGGATCGGGCTTAGGCAGCCAGTGGAAAGCCACAAACTGCATTAAACAGAAATCGTAGGTGTTTCTTTGCAGTTATTCTTCCCCAGCAGCACTGGTGGATCCTGTAAGTTGCAGCCGTGGCAAGTGTTCCCAAAAATGTGCGCAGGAGCTGTGTGGCAGTGCTTGAGGAACAAGAGGCTGCAGTGCTTGCAGGTGAAAGTAAGCTTTGCAGTTTCCCAATCCACTGTAGAGTAATCTTGTTCCATATCCTTGACAACTACAGCTTTCTTTTTCTTGGATCATGTGAAATGAAGTGTAAGATGATGAGTCCTAGGTGAGGGCTGGAGCCAACGGTGATGCTCTCTACTATGGGTTACTGCCCACTTCACAGGGTCCTGTGGGATTTGTTTGGTGAGAAAAGCTGAGACAAAAGCAGAGACTGTTGCTGTGGCAGGTTCTGTTTATTTTTAGATCACAAAAAGAAAAAGGCAGCATTGCTTATGTCAGGCTACGTACACAAGAGAGCAGACTTAGAGAGACACAACAGTCAGACATAAAAGAGTAAATTAAAAAGGCCTGTACTCAGGATCCTCCATGTTACAGATCAGAAATAGGTCCCATGTTGGCAGGAGAAGCTTACTGATGCACTGTGGGTCACTCTGCAGGACAGTTATGTGCTCTGCCTGTTCTCGTCTGGTGTTGCCCAACTCCTGCTCCTTAGACCTGTGGTCTGCTCATGCTGGTGCACCGAGAGGAGGTGAGCCAGATGAAGGTGATGAAAAGCACCTGAAAAAGTCACGTTTGTGCAGGCTCCTTTGGGATGGCTTGGAGGCCCCACAGCATGGGAACCATCTCCTAGAAGTCACACTGGTGTGAATCCAGAAGACCTCTACTGACTGGCCTTGCAAGAGGTGGTTCAATAAGGATTTTTAGTGCTCCATGTAGTTAACTAAATGGAGGAGGAAAAGATTCTTTAAGTTTTGTAATTTCTTTCCCAAAGCTGTGACTAGGCAGTTGGGTATAGATCCCCTGCTCCGGGCATCTGCACGTTGTTCTAGTTTTGACTGCTCCAGGCCATCTCTATGGGTAACACAAGGAGGTCGCCAAAGACCATTCCCAAAGCTAGGTGCCCTCAACACCCCCTTGATGTCCCTTTTATCTTTATTTTTTAGACAGAGACCTCACAGTCTTGTTTAGTAAACTGTGATAAATAAAGCATAGGACTCAGTTGAGGTCCATAATCATATGCTTTGCTTTGCTGAACAAAATTCAGATGAGCTGTCTGAACAAGGTGTACTTGTCAGAGATAAATGAGCTGAGTCTGGAGGCTCCTGGCAGCATCAGCAGAAGGACAGCTTCAGTGGGTGACTGACGTTGGGGTATCTAACCTCACCAGTAAATTTGGAGGTATTACTGTATCGGGCTTACAAATTGTCCTCAAGTCCACGAGTTGGACTCAGTGATCCTTATGGGTCCCTTCCAACTCGGGATATTCTGTGATTCTATGACTTAAGTTTGATTTTGCTGAAAAGTCTCATTTTCAGTGGCATAGCGATTCACAAATTGTTTCCCTCACTGCAGTTTTAGGGGAATGAATGTGTAAGTCAATATGTCAATACTATAATACCCATCTCGTACCTTTTTTTTTTTTTTTTTTTGTGCTTGGTTCACTTGATTTGCTTTGTTTCCATTTATGTGTTTCATGGAAAGTTCTCACATCCAGTAATGCTTGTTTCTGACCCTTCCTAATTTTTTTATTCCCTCAATCACTTCGTTTCAGTAGCTCTTTGCCTCCTGGGTCAGTGTGTTTCTTACAAAAATAACCTCATGCGCTCTTGTTTGTAGTTGGTTTCACATCTGCACTGGGAGGGAGAAGCTGGGATTCTCCCAAGGTAAACAAGCTGTGTTAGCACACGGGTCCCACGGTTGCTGGCAGGCAGCAGCCTTCCTGACCTCTGGCTGCGGGAATGTGAGCAGAGAAAATGGCTCAGTTCTGCTTTTACCAAAGTCACTGGCCAGTCTCATTGGCAAACCTGCTGTTACCTTCACAGGAATGACATCTGAGCTGGCAGACATGAGGTGGATCAGGTCACTGTAAAGTACCTTTTATAAACATGCTTCATCCTAACTGTTAGTTTTTATGTTTGTTTGAATCCCCCCCGCCCTCCCCCACACACCACTCCTTTCTTTCATGTGATTTAGCATTTTTTTTTGTCTCAGCTTAAATTAAGCTTTCTGCTACAGCACGAAGTCTGTTATCTGTCTGTGCCGCTCATGGGCAGGTTGCAAGCTGACTGCCCAGCACTGCAAGGAGAGGTTTACATGTCCACTGTGTAGGAACAGGGAGCTGTGGTGGGTTCTCCAAATTCCTGCACCCTGATTAGGGTGTTGATGTTTGCCAGCCACCTTCAGAGAGACAGAGATCTGCAAACCATATAGTTCCTTGTGCCAAGCAATTAATCTGAGACCAGGAGAGTGTTAAGGAGCTGTATGTAGGAAGCAGCGCTATGTGAGTATGCTCTGTTACCTGTCCAGAGACTCAGTGCTCTGTCTGAGCTCATTTCATTTCATCTTAATTAGATTATTTCAGTTAGCAGTAAGCACAGCTGCAGGTATTATTTTTTTTAAGCTATAGCTCTAAGCAGTGGTCTGAGGAGAGCAGGGAATATTTGTGCTACATCTCCTGTAACAATCCCCCTCCAAAACCCCAAAAAGCAAGCAAGAAAAAACACGTGAAAGCCAAAAATAGCACAGTTGCCTGTTCAGTCAACATAGAACCAGATCTGAGAAGGCTGGTAAAGCCTTCCCGGTTTCTGATGAACTTAATGGACATTTTGCTGTCACCACTTGTGAAGAAGGACATGATTTCAGCGTTAGCTGTGCGGTTTGCAGCCGGCGCGGCTGTGCGTCAGTGTGGATGACATCGGGGAGCAGGGAGGTGGGGGAGTGCCAGCTATTTCAAGCCAAGCGTTTTGCTCAGGGCTTGCTTTGCACAGGTGTTCTGTGAGCTGCAAAACGTATCTTTTCCCACAGCTGGTCCCTTATTAGAAAAATAAAATGCAAGAAAAGTCTGCCCTTAGCGCTTCGTTTTTCCTCCCCCTTGTTTTGTTTTTGCTAGGACTCTTCAGACTTTACTAGAATTATGAGCTGGTGCTGGTACATGTGTGGAACTGGGTTTTGTGGCCAAAGGAGGACTAAAAAATGCCTGGACATACAGCTTAGACTTCCACCTCATGGCTGTGTATTAAAAATAAATAGCGCCATTATTTCTTCAGTGATATGGGTTTTTTTTGCTATTGATTGTGCACTCCTGGGCTCCCCTCCAATTTCAAACTTAGCACCAGAAAAAAGACAGGCTCTGAGCATGGAGGGGTTGAGAGCCAGAGTCTGTACCTTTGTGTCTGTGCATGCAAACTGTCTGTGAGATGCAGTGCCTGGGAGACATACAGACAGCTGAACTGCTTGGCATATTGCTAATGTGAAATTAATGCCATTATTTCTGAAAGCGAATTCTTGCTGCAACAGTTACAGAAAGTCAATGTTCACATTTATGGCTTTTGACAGCCTCATATAAGGTAATTTAATTAAAACACCCAGATGCGAGAGAACCAAGAGGCATTAAAAAAAAAGCCTGCTTTTTTTATGCATAGAATGCCTGCATGAAACAATAGGTTTGTATCTGTACAGTGCCATTGATTTGCGAGAGGCCATAGATTTCAGTGGAAAGGTCTGTTTAAAGATCAATAGGGAACACTACAGTGAGAGTGCTTTTGCCACTTAGCAGGTCAAGAAAGTACTTGATGTTAATTCCTTCTCAGGCTTTGGTCTAGAGCCAGTGGTGTTTGGGAGGGCACTTGACTGTGTTTCAGAGAGCAAGCTGGTCACGTAGGTCCTTCTCAGTTATTTCATTAGGCAGGTCATGTAGGAGAATTACAAACACAGACAGTCTTCCCTAAGTTGCTGCAGCTGCACAAGGCAGTGATCTTGCACTGGGAAGGCTGGCAGCCAGAATTGGAAGTTTTTCCTGAGTATTTGTGTTTTTGCTGGTTGTGTGACTGTATTTGAGATTCTCCTTACATCACAGCAGAGTTTTGCCCATTTCCGCCTCCCAGGCTTCTCTCAAAGTCTCCATTTCACTGTGTTGTGCAATTTGGAAATATACAAGTGGTAGGCTGGCAGTTTTGTAGTAAACTAGTAGTAAAAAAACTCGAGTTTCTTTCTACTCTCTGAGCCTTCTCAGCCCCCTGAGTAATGAGAGAGAGGCAGGAAAGCCTGGAGTCAGCATCCATGCAGCTGGTTCATGAGATGGATGGAGGTTGTCTTGGCGTCTTGAGCCTTACCTCTGTCTAATGAGGAAATGTGCCCATAAACAGTCATCAAACAGGATGGTGGCTCCTCCTGGGGAGGGAGGAGGTGTCTCTGCTGTGGCTGTTCTGATTCTCACCCCAGCATGTAAATCTGCCTTTCACCTCAGGCAGACCTTCCTTCTGCTGGCGTCCCAGCAGAGCCTGTTGAGGAGGCAGGTGGGTTGTGCTGCCCTGAAGACAGCAGCTAGGGAACAGTCGCAGGTCAGGGGGTGCAGCTGTTGCTTTGTAATTAAAAGAATCCGAATGGCTCTGATTGCAGGAGGCTGTTTTGTCAGCTCTTCTTCTTCCTTCTGTATTTCTCATCCTGATCTTCCTCTTCCTTTGCTGTCTGAGCTGCAGGCTATGTTGTGCTGAGCAGATCAGCCCTCATTGCTTGGCACAACCTTTGATTCAACTTTGATACTCATCTAAAAACTCATGTTCCCCTTATCGTTATCATCTCAGCTTGTGTCAAACAAAACTGCGCAAAAAAAAAGCTTCCCTTTCCAGCTCTCATTAAAGAGATTTAATGCTTCACATAATGGTAACTGCCTTTCCCTGGGTGGATATTTTCTTTTTCATGCACCTCAGATCTGTTCTCTGGGTGATATAATTGATGCTCAGCTGCATTTCCTTCTTGCAAAGTTTTGCAAGACCCTGCTTTGGGAAGTGGCAGAGGAGGTCTCCAAGTAACACACCAACACCAAAGTGAGGCGCACAGTTTGACATCTGTGACTACTCAGGAGTACTGAGAAACTGGGGTGACTCTGGCCTCAGTGAGGATTCATTTGGCTCTCCTGTTTTGTGCAGTGGCAAATCTCTGGTGTAAGCCATGTAGAAACAAGCTGTTGTGTTTGGATCAGAATTTGGTATGTGGGAAGCTACTCTCCAAAATCCTGCCCTTAAATGATACAAGTTTGCGGATGACACCAAGTTAGGTGCATGTGTCGATCTGCTTGAGGGTAGGAAAGCTCTGCAGGAGGATCTGGATAGGCTGCACCGATGGGCTGAGGCCAACTGCATGAAGTTCAACAAGGCCAAGTGCTGGGTCCTGCACCTGGGGCGCAACAACCCCAAGCAGAGCTACAGGCTGGGAGATGAGTGGTTGGAGAGCTGCCTGGTGGAGAAGGACCTGGGAGTGATGGTGGATAGTCGGCTGAATATGAGCCAGCAGTGTGCTCAGGTGGCCAAGAAGGCCAACGGCATCCTGGCTTGTATCAGAAACAGCGTGACCAGCAGGGCTAGGGAGGTGATCGTCCCCCTGTACTCGGCTCTGGTGAGGCCGCACCTCGAGTACTGTGTTCAGTTTTGGGCCCCTCGCTACAAGAAGGACATGGAGGTGCTCGAGCGGGTCCAGAGAAGGGCGACGAAGCTGGTGAGGGGTCTGGAGAACAAGTCCTACGAGGAGCGGCTGAGGGAGCTGGGGTTGTTCAGCCTGGAGAAGAGGAGGCTCAGGGGCGACCTTATCGCTCTCTATAGGTACCTTAAAGGAGGCTGTAGAGAGGTGGGGGTTGGCCTGTTCTCCCACGTGCCCGGTGACAGGACGAGGGGGAATGGGCTTAAGTTGAGCCAGGGGAGTTTTAGGTTAGATGTTAGGAAGAACTTCTTTACTGAAAGGGTTGTGAGGCATTGGAACAGGCTGCCCAGGGAAGTGGTGGAGTCACCATCCCTGGAAGTCTTCAAAAGACGTTTAGATGTAGAGCTTAGGGATATGGTTTAGTGGGGACTGTTAGTGTTAGGTCAGAGGTTGGACTCGATGATCTTGAGGTCTCTTCCAACCTAGAAATTCTGTGATTCTGTGAAGTGCCATTTAAATGCCAGCTTTTATATTTGTGGCCTTCCTTCCTTACTAATTCATTTTCTGACAGTGAGTGAATTTCTCCTATGCCAGAACTTAAAAGAATGGCAAGTAACATTTGGTCCCTGCTTTTCCCGTGAGGTAACTTATTTTCACAAGTCCTTATTTTTGAGATTGTGTGTGATTATATGCTTTGTGGGTAATCCTTGTGTAGAGTCATTTTTTGTGCTAACATGAACATTATGATCTTTATCACAGATAGTAAAGCTCCTGTCAAAAGAAATACAGTAATAATGAAAAGGTTTTTTTTTCTTCTTCTTTTTAAAGTCTGCATTGATACAGAAATACTCCATATATTTTTGGATCATTCTCTTCTGAAACCTGGATGTATCATAATCAGATTCAGCTCAGTTGTTCCCACGTTTGACTTTGAGGAAGGCTTGGAAAAATATCTGCTCTTTGTAATAAGTTTAACATAGCAGACTAATCATTTCATTAATGGTTTCCTTCTCGGGATTACACTTTCAAAACCATGTGTGATCGTTTAATTGCATGCCTCCTTATTAATATTAAACACAATTAAAGTCTCACTGTGACACTTTGAAAATGTGCCCCTCTCAGTAAATGCAGCCTTCACACAGAGTACATGAATATCCCAACCACTTCAGTATTTCTGCTTTCCAAGTCCCTCAGCACGGATTATCAGTGCTGTTATTTTGCCTGTGCCACATCTGAAATGTGGAGTGACACAGTGCTTACAGTTGTTTTACTTGGCTGTGTCTGGCTTCTTCAGCCAAGCGCTCTGGGGTGGGGATTTTACTCTGTGATTAAATAATAATGCAAAGGCTTCCTTCTTTGATTATTATTATTTTTTATACATAGCATTAATACCATGAGTGTGATGCAGCATGGACAGCAGGGGAGGAACAGAGATCTCTGTTATTTATTGTTTGTGTACTCAGTCCCTGTGGAATGAAAAGGAAAGCTCCCATAATATGCTATCAGGGAATGTGTCTGCCGGGAGATACGTGACATCTGATTTAATAAGAAGCAGATTACAAAATGGCCTTCGTGGCCAGTGTTTCAGCCTGCCTGAAAACACAGCTGGTTTTGGATGTTGGAAAGGCCCTTTTGCCCAAAACAGGCTTTTCTGTGTGGCTGGTGGCAAAGAAAACCATTTGTATCAGCCAGCCTTCTAGTGCTGTTGGTGTCAGAGTGGGCCAAGCTGTGGCCTTCAGGGTCCTCCTGCAGCCCCTGATGCTGGTGCGGGCAGCCGTAGCCTGGGGGTCACTGTCCTGCCTTTGCCATCGCCTGCGCCCCTGTAAGGGTCGGAGCCCCAAACTAACAGTCATCATGAGGTAAATGTGTTTCCTGGAAAGCATTAGAACAGAAATGTTAATTTATGTACATACCTTTACCAGAGTTATATCTGTATAGAAATACATATGCATTGTATAAAAAAAGTGTTGTCGAATCAAACACAAAATAGTGTTTCGCTTGCTTACCTAAACCACCACCACCAAGACCTCAGAGTCTGGCTTGTAGATGGATTTAAAGAGGTCTTGACTCATAAAAAAACTTCGGAGTCTGGAAAAAAGAAAAAAGCATACAGAATTCATCCAATCTGTAGCCATCACCAATATCTATCTAACTGAGCAATATTTAAAGCCATGACAGATTATTCCTGGTTGCTAAATAGTGTTAACCTGTCAAGGTATGGGTTTGTAATCTTACACTTGCTTGACAAGCTTTGTTATTTGTACAGTAATGTTAATTTGTGCTGAGGTTTCACAGCTAGTTGTAGTTAGGTGTAGGGAGCCTTACATTTAATGTTCTCTAGCTCTAAATAAAAATGGGTCTCTTTATCAGATTTTCAATTTCAACGCTTTATTCATCTATTTTGGCTTAATTCAGTGTCTTGCCAAATACTGAGTTCAACCTTTCTCAAAAGTATTTATTTTTAGGAAGGCTGGTGATGTCAATAGCTGAAGGAAGATAGATTGATAGATGCCAAAATGGACTGCTGTGATCTCTGTATGGAAGAGAGATGCTTTGTTTGTAAGAGCAAAGAGGATTGTTCTGTGCACAGAGATTATCACGAGTGTTTTATGAAGGTTGTTTCAATGCAATCTTATTTTCAAAGTTTACTCCAGTTTCTATCCAGTGTTCAGTTCATTAAGGTGTTGACACAATTTTGCTGACACTTTTCTTAAGTGGATTATGTTCACAGCCAGTTTTTCAAAGCAAACAGATGGCTTTTCAAACAGAGCATGCCCACAGATTTTTTTTTTTTTATGCTGTCTCTAGAATTATGACAGCTCTGTCAGAGGGGGTTGGTTTGTCATTAATTTTCTTGTGATAGATAATTCAAAATAATTTTTGTTCTTTCAGCTTGCTCAAACAAGCCAACTGTTTAAAAATAAAAAGCACAAGGAAACTAAGACATAAATCAATCGGTCTGCACATGAATGGAATTGCACTGTTTTGATAAGTCCATTTCTGTTTATAGATCACTGCAAAATAAGAATATCTTTAAAACATTGGAAGTATGCTCAGGAGGAGTTTTTCTCTTCTTGGAACCAGAAGACATGTCATGCATTGCCTCGAATGAAACCTGTAATCTGAATTGCCTGGTTACTTAAATGTGAAATCAGAATATGCATAAGGGAGAGCTGATGGCTCAGCACTGTCAAACTGGCTGTGAAGTCTCTTGGCTTCTGGTGACTTCAGAAATGAGTTTTTGCAGGATGGGCTGAGGCTCTTGTCCTCCAACTGGGTTTATCAGATCCCAAGCAGCTTCCCTTAAATGAGTGTCTCAAATGTGTGTCCCTAAGCACTCATACAACTCATGGGCCACCCTGAGAAAGATTTCCCTCTCCCTGTGAAGAAACAGAACATAGGAAGGCAACGTAGGCTCAGCTGAAGCTCTTTTTATATCAGCTTATAGAGCTGTATTCATCTTCTGCTGCTGCATGACAGGAAATCCTCCTCTTCCATGCACAGCATATGTGACTACTCCTACTGCCCAGGGAAGCATCAGCCATGCTGCAGCAGAGAACAAGCTCCGAGAAGTCTTTCCCTAGACACCCCAACTAAGGGGACACCAGATGCTTCCGTGTGCTGGGCCTCGCTCATCACCGTCAGCAGCATTATTTTACCTCTCTGTTGCACCGGGTCTCTCAGCTTTTGGGCATAGTTGTTCATGGTGCTGTAGGGTTGTCTGTTTTGAGTTGCTTTTTGTGCTCAGGGGATTTTTCTCTTCCTGTGCATGAATATGTAGTGACAGGTTTTTACTGAGAGAATTTAAGGCTGCAAACCATCGTCACACTGATTGGCAGCTCGTTGTTACAACCTTCAGTGTCTGCAGTCCTGTATGTGTGACATAACACAAGAACTAGCAGCCAGCCCTGCTGCAGCTGGGTCTGTTTCATTCTAAAACTGAAGTACTTTAAATTGCACCTGTGTAATGAAGAACCTACCACCGTGTTTGCCTCTCTGGCTATGCTGTGCTGTGTTGTCCCTCTCGCTACAGTATTGGCTTGCATCCCCATCCCTCTGCAGACAGAGACAGTGGTGCCGGGCACTGGAGGCACGTAGGGGGCTCTTGAATCCCTGCCTACCACCTCTAAACATAAGCCCAACCTTTGTCCTAAAGACAAGATCACAGCTATGTGAAGTATGTGCTGTGTAAATTTTATTCTTGTCTTGTTTTTTCCAAGCCATGCCTGCTTGCTGGGTTCCAAGCTGTTCATCTGTGTATTCCCATAACTGTCACACTGCTGAGATACAAATCTCTTAAAAAGTGCTCCATACCAAACAGCACGGAGCTGCGTGCTCGGTTCCTGCGCTCTTTGTTATTCCAGCATTAAGTTGGATCCCTAGCATCTGGGTAGTGATTTGTGTTGTTCAGCAGGGACACATTCATGTCACCAGGAGATGAGGCAATCACCTCCTCAGGTGCAGGATGCCATCTCTGGCTGACGTGGTTTCCCACGTGGTGTTTACCAGTGCTGGGGGACTTGCAAGCCACCATTGTTTCTTGCTTGTGAACATTGTTAACAGAGGCTCAGGCGGTGCAAGCCTGGTGCCAGGCGCTGGCAAAAAGGGAAATGTGGTCATCAGTGTCAGATAAACCCCTTCCTCTCATCGCTGGGGAAGGGAGAGCTGAGGTGCTCCCACTGCTGGAAGGTGTTGTGATGTCTCCTCTCCAACACATCTGGTTTATTTTGAAAACTGAAGGAGAGTTGGTCAGTCGCCCTCCCAGTGTGCCCCAGCTCTTGCCGTAACATCTGTTGTCTCCTGTGAGACCTCACGACGCATCTGTGCTTGCAGGAGGTCAGGTTAGGTTGCAGGGATATGAATGTGACATTTCGGTCAGCATGGTTATTCCTTCTGCATATGCTCACAAACAGCTGCACAGTGGTGTACTTTAGGCTGTGCTTCGGGTGACATTAGGAGAAGAGCAGCTCAAGTTCTTAGTGATACTGAATTTTAATTACCAGATACATCTTCTGGTTTTTATTTATTTGTATCCTCTAGCACCAGAATCTTGCACTTGAGATAGCAATATTGCATAAATATTCATTTTGGCGTTTTTGAACACAAACTCTTTAATATAAATTTCATGTAACACGTTTTTCCTGGTAGCTACGAATTGGATTGACAGTCTGTTAGTCACTTCACCCTTGCATGCTTTGAGCAGATATAAAATTAGGCTTTGACTCATTTAGTCTTTCATTCCAAAGTGTCTGAATGAAGGTCTTAGAGTGGTCCGGATGGATTCACTGCGGTGTTACAGGCTGACCTGCTTCTTATAACTACGCAGTTTGGCCTGCTTCTGCTAAAGGCTGGATAGCAGGTCCAGGTGCAAGGAGAGGTGGGTAACGGGGGGTCTCGTGGCCTGTAAGGGACCCTGGCTGGGTACCTGCAGTCATTGCCACTTGCGATCTGACGTGAGGGGTGTTCTCATGAGGATGGAGAAGTGGCACAAGGAGAGGGTACCATGTGCTGCCCTGTTTTTGGCAGGACCTTGCTATTGACTATGGAAGAAGAGAGTCCATTTCCCTGCAGGGACAGGCTCCTGGGAGGTGATGGGCTCCTTACAGCAGTCCAAATTGCCTCCCAAGGGGTGTTCTGGAAAGGGTGGAGTTTGGTGCCCATCACACTCACCCTTCCCAGTGCGCTGGCTGCTGCCTTCCCTGGTGAGCTGAGCCGCACAAGGGGCTTCGGTCCCTTCCACTAAGGGGGGCAGAGGGGGGGCAGAGGGGATTTGAAACAGGACCTGGGTCACATTCCATGGTACCGAACAGTTCAGCAGACACGAGAGTGGTGTTCTTGCTTTTGGTCCCAAAAAATGTGCATGATCCCTGACTCTCTCTGCCTGTCTGTCTGTGCGTCCTCAGGGCCAAGGTGACCTCCTGAAGAACGCCAAGAATGAAGCCCTGGAGAACATGAAGCAGATCCAGCTGGCCTGCCTGTCCTGCGGACTGAGCAAAACTGGAAGCGGGCATGTGGATGCAAAGTCAAAACGGTGCCTGGAGGCAATACAGGAGAAGGATACAGGAGATGAGAATGGGAGGCTGTGATCAGAGGCAGAACTGTCGCATTTGTCACAGATTTCAATAACTCTAAACTATTTTTTTAAAGCATTTAAAAATTCACACAGGAATGCCCTCTACAGGGTGTTGATAGTATTAAAATCCTCACAATGTCAGTATTTTAATGCAGTTAATTTATCTAAGTTAAACTCTGGTAGTGAGATTTCTAATGAAGCCAAGCTGTACGCAAGCGTGCGTGTGTGCACACATGCAAATCTTCTGGACGCCCTTTCATGCGTTACATTAGCCATTTGCAAATTTATTCCTTTCTCATCTTTGAATAGGCCTGTTCATTCTGAAGATCAAAACAAATAGAGAGTACTTGTATCAGTTTTGTGCTTTATTTTACTCTCCAGCTTTTATCATTTAACTTATATTACTGTTAAGCTGTTTAAACAAACAAAGTGCATCAACAAATGTCACTAATGGCTGTTTTTGTCAGGGCAAAAACAGAGGTTTGCTGCAGATCCTGAACATGATTTTTAATGAACAATTCAAGCCAAGGATATATTAAATGGTCAGAATTTTTGGATAGATTATGATTAGATTTCAGGTGTACATTTCATTGAATTTTAGCAAACTGCAATTTGGGGTACATCCAGATAACAGATGTTAATGTAAGAACTAGCTGATTTATTTCATTCTAGTGAATCATTGCTACCTTGTAGATCTGCAGGACAGCTACAGTCTTTGCTGATAAGCATTTAACTCGTGTAGTGATGAACATAGCTAGTCAGCCCTGTAGTTACAAGGAGCTGTGAATATTCTTCAGTGATTGTGAACTCTGAAGGTGAGCTTCAGGTCCTTCTGAAACACCCGATGGTGCCAGTATTGGAAGGAAGATTTTATAAATTTCACAAACTGTGAGCTTTACTGGAAGAGGTGTGAGAGGTCAGATCTTGCTTGCCTTCTACTTAGTGATCCTGTTGAAGTCAGTGAGATAAAACAGGCAGGATCTGGCCTTATGTTTGTGGTTAAGAATCATGCTGTGCTAGAAATTTGAAACAAGGCTGCAGAACTGCTATGGGTGTAGTGTTAGAGAAATAGCTTGGGGAAAAAACAGGGTACCAGCAATTATATGCAGCAGTTACAAATGACATGGCACATGTCGAGTGTTTAGGGTAGCAGTGAGGATTGGATGCCTTTTTGTGCTGCTGTAGAAGGGACACATAAAATGTCCCAAAGCATTGCAGCCCTGCCCTTCCCAATGTCCAGCTCATGTACACTCACAACATTCATTTCAGTCATAAGTGCTGTGCTCAAGTGTAGTATTTGTATTACCTAAACAGGACTTAAGTGTTTTATGGTTATAAAAAAGACTATATTTATTTAAAGCATTGCTTTTATTTTGAAAAGCTACTTTTTAAATTAATTTGATTAACAAATATACTAATTTTCTGAACTGAACAAAAAGTAATTGCTGAAGGTTTCACCATTGGAGAATCTTATATAGCTATTGTGTTAAGTTATTTTTGACTTCTTAATAACACTATTATGTTCATGTTGCACATTACTGAGAGAGTAAAGCTATGAAACAACTTTGACCCATGTTTTTAAAGTGTTTTAACACAGGAGGTAACCAGTGAGACTCAGCGTGGGTGAGTTGCTTGTGATAAGGTCCTGCTTGAACAGGAACTGTATTAATGCAAAGGTTGTAACACAGACGCCTTAAATACCATTTAAGTAAAACTTGCCATATTTGTTCAGATCCAGGACTAAATCCTCTGTTTATCTCTCTGTTAGATTATGAGTGTGTATTTAGCCTTCGATAAGGTTCAGAGAAGGAGTGTCTGGTGTGTCACGCAAGGCCTGAAGCTCAGATCATGGTGCATGGTCATGTTTTGCCCTCCTGGGTTACCTTCTTTATTTCATCATGGGTTGTGTTTATATTAAAAACAGCACTTGGCCTTTCAGAATTTACGATTAGGGAGGACGGAAATTGTTAACCTAATGCCACCAGTTGTGAAAGAAGCAGTCTTCATAAGGCATTCCTCTCAGAAGGTCAGAGTTGCTTCAGAAAATGAGAGAAGGGCTTACGTTCTGTGCTGAAGTTGCAAGAGGTACCACACAGCACTTGGTCTATATGCATTTGCTGAACCAGAAGATGGTGGCTGGACAGAAATCCCATAGCATGCAGGCACGTACTTTCCATACTATATTTAGCACTCAGATCATGTCCCGTGCCAGTCTCAGGCTGTGTCTCTCTGTGCTGAAATACAAGAAGAAAATTTTGCGTGCCCCAGAGAGCCCTGAGCAGCGGGGGCCACTCCAGGCACTGGCACTTGCAGCCCTGCAGCTGGAGCAGCCCTGTGCTCCCTCCCGTGTGAAGAGAGGCTGGTGGCAAAAGTCCATTTTGTCTTCTGTGCGCCTTTCAAAGTCACTGGGAGAGAATGCTAGTGGTCACCAGAGTAATAAAAATTCAGCCTTGAAAGAGAAGACATGGAAAAGATCATATCCAGCATTGATGGCATTAATGTATGAGGGACTGCCTGGCCTGCCGGGAAGGGTTGCATGACATGCCTGGCTTCCTGCAGCTGTAAAACCTTCTCCTCGCTCCATGTCAGTATGATTTGCCTCATTTCCCACCTGAATGGACAGATATGATCTATAGCAATTACTTCTGCAGAAGTGATGGTAGGAAAGGGTTTATAGGTATGCGTAGTTGTTCACAGTGTGTTTGGCAAGAGAAATCAGAGAAGCTCTCAGCAGACCGGCATGCAAAGATGTCTGCTAGAAGGAGTACAGGAATGAATTTACCTGGGTACTTGTTCCCACTCTGCCATCAAGTCCTTAGTCTTCATATTTATTTTCTCTGTGTCATTCTCTCATCTGTAAGATAAGCAATTATTTTTCCCTTCCCAAGTGTAGGTTAGGTTATGGATTTCTGAAGCCCCTTTGAAGTGTGCTGATGCTCTCAGAACATCCAGTGCTGTGTTTGGGCTGTCCTGCAGCACCAGTGTCCGACAAGTCCTTTCCTGCCAGTGAACACAGGGGAATCAACAAGTGTTAGGAGCGCTGAGCCTCAACCTGCTGTCCTCTCCCGGGGGCATTGCTTCCACTAACACTCAGAAGTACATTGTCTACACGCTTCTGTGTCTGGCACCTGTTAAACTGCACCTTTGGTCAAGTGTGGTGGAGTGTTTGGTCAAAGGTGTTAGTAAGTTCCTGCAGATTTCCTGAGAAAAGATGGGACAAATATCTCAGAGCCCTGACAGCCCCTTCCCTGCAACGAGGCTGCAGCGTGACCTCTGTCTCTGTTCAGCACCGTGACCCATGAGGGAAAGAGAAGACATGGAGGTTTCACTTGTATTTTGCTTCTCGTGTACATGAAGGAATCCAGACATGAGGCACAGGAAAGGAGACTGAATTAGTCCAGCCATTCATGGACCTTATTAATCTTAAATCAGCAGGGATATTTTTTACCAAATTTTACATGCTGGCTTGACCAGCAGGACTAACCCCTTCCCCCTCCTTCTCCTGAGCTTAGCATGAGTTAAAGCACCATGCTTCTACACTTCTTTTTCTGTGTTGTTCTTCATGGATTTTATTCCCCACTTTTACAGCAATAATGCAGCTTCCCAGTGCAAACAAGGTGAGAGCTTTGTGTGTTCCTCCTTCTGAGATTCATCTCCCAAAATAGCTCGTTATCAGATAATTACATGCACGGCGAGAGCTTTCCTGTATAATAATCCATCTCTTCCGTCTATCGGTTCAGACTAAAACATTGGGTCATAGCTTCCTTGGCCTCCATCCCAGTCCCATTGCACCAGACAGCAGCCGCACACAGGGGCTAACTCAGGAAGGTCCGTGAAGCAAAAAGGTGATGGGGCTGCAGGAGCGCTCTCTTTTCCCCTCCTCCTGCTTGCTGTGGGATGGGGTGTGTTGGTCCCAGCTCACGCTGCAGCAGCAGCAGATGATGTGTGCAATCAATAAATCTGAGATTTACTTCTTGTGAAGTACAGTGCTTAGCAGAGGCAAGGTGATTGTGAGATATGAAACCATCTGGGCACTGTGAACATGCACTTGGGAACAGAGGATGATTTAATGGTTTGAGGCAGCGGGGTTCACTCCAGAAATACTTTGAATCTACTGGGACGCATGAGAAGTGGGTGTGAGGGCAGGAACAGCACTGAAGGAACGGTTAGTTAAGGGGGGATTTTGATTTTGTCTCATATTCATCCGCAGCTGACTGTGGCTCTGCTGGGGAGCAGCCCGTGCATGCGGAGCAGGTGAGTGCCTGATGTGGGAGCAGAGAGCTGGAAGATCTGCGTGCTGGGTGTGTTAGACACTGCTGCAGAAACTGGGGAACTGAATTCGGCTTAGAGAGGCCTGGGCCTCTCTTATTGCTGTTTTGTGGGGCACTAATAAAATTATTCTCCAAATTCCAAATGTGGGAGAAAATCCTTACCATGTCTGCACCTATAATGCTTGGCTGTGTTACGGACATCTTGCGTAAGAGGAGGTAGGTGGTGGGGATGGCTTTGAGGGGAGCTGTTTAGGTGGAGGCCTCACCAGGCACCAAGATGTCCCCCTTCTCCTCCCAGGGCAGGTATGAAAATCCCAAGGTATTCCCCACGTGTGAGAATAATCTGGCACCATTCTTTGAGTTGCCTTTGTATAGATTCAGGCGGACTAGTCTTGTGTTTGCTTTCCAGAATGGGTCCCTGATACAAGATGTTTCCTTTTTAATGTAATGTTGAGGAGCATGCAAATTCAGTAACCAAGATGTCAGCAGCCTGGCCAGAAATGTGATGCAAGAGCTTTCTCACCAGCTGTTCCTGCAACAAAAAATATTGTGTGAACATGCCCCGATGAAACGGGTCATGTTTTAAATGAGGATTTTCTGTTCTCTTTGATTACTTGAAGTAGTTGCTTTTGCAGAAAATATTCATAGGGCAATTTCAAGAGAACGTGCAGAAATCAAAATCCCTGCAGACTACACATGAGCAGGAAGAAGTGTTAGATTTGACAGCTGCTTGCTGTACACAGTGCATGCCACTCTACTCTGGAAACTGGAAGAAAAATGAATGATTGCAAAGGCAAGTTTGAATTTTTGGTGGTGTTAGAAGTAAATTCCCAGTTAAACTGCGCAGCAGGGGCCCACTAACTTATTAAGACACAAATACAGTGGGCTCAGGAAGCAAACGTGACACTTGAGGCCAACAGTAAGCGTGCAGGGAGAGGAGGTGGAGGGTCGGTGTGTGCCATGTGCAGGGAGGGATGGGGGCTGCTGGGGGGCTGCGTGGGTGTGAGCTGGTTGAGAGCCCCCAGGAGCAGCCACTGTCCTTGCTGTGACACCGGCATGCAGAACTCACAAAACTTCTGTGCTTCAATGATACAATGTGCCATTAACAGCATTTTAGACATTTCTGCTTGCAGTAATGAGTGAGGTATTATTTTTTGTAAGATAAAACTGATGATCATTTTTGAGCCAAAGTCTTAGCCCTTAAAGTCACCCTGACTGAATGCCTGTAGTTCATCCTTGGTCTCTGAATTGAATTTAATCAAGAATTTAGAATATGGGAAGAGATTGAATATGCCAAGCAAAGCATTAATTTCAGATGGCAGCTGAAAATGCGGCTACATAAGATACTTAGATATACAGGATGGAGATGAGTTTAGAAGTAGGCAAAGCCAGTATTAATCTGGTTTGTCTGGAAGTACATATGGGGAGAGTGGAACAATATAGATGAATTATTTGTATGCTTTCTCAGATGGGTCTGGTGGGCCAGCTACACATAATACAATTAGAAAAGAGATACAAATTATGATTCAGGCAGCAGGAGCTGCTGTGATTATTTATGATGCTGGTGGATGGAGAAGGGTACTGGCAGCAGAGAGCAGCAGGAGCTTTGCAGTTGCAGCATTAGCGTACCACGCACAAAGGAGAGGGTGAGTGATGCTGCTGCTCTCTGCCACACGAAGCAAATAGGCCAAAGCATCAGCTGCTGCCGTGTTTGTTTTGTAGCTGGGTTCTCTGAAACTGAAAAATGAGTAGGTGTGCTGGAGAGGCAGAAACAAAATATTGAAGAACGTATTGATATTGGCAAGTCCATTTGTTTCTAGTGTTGATGTACTTTCTAAAGCCAGTGCAGCGCAGCTACACTACTGGAGAAGAGCACCACTCTTTCTGAATATCTCACCTTGCTGCACAGAGACCAGGAGGTGACGGGCTGCAGCAGAAAGGCTGGGGAGAGGTGAGAGGGGCTCCTGAACAGCTGGCACAATGCAGAGGCAGCAAAGGACATTGGAACGTGTGTTTTGTCTCCAGCATGGGTCAGTACTGTTTGGTTCAGGTTTGTCCATGTCCCTTATGGCAACACGAGTTGCTTCGATGTTTCTGGAAACCCTGCTGCAGAATTTAGGGTGTGAGCAGAGGCAGGATGTCTGCTGGTGACTGCCCATGATCCATCAGCCCTTGGGACCTGCGTGTCAGGAGCTGTGAAAACATCCAAATGCACTGCCCGCCAGGCTGCTCTGCTCCTCTGGTGTTTCAGACCTGTGCTGCATCAAAAGTTTTGCAAAGGAAGGTTGTGCCTGGGCTGAGGCCACCTGCAGAGCTCAGCCCTGGGGCAGTGTGGCAGGGCTGCCCCAGAACAGCTCTCCAGGAGCAGCCTTTGAGTCCATCTGACAGGCAGTGCGCTGGACGCAGGTATTGTCTTCAGCTATTTGTCAGCATGCTGGGCTCTGGGAGTTGGCAGAGTCAACCTAGTTGCTGAAATATGAAAACCATCTGCTTGCATCTTTGCATTTGATACTTGCTTTTCTTGCTTTCTTTGCCCCTCCCACTGGGGGCTCTGAAAACAGTGAATTTTATTTCAGTGGTGTTCCCCTGTACTGGGATGCACTGGAAGAGCCATGAGTGCACAACAATTGATGCCACTGAATGGTACTGCTGAGTTCAATGCCTCTACTTGTGCCAGGGTGCGTCATTTCCAGACTAAAGGAGATTTTGTTTGTTATTGATTCTAAGTTGATATTTCCTAGTAAGGTGACTGTAATAAACCTGCAGCCATCATTCATTGGAATTCTTTCCTCTCTTGAGGAGGCGTGTTATTTGAGAACTGACACCATGGTCTGTCACGCTCTTTTTGTGACTAGAGGCTGCTGCTGAGGGATTTTTCTTAATGCTTAAAGGTCATAATTGACATCAAATGAACACAAATGTCCACAGGAAAATTGTTTCTACCAGGCAGTAAATCAAGGACAGAAGAAAGTCTCCAATGTGGAGTCAGACAACAGCATTAATGAAGACAGGATGGCACCAGTTTTAATTCTTCCAATTATTTATGTGAAATGGATGTGAAAATCAACTAAATTGTATTTAGTAATGATGTGCATGGGAAAGAGCATTAGGCCTGGTGAGGAATTTTTATAGGGCAGCCTTACACACTGGGGTCCCTGGATCCCAACTATCCAGCAAGAAAAAAAAAAAAAAAAGAAAAAAAAAAAAAAGAGCTGTTTGTGTGTCCCTAGTACCTGAGGCAGCAGGTAGCGTAAGGGCCTGCCTTGTCCTAGGCAGCAAGCAGGATGGAGATGGTGCTCTGCTCTGAGACGGGTCTTGTAGAGGCCAGGCACTGCCCTAGGCTCGTTGCCTGCCTGCGTGGGACCCTCTGACTGGGAGCTCCCTGCAAGGGGGCACAGGGGCTCCTGCAGTGGACAGAGCAGAGCTGGGCCATCCACAGCCAGTGCTGCCCAGCCCAAGAGATATAAACCTCAGAGAAGCAGTGAGAGCAGTGCTTCTGCCAGGAGCAAAGCTATGGGGAAGAAATGGAGACCTGTTAAGGTAAAAAGTGTCACATCTTTTTTAATTCTTCCAATTCTTGTGTGATATGGTAGCAATGCTGCAACCTGACTTGATGGGAGCATGAAGACGACCTTCAAGAGACTGAATCAGGCACAAGGACAATGCAATGAAATTTGGTAAGTCAGCATCAGGGATCCTAGGGTGTTTCTGCTGCTCCTGTGTAACAGGTTTCAGCCCCTTGGTGAGCGTGAATAACCTTTTCCCTGAGACCAGTTGTGCTTTTACAGCGTATCATGAACCCTCTAGTTCCTCCTCCATTGAAAACAATTGCACCTTCTCCCTGGGAAGGCAAATTGATTGTCAGGAGTTCAAAGAATGAAAGCTGAACAGGTGGCTTTCTAGGTTATACACTTTTCTTGGCAAGAGCTACTTCTCTGATGAACGTTCCTGCCTGCAAGAGAGAAACACAGAGTGACTGTAATTCCCCAGGATGGGAGCAGCAGCGGCTTGAGAGTGAAGGCTCTGCAGAGTGAAGCTGAAGGGATGAATCTGTTTAACTGCACATCCCATTAAAACGGGTGGCCGGACAGAAAATTGCCTCTAGCAGCACCTGGAATGCTTGAGGCATTGGACAGGGATTTACTGCCACTGCCCACATGGTTGTGCCAGGGAGACTCAGAGCCCAGCCTCTGCATCCCACCGTGGTAGGGGGTCAGCCCCTGAGTGAGGACACAGCAGGACAGAGCTTGGTGCTGCGGGGTGGCTTGTAGGCATGGCCAGGCTGCAGGGTGGCATGGTGAAGGTGTGCAGCCTCTGCTCTCGTGGCATGTTTTAGCAACTGAGAGCTCAGCTCTGTCTGCTTCTTTGAGAAGGCACCTTAAACCTGCAAGGTCCCTGCTGAGTGTTGCTTTCTTCCATTTTGGAGGGAAATAGGCCATGAAATCACCTTTTTTTGGTAGTATCTGTTCAAGGTTTGTCCTATTTTCCTAGAAGGGCTCCCATGCAAATTTTGGACTCCCAAGGCTGGGACTTGTTATTCTAACACTGTAGCACCATGCATCATTTCTGCTCCCAGTATCCATCAGGCACAGCAGAGTGCCCTCACTGCCTGTGTGGTAGACATGGAGACAGACAGCGGGGGTGGTTGGCTAATGAGGACTCGAGGCCTGGCAGAGCAGGGAAGCAAACCTCTCTGGGAACATACCGTGGCACTCACATGCCCCGTGCTGGCCACAATCCCCTGTCGTCCATGAACCACGAAGTCCAAGAAAAGCTTTTAAAGGAGATTAAGCTTTTCTTCACGACAGATGAGAGTGATATGATGAAGGTTAAAGGTAATTAATGACATCAGTCTTTGTTTTGAATGTGTTTGGTTTTTTTTTTCAAACTGATTGAACAAAAGTTTTTGAAAACAGAGTTTAAGCAGGTGTAAGGTTAGCCAAGATTAGTAAGAATTTCTGCCTCATAGCCTGAATGCGATGTCTTCCACTTAGTAATCCTTCTTCAGGTCAATGAATCTTCTTGTAAAAGGAAATAAATAAATATATATATATACTACTGAGAACTCAGCTGATACTTTATAACTTGTTTGTCTGTCTGTACACAAGAAAAAGTGAATGTGGCATCAAGTTGCCAGTGGCTGAATAGTGTTAAGAATACATGGACAGCTGAAATGTCCTAGATTTGGAATTTAGTTAAGGTCAATTTAATTAAGGCTGAAGTAATTAGAAATGTGAGTATCCCCAACAGCATTTGATATAGTTTAACAGATTTGCCTTAAGTTCAGATGCTAGTTAATGCAGACTAAATTTCTTTGTTGACAAGCACTGAGCTGGAGGACTGTCCGTGGAGTGCCAGGCAGCTCCTGGCAAGTTAGCACACAGCTTCTGCTCCACGGTAAGGTGAGAGAGCAGGGCACTAAACCAGTGTGCTCTGGGATAAAGAAAACTCAATCTGTGAGGCTATGTTTTATCATTATAATCCCTTGTGCTTTGGCTGAGCCATATGGCAGTAGTTCCTTTCACAGATCATCTCAGGGCACAGATGATGCCAATCTCCTGCTTGTAAATTAGCTGGTGCATTGACGAATTGGGCAGCAACGTGAGCTGCAGCAGATTATTGCACAGTTACTCCCCAGCAGTCAATGTGGGATCGTGCTTTCATTGCTCTTGGTCTTGCCAAAAGGAAGAGAGGGCAGAGGCACCTGGCTGGTGGTTGGGTCTCTCTCCAGCCCCACCTGTCTGCAGATGGGCCAGATCCTGCATTTTAACTGAGCAGCATGCAGTACAGCCTGCACAGCAGAGGGGTGACGGTGTTTTTGGCCGTGTGGGTGTATGAGCATGGTGCAAAGCTGCCTCCTTGTACATGGGGCATTGCAGCACTGTTGCAGCAGCTCCTTTAACCAGGGCTGGGACCCCAGCCTCATGAGCTGTGGAGGGGACCCTGCCCAAGGCTGGTCTTCATCGAAGTGCCTGAGGCCCAGGGCAGGTCCCTCGCAGAGAGGCAACTGCAGAGGAGGTTGCAGCTGCAAGGCCACCGCTTGGGGGGCCTGAGCCAGCCTGTGGCCATAGCGAGGGAAGTGACTGCCTCGGGCCTTCCCTCTCCTCTGGCCCCAAGGTGGGGCAGTAGCTCCGTGTCTGTGCCAGGTGGGCCTGCCTGCTTCCTATCGTCTCTGGGAAAAAGCTCTTCTTGCCTTCACCTTGAAGGGAACACAGATACACCCCAGCCTGGAAAGCCTTGCTCTAGGTTTTGCTGGTACTACATGGAAAGAGCTTGTCCTGTGAGTCCTCACATTCACTAGCAAATGCTGAGAAGCAGGTTGGAGATGGACCTCTTTCAGCCTGAGTAAGTCTCTGACCCACTGCTCAGCTGGCAGCCTGCCATCTGTTTGCATGAGCAACAGAGAGATTTTCTGTGTTAAGTGAATGTCCTCCCAGCTTGGAAGAGGCTGTGCTGTTAATTCCTCTGCTTGGCAAGGCTTCTGCACTTGTGTTTTCTTCTGAATCACAAAGGTCAATGGTGCAAACCACCCTGTTGCTGTAACTCGTTCAGGCAACTAGAGAGCCCACACCACATACACACAGTGAGATTTTTAAATTATTTTTTTTTTTCTCTTTTATATATAAAAAGAAGTCTGCAGGCATCCTCTTCCACTCGTTCTCTCAAATCATTAGGGCATATGTATGTCTGCTCACTAACAGAGGGGAGACAAATAGGGACATCATAGAAGGAGTCTCCAGGTGACTTGGACCAAGCAAAGATTTGTTTCCATTTTGAGGAGCATAAATTCTTGTGCTGTGACTGTGCAGGAAGCAAGGAGTGAATTTTTCACCTTGACTTCTAGACAGTACAGAATGAAGCCTTTCTGGACGAGAGAAAGCTGAACGAATGTGTCTACTTTGAATCAAAACTACCATTTCATTGCACTCTGATGCAAACATAAAGCAAAAGTCAGACAGGTTTGGCATGCTCCTCGGCCTGCTGTTTTTCAGTATTTATTTTACATTGTTTCAGATGGATTTCAGTGACTATCATTTATTCACCTTCTATTTGGCATCTTTATCTGAGCTTAATATTCATCTGTGGCTTGAGTAAAATGAATATTTCAAGCCTTAAATTATGTATGTACTGCAGCACTGCTGGCATCTCAGACTTAAAGACCTTTGTGCAGTTTTTGCATCTCATCTGTTTTTTGGTGTCTCCTGAAACTGTCAGGGAACTTTTGCTGGCCTGCTGGAGAGCAGTGCCTGGCTGCCGCGGGCTGCAGGGCATATAACGGGAGGCTTTAGAGCCTCAGTCTCCTTGGACACCACCCCTGAGCCCTTTGCTTTCCCCCTTCAGCAGCTGTGGGCCGCGCCTCTCCTCTCCCACCTTTGTTTCTCCCTTTGTTGTGGGTTTCTCCCTAAGTGTTTTCTTGGCTGTGCTTTCTGGGTTTTATGCTCCCTTCTCTTTCTTCTCTTCTTCTCGGCGTGCAGGGTGCTTCTCCCTGGCAGTTGCCATAGAGATCACAGCACTTCTCTCTGCCTCTGCGAAAGGCACTGCTATCCCTGTGTAGCTTGGCTGGCTGAGCCAGCTGCCTCATCCCAAATGTGTCATCTTTCCCTGCCCCACACCGTGTGACCTGACTGTCCTGTAGGCTGACAGGCTGCTTACCTCTGTCCTGGGATGCATGGCTATGCCATTGTATTGCACTCCAGGCTCCCAGTAAGCATTCCTGATCTGCGCACAGTAGTGGAGGACAATGAATTGCTAAGTAGCCCCATGGCAAGACAGCCCCTTCCCAGCTCCATGCCCTTAAATTTCAATCCACCTTCTGCCTTCCACCTGCTGGGTACCGTGGTGCTCCTCGTGTGCAAAGATCAGAGCAGCAAGAGTGCCAGTGCCTATGAATGCCAGGGCGCCATGAACCCCCCCTGCTTGCCTGGGCTGACATGCAGGAGAGAGGCAGATGGACAGAGAAGGGGTAAGGGACTTCACCATGGCCTGTCCTTTTGCTTCCTTCCCTTTGTGCCCTGGTCATAACTTTAGGTTGCTGCAATCTGTAGCTGACTCGGCAGTGGTGGTACAAGATTCAGTGCTGATGGCTGGCTGAGGGATGAGAGGTAACTGCTTTTCTCTCTGGCTAATCTTACACCCAGGGGATCATGTGGAAACTAACCAAAGGGTGGGGAGTTAGTGTCCTCTGCTGGCCTCATGAATATGATTATCTGAAACTTTCACTTGGCAGCTTTGTACATGCTGTTCCAGCACTATTATCTTGTACGTTGATTCAAAGCAATCAATAAGCCTTCAAGAAGGTTGTCCTGAATACTTTTGACAAATTATTAATAGAAGTCATTTGAGCAGTTGAGCTGTTCAGAACTTTTTACTGTTCAAAAGCTTGACTGTTGGGAATGCAGCATGCAAAATATTAATTTTACTTCATACATTTCTAAGAAGAATTTCTGATGGAAGGGAAGCTTCGTTCTTCTGAAGTGCACTAGAAGCAATGACACAACCATTCAGACTCCATTTGATCAGTTGTAGATAGAGTTACCTGAAGATTCTGTATTTTCCTCCCATGTTCACAGGCACTTAGGAAAGGTTGTGGCTTTATATGGCAAAAATGAACAGAACGGCAGTGAACTTTGTTCAGAAAAGAGAGTGTATTTGAATGGAGTTTCTCAAGCACTAGCGGATGAAAACTGCCCTGCTTGCGTCTAAATCAGAATAAATGAGGAAGATATGAACTGAGCCTAGTGTGGAGGAGTACCAGGTAATAGTTGGACATTGCAGAAAATACTACCTTTGTCACCTTTGGTGATGTGGGATTTGACTAGAGCTGAAATCACAGGGAGATGAATCTGTCTTCCCTGCAGAGGTTCAAACAGAAGAGACACTGTCAGGGTAAATTAGATGCAGGACAAAAGCCTTCTGATCACAGCCGGTTTCAGTGGGTTTATTTTAATGGGATAACTCTTAGCTGAGGGCAAGCTGAGCTAATGACTCAGAGTTGTGTATTGCAATAAAGGTGTTGTAGGTTTTTTTTATTATTATTTTTAGAAATTCTGAGATTTCCTGTTCTCTACTGAAACCATTATGAAAAATGTTAAAAGATCTGAAGGGATGGAAAAACAGCCTACTTGTAGTGTTTGCTTTCCTGCCAAATGACCACTAGCAAGGCAATTTTACCAATCAGTCAGAAGCAAAATACATTTTTACTGCAACTTTGCAAAATCTGCCTCAATCATTCATGATAGGAAGAATTGCCCTGTGGAGAAGGCAGTGACTTGGCCCTCTGTAGCTTAAAGCTGAGTTTGAGATGTACTGAGTTGTTTTGGGAAAAGTGCCTAATCTTTGTGCACCCCTTTAAAACATGATTGATACTTCACTAGCCGGCCTGGGCAGTTTCTGTCACGAGTCATTCCTGACAGTGACAGTACTGTATGCTCAGTGTCCTGCCACCACAGGATCCTGATCTTGTCTGCAGACTTTTTGCTCCAACTAAAGTATAGCTATAAAAATCAGAATGCAGGATGTTGTAAGTACAAAACTAGTTCATATGAAAACAACCGGAGAGTAACCAGATTACACTCCAGTACACTGGATTGTTGGCCAAGGTTATTCAGTAACGTGCCAAGTGACACAGTCTCTAGGTTTTAGGTTCTTACTGCTTTTGAAGATTGTTGCTTGTCCTGTGTCTGGTGAATGAATGATTTATGCCTCAAAACTGTCCCAGCAGTGCTTCTGAGTCACTGGGATTATAACTATGAAGTATTAAAAAAAAAAAGGTCACTATTTTCTCCCCATGCTGACTTGAGAACATAGATCAGACTGATAACAGCTTTGAAATAACCCAGATGTGGATGTTTCCCCAGAAATTGAAGTCTTGCATGTGTTTACGGTCGCAACAGCTCTATGTGTGCATCCCCTCCGGCACAGGCGAACCTGTTGTCCAGTGGAAGCAGCTGAAGGCTCGAGCAGCCTATTTGGCACTGGGTGTGCTGGCTGCTGTAGCAGCGCTGGGCCTGGGAGTGACAGATTTAACGCTGTCACGGCTTTGCTCAGTGATGTCACTGGTGCTGAAATAAAGCTGCAGCAGATGAAGTCAGTGGCTCTGCTGGCTGGCTGGAGGCTGTTCCAGCTGTACTGACCACAGTGCTTTACAGAAAGATATCTGCATTTCTTCTCCCTGAGTACTTTGAAAAATGCTGTAGGGAAGCAGCAAGGGACACAGGTGGCCAGTGGCTCCAACACAGCCCAGCCCTAAGGCGTGTCTCTGTGTGAATCTGTCTGAAGCAGGCACTGAAATTCTCTCTTCTTTCTCATGCCACTGGGCCAGAGGCTGCCTGCTTGCTTAGCTCACCGTGAGTACTCAGGCCTCCAGGGCAGCTGGAGTGCCAGCTTGCTGCCAGCTCATCTGGGGAAACTGGTGACCCTGCCTTTGCAGGTGCATGGTCATTCATGCCTGGGGTGTCTTCTTTGCCCCTGTCTTGTGGTGCTCGTGGATATTGCCCAGCCCAGCTGTCAGTGGTGCCATTGCCCTGTCTAGATGGGTATGCGCTGTTTCTTCCAGAGACAGTTCAGAAAGCTAACGTGATCAGTATGTCCCATGGTGACACATCATCAGAAACTAAGTATACCAAGGAAGAACATCGTGGAATCAGTAGGAATCATTTGAGTGAAGTAAAAGGTGCCCCTGAATTTCTATTTCTTCTTGCTAGGAAAAAATAAAAGGAAGTTGTATTTTGAGCACAAACTCTGCCTTCATTCAGGGTTGACAAATCCTGTTTTTTTGTTCTGTTTGTTTTTAATGTTCTTGCACTAATTTCCTGGCTATTCCTGCTTGAAAGTCCTACTGGACAATGACTGAATCCTTTTGTCTTGCCTGCCAAATAAAGCAGATTGTCAAAAGCAAAACATGTCGTGTATCATGTTTTGCAGACAAACCGGAAAAGAACTTGGATGCTTCACTTCCTCTGAACTTGCTGCCAGATCTCATGGGCTTCATATACAAGCTATATGGCAAAAGACTGCTTTGCAATAACTCTATAGAAATGTAATAAAAGTTGGGCCACACTCTGAGCAGTAACTTGAGTTGGGCAGCTCTTGTGCACAAAGGTTGTGGTGGTTCTGTTTCCTGAGGGGCCCCACAACATTCAGAGGGGTTATCTGGTGAGCAGGACAGTTTGTGTGACCAGGAGTGTGAGGCTCAGCACTGATCTATCAAATCTTTTATGTTGGCATTGGGCATTGCCACGCTGTTGTTTGGTCACCAGCTTCTAAGTTTGCTTTCTCAGACAGGCTTGCTCACTGTTTTCTAAGATCTGCCTTGTCCTAGATCTAGACCTCTCTGGAGACCTGAGTGCATTTGACCTCAGCTGGGTTTGTTTTTTGTATGTGGCTGGACTGGGCAAAGACGTGGCCTGGGCAGCCCAGTCTGCCAGCAAATACCCTCTGCTCAGCACCTGTGAAATGCAGTGTGCCCTCATGGCCACGTGGCAACTGGTGTACCAGGTGTTGGTGTGAGCAGAAAGTAGGCAGGCCCTAAGGCTTGGTGAGCTCAAATATGCTGTTGAGGCTGCTCTTCATCCTGGTGTGTATTCAAGGCATCGCTCCACACCTTGCAAAGGGGACGTGTAGCACCTGACTCCACACTCAGCACAGATCTGAGGAGTTTGAGTTTTGAAGCTGTTGGAATTTGAGTATGAGGCTTGTTGTTCAGAGGCAATATCTTTTCGTAGCCGTTATCTCATAGCTTTGTGCAAATACTCTAGGTAAAATTGAAAGTCTAACCACAAATCAGGAGAGGTGGTGAAGGAGAGTGGGTTGGAAAGAAACTTTCTCCCCTCCAGTCTATTTTAATTTTATGTTGTGAAATAAGGGGGCTCTAAGTAAGCCAGCCAAGTATTCTCAGAAGAATTGAACTATCTGCAATGTTTTATCTTCAGTAAGATTTTTTTTTTCACCTTTCTATAGGGAATTAAGATGTCACTTGATGAAGCAGATCTGTGGTGCTTTGTGCCTGTGTCCCAAATTCTTGTCAGAGGGGGAGGAGTTACATAACTGGCAGAAAGAGTGCAAAATTCCCAGTATGCTGTGTTTGCTCTGTGAAAATGGTGTCAGGGGAATAGACACACAAAAGTAAGATTAAATAAATAGAGCTGAGAGAATGAACCCGAATGACACATGGAAGAGTTACAGAGAAGAAGATGGTAGTTTCAGTTGTGATTTAAGAGTTTAAAGGGGTAATGGCAGAATAGAGGTAAATCCAGTTTTCTTCCACACGTTACAAACAGCTCATTATTTTCATTTAAATGCTTTTTCTTTCATTTTTGTTTTTCAATCCAATCTTCATTGTCTTGTGTTAAGGCTGATAGTCTGTGTAGGATCTAAGCTCATTCCCATTGAAACACGTGTAAAGACCTCCATAGGCTTGCCAGCTTTCCAGGGTCTAGTCAACTTTGCAAATTCTGTACCAAGCAGATACACCGTGACAGCAACTGATTCTAAATCATTGAAGTTACTCCTTGGAAATTATAAAATTTCTTAAGAAAGAAAAATCCTTAAAAATTCCTAACAAGTAGTATTCCCATGACTACTAGCCTAATAAATGCCATATGGAAGAACAGTGCAGCATTTGATTTCCAGAGTGCTCAGAAACCAGCTAAGAATGCCAAATATTGTCCCTGGTTGGCCTGAAATAATGGAGCAATGCACATGCTGAAGCTCTTGCGTTGTTTGTGCAGTTCTGAAGTGTTTTCCCATCACAGGAAAGGTATAGCCCCATCTTATATTATTGTTCACGTATTATTGCTCATTCATGTGTGTTCTGCTTTCTTGCTTCTTCAGAATTTAGTGTAACAGGTAAATTGCCATTGCTCAGATACACCTCCTTTTCTGTAAGCCTAGTTAAATCTAGGTATACAACAGCAATTTGTATTTTTATATCTTTCACAATGCTAGGGTGCACCCACAGGGGACATCTGATGGGCAAATGTCATTGGCAAAAAGCCAGACTAACTTGAATTTGTATAGTATTAGCACACATGAAGGAATTCAAAGTTAAACAGAGATCCTGCCACAAATTTGTGTGAAGGAGCAAAATCATCTCTCGTAGTGCTCAGTAGCAGCAGAAGGTATAGGAGCCCTGGAGGATCATTGGCATTTCTCCCTCCTTGCTTCCTGTGTCTGGCCTGCACATTGTCCAGGGCCCAGTCTCTTCAGAGTCTCATCCCCAGGGAACATGTTGCCAATGTGGCTTGGACATCACTGCAAAAGGCACTTTTCCCTGACAGCCTCAGTTGGCTTTTGAATGCTGAGGTGCAATGGAAATGTCCCTGGTGCACCTCAGTGAGGATACATTACTATACAGTGACCCCAGTTCTTTATGATTATCTACAAAAATGAGAAAATGCCAACCTTTGCTAGATGTAAATGTTTTCAGAGAGGCAGAGAGAGGTACAAAAGAATGGGGGTCAATTGGAAGAAGAATGTATCTCACTTCTCCAATAGCAATTACAGTGTCTGAGTCTTACTGACTGCTAGAGACCTGCTGCCTCACTTGGTAACGAAAAACAGGCCCAGAAATGATGGCGTAGCTATAGCAGCACTGCAGCTGGGGAGCTGTTCATTACAAATAGCCTGTGCCAATATGGTGTTGTGGAAAAACTCTTCAGTACCTCTTCTACCTTTCAAGCACTTTTTATTTTCCTTCCGTCCTATCTGTGTGCTCTTACAGTCTGCTGCTGGGAGGCCTTGTGCATCCTGTTTTGCATTTGGACTCCTAAACCTGGCTCTTGGTTCTTCCATCAGCTGTTTTCAAACAATCTTTTGTGCCAATCTAATAAACAGTGGATGTATAAATTTAGTGAAGGACTGATCCCAGATGCTTTTCTGTCTTGTACTGTAATACATTTTTCATAAGCAGAAATTTTGTTCTTAATGTTCCAAAAGTGATATAGAACTTGGAAAAGCAGCCATGTCTAGGCCTCCCTTACCTGCTGTTTCTCATTTCTGCAAAAAGAACTGTAAGTAAAATTACATGCCAGGGTCTTTAATCACAATCTGAAGGTTAATACCAAGGGTTTATGAACTGCATTTCCCTCAAAGCTTTAGCAAAATACTTGATTCCTGTGCTTGTCACAATTTCTGTGCTATGCCAGCTGTTGCCTGATTATTATAGTTTCATTAATAAAGAGTCATGTGGTTGGAGATAAAGATGAGCTGTGATGTTGCAATGCATCACCATTGAGTTGTGTGGATGAAGCCTTGATAAAAATCTCTGTTCTGTGATGTATACGCTCTCAAAATTCACTTTAGGAAGCATTCTTGCTTTCATTGTATCAGCCTGAGAGGAGACACCACATGAGGAATTTGCACAGGAACTGGTTCTCAGCCTATCAAATATTTGCCTATTCCCAACTAGAAGGAAACCAGCATTTAGTGAAGGGGATGCGTGCGGTGGGAATAGAGCTGTGCACTGTGTTGGGCTGCTGCTCTGCTGGTGCAAGAGCAGGAGGGCTCAGCTCTGTAAGGCTTTGGGCTTAGCTGGGTAAATGTGCCCCACTGGCAACTGTTCACTGGCATGGCAGAGCTCTCTGCACTGCATGGCATGCAGCGCGGGGAGCTGCTGTTTGGGCCAAGCTGATAAAGCCCAATTTATTATGGTAGGAAGCTTTGAGTCTGTGACCAGTTGAACACTTTCAACATGTGGTAGTGAATGCAAGTGTAAGCACCTTGTACAACTGAACAATGACTCTCTTAATGTCTTCCCTGGAGATTTCTTACCAGAAGAGAAAAATTATTCACTTTGACTATTCACACAAGACTATTCACTTTGCCTGAAAGGAATTTAATCCTGTGCATCTTTGAACCGTTTGGAAATGTGATGTTCAAGCAGATCAATTTTCTCTAGGCAGATGTGTGATATGCCATTTCTCTAATTACTTTTTATGCATGCTTTAAAATTAAGAAGTTCAATTTCAGCATATTATTTTATCTTATCCAGGAAGAACAGCTTTTTTCTCCTTACACCCACTGCCCAACAACAGATTGAGAAACACACAGACGCACACGCTTATAGTCCACTATATCATTTCTCTCTCTAATAACAATAGTGTGTGGTTTTGTGTGGGGAAAAAAACACAACTATTTAATTACTAAAACTCTATTAGTTCTGCTCTTAACTCTGCTGACCCCTTTGTAAATTAAAAAAGAATTAACCCCCCTGGCATAGATCCCTCCTGCCATTTCATTGTGTGCTTGGGTTTTGAACATGTAGTGGAAGAGCAAGGAAGAAGACTCAAATAAACCTCACGATGATTAGACAAGTTCTGCTGACCAGTATTACTCATCATACTGACTAGTACTTGTTTGTTATGCCTGCAGGTTGTAATGGAGGTGTCTGGCCTAGCTCTGAGGAAAAGAAGTTGAGCATTAGAAGCTGCAGCTTGGGGCTGATCACCCCAAGTGACTGACCTCGTTTGGGTACTATAGCTAGTTTATTGCAAGCTAGTCCAATCCTCTCTCCATAGCACTGCCATTTCTCTGTAGGCACACTACAGTTTCCTTTTGCTTGCTCATTTGTCTCCCTCTGCCTATTGTCTTGTATTTGCCATTGAAATTGCAAGCACTGTCAGGCAGGAATGGTTTTTTTTTCTGCATATGCCTCAGCAAACACAAAGGTATCATAGACCCATGAATGCTACTGTGATAGCTTTAATTGTTTTCACTGGAAACCACAGTTGAACTGAAGGTTTCAAATTTGTTTGGTGAAGTGGGATTGTCTTGCCAAAATCCATGATTGCTTTCACGTATTCCACTAAATTTGTTGCTAGGGTCTACATGAGCATAAATCCTAACCTACTGCTGCATTATTTGAGATTAGTCACTGGAGATTCTCTTATATAGACTCCAAGAAAGTTCACTGCTCACTATCTTGAAATGTGTTGGCAAGGTATGGTGCATTGATTACTTGGTACTGTGCGTGCTTCTGATAATTAATGCTGGGATCTTGCCTCACTTAATGGGGAGTTATAGTGGAGTTTCCCACTAGAATTTGGTATACCTTGCTGGTGGTTTTCTATATTGTTCCCTCTAAATAGCAACATGCAGCAATAGCATAACACAGTGAAGTTTTAACTCCTTTGTACAGCAGTTTTTACTCCCCATCAATAAAAAATTTTAGAGCCACCACCAAACAGAACATACTGCTTTCATATTCTGTGAAGGGAAAATATTTCAGCAGCTGAGAAATGCATGCTGCAGTTGGTATTTCATATGACTGATACTGATGCGATATTGATAACTAGTAACAAAACTGTAAGAGAAGAGCGTAGTATGATACTCCAGCCAGATGTCTGGTTGTGTCCTTGGAAATACTGTCAGTAGAAAATTATTGCTAGAGATGCATCAGCGCTGCCTTCACTGAGGGAGACAGACACTGACTGAGTAGGGTCTGCAAGCAGATTTATGGTAAAGACAGATGCAGAACCTGCAATCCAGAACAAAAGCCTTTGTGGGAGTGGGGAGTGTTAATGGCCTTTTTTTTTTTTTTTTTTTTTTTTTTTCCGATGATGATGATAAAATCTGGGTAGAAAGAAACTAACGAACAACCTGAGTTATTATATTGCTGATGTGTTACCAGTCCAACTTTTGATACGGAATGAAGCTAACTCAGTGCATCCTAGTGAAGAAAGAATAAAGGAATAGAAGGTAATCAGTATTATACTGAATGAATCTTTTTCCTATCTTCTAGAAGGCAGCAAGTTCACAGTCTTTTGAATTCTCAGAACAAAACAATCAAATATCTTGTGTTTTAAAGCCATTTTTGAGGCTGTTATTTGGCCATACTGTCTGGAGCCTTTTTATGTTGCTCAAAATGGAATTCATAAATTGTTTTTTGATGGTTATGCACATGTAACATCCACTGGATGACAGTAACAGTTGAACATCTAACTAAATGTGCTCAAGAAAACAAGACTTTCTGTAATAACTAAGTCCCAGCAATGTGGAGAATACAATTTGAAGCTTGCCAGCTCATGGGCTATTGTTCATTCTGGTTAGCCAGAAGCAAAAGGCTGAGATCTGACAAGGGTGATGATTTCATCCTTTGGATACCAAAGCTTGAATATTTCAGTGTTGGAAGAAAAATGACACCATTTTATAGCTGCGTAGGATGTAATTGATACTTGTTTTTGTCTTCTACCTGAACTCACACACCTAACAATTATGTTTATGTTGTTGGCTTCTTTTTCTCAGCTGAACTTACAGCTGAACTGTGCTGAGCTTGATCCCAAACCAGCAAAAATAGATAAAATCTCTGTAGAAAAGTTTTTCTTGATTTTAATGTCTGTGATGTCTTCTCACAGAGAAATTGCAATGATTTCGTGGCATTCTAATAACTAGCATGATCTAATTAGACTTGTAGGGATATGTAATTAAAAAAATAAAAAGACAAAATGGTATAGTCTTGGATTAAAAACAAAACAAAACAGAGGCTGTCAAGTACTCAAGAAGGCTGGGAAACTTCTGTTTATTCCCATTATATCAGCTAGTTTAGTAAAAGGCATAACTTCTTATAATCTGTCTTAGATATAATCACTGCAACCTTGCAGACAAGATATATGTTTTGCTAGGAATTCTTGGAACATCCCTTCTTGCATTCCTTCCAGAACTAGAGTTTCCCGTTCCTTTACATGCAGTATCTCAGTGAAGGAAGAAGCCTGACCTTCATTTACAAACCAATCACTGCTGGAGTATATGGAACAATACTTCAAAAGGAAAAATAATTTAAGGCACAGTGAGTATTCTGATGGCTATATTCAAAAAGCAAATCCAAAGAGTCTGTCTCTCTTGCCAGCTGTGTATTGCTTTAACCTCACTCTGATGTCACTCCAAAGCTAGTTCTGTCCATAAATGTACAAAAATATCAGGGAGTGGCCAACTCTCTCAATATACAGACTCTCTAGCCTCTTTGTTCTTAGCACTCATCAGCCAGGATCAGCACAGTGTAACAACCCCTTCCATTACCTTCATTTTTCTCTTACATTTTAGGGCCCTATTTTCAAGCCTTTTTTGGTTTTGCTGTAATTTGAGGCTAATTTTACTGTAAGTCAAAATGTTGACAAGCATACACTTCCTCTGTAGGTTTAGAGATTGTGGGTGAGTAGCATGTCTCTGTGCCACATTTAGCTTTGGATTTTGATGGAACAGACTGTTCCAACACGTCAGGCTTTTTCTCCTAGACCTCACCTTTCTGCCCATATGAAACACAAGCTGTTTGCTATTTTGTATCCTGCTCCTGTATAATGGACTAATTCTTTTCTTACACTGTCTTCCTTCTACTGTCACATCTTTTCTACATTATGGTGATCCTTCAAGCAGGAAATAGGTCTCCAAGTCAAGTGCCGTGCTGTGCTTGATTGCTGCTTTGTATTTTCTATAACTGTAGTGGTCTAGTGGTCTGGAGTCTCTGGAGGAGACCATGGAAGGTGGTGCTGGTGATTCCCAGGGAACTGAGAGGTGTTAGATCTACATTCTCTGTTTCAGTGCCAAACTGTGGTATGAGATTCTAGACGTTCCTGTCTCTCTTTTCTTTTAGGAAGGAGCTGCAGTTGCCATCGATATGTGTTGTGATCTTGAATGGAAGGGGAAGTGGATGAGAAGACGTGCCATGGTTTAGTCTGGGCATTTAGACAGCAGTCCTATCAGACTGTTGTAGCCAGTTAAACCCAAACTCAGCAGAATAAGAGAAGTGCACATGCACTTTCCAAACCATCTGCAGATTTAAATGCTGATGCAGGAAGTAGATTTGAACTAAAAATGCCTGGGAATTTAATTTTTGGTTGGCAAAATATGGCTATCTGAGGAACAGCTTAGATAGTTAAAGCTCTTGAAGAAGGGCTTGTAGAAATAACTGAAAGCAGGTTTGTGTAGACTAAGTAGACATCAGAGGTGTATGCATTGTTATAGCTTTCTCAGTTAGATTTTTCAATGTGTAGTGCACTTTTGTAACCAGGTTTATAGTTGTTATTCTTAGAATGAAAAGTTTTCTTTGAAGATGTAGACCTGTACATCTTTAGATACATTTTCAGGCACTGGACAAGTGCTTCAGTAAGTAGCTATGATTCTTTTCTCAACAGGTGTATTAGTGTGCTAGGAGTTTAAGAGTTTCCCTGTTTTCTCCATGGAATGCATTCATATCTCTTGATCTGTGTGTTGTGGTATTACTATTATTTTTTATCCATGCACCTGGCTTGCCTATTCTCTTTGTGCTCTGAATTGGGAACACAACTCTGCAAGAAAACCAGGCTTATACAGATGAATTTATTGATCTAGGTGTTTCATGAGAATTAGGCTCACATCTGTGTTCTCAAAAATAAGAGATTAAGGGCTTTATATTTTTTTTTCTTCCCAAGCATTAAATGAAGCATTTACTTCTCGTGTTTTATCTTCTGCTTTGAAGAGTGAAATATACATAGGATTTGCAGTCATTTTTTCTTTTCTTTCAATACTGTTTGATGCCCTGTGAGATATTCTGGCTTTGCTAACATCAGTGATAGGCTTCCAGTCTTCAAGGGCAGTGGGGTTTACCCCTACTGTGTTGGGATTTTTAGATGATAGCTTGGTAAGCATGTTGTATAATTCTGACTTGCCCAAGCTCTTGCTACCACTTTTCAGGTTTCAGGTTTATATGTCTATCTTCTTTGTAGACTTTTTTTTCCTTTTCCTGTAGAAATATAACTTCATGTCATGGCAGTTGTGCCTCTTCCATCTGTCTCTGAACTCCTGTGGATGAGCAGTGAGGCCTGGCTGGAATGGCCCAATATCTTGTGACAACTGGCAGGCTCTTCTTAATAGACTGGTCCAGCTTCTCAGTACAGCCCTTAAAGTTGTGGATTCTTGATCTGGAAAGTCCACCTTGAAATACCTTGCTGTTTCTTGCTGAAATCTGTTTTTTGGTGAGTGAGTACCATTTCACCTCTGAGATACCACAAGTGCTGATGATGGCTCCTTGCTTTGGAGGGTGTTGACTGTGAGTCTGGCCCCTGCTTTTAGATGAACCTGGCAGATTTTTTTTGTTGTAATTTGGAACGGTGCCTCCTTTGGCACCAAGCATTGCAAAAGACAATTATCCATTAGAGAAGTTGTCCCTGGTACATTCTCCTGCATCTGTGCTCATACTGATCTTTCTTCTCCTGTTCCATTACCATGGATATTTGGCAGGGCCATGAAACCTCTGGGTGCTCACTCAGTAGCCCAACCTGAAACACCACTACATCTAGAATTGGGATGCTTTGGGAAAGAGTAAAGCACCCAGGGGTCCTAGAGATGCCATGTAACCCTGCCCCTTTCCATCCCCCAGTGTCCTCCCATATCCTCCTGTCTTCCCTCTGTCCCGGTCCATCCTGCATCCCACCTACAGTTCCTTCCTAACATGCTCCAGCCCCTGCTGTGTGCCCCAGCCCCACCATGTCCATGTAGCCCCCTTGGCCATGCACAGGTGATATCAAAGTTGGGCTCATCCCACAGCAGTGACTGCAGGCACAGCTGGGTCAGCACTTCCAGCACCACCAGCATGTCCCAGGGGCAGGGACCCTCATGTCCAGCAAGACCCCGCCAACTGGAGTAATGCTGACTCATGGGGACTGAGGCTCTGGGGACACCTACCCACAGGGCCTCAGGCATCTAGGAGACCCACTGACCTGTGGGGACCCCTTTTTATAGAAAAACTTGATACTGCAAAGAAATAAGGGATATTAGTAAATATTAAGTTGAACAATGTTTCTTTGTGCTACAAACAGTATGTTTAAATTAACTCATCGCACTCAGTAACAAGTTTTGCCAGCAAATAGGCAAAACCTTCTGTGTGAAATAGTTCACTTCTAATAGCTCAGGATCTGTCAGACTTTTACCAGATGAATAGTTATTAAATTGAGGATATATGCACTGCACTATTTAATATATAATGAAACTCTTTTAATAAATATATGAGCTGAGATTAAGGCTGCTAATTTAACCACTGACAGCAGAGTCTCTGTGTATGGAAAATAACCCTTTAGCATTGAAACGTTCATTTCTGCTAATTTTTCCATGTGGTTATTATACTTGCAAAGATCCAAAAAAGGCCATTTTCCTGGAGGCAGAAAGAAAACTAAAAAAGCTTTAGAGGCAGCTGGGCAGGGAGCCGTGGGTCTGACTTTGCTGACAGAAAAAGTGATTTGGAGGGGAGCATAGTCCGACGTTTTATTGAGAAAGTCCTCAGGTAGAAAACTGCTGATTAGTTTTACCCTAGCAGTGTCTCAACTGAGTCTGACCACCTTATTTCCCAGCTCCCAGTGCCAGTTTCAGGTGCTTGGGGGAGAAGTGTGGTTCCTTGCTGGGACATGGATGACTCTGTCATGGTGTTGCTGGCTGGTTCTCCACCCCCAGCACAATGATGGATTCTTAAAATTACTACTGATTTCTCAACTACTGATTTCTCAGGAACAGAGTGTATGTTTTTGTATGAGGACTGCATCTGCTGAATGTTAAATAGATTTTGTGTGTACCGGTGTCAGGAGACAGAAAGAATAAATAGTCCCTAAGCAGACAGAAAGGCTATATTTAGGTCTAGGCTGAGTATGCCCTCTGCCTGCCAAAAAAAAAAAAAAAAAGCCTCTTCATTTCCTGCTGGTCCTTTATATATAATTTTTTTCTCCATTGTGTTTTAAAACTTTCAAATGTGGATCCAGTCTAGTGTTGGGAAGCTGCACAGTCCTGCCTCTGTGACAGCCCCAGAAGCATACGGAGTTACTTCTGGGCTCCAGGCACAGCCCTGCCCTGCCTGGCCACCAGGTCACTGAGCCTGATCTGATCTGTGGGCTGACATCCTGACCCAGCCTCAGCCTATTTCCACCCCTAAGATCTTGCCTCTGGTTGCCTTCACCAAGCCTAAACGTAACTCCCACTCACAGGGAGTTACTCAGTGGGAGTCCCAGCCAGGCCTTCCCTACACCATCCCTATTCCCATCCCCAGGGAACTGGGGCTGCCTCTTGGCTTCCCTGCTTTCTGGCTGGGGTGGTGGGATGGGCTGTGGCTGTGAGACCCAGCCCCAGGGGTGACCCCACTGCTCCTGGCCTTCGAAGTGCCCTGATGCATGTGGTGTCCAGTCTTCCAGACAACACCCTGTCATGCTTTCAGCTATTATGAAAGCTTAATCCACAGAAGTCTTAGGTTAAAGGGAACATGAAAGACTTCCATGATTCCTCCTTTATGATTTTTCATGGAGAGCACAAGACTCCCTTTTAAAGAGGCTTTGTGTCTTCGGATTTTGCAAAGCATGGGGAGTGTGCGTGTGTTGCAGCGGAGTACAGAAGTACTTGAGCTAGTGTTAAATGCAGTGCTTTGGATATCACAGAGCAGTCCAGCCATGGAACTCAGCATGAGCTAACTTTACCCTACTTCTCTGCACTGTAGACATACTCTGGTTTAGAGGTTTGACAAATGGTCTGTAGGTTTGAAACAGCTTCAGGAACAGACTGGCATTAATCCCAGGTTGAAATAGGAAACAAAGAGTGCCAAGAGACATTGAAAAAGGAACAAGAGTTTCTTGTAACAAGTACTCAGAGGACTTCAGCCCTTGAAGAGGAGATTCAGAGCTCCTGATGTGAGCAGACTTTCATATACTGCTTTCCAGTTTTAAAATTGTACAACTGTCTTTTGTTCCAGCCACTTCAGAAGTTGCTAAAAATCTGCCAGTTACAGGAAGCCTCTTTCCCTCCCCTTTTGTCAAGAATGACTCTTGTAAGTAACTCTGAGCCTGTGCATACTGCTCTGCTCTATCAGGAATAGAGCTCTGCAGCTTATCATGAAATGGAGAAACACAGTGTACACCTTCATGAGGAAAACAGTTGAGGAGATAGGATATCGGATATCAACTCTTATTTTCTACTAGAGGTGATTTTTTTTTTCTTTTTTCTTTTTTCCTCTAGAACAGCCTGTATTCCGGGTTTGAAGCTATGACGGGATATTCAGGCTGGATATCAGGAAAATGTTCTTCACCAAGAGGGTGGTCAGGCACTGGAGCAGGCGCCCCAGGGAAGTACTCATGGTACCAAGTCTGGTGGAGTTCAAGAAGCGTTTGGATAATGCTCTCAGACATGTGGTCTTATTTATTTGGTGGTCCTTTGGGGACCCAGGAGTTGGACTAGATGATCCTTGTGGGTCTCTTCCAACTTGGGATATTCTATGATTCTATGGTTCCCCTTTTATATATTGCTTCCTTCCACGTGTAGACTATGAGTAAATGTGAGCAGAGAACCACAAACTCCATAAGCCCAGAGTGTTTTGGAGCATGCTGTAGCATGAAAGTTGGGTTGGTAAGGTCCCATCTAATGCCCAGTACAAAGTCATGCTTCGTGACCTACAGTTTCGGGAATGACAGCTCTGTTTTAATTCCTTCAGTACATGTTTATGACTCACTGGGTCATCTGTGTTTTGAATGTAGCAGATTCTGTTGCGTGGGTACATATGCATGTGGTGTATATGTAAGTGAGAAAAAGCTAAGGTTGAATATCTGACTACGAGTACTTCTCATTTCTGTAAACTAGAGGTGGCTATGGTAGCCTAACCTGAAGCTAAAAATGCAGTAAATGCTGGATGGTGGGATTAGGAGCTTTCTACACAACCCACTGTAGAAATAGTGAGGAGTTTTTGCACAATCAAATGGTTGTGACTAGTATGGAGCAGAATGCTAGTCTTCTAGCTGAATTGCAAATTCGGAACTAGCTATGAATGACCAAGGGAATGATAAAACTTTCTTTAACTAGACAGGTAAAAACATGCAAATCCTTTATCTTTGTCTCCAGTAAAAATGCTCCTCTGGTTCAATTGTCACTTAAATGAGTATAAATCAGGAATAGCTCATGTAAATCTTACATCTGTGCTGCACCTTCTGGTAAGTCTCATGGGCTTGACAGTGATGTGATCTAATTTAAAGTGTCGTTGAGGATTTATTCAAAATGAGTTTTAAAAGTGTACTCTGCAACATTTCTCTATTTGAAAGGAGAAAGTAGGTTAAAAGAAAGATAATTTACAAGGAAAAGTCAAGGCAAGAATAATCAGCATGAGGGCCTGGTTAGACACATAGCAATGTTTAATCCTTACTGTTACTAATCCTTCAGGCCAGGATTGCAAAAAAGAGAGTTTTTCTTTTATTTCTTGTGTATTACCAACTGCTTAGAGTACAGAGCAGCCCCAGTCTCCTCATTTTGCGTCAGGTTAATAGGAACAGTGTAAAGGACAAGATGCAGCACATGTTACAGTATATGCCTATGGGCTACATACATCATTCAACTGGTAAACTATTGCCTTATAAATCTAAGTAACCAAGAAGAATGAAACCAGAGCCTGATGGTGCCCAGTAACATGGCCAAGAGACAGTCATAACGACCAGGCATATGGGCAGCCAAATGAATAATGCTGCCAGGAGGGATGTCTGCAGTGCAGCAGTTGGGAAATGCTTATTAAAAGTCCTAACATGGCTGCATGCCCCTGAGGAGTCATTTCTGTTGAAAGAGGCATCTTTCCAGACTGCTGGTGAGTTTCTATATGTGTTTTCATACTTGTGCATTTTGGTTGTGTTTAGCTGAAGCTGACTTGTTCTTCCTATCAATATCTGATGCCTCCTATCACACCCATCATTTCAGTTTATCATCACCCTCCTGGGAAGCTTCAACAAAAGTGGCTGGAAACCTCCCCTCCTACATAATTTCCTGAGCAATTCAATCAGCTTAGAAGGAAAGGCTTAAAGCCAAAAGCTACAAGTAAGCTAAGCTTTATTTTGGTAAAGGAAACACTAAATCTATCTGCTGTTTCTCTTGTTTTCCTTCTTTTCCTTTTGCTGCACTTCATTCTCATTGTATGTGCGAGGTAAGGATGAAGTCTGTCTCTGTCAAAAATAGACATCTCTAATAAGGTATTTTGGTGTAAGTGCGATACATTTTTTATGTTATAGTTAAGGATATATTCATGTCAATTTTCTGACAAGCTGATCAAAGGTACTGCTTTGCAATCTTTCACTTTTTTTTTTCTTTTTTTTTTTTTTTCCTCCATGACATAAATATATTTTTGCTCAGAAGTTTTATTTCTTATTTTAAATAAAGTCTTGGTACAATACTATCAGCAAACTAAACATAAAACAAGTTGCTATGCAAGGCTAAACAATGAATATATGATTTTTTATCCTATTTAGTCATTCTTAGAGTTTTACCACAATAATATTTGATTATTGTAGGCAAAGTAATATCAATAATGTTTAAAATAAAATAGAAAGCAGAACTTCTTAGCATTGCTGCTTCTAGAAAACCATGTCTGCTTCAAAACAGCCTTAGGAACTTGACTGCATCTCAGCAATCAAGATATTGAGCACTGCGATCAGCACTGTCACATTCTGTTGCATAATATTGCTGTGGACTCTTGAGTGTTACTCTCTTGTACTCAGAATATTGGTGCTCGTTCTGCTGGCAATCTGTTCAGCCTATCACTACTAGAAGTGCCCGTGAGACTCATTTTGTCATATATATGGCCTTTTGAAGTCTCCAGGTAAGAGAAGTGTTAAGTCTACATGATGTACATAGTTGTTGACAGTTACAAGACTTTTTCTGTAATCACAAGTGGCAAGTTCAGAATACAGTTATTGCTGCTGTTGTCTTTTTAAAACTTCCTTATGGTATTCATGTCAATGTCACTATTTGAAGAAGGTGAAGGAGCTGATGAAGTTAAATTCTGAGATCATTTTACCATCACAAAATGCTAGTATGACTGGAAATGTTCTTCAGAAAAATTAATAGAAGATCCGTGTTTCTTCTCCCTGATTCTATTTGAGTGGAGGAAATCCTGATTCATGGTGGCAGGCAAGACAGAAGGGCCAGAACCCCAGGCTTTTGATCCCAATTAGTCAGGGAAAATGCATAACAACATTTAAAAATTAAAAATTTGAGTGTTGGCTTCTCCTTGGAAAGAAACATAAGGCTGGAGGTTGTGTACTTGTCAGGTAGTGGTTAAAGCCACTCAATCCCCAAGCAGCAGCAGTGTCTTTCTGTGTCTTTACTGATATTTACCTGTTAGGGTTTGTTAAGTGCCTCTTCTGGACTTTGAAGGACACTACAGCGGCCTACTACTAATTAACTTCTGATCTGCATAAAAAGTTGTTTCCTCTTCCACTCTTAAGGTTTCAGAACAGAGCTTTTCTAAGATAAGAGCAGAATTTTAAAGAAATGGATGCATCTTAGTATGCATATCAATACACATACACAGAGATATATGGACTGGATATATGGATATACAGGCTACTATTGCAACTTGTTTGTCATTTGCAAATCAATAAAATTACTTTTCCAGACATGGATGAGAATTAGTGGTTTGATGTTATTTTTGATTTTTGTTTATTTAAAAATCTCCCTGACTAATATCTTCACTAGTAAGTAGCAAACATTCTTAGCTTGTGTAAAACATCACTGAGATCACTGTAACATGCTCACTGATGCTAACTACTGTAGACCTCCTGAACGTTTTCAGTATGTATCCAGTGCTTTGGAGCAGTGGTACCTGCAGTTCTGTGGTTTTCATTGGCACATGTGTAATAAATGAGATGTGTTTTTTAACATGATTGCCTCAGTTTCATTTGGGGGAGGGGGCGGAGGGTTACAGTGTTGATCTCAGATCTCAGCAGCATATACAATGTGACTTACTAAAATACAATTTTGGACAGAAATGAGTCTGAGGTCCAGCCACCAGAGACTCTGAAAGCTTCTCTGCTGAATGTTAATACCACTGTGGGAGTATGGTAAAGAAGAAATGTTTGCATTAGGAATTATGCTGTCTTCAGTTGGCATCTCTGTCACTGTACCATGAACTAGAACTTGCTCAGTTGCTGTATAAGCTCACGACTAGATTGGCATTGCATTTGTGAGTCTCCTATGAAGGGAAAACATTACAGTGTACTTAGAATTGTCCTTGGCTAAAGTAATTTTAAGTGAGGGTATGAGTGAGATTTACAGCAAAGGTCCTTTCTTCTTTCTAGATTGCTGAAGGACAAACATCCTCACTCTCCATGCCTGTTTGAACTTGGGTACTGCGCTGTGTGGCAGCAGGACCTGGGGTTCCTTGCAAGGTAAGGCCTTTAAAGCTCTTTAAGTTGCTGAACTTTAAGTGTATGACAACAGACAAGAGGGTAATTATATGTCTGGAAAATAATTTCCACGTGTCAAGATTATTATACACGGCAGATGAAAGATGGTATAGAGACAAGCACATGAAGGAGAGGCAGCAAAGACTCATTGGAGTTAAGCTCTTGGGATGATATGAAGCTCGCAATGGGAATGGTGTGTCACTTCAGCTGCTAGCTCTTCAGGAACAGATTTCTATTCATATCTTGGCATTGGTTCTGCTAGTGGGATCACTTTGTCTGGAATAACTCCTATTATATTATCTGGAGCTCCTAAGAAGTGTCAGTCTACAGTGTAATTGTGCATTGTATCCAGGCAGATTGTAACACACCAGAAAGGTCAAGAAGTATATAGTGGAGTCCACAATTAGCAGTCTGTTCCTTATCACATTAGACATCTTTGTTTTTATTATCTTCAGTACTACAGGATTAGTCAGGTCCATAGTGCTGAAGTGACATACCACCTCCTTTCATTTGTGCTTTTAGATGACATATCCCTAGTTTTCAGGTACAGAATGGGAGGAAGGAGATAGGATAGCCTAATTTGGGTAGCTAGTGTTGTCCTAAAACACCATCTAGTCTAGAAATAGCAGTTTTTCTTAGGTACACCAAATAGAGGCATGACTGGTTTAGTCCCCTGAGGCATTTCTTGTCTTTTGAGAACAGTGACTAAATAAAGAGTTAACCAGCCTGAACAGCAAATTTAGGTATCAAACCTCTGGCTTTGTTTTGGAGCTCAGGTTCTACTTATTCTTGTATAATTTGTGTTTTCCTACCCTCTCATTCAGATCTGTAAGTAAGTGGTCATCAGGACAAAAATACCATTGGCAGCTCTGTGGCCATTGGAGAACATATTTGTGTTCTGCACCTATGTTCCTCAAATGTTGCAGCTGAGAAAGAGTTGAACTCCCTTTTGTCAGCCTCGTAAAGATGAGGACTGCAGAGTTTAATCTCTCTCTCTCTCTTTTTTTTTTCTTTTTTTTTTTAGATAGGTTTGTCCTTCTAAAGAGCCACAAGACATTAGACATTATTAAAATTATTATTGGAAATTTAGTAGTTTGCACAAGAGAAGTCACAGGATTTAAGTTTATACTAAAATAAAGTGAATATTCTACATCTTCTTTTGAAGGATAGCACTCTTAACTGTCTAATAATCAAAGCCTCATATGTTGGTGGAAGCAGGAAGAATAACTTATAATAGAAATCATAGAAAAATAGCTTGTCTTAGTACTAAACCATTAAGTATAAGCATTAAGATGTTACTATCATCTTTGAAGTCTCAGACATATGCCTTTGTAGTTTATGCATTGCTTGCACTTATGCTACAACTAATGTGCCTTAGTCAGATATTTAACATTACATGACCCTTTATTCCAATGTCACCGGTGTTAGACTGTTAAAGATTAACCTGGCAAGTATTTTGAAAAACACAACCTGACTTCATTAACCTCTTGAAAGGACACTTAATGTTAAAATATGCCATTACATATTTCCAAGCCTAGCATGGTGATGCACTGCATGTTTTATTGCTCTTAATGTTCTATTACCAGAGACAATTCACCCTTTCTTATAGTAAATGACATTGTTATATATTTATTTGACTCTTGGTTCTAAGGTCCAGGTACTCTTATGTTTATTAAAGAAGCTAACAAAATGCTTAGGTGGGCACTCAAAACCTTGACTGCTTTAGGTTTAGAGATATCCATTAGCCATTACTGCTGAAGATGTCAAAACACCAACAGTAATTCTATATCCTCCCTTTGGTGGGACCAAAATTGGGCAGCTCCTCATGTTTCTTGCTAATATTCAGGAGAGGTTTCCTTTCCCATAGTATGTTTTCCTGTATAACTGCTTTCAGCCACCCAGTTTGGCCTCCTGTTTACTTCAAACATTTTATGATCTAATAACAGAAATTAATAAAATAAGCTTGATACCAATTTCTGCCTAGGGCTTTCTTTCCCTCCCTAGTGAAGCACTTTGCACCAGTGTTGAAGATGATTGCTTTTCTAGCAGCAATATTCTTCCTAGGCATCTTTTCTAGGGAGTGCTATAGAGTTCATTGCTGTGCTCTGAATTCATCTTATTTGTCTAGGGACTTTGGTTTTTTTGTTTGCTTGTTTTTTCTTTAGTTTCACGCAAGACCTTAGCTCTAGGCTAAAGCCATATTAAAAATAAAAAATAATAAAAAAGGGAAATTACAGGGGTTTTATCTCTCAAAGGTAATTTTACTTTATTAATTTTTGGTGTGGGTGGAATCCCAGGCAAACTCATTATTTGGTGGATTGAGGGTAAGAAGGAACAGGTAAAGAAGAGGCACCAGATGTAGGATGGAAAGCTTCCCCAGAAAGCTTTAGACTGAACGTAGAGAAGTAACCGATGTAGACAAGAACAGTATTTCTTGGTAGGCACAATTCTTAGAAATTTTCTGAGATGTCCCCTATGACAGGAGCTGGTGAGAAACTAGTCTGCCACCAGATGGCATTGAGTGGGGTCACAGATGCATCTGAAGGATGAGATGGAGAGAGAAACGCTCTCATAACCTTGCTGCTCATCTACGTCTCTCCCTTTTTCCTGTAACTCCCACTGCCTGACTTAACAGCAAAAATTGAGAAGAGGCCAGTAGGTGAACTTAAGATGCATAAATATGGCCTGTAGTGCCAGTGGCACCGATTGTGATGATGGCTTGGGCTATGTTTAAACTGTTTTCAAGCTTTCGAGTTCAAGGTCATGCTCGACTCTGTCTTGCTCTGTTATGGGATGAGGCTTGGCTGTGCCAACCCATCCCAGCTTTGCACTTCTCCTTCTGGAGAAGGGAGCTGTGTTGTGCTCTAACCTGTGGCTGAGGGAGACTAACCCCTTGAGTCTGAGCCCTTGAGTCATTTGAGTCATTGGTTGAGGGATACTGTGCTTATTTTACTGGACTGTGAAACAAAATAGTTTTAGTCTACTAGGAGTAGATTACAGATCTTGAAAAATATGAAAACTCTTGTGTCTCAATCCTGGTGGAATATGTTTGTCCAGCTGGCAAACATGAGTTCTGAGTTCTTTCTGCACAGAATTCCCTCACTTTCTATCTTCTTCAAAGTATCCGGCTGAAGCATGACAGGGACTGTGTAAAGGACAGGCTTGCTCTGAAATCATTAGGTAAGTCAGATTCAAATCATGCTGACAGCTGTGTAACATGCCTAAGTCTTCCTTTTCCTTTGTGCTCTTCCTCAAAAAGAAATGCCCTGAATTAGAATAAGTAGCTTTTTTTCTTTCTTTTTCTTTTTCCTTTTCTTTTTCTTTTTCTTTTTCTTTTTCTTTTTCTTTTTCTTTTTCTTTTTCTTTTTCTTTTTCTTTTTCTTTTTCTTTTTCTTTTTCTTTTTCTTTTTCTTTTTCTTTTTCTTTTTCTTTTTCTTTTCCTTTTCCTTTTCCTTTTCCTTTTCCTTTTCCTTTTCCTTCCTTAATCTGGAAAAACAATATGCAGACCTATTTTTTTTTCAGTGTGGTTGTGAGCCTTACCTTAGGACTGGAACCCCAGTTTTGTTCCCTGTATATAGAAGGAAGTAACTGGCTGTCTGCAGCACACACACATTAGAATTTTTATGTACCCAATTCTGTGATTGTTCCTTTTATTTCACAGTATTTGATGACAGGAAAGGTTTTTTTCATGGTGCACAGACTATAGTGTTTGCAGGTGTCCTTGTGAAATAGAATGAAACATCCAATGGAGCAGTACACTTGCGCATGTGTGGATTCTGCTGGCAATATGTGTGTTTCTGGATGTCATTCTCCAGGTAAGAAATCAGGGTGTTATGCCCTCCCTGTTTGTTCCCCTGTTTCCTAAAGTATTCGTACAATGGCACCACAATGCAGGGTGATCAGGAGTGAGACACCCAGCTCTGCCATGGGCACTGACATACAGAGGAGTTCATCAGTCTCTGTTAGCGACAGCTAGGTGTGGAAGCAGAGCTTGCTGCCCGTTCTGAGCAGGTTGACAGCTAAATCGGTGACAAACAAAAGGCTGAGAATATCATTTCAGATCCAAACCTCACTAGAAAACACTTCTCAGCATACTAATTTCGCAAGAGGCTCATGACTAAGACATTAGAAATAAGAGCAGATGTGTCTACACCCTCTACTCTCTTTCCAAATGATTCACACCTTCTGGGGATCTCTCCAAAATGATGCAGATAGTCTGTACAGAGCTGGGAAGGCAGAGGAGGTGAATGGTATTGGCAGCCGGGCAGAGAACTAGCTAGCTGTTCTCTTCCAGACTTTCATGGCTACACAGAGCATAGTGTCTCCCTGTACCATTTAGTGACTTCATGACATCACCACCTGTTACCATGGAAATCCAGAAACTACAAATTTGGATCTTGGCAGCAAAGTGTAAGGATGAAGTATCTTCCTCTTTAGGGGGTCAAAAAGGAAAGCTGAAACAAATTTTCAGAATGTCTTTGAATTGGGCTAAGGTATGGAGAGGTTAATAATTCCAAAACAAACAATTGTAGCTGTTAAAGTGCCAGTGTGGTCCCTACTATGTCCTTCATAAAAAGCAAACGTGGGAGATCAATTGCAGAACCCCTAACTTCATGCATCTTGACCATATCCCTCAGACATAAGACCATTGCTATTGACTTATAACTTCAGCTCTTACCAGCAGATATAAAGAGCTGCTTTTAGAGATGAGATATCCACCGACCAATGATTTTCAGGAAGTGCTAATAATTGCTGCTTCTTGAGAAAGAGTTTGCTTGTGTTTCACAGCAAAGAAAGTATGTGGTGTTGAGTTCTGATAAAATTGTGTGCAAATACCATTACTGTTGTGACATGTGCTTTTTATAGCCTTTTATTTATTTATTTTTTATTTGGTGAGAACTGGTGTCTTTAAACATGAATTTTATGGCTTTTAAGTGCTTGAGATTTTTGAAATTATGGTAATAACATTTTTGTCTTTTACTAACGTTAGCTGACATTTTACTTATGTTGCACAGCTAAACGAAAACACTGCTTTTTAAATGGATGTTTATTAAATTAAATTATTGAATAGTTGAGGGCCAGCTAACATGAGCTCTTACACAGGCTCGTTTGATTTCACTGACATTGCAAAAGATGTACAAGTATGGTATGTACTTGAGTTGCCTACAGATGCATGCACCCTTGCTGCAAAGGCAGGTGGAGCAAGAGCTGACCTCAGCTCTGGAATCTTAACAGCTGCTTTGTCTCCATGTGCACCTGCAAGGCTGTGGGCTGTGTGTGGCTGTGCTTCCACCTGGAGGTCCCATGTCAGAAAGGTAGATGTTGTTAATGCTCACCAGGTGTGAGGGAGATCTGACTAAACCTGTACAGAGTATGAAAGACCTGTGGACTCATTTTATTTGTCTGTCTCCACTAAGGATCAGAATCATCTGGAAAAAAAAAAAAAAATCTTGTTGATAATCTGGTGTCAAGTATATCCATGATGGCAGTTCTTACGTGGACATTGAGCAGCATTTCTAGCACTGTTCCATAACTGTCTCAGACAAGCACAGGAACATGGTTAATCTGATTAATGTCCTTCATATAAAAAAGTAAACAAGACCTGCTCACCAAACAACCAGTCTGTTCTCTTATTTAGGTGGCAGCTTGGTTCCTGGGATTTCTATTCCACAAGAGCAGTTTGAATATGGTCAAGCTCTTGTTATCTGGAATATGTCTCAGTGTTCCCTGTTATGCCTTGTTTCAGTGGGATAATGACCAAGGAAGCTGCTGAGCCATGGATGGATTGTAGGAATATGTCATGAGAAAGATGCCTGGAGTCATCTGTCCACACACTGTGGTGCTGGCTCGCATTTCCAAAACAGAGTTGCAGACAGAACAGCTCATGACTGCCCTGAAGAACTTTGTTATCTATGCATGTTCCTTTTTTATGCTTTATAGTGAGTCACTTTGAAAGGCTCCCTTTTTGGTCCTCTTTAGTTAGACTGCTGGTTACTTTTTCTTGCACATCCAGCTTACCGGAACTATTGTCATGTTTTTTCTCTCTGGAATAGTTGAAGTGTCATCCTTTTCCCTTTTTTCTCCATTATCTATTTATTTATTTATTAATTTTGGGGGTATGAAAGATGCTTCGGAAGAGGAAGGATTTTACTTCTTGGAAAAATTCACATACAGCCAGGATGGGCGCCCCACAGAGACTTTCAGGCTGGAGGTATGCTCTGGAATTCCCATGGAGGAGAGAACATTTTGTTTTGGGTGGTAAATTCCTGGTTCTGGTGATCTCTGCCATGGTTTCAGAGTGAGGTGCACTCCTATGGCCCGTGTCCATCCCAGATATGCTCTCCAAATTCTGGCTAATCTGGAGCTACTCTTAGGCATACTCACAAGGGATTAGGGGAAAGTACTGTGACACTGTCTGATTCCCACACAAACCTTTAGGTAAATAAATGAATACGACAAGTATCATATTAAGCCATTAAGCTGACAAACATATGTTTTTCTTATTTCTTATATAGTATACACTTCCACTTATAAATCTAAATTATTACTGGGCACCTTCATGTCTGTGCTGATGCTCTTCCTTATATTTGATAAAGTAAAACTGAAAGGGCAGCTTAATAGGGCATACAGGGACAAAGACTGCTCTATCTTGCCATCTTCAGTATCAACATATTGACTCCTCGACTTAGAGAAAGGGGGGTGAAAGGAATGCAGTGCAGAGTATCCTTAGAGAATAAACTAATTGTCTTTCTCATGTTTTCATCCTCCTTTTCCTCCGGAGGCAAACACACAGCTAAACCTGAGAGTCATTCAAACTACACATGTATTTATTGAATTCAACTGCATGGAACCCCATCCCTTGAAGAAAACACTTGTGAAGAGCCAGAAAATAGATCATTACATCTGGTAAGAGCATTGATACAGGCTGGTAACATCAACACAGTGCAATTCTCTCCCTTCCTTCTGGATTGCACTGTGATGGGATAGATGATTAAAAGTGCCTGATATCTGATAGGCAAATTCTGATTGTAATAGATGAAAGCCCCTTTAAAGACAGCCCTTTCTCGTTTCCTTTCCTGGCCCTCTAGTTTTGTGTCAAGTCTTGGTTGCTGACTAAAGTGGCAAAACAGATAAGTTTTTAAAGGCCCCAATTCATAAAACTAGCAACAAAACTAAGAGAAGATGATGTATATTCTCTTCTGACTAGTGTATCATTAATGAAACTGGTATCACATTTTCCTTGTAAAGTAACTAATCCTGCAGGGACCAAGAAAAGGATCTGGGCTGACTTACAGGCTCCAGTGGGCTGACCATTAGGAATGAAGCCTTCCTGCTGCCTTCCTTAGGAAGGGGACACTGTGCGAGAGCAGTTTTTCAAAGCAGAGTCTCATCTTTAGCCCTGTGTTGTGGAGTTGATGGCTTACAGCTGGGGATCATTAAGCCATGGTGTCATTCAGAAAGGGGATTCACTGGCTGCTAGCTGACACAGGCAAGTTTTGAGTTGCTATGCTCCTTGAAAAGGACTTTGCCAAGAAAAGAGAAGAACTTCACAGAATCACAGTATCATCTAGGTTGGAAGAGACCTCCAAGACCACCCAGTCCAACCTCTGACCTAACACTAACAAGTCCTCCACTAAACCATATCCCTAAGCTCTACATCTAAACATCTGTTAAAGACCTCCAGGGATGGTGACTCCACCGCTTCCCTAGGCAGCCCATTCCAATGTCTAACAACCATTTCGGTAAAGAGGTTCTTCCTAACATCTAACCTAAAACTCCCCTGGTGCAACTAGACCAACCCTCACCTCATTACAGCCTCCTTTAAGGTACCTGTAGAGAGTGATAAGGTCGCCCCTGAGCCTCCTTTTCTCCAGGCTGAACAAGCCCAGCTCCCTCAGCCACTCCTTGTAAGACTTGCTCCCCAGACCCCTCACCAGTTTCGTTGCCCTTCTCTGGACTCTCTCGAGCACCTCCATGTCCTTCTTGTAGCAAGGGGCCCAAAACTGAGCACAGTACTCGAGGTGCAGCCTCACCAGAGCTGAGTACAGGGGGACAATCACTTCCCTAGCCCTGCTGGCCACACCTGAGCACACTGCTGGCTCATATTCAGCCGACTATCAACCAATACTCCCAGGAATTTATCACATATTAGAACATATTCTGGCTATACTTCACTAGATCCATACCGTGGAGGCCTGAAGTGCCCATAATGGGCTACTGCAAATTCAAAAATCATAGCCACAGCTCCCTGTTTCTATGGCAACCAGCACCACACCTACTTAGTATCTAGCCTTGCACACCTGTAACTCTGTGTATATCTCATTCATTAGTCATTCATGAGATTAATTTATTCTTACTTGTTTTTGCTAGATTTTTTTTTTTTTTAAAGCAATTAAGAGCATCTTTCTAAAAAAGTGTTTGAAGGCAAGTTATACTGCTGGGTGCCTAATGCTTCAGTGTTTGGGCTTCAAGCACATTGAGACATGCTGATTTTTTTTAAGAGCTACAGTCTTTCCTGGAATGTTTTTAAATCATGTAAACATTCCTACTAGTTTTATGGATTTCTAAACTGTTTTTGTAAATGTGGGTACAAATTTAAGTTGGCAGTGTACTTTCTAAACTTCCACTAAATAGGGCCAACTTGCTATTGATAGAGGAGTATCTCTCAAATGGCCTTATGATGTCTTGCAATGGAAGACTTTTCATTAGAAAAACAACCTACCATGTATGTGTAAGTCTTTTATCAGTTCTTACCATGCCGTAATGTCTGTGGGACTCCTGGTGGTGGAAAGGGGAAGAGAAGAGAGAGAAAAAAGTATAAGGATTATTTAATAGAGAAACGTGTTTTCACTGAGCAATGTTTGCCAGTTACTATTATCATGCAGCCAACAGAAGTCTTAATGCTTAGAATCTTCCCACTTACAGGCAGTGTTGGTGCTTTCCTTGCACAAGTACTTTTTACCTCTCTCCAAGTGTGTCAATGCTGCTTTAAAAGATTAGAATAGAAAACTTTTGCAACTATACCATCCGGCTTTAATTTTCTTTATTTTGTTGTCAGACAAGATCCTATAGTCCAGTGAAAAGGGACAGAGCTAAACCTGCTGCATTTTAAGGATTTAAGCCTGCCTTTTCCCACTGTAAATTCTGATCTTTGTGAAATGAGCACTTTTTTTTTTTTTTTTTTTTTTTTTTTTTTTTTTCCCAGAAAGGGGAATATAAAGCAAATGTTCGCTAATTTTATTAGTGGAGTCAAATTCCATGCATTCTGTCTGCTTTTCACTGACAGAAGATTTATTCCAAAATAATTAGAGCTTTTAAATGGCACTTTATGTCAGTGACCTGGCTGACTTTTGTAAAGCATATATTTTCTCAAGAAAATTAAGTTTAATAGGTAAAACACTGATTATGATGACCTTGGGAAAATACATTCTAAAGAAAGTAGTGGATGTTTGTGAGTGTTTTGAAATCTCCTGAGTTGAGCAGTTTGCTATTGAGGAACAGTGTTGTTGTGTTACATCCTATGGTAGGGTTCTCTTGCCTGCCCTTGTCTTCGGCCTGGGTCCTGAAGGCTATAAAGGGAGCAGGGGCAACCTCAGTCCCCTCTAGTGACGAGCTCCCTGGGGAAGGAAAATATGTTATGCATACAAAAAATAAATTAAAAAAATGCTGAAACCACTGCTTAATTGTCTGTCTTATTACATGGCTAAACAGACTTGAGGTGTGTACTGATATGCCATGTATACCATTTTCCTGTGTTCCCAGGGCCATGGCTGAGCCTTGAGAACAGTTGCTCAATGGCGTCATTGGGGGGCTTGATGAGCTGCCAAATTCTTCCTTGTTTAGTTTACTGTGTCTAGTTTACCTCCAATTATCAAAAAACTTCATTATTTTACACAACACCCCATTTAAATCCATATAGGTGATACTCTTAATGCTGGAAATGGTTATACCATTCTCAGGTTTTGCAGCTGCCTGAGCAGTGATGGTGGATATTTGTTTGGTAACTGAGCTGGGAAGGAAAAGAACTTGGAAATGCAGTTTTAATGCTTTCTTTTAGATATTCCCATTGGAACATGCAAATAACTCTTCCCATTTATATTATGAAAGAAACCAGAAGAATTTAAAATTAAAAAAGAAAAAAAAAAAAGTATTTTAAAATTAAAACCTTTGAGAGCTTAATTAAATGTACTGTGAGAAAAAATGTGCAGTTCACTTACAGCTATTGACTTGAGGTTTATACATTATTGCCAAGTCCTGGAATGAATCAAGTTTTAATGTTGAATCAAGAACAATTTTTTTTTTGTACATTTTTTATGTTGAAGCAATGAGGAAATATATACTTAGATTTCATTTAGATACCAAAAAAGAGGGTCTTTGGGTTGCAAGTAATGAAGCTGAGTTGTTTAAAACTTTCAGTCCTCTTAAGAGAAAAATTTTCTTTCAGTCCCTGGAAAACTCAGGAATTTTCAAGGTTTTCATGGGATGAACACGAAGAATGGCATCTTGTTAAATGTACATTTGCTTTAAATCCTGAGACACATATGTGAGCTTTGCTCATTTCAGCCTCCCTCATGCTGGATGTTACCTTTCTGGTCTGCAGAAATGTCAGCAAATCCCAGGTGCAGCTCTCTGTAGCAGTGCCCCTGGGGCTAGCAGGTGGCAGTTCAGTCAGGGTGGTTTGCCTGGCTGCAGCAGGTCGCGACCTACTGGCCCCAGTCACTGTCTTTGGTGAAGGGGAAGAAGGGGGAGGGCAGCAGAGCTCTGAGTAAGTTACTGAATGAAGGTCTGTGGCCTGTGCTCTGTATTGGGCCACGCTTGAATCTTTCAAAAGATCTCTGAATCTTTTAAACTTCCCTTTCTTTCCTTTTTATTTATTCATTTATTATTATTATTATTATTATTATTATTATTATTTTTAATTTAGAGAGCTCTATCTTGTAGAATACAGGGAAAAGAATCTGGAGATTGTAAAAAAACTTATGATGGGACTTGTAGGGGACAAACAACTGGCAGGGAAATGGATGACTCAGGGCTGTTCAGGGAGGAACAAGCATAGGAGAACAGAGTGATAAGGGAATAAAAGGGTCTGGTTGCTTGTGAACAGGTTGCTGGTCAGCACACTTGCCTGGCTATATGCTGTGCATTATCAGCAGACTGTCCTGTCTAAATAAACTCAATTTGTAATTATTTTTCTGGTGAGGGACTCCTTATTTTTGTGCATGTGTATGGACGGAGATCTATGTGCCACAAACTGGAGTCAGGTGTCCATGCATGTGTGGTGCCACCAACTGCAGTGAGCAAGTGTATGCGTGTCAGCATGTGACTGAGTGGCACTGAATATCGAGCGGGACTATCTGCAAGTAGGCTAAGTGGCTCGGGAGTGTAATAAGTGACTCAGTCCCAAATAGGATTCTAATCAAAGTTTACAATTTATTAAACGAATAGAGAGACTCAGCACAGACTCAGTTGCTTCTTGGATCTTGTCCATACGCAGGACCAGTTGCTACCAGTTTCTTAAGATAGGCTCACACTCTTATTAAGAGACTGACCTTGGTAAGGGGCTCAAGGATTCTTCCTTTAGTTAATTTGCACAGTGATTCCCTTTTTTAAATTTGCACGCTGATTCCTTTTTATATGTTCATTCTTTTCCTGCATGTCCCGAAGTGCTTATTTTGAGGAGGGAGCTTCACCCTGTAGTCCCCTGCTCGCTGCTAACCTCTCGGTGCAGCAGGGATGCGGGGCCGGGCGGCGGGGCCCTGCCCTCTGGCGGCGGCGGCGCGCAATTTTTGGGATTTAAGCTTAATTTTTAGGAACATGCCTTAGTTTGTCACTAATAAAACACATCTTTACGTACTGAGCTCTACGCATACACTTCAGTAGTACTGGTGATGCAGATTTTCAACACCACTTTTCTTATTTTAGAGCTATACCACCAGCAGGAGAAAATAAACTTCAGTGCTCAGCATCTCTAGTGCTAATTGTATGTCATTGTTTGAGAGTAAAGAATGTGTAGGTATGTATTTCTAGCAGCCCTTTTTGTGAATAACCAACCAGATACTTATCTTGGATCTAACCTATGCTAACCAGCTTTCTTACATTTTCTGTTTGTTTTTAACCATTCCAATTCTTTGAATTCATGGTTTCCCTAAGAGGACAGATTATCAGACAGAAAATCTAAACTGCCTGGGTTCCTCTCAGATATCGTGGCAAAAGAGACAGAGAGCAGAAGCAGGACTGTGCTTGAGCAAGTGCATCTTGGGATCATTTGTGCTGTGTTGTACTACTTGTAGCTTCCAGAGAAGAACTGATGATGTAGATAGGCATGAGCAGCCTCCTGGAGTGTGTAAGGCTCCAGAGAGCAGCTTCACCCCACAGGGCACCCTGACATGGGAAGGTGGTGCAAGAGTCCAAGGTCCTGAAACAATTCACCAAGACTTCTCCACTCCTAACCCTGCACAGCACTGACACTCCTCTCCAGGCCTTTCTTTTTAGACAAAAAGACCTTTGTGATTCCTTTACTTTGCTTGCTCTCTGCTCAGCGCAAGAGACTCTCGTGTCAAGCAACATACAGTTGTCTTCCAAACTGGCGCTGTAGGGTTCTGTGCACCTCTGATAGATGCCGAGCACCTTTGGTTTTGGTGTTTCTGAGAGTTGCAGGCTATCAGATACAAATCCTCATTTGAAGAGAGCCTATGAGAGCCAAGTTTCTCGCAGCACGTGTTTTTCAAGGGTTTGTGTCAGTAAGACCTACTGCATTTTTTTTCTATGGACATGACCAGGAAGATAATCTTCCTTTATCATTTACTTACAATTTAATTCAAATTTCCAAGACAATGGTAGACACTCCCTGCCTGGGAAAAGTTCCCAGTGAGCCTGCGGGGTAGGCCATGGTGGTTTTTGCTGCTTCTCCCCATGTCATGACTTTCTAAGGCCAGTTTTGTCCAGTGTTGGTTAGAATTACGTTAGGTGAGGTAAATGGAAACCGTGTAATTCCCTGCCTTCAGCTCACACCCTTTTGACATCTGTTTTCCCTGGTGTTTATAGCAAGGCTTTGCTATGCTACCTGCTGCACAGTGTCATGACTCCTAGCAATGAGCAACACTTGTGTTTTCCAGCTCATTGAGCTGTTTTCCTGGACTGAATTGTAAGTGTGTGTGTGTGTGTGTGTGTGCGCGCGCGTGTGTGTTTTAAATTAGCCTCACTAGCTTTAGAGCTAGTGAGCTAGCTATACTTTTCCATGGATAAAGTGGTTTTGGTTGCCATGAACAGGAGAAAACAGTAAGAATCAGGTAACTGAGCTGGCCACAAAATTGGAGTGATGAGAAAAGGTAACTATAGAGACAGGATTTCCCCAGGTACAGAGGAAATAAATTAGCATCGTGACTCAATAAACCTGGGCAAAGGTTCCTGTCTGAGATCAATTTCTGAGGTCCCTGTCTATATGATTTTCAATTGATGGCCTAACATAATGGTGCCGGTGGTTTTCAGCTTGAGTTCACCTTGAAACACGAAAAAAACAGCAGCCACTGGAGTGGCATAAAATACAGATTGAATCATTCAGCTGGGGCAAGGAGGTGCTACTTGGAGGTGAGTCCTAGGGAAAGACCAACAGGGTTATGAAGGTAAGCTCCCCAAAAGTGGTCAGAATCTAAGTTCCCTACCAACTGTAGTGTGAGAATTTGTGTGGTTACACCTCAGTGCAGTCACTGTAAAGTGGGAGCTCATCATCTCTTCATTTCATGCCAAAACAGCAGGGACAGAGTGTTTACAGATGAAGGCCAGGCATACTTGTGGAGATGTCACAATCTCTCTTAGAACACTGGGAAAGAGATGAGATCTGCTGAATCTGTTTTGCGCCGTTGGATCCACTGGACAACACTTCTGGTGACCCTCAGCCAGGAAACCTGGATGTGTAATGGCATAGGTTATACCCAGTGCCAGGACCCTTCTGTTGGCAGACTGGAGCCTAGATGTCTGGCAAGGCTGGTCTAGAGCAAGGGAATGAAAGAGAACTTACCTTCAAACTGCCATCAGTGGTGAGGCTACAACAGCTCAGTTCCCTCCCGGTGTGGTAAGTTGTGCAAAGGAGACAATGGCCGTACCTCAGATGTGATGGGGATTACACCTCAGAGAGCTTTTGTTGGGGCGTTTGCTACCTTGGTACTTAGTGCCTGGGCTTTGCTGGTACACTGGTAGGTGTTGAAAGTAACCATGTCATGACGCAGAAATAAGCATAATGCCCCCAAGCTCTATTCTGACCAAATGAGTGAAATGCACATAGGACAAGAAACTGTAATGAAAAAGGACCAATTCTTACCATGGAACGTTTCTTGCAGTAGACTTGGTGTGGAGGCACATCTCTTGAACTGTGCAGAAATGGATAAGATTTAGATGCTAAGAAATAAGCTGTCTTTAGGGCAACAAAGTCATACAGCTGTGTTTTGTTACTGGGAGGTGAATGTTCACAGGATAAGAGCAGGCATGGGATCGGTCAGGATCAGTAGCAAATTAGCAGATTTTAGCACAAAAAAAAAAAAAAAAAAAAAAAGGCGGTGAGTGGACTAGAAAGTCTGAATGTTTCCAAGGCCAGGCTACAGCTGAGGACAGTCATAACAGTTAATAACCACAGACATATCTGACTGCATTTTGACCTTTTCACTTCTGCGGTCTGTGCAAAGTGGTTCACCCCCATTGTGTACCCGTACGGGAAACCTGCAGCAGAGTTGCAGTGCTCTTTGATTCACTTACGGGGCATTTATGTGAGAGAAGGACAGGCCTTGTGCAGTCACGGATGTTATAGTTTCAGGTACTGATGTTTCAGAGGAAGGATTTCCAGGCTTTTTTTTCTTTGTTCTTTGTTCTTTGTTCTTTTTTTTTCTACCAGCTTGATAGAAAATCACCAAAACCTTAGTCTTTTTTTTATTTATTTATTTTTTTTTTTAAATTTTTTTCAATCCTGCTGATTGTCTATGTGTGACCTGTATCGCTGATGCTGAATTTTTAACCATACAGCATGGTTATTAGGTAACGCCTTTTACTACTTCAAGGAACAATGATGAACTTGCCGGTGTCTGCTGCGGTGCCGATGGTGCGACGCTGCCTTGTAAAAGAAGTTTCCCAGTGTGCGTGCTCCAACAGATTACAGAGCCGTGGAAACCTTGCAAGTGTGACTTTCTGTCCTGATTTTTCTCGTCCACGTCTGAGGTAAATCTGGCGAGACGGAGGGGTCAGCTCCTGCCCGAAGGCCGCTCTGCTGCCTTCCTCGGTGGCGTACGGGCACCGGGGGCCCGGCGGGCACTCACGTTAACCCCGAGGGGCTGCGCGTCGCCTGAGGAGCGGTAACGAGCGGCCGCCAGGGGGCAGCAAAGCCCTGCGGGAGCGCGGCGCTGCGGGCCCGCCGAGCCCCGGAGCGGAGCGGGGCAGGCCCGGGGGCCGGCGGCCGGGGCCGCGGCTGGGAGCTCGCCCTGGGCCCGGCCGGGGGGTGGCGGCGGCTCGTGGCCGGTACCCGGGGCCCTCGCTCGGCCCCGCTTCCCCGGCGCCGTCCCGGAGCTCGGCGGCGCTTCCCGCGGAGGGCCGGCAGGTGGCAGCGGTGCCCGGCGGGACGGGGCCGCGGCGGGTCGCGCTCGGAGGTGTGGGGAACGGGCAGGGTTGGTCAGCGTGGCACCGTGAACCCATCCGGCCGCAGGGCAGGGGATGGTCCGGGGCTTGGGCTCCCGACTCTCTATTGTTGGGCAGCACAACTTTCAGCCTCGGACGGACACTTTCGGTGGTGCAAATTAATCTACCAGGGGAGACGCTGCATTGCCGCTGGCAAAGGAGCCGTCCTTTTGTAGTAGTAGTGACTAATTTACACGCCTGCCTCCGCTCTCTTTCTAGCCTTCTATTCATAAGCAACACATCAAGGGTGGACGCATGCCAGCAGAACAGCCTGTCTTCGGGAAAGATACTAGCTTTTTTAGCTTTTTTTTTTCACCCTTGCTTGACTCTCTACTTGTGCTGGCACAGAAAGCCTGTCAGTACAACCTCCATCGTTACCTTATTTTTCCTCATTGACTTTCCTCCCTCTCCAGGTCCCTTCAACCCTTCAGTTTGTTCCTGATAAATATCTTGACACCGAGAAAGGCGCTAACAGGTTTGTGTGTGTTTTTATTTAGAAGCCATTCTTTCTGAGCTCGATTTTGAAGAAGCAAAAGTCGCTGCAACTGTCACCTGAACATTTCACGTCTGATTCAGCTGCCTTCTCTTTCTTGCTCAGGGTAATTGTAAGCTGCCCCGTAGCCACGAAAGAACTTGAGCTTCTTGCTGAAATCGCACCCAGCCGTTTCTTTCCACAAGGCGAGGGAGAAAGGAGGTCTGCAAGAGTTCACGTTAATAATGACTTAAATGCCCATTTCCCACACATCTTTGCTAGCACAAACAACTAAAATAGTCCACTTGCAAAGAACCTGATTCAGCTTTCTTGCATTCCACAATAACAGATGGATTGCTAGACTGTTTACTGTTGCTTCCCACAAACTTCCTGTTAGTAAACTCCTGTATTATTTATGAAACAGAAAAATTACAAAGAAGTACCCTAGCTGATTACTGCCTGCTGGTGAACCACTGCCAGAGAAACTTATTATACAAATATGTGTATGAGAGCAAAGATTGCTCTGGCTGCTGCTTTTTTTGTTGTTGTTGTTTTACTCTTACAATTGTTCATTTCACAGTATTCTGCAACCCTGACTGGACTCGTGGCCCTATTGTGTTGCATTCCCAAGCAGGTATTTCCTGCATCCAGACATTTACAGTCAAATCAAGGCATTCATGGATGTGTGAAGGAGCAAGGAGGAAAAACAAAGGAAAAATAAAAAAAAGCACGCATGCATTGTTGCAGCAATCAGCTACGAATAAGAAATGTTTGAAGCCTTTTTGTTTTACAATGACAATGATGAATGAGATGTTTCTAATGTGATATTAATCTTTGCTGCCTTAGTGTATGAAGCCTGTTATCTTGGAGCTGTTGGTAGAAAAGAGAGAGAATATCGATCACCTTCATGCTACTTCTGATATAAGTAGGTAGCAAATGCAAAGAAACTATTTTCCTCTCAGTTTGGCTGTTAAACTCCGTGAAACATATGAGCTGAGAAAAGCACTTTGTTTTCACTGCATCCTGTAGGTTGGATTGATTTCTGACTTTCGGCAGCATGAGAAGGGAGGCCAGCCTATAGTCCATTTGCACAATGTATCAACAAAGCTAGCTAATTTAAAAAGTAGTCTGTGATAAAAAGGAATAAAATGTAACGCAGAAATATGAATCTTGTATGTTAACCAAAGTACTTGTCGTGATTCTAGAAATAACACTTGACCTAACAATAACACAGTCGTTCTGTTTTTTGAATAGCTGCTATTATATTTCCCCATGTTTCTGTTCTATGTATGTGTTCTGTATGAACGAATTGGCTGCTCCACCTGATATTTATGACTGTGGACGTGCATTATACATACATACAGAAACAGAATGAAAATTTTCCTGATCTGAGATACAGATAAGTCTTCCTTGAGATTTTTTTTTTTTATTCCCTAAACTGAAATCAAAACTCAAACCAGCACTGCAGACTGAGTGCCTTCTAATGTTATAGACCTGCTATCATGGATCTTTCATTGCATAAAGTTTAACACAAAAAAGCTGGTGTACATTGTAAGCATCTGTAGGATGCTGATTAAATCATCATATACCTTTATAAGGACTGTATCTGCAAAGAGTCAATGCCGAATGGAATGGGGCATCTGCCGATCCTGGGGCAGAGCTTGTTTGTGTGCATTTATCTGTGAGACTGTCACATAACTTATCACTTGTTTCAAATAATAATATTTTCTCTGATCAAATTCTCTCTCTTCTCTGCATTTTTAAATGCTCTCACTCTAAGCTCCTATTGACAGGAAAAGTATTCAATATTATTAAGGGCAGATGATCAACTGCAGTATCTGTCTCCTGATGCTTCACTCCACCAACAAGAAGCTTGTGACAGATGTTTCTATGCTTTATGCAAATAGGAACTTCATGGATCAGTTTTCCTTTCCTCCATGGAATATATGCAGCTGGAAAATAGAAATCCAGCTCCACGGCATGAAGGAAAAAAAAAAAAAAAGAAAAAAAAGAAAGAAAAGCCACTGACCAAACAGGCAGCCGACCGAGAGAAAGCAAGCGGTACACGTGAAATCAGAATAATTGGACTGCTGGTTCCTAGGATCACTTCTGGGTGTCTTAAGTCAAGCAGTGTTTGCGATAATACGGTTTTTGTGGGCTTTCTCTGTGACTACACTATCGTTCACAAGTCGTTGCTGAAAGATGAAAAAATCTTTCCTGGGTTGTGTGTGCATGATTGCTTCTTCACAAATAATTTTTTTACCATTTCTGACATGCCATTTTCATTCTCGCAGTAGTTATGGAGAACTATCTGTATTAGATTTAATATGTAAGTATATTAAAAATAGTGAAGCTGAGCTTGCATATGAAAAAATGATTACAGTTTATATGTTATAAATAGTGTAGAGACATTTATATAAACAGTATGGATTTAGTTATGTTCTTTGTAATAGCACAGAAAACTGGATATGTAAAAGTGATTGATGAAAAGAAAATGGAAAATTTCCTTCCTATTTATTAAAAGAAACAACCCCCCCCAAACTTAGCAATTTAGTGGAGGTTTAAAGGAAATATAGTTTTACAGATTATGATACAGTACAAAAAAATTCTATTTGGTGATTTCTGAAATAGCTCATAATAAGGACAGATTGTTGAATGTTACCTACTATTACCCTAGAAAAACATGAGAGGTGATCATCCGAAATGCTAATGATAAAAAAAGCTATATTTTAAAATGATTATTAAATAAAATTAATATTGTTCTTTTAAACAGACCTGGTCTTCTTATATTATTTCTAATTTTATATAGTTCTTTTAATATTTCTGTGCAATTAATTTTTATCATAAGACATCGGAAGATGTCTAATGGATTCTTAGTCAGTTTGTCTGTACCTTATTTTCTCGGTGAAGTTTTTCTTGATCTTGTGTATTTTCAGTATTTTAAAATCTATTGTGGGTCACAGAAATATTTTTTGGAGATTCTCATTTAGAATTTAATTTTAAATCTGTATTTCATATACTAAAAACACTCAGTTGGGAACTCTGATAATTTCTGTTTCCCCAAAGCCTCGTTTTGTATTATAGTATTGTATAGAATCTTGTCTCGATCTCACGACTAGTCAAAAACTGGGAGGAGATCTTTATCCACTTCAGATGTGCTACAAAGTTTTGTTGAAAAGCCCCTTTCTGTAATTTTTTTCTATTAAAATTTATAATAAGCATTAGTGATTTTATGTAGATTTATTTTAATTAAGTTCATTAAAAAAAACATAGCCAAAGATACAGTGCCAATATCGAGAAAAGAAGAAAGAAAAAGGCTACATGTGTAAATGACTATCCTGCTTAACTGAATCTAATTTAATTGGACAGCAAATAATTAGCAATATGTTTGTATGTATTATACCATGTCTGCTTTTGCACGTAGCTGTGCAGCTAGTAATGTTCTGCAGGTAAGGTCCTGTTTCAGCTAAGATCTGTATCTGAGGAGTCAAATGCCATCCTAGGATCAAGTATTAATAGAATAAACTTAATTTTAGTTTTTCATAAGTGCAGCTGCATTTTCTATTTAATTATAGGTTCCCACAGTAGTAATTTTTCCGTGACCTGCTCAATCTCAAAAGTCAGAAAATTGCTTCTTTTTTAAAGCTGACAATAGCACGGTATGTTTCCAAAGGAAAAAGACAAATTACAGAAAATCATTACTTTAAGCATATTTAAATAGCCAGGAAGAAATCCTAATTGAAAAGTTTGCTAAAATGAGAAAAACTTAGTGGTACTTTTTTTTTTTTTTTTTTTTTTTTTTTTTTTTTTAGAAGAGAATTATCTGATGTTGTCGGTAGCTTTAGAAGCTGCACATGATATCATGCCTTTAATTTCGCTGCTCACCTTCTACGCCCCTTCTTTTCTCTCTGATAAGGTTACACAAAATATTTTTAGGACGCAAACATTTTAACTGAAGAGGAATTAATTTGTAGATGTGTTTAATGATCTAAATAGATTGTTCTTTGAGAAGCTGATGCAAAGGTGATGGGAATCTTCATATTTCTTTGCATGGGCTTTCCAAGCAGTCTGTGAGCCCGTATTTTCCAGTAGTAGATAGTTTCCCTAGTTTCCAAAGGGGAAATTGCTATTTTAAAAGAATTTTGTAACCATATAATTATTGTAATATATGTACAGGTGATATTTATGTTAAAGTTTAACACAATTCAAGTCAATAATTGACTTAGAAATGAGCAACGTTAGAGTAATCCTTAAATGAGTATGTACTTTACCAAAGACAGCTTGGCTAGTGGGGTGGGAGAGTGACGAAGGCAGTGCCCAGGCCATGGGGCAGCTGTGATCAGTCTCACAGGGCACATCTTTTCCTGAATCCCAAAGCTCTGTGTTTGGGGGAATGTGTGTGTGGGGGGGTGGATTTACGAATGCTATGTGCAAAGGCGTTATGCAGTATTGGAAGGAAACGGCACTGCTGCTGACAGGCGAGTAGTCCCAGGATGGGGCTGAAGGATGTCTGCAGCTGCTGGGAGCCAGTCCCCCTTTTGTCCCTGCTGCCATCCAGCAGGGGTTTATTTGAGCAAGGCCATCCACAACATGGCATCACCAGGAGCATCACCATGCCCTCACCTCCTGCATTTCCCCGACAGAGACCTCCTGCACCAGGGGAACGCCAGGAAAAAACTTGCACAGCAGCAGCATTGCTATTCTGTTTTCCATGCCCCCTGTTCTGCCGTCTGTGTAGCTGCAAGCTACACATTAACTTCATTACTGCCAGCTAGGGCAATTCTGCCCATAGTTTTTCAAAGAAAAGAAAAGAAAAGAAAAGGGAAGAGAGAGAAGAGAAGAGAAGAGAAGAGAAGAGAAGAGAAGAGAAGAGAAGAGAAGAGAAGAGAAGAGAAGAGAAGAGAAGAGAAGAGAAGAGAAGAGAAGAGAAGAGAAGAGAAGAGAAGAGAAGAGAAGAGAAGAGAAGAGAAGAGAAGAGAAGAGAAGAGAAGAGAAGAGAAAAAAAGAAGAGAAAAGAAAAAAAGAAGAGAAAAGAAAAAAGAAAAGAAAAGAAAAGAAAAGAAAAGAAAAGAAAAGAAAAGAAAAGAAAAGAAAAGAAAAGAAAAGAAGAGAAAAGAAGAGAAAAGAAGAGAAAAGAAAAAAGAAGAGAAAAGAAGAGAAAAGAAAAAAGAAGAGAAAAGAAGAGAAAAGAAAAGAAAAGAAAAGAAAAGAAAAGAAAAGAAAAGAAAAGAAAAGAAAAGAAAAGAAAAGAAAAGAAAAGAGAAGAGAAGAGAAGAGAAGAGAAGAGAAAAGAAAAGAAAAGAAAAGAAAAGAGAAGAGAAGAGAAGAGAAGAGAAGAGAAGAGAAAAGAAAAAAGAAGAGAAAAGAAAAAAGAAGAGAAAAGAAGAGAGAAGAAGAGAAAAGAAGAGAAAAGAAAAGAAGAGAAAAGAAAAGAAAAGAAAAGAAAAGAAAAGAAAAGAAAAGAAAAGAAAAGAAAAGAAAAGAAAAGAAAAGAAAAGAAAAGAAAAGAAAAGAAAAAAGAAAAGAGGTTTGAAACTCATGACTTGCAAGCCTCTCTCTCCAGATGCGTCCTACCTTATTTATGAGGGGAATTGTGGTCCTGCACATGCTGCCATCACTGGACTTTAACATGGAGCTGAGCTAATGACACCTTGCCTCCCATTGCTCATCATCATGAGGTTTGACCTGTGCAGTGCAGAGCAGCTATCACAGAGCAGAGGGAAAGCAGATGTGTCCGGTGCCATTCACGGGCAGCCCCAGGCCCACATAGGATTTCAGAGGGGCTGGTGCTGGCACAGAAGGTGTGGGCAGTGTGGCAGGAGGAGGGCTGGCTGTGGGGAACAGCCACTAGCATCTCCTCATGGGAGTGATCCATCCCCACCTGAAGAAAGCCGTCCCTGGGTCCCTTCTGCTGCCATAAAATACCTGGAAAAGAGTTGCCTGCCTAGGTGGGTAGCCATGGTAATTCGTCTCGAGCAGTTTCAGTATGAGATCACAGAAAAAGGTCTTACTCTTTATCAGCTGAAGCCTTCATGTCTTTCCCCATCCCCACGTTCTGCAATTCCCATCATTAAATGACAGTAGCTCTTACAATTAGGCCCAGACCATGGTCCTGTTAGAGAAAGAGGTGATTAGAGTGATTCTTATCACAAAGACGACAGCCATTAGAGGAGAAATTTGATGTATTTTGTCTTATTTCCATGAAACAACAGGTCAGGTTTACCCAGGTGGCTCTCACTACAAAATACACAGAACAAGCCCAGGAACACTGCTGTCTCTACACAAATGCTGGGGCAGCTCCATGGTGATAGAAGCAGTTATAACTCTGTCAAAGCTGATTCCAGCTTACAGTCTGTAATGTAATGATCTAATCCAAACCATTTCTGCACAAGGCACTCCATGCTTATTTTTTAGTTTTCTGCTTTTTAAGTTATTGAATTTAAAAAGTTTAAATGTAAATTAACACTTCCATTTTTGGCTCTGGCTATTCACCCAATAAATACATGAGAGAAAAAAAGCTATTTTCAGTCCAAACGTTGACCTGTACCTTACGGTGAAAGCACACCCAGGGGAAATGAATGGGCTGGCTTGTAGTATAAGGGCAATTCAAAGCGAACAAGGGGGGCAGGACATCCTCCTCCTCTTGCAGTCATGCTGGCCAGGCTTTCATTTAAAGCCAAATGAACAAATAGGGTAAGTTCACCATACTTGCCCGATACTTTTGCTTTCCACTACTGTGTTTCTTTCTTCACTGGTGTGAAAAGCAGGCATCTATTTATGAGGGAAGGGATTGCACTTTTCTTTCTTTTTTTTTTCTTTTTTTTCTTTTTTTTTTCTTTTTTTCTTTTTTTTTTTTTTTCTTCTTCTTTTTTTAATTTGTTTTAAATTTTCAGTCATTTATTAATGCTATCTTGTTTTATGACCCACCTGGTCCCATGCCATGCTGATCTAGAGAGCCTTGTTTTCCTGACAGCTGGCTGATCACCAGCACAATCTGATGGAGAACTGGGGGACTCAATGGAAGGACCTTGACCCACTAGCCAGCCGCTCTTTGTTGGGTGCTTTCAGGCCGAGGCCTGAAAAGACGAAGGCGATTTCTATTTGTCAAAGTGGAGAGACAACAGGAGAAAGAATAAAGAAAATCTTCTAAGCAGTCAGCTGAACTTGTTCAGACTGATACCAGCTTGCGGTATTCAGACGGCAGCTAACCCAAGGTTTCCCTAACCTTGGCAGAAGTGCGGGAAATAGTTGCAGGAGGATGAAGTGTTCTTGAACTGTTTCTCCAGTGTATCAAGCACAAGAAGGCTTTTCTGCAATATTAAGCATGTGCCTCTCTTTTCTTCCCCTTTAAAGAAACTTTTTATTGTAGACTATAAAAGGGGGAAAAAAATCAATATCTGTCTGTTTGTGGACCCCTGTGCTGCTTCTACACTACCCAAGGACAAAGATGCAAATCAGGACCTCCCCGGTATAATAGCATTTAGAAGGCAAATTACTTTTTAAAGTCTTACAGTAAAAGCAAAAGGTTAAAAGAAATAGCTGTACTCAAGTGTCGTTTTAAACAAAAAGGAAAAAAATATTAACCACATTCTTGAAAACATCAGCCAGAGCTTCCCTGGAAGTATCAAAAACAGCATTCCAGATAAAAGCAGCATGATGTGAAAAGACCTGATCAGCAACAGATTGATGTCTGGGCTTGGGGACTAATGTAAGAACTTAAAGACTTGGCTAGAGAATATATCTCGAGAAGCATAAACATATAAGAGGATGCCAAACCATGAAAGGCTTCCTTTGCACTGAGAATTCAGAAATCGGCGTGTTGACAAGCAGGGAAGCCAATGCTGCAAGAAAAGCACACAGGGTGATGAATAAACTCAGCCTTTAGGAGCCTAGGATGAGATTGAGAAAGGGGCCAACCTATTTAGCCACAGATGGCAGTCTCTACACCCAGCATTTAGGTGCTGTCAAGCCCCAGACCTCTCCTCCCAGCTGCCACCCAGTGCTGCTGGTGCTGGCGTCCCACAGACTGGAGCTGCTGGATTAGATGCTGCCCAGCTGCTCCAAAGCCTTACTCCATGCCAGCATAGCCAGGATGCATCCTCAAAAGTGTATGTGCTGGCTGGCCCTAACACAGGCACAACCAAGGTCCAAGCTATGTGTGTCACATTGTATGCAACGTGGCTGTCACCATACAAGTGGAAAATATCTCTACCTGACTCCTCCTGCACCTGATGGGCATCCTATGTGATTCAGTCTTAGAGAGCCTTCCAGGAGACTCCATGTGGACCTCTTCCTGTGCACCAGGTGAGAACTTTGGAGGCCATGGGGCCTTTGGCTAGCAGAAAGGGTTGGGGCAGACACATGCCTCCACAACAGCCAGCTCCACCACGGCCTGCTCGGAGCTACAGTGGTGGAAAATGAGCTGTAATCCTTCCAGCAACATGCAAAGTGAAGGGACAGGTAACGACCACATGGTTTTTCAATGTGAGACCTGGTCACCCTTCATCAGCTGGAGGAGTCTCTCTGGGATGCCAGCAGTGAAGCTGTATTCCTCCTGTATGAGAACAAATTACAGTTTTCTTCCAGCTGTGCTTAAAATTGGATAGTTCAATAACTAGCCTAGAAATACATGGCAGATTTACCTATGAAGCAGTTATTAGGGAGCTGGATAGGTCCCAGCTAATGTGCAGGCTGATTTTTTGAGGGATAAACTCAGTTTAGAAGTTCAATTTTAAGGAAAAAAAGACATGTTTGCAAAAATATGTGATGTGCTTGTTGTAATCAGGTGGAGAGGAAAAAATAAACTCTACATCTAAAAGAGCAACTTTAGAGTGCAAACCAAAGTAGAGAACTCTGACAACTTCGGCTTTTGCATTTAACAAACCCTACCACGCAACAGCCCAAGCTAAACTGCCGTTCTCTGGTTTGCAAGAGATCTTGAAAGTCCTTTAAACTTGTTGACTCACTCCACTTTTGCCAGGCCTTCCCACGTAAGCACACTGATCCAAACACAATCATCCCTTGAGATGTACTCGTCTTATTGTCAGGTACCTCCTGGAGGCTGAACACCTACCCTGGGAGGATGCTGCTAAGTAATGTGGCACCTCTTCTTCCAGCAAAGCGATTGAGTGTGCAGCTGATGGCTCTCGTTTGTGTTCGGCTGGCAGGGATGGCACCACCAAACTTGAGCTCACTTGTCACAATGGCAATTGAGTGGAATTTAATTATCTGCTGGAGAGAAGCCCTGACAGCTGTGGCGTAGGTTTTTCAGTGTGGATGTTGCCTTGATTGCAAGAAAAATATCAAGGGCTGGTGAGAAAAGCCATGTTCTAAAAGCATCTCTGCCTGGGTTAGACCACTGCCTACCAAAGAGGTATGTGTGATAATCCCAAAGCTATTTATTGACTTTTGTGTCAGATTGTGGTTGGAGTTTGTCTTTACTGAAAGTTGTCCTCAGGAATTCTTTTACTTCATTGGAAGCAACTTTTCTTTTCCAGGCCTTAGGCTGGAGGTGCAGTGTTTGCCCACCACATTGCCTTGGGGTTGCCTCTTGCTTGTGCTTCCCGGAGGAGAGGCAGTGGTTCTGCTGCTTCCTGCTGCCTCCTAAATCAATGCCCTGCTGGCAGGAAAACCATTGTATTGGTGGCAGCATCAGGTAAGACCTCATTGTTTTTTTACAGCAATGGCTATCACTGATAAACAAACAAACAAACAAAAAAAGGGGAAAAAAAAAAAAGGAAAAAAATGCAACTGCTTTTTTTTTTTTTTTTTCCTAATGTAGCTTTCCCTTAGCTTGTTAATATTGCTCCTTACACATGGCATCACAACCAGTGTACTGTTTTTTATTTTTACAAGTCTTTTTCTTGTTGGCAAGCAAGGTCTCATATCAGTAGACTTCTGAAGTCATTGACATGCTCTGAGATTCTGAAGGCACTTTTGTAATAATTTTCTTTATAGACTTGCATGAGTAAAGGACCCATATTGGGAATAAGAAGCTGCCCTGTTTTGGCATTTTACATTTTTGGGTCAAATCATGAAAGTTGCTGAAATCATACTGGTTTGGCCGTAGCAGCCCACTTTTCACTCTTTTTTTTCAGAGATGATGGGCATTGCTTCATGGTGGTTTTCCCCAGGGCTCCCTAATGTAACCACCAGTAGTTTTGATATGTTTTTGTCAAGCACTGTCCTGCAGTTAGCCACACTGCACCCAGTTTTCCTCTCTGACATGACTGCCTTTGCCTTCAATTTATCTGCGCATTTTCTGCTTCCTGGTGCCATTGCCAGGGGCTAAATTCAGAGGTTAGACACAAGGTTCTTCTTGCAGTCTATATGTTTTTCACTCATTCAGTATTCCCTAGGCACACACAAGCTCATGTTTTCTATACTAAAATAAAATAAAATAAAATAAAATAAAATAAAATAAAATAAAATAAAATAAAATAAAAAGCAGCCCTTCTAAAATACTGTATCTTCTGTATTAACACAGGAGCCAGAACAAGGTGCAGCTTAGTGCATAGTGAGAGTCGGCCGGGTGCTTACTTGCTGCCTGACCACCCCGCAGGTTGGGACTGGGTGATCTTTCAGGTCCCTTCCAACCCGAACCATTCCATGGTTCTGTGATCAGTGATGCTGGTTTGTGCTCGGAACAGATCTCCCTCCATGCCCAGGCATCGCTGCCCCTGTCACTTGCCTCCCCTGCTGCGGCAAGGGCAGCGGAGGGCCCGTTTGGGAAAGAGCCTCAGAAAAGCCTTTCTTCCCCCAGAAGAGCCTGTGCGCTGTAATGTGTTTATACCAAGCACTGGAAGCCCTTGCTGACTGCTGTTAGGATTAGGGGAAAAAATATTTGGAAATTCTGGAGTTAAATCTCTTTAAGTTGCACAAAGATAATACTTAATAAACATGAATACATGGTAGGGCTTTTTTTTTTTTTTTTTTTTCCCCATCTTCTTTATATGACTTATAGACTTACAAGCTTTTATCTTATTTTATGAGGCCATGTGAAATAAATTAAATGTAACACAAGATGCTGTTAAAAAAGATTTTATGACATCAAGAACTGGTTCTATATTAGGACCAGATCCTACAAAGACTTATGCATGTGAGTTATTTTGCTCCCATAGATAAGCTATTGAATCAAGCATGGCTAACCATTTAAATTTTCAGAATCAGGCCCTCATTTTGGAAGCTCTTATCATTGTTAAATCAATGTGAAAGTGAAATCTGTCTCCTCTCAAAAGGAAATTGCCAAGACTTTCTACACGGAGATTTGGGATCTGTAGAAAATGAAGCCTTTTTATTTTTTCTTCCCTCCAATAATCTGTTCAGTGAACAAGCTGTGAAAAATAGTTCTATATTTTTTCCATGTGATGCAGCAGACGGTAAATTTCCATTTAAAAGAATGATCAGAGTAGCTGCTGGCACTGAACTCTGTTGTCTTAGTCAAATCTACTTACAAAGAGTTTACAGCAATACAATAGTTTATTATTTCACTCAACCAGAAATCAGATGAAAAAGGCAAAGGGGAAGCCTGAAGTAGGTTCATGGTCAGAATTCTTTTCTTTCTTAACATCTTGTTTTTTTAAATGCAGGACTTGAGATCAGTAGTTTTATGTGTAAGGAGGAGAATATTTCTTTTCACCTCTACTTTTGTATGCCATGAAATAATCAGACTTCACACTTCTATAGTGCCTTTCTTCTGGGGATCTGAAAGCACTTTACAAACATTAATTAAAGTCTCACAACACCCATGTGGAGGTAAAGCAGCATTGTTTGTACATCTAATGCAGAATGCTTAACCTGATTCTTTAAGTACTATACAAGGACTACAGTAAAATAATGGAATATCCAAAGCAAATTAATCTAACTGAATTGCTAGCAGTGTATGTATGCTTATATATATATGTATGTGCATGCATGTGTATATGTCTGCAGATTTATATATATATATATTGTTGTATGCCTCATCCTACATTTCATCTGCCCCGTATATTCTGTCCATTGCTGTCTCGGGTGATACTGTGAGTACTGCTGAATCTCTCTGTGTGATCTTTCAGTTCCATCCATAAATTGATTTCTTCTGTAAAACCTGGGATAATCTCCCATCATTACTGATTAGACTGGGACTACTTTTAAAATTTAAAAAAAAAAAAAAGAAAGAAAGAAAGAAATATCCTTTTTCTTGAAAAGCAAAATGAGCCCCGATGGTGCTCGCTTTCCTCAGCCCTAGTCCCATGCTCTCTTGCAATTTAAAAATGCTTCTGGGTCACCAGCATTAGATTGGTTTCTTAATCTTCATGTCTTCTTTCTGCAAACTTTGCTTTCTTCGTTTGTTTGCCTTGTGTAGTCTCAGATCTTCAGCACAGAGATCGCGTCTTTTATCTCCGTGAAGTGTCATGCAAAATTATGGTGGTGCATAAATATTTAATAATAATATTAGCAATGGGGATTAGAGTACTGGAGGAACATGTTTCCTCCCTTGCAAGAGGCAGAACATATAATAGGGGGCTTGTGCTCTTTCACTGCCGTGGGATGAGTTTCTTTGCTCCCATTTTCCAGTTGTCACTCTTGTCTTCTTGAAGGGGTTATTGGGACATACTGGACGAGACTGGGAATGTCTTGGTTAGTGCTGGGCGAAGGACTGCTCATTCAGGCTGGTGGCCTGATTGAGCCTCAGAAAGAAACTCAACTAAAATACGTTTCCTTATTTTCTGGTTAGTGAAATGAAAACCTAGGGAAGCAGTCATACCTTCTGACACCTGTCCTATAGCCTTAACTATCTCTATTTGGAAGGAAAATTGAATGCAACTTCAAGTAATCTCAAAATCATGTTTTGTGACAGGAAATTGAAACTTCTCATCAAGAAAACATCCCAACAAAAGTGCAGTGCCTTTCCCAAAACTCTCATTTTTGGACAGTGCCTGTTGTCTCCTACAATCCCCATTGTAGTGCCACTAGAAGGATGTCCCATGGATGGAGGTGGCCAGAGACTGTGCTGTGGGACATGGGTGCACCTTGGGGGGGGGGGGATCAGGCATGCAGAGCTCCAGGCTAACAGCTAAACCACTGCAGCACTTGTATCATACAAGGGCCCTTCACAAAAATGTTTTCCTTTAGCTGGGGATAAGCTTCATCTCTCAAGGGTCCTTCAGGAGTGAAGTACAGGGAGAAATCCACTTTTATTTTACATTTCAACAATAATCTTCTTACCACCATGCAGAGGAGCAATGTCAACAGCCTGCTGCAGGAAGGAGCCCAGCCACTGCTGCTACAGGAACATCCAGGGGTGCCCCACCAGGGGACAGCCACGACCTTGGGAGCTGCCTTGGGGGCTGGAGGGACTCTGGGGTAGTACAATGGTAGGAGGGCTGCCAGCAGCTTGGGGCCGTCCCCAGTTCACAGCTTCTCTGTCCTCACTTCCTCCCTCTGAGCAGCCCAGATGCCCAAGCAGCTTGGCTCTCTAACTGGATCCATTTTCTAGGAGGGGGTTTATTGCCGTACCTTACTTAAATCTGAAGTTTTCTAATGATTGTAGCCAATAACAATTAATTTAACATAATTAAGGCAAATATACACATCCAATTGCCAAGCACAACATTTTTCTCATTCATTTATGACTTAATAGACATCAGTGTATATGTTCAGTCTTTACTAATTGCACAGTTGATAATTCTTTATGACTTAGAGGAGTTCAACATTTTCTGTCTTTACTTGACTGGCTGCACCCTCTTAGCGTAATCATAGTCTTAATTTTGTTTAACTTATGCTAAAGCAAAATATGAATCTAAACCACAGGAGGCAAATAAAAACACGTCATTGTACAGTTCGCTACATTTTATAAAACCATTTTACAACGGGAGCCATCCACCCGTTCTGTTCAATGGAATAAATGGGATCTAACCACGCTTTAAGGACCGCGCTCATCTTTAAACTGATTAGTTTCTACCCTTATTACAAAGCACAGACTGGGTCTAACATCTCATTTTATATACAATTAAACAGGCGAGCCCTGCTGCCTCCAGCAGTCATTGCCTTGTCATTATTTACCTTGCTGGCTTGGAGTAGGATGCCTGGGCTGCAGGCAGGATCTGCCCAAAGGGGATGCCCTAGGGACATGGTGCTATGGCAGGGAGAGGGGCATCCTCCTGCTCCCTGCACCCAGCTGGGGATGCATTCCCTTTGGCACCAGGCAGTGGGAAAGGAGCCAGCACCTTAACCCAGGGATGAATTTGGGTGGCCAGTACCTGGTCAGGGCCTGACCAGTACAGGTCGCTGCTGCTCCCACTGCGCTGTGGGGATGCCAGACCTGCCCTGTGTGAGGTGCCTGCCTTCCCCTGCAAAGCTGCACCACAAAAAAGGTGAGTCTGAAATGTAGCACTTTCACTGAGACAAGATAGATGTAATTTCCTATGCACAAGGAAAAGGTCAAATTTACATATTATTTTTTTTGCCATTTCTGAAGCTCCCCTCTGCTTGCCCAGAACACCCCAGACACTTCCACAGAAGAGGCAATGAATAAATGTAATGCAGAAACAACAAACAAACAAGCAAACAAAGAAGTAAAAATAAATAAATAAATAAAATAAAATAAACAAACAAACAAAAAAAACCAAAACCAAACAAACAAAAAAACAAACAACAAACTCAGACAGCTTTGCACCCCATTGACAAGAAGTGCCAAGCAAGATTGCCCCACCAGCCTCCTGCCGGGGGTCCCAAAATGCCTCCCCCAGCGGCTGGGGGCCCCTGCCCCGATCCCTGCTGGGCAGGGACAAAGCCCCTGTGGCACAGGACTGGTGGGGCCAGATCCTGCTTGCTTCTCTCAGCCTGGTTAAAAACACGCAGGGCTTAAAGCAGGCACAGAGCGGGCAAGGTGAGCGAGCAGCAGGTCTCTGCTCCCAGGGCCAGGTTTCTTTCTCTCTGGCTCCTTCTCCTCCTCTCCTTCTCCGTCTTTTTTTTTTTTTGGACATCGTGTTTAACACTTGCACAATTTGGTGAAATTACAAGCCCGAGAGGACAGAGGGAGAAGCCAGTCTGTTTAAAAAATAAAAAGAGGACATGATTACTTTGCCGAAGCTGTACTTTATATTTTATCTTCCAAAAGAGACAAAGGGAATAAATACTTAAAACCCAGTGGTGACGACAGTGAAGCAATCATGCAGTCGCTGGATACCTTTGTCTCGGGGAGGCATGTAGTCATTTTTACATGTCTGCCACTGCGTGTCAAACCTTTCTTTTCTTCCCCTTTCCATTTTGGATGGCCAAACTGATTATCTAAAATAGAAAATTAGCACACAATGGCTTTACTCTGTGATACCCCTTATGCAACTAATGGGCAAAGCTTGTTAATTGGTTGTAAATGCCAGCAGGTTGCCAAGATAATACTTCAGAAATAAGCGGGTATTCTGATAATTACAGCAATCTTCATCTATAAAAGCTTAAGTAGATGAAGTACTGGCTGGCTTAAAACCAAGATTTATCCCGCTGCACTCGCATTAAAAGAAAAAATAAGATGAAAACAATAATGTAGCAAAACAATTATATAGCAGGAAGCGTTGTAGGTTTTAGAGATTGTGAAAACTCAGAAAGTAAAACAGTGCTGTAATAACCAGTTATGGAAAAATAGGCCATTTACATTTGTGTATAATTAAATAGTAGGCTATGCAATTTCACTTTTTAAAGTAAACTGCCTTTTCCTTTTTTTATAGGGCAACGTAGCCATAATTGCTGCATTAAAGCTTTAATGAAAGAAAAAAGCAGCAGATCAAGATGACATGTAACATCCACATTTGTACCGTGGCATTCTGCTTGTTTAGTAATGGGAAGCTACTGAGGAGATTAAAATTGCAGAATTCTTCCTAGTTTTTTTCCCCTCTAAAATTGCTATAGGAAGATCATTCAAAGTCTAAAATACATACAATTTATTTTTCTACCTTCAATTCACAAGGATTTAATGGCTTTCCTTACTCTGAAAGTGTTTTAAGAAATACTTTCTTGCAAAAGCGCGGTATTATTCCAGCTCATCACAATTATCAGAAGTAAGTGGCGCAAACTTACGGAGGGCTCACCTCTCGTTTTAGAATATAACTGCAAATGCTGCACATCATTATTTTTTAACTTAGTGGTGCTTTGCAGCTTTCCTGTCAGAATTATCAACAGGTTGACATATAATATTGTTATTTGGAGTTTTGATACCTTTCCTGTTAACTGTTACAAACGAGTTGCGAGATGCCCTAACGCTGGGCTCAGCCAAGGCAAAGCTTTGTGATAAGGGTGCAGCCCTCGAAGCGAATGCTCACCAACAGAATTAAGATGTGAGCTGATACTGGCAGAGGAGAAAGCCATGTTGTTATTTTAGTACTTGGACGTGGGCATGCTCTTGTGGCAGTTTGCTCACCCAGTATGGGACTGAATGGAAATGCCTTCCCCATGCACGGTCGCACAACACCAGCCTGAAGACTTCCCCCACACCTCACCAGTACAAAAACCAAAAAGAAGAGCCCATTGGGTGACTGAGGACAGTTCACTGGTGAGCCAAGCCCTTAAGTTTCAGCACAGAAGCTCATTGCGTTGCCTCGCCTCGAGCCCCAGTGCTGGGGGAGTGAGTGGTAGGTGCTGTCTGCCCCTGTACTGGCCTCTCCCCACCAGTACATAATACATGGGGCCAGGGTGGCTCGCTGGGCTCCCTTAATGGACCCAGCTCCCTTGTCTTCCAGGAGCAAAATAAATGGGAGACTTTCTCGGCTGGCATGTATTTCCATTTATGCTTTAAAAATTCATGAGCATAGGTTTCATACGACGGTGTAGTTACTATGGTAATTGTTTATTAATCTGGAGGAGCTTGGTAATTACCACAGATCAGTTTATATAACTCAGACCTGGAGTTGAAGTGCGGGTATGATTTCTTTACGCATCCATCTTTTAGACACTTTTTTCAACTTTTTTTTTTTTTTTTTATAACAGAATATGCATTTTCCCCTCTCAGCTCTACTTTTATCCAAGTGCATACATTTCTGGAAGTGTAGAGAGAGTGTAAAAATGAGAGAGAAATGCTCGCTCGGAGTTGGCAGGCCAGGACAGCCAGGAAAAAAAAAAGTGTGGAGTTAAGAAGCAGGTGCTTTGAGGATTTTTTTTTAATTTAAAAAAAGTTTTTTTGTTGCTTTAATTTTTTCACAGTGGCAGGGCTCTTTCCTGGAAGGGCAGCAAGGGGCAGAGGACAGTATGTGGCCAGGCGGGGAGCAGGGGACTGTAGGAGCCTGGCCCTGTGCCCCCATCCCATGCAGATGTGATGGATGCACTGCCCCTCTCTGAGGTGGTGGCATGCCAAGGGTATCTGCTCAGGTACATGCTTGTGAAACTTAATCTGGAAACAGAGCTTGCACAATCAAAAATTAATTAGTAATGGCTTTTTCAGATAGGCATCACCAACCACTTTGCAAGGCAGTGTCTTTACGGCGGACACTTCAGGGATGCTGTCTGGAAATCCATAAAATGATACCGCTATTTTTTGAGGAACTTTTTTCATTTATCTAGCAGTTCTTTTCAGAGAGTGAAAATGTTTGACCTGTAAAACCTGTGTACATTTTTTACCTGTTTCTGCTCTCACTTGGACAAAATTGGGCACTGCCAGCCTGATCTGTAACAAAATTGTAGGAAGACCCATGGGCCTCCTGCCTGCCCACGACCCCTCCATGCCTGTCCCAGCCCCGCTCCTCTGATGGCAGTGCCCAGCCTTAGCTCACTGAGATTCACATTATTTATATGAAAAAGGCGCAGGATGCCATCTCCCCACTCACTCTGCCTGCATAAATTGCGCGTGTTTATTATTCATTGTAACACGGCACATTCTCTGTTTCTGTGTCACTTGTCACTAATCACTTATGCATCTGATGTGCGGATCCAGAGCTGGTTCTCAAGCATTCTTGGCTTCGAAACATAAGATATGCATGGGTAAGAGTTTATCCCACCCCCAAAATAACAACTTTGATACATTTTCAAAAGGGAAAGTGCATATGTTACAGTACTCAGGAGCAGCAATAACCAAACTAGCTGAGAAGTGACATGGACTTGGGTTATTTTCTTGTTTTTTTTTTTTTTTTTTTCCTTTTTTCTTTTCTTTTTTTTTTTTTTTTTGGTTTCTCTTTAGTATTTCATGAAAGTGTGTAAAAATCTTAACATTTGAATGCCACACACTTCATTCTGCCTGCGAGATAAAGGACATTTCTCTAAAAGAAACATACGCTCCTTGTTCCTTGTTTTGATTCCTCGTACAGCTTGTCACAATGCATTTACATTTTGTCCATACATTCGTTTTTTTTCAGCCGGAGCTGTGCTTTTGAGGAAGGGATGCAAACTCTTCTCCTGGAGTGTCCCAGGCAGCCAGCAGTGGGGCTGCCTGTGGGCTGGGGCATGTGTGGGACGTGCTTTTCTGGCACCTCTCTCCCTGGTCCCATCTCGCTTTCTTCACAGGCAGCCTCCAAACCTACGGAAACCACCTGCCAAAGCTCAGTGGATGGGGGCACTTCGTCTGCCCCACACATCGCCTCCTGCCAGCCCTGCAGCCTGGCCAGCCAGTGGGCAATGCCAGCGACCACTCTTCCCTGCCCAGATCTGCTTGGGGAAGCTCTGTGAGAAGGCTGGCAGCCCTATAGCACTTGTGCTAGGGCTCTGACCTCTTTTCTGCCACTTTGCAGAGCTGGGGGAGCAGTCACAGTGGTGGCAGAGCCCATCTTGCTGTGATGAACCTGGTGCCTACAAACAGTGATGGAGCCCCCTACACGGTCAAAGGGTTTCAGCTCCTCCCTTTGGCGTTTGTGTCATATCTGACATTTGAGAAACGGCTGTGCCATGTTGTGTGTTGGTCTGTTACTCCCCCTCCTTACAGTAACCCAGGATATCAGATCTGTGAGGTTGGCCTGGCCGCATGGGCAGGCAGCATGCCTATCAGCCAGCAGAGCAGGAGCCTGATCACACTATGCCCACCACAGTAATAATTCCCGTGGCAATACTGAAGAAGAAGTCAGGAAACTGGTCAAGCTGTCCGATGCGAACATTTTATCCTCTCTACAAGACTGCTGAAAGAGTGAAATGCATCCAAAGAAGTTTTATCTGAGAAGGTAATTCTAATTGTTCCCTGTTCTGCTGTTATCTGATGGGAACACTCTCGGCAGCGACCTCCTTGCTGAGTGAAGTAAGCCCTACACAACACCAGAGAGGCAGCTTGAAATTAGGATACAGAAAACCGATGCCAAAAATATGTCAGCTTGGAAGGTCATTAAGAATTATCCATTTGTGCATGTTTCATTGTGCATGCCAACAGTACCTTAAGTGATTACCTTAGAGGGACAGATTTGTCTAATGAACATATGAATTAACAATATAAAATTGTGATTGATAAATCAAATAAGAATTTATAATTTGGCAATGTATCTAACCAGGATGGAGTTTCACTGGATGTGGATGCAAGAGGCGCCGCTGGTGTTCTTTGCTAAAAATGACTCTCGGTGGTATTTTTCCACTTTATGACACCACAGCTTTAGGTGCCTGATCTGAGAGCTAGCTTGCTCGTACCTCAGGCAGATACAACTTGTTCTAAAGAGCTTGACTCACAGTTTCCAGGAGTTTTTTTTTTTTTTTTTTAAACCTGTCTGCCCACACCTTCATTGATTTTATTTTTTAAGCTCAGCTTAGAAATTAGCCTGGACTGGTACTGGCATACAAATGCTTAGTTTTTAAACTATGTAATAATTGGTATAATTTGGGTTATTTTCAAATTTAGGAACTCAGATAAAAGCAGCTGACATTTAGCTCTGCTTTTCTGCACTGACATAGTTCACGAAGGAGTTTGATTTTTTTTCTATGAAAGTTAGGCTGCATTAGTAGTTTACTGAGTTGGCAATGGCATTTCCTACTCACAGAATTTAAAAAGTCTAGGAGAATAACAGGTTTAGGCTAAAAAAAAAATGCCTTGTACAGGTGGGCTTTTATTTTTCTTCCAAAGCTTTAGACTCCTATTGGATATGACCAATGCAATATACACATCGTGATTTTAATTAAGCTGTTACTGGCAGATGTACTTCATGTAACATTTACAATAAATTCTTAGTGACTCCTTACAGCATTGCTGTCTTCTTGGCTTGTTGGGCTCAGGGCAGTCCCAGTGCATGTGAGCAATAACAAAAATTTTTGGTAGCAGCTCCTGTTTGAGCTACTACCATCTAGCACTTGTCAAACTGCACACTAGAGATCCTGACAATAAGAAAGTACCAAAGGAATTGTTACGTTTCATTACTCTGTGTGATCAATGCCTCCTTGTGTGCTAATGAACCAAAGTTAGGTCATAATTGCTTTTAAAGATAAAATTATTTAGGATTTCTTTGATTTGATATAAAGGAGAAACTTCAGTCTGTCAGGTCTGTGATGCATTGAGCACCCTGTCTCTTGCACATTCAGAATTGCCATAGTAAAACCTGCTGTTGATCTGAGGTGGAAATTTCAAAGGTGTTTATGTTGGAGCATGCTATAAAATGGGTTGTGCACAAAATGCACAAAATCAGTTACTGAAGCCCTGCCCATTGTGAGGCCAGACGGAAACCATGCTGGCCCGTGGCCCCGTGGTGCATCCATGGCTGGGAACCATGGCCTGGAAACGCGCCTGCACCAGGAGCCAGCCCTGTGACTCCTGTGACTCCTCCTGGCCTTGGCCAAACCTCCTTCAGCAGGCTGTACCACTGCTTTTTGGTAGCACTGTGGGATGTCTCTGTGGCTGGAAACCAGCCACCTCTGTGCTAGAGCCTGCTGCAGGTGAGGGAGCTCTGCTGCCCTGCAAAAGTACCACATCCATGGCACTTCCTAATTCATCACATGCTGTCTTTAAAGTGAGAAAATGCTCCACAAGAATAAATATGAAAGTAAAAGCACTGATGTTTGGGACTATAACCAGAAAACAGAGCATTGGGACTCAAAAACAGATGTCATTGTGTCTGTGGACTGTACAGATAACATAACAATACCACATTGTACAGAGTGCTCTGTGATGCGTAGGGTTACGAGGGGAGTGAAGGGGCATGGGAGCCCATGAGACCTGGTCCATCACAGCCATGTGTTCAAGGTCTCCACGGAGACCACAAAGGAAAACCAGGTAAAAATGTAAAGGATAGTGTTTCACCAGGTGATGCAGAATTTTCCCTGTCATCACCTTTGGCACTGATGAAATCCATGAGAAAGTGCTTTGAGGGTGCTGGCAGGAGGCCACCATGCAGTTGCCCTAGTAAGCAACGGGTGCGGTGGGAGGTGGCAAGACCAAACAGGTCAACTCGTAAATGAAATCAGAGCCTCACAAGTAAGCTATGGGCAACTCCCTTGGAGCAAGAGAGGACCCAGCTGTTATTGCTGAGCTAGCGTGCTTTGCACACACATAGGAAGAGTTCTGTTAAACGGATGACACCCTTTACATATAATTCATAACACCAAATTTCATAGCTAAGTTTATCAGTGGTTCCCCACAGAGACACCATGTGTGAGAGATGTTGTTTTGCCCCTGCAGTTGTACCCAGGACCTGGCTGCCACCAGCGCTGGTACACCAAGGGTGCTGCAAGAGCACTGCAAGGGCATTGCATGGATATTGCAAGGGTGTCACAAGGGCAGCGGGGACCTCACATCTGCTGGCCTGAGGTCAGGTCCCTCGCCACCCCCCTGGCTGTGTTCACACCCCCTCTCGATGGAAAGGGCAGCTTTGTGGCCACCGGGTGTGAACCTGCAGGCGAGAAGCGTGCTCAGCACAGCACAGGCATGCGGCAGCCTCCCCGGCAGGAGTGGGCTTGAGGAGGGGCGCAGGATGCAGGCCCACATCTCCACCAGTCCCAGGGAGGCTGCAGAGCAAAGCGTGACACAACCCCTTAGACATTTAGGGAGGGGGCACGTTATTTTAATATCCTTTTTTGTGCTTAATAGAAAAGGGGTTTGTGGTTGATTCTTTATTATCTCCGACAGCAGTTCTCGCTTCGGCTCCTCTTTCTTTAACTGCCAAGCTAGCATTTTCCTTTTTTATTGCTCCTTTCTTAGAGGTTTGCTTTGGACTATTGCCAGTTATCATTTCCCATTAGGGCAAATATTGCATCAAGCTCATGATTAGGGATTTGAGGGCTTGGGAATATTATTTTCGAACATTTGTCTTTCATTTTCTGAGAGTTTTTTTTTTCTCCTCTCTTTGCACACACACATACGCACTCATGCCTGTATATCTGTGGATGTACATATGTGTGTGTATTTTTATAGAGAGGGAGAAAGAGGGAGCTTCATGCATCTGATTGCACATGTATGTTTCCGTGGAGGCATGTGCCTGTTTGTGCGTAAAGTTTTAACCCCCCTTGCCCAGGCCAAGGGAGGCTCTTTCCTCATGAGGGATTTCCGAGGAAGCTGAAGGCACCCACGGAAGGAGGATGACAGATTTGTTTGTGTGTGCTGGGCTCAGTGCTCCAGCTCCGCGCAAGGGAAGGTGCTAACGCATGCTGTCAGCGGGGAGGGGACGGCACGGCGAGGAGCTGCCACAAGTGTCACTGCCCTTGTGGAGCTGGGCAGCGATGCTGCCTGTGCCTGAGCCTGCCTTCTGCCATGCCACATGCACTGCTGTGGGCTTCAGGGAGCCTGGAGTTTGGCTCTATCAATCTCCAGCATTCAGGCACCGCTGTGATCTTCAAAAGCCTGTCCAGCTGCTGCCTGCTCCTGATGCTGGCTCACAAAACACAACACCCATTGTTGGTACCTCATTTAGGGGAGGATTTTTTGAGGAATACATTTTTTTTTTTTTCTGGAGAAACTTTGCTCACACCTGGTCTGGGGACAGCTGACGTGGTTGGCCTGGAGGTTGGAGGTGATGCTCTGCGAAAGAGGCCGGACACATCCTCCACATCCTCCATGTCAGGTCACTTAACCCTGCATACCAGTTCTTGCAGCTGTTAATGAGGGGAACGGATTTTCTTGGCCTCCTCTCATACCGAGTGCTGAAGCTCTGATTAACCAGGGCCCATGGCCTTATTGCTGCTTACAGATAAGTTGGATTTCGGCAGCTGGCAGTGGAGAGGTGAGCACATTCATCTTGGTAAAAATCACCTGGTGGGGAAGTTTTATACAGCAGGCGCAAAGCAACACCAGCAGTATCCAGAGCACAGGGCGGGCTGGGGATAGGCTCGGCCCATGGAGGCTGGTGGGGAGGCTGGAGGCCAGCAGGGCGAGGTGGGCTGGGGCACTCCCAGCCCGTGCAGATCGCCACCGGGCTCCCAAACACATACATTTCCAGGCAGCCAATTTGTCTGCCTCCAAAAAAAAATTATTCTTCAAGGCTTGTTCCCATCTGCCAGAAGAGAACATGTCATTTAAGAAAAAAACAGAAACCAAAAAACAAAACAAAACAAACAACACTAACGTTGACAGACAGGAGTGTGTTCTGGAGAAAAGCCCTCTGCTTCTACCTGATTCGGGCGATGGCACTGAGTGGCAAGACAGCCGTGTCATCCACATGCTTTATTAACAGTCAGCTTTTCATCTTGCTTCTCCCTGGCAAGATGACGAATATTTTTCCCTTTACTCACTGTTCACCCTTTCATTCTTCTGACAAATACCGCACTTACTTCATTTAAATTTTGCAAAACTGAGCCCAGGCGAAATGATTCAGTCATTGTGCAGATGAAAGACAATGTCACCTCTATTCCTGCTTGTATGACAATGGCTGCGAGTTAAAATCACTGCATGATGGTGCCAGTAGTTCCTGTCATAATTTCTGCCAATGATAAACCCAACTGTGTATTTCCAGTTTGGCCCTGCTGCTTCTGCCCTCCCTTCCTAAAAATAGTCATGGTCCCCACATGTGGAAACTTGGTGTTGCGAGAAGGTGCAGCAAGCTCCCAGTTATTTCAGCAAGCTTAAAGTGATTAAGGGAGGTGGATAGTTAATTAGAATATTCTAAAAACAGCTGCTAAAAAAAAAAAGTTTCAAACAGCCACCAACTTGTTATTATTTTGTCATCGTCTCATGACACGCTCGCGACATATGGGAAAAATAAGAGATGCAATGCCCATCCCTGCTGTCCCTGCCACTCTTTTCTTCTAGTCCCGTAAAAAAGTATATACTACGCCCTTCACGAGGTTTTCCCAGTGCTTCTCCAGGACAGAATATCCATATTATTTCAATATCTCCTCTTAACTTTGTATAACAGTGGCCAGCTTAACTTTATAGCACTTCTTTTTATAGAGTAGCATTCATTTCTTGTACCAACTCTCAAGGATGTTTTATCTGTTTTATATCTCATTGAATCCTCTGTGAAACTGCACTAGTTTACAATAATTTTATTACTTTATTAATTAAACGTTTTCCAACAAGCTAGCTATGGCATTTCTTATCATCAAGGGTTCCATTAGTTTTTAATGGTGTGAGACAAAATTACCATTTACCCACATGCAATTTAAGAAGCATCATTAACACAGTGAAAGCACCAGGTGGGATTTCTAATAGTTACTGTTTCTCATTTTTGTTTTTATTTAAAAGGAATAACCGGTTTTGAGGTTTTTGCTGCAAGGTTGCCAAATCCTCACTTTGTTTTTATGTTCGAGATAATTTAAAATAATGTTCTTCTGTCTCCTAAGGCTCTGCTCAACGATATCTCACGTTTCAGCACATCACTTGTACGCAGTGTCTCGGCACAGCCGGGTGAGTGTGTTGTCTGCACAGTAATCACCAAGAACAAAGACTCATCTATATGGCCACCAAGCACAGGGGCATGCGTGGACCTGCTTGTGTGCACACTTGTGCATGTGTGTGCCTAGGGGAACGGGTCTGCAGAGCCACGGCAAGCCTCAAACCCCAGCTAGATGCCACCTTATGTGGCCTGGGCCCTGAAGGTTGTGGCCACCAGCATTCACAGAGACCCCGTCCCCAGCACAGGGAGATGATTCGGAGGGGCCCGGCTGCACAGGGGACAACCTGCAGTGTTCAAGTTTTTGGGAAACTTTGAGGCAGGCCCTCTGCGCAGATACCTTATTTGCATGCAGGAGACAATGGAAAAAAACATGGTTGTGGTAAATATTTACCTTTATCAAAATGGGAATAATTAGATGGCAACTTAATTACTACATTCTATTCAAATATGCGGAGTGTTGACTAATTGCTGACTCAGTCCATTTGCATGTTAATAAACGCCTGTATTTGAGGTCCTTCTTGGGTAATTCTCTAGGTTTTACAACACAGAGTTGCTGGGCTTTTTTCCTCCTACATCTCACAGCCCTTGCTTAGCCCTGTCATTCTGCAGCACCGAGGTGGCCGCTGTTGGCGTTGGCCACCTTGCCCTTCCTTCTACATGGGTCTGCTGCTTGTTGCGGGTGTTCCCAGTGGGACCAGAGGCCCCATCCATGCCCGCCCTGTCTGGGATGCCCAGCCACCCCACAGCAGCAGCCCCAGTGCCCCACAGGCGTCGGGGGCATCTGCAGTGTGTCCAAGGCACCACGGCGCTGCGCGGGGCCCAGATGGTGCACGATCCCACGAAGCGCAGGAGGGATATTCAGAGGGATGTGTTTGACAAGGTGTTTCCTTATTTAAAGGGGAGGGGAGGAGAACGCAGATGGCGTGGCTGCTTCTAATGACATTCCCTGGCTGGGTTTGCTAGCAGCAGACATGAGAGGGGCAGGAGCACCTGACATGCCGGTCTGCTCGGCTGCCGGCAGGGATGGGGACGCTGGCAGAGCCGTCCCCACTGCCATCCCTCAGCCATCCTACCATTGGTTTGATTTCCCAGGGTGCTCAGGAGAGGCTGGTGAACCGGTGTCAGTGCAGGGAAACAGCTTTTTTTATTTTTTTTTACACAAATCTCCCATGGCGTTGGACTGGTGTGTGCTGGCATAGCCACGCAGCCTCCCAGGGACCTGCAGGGTGAAGCTTGGTGTGGGGGGGGCACAAACTGGGGTTTCCTCTAGGAGGTTTTTCAGCATGCTACAATTGACAGCAATCTGGTATTTTTATGGCCAGAATCATCTATCAAAATAGAAACAAATTTTGCATTTTCTAAGTGGGCAGATAATTGTTCCATGACGAAGAGAGTAAATACGTGCACAGTAATAGCCTGTGCCTCAAACGCATGCTGAACTGAACTTCTGGTCATATAAATTTCTAATTAATTTGCTTGTGCAACCCATGGAACAAAAGCTCTGATTACATATTAGAGCGAAAGGTGCACAAACACCCACCCTGCTGCTTGCCTGCACAGAGGGGCTGTGCAGCAGGGCGGGCACCTCCGGAGCCTGGGGACGTGGGGATGGTGCCCACCAGCAAGGTGGCGGTGGCCGTGCCAGGCTGGCGGTGGCTGGCACATTATGCTAATGGCCCAATCATTATTTATTCCTCTGGAATTCATTACAGTGGCATTATCTGGGGTCGGCTCATTGAGCATCACAGGCCCGTCCATAGGATTTTTAGCATGACCTCATTAATAATGAATGGCTCTGCCTTGAAGCAGTGCTGTGCCCCGGATTTTAAGGAAGCTTTTAGAGGGCTGGCCAGGCTGTAGCAGAGCACCCCGATAGCTGGGTGGGGTTGCACAGTGACTGCTCCAGATTTGGATCCATTCTGATTAATTTTCTTTTCATGACAGCAGCTTGGAGCTGACTCCTCCATCAAAAACAAAGTTCAGCACTGCTACTGTCTAAAGCAAGTAAAACCTTCAGCAACCTTTTTTGGATAATTCTCAGGTTTTGATAATTAACAATATCATTGGGTATTGTAAAGCTGTTCATGAGAAGAAAATCATGACTGGCAGAAATCCTTCTCTATTTAAAATTGACTGTTTTGTTTGAACGGTGCACTTTTTCAAAAACATTCACTTTTATTTATTATTTTTTTTCCCCCTGAAGTTCCCAGTAATATTTAAAAAATCATTGTATCTTGAAAGCACGTTTTGAATGTCTCTCATCCTGGCAGCATCTCAAGGCAGCTCCTCTCACAAAGGAGGCCGGCAGGGGCTGGCTTTCCCCTGTCCAAAACAGCTCTGCCTGTTATATCCCAGCAGCTCTGATGTCCCCCTGAAGCCAATGGGAAACTGCAGCCTCTGTCCTTGCACCTCCCCACAACATTGAATTTGCTGTCAAACTTCTGTTTCATTCCTTTAACACAGGCACTGCAGACAGCTACATCGCAGGTTCTTAAGGCTAATCCAGTGACCTTGTCTCATTTTGTTATAATGAATAATTGTAATTCGGGTAATTAACCTGAAGTAACAGCTGATAGCTAAAACTGTGTCTGGTGACAGAGTACATCATGCGCATTCCTGACATCACAACATGTTAGGGCTTTTCCTTTGTGTGGTCATTGCTGTTGTCACATCTCCGTCTCTGAGAGAACAGCTCTCCTGTTTCCTCTGCTCAGAGCTGGAGGTCAATGTAATACATTAAATTCTTTCTGAACAGCTCCAAGAAAAATGCTTCCCTAGCATAAACTCAGGGAATACATTACACTAATACACCAGTACCAAATATTCTTAAAAAAAAAAAAAAAAAAAAAAAGTTATGGCCAAGAAAGACAGTTAGAAATTTGCTCTTGCTTGTGGCGGGACATCCAGGACATCCTCCCAGGGTGCAGGACCTCCTGACGTGGTCTCAGCAGGGGCTGTGCTCCTCCCATGTCTCATGGAGAAGAATACTTAAGCAAAAGGTCCCTATAAGGCTACAAGTAAAAGCCTTAGCATCAGGGTGGAAATCACGAGCTTGTAAGTTAGGACATGGACAGCCACATTTGGTCATACCACGCCTCTGTTGAGGTATAGTCCACTTTGAGCAGCCCTGCAAGGATATGCACTTGCAGAAGATGGAGCTGGTGAAAAGGACAGGCCGTTGAGCCCGTTACGGTGGCACAGTGATTTCCAGGGGCAGAAGGAACTAAAGTCACCAGAGCTGATGACTGCAGGGATTATTAACCAGTAATGCAAAATAAATCAGTAGTGGCAGCACTTGGGGCAGGGCTCTGGTGCAGAGCCTTGGGCTAGCCAGCATCCTTTTTGGGCTCATGTTGTCCCCTCCTCTGGACACCAAGGGTGACAGCACCCACCTTGCAGGTACGTCACAAGTCCAAATGCATGTTCAAATGACCTTGTGCTCCCAAACCCCTGCTTGCAGGCCCTGGGGTGAAAGCCCTGGCCATCATCCCCAAGAAGTGCTGCAATCAGCCTGAGAACATGGCTGGTGTCAGCAGCTCGTGAGGGCATGTGTGAGTTGGCCGCTGGCTTTTCTAAATAAACCTACTCTAAATAAACACCAACAGACTGCTCGGGCCAGTATATAAAACTACACAACACACTTGTGCTTGTTAGGAGACAAGTCAAACGATTGTGTGTATGTATACGAACACACACGCTCAGACATGCAGCTTATCTGAGTGGGGAGCTGCATGGAGCTGGTGTGCGTGGGGAGCAGCCGCGTGCATCCCTGCTCTTGCGTGCAATCGCTGTGGTGAAACCCACATCAAGCAGCGAACTGGAGGCTGTGTTCCTCTGTGTGAAACACAGCTTAATTTTAGAGCAAGTACTGCCGCAGAAAAGGCTGCCAGAGTCTGCCTCGCACCACTCTGGGCAGCATCTTTCATAAAACAATTATATTTTTTTCTGGATGTAGTGAAAGCCTTGAAAAAAGTTTACTTGATGTCTAACCAAGCAATGCTGCATCTTCAAATTTGAAGGAGAGCTCAGAAAGTTAGTTTTTTATTATTCTTCATTTAAGTATTATTTTTTTAATTGCAGCGTATTAAACATAAAATCTGGTACAATCTTTAAAAATAAATAGGACCTAACTATAAATGGGCCCTGTTGTGTTTTTATCTTTGACAAGCAAGTAATTGCTTCTCAAATTTATCAGTTTGTTTATGCAAAAACCATTTACCAAGCCTAGCTCAAAAGCATCAATTTCATCATTATCATCTTATTAATTTAGCCAAGCTATAACACAGCTGATTATTCCTGAGTAATATCCTCTGCAGCACATCATGTGTGGCAAAACCATCTGTACAGTACCTATTTAATAAATAAACCCTCGGCTAAATGTCTCTGTTTATTGAGAACTAATGTTTATAGAAAATATAATGGAACTCAATAAATAACTCAGCTTCATCAACCTGCATATGAATCAGTGCAAAGAACGCTGACATCATCACCTTTCAAGTACCAGAGAAAGCAAAATTACCCAAAAGAGCTATAGAGTCAATATTAAGGCATTAAAACTGCAATGAAGGCATATTAATGCTTAAAACTTCATTGTTGGCAGTAGAATTGCCACAACGGACATATTTTATAACTCTAAGAATACTTAGGCTTTATGACTGCTTCTTTGTTGAGTGCCTTGCACTTAATGTAGTTTTCCACTTTAAATAAAAAAAACCCTCAAGATCTTAAAAAAAAAGAAAAAAAAAAAAAAGAGGAAACAGAAAATTGCTGATTCCAGGCATTCATTTTTAAAATAATGCAAACTGCTGATTCCAATTGTTCAGATGGAGAGAAACACAAACTTATTTAACTCCATGCTTCCTGAGCCCCCGCTGTGGTCTCTGGGTGTCCCGGGCTCCACGGAGCAAGGTGAAGATTGCACCGCAGCATGGCGCAGGGATTACGGAGCAAGCCATGCACATCTAAAGACGTTATTAATATCACAACCATTTTTTTTGGAGGAAAAATGAATGGCATCGCTGCAGACAGTGTGATAGGTATTGATTGCTGGTTGTTCCAGCCCAGGCAGCTCATGCTGGTTGATTTGATTTGGTGCTTTACAAGGGCTCCTCAGCTAAATATCGGGCATTAAAACCAAACCTCTCCACGCTGGCTTGATACCATCCACAAGGAATAGCAGACTGCTTTCCTACAGCACTGTGGGGGGCTCGGGGAGCGGGGCGCTCTTTGCTGGTGCTTCTCTGCCCCATCCACTTGCAGCAGTGCTGCGGCGGGCACCTTTCCACGGGCACCTTTCTGAGGGCATCTTTCCGTGGGCACCTTTCTGGTGGCACTGCCACCGTGCCGTGTGTGTCCAACCCCAGTGACCAGGGAGCCACGAGCTGGGACTCTCACACCTGGTCTGGGCAAGCCCCAGAATTACCAGGGCTCCACGAGCGCCTCGAGTCCTTCTCGTCCCCGAAAACTTCTGCTGCACATATGCAGCGCTTGTTTTCCTTCCTGAATAAAACAGCAGATCCGCAGCGCGTCTCCGCCTAATGAAACTGAACATATTTAGAACATATGTGAGCCCGCTCCTTGCGAAAAGAACCATTTGTGGTTAACGAAGAAAGTATTCATGGTTTCGCTGCTAATTGCAGGGCGGTCTGAGTTTTCTTTATGAGAAAATAAAAAGGTAGCGCTGCCATTGTAAGCACACAATGGAAGGGGAGCTTTATTTTTTCCTGAGATTTGGTGCCCTTCGATTGGCGACTCAACCTGTGGGGTTTGCCCCAGCCAAGGAGAAAGACACCATGGGTAGTTCTATGTGACTGTACACCACCTAAAAACCATATGCTTCTTTTAATGATTACTCCTACTGCACATGAAAGGATGCAATATTTTTCTCACTCGAACTCAATGGGAGGCTTGCCATTTGTTTGAATCTAGGGAGAGATCTGCCTGCTGCCAGAAAGGGCTGAGCACTCGCCTTCCCAGTGTCAAACTCCAGAGCAGCAGTGCGATCCACTGCGTCCTCCTGGCCTCTTCCTCTCGCCCCTATCCCCTCCTGGCCTCGGAGAGGTTATTTCTTCATTGCTAAGGTTTGCTGTGAACTCAGCCCATGAGAAACTTGAAGGCAACATTGGGTGAATTACAGAAAATGAGGCAGTATTTTTAACCACCGTGCCTCAGCCTACTGCTCCGTGGCAGGCATCAATTCTCTGCTAATTTTGGAGTGTTTTATTGAGGCAAATTTTTCTGGCCAACATGATATTTTATTTTAATTAATCAAAGTGCCTTATTATACCCTACTCTCAGAATTGCCCCAGAACCTTGTCTTCACTTCTGAAGATAAATAGCAGGTTTTTTGTTCAAAAGGAGAATTAAAAGGGTGATTAAGATCTCCTTCAGAAATATAAACTGCTAAATCTACATGTTATGGAACAGGAAAAAAATCCCTTTTGTCACTATCTTTAACCATTGCAAAAATCCATTATAACGTATGGTTTGAGAACATATTAGCAAGTGAACAAACTGTTACCAAATGAACGCAGAGCTGGAAAGTCACAAATGAACCCTAAATTAGAAGTGCAGAAAGCATCAAGCCAGTTGAATAGAATAGTGAGCATCTTAGCTGAAAAAAATCATGATCAAAATATGAGATAAATGCTGCAGGGCAGAATACACAATTTGAAAGGCATATTCATATGCTATACAGGGATCCAAGCTGATGTTATACAGTCAGTGCTAACGCATCTCTGCAAGTGGGAGGATGACAATTTAATTCAGAGTAGGGCTTTGGGTTTTGAATGAGTCTGCGCGTGCACAGGCAGCTGTACGTGCCAGGGAAATGGCTTTGTGTCATCTAAAAAAGTGCTTCGGAGACCTGAAGCTTAAAAGGTGCAATGACAACAGGTTTTCACCTTAGGTTTGAATCTCCATAGGCTTCCTATGCAAGGACCTAAGTGCTTGCAGGTGTGGGTTGGGCTCCTCTGGGGACACTTCTTGGCTCCTCAGCCTGCCAAGGGGCATGGGGCACATGCCTAGGCGCAGTGGTGATGGGGACGTGCCCCATACTCTGCTGCACCCCAGGACAGGGCACAGACATCAGCATTTACAGGGGCAAAGCAAAGTGCCGCATTTCTGGAGATGTTTGTGTTAGCTTGGCTTTGGTCTACAGTGCAATGCACTCGTTCTAGCATGTTGGGGCAGAAGGCGCAGTCAGAAATATTTCCCTTTTGGCTACCTTTTAAGAACAGCCAGGTGGTCATAAAGAGAATCTTTCCTTTCCATAAAAGATTAGAGGCAGCAATTAATATCTGGTCTGCTTTTTGAGTCCCAGTTGCCCCATCCTCCTCTGCAGACTGCAAGCTGTGCAGCCCATTCACCCACCGGTGCTGCTGCGGCACTTTGGGAGGAAATTAAACACCAGCACATACGGGCTGTGCTTGGTGCTGTGACCTTGCAGCACCTGGGAACCCAAAACCAAACCCTCTAGGAAATGACACAACAGACCTAGAGAGCACCAATGGTATCACTGCTGTCTCCTTGCTGTCCTGCTGACTGGGCCATACCCCAGGTAGGATAGCTTTCTGCAGGCTATGCTACAGCTCAGCTTCAGCTTTCCAGGCTTAGTTTTGGAGCCACAAGGTGAATGGTTAAAAAAAAAATGGTTAGCCATGTGAGGACCTAAGTCCTCCAAACTTCCCAGATGTACGTTTTCCTATTCAGAGCATCACTGGCCCGTACACAGTGCTTGGAGCAGCTAGGAGAGGCCAAGACCTTGCATGCATATCCAAGAAGCACAAGATCTCTTGTACTGGAGGCTGCAAAATATTTTTCATCATCTCCACAGTCCCTCCAATTGCCTCTTGTGAGGCTGTCTGAGGGCCACGACATACTGCTGCGGATTGTCTGGGCGAGGTAACTGTGACCGAGGTAGATGAAGGCTGCGAAGGTCTCCAGACACGAGTGTGTCCTGGGAGTGAGCTGGTTGCCAGCTGGGCTGGTGAGCATGGCCATGCTGCCATCCCAGCACGTATGCCAAAATAGCCTCAGTGAGGCTATTAAGAAACTAAATTACATCTTTCGTGTCTGCTGGCTTTCAGAGCGCTGCCTTTGTTTACAGTATGGGCAAGCGCCAGTGGCTCCACCAGGCAGGAATAGAAACCCTTCCCTGCCCACGCGGACGTACAGCTGATGCAGGGAAGTCTGTGGGCTGGGGCTGTGCCCACGGGCAGCGAGACAGTGTCCCAGCCTTTGAGGATACCCAGGCTTGGCCGGCAGCCCCCTGCATGCCATGGCCTCTCTTCCCCCCTGCTGGTGTGGCGGCGATGCGGGATGCTGGTGCAGGCAGGGCCAGTGGGCACCAGCTGCTGCCCACGCAGGAGCGGGCAAGGGATGCTCGCAGGAAGGGTGCGAGGTCAGGAAGCCAGTCCCCAGGTTATTTTGGGTTGATTATTGCAGGCTGTGCCTTTTGGGGGCTGTAATGCGGTGAGAGCAGCATAGGAGGAAGGAGGGCAATGAGGTTGTCCCGAGGTTGGGCTGTGTGGTTCTGGCAGAGTCCTGAGCAATTTCCCTGGGCAGCCGTGTGACAGCCTGTCACCTCAACGTGGAAGGGAGCAGTGCTGCTCCCTGTGGTGTGCCTGCTTTTACTTGCTCTTCAGTGCCACACGGCATGGCTGCTCAGTTACACACTCAGTTACACCCAGCTACCAGGCCCTGCACTGCCCTGCCGTGCATGTGCACTGAATGTTACAGCCTCCTATGCAAGGTAAAGAGTTAAAATGAAGAATTGGTCTGGTCTGGAGAGCAGCTCCTGAGAAACTGCCCCTCGGGAAGTGTGTCCCCCCGCAGCCCACAGAGCCCCTCCGCTTGCTGCCTCACTGTCCTGCAGTGCCCGTTTCAGCTCCCCTCAGCTCCTCCTGCACTGACAATTTCCCACAGGGTGTTGTACCGAGCGGAGCAAGTTCCATTTCTTTAGAGAAACGATTTGTTACATGAGGAAATTAGATTAGCCTGACACCAACCGCTGTTGGTAAACCTACGCTACACTTTAGTGCATTTACCCTTCAGTATGATTTCTGGAAAAATGTGTTCTGTGTTATCTGACCTGGGTACAGGAGGCCCCACTGGCAGGTTGGCAATTGCCTGCAGTGACTGCCTTAGTGGCATCACCATGGGTTTCAGCATTGCTGTGCCACCTACTGACCCTTGCTGCCGGCCTGCCCTCCTGCCTCCAGCTCTGCCATCTCCAAGGGAAACAGAGGCAATCATTTTGGGGTCACTCCAAAATTACCTTTAATCCTCAGCGCATTGTGCCCTCACTTCTTTCCCCCTTTGTTTTCTTTCTTTCATGCTGATAAAGAGTTGCTTGGGGTTTGTTTTCATTTCCATTGCAAGGTCTGCCACAGCCGCTGTAGTAGAAACTTCTGCTTTTTGCGTGATGCTTTGTCCTAGACAATAGCTCTTGAATACAGGGTGAGCCAAGGAGCTTTATTTCTGCTGTGCCTCAGTAATAATGCACACACCTTCCTCTGCAAGCAAGAAAATACTGTCATTGCCAGGTTAACTGTTGCTTCAGAAACACAAAATCCCTATTCCTGGAGGCAACTGCTGTTTGGTTGATCAAAGAGCGTGGGCCTTTGTGGCAAACCAACTGGAAGAGCTTCGCCCCACAGTGCTGGCAGCACAAGGCCAGCCCTTCTCCTGCTGTCCCCGCAGCCCCTGGTGGGACATTGCAGGGGTGCACACCTGGGGACACCTGCCAGGAACTCCTGGTGGAGACCAGGGCTGCGAAGGGACTGTGTGGGCAGGGGACACCTGGGCTACTACTGCCGGCACCGGCTGTCAGAACCCCATCCCCATGTCCAAACTTGACCCCAGGCAGGGTCTGATGCCTGGGGGACATCCCAGCCCCAGCACACAGGCGGGCCCAGTCATGGGGAGCAGCTCGCTGCAGGTCCAGGCTGCCCAGGCACCCATGGCACCTTAAACCTGAGCACTGCTTAACTGGAGTGAGGACATCCGGAGCCACAATTAGCCATTTGTGTTCTACCCCATTGACAAAAATGCACGTTTACATGTAAAACAATAGGCTCACTTGCTTGCCAAAAGCAGAAATCATTTCTATCGAAACACACTTGACAGGAACATAAATAAATAAAGATACATTGAAACAGAAATGCTGAAGGAAGGTTAACTTCTGAAATCTGTAAATCATATGTCAGATTAAATTTGCGAAGTAGTGAAGAACATAAACAAGTAGATGAGAAGACTGTGATTAATGAAAATCAATTAACTGCACCAGAGGGGCTCTGGCTATCCGAAAGACCAAAGCACAGGGCCAGAGCCCACCACAGCGTGGTCAGCAGGGCGGCCCAGTGGGCTGGGGGTGGCTGAAAGCCAGCGGGGACTGGGACCAGCACAGGCAACCACTGCCTCCAAGCGGTGCCCACGGGGAAGGGGGATGCTGCTGGGCCCCCCGGCATGGTGTGACCCTGCCAGGAGGCAGCAGGCGCTGTGCCCCTCTGACGTTGGGTCTGCTCCGGCCAGTACCTATAAATACATTTCTCTGCTAATACATTGAATTAAACACCTACCTCTGGGAGGGGAAGAAAATGGCACACTTATTTTTTTTTTCCTCCGCAAGCAAGCAGTTTGCCGCATGCTGTAATTTGTCTGCACGCCGTCCTTTTTTGGGACACATGTAATTTTGCTTTGATGAATGATACACATTAGTGATAGCCCTCCACGCTGGCCAGGGATGGAGGCACTGACAGCCTGTGGGATGCTTACAAAGAAACTTTGTCAGCAACCGCAGGAGCGGCGGCCTCTCCAAGGAAAACAAGGGGGCAAAGTGGGTTATAGCGGGACCTTCCCTGTGACAGGTTAATGAGGACACTCTGCAGCTGGGCAGACCAGTGGGGAGAAGAATCTGGGTGCTTTGTGGTTCTGACAGGGTTTTCCCCAAAGAGGAGGAGACACTGGGGATGGGGTGTCCTGGCCACGGGGACCACGCATCCCTCCCCGCAGCGCCGACACGTGCCTACGGGTGCATTTCCAGCCCTGTACCCCGCAGGAGCCCCTGAAGGGTTGGCAGACAGGCAAGAGAGAAAACACGTGCCACCCCTTCCCCAGTGGGGGCCGGTCGATGGGTGGCAGGGACAGAAGTGGCTGCTTGCTGTGCTGCCTGCCAGAGAATTCGTGACTACCATCCAAGCCCCGGAGGAGCGACTGGCAGTGGGGAAAGACCTTATGGCACACAACAATATTTGGAAAACATTTTTTGAAACCCCAGGGGAGAGAAAACTAAACATTATTTCCTGTTAATAAGCTCAGCTAAGCGATCGGCCCCAGACAGTGGGATGCTGCATGGGACAGCAGCGTGAGGCCGGCCTCTCCCTCATGCGCTGGTGGCAGAGAGGCCGGCTGCCTCCCCTGTGAAGCCTCTCTGCCTCCCTCCTGCTTCCCAAGAGGCTCTCATGCTGCGATCTCAGCTGCTGGAGAGCACTTCGGGCCCAGCGAGCACTGCCAGTGCATGGCCAGGGGATGCCAGTTGGGGTGCTGGCTTGGGGATGTGTGTTCAAGGCCCAAGCTCAGTGGGCCACAGGGTGCCTGTGGCTGGGGTGGCTCACACAGCCCCTCTGGGACCAGCCGCGGTGACACTGGGGGCATCGGCAGGGGACAGCGCCAGGGCTGGAGGAAACGGGAAACCTGGGCAGCACATAAACAAACCCCATTCAGCTGCAGGGAAAAGGCGAGCTGAAAAGCAGCTGGGGAAAAACAATTCAAAACACATGTGTTTTTTATCTGCTGCAGTGCTTGGGAAGATGTTCTCGTCCCTGTGAGTGGACATCCACGTAGGGCTGTGATGGAGCAAAGACCAGCCACCGAGGAGGGGATGCACTGGGGACATGCCCAGCCACAAGCAGGGAGGGCAGAACCTGGGGGGGAGCAGCACAAAATGCCGGTGGTGCCAGCAGAAAATGCTTCAGCATCCCTGGAGACCATGGCAGCAGGTCCAGGGCCAGAAGGAGACATTGCAGCTTTGGGTCGGATGAGAAATCATTTATTAACATTGTCCTGGCAGCATCTTCAGCCTGAGGAGGGAGAGGGGCTGCTCGTGCAGGACCTGGGCGAAGGCGTGGTGAGAGCGGAGGGCTGATGACCTGCAGTGTTTACAATCCAAACAACAACACAGAAAACTGCTAGCGTTCAACAAATCTGGTTGATATCATGTTTTCCCCCTCAGGCAAGAAGAAAAACAGCTCTTCAAGACAGGACAGCTCTACAAAGCCAAACATAACACCATTTCTTGTGCAAAACTTTGCAGGGAAAGATTAAAACATCCTGTTGCTTCCCGATTCCACTGCAAGCCCCCTCCCCAGCAGAGCCAGCCGTGCCCCTCATGCTGGGCCCAGTGCAGCCCAAGGCTCTCTCTCTCCTTCATGGCTGGCTACCTGACCACAGCACAGATCTTCCCGTTGGTGGAAAAAGTCAGTTTTTAAAACAGCTTGAGTCCCACTCCTGGCAATCCCGTGTGCACAAGCAGACACATGCTAGAATTCAGGGGACTATTTTTTTTTTTTCCCAGTCTTTGTGCACGAGACCTGTGGTGTGAAACAAGCTGAGGGGAGACCTTTGATTGGCTGAGGTTGTTTTTTAACCGAATCTCAGAGACAGGGAAGGTGCTCGGCGCCCTGACCCCCTCAGTGCCGGGTAAAACCCTTTCCCTTAGCATTGCCAAGATTTCGACATTTTGCACGTGCTCGCCTGCCTCTGAGCATGGAGCTGGCAGGCAGCAGCCCCATGGGGCTTTGTGTATGGCTCTTGTGAATGGCAAGGAGAGCCTCGAGTCAATGGAAATAAAAGTGTCATGGGAGCACTGGATGAGAAAGCTGGAGAAGCCCCACTTTGTTCACGAGTCCCTAAAACACCTCCCTGGATAACACAATCGTATCTGAGAATAAGAAATAGAGGGCAAAGATTATTTTGAAGTGTGAAATTAACAGACTCTTCACCCCCCCGCCTGGGGAAAAGTTTCAAGGCTTCCAGGAACAAAGAAGGGGACCTGAGGACCCGAGCCACCTGTGGTCTGCTGACGCCACCGCTCTGCCAGCGCTGGAGACCTTGAAGCGAGTATGTGGGAATGCACACACAGCCTCTGTGTGCGAGGCACCCGGGGGCCTTCGAGCAAAGGCAGCATGGGGAAGGGCTTGTGGTGTGCAGGGGGTGGTTGGAAGCCGCTGAGGAGAAGGTCTGACTCAGCTTCAGGGGGCAGAAGGGGCCAAGGCAGGACCCAGGGTGTCCCTACAGCTTTGGTCGTGGCCAGGGCAGCTGGGGGCAAGCAGAAGGATGGAGAGTGGATGCCACAAAGCTCACAGGGGGGCGCTGGAGGTCTGCCACCAAGTACTGCTGGTGGGCCAGTTTATGGCAAGCCTGTAGACTCACAAGTAATCCCCAGGGCCTCCAGAAAGGGAAGCAACAATGGGATGCCAGTGGGACAGCATCAGAAACAGTTTTGCCCCGGGAGAAAGCAGGGTGTCAGAAGAGGGTTGGTGTCCTTTCTCAGTCGCCTGCCCTGCTGCGCAGGCACCTTGCACCGACCTGCCTCAAAACCCTGTCCATAAGCATGACGGGGGTTGTTGTTAGCATGCGTGGGCTTGCAAAGTTGTGCATTTGCCTCTAAATTCATGCCCACTGACCTTCACCTGCACAGCGGATGGCATCACCACCACAATGCTCTCAGAAAGCCCACTGCTCGCTGCCCAGCCTTCCCAGGCATGCCTCAAGCACTGGGAGCACTAAACCACCACAGCTCCTCAGCAGGGATCACGGCATTAATCTTCTCCTGCATGATGTTTGGCCCTCCTACTGCACCCTGGGGGACAAGCACGTGACTGCAAACACGAAGCTGAGCTTACTGTACATGCAGCGAGGCCGAGAGTAAGGTACGCTGAGGTAACGAGGATGGAAAACAACAATAAAATGAAGGCAGAGACCTTCAGTGCATCTGGGGATTTTGTTTTCATGAAATAACTTGGGACACAAGAAGTGAAACACCAGATCAGTGCAGGTCTGCCTGCTGCAGGACATGGTATTACCCTACCATGAGGAGGCTGGGCAGCTTTGGAGGGGAGCTCTGGTCATGCAGGGCCTGCCACCTCCCCTGCTGTGGGCCACAGGCATCCACCGAGTGAGGCTGGTGTCTTAGGGACCATCCTGCAGCCCATCCACAGATTTTGCTGTTTTTCCACAGCGGTTTCCCATAGTATGCTGGGTCACAAGCTGTCAATGTGGATAGAGGTAAGGAGGAAAACACAGAGTGTGGGAACTGTGGGGTTAGGGGCTCTAGGATTATCACAAAAGCCTCCCATTTTCCCTAGGGTCGCCAAAATGCTTCTCCAAATTTCTTCTGTTGAGCCCATGCAGATGGGTGGCTCCAACTGAGCAAAAGAATGAAAAAGTAGAAGTCCTGAGATACGGCAGAGAGCAGCTGGGGAGTCACCTAAGGTCAGTGGCTATGCAGAAGCTTTTAATTTTTGGGAAGCAGAAGATGTGAGAGGAAAAGCCATGGTCCAGATGACAATGCCATGGGGCGTTAGTTAGAAGCTGGTGCTTTTTAGGGCAAACGGAGATAGAGAAAGATCCGAAGCCCTGAAGCCAGTGGGTAGAATCCATATGATCCCAGCAGTCTACAGACTGGACACACATGGATTTGGCTGAAAAAATGCTTTATTTAATGGTGCTGTGTGACAGCGTGGCTCCCAGCAAGCACTTGACGGTGACAGACCTTGAGGCTTTCTGGTACAATGGCATTTCAGCTTCAGAAATGGGGTGCAAAGATCACCATTGAGAGCAGGTTTGACAGACACCATTTCACTAAACTAATTAGAAAAAAGAAGGAGTGGTGGAGAATGACAGCTGCCTCTTAAGATAATAGGAAACCTGTCTCTTTAAATGTGCTTGTGTTTTTCAATACAGACCAGGCAGGGCTATAATCAGAGCAGCAGCGGGTCGGATTTAGGTTCAGTACAGTATAATTCCATTGCAGGGCCCATCCAAGAATACTTTGGCAAGCTCAAATATATTGAAATTGCCTTGGCCAGTGGCTTGCAAAATGGCTGTGGAAAGTCAAGATAATTAGAGCATTGTGAAGAGGAGAGACAGTAAAATAAAGGGTAGCAGACGAAAAAAGACAAGCAAATAAAAAATAGGATTACAGACATGAAGAAAGTTTGAGAACAGAATAATTTAAGGGATAAAGGCGTATACAGCAGATTGGAACCGCGTGATTTACGCAGGAGGAAAAGGATGAGTGCAAACTGAAAAAGAGCAACCTCCCAACATATTTAGATTAATAAATGAACTTAAAAGCACCAAGAAAAATACAGCTGGCTGTGGCAAGAGGTTTCTGAAAGGATTAAAGTTGGAAATCCAAGAGAAGAAGCGTGAGAGGAGAAAGCTGCTGCTTTGGGAAGCAGCATTTTGAGCTGCTCCCAGCATGCTCGAGCAGGTAACAGAATTGGTTTTGTAGAGCAGAAAGTCTTCCCGTGAGGACCCAACACCTTGGCTGATGTTAGTGAACCCGATCCCACTGAGCCAGGTGCTTGAACCCGTGCCCTGGCTTGTCTTGGTACTGTGCTCTCACACAGGGAGAGGCTGTGTTCGACTCCGCAACGTTTGCCATTTGCCTTCGAGTTCCCTAATGCTGCTTGTTACTTGCCATCTCCTCTGTGTTTAAATATCCACCGAAACGCATTTGCTTAAGTGTTTGGTTCTACACAAACACAGTAATGGAGATGTTTTTCTCCTGCACAAGCAAAATTATACTTGTACATATTACTTGCACATGTATTCAGAATGATGCATATACATACTATAAACACACACATGTATATATAACTGTCTTTGCGCGGTTCAGTTTTCCACATAGGAAGCAGCTTTTGGGACTAATGAGCGACATTATCATTGCAGTTGCCATAACTAATTAGGAAGCAGTAACAATGGGGAGTTTTCACAAGGGTGAGCGCTGCCTGGCTCCCCATGGGAGAAGGGCAACATGTCTGGACACTGCTGGGCCCTGCTTCCAACACATCGCACATTGCAGGGGTCCCAGACCCACCTTCAGACATGAAGCACACTCTGTGGGTGCCTGGCAGGCCCCGGCCCCCTCTGCCCTGCCACCAGTACATTGCCTTTTTGGCACTTGCACTGGGTAACTGGCTCAGGATTTTAAGGCTTGGAGGCCTGACCCTTGGCTGTTGCAAACCAGCACCTGTATGGTCTTGGTGGAGCAGGTGAGCTCTGGGCCTTGTGGGTTGTTTTTGCTCGCTGGCTGAAGCAGAGGGGACTCAAGCATGGCTCGCTTTGTGGCAATGTGTATGGGCGTCACTGCCACTTGCCAGTATTAACTGTCATGGTGAAGCAAAAGGACTTACAAAGATAAGTCACTTAAATTTCTGAAGGTGGAGGTCACTCCTGTCTCTGCGATCCTGGCTAGCAACAGAGGTTTACTGACATTTATTTTAAACCCAGAATTAGTGTTATTTCCTGCACCTGCCTTTAAATTGGACTGCCCTTGCCATGGATGGCAGCAGGAGGCTCCACTGGACAACTTGGTGGTCCTTCCAGCATGGAAATTTCTCTTTTTCTCTGATCTTATTCTCCCTTTCTGCTGCATGAGAGGGACAGGACCAAAACAAAGAACTTCCCCCTAAATTGGCCTGTGGCCTCCCCAGGAAGAATGGGCCCCATAGGGACATCCAAGTGATGGGGGCACCACATGTAGCATCACAGTGGCACTTGGTGGCACTTTAGCTGAGCACAGCCTGTGCTCAGTGACACCACACAGCTAGCCTGAGCTGCGATGAGCATCACCAAATGAAGCACGGACCACAGTGACTTTTAATGAGGACCTTCTGGACATGGAAAATGAGGTCACAGGCCATGGTGCTGCCCTGGGATGCCAGCTCGTAAAATGACTGAGCTGGCCATGGTGGGGGTGCATGGGGAGAGCCAGGGCTGGGTCAGGTTGAAGTCCAGCAGTGAGATATTTTAAGGAGCAAGACAGGAAAAATATCACTGTAGACACCTGGAAGAGCAACTGCTGACGCAAAGAGCATTTGCCCCGCTTTCTTTTCATCCTCGTGGATGCACTTCATTATTAACTTTTCATGTGACAACTGTTTGTGCATTAAAAGTGCTTCACAAAACATAAATATTGGAAGCCAAGACTCACAACAGCCCCTGCTAGCAGGTCCAGCCTTTCCGATGACGGTGACTGGGAAGCTGGAACATGAATGAGAGGGGTCTGCTCTGACCATTCCATCCTTGATTTCCATCCCTCATTTAAACTACTGCTTTTAGCTCTTCATTTTTATCAGTATTATATAAAACTAGGACAGAGTAAATGAAAATTTATAATTTATAAACAATCTGGGGAAAAATCACTGAATTATTTATGGCACTTTTGAAATATGTGTTTGTTACTTGTACAAAAATTAGTTGTTAGTCTTAATCACAGTGGTGCCACAAATATGTTGGAAATTAGGACTCGCAAACCTGCTTGTTTGGAAAGAACAAGCTCTGTAACTCTACCTACAATTGGAAAACCAAAATCAAACTGATTCTGAATGGTCTAGTTAAACAAGTGCCAATTATTGAATAATTCTCTGACCTAAACAGAAAGTTATTGTATATGGAAAGATTTTTTTTTTTTTTTCCTGGAGAGTGCTTTATACCAGATGCCCTTTCAAATTGTTTTGAATTCTCTGTAGGCAGTAGATAACTAAACCTACAGAATGTAGTAATGGCAAAAAGGAAGCAATCAAGTTGGCCACTTCTAGTTAAGAGTCATGGAAAAGGCATCTGTTCTATATGAATTGCAGACTATAAGGACTTTGACAGTTCATAGACCAGACTTAATTTATTAAACTAAGTTTCTAATATAAACAGTAATTCGTTTCAGGCACTGACACTGAAGGTCTGGATTATGTGAATAAAATATAGAGACCTCCGCTGGCCTCCTGGAAGAAAGGTAGCTTGGCTGCACAGGGAGAAAGGCACCGAGTGTGCCCCGCAGCAGGTACCGGTGATGTGAATGGGCCCTGGCTGTGCAGAGGTGCTTCACCCCCATCCCAACACTGAGCCTGGTCCCACCATGATGGCATGGGCATCGCTGGTGGCACGTGGGCACGTGCTCAGCCCTTGGGCATGTAGCGCCCTTGAGGTCAGGGATGGTGGGCATTTGGAGACATTTGTTTCCCAGCAAGACAAGGACTGAGGGGTGAACACTGGAAAAAGGATGGAGATTGCCTTTGGTGTGGTACTTACTGCTCTGAGATACCTGCCTACGTGTGACTGGTACCTACTTGGAGCACGATTTACAGGAGACCCTCACTTTGCTTGCCCAGCCCCAACCCCATGCAGGTCTTGGAGAAGCACAGATCAGGGGGCTCGGGGGCTGATGTTGGCAAATGTTTATCTTCAAGCACTCAAGTAATTCAGGTGAATGCAGTAGGACTATTTCACTGGTTAAAATTAGGCAGGTACCTAAACAATTTCCTGGATTGAATTTACATTCAGCTCAAGTTTCACATGCTGGCTTTGCTGTATCTTTGACCAAAAGTTCAGTCGTAACTCAGAAATCACACACAAGTATTTCCTTATGTCATCAGTCTGAGCAAAGGATGAGCATGAAAAGCTCCTGTTAGTGTCCCTCCCCTGCAAAAAAAAAAAAAAAAAAAAAAAAAAATAGGGAAATGAATGAGTAAAAGAAAGTGTTTTGCTGCCCTTGCAGCAGCAAGGGTTCATTCACACTGTCGCTGTCCAGGCCATTTGCTGCTGCTGCTAGCAGGGAGCACAAGAGCAGCTGCTTGGCTGCGTGGCAGGAGGCAGGGGCCGGGCTGCGCATTGCATCGCATCGCCGCTCACTCCCACAGGCAGTGGAGGCGGCTCTCGCTCCAGTGCAGCCCCACCACACTGCCAAGCCGAGCTAATTGCTTGCTTCTGTGTTTCATTTGGCTGAGAATGACTGAGAACGAGAGACAACACAGGGTCTATAAAATCATTAATTGAATTACTATTGTGGAATAAGTAGCACATCAATCTGAATTCCCCATCATCCCCCTCCTCTTCTCCCCCGTTTTTTAGAGACCAATCCTACTGTTGATATGTGCTTATCTTTGGGAGGAGGCTCAATAAATAGATGTGCTATTCCAGCTAAACACATTTATTTTTCCAGCTGTTCTTCTACTGAATTTGTAAATTGCAATGTTGACTTCAGACTATCTTCCACATAAAATATATGCTGGCCTGTATATTATACTGGCACTTCTGCAACACCTCTTTACAGGCTGATCTGATCCATACCCAAATCAATAGGAATTTTGCTTCAACTTTACCGAGCTTTGGACCAGGATGCAATATTATTTCAATCCATACAATATTTTGTTGTTGAATCATTATCAGAATATTTTGGCTCTCTGCCCTTACTTGGTTTTGCAGGAGATTTTAGGACAACACTTGAGTGGACTTGGAATTTTGTGCCTGAGTGTGGTTTCTGAGCTTACACCCCTCTTGCACGAGTGCATGTGGTTGCACTGGCATTTACTGATGCTTGCTTGCTGGGGAAGGATGTCAGCACAGCAATTTTTGTCCAGCCTTGGTATGGAAAATTTTCTTTAGAGAAGCCCCTGAATTCAAGTCTACTCAGCACATTTCCTAGCAAAGTTGCAGCACAACCAACACATCACCAAAACCTACTTGGTGCTGGCAAACCAGCACATCGCTTGCTAGCAAATGCCCACTGGGCACCACTGTACAGTGCCTTGCAGGCAGCAGGGAACAGGGGTGGTTATGTGAGCTCCTAGGCTGCAGGTACCATTTAAAATGCTTGAGAGAAGTAAATGAGGACAAAAATGGCTGTTAACACTATCCCTTTCAGCTGAAGAAGAAAAATGAATCTGTTTGCTGTAATGGTGGTAAATAGACATAGTTGTTCTCAGCTGAACTGCTAACTTCTTTGGAAGGTTTGGAATTTCCTGGCATCACTAAAATCTCCTTTAATAATAATAAAACAATCAATCTAAAGTCTAAAAATATCAATTTAAGTCTTGAAATAGGAGCACTGGTTTGAGGAGATGGACAAGAGTATCTCCCTGCAGTTCTCCACAATAAAACTAAAGCCAAACAAAACCTCAGCAAAACTTGCAAACAAGCAGATAAACAGCAACTAACGTGCTTTTAATGTCCTGATGCAAAAGGGATCTAATACCATTTCCACATCCATTAGGCAAAGAATTTTGCATGTTCATTCACAAAGACTGAGCATTTTCAGCGGCTTTCACTTAAATTAAGATGACAGGTTACCGCTGCACAGCGTTGTTAATCTTTTCCTAAAAGCTTAATGTTACTACTTAGTCATTTACTAATAAATCAGGGACAATATGTAGTGTCATTCTGGTTTAGGTATAGATGGATGACTTTGTGGTGTCTGTGAAGTTGTAAAACAGGTACTGCCGTGGGGTCCAGAACTGGCTGTGCTCCTCCCTGCCCTTGGGGCATGGCATGCTGCACAGAGCTCAGAGCCAGCTCTGTGCCGTGCCATATGAACTCAGCCTGCAACAGGCTTTCAGGTGAGATGTATTAAGGAAGATCATTAATTTTCATCTGTTTTCTGGTACTTTGTTCCTATTTTCATTATTTTAACCTTTCTTTCCTCTGATGTTATTCTGGCCTTAGCCTTTAGGATTTGTATTTTTAAACACGCATCATTGCTGTGTTCATCCTGCTCTTGATCTTGCTGCCCACTTCCCTGCAGTTACTGCAGTCTCTGCGGGATCATCCTGCAAGCAGCATGAGCTGCCCTGGGCTTGGTTGTGTTTATCCCCATGTCCCTGTTGCGTGCAGGGGTCCTGACAAGCCAGTGGGCACCAGTAACCACCAGCATGGCCCCATGGGCAGCACGGGGTGAGGGCTGTCTGCTGCTTCGGCTTTACGGCAGGATTTTACAAGCAAAGCCCGGCAGCCCGTTTTCTACTTCCTAACGCCAGATCCCATCTATATTCTTAGGTGCTCCCAGGCCTCCCAGTTATTGCTTCCTGGTCACTTTTACTCCTCCTTGTTAACTTAATAGGTTCCCTGATGAGCAGGAGAAACTACAGGCACCACCAAGTGACCGCTCTCCTTTAATTCGCAATTTGGAGTTTTGTGCCGGCAAACTATGCATTTTTTGCTGCACAATAGATGGCAGTAGAGAAAAAAGGCTGAGACAAGGCAACTTATACTTGGGAATATGTAGCTGATTTTCTTCCCCTCATATCGCTATCCAGTATTTCCGCTTTCTTCTCAACAGAGAGCTTTCCTAGAAAAGGCAGTCTGGTGCGGATGGGGCTAGATGAAATAAAAGATTCGTGTATGAATAATTAACATACTGGAGGCCTCACTTGAACTTGTTGCCTTACCCAGATGAATGAGTTAACATGTTTGAGATTATTATAAAGAGGGACTATTCTGCTCTGGTAGATTAAATCAGCTGAAAACGATGAAGTATTGCTGCACATATAAATATGAGCTCGGCACTTAAAAATAACCCTTCCAGTAAGTATAGACATATCGGAGTTCAGCTGCACTGACAGTAGCAGTGCAGATTTGGGATGAGTCATGCAGCTTGACTTCTGCACTGCCATGAGATGCGTGTGGAGGAAACTTGTTTCTTTGGGGGCAGAGCCACGTGGAGCAGGACTGGAGCACCTTGGGCTCAATGCAGAGGGTGCGGTCACCACTGCCCTCCAACCTGGGAGCAGCTGCAGCCCAAATATCCACCTCAGTAATACTTTCATTAAGCATCAGCAGAAAAAATGTAGGTGTGGGGATGCTGATGGCAACCCTGCTTGGTACTGAAGTGAGGCGAAGAACGTGCCAGCCACAGAGGGCAGCCCAGTGTGGATGAGCGCATGACCCAGGACTGCACCACCCATTAGGTACCACGCTCCTCTTAGCTTAGCAAATGTATTCCATTACTGCCTATTTCTTTGATGGCTAATTGCCTCAAAAAAAAAAAAAAAAAGGAGTATTCCTTGTAAATCGACATCAAACCCCTGCTAATCACAGGAGGGAGAGAAAGTTAAATTACACACCTTAATTCTTACCTCAGCTTTACTAATTTTTAATTGTGCCTAATAACAATGAAAACCACGCAGGTTTTCACACACTCACTGAAAAGAAATCACTGTATTTGCTACTGAAAAGCATGCGGCGGCTTTCTCATGGGCACATACCTCTCTGTATCCCACAGCGCTAATAGCAAAATTGGGTGTTGAGAGAAAACCATACAGTCCCTTCCCATTAAATAACACCTCCCAGATGCAGACAGCAGGGATGGTGAGCCTATGCCACACATCTTGCTCTGAGACTGTAGGATAAGGGCAAGCAGTGGCCACAGGAAGGTTGGACATGCTGCTGGAGGCGCTCATAAACCCATGGCACAGCATGCATTGTCTCTTCTGTGCTCCTCATTCTGTCAGTGCACAGAAACCATTCCAGAATCCTGTGAGTTGTCTTTTGGTCAGAGCTCCATAACACAATTTCAGAGCTACGGCCATGCTTTGTTTCAAAGCCAAGGCACAAGGAGGGTTTTCACTACATGCCACATCGCAGCAGACCCTGCTGGATGGAGACCCTAGTGCCGGTCCAAGGGTTGAGCAAGAGCAGCGCTGCATCACCCTGACCACATGGCAGTGTGTGGGCGATGGAGCCGTGCTGCCTGCACTTTCTTTTCCAGAGCAAGCTGAAGGTGCACCATGCCGTGAAATTACCCAGGGCTGCTTGAAAATAAAAATAGATTGCAAGTATTTTGAAGATGTTTCTGTGTATTATCTCTTGGTTGTACAGTGCTGTCAAGCAAAATGTCTTCTTTCTTAAATCAGTGCATAAACATAGACCAGATATAACAGGGTGTGGAATTTGTGTGCAAAAATGCTCAATTCCCACATACAACTCAATTTTCAACAGTTACTGCAGGCTGACTCTGGGCGCGAAGGTGCAGGATGTGCTTGCAGCAGAGCTCCAGTGGTGAACCAGGGCTGACTGGCTGCCAGCAGCCAGGCTTTGGCTACCAGGGCTTGGGCTACTGAGCCTAGGTAGATGCTTGGTGACCACTGAACGACGCTTGTCTACACATAGGTCCTCCAGTTGCTCACATGGCCATAAACTGCCTTATTCATTCACCTAACCCTACAGTAAATGGACACGTCCCACAGCCTGGAGAGCAACAGGGGGTTATCAAGTGTGTCTTTCACTTGGTGGCATATATATTCCCAACACTGCTCACCAGCTGCAGCCGGGCTGCCACAGGAGGCAGTCTCCTCTGCCATTCAAATGCCCTCCTTCGGGTGCTTTCCAATTAAACTCACCTGTTTAGCAGATAGCTAAGGAATCTGGTAAAGAAACCTTCACCTGCTAACAATATTTTTCCACTTAGATCTGTTCCTAGAGCTTATTGCCACATCAAATCCCATTATAGAAAATAAGGAAATGTTAAAATTAAGAACTAATGTTCACATGAAAGAATTTTTTTTACTATTTCCTTCAGCAAACCAATGAATGTTTAACAGTTGAAATTGCTTTGAAACAGCAATAAATTATTTCATGCATACATGCCAAATATTAAAACCAGAAGGTTTCTTAATATGAAGTCACTGGTACCGAGACTCATGTTTGCCTTTGTTAATTATCTACTTGTTTATTAGCTTAGTTTCACTCAGGAGCTGCTGATATCCTAGAGTTAAGGATTTCGGAGCTGTTCACAGGATGTAATAATGCAGTTTTATTGGGTGCTTGTTGAGAAAGCGTCTTTAGTTGTTTGCACTTAAGCAGTAAAACCACCATTTCGCTCAGCCCTAAGCACTCCACGCAGGTTCCTCCCCACCCGCACCCTCCGCCTGCCCTGGATGGATGCTCCTCCTGGTGGCTCTGGTAGCCCCTGCCACCATGACCACTGATGGTGAAGTGTGGTGGGATGTGCCCTGACACAGCTGGAACAAATCCCTCCCTTTCAGCTAAGACCAACCTTGGTCAGCACACACCTGCCCTGAGGCAGTGCTCCCTGCAGCCTGGCCATGTGCCTGAGGCCAGGACTTGAGTGACACCTCTCAGAAAGTCACAGCCTGGGTGGGCGAACCCCAAAGGCCCACCCTTTGGGTCTCTATTTTAGACTTCTAGTTTGGGCAGATTTTTGAATCAGTTTGTTGTGCAATCTCTCTACCCAGCAAAGTGCTCCAGCCTGCGATGGTCTCCTCTAGGAGGAAAAGACAGTGGCACAGAGTCTGGCAGGATATGACCATTGACTAGGTCACGTTTATCGTTGTGATTAAGGATAAACCTCCTCAAATGTCACCTCCCAGAACCAGAGCTTGGCATTTAAGTCAACTTTAAGGGAAGAAGATGCTTCCAGCTGTATTGATTGCAAAGAAATGCTTGATGTCTCCAAGGAATGCACAAGCTGGGAAATCTCATGACTCCAGATCTCACAAGGCAGCAAGACCTCACGGTGTTCTGCCCACTCTGCTCACTCCTGAGGACTGGATGTGCTCAGTGCTGCCTACATCCCACAGGGAACTCATCTTCCTGCTCATCAACCCCACCTGAAGCACCATCTGCACCAAAATGGTTTGGGGCATTGGCCTTGTAGGGCCCACGGGAGCCTCTTGCAGACCCACTGCCCATCCTGCAATGCCTGTGGGTGACTTGTCACCCAGCACAGCAGTGCAGGACCAAAGTGCTGCCAGGTCCCTGTGAGACCCGCAGCAATGGCCACGTCGGACGGCTCCCTTTGGGCATCTGTCCACGCGCCATCTGGCCATCGCTGTAAAAACACACAGATAATAGCAGGGCACTTTTGCTGCTATGGTAAAAGCTACGTCAGCATTTCCATAACAAACCCCTATTTGGAGGAATTTTCAAACGTGACCATAAAGCTTTGCTCGGAGCCTTAAATGTGGCTTTAAACCAAGGACTAAGCCAAAGCGTATTTTCTTCAAACTCGAGTCCTCTGAAAAAAAACAACGTGGCCTTTCTTAAAGCAATACCAGCACAAAGTGTTTCTCCCAGGGGCAGGATTTCTCTCCTAGTTCGGATAAGGTGGGACTGATCTTGCAGCCGCAGCTTGACGCCTGCTTGGCTGGTGGGGCACAACCAGAGGAGGGCACCAGCTCAGCACCAACATCAGCTTTTTTTCTGCTGAGTATGGATGTGCTAAGTATGGAAATGCCACACAGGATTTTAGGGGGAAAAAACTGAAAATGACCCTTCTAGAAATGTTTGTTCATTGTTTTTTTTCAGTGACTAGAAAATATGAACTTTGGTTTTGAAAGCCTGAGACATATTTGAAAGCCTGAGACAAGTTTTTCTATCATTGCTCAAAATCCATGAAGTTCAACAAGCAAAGAACAGCACAAAGAATTACAAACGTATCTGACCCACTCTGGTGCTTTCCAGCAGTAATCCAGGTCCCACCTGCAGCCCCCTGCAGTGTGCACACTCCTTCAGTGTGCAACAGTAACTCAATATGGGTTACTGACAGACCTAGAGATGTGCTTTTACAAAAAAAGATAATCATTTTGGGGGTATGTGTGGCAGATGGGAGTGTTAACTCATAGTGCTAGGAGTTAACCTGATTGTATTATAATGTGATAGCTCCACAGCTAATGCCCATCAGCACCGTGGGCCATTTACTTTATCATAAAATAAAATTAATTGAGTGAAAATAAATTGCAGAGTGATACAGAAGAATTTGAGACCGTATACATGAAATACAAGATAGCTCAAGTCTCCCCTGACACTTATCTTCATTAGTGAGGAAACAATTATTATTAATTCTCCCTTTAAAAACAAATATCCTGAAACCTGCAACAAGATTTACCACACAGACCGTGGATGCCGATGCAGCTAAATGAGCGCTGAAATTTCTTCTCCTTTGAAGGAGGATGCTCAGGGTCAGCAAAACGTCACTGCAGGCATGCAGTAAAGGTTGGTGGGGGCCAGCCCTGCCCAGAGCCTCTGCAGGTGCCTGGGGGGACGACACGGCGTGAGGTAGGGATGCAGAGATGCACAGGGTAACCCCTCTGGGCAGGTGAGCACCCAGGAGCCACAGGATGAGGCTCCCTGCAGCTATCGTTAGCTAAAGGGCTGCAATACTTCTAATGGAGAATGTTTATTTGAGTGCATGGGTGAATTTGCCAAACATAGCGACGTAATGACATTGAGGCTTATTGATAATATAGTTATAATTTCATGTAATGACCAACTGAGCAGAATGATACAACCATCTTCCCTTCATCTATTATGCTCCTGTCCATGGAGACTTCTCAGTTAAGGGCTGTTTATTTCTGCACTGAGACATAGACCAGATATGCAGAATATAAACATTCCTATTAGGACTCTCTAAAATAGTTTTTCCCTTCCAAGTCATTTAACAGCATGTAATTTTGCTTTCTGGTTGTGCGGAGAGGTAGGAGTCAGAAACACACCAGCACCTCCTGCATACACCCAGCAGCACCTACCGGTGCGGCCACCCCACCTGCCACACAGGGTTTGCTTACAAGCCCACCCTGCCAAGTCACACCCCACCCCCAAAACTGGCACCAGGGGTGGACTTGTCACCAGCAGGTGACATCTCCAGCCTGGCCGCCAAGGGGCTGTGCAACATTGCGTCTCTGAGGCTCTGGGTGATCAGGAGGGGCTCTGCAAGCTGGCAGGCATTTCACTTTGTTATTGAGGGCTTCATAGAGCTTTTATATTACGGGGCTGGCTCCGGCTCTCAGATGCCTGTACCACTCAAGGTTAATTGGATATACTTAATAGAAGTAGCCATATCTGAAAGAGGTTCATGCCATGCAAAATGATGAAACGTGCTGCTTTAGAGAAGAAAACCTAGTCCAGGAGGGCTGGAAGACTACGCAAAATCCAGTCCTCTCATCTCCCACCCCTTGCTCCTCTGTGTGCCCTGGGTTTCCCAGGATAAACTACCAAGCCTCTGCATCTGCTTCCCCACCTAGGGGATAGCATGCCAACCGCCTGAGCTGTGTATCTGAGGCATGCTCTTGTACTGACTGGGTGATGAGAACTTCAGATCAGATTAAATCCCTTGCAAGTTCATCAGCGTAGGAAGGGTTATTGGATCCCGATGCTCTATGCAGGCGCACCGCGGTAGCAACCCAGTCTTGGGGCATTGTTCTGGACACGCAGGAAGACAGATAAGATGCAAGGGATGTGGTTTAATTAGGCCACAAGTTTATTAAGTTAACTCATCTGGGATCTATCCAGCACGATTCTTTCTGTAATCACTCCCACATGGTGGAGAGCTGCCATCAGCCCCACTCCCCCCGCAGCTGGTCACCAGCCCTGCGTGGGGCTCTGCCACCCACCCGCCTCCCATGCAAGGGCCCAGGGAGGTCTCACCAGGGATGGGACAGGACGATGGACCCAGAGTGGCTGGGTGAAGCATCCCACAGGGACAGCCCATGGCACTGCTCCTGTTCCTCTGCCACTGGCTCCACGGGCCAGCACAGGGTGACCACGCACTGGTAAAAACCACCCCTGAGATGCAAAGGCCAAGGAGAGTCAGCATCGGGTTCCAGAATAGATTTTAAAAATGTTCATGTTAACCCTGTAGGAAGAATGCAGCAGTAAAAAGGCTAGTAAAAAAGTAGTGAGGGAGATCTGTTTCAGAGGAAGAAAAGAGCTAAGCTTCTTCCAGTTATTGTCTGTGGCATTGCACAGCAGCCAACGTTTTTTTCTCCCTGACGAAACGCAGACTACCTTTCTGCGTTACAGCATTTCGGTGACTTTAATTACCCGCCTGTGTGCACTCCAGGCTCGCGTCTTTCTCCCTGCCCCAATGCAGAACAGACGCTGCGCTGCGCTGCCAAGGTCAGTGCTGGTCACCAAGCTGCAGCAAGGGCTCCTCTCTTCCCCAAGCACTCATGCTTGCACCGTACAGCCAACATGTCTTGGCTGAGCTGTGTTACTCGCACTTCCACGCAGAAATATTGCCCAGGAGGAGCCTACCTTTCCTCTCTCTCTGTGGGTTGAGCATGCTGGTTTCCTGACCAAATACAACCCACCAAGCCCCCTCTAGAGGGCTGGCCCTGCATGCCGTGCCCCCCAGTGGCTGACACACCGTGCCGTCAGGCTGCTCGCTGGCATGCAGCAACGTTTCTGCAATGTAGCTTGAACTAATAACATTTGTTGTGTCACGGATGCTCCTTTCTTCTTCAAAACACCAGGGGTCAGGGGAAAAGGGCATACCCTGCTGCACAACTTTGCTGTTACATGCTCAGTGCACCAGAAGAGTCAGCACTTTGCCCTGGACTCCCCACAGCGCGGCATGGTGTGGGCAGCTCACGATGCTCTATGCTGACCAAGAGCGAAACCTCACAGCCAAGCGAATGGTGGTTATTTCCTTTGTTCAGCGACCCACCTTGCTCTTTTCATTTCTCACATGCAGCTTTTCAACTCCACTTTATCTTTCAGACTGTCTTTATGTGGCTGCTGCAACTCAAGGTCTGAAACAGGCTTAAAGCTAAGTCATGCTGGAAATCCCCCAGGGAACAGGGGTAACACCAGGCTCGGCCTGGCCACTGGCTCAGCAGATGTGCAGCATTGTTTATTCTAATATATATCTATATCTATAGAATATATATACAGCTCAGAGCACCAGCAGCCCTGTCAAACAGCAGTGCTGAGACTGCTGTTGGAGCAGCCAAGGTGTGCCTGCATTTTAGCCTTTCAGCCAAAGGAGACCATGTTTTCCCTGAAATATGGAGGTCCCACTCCTCTTGGCCTCCATCTCCTCCTGGGAAGGACTCTGCCTCCTGCAGGGGCAGCACGAGTCACAAACCTTGGAGCAGCTCTGTCCCCTGGCACTGGCCCTGTAGGACCTCATGCACTGAAGGATACCGGAGAAACCTGTGGGATGCAGGCAACGCGATGTGCCCTGTGTGTGCTCCCTGAGCCCTGCATGTGCTCCCCAAGCCCTATGTGCGGCCGGTCTCTCCCAGTTGCTCCATGCCTTCCCAGGCTCTTTTCTGCCCTCCCCACCCCACTGAAAAGCCAAGCTGTCAAACACTGGTGCTCGTGTAGCTGTTGCCCATGTTTGCTCAGTGCAAACACAGTGACATGCCTGTCACATTTCTTCAGGTGACACTTGGCTTTCTCCGAGGAAAGAATGGTATTGAGCTCTTTTTGCAGGTGAGCAGCTTCCCCCCAGCTTCATTCTGCTGAAGAGCCCCCCCATGTCCAGTAACCCCAGTAAACACCTCTGAGGGATGGTCAGGATTTAAGCCTTGCTCCAGGACTTGGGGCACAGCTACTGTACTTCTGATGAGAGGTTTTTTTTGTTTTTTTTTTTTTTTTTTTTTTTTCTGCGCTGTGCCTGCGCATTTAGGGACGTGCAGCCAAAACAAAACAAAGAGGTTTTGCAATTTTACTCAGTTATTAACACCTCCTCTGACTTTGTTCACGGACGCCATCCTAAAGCAAAGACAAATTGAGTGGTACTACATTGCACAGATTTTTAAATGCCAAAATGTGTGTTGTGCATTTATCTTAAAGATTTATGGCTCTGTGTTGCCCTCAGACAAGTAGAGCTGAACGCCGTACATCTGGGGACTTTAACCACAAGAAAATTCCTTTGCCCCTCCCACCCCCAAGGTCTTTGCAGGGTTTGAGCACCAGAGGATCTCATAACCCTTCCCCTGGCTCAATTAGAGAGTGAAAGCAAGAAATTGCATTTAATTTGATTACAAAAGTTCTTTCCAGGATGGGCAGTAAAGACACGCTCCTGCACTCGCTTCCCAGGAATGTTATCTCGCCTTCGGTCTAGAACCTAGTGCAGCAACACAAAGTTTTCCTTGGAACATTTTCCCCTCCGAGCCTCTTTCTAAATCAGCTGGCTTGGCGAGTACACCCAGTCACACTACAAGGATGCTAGACCGTTGATTGTAAACTAGCTAGAATTTACCCTTCATCCAGACAGTCTTTGGCATTAGCACGCTGATCTAGTTATATTATGCAGATGTTTGTTTCTGTTGAAGATACTTAGGTTTCATAAGCCTGCCAGCGAGAAAATAATGGGATTGAATCTGAGAAAATAGGATTGAATCTGTGAATGTCTTCTACTTTTTTTTTTCTCTTTGTTTTTAATGCTATACCCGAGCATTTTCCAGATTACATGACTACTCTGCTTATACAGAGCTAAAAATGTCTGCCCATGCTGGCGACCTCCTCTTCCAGCCCAGTCCCTCCTCTCTACCCCAAGCCCCACTCTCCTGCTGGTGGGAAGTACTCTGGGGACGTGCCTTACCTTGCTACCAGACAGAGCTGAGTGGGTTTAATAACTACCCAATACAGCTAGCTGTAACTACCCAGACAGAGCTGAATGGGTCTAATAGGCTGCCCGAGCTCACCCTACAGACAATCAGCTCTCATTTTCATGTATCTGCCTTAGTATCTCCATGTGCCGCAAGTAACAAGATCACCAGAGACGCACAGCGCTGTGCTAGGCTGGACGTCCATGCAGGCCCGGCGGGAGCTGGAGCAGGCCCCACGTGGGGCAGCTGTATGGCAGGCACCCGCCAGCCCGCTGCCTCTGGCACCACAGGCCAGGCCCTGCACCCTCAGATCACATCTAGCAAGCTTTTCTTCTTCAGTTCAAAGCAACCAGGATGGAGCAGAGCAGAGAGGCAAAGGCTGTGCTGCTCAGGCACAGGAATACTTCAGGTGCTCAAGCAGCCTCCTTGTTACTCAACTCTGAACACGTTTCAACCAGCTATTGCCCTGACGGTTACTTCTCCTCTGCTGCCCTGCTGCCGGCTCCTCTGTCCCCAGAGGAAGGCTTCTTGCTGCTTTTTCCTGCTGCCCCTGGGCTGGTTGCCCTGTAGAAGTCAGTACAGCTGATATCCCAAGGATATTAGCTTACCCTGCATCTGCTGCTGTCTCTTAGGAAAACACTCATGTTTGACCAGAACACAAAGATCAGAAAGAGGATAGAAATTGCACTTGTACATGTAGCATTGCTTCCTTTTACTTAGCATATAATCTCAGGTATACCTATTAAAGTACACACATTTCATCCCAGGTATATAATTTTCATCCGTAGTGCAAGCACTACAAAATTACAACCCAAAGCAAAGATGTCACTAATACTGCACGTGGGATCCACAAAAGCACACAGCTTCCTCCTATAAATCAGTCTATCATGCGCACAGTGAACACCCCCTCGTATTTATTTTGCTTGTGTGTTTTCCTTCTTCTTCCCCCAAAGGCAAGCCTTCCCCTCCTACTGTAACGGCGAGCAGGCTGAGAGGGAGGTTCAGCTTCGTGTCAGAGCCATCTCAGCCACCCAGCCTACACACATGGGGCCAGGACCACGCTTGGTCCACTGCACAGGCCAGCTGTGAGAAGGCCTGGTCTCAGAAGACCGAGACGCAATACCAACATGTCTGCTTATTGCTGCTTTCTTTACAATGCAGGAGCAAGTTTTTTTTTTTTTGTTTTTTTTTTTTTTTTTTTTTTTTTTTTTGGGAAGAGAGGGGAAGGTGAGAGAGTGCTACCCCTGCCTTGGTCAGTGCTGTCCCTCGTATGCAGCAATGCCAAGACAGGCACCACATTCCCCTCACATCGATTCCACTGACAGAACATCAGCAGTTGGTCGTTACTTAGGGCTTTAACCTCAGCTGGCCACTCCATAATCATCTCTTTGCCCCGTCACTAAAATTAACATCTATCAGGAACATTTTTGAACGTGACTTTAAAGCTTTCAAGCAAATACAAGCAGATAGACACACATAAAATAGGTCTCCGTGGCAAGCCTACAAGCCTTCTGAAATGGCAGGCATGAAGGCTGTCTCTTTTCATGGGGTACAGTACATGCTTTGGAACTGTTTGATAGCTTTAAAATATTTCTGATGCAACGGGTTTTAATGCCTTCCAGATGTTTATATAGAGTGCAAAAGGTAACGGCACAGACACTTCACTGTTCTACCTCTCACTGCATTTCTTCCCACATTAAGAAGAACGCTCCCATCTTATCTCTAGTTTACTGGTAAATACGAGTTACTCGCTTCCCCTCGTACTAAACTGAAAATGTTGTTAAATGTAGCATAAACAAAACGTATGAACTTTTTTTTATGTGATTAAAATGGTCATAACTATCTGATGTTTCTTGCTGATTGAATCTGCCACTTCCATTTACTAGGAAAATAAATAACACATGTTTGCTGTCTTTCTAAAAGGTTCCTATTTATTCTGTGGTCATTTCCCACTTATGATATTTCCAGCTTAATTTCATAAAACAGCTTTTACATGGCTAAAAAAAAAGGCTCTTATTGTACATTGTCTTCAAAATATTTTGCCTTTGAGCTGTGGGCTTTTATTTGTAGGAACAACCAACCACCCTGTTTGCGAGGCCTGTATTCCTCCAAATTAAAAAGAGAAACAGCTGTATGTCTCATAAATGTCTGCAGAGCTCCGACTAGAGATCACTGAATTGTTTGCTTCCCTATCTTCCCACAGGATATGCCTCCTAAGTCCACTGCATGAGAGAAAAACATAGGTAAAAGCCAAACAAATGTTCCCCTCTCAATGCATGCCTGCAGACACAAGTCATCCAGCCACCTCCAGCAGTGGTGAGGGCTACTTTGGGGGATTTATGGGATGTAAATACAAACACCAGCCGTCTGATAAGCAGCGGCAGACTACCGCCCAAAACCGAGTTGATTTTCTGAGCGAGGGCTGCAGTACCCAACCCATCAGCCCTCAGCCCCAGGGCAGCCAGGGCCACGCTCAGCTTTGTGGTGCAAGGCACGAAGGGATCACCCTGACATCTTCATCTGCACCCCCTCACCTGCCTCAGTGCCACATGGGGATGCAAGGGCTTGGTGCCAAGCTCCTGGCCATAAAGTGACAAGGAAGAACCTAGAGGGGCTACAAACCCAAGGCCCAGAAAAAGCTGAATGAAGGAAGAGCCACAGCTGTTTGTGTTGAGGAAAAGTAATCAGGGACCTTTGATTACTGTTTGAGCCAAGCCCACGATCCCCAATGCTGCGGGTGCAGATCCAGAAGCACTATGGCCAGTTTCACCAGGCTGCGTCCCACCACCCCAACCCTCGCCCATGCCCACTACGCACGGGGCTGCTGCCTTCATGAGATGGGCTGCACTGCGCTCACACATAACGACGAGCAGATTTGAGCCCTAAATCTGGAGAGCTCAACAGCTGCCCCCAAGTCAAACAGGAACAGAGACAATGCATAACTGAAATGGCAAGTCATGGGATAATTAAATTATTTGTGACAGTAAACCAAAATAGAAAGAAACAAAAAAAAAATAAAACAAACAAACAAACCAGACTCAGAGCCATATGCTCCCATGTGCTGCATGCCGCAGAGCGGAGGGGCTCCCTGCAATACCATGCGCAGACCCCGCAGCCTGGCCCCACCACGCGAGCACCGGGACAGGGCCGTGGGGCAGCTGGGGTGCAGGCAGGCGGTAAGACCCCTGGCCGGGGGGGGATTTTCTCTGACCTGTTAAAGGCACTAGTTACAGCAGGGAAAATCGAGCTCCCACTGCCTCCCGGGTTCCCCAGGTATCTTCTGGCGAGGTCAGTTTAATTAAAACTGAAGAGTGAGCCTGCCCACTAGGTGAGGGGCAGAGACTTGGGGGTGCTGGGGGCAGCGATCCCACCTCCTGCTGCAGGAACTTGCGGGAGCCTGGCCACATGCGTGGGTGACAGCAGCCCCCCACCTTCGGGTGTTCCTCGTACAGGAGGAGCGGACACAGGGTTTGTCAGGACCAGTTTGGGCTTGGGGGTGGGGGAGTATTAATGGAAAAAAGTATTTTTCTTTTCTAAATGCTGCAGCTAAAGCCTTTGTTAGCAGCACTTAAAACAGATATATAACAAGTTGTGTGCAGGCTTTACAACATGGCAATATTTACTGATCAGCATCCATTAGTGGACCAACTCAACAGTTTATGTACGTGTACAGCTCTGCTTGTTTATAAATTGCTCACTTATTCAGGCAGTATTATTGTTATTATTCCTAACGTTCTGCCCCTGGAATGCTGGATCTGCTGTGTCTGGCTCCAATTTGTGTTCCTGGACCTATCCTTCTCCAGAAGAAAAACTCACTGCAGGTTGGGCTACCACAACCCAAGCAAGGAGTTCTGGCCACCGCCACCACCCCTGTGCCATCTTACCATGGCCCCATAGCAGCACAGTCCCTGCCCAGCCCCGACACGTGGCTCCCGCTCCTCCAAGGCACTGCATTGGCACCAAAATTCCTCCTTTGCCATGTGGCACCCCCAGGATTATTTTTTTTCTACGTGGAAAAATAAATAAATGACTGCTTCCATTCATCTTCCTAGGCTTTCAGAAGACAAGGCCCTCGCGTGTGATTTTATTTGATGCTTTGAGAAGAGAAAGGGGGGGGGGGGGGAAGCAAACTGACACCAAAACCTTGGGAGGGAATTTGTTTGTGAATTAAAAAAAAACAACACTAAAATAGAATTGTGTTAGATATTTACAGCTTAACGTTTTTTAAGTCAGCAGAACAAAAACTCTGGTTTTCCTTATTGACTGTTAACCACAATAACATAAGGCTTGCTCAACTGCATCTCAGTTCCTTTAATATTGGGAATTTCTTTTTCATTTTATTGACAAGGAAACATCCAGTTTTCTGGCTGGAGCCTGTTATGTAAAGAAAGCATAAAAGGACTCATTACTTTTTAAGTGCTGGCAGGGAAGCAGACAGAGCCCCTGCCTTCCTCTCGTGAGCTCGGCAGCTGCTTCTGACAGTTTCAAGTGGCACACTGACAGCACCCACGTCCCAAATGCCTCACAGTGACATCAGTACAGGAGCTGGCTAATACGTCATGCAGGCACGCAGAAGGCACCAGCATGCACCACCAGCACGTGGCTTTTGCTCACACACGAGGGCTGAGCCATGGCCAGGAGGAGACCCGGGACAGGGACGTGTCCTTCCCACCGCTGGGCAGGAAGCCCTGCGCATCTCCTTTCGCATGGGCTATCTAAAGATAACCTAGGTTTGCAATACAAAATTTGATTTTTTTTTTCCCTCTCTCCCATCCCAGAGGGTAATTAAAGCAGTGGGCTGAGCAGTGAGTGGGGTGGATCCCGTATTCAGCAGAGACTGAACACTGCAAAGCGCTCAGCTGGTGAGGGCTGGGCAGCTGGGCGGTGGGAAACGCGGAGCTGCGAGGAAGCATCACTGGGGCTGTTTGTTGTGCGCTCGCTGATGAAATGCCAGCAAAACTGAGCTGGTTCAGAATGACATGTTTATGTGACATCAAAGAGGCTGGGCTGACTTTATATTATATCTGTGACAAATGTATATATTGGATCGCTGTTTGCCATTTAGACCTTCTCTGATTACTTCTCATTGTAAAGAGAAACATTTGCGATTCTGCTCACTTGGTAAATCTGCGGAGCGACTTGTTAGCAACACATGCAGGGAAAGTTGTTGAAAAGCCCTTCTGGGCCTGCCGTAGTAAATATGTATTCACACACCCGATAATGTGCCGCTGCTCCCTGCCTGGGAGACGGAGGCAGGCAGGGAGGCGAGCGCGGCGGCACTGGGGCTCCTGCTCCTGGCCAAGCGCTCGCACTTTGCAGCTGACCCTGCTGAGCTCCACAGCATTGCTGCCCCAAAAACCAAACCCTGAGCCTCGGTGCAGGTAATAACCTCGCACTGCTCGCTGCAACAATAAAATGCTTTTTTTTTTTTTTTTTTTTTTTTGCCCCAAAATGAGCGTGGCTGTGTTGTGGTTTTGGGAAGGCAGGGCAGGGGTGCGATGTGGGCCTTGGAGGAGCTGCCTCGTGCTGCACAAGTGCGAGCAGCAGCTGAGCTGCACCCTCTGTGGCCCTCACACTGACAGAGAGATCTTCACCCTGCTTCTGATCACCCTTGCTACAGCTCAGCCCCCACCCGGCCTACCCATGGGGTATTTCCCTGCCACTGCCCGCAGGCGCTCTGCTTCCAGGGGCAGCAGCTGCTGAAGATGCAGGAATCCCAGCCTCAAGGGCTGCAGCAATCTCTGCCCGCTATCTGGCCAGCTCCTGTGTTTTGTTTCAACTTTGTTAACCTTTTTTTTTTTTTTTTTTAAAGCATGTTTATGATTATCATACTCAAGGAATGCACTAAATATATAGCATAACTAGAGGAAGGAATTATTGCTGGGGGAATATATAACATGTGTGCGCACAGCTCTGTAACACTACCTCCCTTTCATTGATAAACTCAGACAGATTTTGGAGGCAGATACATTTGTAAACAGTGAGGGAGCAGAGGGGATGCTCCAGGGGCTGATGCCCACAGAGGGCCCCATAAAGGCATCCCAATAAAAATCTACTGATGAAACTCCAGGCTTTCATATCAAGTCTATACAAGGGCAACCCACGCAGGGCACTTGGTGCCCAGAGCTGATGTGGCAGCCACAGCTGGGCAGGGGAGATGACTCTGCCCAAGGAGCCATGATGCTCCTGCGGGATGCAGGGTGCTCCCAAACACACCTCTGCATTCACACCTATGTGGGAACCACAAGGTTTGGCCTCACCATCATATTTACTAGTGGGTTACGTGCAAGGCCGCCACTTTCTTCGGGTCCTGCCAGGAGAACTGTTTCAGAGCAAAGCATTTTTCTGGGATTAGGGATTCTATGCCAAACATAGAGTGCTTCTCACTCCAAACAACTGACTCAGGGTTTCCAAGGGGCTTATCCAGCCAGAAGGGCTGTGTGTGCAAGATCAGTGCCTAATAAGAGAACTTGCTTACTATACACTCAAAGTACCACACGAGCAAGCCATGTACACTTAAGCTGGGGACAGGGGAGATGAAGTGACACTGCTGTGTGACGGCATGTTTGTATATATGTACATACATACACATATATACACACACCTGTGTTTTTCCCAGACTGGTTTCTCAAGGACGCTAGGTTTATGCAACTGTACTATTTGCTTCCCAGCACTTTCTGGTACTACTGCACTCTAATGGCAGATTTCAGCCCAATTTCATGTCACGGAGGAATCTCAGAAGTACCAAATTCCTAGGAGCCTTCGGAAAATAAGTACAGAGACTTGAAGTACTGTCCCCTCTGAGGAACAAGGCTGTGATGTGAAATTACTACTAGATACTACAGATCCAACATGGGAAAACGATGCTATGAATAACGCCAGCTGCAGGAAAAGCTTTCATCAGAAGGGCAAGATCATCAAGCCACGGGAGAGAGCACCAGAGAGATAACAGGATTTGTAAGTTCTGCTGCTTCTGCAGCAATTCTGCACTCCTCCCATCCCCCACTTAGGAGCTGAATAATCAAGTGGCCCTTTTTCCAGCCTTCTGTTCACATGCTCTTTTTGGACTGCCTTTCTTTAGCTGCTTGCACACCGTGCAGAGGTGACCGGCTTTTTACTGCCTGGCAGCTGAGAGGGCCAGGGGCAGGGCAGCCCCGGCTGCTGTTTTGGTGCCCCCAGGGACACGTCCTTGGGGCCGTGGCTCCAGTGATGCGACAGGCACGGGGCAGCCCCTGCATCAGCCCTCGCAGCCAGCTCTGAGGGGTTTGGGTAACGTGGGCGCCACACACACAGCACTGCTGCACGTTCCCATGGCACCCCACCCGCTCAGACTCTCCTGCAGGTTGTGAGCTCTTTGAACAGACACGTGGATGCTCCTGTCACACAACGCAGACCGAAACAGACGTACCACGGGGCAGGATCTGGACCTCTGCGTTTGGACAGGGACCCGAGGCTCTACCCTTCCCATCTGGGTGAGTTGTGGTGCCAGATCTGCTGGCGCAGCTAGGCAGGACCTGTCCCCACCTCACAGGGATGTCAGAGCTCTGACTTCCCCCCAAAATGCCACCAACCCCCCTGAGCTGGGCATGGAGGGACACCGCCACCGGAGAGACAAACAAGGAGGCCACTGCTGACAAAGACAGCATGAAATCATTCGTTCAGTCCAGCAGCTGCATGCTGCTCCTGGATTAGCCTGGCTGGCTATCTCAGCAAAACCATACTTCAAAGAACAAACCTCTCACCTCTACAACTGATTTTAGTTTAACTGTATTTTTCTGGTTATTTTCTTGGTCGAGAAAGAGGATACAACTGGCTCACTATATTTGTATCTGCCTCTGAAGAGAGGCAGTAATGGCTTTGCAGGTGTGGAATATGGGTTTTAAAACAAATAAGGTGCATCCTTCCTCACGGAGCTTAATCAGTTCCACCTATGACTCCCCCAAGCTATCGAACTCTTTGCACACCTATGTTTTATGCATAATGACTTTTCTAGCTGGTATCAGACAGTAATCATTCCAGAAGGCAAAAATCTCAAAATAACTACAGTATATGCATACAGAATACATTTAAAAGAAAAATCTAAATTGACTGTTCAGACCTTCCCTCACTTGCCAGTGGATCCTCTCCAAACAGAAGGCATTCCAAGTCGGCGTAGGAAATGCTAAGATAGCATGCTTTCCATATTGTGTTATCGGAGAGTCTTCCAAAAACTCAAGCTTTCCCATACAACAAAATGTCATGAAGAAGGTTTTACTCCAGTCTGCGTATCACAGGCTGTACATACTGCTTCAGCTACTGTAACGTTGGCAAGCAGAGCTTGTAATGACTTGAAATACAGTTTAGGAGCAGAAAAACTTTGCTTCAGCACCACTTGCTCACACTGTCTGATTTTCATTAGAAGGGGTTTGTGTGCGCGTGTTTTTTCCCCCAGGAATGAAGACAGAGATAAATGTCAAAGAGGATTTTTTGGCTTTCGATGCTTTTACTGTATGGAGTCTGCCTAATTGAGCGGTTCCTGCATTGTGCTGAAGGAGGAAGGCAGCAGACCCGGCCAGGCTGAGCGCAGCCTGGGTGCAGCTCTGGCAGTGGCGGTGGGCTTTGGAGCACCCTGAGCATCCTTGGCTGGAAAACAGACTTACACCCAAGTAGGTGGCTTCCCTCATCCCTGCCACTGGCATGAAATTGCTTGCTTGCCCCTCTGCTTCCACGAGGACAGCAAGGAGCTACCTCTGCCATACCTTGCTTGGGCACCATTGCAAGGAAGCCAGCAGAGCTTGGTTCGAGCAGCACAAAAGGCAAAATCACTGCCAGGAAAGCAAGTTTAACAGCCCAGCGCGAGCACTGCCACACAAACCACCGGACCGCAGGCACACACTCACCGTGCCTCATCTGGCAGAGCCTGAGCTGCTCACTGGCCTCCGGCAGCATCACTCCTCCTGCCTAAGGGAGGGCTGTAGAGGACACAGGCAGGGGCAGCCTGGGCTGTGTTGCAGGAGCCCCCTGGCTGGCAGGGAGGCAGCCAGGCTGCCCTGGCTGCACATCTGGGCTGGGGTGATATTGGATCAGATCACATCGCTCAGAGCTCTCGCCCGCAGCTGGGACGGGGCTGGCTGGGTTTGGGGGTTGAGCCTTACAGCCACCCTGAGGGGTGAAGTAGCAGTGAGGAAGAGGAGGAGGAGGATGGTCAGGGGCTCCCCCATCTGTCTCAGCTCTGTGCAGGGTTCCCATGCGTCCCCCTGACACACTGTGCTGCCAGCACCAAAACTGCTTTTGATAATGAAAAGTAACAGCCAGGCCTTTACATTCAGCAGAAGCCCAGATATAAACAACCGCCTTGATGTTCTTCAGAGGCTCTTTTTCCCTCAAGGAGCCCAAACCAGAAGGTATTTCCATCAGCAAAGTCAGAAGTCCCATGACACTGCGCAGGATGGTTTGCTTTCTCAGCCCCTCAAAAAGGCCTCAAAAAAGTCATAAAAGCCATTAAAATACAGTCATCGAGTTTCAGATTTCCATTTTTCCCTTTCATGACAGGCATATGGACATTTGATTGGGAGAGCTTTTATTTTGTAAAGGGGTCAGAAACACAGAGACAAAACTCTGCATGTGCAGCCAGGGTGCTCAGTGCATGTTTGGGAAGGGGTATGTGAAGATTGCTGAGGAGAGCAGCACATAACTGGCACACGTGCCCACACACACTCATACCTTATCCCAAATAGGTTAGGAGTCCCCTTTCCTAACTTTGGAAGTATTGAGAAGGTGTTTCTAATTCCAAAATATCACCACGCATTGGGAATGCAATGTAAAAGGGTAATTTTTATATCTTAAAAAATAAAAATAGGCAACTATAGTATATATATTTTTTTAACGAAAATAATTTCAGCATCAAATATTGAAACATTCCCACTCCATCCACCAGGCTGAACTCTGCGTGCCTATAGTTCTCTATTTACAAGAAACATTTTCTTTTGATGCTCAAACAGCATTTTTATGATAGAAAATTCCCAGCCAGCTCCAACTGTAAGTCAATACACCACAGCAAAGAAGTCCACACTGAAGACTCAAGCCTTCATATGCTGTGCTGGCCATTGGGAAATAAAGCTTCCACTTCTAGACTGAACTTCTTTGGTATGTGTCTGCTGAAATCCAATAAAGTGGAGACCCTGCAAAGCAGCTGTCGGCCCCAGCCTTGGAGTGGAGCAGATTGGACCTTGGCTCGTTGACCTCGTAGGGCCATTTCCTTTATGAGGAGTTTTTAGTTAAGTGGGAGAACACCACCACAGACTTGCCCAGCTCTCTCTGCCTCCCCACAGCATCCTCACTGGGTGCATGCTGGGTTTACCACATCTGAAAGGGAAACTTCTCCGGCACATCTGCGGCTACTGCACTAGCAGCGTGTTTCTTACAGACAGTCTGGCCGTACGGTAATCATTTTTTTTATGTCCAGAGTCAGACCACTTCCATTCTGCTTTCCAAGGGGGAAGTATTTAGAAAGGGAGAAAAAAAAAAAATTCCAGTGCTGCAGAAGAGAGCAGGGAAATAAAAAGCTTCAAAATAACCAGTGCTGGCCAGGAGGTCAGCTTGGGTAAGCTGGCTGTGGTGGTGTTTTTCTGGACAAAGTAAAGCCAAAGGGGACAGAAAGGCACGTTTGTGCCCAGGCAGGGAGCACATCACCTGGGAGCAGCTCAGAGCTCACGTGCAACATGCTCGGGGGCTGTACAGTGCAGTAATGATGCAGGATGGCCATCCTCACCAGCAAAGCCTGTGCTGGTCACTGGTACGTGCTCAGGGCAGGTTTTCGAGTGAGAATATCAGGACAGCAGTGGCTCGTGGCCTTGGTTGAGATCCTGCTGCTGCTTGATGGCTCAACTGAAGCTTTATGTTTATGGTGGAAATTGTCTTGATTTCTTTAGATGAGATGAGCATCTATGGAGTTTGAAAATGTGTTTTAATTAAGATTCTGCTAAATTCTACCAGACACCTACTTGGAAAACAAAGCAACTGAATAATTAACTCTGATGAGAGCAGATGCTGCTCTAATGACAACCTGTTACTGCTCAAGTGCATCATTAGTTGTTTTACTGTGTTCTTTTAATATGTCCAGAGATCCTTAGCTAATGAATATATTGGTAGCAGTGCACCTAAAATAATTCTTCGATGTGGACTGCTGCAAGAAAAAAAAAAAAAAAAAAAAAGGAAAAAAATGATGCAGCCAACAATCACCCCCCCCCCCCAAACTAAAACGTTATTTCCGCTGGTCTGAGTTGTGTGTGCCTGAAAGCGTATGCTTCTTTAGTTATCCTTGTGGGATTATTTTAGCCATACATCAAGTGAAGTTTACAAATTGATGGGGACCTAATGATGCATTTATTTACAGATGTGCAGTTCTGTTCCCAGGTATGTTGCTGAGGGGTGAGAAGAGGGAAAGCTTTTTCCTTCCCTCATGCAGCGTGCACTGTTGTGTGTTTCACAAAGTGACTAGAAAAATACCACCAGCATGATTTAACCATTATTTCTAGCTTCCAAAAAATTAAAAAAAAAAAAAAAGTGCATCATCTCCTAAAAATACAGACAGAACTCTTCAAAAAATAGAAAATAGAATATTTATACTTAAATAAGCCACTTTAATGACACACTAGACTTCCTGTTTTCACATTATCTTGTGGTTTCTTCCTAAGGCCTATATTATTTTTATATTAAAAGTTGTGGGATTCTATTTTGAACTATCAGCATTAAGGTTTGGCCTGACCATAAAAGTAATGAGATGAAGTGCCTAAAGCAAGCAAAAACATCAAATGAGAGGATCTACTTCATACTTTTATATTTCCTTTTCTCTCTCTCTTTTTTTTTTTTTTTCCTCTCCTGAAAATGCCAGAGCTATCCCTTTTGCCTTGAAATAATTACAAGACAAACTGAGCAATTAGTGAGGTGTTATGCAGGGCCCACTGAGCCCAACGGTGACCAAACGGTGACATAGGCCAAAGGGCAGCAGGGAACTCTGCAACCCTGGAAGAGGAGCTGGAGATTGCTGGGGAGCACAGGGAACACTCTATCAGCCCCTGGGGAGCAGCACTGCTTGTTGCCAACAGTGCAGCTTTAAAAGCCTCAAAGCCTGTAAAACCAGCAGGTATTCAACATATGAAGCCCTGTGTATATGTGGGGCTGGCTCACCTCAGCACAGGGTAACGTGCAGGGCTTGCTTTGTCCTGTCCTAGCCTCTCCACTAGAAACCAACGCAGCTATTGCCACTGTGCTCATGCTTTCAAGCAAATTTAAAACAAACAAACAGCCAAACCAACCAACCAAAAGCATGCTAATAATCACACACTTTGAAGTAAGAAAGTTAGCCAGTTCATTTCATCCTGGCACTTCGCATTGCCTTCTGAACGCTGCTTTACTGCAACCAAGCTGGCTGGCTGCACTGCTGTTAAGCACAGGAAGGAGATGAGAAAAAACAAACAAACGCACACACACACACACACTTTAACAAGTTTGCATTCTCCCAGGACCAGCACCCAACCACAAGATGCACATCTTCCCAGGTCACCTTTCTAACTTAAAGGAAAAAAAAAAACAAAACCAACAACAACAACCAACACACAGCCAACCCCTTCGGATTTATAGGGCTCACAGCTGACTGCTATGCCTTTTATGGAGACCTGGTTGGGTCTGATTAATTAGTAATTGGGGCGGGAGCTATGCACTTCAGTGACTCTTGTTGCCTTGATTGTAAATTGCAATCTGGTGCTAAATCTCAGCAGGTCACATTGCTGTTTTTGCTGTGCCCCAGTGACACAACTGATTAAATCTGTGTAAACAGTACCTTAACAGAAATGTTTGGGGGGGGTGGAGGGTCGTGTTCAGTTCAGAAGAAAGGGGCTATTTATTTCTGGGGATTCTGTTTGTTTTAAAGCATTTCCATCAATTGTCAGTTGTCCCGATTGATCATGCAGCAAACTAATGGTTTTAATTTGGCCTTAGAAAGCTTGCCCACTGTGGGGGCTTTTAAGCAGAGAGTCACACTCCATTCACACAAGCAAGCCCAGGATGAAAAACAAACACTACCCTGGGTGGCTTTACAATGAAAGAAAGGGAAGGACGGTGCTACAACAGTTCTTTCTGCACATTTCCCTGCCTCCTGCCAGGAGGCCCCACAGTGCCCAGTGGGCTGCCTCCCTGCCAGGTGTGTGTGGTGCAGGTTGCCTTGTCTGAATGCTGTTGGCCATGCCACTGGGAAAATGCAGGACTGTCCAGGTTGTTTCGGGGCTGGCAGGGAACTCACACCTCCTGGCACAAGGGCTCGGCAGGGCAGAGTCCCCACAGTCTGGTCCTCAGTCTCATGCCGTCCTCTTTCCCCATGCAAGTCTGGTTTTCCATGGTGTTGGAGCTGCTGTGGCTCTTCCCCGTGTCAGGAGCTCCCATTTCCGTCCTGTTACCAGCTTGCTTCCCACGTACCCAACCCGCTCCCCAGCCCTCGCAGTATCCTCAGCTTTAAGGACAAGAAAAATCTTCTGGAGGCCAACCAGCTGGCCCACCTCAACCCCACAGCTGCGTGAGTCCACCTTGTCCCAAACCTGGTGGCATCAAGCCCTGCCTACACCTCTGAAGCAAGGAAAGTGAAATGAGCATTACTGTAAGGCTGTAGAAATGTTTGACACGCTGCCTGTCTCAGAAGTCTGGCCCTTTAAACACCCACCTTTTTTCCCCTTAGTCCACAAATGCAAGTTAAAAAACATGGGAAGCAAAACAATGAGTCTGACAAAGAAATCATTGTCTTTTCCTTGCTCCAGCTTCCTCCCCAGCCAGTGTAGCTTAGTGCAGGAGATGGGTGCTTCTCAGACCTTTGGATTACCTAAGAACAACTGCCTTTGAAGAGACAAGAAAACATTTGCAACACACTGTAATGCTGAACAGCTGTTTCTGCACGCTCTTCATGAAGGAGGAGTATTTATCTGCAGTTCAGATGAGCTGGAATGCTGTCCGTGACCTTGCAGCGATGTTTTAACAACTGCTGTGTGAAGGAAAAAACAGCCAGGGCTCTCCACAACCCTCCTTGGGGTGGGGGTGGTGTTTATGTTCATTGTGGGACACATACAAATCCTAGGCTGTGCGTTCACACTTGAGTCACCTGCTGGTTGCTGTGGTTGAGCAGGATCTGACCTCTCCAGCAGCGCGGCTTGCATCTTTCACATGCAGGTGTTCCAATCAGTTCCAGAGAATCCAGCTCTGGGGCCATGACAGGAAACTTGGACCTGGAGGGGAAAAGCTAGTGAACAGACCTCCTCTCATGGGAAAGGATGGCACTCACAGAAGGAAAAGAAGGAGCCGGAGCAGGACAGGGGGAAGCAGCAGCCCCTCTGGTGGCCCTAGTGGTTCGCAGAGCTCCTGGCACAGTGGGTGGCTTTTCTGAGCACTGTGTTGAGCTGCACCCATGGTACTAGCTCCTGGGAATTGCTAAAAGCTGGAGACACTAAGTGCAGAGCAAGGAGGGAAATATCCCAACCCCTGGGCTTGTGAAAAGGAAGCTAGTCAGGAAAGAGCGTCAAAAACCCCACTACAAATTTGTAGTCAGAATTGTGCGACCTATCCAAAATTTCTCCCATTATAAACCTCTGGGATCTGGAGCACAGATTAAAAATCTTGGAAGATCAGAGGAATGTTTTTGGGTGGATTTCCAGCAGTTCATGACATTTTTCCCAACCATGGTGCTGCTGCAAGTACACTTTCCCTTGTGTTAATTTGTTACTTCCTCTCCTGATTCCAGAAAACAGCAGTAAAGCACACAGCAGCGCGTACAAACTACTGAACTTTTAGGAGCCTCACATAAATAACCTTGTGTTGGGTAAGAAAATCTTGTCAGTCCTTATCTTGCCTGCATTTTTTTTGCCGTATATCAAAGAGGCGTCAGAGCAACCAAATGAGCCTCAATCCCTGAGCCCAAGATGCTGCTGCGGTAAGCGGTCTGGTGCAGTGATTAAGCCTTTATTCTTTCAGAGACCGCAGTATGTATGGCCCTGGGACTTAAGTGTTAAGCACATTACATGGATGCCTATGGAGCCCAAGGAGGATGCTCTGATGCTTTTAGTAGGGATCAGGCAGATGATTTCTTATTGAGATGCACAAGGCAAAACCTAAGAGCTATAAAAGCATCTGTCAGAAGGCAAACAGCAGGTCACAGACTGGACAGGAATATCCTTCTGTCTCCTGAATGCAGCAAGCCATGGCTTACCTACCAGCCTCTCCAGCCTTGCAGTCACTTCCTCAGCATGGGTTCCTCGTCTCTCTTTCTCTCACTTTTCCACAGAGGAAGAAAGATCTGCAGCTGTTTTCATATGTAGCAGTTTTTATATGACTAACATTGAGGCCTCGCTGAAGACATCAGGATTTTGCTACCAACTTCAGTAGTCACGTCTGGAAGTACTGGAGCATATGTTACACTAACTGCAGGGCAACTATTCACTGTGCATCTCTTAATTGCATCCATACAGACAAGATGTTCTACTGCACATGGTCAATTCCAAATGAGAATGAATCTGGCTAATGAAACTACATTTTCTCCAGAGCAACTGTAAGTGCTAGTCCTTACTGAAGATCATATTCTTGCCAAACTTCAAGATTTTAGCTCTATCCCTTCCTGCAGGAGCCTTGTCTGAATAATCATGGTTGATTGCTCCTGGAGTTGTGTGAATATTCACAACAGCATTTGTCATCTTCTCATTTAGTGTTTTTCTAAGAAAATAATTTTGCTGTCAACAAATCCCTTTCTTGAATGAAAAGCAAGTAGCTAAAGTAGCACGCTCAGAATAGGAATGGGTTTTTGTCCTCACTTTGCCAAACTCAGCACTGCTTCAGAGCTTAGCATCTGAAAGATCACAGTGAATTAGAGGATCAGCAATGTGTGAATTCTTGCCCAGCCAATGGCAACTATCAGTACCCCTTTATAGTAATTAACCATGAGATTGCTTGACTTTTCTTCTATTCTGTGACAGCTGAGTCCTGTGGAACCTGTTCAGGCACTGGTACCTATCACCTAGTTTTGCTTATGTTTAGGTGTATGACCTTATCTTTTGTTAACCCCCTTTTTCCGCATTACCATACCAAGGCAAGGGTGACTTATTCAAATCCATGCAAATATTTTATCATCAAGAATTAATCACAGAATCACAGAATTTCTAGGTTGGAAGAGACCTCAAGATCATCGAGTCCAACCTCTGACCTAACGCTAGCAGTCCCAACTAAACCATATCCCTAAGCTCTACATCTAAACGTCTTTTAAAGACTTCCAGGGACGGTGACTCCACCACTTCCCTGGGCAGCCTGGTCCAATGTCTAACAACCCTTTCGGTAAAGAAGTTCTTCCTAACATCCAACCTAAAACTCCCCTGGTGCAACTTAAGCCCATTCCCCCTCATCCTGTCACCAGGCACGTGGGAGAAAAGACCAACCCCCACCTCACTACAGCCTCCTTTAAGGTATCTGTAAAGAGCAATAGTGAACATAATGAACTCATATGTACACCCTAAACTGAGCTGCCAAGATGAATTTAGTTCTGTTTTGTGTTCTTTCTCAGCAGAGGTAACAGCACAGAGTTAAACTTGGGGCATAGAAGAACGGGACAAATATGCAAACAAAGCATGCAATTTTCCTTGCCAACTTGCTGAACAGTTCAGCAACTGCAGTCTGGGGATGTGCAGCACCCCTGTTCTGTGGAGCAGATTATTTCAGATGAGATGTTCCAATGTTTAAGCTCTTCTCATTCGAATAACTAGGGCTTCCATAGAGATTAGACTTTGTAAGTCATCTTTAATCATTAGATCATTTATTGTCTGCTTCATGCATGATTTCACTGTTGCTTCCCTTTCATCTGTGGTGGCTGAGTCCTGAAACACCATTCTTGCATGTATATGCACTTGTTTATCAGTATAAACAAGATGCTTCATTCTTAAGAGATTTAGACCAGGCGAATTTTATGTTCTTGTGCTATTTTCTGTGTTGATTCTTGAGAAAATTGAGAAAGCATTTTGGCTGCAGAGCCGGTGGTAGGCTGCTCCTGTGAGTTAGAATTGGCATTAGCAGACAAAAGGATGCGCTGCCAGTTCATTGCTGGATCACACCTGGGTGGGAGAATTCAGCTGAATGTTTATTCACTTGGAGCAGAGAGTCAGCAGGAGGTAGTGAGCAGAGTACATATTTCACATCTTTGGGAAAGCCACTTTTACTGTCACTTTACATCAGGTCATCCTGGATTAATATCTCAAGCAAATAGTTTTATATCTTTTGTACCATGCAGTTAAAAGCACAAGCTGTTTAACCTCACTGCTGGAGCAATAAATGGCTATCAGCATTGATGCCTGTTTACTGATACGCTTTCAGAACAAAGTATAAATTAATTACTCTGGACAAGAATGTTCAAGAAGAGTTAGACATCAAGGTTTAAAGTAAGCATTAATAAGAATTCAGAAGAAGCCACTATAATTTATGGAGGATAGTTTCTCTGGTATTGTGCTATTTCTACCTACCTATCCATGTACGTACTACTGCAAAACAACAGGCTTGTTAATAGCTAGCTTTGGGCAATGGAAGCTCAACTGTTTATTTTATGTGAGGTGGGGGAAGGTTTATCTCACAAGGGCAGGGCACATCCTTTTCTGTGACTGCGGCACCAGCCTTGATGCTGGCCTATGCCCATCTGTTCCATGTGTTTTCTGTGAAGAAAATAACTCAAAGAATTGCTGAAGTTACCCTCAGTGGCCAGGAAGAAGTGGACCCCAGCAGAAGGGCCACCCCTCAGTCTGAGGGTTTTTAAGACAGGTAGTGTGTGCAGAGGCTAGCGGTGAGCCAGGGATTTTGCATATTAAGAGATACACACAGGCATAAGATGCTTAATTGAACAAGTATTGTCTCATCATATATGGCAGGGTTCCTGGTCTGCCGGGGCCTTTTCATCCCTTTCAGCATGACAGGTTCAGCCTTTTCAGCATTGCTTAGTTTCCCCAAATCACAGACAGCCTTGGTGGCTGTGCAGATAGACCCTGGTACTGCAGGGGATCTGCAAAGGATGAATTAGTTGGACTGCAGATGGGTGAATGTCTCTGCTCACAATAATCACATTACCGGATCACGGCCATCATCTGGAGCTTCTAAAAACAACATTCCCTCATCTGTTTGCCTAGCTGATGCATACCACATATTTACATAGGCTCTCATCTTAGAAAGTTTCATCATCTCTTGTGTAGGAGAATGCTGAAATGATGTTTGCACCATAAATGTTCCAGATTCCACACATACTTTCAGCAGTCCAGCATGGTCATGCAGGCAAAAATACGGAAATGTCACTGTACCACAGGGTAAAAGTAAAAGTAGCTTTCAACAGAGTTTTCCAGTTTATTCTCTGATCTAAAAGGTCCTAGCCTTCGAATATTGGTGCAGTTGCTTAAGCATGAATAGACCAATGGAGGCCAACAGGATTCTTCATGTGCTCAAAGTAAAATCTCTGCATTTGCAGTAGTAGGATGTTAGGCTGATTCACCAACATGTCTAAAAACAGGATTAACTTTAAGAGTGTGAAAAGCAGAAGGCAATAGGACCATTTGCCCACTTCAATTTCTTGAGTCAGAGTTTAACCCCATAGTCAGGGTCTAAGCACCAACCACAATCTGAAATTTAGGAAAGTGCTTCTTCAGGCTGAATAAAATTGGGATTAGATATGTGGAGACAGCCACAACAAAGGAGCAGAGGTAGCCAAGCTGGACAGGGGTATTGCCCAGCCATGTGTTCCTGCTGTTGCGTAAACTGGGAACACCAACAGCATGGGGTTAGCAGGTTGGCAGTCCCATTGACCCTCCTTCACCCCTCCCTCACTTATGCCTTCAAACTAATGGCCACTAGACCAATTCAATACACTTTCTGGCCTCTAGCCCCTAATTACAGTATTTTTTAGTCAAAATCAGTGTGAGCTGGATATACAGTTGACAATTTCTCATGTCATCATAATGTGTGGTTAGTACAAATTATTACATTAATGTTTTCTCTTCCTGTACTACATCTTGTTATTTTGCCATCAGATAGTTAAGTAAACCAAAAAATTGAAGATTCTGTGTGCAAGATCTATTTGGGCGACATTAACATAAAATAACCTTTCAGTCAAGAAAGCTAGAGCTAAGATTTGAGTTTTCTGGGTTCACATACACACTGCTGCAGGAAGCTTGCAGTAATAAGAAATCCTTTGGTGATGTACTAATATTATTATGGCTTTCCAAGGCACTGTGTCCGAACTAAGGCCTCCAGATCACTCATGAAAACTTGGGCTATCTCCATCTTAACGGATTCTCAGTATCTCACCAAGCAGAATAATTGAAATGAAATTGATGGAAATGCTGGCTCTAGAGCACAAAGCTCAGGCAGCTGGGTGTCTAAGGGGGTAAAAGCCTACCACAGAAACAGTAGAGATCAAATAAATTTGGTAAAACCAAAAAAAAATTACTTCCCCCTCTGAGGTTGTTAATTTCCAGTAAATTCCAGTGTGTTCAAGTTGATTTTAATCAGTTAGAACTAGCAGTAAGCCAGTTGCTGGAAAGATGCTGGCAGTAGGTGTTACGAGACTATCTGCTGGGCTCCACAAGAAATTGTTCAACCTTCAAAATTTTATGAAATGTGAAAAGTTTTGTAATTGTACTTTAACTCCTTTAACTAACATACAGTGGAATTGATATATAGAGAGAGACCTCAGAACGACTGTAGAGAAGGGTAATTACTGTGGGTTTTGTACCACTCTGAAAACTTGATTGCACAAGGACATGAACTTTGTCAATACGGAAGAGTGTGAAATGACAAATGAATGTGTAGAGAGGGTGTTTTCAGTAAGTTTATCTGGTTACTCTCATACACGCAAATCTCCCAGTAATTTCAAGAACACCGTAAGAAGGAATAATTTATACTCTGATTTCTGCTCAAGAGGGGCCTCCACAGACGCACCAGTCAAATAATTTATTTTGACATTTGTCCCAAGTTCCTAACTAAATTGTTTCTTCTCTCATTTCTGAGGGGAAAGTTGCATGGACAGAGGCTGGGATTGCAGCAAAGCTAAGGTGGACACTATATAGGATAAGCACAGTTTGCTTGAGGAAGACTTTCTGAATGAAGCCAGTCATTTTTGCTTTGAGAATAAATAGCTCTCACCGTCCCTGGTCCCTGTAAGATTTCTGCAGGCACGCTTTATTTTATTGTACTTTGAAATCTAAATGACTTTTCAGGAAGGGAAGGTTAAACCTACATGTAAGTGTTCATGAAGCCAGAGCATTATTTGTCTAATTTCTCCTAGGCTGATAATCAAATACTAAGTAGCCCTAGCTTTTGGAGCAAACATTTCACCCTAAGGACAAACCTCTTCACTGAACAATAGACCAGAAGTGAGCTGGCACTCTGGAGTTCAAGACAGACCTACTGTAATTAATTCAGTTAGAACACAGCAATTTAGAGGTAGCAGAAGGATGGCAAATCCCACCCTGTTTCCTAATCTTCCCCAAAGGAACATATTTATTACAAACTCTTAAAATCACCTTTTGATAACGTTGAACAGCCTGTGAGGGGCCCATTAAAGCATACAAAGCAGACCCATTTTAATCCTTAATACCACTTGAAGATTATCCATTTTAAATGGCCTTGCAGAGCTTATCATAATTTTGTAAACTATTAAAAAGTATTTAAAAGCACTACTATATCTATCTGATGAGAAACATGGGCTCTTCCAGCCTGCCTGATACACTGCATCTCGGTGGCTGCCCGGTGATGAGCTTTGGCAACCCAGATTCTCACTGGTACCAAAGGTTCCTGAATTTCACTGAGAGTACAGACTGTATTACAGTCACCTGGGTCACTCTGCTCCTCAGGGTGAATGCAGAGATCTCATTTTGCTTCTTTACACGGGGCACTGTCAACCAAAACCAAGTCAGCTAACTCACAACTGCCCATGCTTTTTCAGGATATGCAGTAACTGGCATTTAAAAGCATTTTGGCTTTCCAGAGTGTTGCTGAAACAAAGCCATCTTTTACTCAGTACTTTAAGAAAGATCTCCCACCTAAATCACTTAAGAAAGAGAAAAACAAGCCATTCTGTGGCTCCAGGACAGGCAGTGGCTGACATTAGCTAGAGGTCTTCCTCTTACCCACTGGCAAAGGCAAGATGTGAGGACAATCCACATCTCAAAGTGAGCTTAGACAACAGATTTTACCAGACTCCCCATAGACAAACTAACCTCCACTCCTGAGAAGCATCACAGCAGCTGCAGGAACTGTGTGCAGGTCCGTGATGGTGTCTCTTACTGATCTCCTTCAGATGCAGCAGCAGTACGCTGCTCTTAAACCCAGATGACTGCACCAGTAACACAGCCAGGCTGGAAAAGCAGAGAAAGAAAATGGAGCAAAGTCATGCCTCCACAAATGTGCAGTGGAAATAAACTGAAGTGCAGGTGTGCCTGGTTGAATCCCGGTTGGCTAACTCCCTCTAAGTGCTGCCTTAGAAGCACGGGGAATAGAGGAGGGCGAAAAAGGAGCTGGGCATGCTGTCCACTTTACTTGACTTCTGTCTGTGCCATTGAGCTTGTAGAGGAAGGGTCAGCATGGAGGGACCTGTTGACTTGGTAATTTGCAATTGTATGATGTGGCTCTTTCTCATGCCCTTGGTTGCCTTCACTAGATGAGTAACCACCATATTTAGAAGGCAAAAGGAAAAGAAATGTGAGCTCAAGTGGAAAGTGCAGCATTGCATATTCGCTCTTCAAACCCAGGAGAGCAACCACAGCAAACCAAAAAGCATATAAGGCATAGGATAACTGGGATGGCTTGGAAAACAGGGGGCTAATTAACCCATCTTGTGCCAGATAAGCTGGGCTTCTCTCACATCTAAACTTGACCTGCAACACTGGCTCAAGCTTACAAGCAGAGAAGCGTTCAGACTGAAATCAAGCAGATAAGAAGTGAGGGGAGGCTGCCAAACTCATTTTCACTGGGGATCTGAACCACAATTCAGTCCAGGTGACGTTTTACATATTTTCACCATTGTTTTTGTTTAATTTGTGAAAGCAATTACACAGCCAATTGAACAGTGTAAAGCAACTGCTGCAATAGTCAGTATTTCAAAGAGGTACAGCACAGCTCGTCTCTCCCAGTTCAGATATTCAGGCATAGCCCTACGGTAGCTGTACCATCCATCACTGACATTGCCATCTGGCCTACCTGAATCCTCCCCAAATACATCCTGTGCTGAACAAACCTGACTTTTCTTTGGGTTCCTTATGAGGAAAATGAGGTGGTGAAACACCCTGCACTGCAGGCGATACGGACAATCTTAGCTGGCATTGTCAGCTCTTAACTGAGGCATGACAGGGGACAGTTCAGTGACAGATGAGGCCAAATACATTGGGCCTCTGGGTGGTCACTTTGATGCAGATAATTGATGGCTCATCCTGTCGAATTGCACAGTGTAAACATGTAATACTAGACCCCTACAGGACTGCTCTGCCCTTGTCTCACTTCAGCTGAACTACTCTGATTTTTACTGCTGTGGCTGAACTCAAACCCATGCCTCTGGTCCCTTTTTCTGCTGGAACTGAATGGATGTAGCTCCAGTGACCTTACTCCTCCCCCCCCCCGACTCCTTGCAGACCTTCAATTGGATATATTCTTGTTACATTTTCACCCAATAAATGTGGAAAGAGAAATTTCAAAGTTAAACTACCATATAAGTTTCTACACTGTATTTCTGCATTGCACTTCACAAATTCAGGATATAATCAATCTTCTTAACTTCTCTCCTTCTTTCTGTTCACTGCCAGCTCTCCTTCCCTTCACCCCATTGCCATCTACCTTCCTGTCAGTCCGGCTCTAGACCTCTGCCTCATCTGCTGTGGTTCTGCTGGTTGTGACTGTCTTGCTGGAGCCAGCAGGCAGACAAGAGGAAGGTGTGTGCTCTAAGTGGAGTTTCAGAGAGGGAGGCAAGTTCAAATGTTTCCATGCACCAGTTTCAGAGTGTTCCTGAACAGCAGTGAAGTTCAAGTCCATATTCCCATTTTGCTCAGTTTGGATTTTGGCAGGTCAGATGGGACACGAAGAGGCAGCAATCAGGCATTTCCACCACACTGGAAGATGGCACAAGCAGAGAATGCCCTGTGCTGTATCAACCGCACAAGGGAGAACCCTGGAAAAGATGCAAGTCCCATGAGGATGTACAAGGAGAAATTTGGGCCTGCTGGTGGTCTGTCTGATACATGGAGCAATATCAAATCCCAAACTGTTTCATCAGCAGTGGAACCTATTAATTTAGGTTGTCCAAGGGTTCAATACAGTATAGCTGACTTTACCTGAAGGGAAAGGAGAGACTTACTGGGCCTCTCCCTTCTACTCAGCTGCCTCCTTTGTTGGGTTTGTACGAACTACATCTTACAAAGGAATGCTCACAAGGTATTAAGGGACACACTCACACACATCAGTGTCAGTTGTACATGTAAAATGGCATCTCACCATGTCAGGGCTGAGGGACCATGGCCATTTGGAATGGGAGACTTGGAGGAAGGGCTGGGTCTGGCTAAAAAGCAAGGGAGAGCCCTGCCTGGCTGGAACGGGCTACATACCCATGCCAGTGAGGCAAGATAAGTCAAGTGATATTCCTCAAGAAGTGGCACGGGACTCCTTCTCAGTGTGGGATAGGGTGGATGAGTCATGCAGAGGGCATCAGCAAAGTTTACGTGGTGAATGTTGTGCTCCAAAGAACAAGACTTCTGAAAGGTCAACCAGGGAGTCTAGGGCAGAGCACAAAGCTGAATTCAGAAGTCCTGAATTTGAGATGCTGCCTTTTCTCCTCGTTCTTGTACTAACCATTCCCCAAGACCAAAGCAGGTATTTATCGCTATGATCCCCAACAAACACAGTAGCCTGGATGTGCTGGAATATTTCTGGTCTGCAAGTCAGAGAAATTATGTATCATTACTTAACAGAAAATAAATAGTTTAGAGCAGATAACTAAATAGGAGCTACAGTATTCAAGCTCAACATTGTGGCAGCTGCTTGTCAGAAAAGACACAAAGCAGCTCTGTGACCCATGTGGTATCAATACTGCACACAGGTATGCATGCGATCTAATCTTTCCATTGAAATCTAGCAAAATTATAGCAAAATCACAGTTATATTAGCAAGTTTATATTGCAAAGCATTATAAAACAAGTTTAACCTTAAGAAACACCTGTGTATTGAGTTCATCTTCTCAGGCTACACCTCTGCTTTCATGGTGGGATTGGTTTGATGGTTAACCTCCTTGCACAGCCAACCAGGAGGGAGCTGGACTCTCTTTTGACTCAGACCTCAGGGAATTGTTTCTCTCAAATCTTCTCACAGAGCCCAAGTCCTTAGAGATCCCACTGCTTTCTGTTACTCTTTGCTGTGGTGCGGCGCAGGAACCCCTTCTACCAGCTCAGGCCCTGGCTAGGGCTGAGCCACCAGGACCCACTGCTGCAGGTCTGTGGTGGGACACCTTGGTGTTACAGGTGGGTTGCTGAAGTGGTGTAACGTTGCCAGTAGAGTAGGAGATAACTGCGCACACTACTACGCTGGAAGCTGGCAGTAGTGCCACTGTGTTACCTATGATAAATAGCCTGTGTCACCGCAGTAGCTGGTCTCCAGATTGAAGCAGACTTTTGCGAATCAGCAGGGTCAGCATTTGAAAAGCATGTGAATATTGTGCACTTGTAAATATTTGAGCACATCTGTTTAGCTCCCTCTCAAAAACCACTGGGAAAAACTACTTCACATTGTGCCATGCAATGCTGTTACCCTGCTCTAATTGTCAAATCTGTTGAGTGTTTTTCTCATGCACACAAAAATTAAAAATTACTATCCTCATTCATGATTAATTCAGCTGCAGTGCTGCACTGTGTCACACTGCATTTTTTAAAGTAATAAATCCCACCTCATAATCAGAAGAGTTTTAATTAACTTTTTGCTTGTTCATCTTTTTCCCCTCCTTCACAGAGCCTCAGACAATCTCCAGAACTGCTCACCCCACAAATGTCTCACAGGATGCTACCATGACAGCAGCTGAGCACCAAGCTGGCACTTTGAAAACTGCCTGCACCAACCCACAGTGTCTCTCCCATACCTCCTTGCTACAGGTCTAAGGCCAGTTGCCTGCCCTCACACAGCTCACCTGGCCAGGGGATGACAGAGGTCTAACTCAAGGCATTTTCAGTTGCCTGAGAAGAGCATCAGGCTATTATTTTCCTTCAGCCCAAATCTTCTAGCGGGTATGGGATTGGTCTTTTACATTAAATCTTTAGGAAGTATAAGAGAGAACTTCAGAAGAACAGTATTCCTGCCTCTCTGTCATGTTTCTGCAACATCATCTGCCCTTTTTCCAGCAGCTGGTAATCCCTAGAACTGCCCCAGACTGCTCACGCACCTCTCCTGAATTCACAGGCACTCTAACAAGCACAGACGCATTTGCAGGTAGGAAAAATTGCTGTTTCCTCTTGCCCCAGCTGGCCCTGACAAGAAGGAAGGAAAGCAGTTATTACACAGTATTATTTTCAGAACAGAGCAAAAGGCAAAGCAAACAGCATGGAAAGAAGACCCACAGGAGACCCAACTCCCTTCCAGAGGTTTCATGAACCTTTCCGGACCAGTGTGATTTTTAGACTCAGCTTGGAAGGGATTACAGAGCCAACAGCCAAGTAAGCTTGGGCAGGTTTGGACCTCAATACACAAATTTTCTATGTGAGCAGAGCATGCAGCAAGCACTGAGAAAGACAGCAGGAGCTGCCCTGCCTCTGCCCTGGTGGGACCCTGATGGGAAGCTGCCCTGGCAACATGAGCACACTGCCTCTGGACAGCTTTTCCTTGCAGGACCAACACTTACTCAGCGGATCTCCTCAGGTTTTTCTGACCTTGGCAGTATTACAAGGGTCACATTTTCACATGGCTGAATTACTTCTGAACAATTTCTCTGATGTATTAGGCACAAACATGCTTTCTGTCAGCATCAGGCATATCTAATCTCTCCACCTGCTTTCTCCCCTGGCAGTTACATCCACTCTCTGTTGCATGGAAAATCCCACTGTCCTTTTTTTGGTTGGTAGCAGATTCCTGCTGCAGGCTGCGGGAGCACTCATTGTCCCCTTCCTGCCCATGCTTGTTTCCCTCATAGCCTAGCTCTGACAGGTTCCAGGTCTGCTTCCCCCTTCCTTTCTGCAGACTCACTGCTTGCGATTTCATAACCTCACTTTACCTCATTTAATGTTTAACATTTCACATCTTAATTGCACTAATGAGTAACTTATGCGGGTCACACAGTAGTGTCTCCTCTGAGCACGTGCCAGCGGGATACCTGCTAACAAAGTGTTGCCCCTGCAAAATGTCCAGGGTGCCCAAGTGGGAATTTAAAACTACCCTGCCCACCCACCTGCAGGGACTGCCAGCCAGTCCCCCTGCTCAGAGCCCTTGCCAAGGGTCACCTGACACCACCAACGGGGCATGGAGGAGGCCCCAAGGGAGGACTTCCCTGGAGAAACACCTGGAGGTGCTCCTGCATCATGCTCAGCCTCTCCTCGACAACCCAGCCCAGGGACACGTACCAGTACTGTCCTGCTCCGTGACATGCAACATGGCAGCACTCCATGGGCGCTTCTTCTTGCAGGCTGCAGCAACTGGAAAAGAGAGGAGATGGGGTTCCATGGAATGCATGCTGCTTAATATGGCAGTGCACAATACAGACAAGATACAAGCAATGGAGAATGGAAAGCAAGAAGAAATGAAAGGGAACAGAATCAAGAGCACATTTAATGACAGTAATTTCTGAAAGTGGTTTGCTGCGTATTTGAAAACAGAAAGATGGGCAGTGGCTATTTACCAGCTCTCATCTGAGGGGACATGGGACACTCAGCAAGGGCAGAGGTGATGTTGTTTTGCTGTCACACATGACACCTTGCAATATTTGCTGCTCTTCTACTTCTTTTTGTCTTCAAGGATCACATTCCTTGCAAGATCTCTGAGCCTCTGTAAGGAGCTGGGAATCCCATCAGTAATTGGGAGGATAAAACATTGTTATATGTATGATATGAGGCCAGAAGAAGCATCTTCTGAAACATTTGCTTTTCAATAAGGAAAGAAGCAAAGGCATTCCTGACTCAGGGTCATTTTTAGTGGGATTTCCTTAATACTTGTTTCCTATCCCCTCCTGCCTGCTTTCCCCCAGTTCTGAATCCACTCATCCATAGCACAGGTTGAAAACAAACGTACCCTGAGCCAGAGCAGCTTGAACCTCATCAGGGCGGGAGCTGCTCTGGGGAGGACTCCTCCTTCCAAGCTGACACTCGCCTAGCACAGCTTGCTTTGCTTTCTGGAATGAAAGAAGCTGCAGTCACCAAGAGACTTTCATGCCATTATTTTGTATTTGTTGTCACAACAGTTGTGTGCACACAGTAGCTTTATTCTGGCTCTGGAGTGGTCAATACACTACTAGTTGTTTTAGAACAAGCTTATGTAATGACTAGACTAACTGATATTAAAAGTGCACTCCTCCATTTCCTGATTTTATTTTTTGTCCTGCTTTGCTGCCAGCCCCAGCAGCACCCGGAATGGGCAGACCCTCTCCAGGCTTTCCTGCAGAGCCTATTGAACAGCATCAGCCAAAGAGATGCCCCTTTGGTATGAAAAATAGCCCTTCCCTGCCTGAGTTTGCTTTGGGGTATACCCAAAATATTGTGCATACCTTCCACCATCAGAAACTCTCCAGGAAAATGTTTGTGCAGAAAGGAAGGGCTGCTCCTTTCAGCTCTGAAGCTTGATAGGCTGAAAACAGAGATCAACAAATGCTTTCTGAAATCAAAGTAAGAAGGACCATTGAAATAAAGTATGGCTGTTGTTTATAGCTGAGCATTGCAAGGCTGTGTAAGAGATTTGGATGCTTTACCGCTAAAATTAATCAAAGACATGCATCACAGTCCCCTAGGCTAATTTGCAAATACAACTGCAGGTCTCAAGTGTACATCGCATATGTGTAATTGTCAGCTCTAGTTTATTTTGAATACAGTCAAGGTAAGATAAAACAGACAAAAATGCATGCACCTAGGTATATCCTGCATTTGAGAAAATGAAGAACAACACCCACCTATCTGCCTGACATTCATTTGAAAGCCCTCAGCTATACTGTACATTCACCTTACAGGTTATTCCCAGATGGAAAATTACATTTAAGAGAGATTGGTAAAAGCAGAGCTGAGCCCACAGATTTATAGGAACCTGTCTCTCCAGAAAGCATAATTCTTATTATCACTTCTTCAGCCACCCTTCCTCTGCTAGAGGTTCCCCTTCTCCCCAGCCCAGCTTCCAGTCTCATGACACACACAGCTTTTTTCCCTGTCCACAGCCATGTCTTTGCCTCCCTAGAGCAATGGCTTTGTACAACAGGGCTGTTACCAGCCTCTCTGCTTTTGAATCTAAGCTGCCTGGTGCAATCATCTTCTCTACCATAAACACCAAGTATCTGCTGTCTGTGGACCACGGGTGGTGGCTTTGAATGTGTCTGTTTTTGTCCATTCAGCAAGTTTTCCAGGTGCTATGAAGTTCTGTACTTCCCCTGCTTTGGGATACAGAGACTCTGGCTGCTATTCCACTTCTGGTGCATCTCCTTCAATATGAGTTTTCTTCCTCATGTAACCATGAATGTAGAGTATAGAGAATCACAAAGTATCTGTGAAAAGAATGTGTCCTTGCATAAAAACACCATTATGCTTTAACAAATGGGACACAAGAAGAGGCATTAGCATGGACAAGCTTATGAAAGGGGGAAGTTCAATCTAAGCTGGCCAACAAAACAGTATTCAAAGGGTCTTCAGGAGTTTCCTCACTGTTCAGCGTGATGGGTAATAGTGGATGAGCAGAAGGGAGAACTCCTCAGAGCAAAATGTATCTGGCAGAGCTTCTGGCTACGTCAAAGGAGAAAGCTGGATTCCGCAGAAATAGCTAGGTAACCAAACAGGAGTTAAATACATCTGCTTGGAATCATTTTCAGCTAATTTTGGTCATAAAAGGCCATCATTAAGATCTGAAAGTTAATGAAAAAAACTGTTTTCACCAGATATGGAAAAGGAAAGTTGGAAATTTTCTTAATTAAATTTTTATTTCTCTTCCTTCCTCTCCCTACTTTCCACTTTTTCTGTGGTGGCAAACGTAATAGAGGATAACAAAGGAGAGGGGGGGAAGAAAGGATGCAAAAACAAATAATAAAGAACAGAACAACAAAAGCTGAGATCTTTCAACTGCAATTATTTTCCCTAAATTTCAATGAAACCATTCAGGAAAACAAAATATTACTAATTTTCTCTCCAGAGGTTTTTGAAATGGTTTCAGCATTCTTCCCCAGCCGGATTTTCTCCTGTCTCCAAGCCATTGTGATGAGTGGTGCCAGAGGAGCTGCTCCACCAATGCGGGAGCTGGGGAAAGGGCCACCACGCCGCCAGAGGACACATTGTCGGGATTAAGAAATCGCCAGCACCAGGCTGAGCCCAGCAGGCCGAAGCAGGAATACACCAGCCACACCGTCACCTCCTCTCTCCACATTTCAAAATCAGTTTTGTTTATATGGGATTCATGCTGCCATCCAGACAGCTGTCAATGTCAACATCTGACAGACTAAGCATCTAGGAAGAAAAACTCAAAAACCGAGGAGCTCCTTTGTCCAGGTCAGCCTCCTGCAAGGCATTCACGAGAGGCTCCTGTGCACATTTTGGCTAGTAGAGGTGCATGTGCAAACTGAACCCAGGGGACTGCAACAGAGACTGGCAGGACCTCCCCAGTACTGTGCCTGTGCCCAGCCTCTTGCTCTTGGCCAGAGGGCACATGCCAGAAAAGAGGGTGCCGGACTTCTAAAACATGCAAAAAGTGCTGGCTGATGGAGCCCTGCGAGCACTGATCTGAACAGCTTGTGAACCATTACTATCTAGAAGTGTCAAGTAAGATTAGAACAAACATCAAGCAAAGATGAAATAAACAGCTATTGTATGGGCAGAAATGGATTTTCAGTTTCCACAGTAAATAAAATAATGTGCTGTCTTTGTCAGTGCCCCTGTGATGATACAGTTTGCAGGATTTTTACTGGCAAGCTGCCATACTTACTTTCATTTATCTGCCTCAAAGCACCATTTCAAAAAGTGCAAAAGCATGTTGTTGATAGAGTAGATTGTTTATAGCTGAATTGAGTATTTCAGAACAACACGCATTGTAATAAAGCGGGGGAGGGGACGAGGAAGCCAGCACAGCTGCAGCTTCTTGAATCCTTTGTCAAAAATCAATGCCAGAAAGCTGAGGCGTATTTATTCTGTCTCAGTAAATGCAATACGCAACCCCCTCACCACTCTGCTCCCTGACAAGTGCTAACAAAGACCCTGGAGTCTTGGAGGCCTGCGTTACCTCGCACCAACGGTGCTGGCATCTCGGGAGGGTTGCCTGGTATTCCCCACAGGCTCCTTGATGGCCAGAAGATCCTGGAGGGCCCACCACCCCTGAGCACCACCACAGCTCTGCTGCTGCTCCTAGATGATGCGCAGCACACGGTACAACAACTCCTTCAGTGATCTAAGGGCAACCTTGGACTGTGGAGAGAGAGAGGAGGAGGGTATTAAAAATAACAGTATAAATAACATGAAGGTGTTTTTAGAGCAAAGGAACACAGCCCTGGTGACCTGCTGCTGCCGGAGCCAGCCAGCTGAGAGGGACACGGATCTGGGACAGCCCACTGCAGGTAAGAAGTGGTGGCTGAGCAGAAGGGTGGCTCGTCTGAGTTTACCAGTCTCCTTCTGTACTCATAGTATCTTCAGAAAGACAGTAAGTCAGAAAGGCTGTTCTCCATGCTGAAAAACAGCATAAAAAGCGCATGCCTCTGGAGGTTTCCACTGCTAACAAGGGCTGGTTTCCTCAGCGCAAACAATAAAAGGCTGATGAGTGAGGACTTCAGTTCCCCTAAGACCATAGCATCTAAACAAACAGCAGATTGAAAAATACAAGTAGAATTAAGGTAAAAAGAGAACATGGCTGTATTGGAGGACAACTGTAACTACTCCCCAAAGTCAGAGGACACAGGGAGAACGTGAGGGTCTCCTTTCCCAGCCCTGCTGGTGCCAGAAGCAAAATGTCTCGCGCTTCCACCATGCTGGGGGCGAGCAGCTTCTCTGGCCCCCATTCTTTCAGCTTGATGGAGGTAACGGTGGTGGCATCACTTCCAGCCTGGCAGCGGAGGGCACCAGACCACATGGCCTGGGAGATAACAGCCTTCGTTTCTCCTTCAGCCTGGTTTCTCAAATGTCCTGCCCCACAGGCCCCATGTTTGCTGGTACTGCATGAGACAGGTCCTAGCCACCTGGGGCCCAGCTTGGGCACCTCAGCTGCTCAGGGGTCTCTCGCCTTGTCAGGTCCCCCTTGGCTTGCCTGGCTGATGCCGAGAGCCCCTGGGATGCTCGTTTGGAGCACAGTGGTCCCAGGCACAGCAGGCTTTCAGGAGGTGCTGCAGTGCCTCAGCTCCCTTTGTCAGCAGGAGCTCCTGGAGGCACTCAGCACCCCAGAGCAACGCTTGATCCTTGGCTGAATCAAACCCCATTAGCATATTTCCAGGCATTTACAGATGCCATATTTTCTACATTAATATTTAACCCACCAAGTCTTTCAAAGCCCATCTTTCCAAACCTCAAGTTCCCAGATGCTTTTTAATGCCCTTCTCAATACTGCAATAAAAGTCTGATATTTTATTACTCCCATGAATTATTATCCTAATTTGTAATTTGCCAGATTTCTTAAACTTCAAAATCTGTACTGTATTTTCCCACATACCAAAAAAAAAGAAAAAAAAAAAAGAAGCTGTGTGTGACACATTTTTCACTAACAAGCTGAAGCCTAATATTTAAATAGGCACAATGATTTTTCTGAAAGAGTGCACTATCTTTGTCACACTGTCAGCAAAGTTGTTTTATGTCACCCCAAATCATGTTAAAAGGTTTTCCTAAAATAGAAAGGATAACCTAGAACTGTGCATGAAAGACTGGGAGCAGAATGAAACAGTTATACATTCTCATGAACTTTGATGTAACGTAAACTTCCAGGATGGTTTATAGGCACCTTTTTTTTTTTTTTTTTTTTTTTTTTTAAGAAGTTAGCATCTTGGTTATCTGGAATGCAGATGCTGGGCAAATTCAGAAGCTCTGGAATGCTTGCAAGCTGTGCTCCCTATGCAGTAGACGCCAAAGATAATGGAGTAAAAGACACTCAAGATCTCATCTAACATCTACTGAATTCAACAAGAGCCCTTTTACTGACTGTGTGGAGATGTAGATTAGGCCTCCAAAAGCACCTTTCTGTCAATAGAGACCTGACCAAATCCAGAACAACACAAAGGAAGTGGGTCAAATCAGTCAAAGACAGCACAGACACTGGAAGGGAGACCTCAGCGCCAAACTTAGTACACTCAATGTGCAAACAGGGCAAGACTTCTAAAGACACAAGGCTGATGGTGTCCCAGTTCTACTGACATGGCTTGCCCACAAAAGCAGAGACCAGTTTGCACTAAGACTGATCTACTAGCATGAGGGTGGAAACCTCCATTGGCACCCAGTGAGGAATGAGATTTTAATACTTACTAAATTGCAGAAGTGTCTTTCACTGGCATCTCAGTGCTAAGTTCTGGAGAAGCACAAGTGAACATTACCTGAAACTTGTTTTTTCTTCTTGCAGACCTACTGAAAATGAAAGCAGAAAACTTTTGTGGAGCTGCCTAATGGCTCAATCGTTGCCACAGCTTTGTGTGGAATGATCTATTGGAAACTTTTCTGACAAGAGGACAAAAGCTTTTATTTTTCTACATGAAAACATAGCAATATACTTCCCAAAGGTACAGGCCATGCCATCCTGGAAGGCTGGAGACTGAACACTAAACACTCAAATCCTGAAGCATTTAAACTCAGGTGTGGCTGGACAAATCTGAGCCAGAAATGTGAGAGCACCTTGACTGGAAAACCTGGATTCATTCAGAACTGAAAAAATGCAGTAATTTCTGTATCTTTTTCTAGAGATCCTTTCCCACCATGGGAGAGATCCACCTTGCAGTGAACCTGTCAGAGCCTATTTTAAGATGGACAACAGCTTTGGATATCAAACTGTCCTCAGAGAGGAGTGATTCCTAGTGATGGAAGTGTATTTCCATAGAGCATCAGTGAAGGTGGATGAGAAGGCTCATCACAGGCACAGATGCTCCAGTCCACTGATCCTTCTTGCTCTGCCTTAGACTCCTTCAACTACTCCTTCCCACTGGAAGCAGGCAGACACCCCTCTGAACTGCCAGGGATTAGTCCTGCCCCAAGTCCAAGCCTGGGAGCAAATGCCAGGTCACTGGAATTACTTGGCTCCAGTAAGACAGGATTTACTTCAGATATGACCCTGAGTAACAAACTAATAGTAAAATCCAATACACCCACATATAGCTACTATGTTTTCTATATGCATGCTATAGGCACTGAAATTATTTATTTTTCCTCAGTTACAATTTCATTCCTGCTTCTTGCTCTCTTTTTCTTTTTTCTTTACCTTTCCTCCGAGGAGCTGTTGAAGACAACTCTTCCTTTTACTGAATACACACTCACCGCCTTTGACTATCTGCTGTGATAGCTGGCAAAGTAGGCATTTCTTCTGCATCTCTCCCAGCCAAGCAGCAGCCACTGCTCTTGAAAAGAGGATTCAAGGCCCCTTCTGCATCACTCTGATGGTTTTTGGAGGGGATCACTTCAAACCTAAGATTTCACTTGAGGCTGAGGGAGCTGAGAAGAGCAAATTCCTTTCAGCATTCAGGGCACCATAGTCACGATGTTAATATAATAAAGGGAAGACACACAGCTACACTATTGGGTGAAACACAAGCATGTTCAGTGTAAGTACTGCCTCAAATTGCCTCATAAGTTAAGAAGTCATCCAAAGCTGTGAAGCAGAAAGGTGAAAGCCCCACAGAAAAGTCAAACAGATTCTTCTAAAGGCCACAGAGAAAGAATTTGGAGAGTTTTGAGCATTTACCCCAGAAGTCCCACCATCAGAAGACTGCTATTGGGACTGGTTAGCTCTGTTGTCATGTTCCTCTTGCACCCCTTCCATCACCTCCCCATGCTAACCCAAACTAGAAACCCACCATCCATAGAGCTGGCAAAGTCTTAGTGAGCAAACAGGGATGATGGGCGAGAGTCTGGTATGGCACCCAACAGCATCTGTATGTGACTGCTGACCTCCGTGTGGCATTTAACCCTCTGGTGATTTCTCAGGGCTGCAATGTATCAACAATATTACCTTTTCTGATGAAATATTATCATCACATTTAAACATCATTGACGGGCATTAATTGCAGACAATACCTTCAATCAACAATTGGACGTTAATAAGCTCAGACCTTGAGAATTAACACAATGAGACACTTGTACTTAATCACTAAAGAGTACTTCTCATAAAGAAAACCCTTTCCTTTTGTTCCTAAAAAGGTCAAAGTCTTCTCTTCTCTATTTGACAAGGAAAAAAAAAACACACATAGGAAAGCATATCTAGGCTGCTTTATGTGACTTAAATTATTTCCATCCATGCGTAAAAAAACATTCCGTTTCAAAGATGTTCACCAAGTTTTTGTGTGTGATCTACAGCTCCCAGAGTCTCTGTTCCTGAAATTATTAGGTTAGCTGCTGAAAGCAGCAATCAAGTTTTACTGTTAATCTTAAAAGCTAATCCTTTTTATTGACTTCCCAGTCAATAAACTTGTAGCTCTCAAACTACTTTCAGGTTTACTTGAGTAATAAGAGGGTTTGTGTGTACCTGTGCATGTGTTTGAAGCTGCTAATTTCCTTGCTGAGTAAGCTGCACTCGCAGGTTAAAACTATAAAGCAATTTGCCTTATCTGCTGGCGTGGGGTCCTGCTTCCACTGAAATCAGAACAAGGCTTGAGCTGAGAGGACTCAAGGAGTAAGGTCAGGACCCTCACCTGGTCACAGTTTATGGGGGGATTCTTACAGGGAGTGAATCTTCCTGATGAAGAGGAAGGATAAAGAGAAAGATTTTATTTGTTAAAAGGAACCCAGCAGATATAGCCCCATCCCTATTCTTAAATTGAAGTCTAGCCCAGAGAACTAAGTAGTGAAGCATCACACAGATTTATCGCTCTTCAGCTCCAGCCAAAGACGAGGGAATGAGGGGCATGCCAGATGTCTCGGCCTCCTTCCAGTTGCCGTGAACCAGGTGGGCTGTGCTCACCCTGCTCTCAGCTCTCCCCTTGCTCACGCCTGTCTCCAGCAGCACGAGGATCCCCAGCAGCCCCGGCCCCACCTCAGTGCGACGAAGGCGGCACAGCATGGGAGAAGAAAAGCGGGTCTGCTCTCAGCTTACGTGCTATGTCGAACACTAAAATATAAATAGCTCTCTGAGCAGCAGGGAAAACATGAAGGCTTCCTCAGCTTTCTAATTTGTGGTGGGATTTTCTTGTGCCGAGCAGTATGTGAGCTCCAACTGAAGCTCTTCCCACTGGTGGGGGGCATTCGCGCTGCCTCTTGGAGCACAGCCCTTCCCTCGGCAGCAGGATTAATGCTGCGTCTCTGTCCATAACCAGTTTCACACACTCTGCCAGAACTAAAACCCTCACCACACACAGCCGCTGCTCAAGCAGAGCAGGGCCCAGCCCCTGGGCTCAGAAGGTGCCGGGGGGATATTTTCTCCCTTCCTCACTTGGCGGCAGCTTTTACCTCGGCCCACTTCCCCTCCCAGGCCCCTCCTGCTGTCCCAGCTCCCGCAGCACAGGGGACAGCCACTGGCCACCATGGAAGCCCTGCTGCCAGCCGCAGGGCAAGGTGACGCAGGACAGGTCGTGGTGCAGGCTCGCCACTGCGCTCAGGTTTCAGGTGGGCCCGTTCCCCGCCCGCTCCGAGAGCACACGGCGAGTTTCATGCTCTTAACATTTCCCAGAAATTCAAAGTGACAGAACCGGAGGTATTGCAATCTGGAACTCTTAACTTTAGTAAACTGGTGAGAATACTGGAATGTGCATGTTCCTTATTTAACTGCTCCACCAGCTTTCCTTATATGCTGCTCGGCGCAGCCGTTCAGGATACATATTAGACAACTAACATCTGGACTGAATATCTATTAGGACCATATGCTCTACTCAGCTACAGCATCATGTTGGAGATTGGGAAAATCCAAACCAAATGGAGATATCAGAAACTTTCAAGGGTCAAAAAATAAAGTCATTTTGGTTTTCCCAGCCCCAATGAACGTGGTATATTGGCCTGCACTCTATGCCTCATGCAAAAGTCTTCTTGTAGAAATAACCTGACTTTATAAATGAAAGCAACTTGAGTATTGTGGTTGAAAACAGATCTATCTTGATGATTTTTCCCCAGTAAGGTTTTGAGTGAGGCAATGCTGAATGCCTGTCTCCTAAATGAGACTGAACAGTAAGAGACCCAGCCTCTACCTTTCTGTCAATGCTTTATGATGGCGCTTTCACTGTAGGAGCAATGGTTTCCAGTTTCACCCCAATTGGATTCTCCTGGTTTACAGCTGAAAAGGCTGCATGTGCCCCAAATGGCCGTGCATGGGAATGTACCGCTTACATAAACAGCAGTCACATTTAAACACCATCAGAGCCCCTCGAGACAGCCGGAGGAGCACAGCATGGCTCCCTCACTGCTTAATAATGAACCGAGAGCGCTGAGCAGCTAAAGCCATTTTGTACATGAAAGGAAGAAGGCAGAAAGAGTCCCTTTAACGAGCTTTGAGGCCCAATCAGGAAAAAAATAGAGTTGCCTGGAGCAAGGAGCAGAACTTAATAACTGGGCTTCTTCGCACTGCTTCAAATTCACTTCAAATGAATGTGCTTTTGGGCAGTGCGCTTGGCAGAGAGTGGTGTCTCAAGCCCCAGATGAAGGGATTTCTCCTGATTTAGCTGGGGTACCAGGAGAACTGTTGGATTTTATCAAAGTAATATCAAAGTAATATTTTAGGTCAATATCTTGACCTAAAAAGATCAAGATGGCAACCCTTCCCCCCAATAAAATAAAATAAAATAAAATTTGCAAGAGAAAACAATTCAATTTTCCACTAACATTTTACAAGACAAAATTAAATAAATAAGATTTAAAAAAAAGTATCTAAAACTCAACTTACAAAATCATAAACATCCTTTCTATGCTTTTTTAATTTTTTTGATGGATGGATCAACGTAACGAGTTTGGAGAAAAAGAGGGCATGGGGTGGATATTTCTGGTCCAGAGAAGTGGATGAGCAGGCAGTTAGGGGCGTGGTGTCTGGAGAGAGAAATGAGGTGGGATTCAACAGCACAGCATGCCAAATGGTAGCTCGTAAGGACTCAGCGCAGCAGCACTGCTGTGCCCTGGGAGCCCATCAGCTGAGAAGGGCTGGAGATGGTCACAGGACGTGTGTGAGTCACCAGCACCTGGCCTTGAGAGTCCGCTACAGCAGGCGAGGTAAGGTAATTCCCCCAGATGTAAGGCAGTGTAACAGCACTGCTCAAGGCCAGGGGACCTCATCAACCATGCAGCAAGCTCTTACCACCACTCATGTTCAGGAAAGACAAAAGAGGCAGTCAGGAATGTTATTAGGGTGACCAGGAGGTTGGATCCTGAGGACTGTGGCTGGATTAGCCCAGAAGCAGTCTCTGATCTTGTCTGTAGATGAGTGGGATGCAAAAGGGAAATGAGAAATAAGCACCATGGAGGGGAATTCTTTTCAATGATTGTGTCGGCAAAAGGTAGAGAACAAGTGGTTAACTCGCCATAAATGCACACTGATATTTTCTTTAAGGTGCTAAATTGAACTATGGTCTCTCAGCCAGAGAAAAAAATGCAGGACTTGATAACCCTCCCAAAGCCCTGACATCCCAGTGAAGCCAATGACAAATTCCTGCTGTCCATCCCTGTGCTTGGCTGCCCACAGCTTCAAGCAGATGTTCCTGAACTTATATTCAATTCCTTTCAGAAGCTTTTTTTTTTTTTTTTTTTTTTTCTCCTTCAAAACTCTGAGGTCTAGAGACTTCATTTTCTTGAGATGAAAGATTAGATTCTGTCAGCTCTGAGTACATATGTGGGCTGATCTGGCCTATGGGCCGTATGTTTGACACCTCTAGTGTACTGTGTTACTGTACCCGGGGGAGGTGACGGGGACTTATTTATAGAGACAGTGTCTGTCAGGGGAAGTTGTTAAGTGAGATTCGTGTGGGTTAAAATAGGAAGAGTATGTACTCTCTTCAGTGGACACTCCCTTGATTTTAGGCACGGTCAGGGTGAGCACCCTTAGTGAATCTTAACGGTTTTCAATTTATTATTATTTTTATTTTATTTTATTTTATTTATTTTTTTTTTGTGAGAACATGCAGTATTTTTAGAACCTTCATGCATATCAAAATTTGGAGAAGTGACAAGCCCAGCGACTTCTGGGACACTCAGAGCAGACCTAGCCTGTCATCTGTCCCTTGCGGAGCTGCAGACACCACCGCAGCGCTGGTGCTCAGCACCGTGCGGCACGTGGGGCATGCAGCACCAGGGCTGCGGTCCCCAGCCCCCTGCACACACAGTGCCCAAACCGCTGCCTGCCACACATGATCCGTAGCCTTTTTCCAAGCAGCCACCACCATGCAGCGGGGGCTGAGATGAGATGGACACCTGGTCTGACTCAGGGAGGCAGTTCGCATGGTCTGATGCTCGACCCTAACCTCCCTGCCCACATGCAATCCAACAGCCCACTTCTTCCAGAACTCCTCAGTGTGAAACAAAAAGCCACCCTGGGTTAAAGAGAAGGAAAACATCTCCTGTTGACTTCACGACAGGGGCCCGGGGCTACACCCTGTCTCACTGAATCTGCTCCTTCTCTAGTGCAAATTATTTGAGAAAGAAAGTTTCCTGATATTAGCATCTCACACATCACCAAGCAGATTGCTAGTGCTTGAGAAATGGCCAACAAAAATAACTTCCTCGCAGGGTTTAAGTACATAAGATTTAAAGTAGCCAATGAAGTTTTCAGACTCCTAACACTTCAAACAGAAGAGCTCCAGCAGTAAGCGTACAGCTTAAGAACTTTAATCAAACGCACTAGTTCACAGCAAGAGCAAGTAGATAAAACAGATGCGAGATTTCTAGCCCAAGTTGTTCTCACATATGGTAACACCATCCCCTCTTAGGGGAAACTAGTAACAGCAAACAATGAAAATGCCCTTATTTAAAAAAATTCCTTAGTATGTCCAAACTGCCATCTCTGTTTAATCTCAAACTTACAAAAACCAATCCCCTTGGTTCGGGGTCTGCTGATGCTTTAGGTTAAAAAAAACCAAAGCACCACAACTGCCCCCCCCCCCCCCCCCCCCAATTGACTGGAGTTGCTGTTACGAGGGAAATCCTTTGAGAAGCTTGTCTCAGTCAAGTTCCTATTAGAGGGCACAGGGACCTAAGTGTGGGTCCGGGCTGTGCCAGCACAACACTGCGGTTCCCTCGTGTTTCTCCATCGAGTGGCAACAGAGCTCGGACTTTCTCATGCCATGGTGTAGCACATGTGGAGCAGAGCTGGCCTGCTCATACTTGAGCTTCCTTACGGCTCCTTACATTTAATCAAAAGCTTTATTTCTTTCTCTGGCCTGGATTGGATGTGGCTCATGAGCTCAGTGATGGAAAAGCCAATAATTAATCTCACTAGTCAGACCTCCATTTTCTCTGTTCATTTATTGAATTAAATTCCAGCTGTTACCAACTATTCATATGCTCTCTCTTGGTTGTACAAATCCACGTACACTGAAGCAGCAATGTTGATTAAAAGGTAGTACTGTCAGGGTTCTCCTCCTAAGAGCCAACTTATTAAGCACCATCTTCAGACAAAACCGAAAGCCTTGAAATCAGTGGTGCGTAATGCAAAATGAGAAAAACAATGGTCTGGTTTTTGAGATGCATGCATCAGCACAGCAGCACTGGGTCGGGTGGGACTGCTCAGTTTCACACCTGCTGTAGTCTCCCCTTAGGCTGCTATCATCAGTCCCACTTTTTCAGGATTAAATGCATGTAGCAGAGGACTTTGCAGCAAGGACAAGCTGTCAGCTCTGACGCAGGACGGTAGCAGCAGTGCTAGAGGCAAGAGCAGCCATGTGCCTATGCTCGGCGGTGCTCACCTCAGCTCCCTTCCAAGGCTCCTCTCCTGCACAGCCTGAAGATGCAGATTCAAAGCTTGCAGGCTTTGCAGGAGAGGACAGTGCAACTTCTCCTGTTCTCTAGGAAAAACAAACAAACAAACAAACAAACAAAAAAAACAGTCACTTGGTGGCTCTGAAGTTGGGAAAAGTCTGGTCTTACTCCTCACATTTTGGCCACTCATAAATAAAGTTGGTAACTTCTAGGCGTAGCTCACTGGGGCAGATGGGATCGTACCCTGTGGCTGTACTGGCTCTGGGGAGAGGCCAACCCTGGCACCCCAGCTGGGGATCTGGCCCCCAGTGCTATGGCCATGGGGCAGTGGGCACCCCCTGTGCCAGGGCACACAAGGAGATTTTGGAATACGTTCTCCGATGGTCACAAAGCCCTCTGGGCTGTGGATTAGTAATGACTAAGCCCAGACCTCCTCCTGAAACCGAAACAATATCAGCTTTGAGCAAACAGTTGTCCTAAAGGAAAATTCATCCCCTGCTAAATTTAACCAGGTTGCATGACAGCACATATGTGTTGATTTCAGTGAGGTTTCTGAGGCATGAGGGAGATCATAAATAGGCCCTAACATCTGAGAAAATTAGACAGAAAACACAGTTTTGCTTCCTGTTACACTTTTGTTTAGAATTCAGCTCAGTATCTGCTCTTCCTTAACTGTTCTGGCACACGGCTTAATTATTAGCACGGTTTCCTTCAAAGGGAAGAGAAAGTGGAAATGGTTATTTTTATGTAAGTGTCATACACAGATTAATGGCAAAAATGGCTTGCAAGCAGGGAGTTTTTAGCTTCTGCAAACTTTGCGAGCCTGGGTGCTGGCACCCTGTGCATAATGAACTCCTGGGGGGTTTGCCCTGCTCGATGTCAGACAGCCCCCAGGGTTGTTAGGTTAATCAACTTGCGTGCAAACGAACACCCAAACAAGGTGAGCGGAGAAGGATGCAAAGCCTGAGGCATGCTTTCTGTCTCTCGCAGAGCAGAACTTAGGTGAGGGTGGGAGTGCGGAGCTGTGGCGTCCTCAGGCAGTGCTGTGGGTCCCTCAGCTTTCAGGCTTCATTCCTAGGACTGGCACTGAGCAGACACGGAGTTAGGGGAAATTATTACGAGAGCAGGCTTTGTATCTGTCTCAGAGAAGCTCTTACTTTGGCTGATGCTAGATTGTGCTGGTCTCTGAGCACCGAAAGACAAAGCCCACAGCGTGATATTCTGTGGTTTTAACCTAAGTCCCACCACACACAGACGGGCTATGCCACTGTCCCCAGCCACCACGAGCAGGACCTGCCCAGAGGAGATGGGAGCCATGCTGAGAAGGTGCTGGGAGCAGGCCTCCATCAGGCCAGCAGCTTGGGGCCTACGCACTGCAACAAGGGTCTCTTCCCATTGCTTCCCACTGCTGGGCATTTGTGCCACCCAGCCACGGGGACGGTCGCTAATGGCTTTGTCACAAAACACCTCGCTTCTGCCTCACCTGCTGAGCTCTCTGGGTTGCCCCATGGCAGCAGAGACAGCCAGAAGAGCCCAGGGCCATAGGGCCAGTGACTGTGTGCACATCCACGCAGGACAGTGGAAATGGCTCTGCAGACAGCGGGAGCTGAAAAACTGGATTTAAGCCAAAAGTGAATTAAGTCTTGATCTCAACCAAAGGAGATGTGATAGCAGGCCTAGCAGTCACGGGGAAGGAGGCCTACCGAGTACTGGGGAAATGGCACGCATTTACTCCTGAGCTGCGCTCTGCTGCTGTGCATTACGCTGGTAGATGCGTGGCACATCTCGGCAGTCATGGCGGCTGGTTTCCCTGTGGTCTCTGCAAATAACCTTGGCTAAGTTCAATTCTGCAAGCACTTCATCCACCACACATAAACACGCCATGGGTTTTGATCAATTAAATATGTGCTGAGAATGGGGCACACAATGCACATTCCCCACACAGAGCCCCTTTTGGGTTAGGGGCTCAGTGCCACCACCCTACACTCACACACGGGACATGTAGGGCACACTCACAGCAGACATCCAGCCGGGCATGGAGCATGGTTGCCCTTTATAGGTAATGTGAATGCATGTTAGCTTAAGTTATTTACCTGACTTTGCTCCTGAAACTGAACAAGTAGAAGAGAGAGACACTCTGAGAGCAGTTGTGGCTCATTGGTTCCATCTCCGTGATTTCCCCTAGACACACTAAATTGTATGGCAATAGGAAGCTTTGTCAAATCTTTGCCATCTATAAGCTGAGAAGAAGAAAAATCTCTTAAAAAAAAAAAAAAAAAAAAAAGTAAAGAAAATGCAGTCTTAATAAATGACTAATTATCACGATTTGAAAACGTGTCTGATTCACAAAGCACCCCGATGCTCCTCACTCCCACAGCAGGCAGTGATGCAGAGGGGCAATGCTGGTCCCCCTCACAGCCTCCCCGTGCAGAACGTGCTCAGAGGAGCCAGGACCAGGTGAGCCATCCAAAGCCAGCCCCTCGGGACAGCAGGCAGAGCATCCACACTGCTCCTCACTCCCTCTTCATCTCACCGACACTTTGCTATTGTTAGCAGGATCGTAATATCTGTCCTCTACCTGGTATACATACAGCAAGCACTAATCAAGTAAATAGTGGTATTAAGTAAATATCAATTTAAAATAAGATCATTGACCTTGTCACTGCCTAAGTCTCTCCACTTAAAATTGAACTGCATTTACTGTAGTGTTGCCAAACATTATTTCTGAGTGATAAAACACCCTCTTCATCCACTCAGGATGAACACACCAAGGCTTATAAAGCTTTCATATCAGTGTCAAGAAGAAAGGGGCTGCTACTTTGCCAAGAGGATAGATTGCAGGTCCTATCTGAAATCCTTTTTTCTAAGATTTTCAGTTCTGATGCTACTATTCTTAACAGTGCAGTTGATTTATTTACAAATCATGAAATAAGATAATTTTTCCTTTAGATATCTGGCAACTCGATATTTTTCTGCAGCACAGATGAAGGTAACCTGTATTCCGTGATTTCCCCAAAGGACTGAAGCCTTCAGCAATGGCACGCTGGGGCTCTTGAATGCCACACACCATGCTCAGATGAACTGTCTGAATACTCAACATAACAGATTTTCTGTGTTTTGAGAGCATCGCTTGGAAGATTTGTTTTTACATGGAAATATTACCGAGCTGGGGAGGGTGAGGCTGGATACCACTTCCCTGTATTCCCTGGGATTTTGCTCTCTTTGTTCGGCCCTGCTCTTGGTTCTCTGGAAGAACGTACAGGTCCTCCAGGTACTGGAGACCATGGTTAAAACCTGGGGCATGAGAAACAGTTGGGGAGGCCAGAAGAGACAATAAGATGAAGAATGAGTTTTGGAAGAAGCTGTTTGGGAATAAGAAGTTTCCCCATCAGTTTCTGTCAGACGTGGTGGAGTGGATGCTTCAGCATCCCCAAAGCAACATCTCTGTGGAGGTAACAATGTTTTCTACTGAAAGTTTCTGAATAGTCAGATTTTTAAATTTAACCAAATTTCATTTTTTAGGGAGAAGTCTAAGCAACACAAGGACTTACTAAAAAGAGATGAAAATGAAACTGTTTTGGTGGGAAATAAGTCAGGATCCTACAGATCAAACATTGCACAGGAATCAAGCTGATTGCTACTTCCTGACTTGTCTGGAAATGTCCAGCTGCTAATAAGATCTGACCAGTCTATTCTAGGATACTTGGGTTTCAGACTTGGAGTATTTACTCAAAGCAATTCAACCCCTAACCAAAACTAATGCTCTCGGCAAAGAAACACGTTCAAGTCTAAAGGGAGTGGTCTCCATCTCCTTAAGCTTCTACTTGAAGGAAGGAAAAAAGAATGAGAATTTACTCCTTCCCTGGCTCAAAATCTCAGTTTACCCCAAGAAAACATATTTGCCTCCCATGCAATGTAATTACAAGTCAGCTGAGAAACTTGGAATGAAGGAAAACAGATCCATACATTGGCAAATTCATGTAGTCCCTCAGCTTTGAGGGATGCCAGCAAACCCATTACTGCAAAAGCATTTTGCACAGAGTCCCACTTCTGGATTTACAGGCTTAATATAGGGAACTTAGTCTGGAAAGGGAAAAAAAAATCCCTCTCATTCACTATTTCCAGTGGAAAAGGATTTTTCCCAAGTGAAAAGTAAATTGCTGAGAAAATGCAATTGAAATGATTAAAATTGCTGAAGGTTTTCCCCTTAATTTTGTTCATGTCCTTTTCCGCAAAAATTCCCACGATAGTCAGCGTCAGAAGATTTCGCTTGCTCTTGAATTCCTCTTCCTGAATCATAAATATTTATCACGTGAATAGGGTCCTTACAAGTCTCTCACATTTGTGAAAGAAAGCAGTTTGCTGCAGGATTTGACCTTGAAAATCTTCCCTCGTCTCACTGACAGGAGCCAATGCTATTTTTCCTTTTTAATAGCCTCGGAAATTTGTGCCAGACAGACAGAACAGACAGACAGACCACACGCAGATTATTAAAAACAGTTAAGGGTGTGTGATTTTGGTATAGGGACATAATGGCCACTACACTGTGGGCACATAGGAGGTGCTAAGAAGGGAGGGGAGATTGTTCATTAATGAATATAACTAATGAAAGGACATTGGAATATGGTTCGCTCAACATAAAAAGCCTTCTTCTTCAGCTAGAAAATGGAATCAATTGCCTGAAGTAATGGAGGAATTAAAAAACACCAGCAACCTTTAGATTTTGGAACTATCATCATCTTTTCCACAAACTCCTGAACTAAGTGCCCTTAGCCCCTCAGCACATGCCTCCACCATAAACACACCCCACAAAGTACGCAGATAAATGACATTCTTCAGCCTGTGCCAGGCGCTTAAACACTGAGGAAGCAATGCAGACCAAGGCAGGGAAGGGACCAGGCAATGCTGCTTTGGACAGCTCAGCCGTGAGAAGCTGGGGGATGTGTTTTGTTTCCCTCTATCTGTGTTCTCCCTCCCTGCATCTTCTGGCAGTGCTGCACTCTGAGCACAGCTAGCCTGGAGTTGCTAGTTTGACTCTCAGTGGTCAGGTTTTTTGTTTTTTGTTTTTTTAAAACAAACAAACAAACAAGTAACATGAAAATTGATTCCTCAGAGGGAGTGGTCATCTCAGCCAGCTGCCTGAGGTGGGCTTGCTCTTGCTCTTTTTGAAGAGAACAGAAAATTTCCAACACATTCAATGAGTGTTGGACTATCATCCAGGGATGAGTCTGACTCCCATGCACGGCTCCTGTAAAGGTATCAATGGAAGGGGCTGCGCAGAGCTGGAGAAACTTTCTTGAGAAGCTACCTTAGAAGACCAGAAAAGACCACACATGATCACCTCAGCATTTGCCTCGATGCTTGTGGCACAGAAAGAACCCCTGGATCCACATAGCCCATTGAAGTCATAGAGTCAAACAAGCATGGGAAAGTCAGCAAGTTCTGCAGAACAGCAGACTTCTTGCTCCTGGAGCCAGGAAGCTGGTGTGGCCAGGAAACCCATTGCCTGCTCCTTCTTCCCTGAATTTCCTGTCTCTTTATCTCCCAAAGATATTTTTACAAAAATGGGGAGGAGGGCGGTGAGGAAGATGTTTTTCACAGAAATTTTCTTGCTTTGCCAAGGATCTATGGTGAAACATGAAAATGTTTCGGACAGGTTTCCCCCTTCACCTCACTCCCCTGACACACAATACAATCCCGTTCTGGTGGCAGGAAGTGATTACTCATGGTACCTCTGGCAAAGAAACATTTCCATTGAAAAATGGCTTTTGGAAAACTCACTTGTTTTCCATTGGCTTTAAAAAGACCATTGACTGAAAAGGCCTCTCCATTTGAAATCCTGGTTTAAGGTCAGGAGCTTTGACTGAATTCAGCAGCATCTCAGTGCCTCTGAAGTGGAGGCGGTTTCCGAAGCATTATTTGGACTCTTATCACTTCTTCCACTTCCTTCCCCTGCCTACCACACAGCCGCAAACACACACCAGCCAACTAACCCCAATACAAGCCGCTAAAGCAGTTCAGTGACTGCCTGCACATGAAAGTCCCATCCCAGGGAAAAAAAAAAAAAAAAAAAGCCTTAAAAATTCTTCAGGATGCAAAAAATGGGCTTGTATCACAAAGAAAAAGAAATATTTTCCATCACCACAATGAAATATTTATTAATAGCAGACACTAAATAATCTAGTACAGACTTGTTCACCAGAGTGCAGATTTTAGTGGGAGTCTCTGAGAACCAAAGCCCATTTAATTGTAATGAATAATAGCACAGATTTCCTATATTTGGGCTCATATTTTTCAAAAAGCATTAGCAAGTAAACATGGATATTCCCAAACTGTGAATATTTAGTTAAGTTCTATTCTGATGTTTCTTGTTCTGAATATTACTCCATGAATTATTAAATTGCAACTGATTTTCATAAGGAAGATATTTTTTTTTTGTTTGCAAAAATTGCTACTTTATTCCACCTGAAGCAAAATCCTCTACACATGGAGACAACTAAAGGCAATACACACTTGAAAAGGAAGACAAGGTCTGAGCCAAAGGATATATTGGATGAAAACCAGAGATGATACCTTTCTTTGACTGTCATACACCCATAATGGCTCCAGACAAATGAGAATTTTTACAAATGACTTACTCGTATTAAAACTTCATGCATAGGATTTGCTTTAGTTTTCACATTTTCACGTTATTTGCACCTCAATTCTCTGACCAGAAGTATGCAAAAAGCCATATCCCAAGTGCAGGTTGTAGGGGACAGGGCAGAGGGGCCAGAGAAGGAGAAGCGACGTGTTTTCCATGCAGACATTGCTCTGGCCTGGCCTGAGCTGCTGCAGGGCACTGAGGAGCCCATCTCATGCTGGGGGTGGTAGGGAGCTAAGAACAAGCCCAGGTGGAAACCCACGCTCTGAGCTGAAGCACCAACACTCTTGCTTTAAACTCTCTGTTCATTCTTTCCTATGAGACTGGGCTATCCTGGGGGCAGCGGGCATGTCCGGGACCTAGGGCAGTGACCGAGGACCCACAGCCACACTGATCTGCCCCGGGGAGGTGAGGGTGCTCATGTCAGGGCAGCACTCTTAGCCAAGCAAGGCAGAGCAGACCTCCCGCAGCTGACACCTCAGGGGTGAAGGAAGGGGGCACTTTTAAACTTACATAGCTAAAGTATAGGCTGGAGTGAGCATTAAAGGATGGTTGTGACAGAGGTGCTCAGGTGCAGAGGGATAATTAGCATTAACACCAGTTCATAGAGTCAGCTGCTCGCACTCCTGCTCCTAGAGCTATCCCTGTGACTGTTGCAGGCTCAGGGGAAATGCCCTTTGCTCCTGTAGAGAACACTTTTGTAATACTAAGCATATACAGAGAAAGGGGAGAAAGAAGTGCCAAGAGCTGCCGTCTCCCCAGGCCAGACTTACTGCTGGGGCTTGTGGATACACAGTGATGCTGCCAAGCGGTCAAACTTTTGCTGCTGCTTGCCTTGCAATTTGATTAGAATGGCTCAGAGTGTTGCATGTTTACCCCCCCAAAAAAATACTATCTGACAAGTAACAAGTGACAGTGGCAAGCTTATTTAGCCACTCAACTGCTGGGAAGCTTGCTGGGTACATTGGGAACCATGACTTTTTCCAAAAGGCTTGGCTTATGGACACTTTGCAATTGTCCTGCGTATTTTAACATCCCATACACAAGGCTGAAAATCAGCCTGACAGCATGAAGAAGCCTCTGGTTAGACAGCAAACTTCACTTTCTGTCCTTTTTAAGTGTAACATTTTCATTCTCACACATGTGCATGCTCATTTGGGAAGCATCTGACTAGTTCTGGCACCAGATTTGGACACCTTAATGTGTGCATCTTCCTCGCAGCCTCATAGCACTGAATAACACATGAATCTGCATTTGTCTAGAGGTCTGCTCAAATCAGCCCAGGCTGGTGAAGCAGCCGATATTTATCTTGCTGCTGCTGACAAGGGGGAGATTGCAGGGTGCAGGGGTCCTGGCCATGAGCACAGGAGAGCACAGCACCGTGCATCTGGAGCTGGTGTCTCCCGAGCTGGGCCTCCCAGCCTCAGAGAGGCCAGTGCTGTGGGGGCACCAGGAGGGCTGCCCTCATCAGCACCTCTCACCTGCTATCCACAAGGCTGGGATATCTAGAATGAGGAACTGCAAAGCCAATGCAATGTCTGCCTGCACAGACTGGCTCTTAGTGGCAAGTGCCAGTGTTAAGCGCGGATTCATTTGACAAACCACATCCTGTCACAGACAGAAGATCAAATTCCAGAGGAAAGACATCTTTTAATGTTGGGTAGCTTAGGGTTAGGCTCGCATGGCCTTCTTGTGTACCTTACAGCAATACACTCTCTAAGAGGTGCCGGGAGTAAAACGATAGCTGGGTCATTGCAACAGCACAGAATACATTTTGAATGGAAAATCCCATCATTTTCTTGAAAAAACAAAACAAAACAAAAAAAAATCCAAAAAGAATTTATAGGATAGGTTTGTGGTTTTTTTTTTTTTTTTTTTTCAGTGTGCAGGAGGGTTTTAATTTTTTTTCCTCGCCACATGAACTGCCAACTAAACTGAGAAACAAAAATCCTAAATAAAAGTTTAAAACCAACCACCAACTGTTTGGAAACTAAAAAAGAAACTCTACTAGGAAACCAGCCTGTTCAAGACCGTGTTCCAGTAAGATGCCAGGGACAGGTCACTTGGTTGTCTCATTGGAATAACCACATTTTAGGTTTCCAGAGTAAAACATATGAGGTTGGGCAGCCAAGAGGGTTAGTGCAGGGCTCACATTTTAACACAAACAAAGGGTAATCTGGTCTGGCACAGTCTGGTCACTGCAGCAGTGTATCTGAAGGTTAGGTTTTATGTTTATTAGCATCATCCAGATGGCGTTTTATGTCCTTAATAACTTTGTCCCTGACTAAGCCATGAACCTACTGTTTGACAAACACTGTAGGAAATATCCATCAGCAGAAAAGCCATTTTGTAATGAGGGGTAGAGCCGATACGTTTAAGATGCCTACAATTTACTTCTGTGTACCTGTCACCTTTCGTTGTGTACACTTAGCATTGTAAAGCACTATAAGCAGTTGTCCTTAAGCTCAGGGGACTGGACAAATTAATACGGTATGTTTGCTGGCTCCGGAGAGCCTTGCAGCTCCTCCTAGCATATCACGGAGCAGTGTGGGCTCCTCCACCATGCCCGGTCCCATCCCCACCACGTGCCTCATGCCATGCCCGCCGTCTTCAGCTCAGAGGTTATCTGCAAATCGGTATAAATCCGCCTTTGTCACAAAGTTGTTATAGTGAGTCAATTATCTCAGCTCATAGGAAGCCTTGACATCTCTGAGGAGAATGTGTTTTGTATTTCATTAGAAGAAATACCTCATCCAGCCCTGCTTCCTTCTGACACCTCACCCCAAACTCTGTACTCCTTGCAGAACCTCCAGGATTTACTGTATTTTGATGGCAGACACAAAAAGCTCCACTTCTATTTAGTGGGATCTGTGAGTTTGTGTGCAACACTATTTTGGTTTCTAACTGATAAAATAAAAGGACCACTGACTCTAGTTTTAGCAAGACCGCTGTTGTCCTGTATGACAGCTCAGCATCCCAGGAGCCTCTTTCAGCACATCAGAGGTCTACAAGTTTTTCCACTTTCAATGTAAACCCCAAAACACTTCATTCCTTCCTAACTGCAAAACACTCACTCAAGGCAGTGCCCCGGAGTGAGCAGAAGTCATTTTGTGTTTGCAGAGAGCAGCCAGCAGCACGCAGCCCCTCCAAACATGGCAGCTGAGAAGGAGCTGAGAAGGGACCGCTCGGGCAGCCCAGCAGTGTGACGAGGTGTGCCATTTCCTACCCGGGCAGCCCCGGGCATAAATGCCAATATGACGTTTAAAACCGGCATTGTGGGCAGCTATCACAGACTTATCAAATGTATGGGCTAAAAGATAATGAGTTTAAGCAATCCAGGAGACTCTATATGCTTGTTCCACTGGTTTACTGAACTAATTTGAGTTAAATTGGTTCAGCCTCGTGATTCAGACAAGACCAGAATGAACGTTAACAGCACTTTCAGTGTTTCATGACACAATTTACATAGAATTAAAGCAACTGGAAGAAACCGTGCGCTCAGGGAAGTAAGCATGTATCAGAGTTGAAGCAGACACTGGCAGTAGTGACATCAGCATGTTTTTTTAAGCATACGTTCGTCTTTTGCAGTGATATTTTGGGACCCTAAAAATGTCACTACAGAACTGTCCCAGTTTTTGATTTTGAAAATGTCACCTGTGTCATCGTTGGAACTGGGCTGTTATTTCCAGCACTAACCATTTGGGGAATGGTTGCACGCGAAAGCGAAACCTTAGCACCAGTTCTGCAGCGAAAGAGGGAAGGCAAAAGTGCTGGCGCTCTCACTGGCACTGGAGTCATCCAGGAATTGGCTGCCTTACCTCAGGCCTGCCTGCCACTTGCCATCATTCAGAAATTCACATTTCTTTTCAAATTTGCTATTTTCTTTAGGCAATCATTTTGAACGTGACCAGCTGTTCTCAGAACAGGGATCTGGAGCCATATTCTATATTTTTAGACCAGGCATCTTTCCTGTTAAACAGAAAGATGAAAAACTCCGAATTAGAATATAGTTCAGAGGAATGGAAGAAAATTCACAAGTGCAAAACTGCTGCTGTTCACTCAAAAGGCTTGCAACAACGATACAGGGCGGCTTTCCTGATAATAGTTTACCTTGATGGTTTACCTGAAATGGGAGGAGAAATGAAGCCAGGACAACTGCCCAACAAATAAACAGCTCACTGAAAGTCCCAGGGACTGGTTTCATGAAGGTACCGAAAGGTACAATCCCATTTCGGTACAGGTTCCTGTCCATCCCCTGCGCCAGCACCAACACTGACACAGCTGTGTCAGGCACTAGATCCAGGATCTGATCAAGCTACAGACTAACCTGGCCAAAACGATCCTGTTTTGGACACAGAAAGTCTCTCAGCTGTGCTACAGCACACATATTGGTGCTGTCCCCATGACAAGGGTGGGAGTGGGAAGGTGGGACTGCAATGGACAGCAGAACCACCCCTTTGGACAGCAAAGTGACAGGAAACGTGCACCCTGAGAAAAATTACCAGGCATTTCCAACAGCGCTGGAAATGACGAAGCCTGAGCTCACAGGGCTGTGAGCTACTAGTCAGGTGCTGCCAGTGGCACAACTTCTTCAGACACGTTTGTCCTCTGATGCCTGGTAACACGTGTATTCATGCCACATCCTTCCCCTCCACCAAAACTGACAGAGCCTTTCTTCTCTAATCAACCACATCTATGCCTAGAACTTGTATGCAATTAATTATCCTCGAGACCTGCACTGCTTCAACCTACTTGGCTGAGGACAGCCAACAGCTTCCACTGCCTTTGAATGGGGTAAAAATAAACAAAACGTTACAAAGCAATCTCATATTCTTAACAAATCAGCCAACAAACTGAATCAAAACAACATTAAAAAAAAAAAAAAGGAAGAAGAAAAAAAAAGAAAAAACCCACCACCATCAATCACCAAGGTCAAGGGAAATGTATGCAGAAGACCAGCCCTGGGGCACTGTTTCCCAAAGGCCTTCATCTTAAGTGGTCACTTCCCCCAAGACATCCCCAGCTCCTTTGGAGGTCAGTAATTTTATGCTGCTTTACAGGCAGGAAGCTGAAGAATAAGGGACAAAGACAATGTTGTCCTTCAGCGATCAGTATGGTATCCAGTTTGTTTCCTCATCCACTAGGTAGCGCCACTTTTCAGTTTATTTTTATGTTGTGCATCTTGGAAATTAAAAAACAAACAAACAAAAAAAAAAACAAAACCACCACCCCAAGTCCAAAATATTGAAATATTAGCTCATTCCTGCAACCAGGCCTCAATGGATCATCTATAATTGTTCATGGTATTCTAAATTCTCACTGTGTTAACCAAAATTTCAAAACTTTACATTTTTATAAAGCTATATATTTATCAGTTGGCCACATGTGCATCTCCTCCTATTTTGCCATTGTTAAGTATTTCTCTTTTAGAAGAAAGCCTTGGTTTATTCCATATGCTGCAATGAATGCTATAAATTCATAGCAAGGCAATTTACAAAAAGTTTCACCAATGCTCCATGCTGTCAGAATATACAAATCCGGATCAAATGCCCCATGGGAGAGTTTATCCCTAATTAAGTGTTAAAAGGAGGGAGTTTATCTCTCCTCGGTGGAGGCAGGACCTTTCCATCCTGCTCCAGAATGAGCTGCCCTGGGCAGGACAAGGAGGAGATGCATTAAAGGACCCTGCGGTGCCAGCAGAGCAGAAAGCTCTGCTCCCCTCCTGCCACCCCCAGCCAGCAGCACACATGGGGCATTGCCAGCATACAGACAACCTGCCCCACCTCCCACTTGAATCCAAGGGGCTGTCCATCCTGTGAGCACCATCTGCAAAACCCCCTTTTTTAAAGGAATGCAAAGAAGGGCTCTTTCAAAAGGCTTTTACAGGTTCTCTCCTTCCCATAGGAAGAAAGAAACCAAAAAACACAGAGTTGTCTTTTCATCAGATTGTCGCAAACTGCTCCCAACTCTTGGCTGTAGGAGAATATCCTAGGTGAGGGTGAAAGAAAGGCTCTTGTACAAGTGGATGCCCACTGTTCCCCAGCACCACACAGTGTGCCAGACATCCACTGGCAGCAGTGAAGGGCTCTCAGGCAACGCACTGTACTACGCACTGCTCAGTCCCAAAGAAAAACATGAGCTCCAGTGAGTAATCCTTGATAAAACAGAGTACATTTACTTTACATTTGTAATTTTAAAGATGAAAGGGTATGAAACACCCTTGGCTTGTTATTAGGAAATGCCTTGTTAGCCACTTTCTTTTGAATTCACTCAGTGCCATTTGCAGAAAAGCCATTTCTCCCCAGGAACCATTTCTTTACAGATCGCTTTTTTCCCTGCTTCCTAGCAATTTCTGTTTTCAGAGTAATGAAGACCAATGTGGTTCTCTTCTACACCATTTCACTACATTTACATTTTTTAAATAATTGATCATATCTCTGTAATTTTATACTTTTATTCTAAAACATAGGATACATACAGTCACTGCTCAGCATGGCCAGTGAATTATGGCTTATTTGGGATTTTAAATACAAAGATTATAAAAGCATTGGTTAAAGTGCTGCCAAGTGAACTAAACTTAGTGTTCATGGTATCTAGCTAAATATATGTTTTTAAGTAATAAGAAAGAGTTGTTATTGAAACTGCAATCATCTTTCACAATAAATACTGTTTTACTTGAAGGCTTCTATAGAATAAAGTTGTATCAGTACTTGGGTATGGTGTACTTATAATTAACACAAATATAGGTAAACGTACTAATGGTTCATAAACTGCATTTCTTTTGTTTATGCTAATGCGAAGAGTAATTTGGTGTGCCACGTGAACCAAGGACTGATAAAGGCATGGCTGGATAGTAGGCAAAGATGTCTGCTCAGGATTCTCAGCTTGGACAGTTGTAAGCAGGAGCATTATCAAGCGTAATCAATGGATTAAAGAGGAGGTAAGGCTCCCAGACTGTTAACAGGCACGGGCTTGGGAGCTGAATTATGATGGTGATATTGTTTAGACTGAGATTCCCTAGGTATGATTGCAACCGCATAAATACAGCCTATGTGGAGACACTCCTGAGACCTGCCAAACTCAGATTCTCTCTGCGAGGATGAAAGCTCTGCAAAATTAGCAGCTAGAATCAGATTTCAGACACACACTCTCCAAAGTAAAAATTAAGCATTTAAGTAAGCATTTAAAAAAGTCGAAGTTGTGTTTTCCCTCTGTTGTAAGTAAAGGCAATTGAAAGAACAGTAGATTTGTACTTTTAAGTATGTGTATACGTATTTAAGTAAAATAAATAAATATAAAAATGTTTATTTAAAAATTTATATATATACATAGCAGATCAGAGCAAAAAAGTACATACAGTAACAGGTTTGTCTGCAGTATCAACAATGCAATAAGGAAAAGTTAAAAAGAGTTCATTTACTGGGGGGAGGGGGAGCAGGAGATTGAGGATTGAGTAGAGTTTGAAGTTAAGGGGTTTCTGTTTTGTTTTTTTCTCTTGTATACAAAAAATTCTTGGTGTGGTTTCTGTCACTAAAAGTTGAACTTCCTGAGTATCCTGCAAATCGCACTCATATTTTGTTAAAATCACATCACTCATCCTGGTGAGATCAATGAGGCATTAAACACACAAATAATGAAAGGATTGGGGTTCTGCAAGGTTATTTATTGTAGTAACTTCTGGGTATTTAAGGTTTGTAGGGACCTGTCTTATTCTCAACATTTGCACAGCAAGGAAATTGGATTCCTGATGACCTACCTTCCCTCTCTCTGGGAGATGCATGTGCTTTAAAAGACCTGAAGAAGGAACAATCTTACTGGTGAAAGCAAGAAGGAATAATCCTTCTGGGGTCTCCTATTCAGAAGCACTCTCTCACCTAGTGGTCACAACCAAAGTACCCTTCAGACCTCAGATACTGGCATCTCCGAAGGAGTACTGCACAGGGAAGAGCCCACAGGTTTGTCCTTCACTCCCAGCTTCTTCCTGGCTGAAATCTATGAAAGCATCAAACCCCAAAAGCATCAAGACAGCTCCTACCATTTCAGACGTGTGAGTCTGTGAGAGCCTTCATCCAAGGATTTTTCATCCTGGACCTTTTCCATTGGGAGGATGTATGGAGACAGGATAGGGACCACATCTGGCACATGGACATAATGCCCCAGCCTTGCTCATCCATCCACCTCTGAGAGGGCCTGCAGCTGAGGACACCTCAGGGCCACGTGTCTTCTCTTGCTCCACTTCCTCTCCTTGCCCTCATCCCCTTCAAGGCACCGTGGGGAAACCTGGCCACCTGACAACACCTGACAGCTGCTCCAAGGCAGCTAGTCCCATAAAGTCAGGGGGCTCACACAAAACCTCTCTCAGGAGGCTGCCCGAGTCGAGAAGCTGAGCTGGCGTGGCTGGCCAGCATGGCCTTGAGGCCCTGACGTGAGGCTGGCTCACAGCGGCTGCGCACAGCTCAGTCTCATTTTAGGGCTGGTCCCACTCCCTCAGTCAATAAGATTTCCCACCGCAAGAAGGTGATTTTCAGAACTTGAAACTTTTTCATGTGAAAATGGCAGTTTTGACAAAGGCCTTTCACTCCATGATGGAGATAATCAAAATGAAAAAATCCCATCTTGAATCAAAATGAAAAGAAATGCAAAACTGAAACAGTTACACTTTCTGTTTTGACATTTCCCATTCAAAACTCCTCAGAATCCTTTCCCTGCTGTGTGAAAATGTTCCTTTTCTGTTTCTTTTTTTTTTTTTTTTAATTTTATTTTATTATTTGTTTTGCAGGGGGAAAAGAATTTGGAAATGCTGACATTTCTCGCATGAGATATTTCAAGCTTTATCTAAGGAAGTTGTGCCTACAAGTACACTGAGTAAGGTTCGGTTCCTTGCACCCCACCCCATGAACACTTCAGAAGACTTGCTGGAAAATATCAAATTTAAATAATATCCTTCCACTATTAAAAGCAAAGTTAGTGGGTTATGTTTTTTCTCTTCAAATCCAAACACTTTCCCAGGATTTCAAATACTAAAAGGTAACCAGATTTAAAACCAATTTCACAGCAGAAATCCTTCCATAGAAAATCATAGACCAGCTGATGCAACTGGCAAAATTCACACTTTTAATTAAAATGATTAAACACGGGAGACCCCATTGCCTGTTTTATGTATAAAACAACAACAAAGTAGGGATTTATGAGAGAAATATCATGCTTCTGTGCATCTTAAAGGAAAAGCTGAGAATTGAATTTAAACTGTGAGGTGTTTACTCTTTGTGAGGTGTTTACACTCTTCTTCATTCTCCAAACTACTCATAGAAACCTGAGACTAGCCCAGTGTTCAAATTTTTATGCTGTCAAAGGCAGCCTGCTTTTACATATTTCTTCTATGAAATGTATCCATTTATATACACTGGATGACTTTGCTAATTTCAGTGAGATTCCAGCAGGAAACACAACATGAAATTAATCTTTTCCTCAATGGTCAAAGGTTTGCTATTGCAAAAATCAGTCTGTTCTGAAACATTACATATTTTAATGTGCTCTTATATGAAATGTTACATAAATGATTGGTCATATTTCATAATACAGAACTCCTCTGAAATGAGTAAACAACTTTCATGAGGAGATCAAGAGAAATATATATACATATATTTAGTAATATTAAATGTATTTATAGATGATTTCACACTCAGGTTCCCTGCAAAAATAATACCATTTTCTCCCTATACAAGTCCCCCTCAATGTGATCAGTAGAGACACTTAATTCACTTCCTGGGAAGCAAGGCTCTTATAACAATTATTTCTAAATGCAGTTAAATTAAAACCTTCAACTGCTTTTACTCCACAGTCATGAAAATAACTATACCCAGAATCATTTCACTTTAAAAAAGTCATTTTAGTCTAAAGTTTGGCAAAAAAATAAACTGAAATGCTTAGAAATTTACATTTTTGTCACTCCATAAATCAAAACTTACTTTACATATTAGAACAATTTTTGTGAGAATTTTGGATCTGAGCTGATAACCTTTTGCCAAGTTTTAACGAAATGCAAATTGAAACATCTGAGATATTAAACAGACAATCGAGGTTTATGGTTACATCATAAGATTATTGCCCAGTAACACTGCATACTATGGCCTTGATTCTGAAACACTTGCACGCTTTATGTATGCAAGCAACCCTTGTGAACACAAATATAAGTGCTAATATAACCTCATGGCATTGAGAACACAATGTTGTATCAGCAATTGACATGCAAACTGTTTTGCTAAGGGAACATTCCTCCAGAAGATGTAGGAGGGTGTATGTGTAGAAAAGGGCAGCAAACTATGGCAGAAGCTTAATTATAGTACCTCTAATGGCAGGAGGAGAATGCAGCTTTGAAGACAGCCAGCACCCTGTGCTCAGAGCATCTAAGGAGTGCACAGGACCAGCTCCTGGGCTTGTGTAAGCTGCAGTGGGTTCGCTGGAATCACGTTGCATGGATTTAGACCAGGTCGGGATCGGACCCTTATCTGTACATACTGTATAAAGCAAAAAACCCCTCTGACTGACAAAGAATGAAGACTAGGGATGATCCCTGTTGATCACTAAGTCTTCTCCTTCAAAAGCCCACGCTGTAGATGCACACCATAATGCAGACCTTATGTAGTGCTGAGGGAAGTGTTAATTAATATCTTTAATCTTTACATACCACAGCAAGATAAGAATAAGTGACTTGCTGGACATAAACTCTTTCCAGATACTGCACACAGACTGAATTACAACCATTCCCCGCTCCCACACCTCGCAGAGGCAGTGCTGATCCGTTCCTGTCTAGCCTGGGATTTTCTCTCACAATAGCCTCCAGGAAGAGTTAAGCATGCAAACTCTAATGGTTCCTACTTTATGGTTCCTATTAATTCATCCTTGGCCTCTGTGAAAACTGCAGACAAATTTCTGACAACAGTGACGTGGCTGTTTGAAACGAACTGCTGTTACTAACACAATACCCTAAGGAAGGTCAGATTGGAAGAGATGGGATTCACCAAGACCGAACCCAGACCCCCAGAGGGAGCAACCAGGAGGGGGCCTTCAGGTGAGGCTGGCATGGGTTTCACAAGTGGAGTGAGGTTCCTCCTTCCTCAGAGTCCAAAGCAGAGGAGACAAACAGCAAGTCCTTTAAGTGGCTCCACCGTACTCTTGGGAGAGGGAGGCCAAGGGCTCGAAAACAGACGCACCACAAACAGGTCACCGTGAGGTTACTGACCAGGGAATGCCCCTGCAGTCTTGTTTTTCAGCTCTTCTAACCAAACAAATTGAGACTAAATTGTAGGCTAAGCTTTTCTCTGGTAGAAAAATGTTCCCACTCAAATTTCACTGTTCTAATTGCAGAAACTAGAAATAAAAATACTTTCATTCAAATAACCAGCATTCAAAATGCTTTCAGCTGGACTTTGCCTCCCAAAAGTAGCAAAGGCACAAGAATGATGTTCTGTATTATCATTTTTTATTGGTGTTACGGGCCAGGACCCTGTAGGTGCTGTCCTACCACAAACCAAAGATGATTATCCCTACTTCCAAATCATGATCTTTTATTACAACAGTTTATAGTCCTTATTTAATCATCTCAGCATGTATTGCATGGAGTCTGCAGTGGAATCAGTTCATTTCTAGCAAGCATTGGGCCAAATGGTGCTTTTACTCCCTGGAGGAGGGGTGGGGGTAAAATATACAGAGCAGCTGGGGCCACCCAGTAGTTCAGTGAGGCACTCTGACAGCAGTAATGGCAGATACAAGCAGAAAATGTCTTTAAAGAGCCCTTAATTCTTCAGCAAAGCCATAATTATATTCTGAACATTTTTCCCATAATCATTTTCATCCAAAAATTTGCCAAAAAAATTCATCGTGAAAGGCGTAGAAATCTACATTTTTGACACTCCATAAATCAAAAGCTTATTTTACATAGCAGAACCAAACTGCAGTATATTTTACCTCAACTGTCTTTTAGCATTACCTGCTCCATTTGCAGACTTAAGGATTTTTATATGCCCTTCCACTGCTCCTCCTCAGACTTTTAAAATTCATCATTCTCTTCATTAAAACATATAAAATGTAATTTCTCAAAACCAGGCCCCACGAAGCGCAACATGGCCCTCCAGATGAACGAGCTCAGAATTTGCTACAATGACTTGGAGCAGCCTGGGATTGCTCTCCCCCAGCTTCCCGTCTCTCCAGGTTCCCATCCAGCTACTCCCCAGAGGTTAACAACACTCCCCCTCGTGCCAAAGGTGCAGCAAATGTTTTGCAAGCACTTCCAGGCTGCAAATGAACGCAGCCTTTCCTTCCAGTGCAACCATCCCGTCCTGCAGGCTGGGAAGGTTTCCTCCAGGGAAGACACATTTAGGGGGAGTTGTTCTAAGGGGAGGGTGAGCAAGCTCTGATTTTCTGTCAGTGCATTAAAAATATTTGCTCTTCAGTTTCAACTCTGACTTCTTTTCTAAATCAGGATGAGTCACCTTTTTATTTGGGGAACTGGATCATGAATTCATATAGTCCCACCACAACCAAACCAAAACAAAAATACAAGTAAATCTGAGAATAATAGCAACTTTCAGACATGATCAAGCTGGGTTTGATTTGCGTTATTTATCAAGAGTTAAGAAACGTTGTTTCCCTTCACCAATCCCCTGAGCCATTAGCTTTCACATTGCACCACATTCTTATAAGATTATGGGAATTTTCAGTTTAGAAAATCCAAAGCATTCTGCAGCTGAGCATATTTAGTTGCATTTTCCAGTTCTATTTTAAAATAATACCACTACATCTGATACCCCATACTTGTCTGTGACAAATGTAATATGCAAACATCTTCCATTGCATAAACAGCATAGGAATGGCAATAACAATACACTGAATATCTAACTCCCATTGTCTGGAGAGTGATCTTAATGTTGCTGAGTTAATGAGTGAAATGAGCATTGTGGTCTAAGTGTCGCGTAAATAATGGTTTCCATTACAAAAAAATAAAAATAAAAATAAAAATAAAAATAAAAATAAAAATAAAAATAAAAATAAAAATAAAAATAAAAATAAAAATAAAAATAAAAATAAAAATAAAAAAACCTGTACCACCACACCCTGGCCATCTCAAAAAGCAAAGCTCTAGAGGTTTCCCACAGACAAATATATAAACCAATGCTGAATTTCCCCCCCTTCCCCCTCTCTAAGGCAGCTAGCTTAGTGGCCTCTCTCTTTCTGGAACCTATTTTTTTGTGACAAAACACAGCTAAAATATTATGTGGTTTTTCTATGAACGGGAGTAAAATGCACTCACTGTAGACCAGCCTCTTCCCTGGTGCAAAGGTCATCCACCAGAACTGCTGAGTGGTAATTCAAGCCATTCTCACAGGGATATAAATCTCCCTTTTTCTGTCTGCATCTCCCTTGTGCTGGGCCACACTGTCGCACCTTTGCTAGCAGGCAGTGAGGAATGCGTGTGAGGATGGGTGGGCAGGTCACGCCAGCAAGCGCCCGGATGCAATTGCATATAGCCACAACTCTGCTGCCAGCCACACGCTGAGAACTTTCAATCAAGGTTTGCAAAGGGAAAGGGGACAAAACATACACAACTGAGCTATGGGTTACCGTAACAATAGCAGTTAGAGGGATACGAAAGGCTTTCGAAACTTGAGTCAGCACCAGCACAGCCTTTCTACAGATGCTGAAGCCAAGGCAGAAAGGAAAAGGGGGAGATGACCAAACTAACCTGGGAATTCAGCCTTGCTTGAAACCAGGCTCCCAAATTACCATGAAATGGCCAGCTCTCCTACTGCCGCAGGCACAGAAGTAGATGCTTCTTTCCCCCAAAACTCCTGAAGAAGTGTGAAAATTACACTGACAATCTTTGGGTAAAACTATCTGCAATCTGTCACGGGCTTTGTATCTGACATCTGGCAAGATGCACAATCAACCACAGAGCGCTTTACGAGGATGCAGGGGACAGCCTAGAAAATGGTTGCTTGCCTCCACTGGCTTTCGTTAGTTTTCTGTAATTTCCTGGTGTGGCTTTTGTCAGTGGGGATCTGCAAAAGGATTGAAGAGGAGCCAGACCCTCTAACCCACTGGCAACAAAGGTTGTCCAGATGCCTGGTATACTCCTGAAGCCCTGGCACCTGCAGACCTTCCAGCTGCCTGCAGCGTGAGCAGCACTGGCTGCACGTGGTGCTTCTTCATTGCCTTCACACAGTGTCCAATCCAAACCAAGATGAACTTGCACAGAAATTGGGCCCCTGCTTTCATTTCATAGCAAACCCATGCCTTTTAGTTGTACTTGCACCAGCAAGTCACGGGTTTGCCGAAGGCTCAGGTGGAAATGAAGTAACCTATTCTAGGAAAACAGGATCCAGTAATTGAGGGTGGGAACATAGTGGCAATTTAGTTTATGGATAACAGCAAAAAATCTTGCTTGAACTGGCCACTCCCATTTTATCATGATTTTCTAGAACTATTTTTGGAGCACCTGGAATTAATAGTCCTTGTTTGAACTGCAGTAGCAGCTCTAGGAGCTTCAGCTGCAAGCGAAGACATAGGTCAGTTTCCTGCTGTCTGCACCAGGAAGAACACAGCAGCCTGTCCTTGCTCTGCACTGTTTACAGCGTAAATCTCTTGTGAAAGAGAAAAACAAACCCAGAGAAAGGAAGACAGAAAAACGATGAATGAAGATGAGTGTGTACAGTGCTGAGCTGTTTTCTCTCTTTCATTTCATCAGTTGAAACATCTGAAGCTTTTTAATGTTATTTTCTTTGTAGCTGTACAGCATATTGATCTATAGGGTAGAACTCACTTTGTGAAGAGAGCTAACCGGAGCAAGGTGATAAAGATTGCTTGAAAAGTCTAAGATATGCAGACTCCATCAAGACTGGTCCCTATCTCACAGTGAAATGTAAACCCCCAGTCTTTCTTGAAGTGAATTTACTCAGCACACAAGTCATTTGAAAAAGTTCTTCACTCTGTGAAACCATCACCTGACTCTCCTGACAATACATCTGGCAGCAGCAACATCAGACTCACTAAACAGAAGGATGGGCTTCTTTCTTCTCCAACTTAAAAGTGAGCCTCTTTATTAACACAATATGTAAAATATTAAGCACAGGGGTTACCTATTTAAGAAAAAATAGGTACCATGTGTGCCGTATATTCCCTTGTTTAATATACAGCTTTATTTACTTTACTGTTTAGAATGGTATTTCTAAAAAGATAAAGGCAAAACTAAAATCACTTTGTCCTGAATTAGTGTGGTTTCTTTTGCCTCACCTTCAATTTCTGAAGCTCAGCTTTGTGAGGCAGATCAAAGTATTACACTCAGCAATAAATGTTTTAAGATCCACTATGGAACTGCTAAATTTCCAAACTGAAATATGTACCCAATGCTGATGCAGATCCAACTCACCTACAGCAGCCCTGCAACTCCAGCCATGCTCCCACGTCCGGCTGCACAGCACAAGTTACACTCATCACCACCAACAGGCAAAAACTCAGACAACTGTTAGGAAATAATATAACTACTGGAATCACAGCTAGTATGGAATCCATGGGATTTGGCTGCTAGGTAAAAATACAGTGTTTGCTGAAGCAGTGACAAATTTGCCTAGTTTCAAAGGTAGCGCAGACACGTTGAAAAGACAGGAGGCAATGGGCATTCACCAAATCCTGCCTGATGGATACGGTCAGGTGGCACGACAGGCCAAGCTCTAAACATAGGTTGTAAAACCATGCTGATTACAGGTTGTCAAGCCTCCGCTTTATTTCTCAGCACATATCTTGTGCATCTCTTGTCTGTGCTCCTGTTTTCTGTTTTGCCATGTTTGGACTGCATACTTTAGGGCAAAAATGATTTTAGAATGTCTTGCTATTGTACTGCAATCATTTTTAAGTATTTCAACTGGCCAATATTGAAATAAGTTTAGTAGAGAAGATACTGTCTCATTTTTAGGGATTTATGCCAATCAGAAATAGATTTGTTAGTCTTAACTTCATCCTCCATGACTCCCATCAAAGACCACAAACTTCCAGGTTCCATCTAATGCAGGCTGTAGGACAATATCTTCATTTCAGCCAGAGCTATCAAGCACAACACCAAGGCCAATATAATATTTTCAGCTGGGTTTAAAAAATGCGAGTCTAACTCATGTTTTTCTGATATGAAATCTGCTCCCACTGATGACTAACAGATTATCAAAGATTGATAAACCTATAGAAACAAAGAAAATATAAATCCTTCAAGGAAACTGACTGCTCACTGTTTCTTCCAAACCAAGAACTGAAGGTAGAAAGAGTACCCAACAAGCCAAATGGGCGACAGAGTCCAAGGCAGCAAAGCAATGATAATAATCTTCACACCAAGCACAAGTAAGCTGTGAACTCCTCACTGCAGGATGCTAGGGAAGTTAGAAGCTAAGTGGATTCAGAGGGCAACTGGGCAATTCTGTTGACATGTGGGACTCTCCCCATGCAGGAAACCTCTGAGCCTCACAGTGCTGGAGGCTGGGACACTCTCCTGCCCCATTTTTATCCTTTTCCAAAGGCTCCTGTGACCAGCAATGTGGTGTCAGCATTCTCGGGGTGTTTAGCTTGCTTTACAGAGCCAGGTCTGACTCAAAGCCAGGCAGAGGCTCAGTCAATCTCCACAAAGGGGAGACAGGACATGGTGCCACACAGTCCTGTCTTTGTAAAACCTACCTCTGAGGTAGGCAGCAAAGAGCTGGGGCCAGAAATGAAAGCGTGTCCAATCAGGAAACCAAAGGCATGTTGTCCCTTCATGACATGCAAGCCATTTGGGACAGATCAATGCGTCTAAATATGAAGCAGTTGTTCTCATCCTCTTTCAGAAAGCCATTTGAACCATGACTTACAGAACTGTACCTTAAAACATTTCTTTAACAAAAGTACATTGGGAAAATCCGCTACAGTAGTTGACATACATTTTAACTATTGTTTGCATCTCAGCTTTTGGGTGGACATTCCCTGGTGGACAAGTTTGGGTGGACAAGTTCTGGGACTTACTACAGACAAGCTAGTACTCCCCTTGCCACGTGAACGTTTGTAAGGCCTACTGCAATACTATTCTGCTCTGTGAGTCACCTTTGGGCTCTGCTCACCTCAGCCAGCTGCTACCCAAAAATAAATTGGAAAGTAATAGTAATAATGACAATAAATACTTGAATGATGAGGAATGCCAAAGCCCTTCCCCAGAAAGTTCACGTCTGGCCACTCTTGGCTTGGGCTGGTGTATGCTTCATTGGGTTAGAAGCTGGCTGGGTAGCCGGGCCCAAAGAGTTGTGGTGAATGGAGTCAAATCCAGCTGGAGGCTGGTCACTAGTGGCATCCCCCAGGGCTCAGTACTGGGGCCAGTCCTCTTTAATATCTTTATCGATGATCTGGATGAGGGGATCAAGTGCACCCTCAGTAAGTTTGCAGATGACACCGATTTAGGTGCTCGAGGGTAGGAAGGCTCTGCAGGAGGATCTGGATAGGCTGCACCGATGGGCTGGGGTCAACTGTATGAAGTTCAACAAAGCCAAGTGCTGGGTCCTGCACCTGGGGTGCAACAACCCCAAGCAGAGCTACAGGCTGGGAGATGAGTGGTTGGAGAGCTGCCAGGCAGAGAAGGACCTGGGAGTGATGGTTGATAGTTGGCTGAATATGAGCCAGCAGTGTGCTCAGGTGGCCAAGAAGGCCAACAGCTTCCTGGCTTGCATAAGAAGCAGTGTGGCCAGCAGGGCTAGGGAGGTGATCGTCCCCCCGTACTCGGCTCTGGTGAGGCCGTACCTCGAGTACTGTGCTCAGTTTTGGGCCCCTCGCTACAAGAAGGACATCAAGGTGCTCGAGAGAGTCCAGAGAAGGACAATGAAGCAGGTGAGGGGTCTGGGGAACAAGTCTTACAAGGAGGGGCTGAGGAAGCTGGGCTTGTTCAGCCTGGAGAAGAGGAGGCTCAGGGGCGACCTTATCGCTCTCTATAGGTACCTTAAAGGAGGCTGTAGCGAGGTGAGGGTTGGTCTGTTCTCCCACGTGCCTGGTGACAGGACGAGTGGGAATGGGCTAAAGTTGTGCCAGGGGAGGTTTAGGTTGGACATTAGGAAGAACTTCTTCACTGAGAGGGTTGTGAGGCATTGGAACAGGCTGCCCAGGGAAGTGGTTGAGTCACCGTCCCTAGAGGTCTTTAAAAGATGTTTAGATGTAGAGCTTAGTGATATGGTTTAGTGGAGGACTTGTTAGTGTTAGGTATGAGGTTGGACTAGGTGATCTTGGAGGTCTCTTCCAACCTAGATGATTTTGTGATTCTGTAAATCCCCTCCTCTGCTCTCCACTAATCTCCCTGCTCAAAGTGGAGGCTTCATGGGGTTTGTGGCTTCCCTGACCCTGCATTAACAACATCACCCCCTTCTCCCAACCTGTTCTTCTGGAGGTTTGTACACCCCCTGCCCCCGAACTCCTTCACCCCAGAGGCTGTGCCACTCCGGGATTCTGCTCAGGGCCATCAGGAGCTGGAGCACAGCTCCTGCATCCCCTCCCTGCCTACCACCATCCTGCCCCGAGCTGGGGGGCTGTGGCTGGGGGTCACCTCCCCTGTGGGGCCTCCCCGCAGCCTGCTGGCTGCGCTGCAGCAGCCTGTGCTGGGTGGCACTACGAGACGGGCAGCAGGCCGGAGGGACAGCAAAGCAACAGCAAGGGGTCGGTGTGAGGCGTGCAAGACTTGGTGTCTTTCTGGAGTTTGCAGGATTTATCAGCAGGCGCTGACTGGGATTTTGGCTTAGCTTTCTGACAAAAATGTTGGCAATTCAGCACTGCTCCCCACATCCGAGCTTATGCCAGTGTCTCACTGAAAACGGATGGCATGGTCATAAACGAGTTCCACCCCAAGATCCACCCTCAGGCTGCAGAGTCAAGCCCTCAGCTTTTCCTGAGCACTGCCCCTTCTCACATTCCCTTCCATTATTTGCGAGGTGCAATGTACAAGTCCGATATTTTGGGTCCATCTCACAGACTGTTAGCGTTGCCAGCAAAGTCTTTGCTCTGATCCGAGGAGCTAGGTAATACAGACTGCAGAATACTGTAGTTTGCTTGTGGGCATGGGAGTTAATTTTAATGCCAGTTTTTATACCTGAGGTACTGTAAATGAGTATTTTCAACTTATATTGCCCATCGTAAACTTTTTTAACCTGTGAGTCATTTTCAAAATAATAAACGTAACTATTCCATAAAAATATCTCAACACAGAGGAGCCAGAAAAGTGAAGGACATGAACAGATGGCACATCAATCTTCTGCATTTATACAATTTGTTTTTTAATGCAAATAGTGTGGGTTGCCTGCTCTTGCCTTGGATATTGTTCCAAAGACGAGCACATTTTCTTATCTTTCTGGATCAATGTGACATTTGCAGTTATCATAAAGTGGGAGCCCATTTAATGATGTTAATGCTTCCTTAATGTAAAAATAAAATCACCTCCTTTATAAAAGCAAACAGATTAAAAGTCCCAAAGAGACCATTGAAATCTGTGACATTTGCAGTTACTGGTGGCTAGATGGCTTGATTATACACAGGTAAAAATATCTTAAAAGCATTGTTTACACTCATTAATCAGAGCATTGAATAGGAATGCTGGGCTCCTCAGCTAAAATCAGCTTAAAAAATGTATTAATAAAAAAATGGAGGCATCATGTCATACAGCCTGTTTAGATGGTTCAAAAAACTGCAAACAGCCAAACTTATGGCCTTATGGCAGCTTGGTAAATCTTCAGACCCCAGATGTAATATGTGGTCTGCATTTTTATTTGCACATATTGGAAGCTGACTCTGCCAGCAGTCCCTGATTCATGCCTGTACCATTCCTGCCACAGTGCCACCAAACAAGTGGCACATCACTAATATTTCTGTTCTTGCCCCTGGGGAAAAAATGAATCTTTAGCTTTTGTATGGGATTTGGAGAGAAAAAAAAAAAAAAAAAAAAAAAAAAAACACAAAAAAACACCTTCTCTTTTTCTCTTCTGTTCTGGATTCTTACAAAAAGGGAAATAAAGAATCGTTAAAATATCTCAATTGAAACTATTCTCAGTACAATGCACACTATGCTGCAAGCCCCAGATTCCCAGACTCCCAAACACAGCTGGGGCTGCTTTATGTCTCTGCAACTCAAATAGGAAAAAGTAAGTAAATGTCATGAAGGGCATATATTTTTAAATGAAAAATATTCTAGGTAAAAACAACTTTTAGCAAAACAAACTACTTTTCTTTTTGTTTTGTGCTCACAGTGGCCACCCATGGCTCACCACCCCTATGCACATGGGATGTATCCTGTAGGATCTCCATGAGCTCCCGAAGGGACCCTGTAGAGGGGGATTAATGTGCTTTCACTCCTTGACTGACCTCACACTGCCCAGGAGGAGCTTCAGTTCTCCCTGTTGTCTCAATAGCCAAGTCCTACCTGGGCACAGGTAGCTGGAGGGCAAGAGAGGGGAGGGACAAAGGAGATGCAAGGCAGGTAAACTGTCTGAGACAAGTAACTCCATGCATTATTGCTCTTAAATTGCACTGTGAAGGTGGGATGAATGCTATAATCAAGAAGAGCTGGAGGAAATATTCATAGAATAAAAGTAACTAGGTAACCCTGGCATTCCCCTTGTACATGCCATCCCTATCACCTCTCAGGCTTCCTTCTAGACCTGCAGCTTCTTGCAACTATCCTCTTTCACTTTGCTACTCGAAGTCCTGCCTGAAAGAGCCCAGCTCACTCAGGCACTGGAACAAAACCCCGATTTAGACATCACTTGTGCAGTTGCACACAGGGCAGAACTTCACAGTCACTTCCTGTGCAGTACTTGCAAAGCAGGTCAGAGGAGCACTCAAGGTGGTAGAAAGCTTAATTTAACTTACAGCCCACAGAGGAGTACTTCTTTGTTGTATGTTTGGAGACACTGACCTCTGACACAAAACAGGGGCTCCTTGCTGTCATGGGGAACGAACCCTGTTTGAAACACCCGACTAACTAGGAAAGGTAATGAAAAAACGCCTTTTAATTCCCTGCCCTTCCCCTTCTGAATGAGCTGTTAAAAGACCAAGAAAAACTGTTATAGTGATACCATAAAAAGAATAAAAGCCCAAAAAAACAAAGAGCTCTCAGCTCCAGGCATGTCCGAGGGCTGGCAGGGAGAGACAGCGCCCACATGGGAAAGTTCTGTCACCCCATCTGAGATATCACTTAGCGGTGGCAGCTCTCCAGAGGCAGAACGGGTCCCACCTGTTTGCAATGTGTTTAGCTATTAATATTTATATAGTAGTTCAACTGGGTATAAAAAAAAAAAAAAAAAAGGATGAAATTCATCAAATTGTATGTCATCTCTGGTGGTGTAAGATAAAAACCGTTGTGGTAGGGGGAGAGGGGAATGGCTTGTTTTCTTGCCTTTCTGCAGAGAGAAATGTCGTTGCTCTCAAAATGTCTCAGCGCAAAGTGTTTGGCAATCACCTCGGTGTGATCCACACCTTGACATCCAGGCTAAATACCATGGCCATGGCCTGGCCCCGATATCACAAGGCTTTGAATAGCACCACACAAATAACACATTTATCAGCTCTGTGGCTCAACTTACAACAGCAGAAAAAGAAGAAAAAAAAAAAAAAGAAAAAAAAAAACACAGAAAGGATTCACATTGAAGTGGAAGTCATTTTCTTTAGCTTCTCTCGCTGTGCTGGAAAAAAAAGAAACCAACCCCAAAACATTCCATTTAACATTTGTATAAGGTATCGATTCAGGGATAGCAGTGAGGGTGAGGGATGTCCAAGAGGAGCCCATCTTCCTGAGATACGGGTATCCCAGACACGCTACTGGTCCAATCCTTTTGGACCTGTTCTGCTTTCTAAAAACAATACTTCAATGTTCACTGGAATATAAAGGAGGAGAATAACCCAGGAATAACTATACCATCATCCTTGATATGCATTTGAGTTAAAAGTAAACATTTTATGTGTGGTGGATAGCTTACACATGGGAGAGACTGAAACAACCCCTCTCGGTGTCCCCTGTCTCTGAGCATGGCACCCTTTCCAGGCAGAAAAGAGGATAGGGCTGAGGATGTTGCCTGAAAAAGGAGTCATGTAGGCTTCAAGCTGAATCTTTATTCTTCACATTTAAAATTAATTCACCTGGCTTGATAAGATCTATGCCACAGAAAATGCAAAGGTTTTAAAAGCAAACCACTAAGAGCCATTCTTGCCAAAATGAACACCCATCTTTGGGCGGCGGCCTGAGTATTCACATTCTCTTTGCATGAACGAGAAGGTTGCCCATCCCCGAGGGGTGTCCCCTAAACAAGGAGCAGGCAAGGGAGGTAGGAGTCCAAAACTGCATTTTCTGCTCAATCCTCTGAATAGGATCCCGATATTTTTCAAAACTGAATGCAGTGAGGAAATTCAATGTAAAATCTGCGAGCAATTTTGGGCCTGCTGAAACATCTTTTGTCAGTGAATTAAGTATTCGCCCAACCGAGAGCAGAAATTGCCTAGCACTGAATGCGAACGGCACGCAAGAGCCTGCCTGAACAGCTCAGAGTGACGGGGTATGGAGCAAGGAGGAGAGCAGCTCTCTTCTTACCCACGCACATCTGTAGCCTCCCGAAAGCTGCACTAAGTCCTGTGCCTCTCTCACCTGCATGGAGAGTCTGCACCCAATTAAATGAACTTGCTGAGAAGCTGAGCTCCCCATCTCCCCTCCCCAGCCCATGCCTCTGAGCCTGCAGCAGGTAAACACCAGAGCTCAGCACACAGCAGTGCAGGGACCCAGGTCAGTCACTGGTATGCTTCTCTCTCCCTCATGCACAAAAACTAAAACAACACAGATCCTTTTGCACAAGATCTCTCAGTCCGAGAGGGAAAATTAAACCAAAGAAAACATGAGAAAGGAGGAAATAATAAACCAGAATGACATATAGCAATCATAAAAAGTCTAGGTCTAACCATGCCAGGAAGCCTTGTGAGGGCAAATAAGACTAGCATATATTTGACCTGACCTGACTCAAGTAACCAACAAGCCACATGTGACAAAGCCACCACAAGCACTGGATAACAATATTTAGTTCAGCTCTCTCCAGCAGGTACCACTACTTTCAACTTTATCTTAATCTCATCTCTCCAAGAGCCTTCACTCCCACCATTCAAAGCCTTGTTACTCACTATTAGAAACCTTCTGTGTTAGGCTTCATCAAATCCAGGGGAAGTTCTGTACGTTCATGTAGTGAATTCATGTGAACGAGAGAATTTGCCCTTGCCAGTCAGACTTGTTATATTATTGGTATTTTGAAACCTGAGTGACTTCCTTCTTTCCAGAAATAAAAATGAAGAAACTCTTTTCTCTGCCTTCAGTTTCCATACACTTGAGCATTTTCAGAGTTCGTAGTTTCAAACAAAGATTTTTTATTACTCTTTTTCATGCTCCATTCAACAAATGCTCTTAAAGACCAGGCTCTTTTAAAAGCAGGATCTTTTAAAATTTCACCCTTCTCGAGGTGCTCCTGTTGGTAAAGAGGGCTAAGTAAATTTTCTGTATACAAGAGAGCACCTTGTACTGGAAGTGGAGAGGATGAGAGCACACAGATGAGCCCATGTGCCATTGTAGTGCTGCAGCCATTGCAAGCAACATGCAGAAGAACAGAGAAATGGGATTAGCCGGGGTGGAAATCCACTAGCAAGTCAGTCAGCATAGCAGCTGGACTACCAGAAGAAACCTTTTCCCTTTTCATCCAAGCATGAGCTCAAAATTCACCAGAACTTCAGGTTCTATAGGGAAAAAAATAGTCTTGAGTCTCCACTATCCTTAGTAGTACTTTTATCTGATAAATATGACTGAGTGAAGATGCAGGCAACTGACAGGATGGTTTTCTTGGGCATTTTGGCCTATCCTAACAGTACAAAAAATAGAAGAATCACAGGAATCATATTTTCTTTTTAAGCTCCAACCCAGATTTTGGGGTTCTGTGAGAGCACAGCATTGTTTGCTGATTTTGGCCTCAGTGAACCTTGTTAACAGTTTTCTGCCATTGATAAGGATGCTCTTTGTGTGAGGCAGCCTTCAACAAAACTTTCCTGCAAACATATAGGTGAGGTTAAGAGAGGCAGCCCCATGAATTCAGTTCTTTTCTGCGTTACAGGCACTGTGCACACAGCTCCCAGCCTACTCAGGTGCTCAAGGGAGGAGGGGTGGGCTTGCTCCTCTACAAACACACCTTGGCTGATCTCTTTGACACAAAGATGTGCAGCAGACCAAGGCAGACACCATTCCTTCTCCTTCACGGGGAAACAAAGTGACACAACTGCAGTAAAAACAGGAGCCACTCGTGGGCAGGGAATTCAGAGCCCGAGGAAGCCTCTGAACTGCAGGGAAGGCAAGAGTCAGTCCCCATCCTTCTTTCTTGCATGCACCCAAACCTGGGGGGCCACATGTGTTTCTTTGACTTTGACCCCCAAAAGAGAAAAAAAAAAACAAAAAACGAATTGTGTTGTCTAAACATACTAATTAGCATTCTAGCACATCTTCAGGTGTGATTTGTTATCTCCAGGTATCCTCTAGAATTTTGCCTTTGGATCAAATCTAGAGCAGAAGGATCAGCTTCTTGCGCATGGATAACAAAATTCATCTTTGGACCTGGTGGGACAACTTGGCCAAAACCACACAGGTACTAAGGGTCAACTGAGGTCTGAGTGCCCCTGTGATGTACCCCATCTCTGAACTACAAATCCCTGCCTGAACCCTCCCCAGGTTTTTCATAAAGATGCACAAGGAGCAGGATGGAGGGCAGGGAGCAGTGCCCAGGGCTTGGCAAGTCACTCCATCAGCCGTCTGCCTACCCAGCTCTCAGAGACTGAAACCTGGAGGATATTATCCCAAACCTCAGCACCCGACACCTGGCAAAGCAGCAATGATGCCTGTTCTGCTGGGCTGAGGATGGGGTTTCAGCAGCCATGCCGGGAAGCTCTCAGCGCTTGTTTTGTGTGCCTTGTGTGTCTGCACTGTGGTGCAGAAGAGACACCACTAAACAGCCATATATATTACCGCTTTAACATGTTTAAATCAATTCCACCTCCATTCAGATGAGTGTTGAAACCCCCATGCGGCTGGCAATTCCTAGAAGAGGACAGATCTCTTCCAAAAGCTAAGCTGAACTTAAAGTAGATACAAAATAATACTATAGGTTTTCTTTCTCTCTCTCGCTCATCACAGCCCTAAGATTAGCATAAAAATGTGCTATCCTAACTAAGCAGTCTGTTAACTGATAAGCTATCAAAAAATCATCTGTTATTTTTATAGCTCTAAGGCAGATGCCATTTCAAGAACCAGAGTTGATTGAGTAGGATTTTTAGTGTTTCATAGATTTATCATTGTAAACTTGAGGTATTTTAAAACAGAATGATTCAAGCCTTGAAATATTACCTCAAGAGCAATCAAGCATTAGGATTTTTCTGGTCTTAACTTTTATCTGGGAAGAAGTCATTTAATCTCATATCATAAAAAAAATGAGTTGTTTTCTAATGCATGCACTAAAAAATCTTTTCTGCATTACGGTCCAAACCAATGTAATTACTCAGAAGCGTGGATGTCAAAGCCTCCCAGCTCCTCCTGCAGGGCCCCCTTCTGCATATTCTGCTCATATCCCCCTTCTCAGGAGTGTATTTGGTGAAGACCTCAAACAGCAAGCTGCAGTCAAGCTTTCTGTGTCAGGTTGAATTGCCCTGGCACTGACATGCTGCCCTGCCAATGTCTATTCCTTTACCCCAGCGCGTGTTGCATGGAGCCTTTAGGGTAGAGCCAAAGCAGATGTGCTGCTGCAGGAGGAGGAGGAGACTAATAATGTGTATGCTGTGCACAGTAAATCAAGTGTGCCGACTTTTTCAATAGGAAGTGGAGTGGAAGTGGACCAAGATGCAACTTGCAGGAAGCAAGAAGAAAATGTGGAATAGCACTAACCCCGCGCTGTGTGTGATGTGGCTGCTGCACCAGGGAAGTATGTGTCACTGTGGAGGAGCAATAAGCAGTGCACAGAGCACTGAAAAGCTCCAGTAGAGGGGCTGCTTCTTCTGTAATGAAACACAGGTGCCAACAGGAATTAAGTGCCTGCAACCAGTTATTGTGATTAATACTGGATTTTGTGAGGTCTATGAGCACTCACATCAAGGATTGGGCAGGCAGGCCTTCCAGGGCAGCTCTTCCACATTTTATACCAGTCAAATCAATTAGACATACCTCCAAGCTGCTGTCCTCTGAGAAAGAGGCATGATGTTACCCCCAGAAGAGAAATAACAGGAGTGTCATAACATACATATCATCCATTTCCAGAGGAACTTGCCTACAAAACACTTCAGTGCCTACGGCAGCCTACGTCTGCAGGCCTTGCTGGGATGATCCTCCTTTCTCACTAGCTTTTACTCAGGTCAGGATTCCTTGTGCAATTAAGGGAATTGCTTCAGTCAGAAAACAAACTGTGGGAATTTTTAAGGTTTTGGAGCAAGAAATACTCAGCCAGCCCAAAGAGACAGCAAAGAGCCACAGAGTACCTAGATATAGCCTGACAGACCAGCCGTGTGGTTTCTGGGTTGGTTCAACACAAGCAACATTTTGAAATGCAGCATAATTGTGCCCATCACCAGCTAATCCCAGCACGTGGTCTCCTGCAGGGATGTTCTGCCTGGGGACACCTCTGAGCTGCCACGCCTGCAGCTATAGAGAAGGCAAAAAGCAGCCTGAGATAACCTGGCTGGCGTCATGGTGGGCTGGAGAGGTAAACCGAGGGTGGAAGAGGTTTGCATGAGCCTCGCCAACTACTCTGCGGTAAAAAAAATGTGCCGGCCTACTCTTACGGTTTTACAGACTTTGTTACAGGAAATAAATCCACAGGTAATAATAGTAATATATATAAATCCACCATCTTCTTTTTTAACAAAGACAAAGCTCCCCAACTGCCTCCCAAACACACAACCTCCTGCTACCTCTTTGCCACCGCTGGGACCGTCTCTTGGTTTCAGCCTCTTCCTGGCATGTGCGAGGTGAATTGGCTTTGGCAATGGCATGACATGCTTCACTACACACCACCAAAGTGCTGGCAGAGCTACAGTGGCATCCCATAGATTCATATCCTCCAAATAAATGGATCTTAAAGCTCAAGAGCAGCAAAATGCTGGAACAGGTTCAAAGTCACTGCATCAAAGCTGGAACACCATTAATGGCACAGGGACACCTCACCACGCATGAATTTGCCCCACCAATTTTTAGCAGCCAGCTCCCTAAGAGGCCTCAGCTTTTTCCTGCTATCTCCCACAGACAAGGGAAGAGGTGTTTTTCTTGCCCAGAATAGTTAAAAGTCATCAAACGGCTCTGTACTTACAAGACCAACCTTTCCTGACCTTTCTGGCTAGACCAACTCCTGTTACATTAACCTCTGACCTCCAGCCTCCTTAATAGCAATATTCCTGGGCACTGTAATTTCCCTCCCACCATGTTGGCTCAGGGAAATATTTACTATCTTGGCTTCAGAATTTATTTTTCAACAGAAGTGGCAGGGACCACCCTCTTCCACCCTCTCGTCATGCAGTACAAGTGAAGTAATTCCCGAGATATTATTTTACCCGAACAAATGTGCTTCAGAGTCTCCTTAGCTTTGTACGAAGCCCTGACTTCCTATCAAAATCAAACAGGGACCTTGTCAGATTTGAGATGGATATAAACAAGAAATGGGAGCCCATAATTGGTGATGGAAATCAGATAAGCCCCTTTTAAATACAACCATTGATAGAGAAATGGGAACTCAAATTACCTTTGATTAAGTCTCTTAAGAAAATAAAGTGTGGGGGAGGGAAAGGAGGGTCTGATTTAGTAAAACCACCCTCGTGGATAAAGTCACTGAGGAAGGAGTGGAGGGAGATGGCTGCAGCTCGTCGGCCTGCCCAGGCTGGATGCAGCAGAACTACAGAAATGCCTCACCCACTGTCAGCAGTGCCAGCACTCACGTGCAGGGCTGCAGAGAGCCACCACGAGCATTTCAGCCCCTTCCTCTTTGGCCCCTGATGTCCTCACTGCTGCTGCCCCTTCGGCCAGAGACCGGGCAGAGGTTATGCATGCAGAGTCTTCGAACGCAGATGGGGACACATGCTGCCAGCTTTCTGCAAGCTCTGTAGACTTTTGGGGTCCACCTCACTGCTGCCACATCTAGGTAAATTGAGGGATTTCAAAACTGGGCTGTGAGGACTGAGGAAGTTGCTTGATGCATTTGTTTGTAAGTCCATCTGGTGCACCTTTAACAGGAGGAAAAAACAGCCTGGCCAGAGGTCTCAATCTTAATTTCTCACCATTTCATTACACTTAACTGTAGTGACCAGGGATTTGCAAATGTTTCATCTACTTGGGAATGAAATTCCCATTCCCATCTAAATTACATTTTCATATGCACACCAGACAGCGGGAAAAGAACAACTTCCAAAATTAGTCCAAAATAAGCAAAAAGAAGGATCTTCCTGTGCACAATGTACTATTTGCCAGTAGTCCTTTTCCATTTCTATGGCTTGTTCCCTCTTTGTGTGCCCCCACTCACCTGATGGGGCTTTCCACATATTTTAAAAACCTTCTCCTGACTTGAAGGCAAAGCCCAAGCACAAAACATGAATATGTTTCACAAGAGGGTGAGACAGGTTCAGTAATACCACTAATACGTGAGTCCCATCTGTTGGCACAGGTGCTCAGCATCCCTCGCCCCAGGGACAGCAGTGCCATGTGCTGCTGCTTGTGGCAGCACCGCACCACATGAAGGAGGGCAGCACGCCCTCAGGGCCTGACCCCGACGCTGCCAGGAGCCCCGTGGCCTGGGCCAGGCATCCTCGGGGTGGCTGGGTGGTGACACAGCACGGGCACCGTGAAGGGGATGCACACTGCCTGAGGTGTCACAGGCTTGTTTTCACGTGGCACGGCCAGCTCTGAACACCATCCAAAAACGCGTCCTCTGGCAGTACGTGCCGATGCAGCCATGATCAAGTCAAGGTCACCCCCAGCCTGTTGCCGTGTCGCCTCGCCTCGAACCACAGGCTCCTGGGCTGCAGAGCAGGCACCCGAGGCTCAGGACAGGTAGGATTGCTGAGCTACTGTAAGTAATACCCCTGGCTTAATTACACACCGAAACCGTATTTGCGGGTCAGTACTCTGTCAGGATAAATAAGCATTTTCACACAGTATTACATTTCTCTATTTCTTTTGGCTGCTAATGTTGGACACTGCCCAAGTCTGTCCCTAATGGCCTCAATAATCATTCTTATCTGGACTCTAATCAGTGTCATATGCAGCCTTATCACGCACACATCTCTGTAAACACACGGTGTTTAAACAAGTGTAAGGTCATGAGGAACTTTAATATTTTGAGCAAGTTTGTGAAACGCAAACTATTTATTTTTTGAAGACTGCTTAAAATTAAAACTTCTGACTCTGGAAAACTGGATATTTGGGGGCTGTTGGGTTGAAATACTGCTGCATGCAAAAGTGATCTTTATAGTGACGGATGGGTCCCTCCGTGCAGATAAAACCCAGATTTTAAATATTTCTTTTAATTGTTATTGTCTTTGTGCTCAAGGACTGATTGTGGGAAAAATGCCATTCTCTGACCATAAAAATAAAAAGAAAATATAATAAAGCAGTAATTGGTCAATGATGATTGAACTAACGACTTTACAGTGCCAGTCAAACAGACATAATAATTGCTCTTTGGACTCTTTATGAAGGTACACCACTGTTTCATAAGACTAATCCAGCATTATAAATTCTCCATTTTATGTCAGTTTCCAACATTATCACATAAACCTTATGATAAATTGCATACATTATTAAAGTTTCCTAATTTAGACAGCACAATGCGTGAGAAAATGAGGGGTTATCTCCACCGAAAGCAGGTTGGATGCAAGTTGTCACCAAGTCAGCTATCCTATTTTTCCTTTTAGCTTGAATTACATCGCTTGGGAAGTGCTGGGCACTACAACCTGCCCTTCTCCTGCCGTGCTGCCGGACTTTTTCCAGCTCTGAGGAAGAGCAGAAGGCGGTGTCATGAACAAGTAACAGGGAGTGTGTGCAGCTATCGTTATTTACTGGTGGGAGAGTTGTGCCAGGGGTGCATGCTGAGAAGAGGGCTCACCTGTGCGGGTGAGTAGATGCCCCAAGGGGCTCCCAACAGCAGTGCAGCCAGGAGCCAAGGGAGGAGAGCACTGAATCTGCCTGCGTCGTTCTGTAGGGAGGCTGTGGGGCTTAGAAAAGGCAACAGGCTCTCCTAGAAATACTACACTATGCAAGAGGGGCAAAGGAGCCCCTCTTTTCCCCTGCATCCTTGTTAAGGGATTACAGAGAAGCCATCAGCTCTTGGTGTTGCTAATTGAGGTTGGAAAACTATTCTGTTTTCCATCATGCACTATCTGGAGCCTAACAGTGCTCCCAGAACTCATATTTTACTTTTTCTTTTCTCTCTCTTAAACACAGGCTTGGAAACGTATCAGGAGAAGACCACGATTTAATTTGCAGCATTAGGGTAGGCTCCTCCGGCAATTCCCCATCCTGGTCACGCCCTCCTCCCATGCTCAGACCCGCTCCATGGGATTTGCTGAGGAAGCAGGCTCTCCACGCCAGTGCAGTCGCACAGGGTCTGTTCCCTGTGTGGTCAATTCTGAGATTTCACAGCCTCTGTCATGCATGCTAATAAAGTTCTCAGTAGTTGGCTTGGTGATTGTCTATCAACCACCACCACAAAAGACAGTTTGCTCTCCACAGCGGCATTCAGTCCCCACCCTCCCACTGGACAGCCTTTTCGGACCCATCTGGAAATGACTGGCCAAAGCACAATGTGACACAGACACTCACCCTGTGCCAACAAGCTTTGTGCAGTGCCGCAGGCTTGCATTACTGTGACCCCTTGGTGTGTTTGTGTTGCCCAAGGAGCAATGTCAGCTTCCTCCAGCCTGGGCTCTGCCATGGTGGGAAGCCACGGCATGAAGCGCCAGGAGGAGGTAAAAAAGCAAGCCCTGAACCATGAGTACTAGGCTACTTTGCCTGCTCCAAACTGTACGAAAAAATGACAAGAGATATCAGAGATAAAACCCTCACAGGGAGGAGATAAAATGTGTTTGCATGTCAGCGAAAGCTCTCCAGCACCAAATCACACCGCACGCTTTGCATATCCACATGAAAACACATAAGGGAAGAAACTAACAGAAATCTTTGGGTCACAGAGTTAAGTACTGAAACAATATTGCTCCATCATATGCTGTTAACATGCATTGGCACTGCAGAACTTACAGCCCAGGTTGCAATCTCATCTCCAGTGGAAGGGATGAAGATACAAGCCAAAAGCACGAGGAGGAATTTGCAGCAGAAGGGAAGCAGCGAGGGCCTTGCACTTGCCTGCAGCCAGAGCCAGGGCGGGCGGCACAGCCGTGATGCAGCTGTGCCCATGGTGGCTCTAATGCTCGTCAGACAGTGGGGATGCCCCACTGTGGGCTGCTGCACAGCTCTGAGCCCCTTCGCCTACTGCAATTTCTGTTGGAGACACCAAGCTGCGGGGAGGATGGCACTGTCCCTGCTTGGAGTGGAGGGCAGGCATTCCCAGCCTGCTCCAGCTTGTCTCCAGGGGCAGTACAGCAGCAGGTACGGTGGTGCTGGCGCAGGGCAGGGCAGGACAGCTGGCATGCACAGACTGCCTCCCAGAGAACAACGCCGGGCAGCCAGAGGTGAGCAGCTGAAATACAACCTTTGTAATTAAGCTTTGTCTGCTGCGTGCTGCTTTGAAGAACACACTGAGATCACCAAGTGGAAAATATGTCAGAGCTCTGAAAAGGTAATGCCTGAGCTTTCTCCTGCATCAGGCTTACCTACATACAGTATCCAGAGGAGTTCCGGGTACACGTTAAAGGAAAAACGTAAGATTTAGCCCTGACAGTAGAAGACAAAGCCTTCACTGGGGACTTGAAGCAGACCTGAACAAGAACACGAGGAGCTCCAGCTTTGGCTCACAGGTCACAGCACAAACTGCTCAGACCTGACCTTGACCTGGAGAGCAGGGTGACTTCGTCAGCACTCAGCCTCTGCAAAACCAAGAATAACTGCCCGGTAGGAATTTAGAAACAGCAATTTCATCCCAAGCTGCCATCCAACAACAATGCTATTTCGACATGGGGGACGTGGGCAGCACCATCCATCACCTTTACTCACCCACTGACCGTGGCCCAGGCGCTCCACCCAGCCCCACAGCTGTGGGGTGAGGGGGCTGTCAGAGACTGGCCACCGACATTTCACATGGTGAACACTCGCTGCACAGATCAAAATTTATATTTGCTCTGTGCAGGCAGCAGTCTCAAGCATCAAAGCTTCTGTTTCAATACTGTGCCAAAACCCATAAAGTTTAAGGCTTGACCAAGCATTGATTCAGCACTAAAGCAGAAGCCTGGGCTCTGGAGACTACTGAATAGCTGGATTAAATAAACACTTTAAAAATACCTCTAGTGCTGCTAATAAAAAATGGGACTAAAGAAATGCATAAATGAACCTTTGTTTGCTGAACAGGTTTTATTTTCATATATATGGTATTTATGTTTACAATGGGAAATGTTTTTTCTATAATAACTATAAAAAATGAAAGCATTCATGGTGAAACCAAGGTGCTAAATATGCCTATTTAAGGAACACAGGTAAAATTATTTCTATTTGATGCCCATTAACATGGTTCGAGGGTCCTGCCAACACTTTCTGTCTCTCTCATGGAGAAGGAGGACAAGGAATGATCTGAGGGAGCAAAAGAAAAGGGTCAAGGAGGGGAACGTGAGTTACAGAAGCACCCGTGGCAGCCACCACAACTTCAGTACTTCAGAGTTTCAAAAGGCCAGATGAAAAACAGATGTATTTTTGGTAACAAATTCATCTTGGCTTTTGATCAGGCTGATACAGAGGTTAGCTAGGCAGTGCTACAGCATACCTGAACGCCTTGTGCTGGAGCTGGCTAGGGCACGTGGAATACATGGTCACTCTCCTTGCCTCCTTAGCGCAGCCTGAACAGTAGCGCATCTCTAGGAGCAGAAAGGCCAGATTCGGTGCTGGAAGTGCTCACAACTTCATCTATGGTTTCATTTTACCATCCACTTGACATAAACCTGCTATCCTGGAGTCATGTGATTGCCTGAAAATGAACTCTCCTCTTCTGTGTTTTATGAATGGCATTTAAAGCTCTGCAAGTGACTCTACTGGGAGTAAGGTATAGCAGGCAAGAGAGTGGACGATTCTGGACTAACAACAGAGTTTAAGAGAGTTGCTTGGGGCTAGCAAAGAAAACCTCATCGTTTTACACATGGGATTGTGCAGGGGATGGGGGACTTCAGAGACCCTTCTCCCTTCCTCACTGTAGCCCAACCTGATGCTAGGACCAGGGCAACACAGAGAGAGCAGCCCCAGGGAGCAGCTCAGAGAGAGTGGCTGGGCTGAGGAGGAGGGCAGTGACACGCCGTATGGCACAGGCCTCTCCATCTGGAAGGAATAACCAATTATACCCCACCTCTACTTATGTCTAATTTTAACAGCAAATTTCCTAGGATATAAAACATGATCTGTTAGCAGTCAGACTCAGCACTAACTGATGTCAATGAGCACTGTGTTACCCCAGCACTAAATGCTTTTGAGTGTCTGCATTTAGTACTTCAGGATTTAAAGAGCACATCAGATAGGATCTTCTCAACTGGACCATTTGACAAAGATGCATTTCAAAACATGCCTTTCTCAGGACTTCCTCATCTGCATAAAAAACACCACCATTAAACAACAAAAGACTGAAAAAAAAAAAAAAAAAAAGATACTAAAACAAGCTATTACCTGGTTTGGGTGAAAACCAAGTTAGAGGTTGGGCCACTGAGGCCCTCTCATGGCTCTGGCACAGGGAGGAAGGGTCATTAAAAGTGTACTAATGCAAAACCAAACTACAGAGCTACCACAAAACTAACAAAGTGTAACTCTGAACTGTTCCACCTAATAAAGTGACTGACATTACATTTCTCTTTATGACATTTACTCACTGACAAACCCCCTTGGGTCCCCTTTGTTAACGTTCCCCACACATTCCCCATGTTGCCCATCCAGTGCCAATGTGGGAGGTACGTCATCTGCCTTATCTGTGGGACTGCAATAGGGCTGAGAGTTGCCAGAATCTACCAAAAATGTTTCCCACCTGATGTTACTTATTTTCACACTTTCTACCACAATGACAAATTTCATTTTTTTCCTACTATCAATTTCTTATCACTGGGTTTGACACAACTTTTGGAGCTTGAACAAGTGATCCCCCAAAAAAACTGACAGAGCACGCCAAAGGAAAGACGTGGCATGGCTGCTTCAAGTAACGCTGGGAAGATGAAGTATAGCTGAAAAATGATGGCTGCTAGTGCCCTCGCTAGTAAAAAACTGGGTTGCTAAAGCCCAAACATGCTGTAAGTTAGGGAGATGCTGCACTGAATGCCCTGCAAAGAGGGAATTATAGTAATCAAGTCTCGTGGTCAAAAAGACTGGGGCTGCTCCTAGGAGTTCACTGCGGGATACTAAAGGGCTCACCGCAGCCTACGCAAACTTCACAACAAAAAAATTCCCCTTTGATGCCACATCAACATGTGGCAAATTTCCAGAGAAAGTGCGGGATCAAAAGCCTCACAACGTCTGCCAGGTTGCTGAAATACCTCTGAACTTCCCTCTCACTAGGCAAGGGAACAGCAAAAGGCATGTTTTGTTGGTTTTCCTTACTGTGATACTCCGACCCCATGCAGGATTCCCTTGGCTGAAAAGAAAGATGTCCTGACATTCCCTTCAGCTTTAATCTTCCCCTGAGGGGTTTCTGAGCACCCTTGCCCTGTCTGCAGTTAAAAAAAAAAAAAAAAAACACACACACAAAAACAACAACAACAACAACAACAACAACAACAAAACTCATTTACAACAGCCAGGAGACACAAAATCCATCTTTTTCTTCTGAAGGACCTATCCACCTAGCTTCACACATACATTGACTTGTGACTTTTTCCTAGGTGTCTCATAAGAGACCCTTTAACAGCACAAACAGGTATCCTGTGGGTCCTTATCTCTGTGGTCCTTATCTATCTGTGGGCCTGCAATAAAAAACTCACATCAGCAAAAGCCTTGACAGCAAGTGCCACTGGTGGTTTGACAAGGCACCCAGTTTTTCTGTAAAAAAGCAGTGATAGACATTTCCAGGGTGAAATCCCTACACAAGGGCAACTGTGGTATCCAGTCAGGCTTGGGATAGCAGAATAAGGTGGGTTTGGTTAAGTAGGCAGACAAGGAAATATCTTTGAAAGGAGAAAACCCGGGGTCAGCCCACAGCAGCACACCCTTTTCCAACGTTCAATCTTAAGGACAAGCTTGGGCAGAAATATCTCCATGAGGACATTTGCTCCTGGTGCAGTGTATCTCTATTATGTCTTAAGTTAGAAACTTGCAAGTTTTTTCCCAATATGCCTTTTAAATACTGCAGGTGAGTAAAACCTGAATACCTACCTGCTCAAGCCTACAGTCAAAGCATTCCTGTTCTCCAGATGTATTTTCCCATTCCTGCAGAGTTAAAGACACCCAAGGAAGCTTGGTGCCAATCAGCTGCTAACTCTGGTAACTGGCAAGAAATACCAGCCTTGGCTTTGCAGAGCACTTAACCTTACGCTGCAGAACGGTACTGCAACTTGGATCCAAGGCTTTCAGTAATCACTGGAGTGATGAAAGATGACATATCCCTTTAATCTCAGAACCAAGCAGCAATCTCAGTGCCAAACTGCACAAAAGTTGCTGATTCAGTCTCGAGGAACTACCTTTCTGTAAAAGAGCTGTGACAGGAAGATGAGATGGGCTCCTGAAGTAGCAGTGCTACTGCTATGTGACCAGGGTTGCAGGTGGAGACTTAACCCCTGTCCCGGGTTGCGGGATGCAGCCCTGCTGTGGGCACCCAGCCTTGCACTGCCGATAGCACAGAGCTTGGAAAGTTCGCTGCCTGTCACGCACTCATGCACAGCTGGAAGCCCTGACCCAGCACAGTTTCTTTCCTATGTGAGCAGCATGGCAATATATGGAGATATGTTTCTTCCTAAAGCTGTGTAAGAAAAGAGTTAACTACGCAAACAGTGAAGTTAACATGTCATGAGAACCACTGCAACACTCCCCACAAGGCTAGGAAACATACACAGGAGCCCTCAACAGAGAAGAAAGATCAAAATTAGCCCTCTGGGGGTTGTGGTTTGCTACTTCGACTGTTCAAATAAGCCTAAATTTTTAAATTCACTAACAGGCGGCACCTTCTGCCAGCATTTAAGCATTTTATTCTGAGGGCTGTATTTCTGAGGCCCTGCGAGCTGTATCACAAGCATGCAGCACCCCAAACGGAAAATTGGGGTGTTCAGGGTTCTGCCCCAGGCTCTCCAACCTGGAGCCTGCAGGAGCTGAGCCCCCATGCTGCCGGAGAGCCCCACAGAAACACTGCTGTACATGAGAGGGAAACAGTTGGCAAACATCTGAAAATGTTGTCCTCTAACCTTTTTCTAATATGGCTGTTTTTACAGCCAGGACCCGTCTCCCCACCGCCCAGGGCAGAGGCACAGGAAGGTCTCCACCCCAGCCTGGCAGCCCCAGCTCCAGGCTGCTCCAACCGCTCCACTTCCACACGTGCTCACCGACTGAAAGCTCTTCACGCAGCTTCCCAGACCAGGCAGAAACATGTTTCTTTTTAAAAATGGAAGCGTCATAATACTTCTGACTTGCAAAAAAAAAATAATAAAAAAATACCATCAGATATGTTTGTGCAGCAAGCTCATTCTTCCCTTTTTATAAAGCCACAAGAGATATAAAATATAGAACATCCAAGGACCACATGAAAAGGATGTCTGGATCTGTTAAAACATAAAGAAGGCTCTACCAGCCAAGGGCAAAAGTTTAGCTACAATAGAAGTGTCTTTAGATTTTTTTTTTGTTGTTGTTTTTTGTTATTTTATATTTTTTTATGCAGAGAGAGGAAAAGAGTTTGTGGTCATGTTTTCCAGCTTTATGTATATTTGTCTATCATTTTAATATAAACAGGGCGTATTTATAAAGCCTAAAGAAATGAGAAACAGATTCACTGGTTTCTAAATGCCAAGAAGTCTCTTCAAAGATGATAAGCAATTAAAGAGGAAAGTCAATCAAACTTTTATGACACTTCTGACCAAGGGTTTTATTTTTATTGCACGAAATCCAATGTGACAACAACAGATATATACAGTAGCAGCACCCACCCGTCCTTCTGTTGTGAGGGGCCTGCCAGCATTCCCAGTAAAATCCCTTTTCTGAGGGGAAAACAATGCTTGAATTCACATATCATTTGACAGAGAAGTTCTCAGTGCCTCTGAATTAGTAATGTACACAGGAAAGCGTATAGAAATGGATACACAAGTACAATTTTCATATATGCATCCACAAAGACCAATACTCCACAGAGTCCCTTAGGAAACACGATCTGTCTTCTAAAGCAAAAGCTCAGGAAAATACAGAAATCCTTCAGTAGCCCTGACAAAATTAAGCAGAAATGGAATAAAGTACGAAAACAGACAATGCAGCTGGTGCGTTATTTTGCACCAATCCCAAATATTCAGCACACAGAGTGGTACAGACAATTTTATATTGACAAGGCAGAACTTCAGTTGTCAGGTTTTGACAGGCCATTTTGGTAGCGAAGAAGGTTTGGCTTTTTCCTGGGAGAGGGGGAAGGGGGAGAGGAATGAAGGTGCTAATTAAAGACATAGAGTGTATTATGTGCCCACAGAAAGAGAATTGGAAAGTCTCGTTAATGGCTCTTTTGATAAAGGGTATCCAAAAACGATGACTAAAACACAATGCAGTGGAAGGATCTGTCTATTTTACAGAGGGGGGATGCTGCATACTCCAAAATGTACAGTTCCTCTCTAGGATAAGTGTTTATAGAAATTTTGAGACCAATTCATCAGGAATGTTTTAGGAGAAATTAGTTTTATGTCATTAAGCAACTGTGACTTATCCATCAGGCAGCCAGAAAACATAAAGCAGAATAGGGCTTGGGGAAACGAGTAACAAGTTTCTTGAGATCAAAAAATCTTCAAAGAAAGTTTATGTGATTTCTCATGATAACCCAGTCTATGGTACTGATGGAGACCAGGGACACCCCCACTGCGCCACTTGGAGCTGTGACACAAACACGCACTCCCTGGATTTATCCATTTACTTTGAGCATAGTCTTTTGTCTAGAAATCAGTTCAAGCCACGAAGGCCAGCTTACAATACGGATATATACGTTAACAAGCTTGGGGGGAGAGGCTGCTTTGAACTAGAATGTATGTCGTCCCATACAAAGGAGAAGGTTTCTGTAGAAGTAGTAAGGGTCGATGGTTAAGGTTCTCATTTGGGTGGCGTTTCTCACGCTTGCTCCAAAGTACCCTGGGGTGGATGCGGAGCGGCACCCCGCGCTGGGCTGGGAGGCCCAGCAGGCTGCCCCATGCTGCCACCATGTCCCCAGTGCTTGTGTCCCTGCCTGCCCTGCCTGCCATGCGTACACAGGCTCCAGCATGGATCTCCGCCACCATGCTTCCCAGGGGAAATGGAGCTTTCCGAACCTTTAAAAAAAATAATTAAATAAGTTGGTTCTCAAGTATGCACCATGGCTTGGTTCTCTGTACTGTTGTTTTTTTCTCATCTCCTTTAGCTTACCAGCTCCCAAGAGTTACCTGCTAGAAAGAGAAGCTCCTTTATTTTTTCCATCATCACTTTGGATGAGCATCCTCAAGTGATTGAAGTGTTTACATTGCGTTCAGTTTTGGCACAGATGCTCTGCGTTTTGTTTTTTTTTTTTTTTTTTTTTTTTTATCTGTCAGATGAAATTCATCCTGGTGTAAATCCAGAGTAAATCCCAAGCAACACCAGTACTAATCACTGAAACTACTCACAAACCACACAACATGGAGGATTTGACCCTGAAATCGCCACAAGCTTTCCTGCCAGGTGAGCTGGGCCCCTCTCCCATCTCAGCCCACGAGCAGCAGCTGCCTGTGGGCCCACTGGTGACATGTGGCTGAGGACAGCAGGGCCCTCGGGGATGGTTGAGACATCAGAGAGCTCCCATCCCTCAGAGAGGTCGGAGCCAGAGCACTTCTACTCATCCCCCGCTTTGATTCACAAAGGCTGAGAGGTTAAATATAACGTGGCATCAAAAACACAGGGAGGTATCACCAGTAAAATGATGGTCCTCTTAAACACCAGGAGACTGGTATCCCCTAGCCAAGCAGAATTAATAGTTCGCATTGAGTAATCTGGAAAACTACACCTCCCAACTATACCTGCAAGCACCTACAATTTGGTTTTATTCATTATTCTTGGAAACATCCATAGATAATTCTTGGTCCACTAGAATTGTTATGGGAAGCAAATTTAAAGAGGGATATGAGCACAGCTTTGGCCACTACAGCTGATTTTTTCTGGTCAGACAAATGTAATGGTCATCTGGACACAGAGTCAATGTCAGAGCATTTGCTCAGCTCTCCTGCAACTGCTTCATTTTCTCAACTCATTAGGCAACACGTAACAACAACTTGGTGTGAGGCTCCATGGCAATGAACAGCTCTTTTCCATGCTTGTTTCCAGTTGCGTTTAGCAGCAGGACGAAGGTGGAGGAAGGCAGAGGAACTGCAGACTGTACTTTCCTGGAAGCGTTTGCAAATGCCTTGACAAGTATATGCCAGAGAAAGTCTAACCACCTTTGATCCTGAATCCTCGTGGAGGATGAGATCTCCTGAGATCCCTTCCACTCTGCATTTCACGGATTTTACAAACCACCGGTACAAAGGTTCTGGCTCTGGGTAACACAGAGCCAGTGGCGAACTGCGTCACCCGACACTGATTTTGCTAATGAAAAACAGCACCCCCAGCACTACAGATGGAGCCGGCTGAGTCCTGAACTTCCTTGCTTTTCTGGGATTAGTCAGGCCCATAACGGTCCTTTAAACATTTTTTTTTCTCTGTGGTTAAATTTTTTATATCATGCTTATCATCCAGGGAGCTGCTAGAAATAATAGCAAACATGCATGCACAAGGGTCACACAACTGCTGAAATGTTAATGCAGTTTATTCTGTCTGGATGCTGCCATTCTCCTGACCCAAGAAGTCTGTGCTTCTGCAAGGAGCAGCAACAGAGGGAGGTTTCTAGAACTCTCTACAAATCATTCCGAAATAATTCGGAATGTATTTAGCCTCTCAGTGCCAGTCATGGTTTGATAGGCCTCACCCCTCCAGGCCCTTTATCACTGTTTTATGAATTTCCCTCGTTTTAACAGTCAGTAAGGATCAAAAGTCACTTCCGAACACATTCCTGCCAATATGACTAAGGCATGAAGTTGGTTAAAAATTCCACAAGTCACAAACATGCAGACAAAATGAACATTTGGCAATATTTGTGCTGCCAAAATTAAAATTAGGGACCTGGACTGCCCAGGCTCCACCTTCAGGCAGTAGGGAAGGCTGGTGTCTGCTGGATGGAGACATAAAGTGCCTAAGCCAGGCTCTTACCCTGAAATGCCCTTGGGGAAGGTCTGTGCTTTCCTTCAGCCTGAGAAGGAAGGTTTGAAGCTCATCACCGCGAAACTCCCCCCCACACACACACACACTCCCCAAAGGCTTTGTTTGTCATTTCTTGCCAAGAAGGCCAACCATACCTTGGGCTGCACCGAAAACAGTGTGGCCAGCAGGTCGAGGGGGGTGGATTCTCCCCCTCTGCTCTTGTGAGATCCCACCTGGAGCCCTGTGTTCAGTTCTGGGGTCCCCAGCACAAGACATGGACCTATTACAGCAGGTCCAGAGGAGAGCCCCAAGGATGATCAAGTGACTGGAGCATCTCTCCTATGGGGACAAACTGAGGGAGTTGGGGTTGTTCAGCCCCAGAAGAAGGGAAGGCTCTGGGGAGGCGTCATTGCAGCCTTCCAGTACCTAAAGGGGGCCTACAGGAAAGCTGGGGAGAGATTCATTTTCAGGAGGTGTACTGATAAGGCAAGGGGTAATGCCGTTAAATTAAAAGAGGGTGACTGAGATTAGATATTAGGAAGAAATTCTTTACTCTGAGGGTGGTGGGGCACTGGAACAGGTTGCTCAGAGAAGCTGTGGATGCCCCAGTGGGAACTTGGTGATCTGTAAGGTCTCTCCCCACCCAAATCACTCTGTGGTTCTAGTCTGTGCTTTAACTAAGCACACCAAAACTGGGGGGGGGGTCAATTTCTGAAACCCGAGAGTGAAAAGATCAATAAACCCTTCCTATCCTTATCTTTCCTATTTTTCTTTTTTTTTTTTTTTTTTTTTTTTTTTTTTTTTTTTCTGCCGATAAAAGTGAAATTATTTTGGTTTCAATCAGAAAGAAAATGGAAAAAAAAAATAAACCAAAGCAGAAGCTCACCACATAATTTTTTCCAGCAAATCAAAGCAATTTTTTTCAATTAAAAAATGTTTTGATGAAAAATTACAACAACTTTTCAGTGAAGTGGCTTTATAGCTTCTCTTAATCTAACAGAGGCTCCCGCATAGAGGCTGCATTGTTTAGCCAGCTGTAGCATCCCTCACACAGTCCCCTTCTGCACAGCTTCTGGCGGTGCAGCGCTGATATTTATAGCCTGGATTCCCAGAAGGGAAATCTCCAAGGTGCCGCTAATTAGTTCTCCTAACACACTGTTAATAACAAGGGGCACCACAACTTGTCTCACCAACAGCAGGTTTGTGGCTGTTTGTGCTGGGGGCTGGGGCATCCCACAGGCACTGCTCAGGGAAGGAACTCCTCGGCTGAAGCAGGGATCCCGTCCCCGGCTTTCCCCATAGCAGGAGGAGCCGGCTGCTAGATTTGCTGGGAGAGGCAATGGCCACACTCAGACCGTAGCTGAGCTCCTGGCCACACTTCACTTCCACCCTGGAAGGAAGGAGATGGACTGAAATCTCTTACCACCCTGATCCATAAAGCCATGACCCCTTGAAATGTTTCTAGTTCCTACATTGAAATACTTCAGTGCTGTACAGTCCTGTTAAAAACACCCACCACAGATCAGAGCTCTGCTTGCCACCCTCTCCCAGCCCTCTGCAGAATTAAGTGGTATTACCCAGCTGACCCCCGCCCCCATAGGTAATATATATCTAACTCTTTAAAAGATGTTATGCCTCCTTCTTGCCAAGAAGGCAGTCATTAGCATGCTGTCATGGTTCAAAGTGCTAGCCTGTGCTCATCCTTTCACAGCAAGTACAAATTCATGTGGGTGAGTATCTGGACAAGTACAGATCACAGGAACTACAGAATAAGGAGTACAAATTTCAGAAGAAAGCAAGTCACTATCTGAACTCTGACAAGCATGCATGCCATCAATAAAAGTCATTAAAGATGACTCTGAAGGCTTACATACCTCTGCATCTAGCTATACCTTGTCTTCGTTAACTAGCTACAGGCTGCCGAGTCAGACGAAACCACTGCATGTTCTATCTTCTCATGAACCAAATGACCAAACCACAAGGAAACTTCGGCCTCCCTGAGAACAGTAGTTTCTATTTTCCTCTGATTTATTTGCAAAGAGGTCTCAGAGCCATGTTCTTGAAACCTTTCTGCAATCACTTAAGTAAGCAACATTCTGCTTGTTAAAAGGTCAATTGAAAGGTTTGCAGGCATGACTGAAGCAATTTTTCATGTAGATGTCACTGAAATGTCCCTATGTGTATTTCCGTGGTTTCTCTACTATCTCGAGTAGATACCAATCATAAGAGCATCCATTTTAGATCATCTCCTTCAGAGAGGCTAACTGTGGGATACAGGGAACGATAACAACTTTGCCTGGCTGAGGGTGTTCAGGTCAGTGCTGAAAATGAAGTGAACATCATCTAGCTGATTATTTTTATACGCTATTCACTAACTGCAAGCTGAAAACTCGAAGTCTTGTTGGATTTTGCACATCAAATGTTATTATTTATTAAATGTTTCCAAAATTATACTGGTAGCTTGAAAAGAAAAAAGAAGAAAAGAAACACAGCCTAGCTGCTTTATCTCAGATGATCCACTGGGTTGTAACAAAAACATCAACTGTTCTTAAAATACTCTGAGTTCATGCTACCAGTAAAGCTTTTTGCATACGGAGCCCAGCCTTTACATCTCTGGTCCTGTTCTGTGTTCTTGTGACATCTGCACCCTCCCAGTCTTATTGAAGCAGCCCTGAGAGGCTGCTGGAGCCCTCAAATAAGAAAAAAAAATAATGCATTAGAACTGGAGAACAGTCTTTATAAAGGAAAAATACTTCAGGGGAAAAAATAGACTAACTTTTTTTTTTTTTTTTTTTTAAAAAAAAAACACAACTGTTGTGATGTTGCACTACAATGGTTTTCACCTACCACATACTTAGCGTAGAGAGAGGAAGTTACTCGTACCACACAAAAGGATGTCTCTATACAGCACGGTGAATAAAAATAATAATCATTTCCAATAAATTCAAGCCACATTCATGTTTGGCAGCCTTCCCATTGTGCCAAGAATTTATCCAACGCCCCTTTTATTTATGATGAAACAGAAGTGACATAACACTTTGTCATGAAAGAATGCTGTAAATGATGCTTTTTTAATTATATACACTGTTGTTCTTGAAACAACTCTCCAGTAATTTATGTTTATAGCCTTACACACATGCTGCGGAAGTGGATATAAAATGCAGCTGTGGTCAATGGCCACGTGATTTCAATCTGACGCTAGCTCAACGTTCAGGATGGAAGAAAAAAGAGGGAGCAGATGCCCCAACAAGTGCTCTTCCATCCCCTCCATTTTTGCAATGTTATTGAAGTACCGGCCTACAAAAAATCAGATGTTCAGTCAGCCGAGCTACAAACAAGAAAAACATTCCGGCAGCCAAATCTGAACTCTGGTGGGTCTTCAGCAGATTAACAGCAGCAGCAGAAAATGCTGGTTTCTGCTGAAAATCTGGAACAAGGAGAATACCCTTGTGTTATATTGCCTTTCCAGCCCCTCAGAGCATCGCTAGTAGCCAGGGATTCCTACCCATCTCACCTGCAGAGAGAAGCAACCTGCAAGCTGCTTCAAGAGACTAAGATTTTCAGCAATCACTAGCTAGGTCTGACTGTGCTTTTCATCTCATAACCATTTTCCATAGCTTGTCAAATGTTGTTAAAGCAAATGTTTACAGACTTTTGAACATTACTATTCTTACGTTTTGCTGCAGCCAGCACAGACAAAACCACACCCAACAATATGAAAGACAGAATTTGCTGCAATTTGGGGCCCTCACAGAGCATATTTTGGTTTCCAGTGTTAATAAGAATGTGTTTGTCCTCCCCCTTCTCCCACTTGTCCTTGTCGATATAGCCATTGAGCTTTATTCACTGGGAATATAAGTACCAAAGCAACGAGTCATCAAGTCCTTTGAATTTGGGATATAAAAGGCATCAAGGATGTGAAAATTCAGAAAAACAATAGCTTTAAGATACCAGCAACTGTCTACTGACCTCAGCCAATCTATACAAGTGAATCAATTGGAGCAGAGGAGAAATAGAGAACACCAACATTTCCATCGGAGCTACAAAACTACACAGTAGAGAAGCCAATGAGAGAGCAGGGCTACTGTCAGTTGCGTCCATGTATCAACTGCAAGGTGAAGATACAGAAAGTGACAGAAACTGAAACTGATGTATAACTTCGGAGAAGAGTGATGATAGACCACTGAAAATTCTTCGCACATGCACAAGATTAAAAGAAGAAAAAATGCAAAGGTGATCAGAGAAGAAATAGGCTTCTCAAAAACACAAATAAGCATTCTGCTCTTTGCTTTTGGTGAAATTTAATATATGCACATTCTTCATTTTCAGCTGTTTTTATTATTTGTTTGTTTGTTTGTTTGTTTGTTTTTCCCTGCATTGCACTTTTTACACCTACAAATTTAATGCCTCAGTTCCTGCTGGTATTCAGAACCCTGAGGGGTTCAGAAGTCAGCAGAGTTATAGATCACTGGGCCAAATTCAGTTCTGATCAAACACTCAGTCTGAAAATGAAGGTTAAATCCTCTGTGCCTTGCTGAATAACCCATAAAGCCTGTGAATCCTGCGCCTCTTTATCTCCTTCCTCCTGCCTTATTTCAACATGCAAGTTGGGTCCACTCTTCCCCTTAAGCTTTCCGACTCCCAAATAAATCATCCTTTGAGTTCAGATGATTAGGAGAGCCAAAAGGCATTGTTTTAGTTTTTCCTACATTTAAAACCAGTTTGTTTTCCTTGAACCAGTCTGTCAAAGTCTTTTTGCAGTTCAGGCGTTATGTGAGAAACAGATTTGCCATTAAAATGCACAGTCGTGCCATCTGTATAAAAATGTATAGCACAGTAATGACATAGCCTTGCAAAATCATTAATAAAAAGAAAAAAAACAGGAATGACTGACACTACTCAACTCGGGGAGGGGGGAGGATAGAGGGGAGAGACATTGACACCTTTGACTGACAAAGGGGGGAAGAGACAGCCCTGTGAAGAGAAACAGATTGATGCTTCTCCCAGACTCTTTGTCTTCCTGACAGAGCACAGGCAGCAGCACAGGCCACCTACTTGCTGCGCTACTGCCTGCAGCATGTTCGACCAAAAGCTTTGGTGAAGCTCGCTAAAAAAGATTCCCACTACAATTTCATTTATGTGGGGTGTGCTCAGAAGAGCCTGTTACTGATTTTTTTACGTTACCCGGGTCAAACCCCAATGGTGCTGAGAGCCTCCCACTGCTCTGAGCCCTACCGGACTGCTGCCCCCGTGCCCCAGGGTTACCCTGCCAACACCAGAGCTCTCTTTCCAGAGGCTGTCAGGCACCCAGCTCTTTTCACTCGCAGGTAGAGTTGACATTACAGCAGCCACGTCCTTCAGGTTACCCCTTATGGGGACTACACCATGAACCAAGGGAACAGCAGTGATGTGGAGTTGCTTCAGCGGCCCACAGAGGAGCACTGGCTGCTGGCAGGCAGCACATCACACCTGCAGGGTATGATTTAGGTTCAGGGTTGAGGTGCATTAGTCCCACCTCCCTCTGACCAGCCAGAAGGATGCTGTGATTCACCAGGGGAGACATGCCAGTCTCTTCCAAAAATACGCCCAGAAGGGAAGAACTGATGAGGGCACCTAAAAAGGATGCACATACATTTTCCTGATGACTAAATAACAACCAGTTCTCTAGGCTCTTCTGCAGGTCACCCTGGTGAATGTTCTCCTTAGGCTGAAGCCTAATGATATAAATATATCATTATATATATATAGAGAGAGATAGATATAAATATATCAATATATTTTCCATGATATAAAAATATCATGGAAAAGCTTCACTTCTGGTCGTGTTGTTTAACAAGCATCCCTGAAGCTTTGTTTACCCATCATCTCGTCAACGTGGCACACGCATCTTTGCGCTATCAGCCGCATGCTCCACCCTTTGTGGTTGGCCAAATGCTTAGAGCTGACTGCAGCCCACAGCCTCTAAACACGCCTGGGTCACAGCCCAGGTCTTCCAACCGATTCTACCAACATGTGCTGAAAATGCAAAAGCATGAAAACAAAAAAAGTCATAAGAACATCTTTACAAGGTATTTGCTAGCATTCACCCCAGGGACTTCACTATCATTTGAGAGAAAACATTGTAATTGTGGTGGAATTATAGATTACAGTTTTACTCGGACTTCCTAAAGTTAACCTCTACCATTACAGACCTAAATTTGGAGCAGTCCATTGTGCCACTTGGAAAAAAGCCACTAGTTCAGCACTAGCAACTCCGGTTGCATAAAAAGAACTTTTTTAATGATGATTTGTGTTTCATAAGTGTTGCACTATTTTTAGAAAGATGAGAAAGTAAAGTATGCCTCCTTTTAAATCTGGCTTTTACTGCACCCTGTAATTTATGGCAATATAGTAAGTAATTTGCAAATAAAGATTTGAGACAACATTTTAGCATTAGTGTTTTTAAGAAAAAACAAACATTCAAAATAAAACCTAAACCACAGCAATGAAATCTATCATTAAATGCCTACTTTTTGCTAAATTTGTAGTTATGGGAGCTTAAATCTCAAACATTTGTTGTGACCTCTTGCAAAGTAAAAATATCATATTATTCATTGTGGTTCAAGACCAATATAGGGTACTATTTCATTCTAGCCTTAAGTATTCACGGAATTGTATAGCGTAGCTTTTAAAGACGTATTAATTACTTTTCGCTGAGTCCAAGTGACTTCTGGTTTTCAGAAAGAGATGTGCGTCACTTCATCAGTCGCTTCGTTTGTGAAGACTCGCATCTTTTAGGCTCATTTATGCATAATACATCAGATATGACCTGTTTAATCATTGCCTAAGTTCTTCTGAATTAGTACATCTGCACAAGTTTATCAGACACAGAAGCTTCTGACTGTTCGTGGAAAAATTCAGAGGCATTTCTTCCCTTGGTCACCGTGTAAAAGCTGCTATTGTGTTGTGGTGCCAAAACTCGATGTTAGCCTGCAGTGAATAATTAATGCAGGCCAGTTCAACTGAGTCCACTGCAAGTCCCCTGCCTCACTCAGAGTCCTTCCATCCCACCACGCAGCACCTCATATGCCCCTGTTTATTGCATGAGTGTCTTTCTGAGAGAAGGACAGTCTCCTCGGCACAGGATCCAGTCCTGGGCTGGGACATGGGCACATAGCAGTTCCTCGTATCAATGCGCTGACAGAAGCCACTTCCCATCCTGCACTTCCATTTCCACCTGGCACTTGGTAATTACATGACTTGACTACAAAAAAAAATGGAGAAAAAAAAGTGTTCTTGTACCTTGGCTTTAAGGAATGGAAACCTCACATTGAGAAGTTTTTCAGAAACTGCTACGTAAAAGTGCCAAGGACTACATATTTTCAAGGCCAAGCACCATAGGAGATTGGCTCAACATTAGAAACATTCTTCAGGCAAAGAGGGAAATCTGTAGGCTGGCAAGTCCAGCTATTTCTTAGAGAGAGAGAAATAGAAGAAATTTTACATTAAAATTTTCACATTCTTTGACCTCAAGACTTAGTCACCTAGCATTGCTTGCTTCATGCTTCAAATCCTTCATGGACAGGTGCTAAGGACCACTCAAGTGCAGTACCAAATCATGCCTGTAGCATGCATGACCTCAGACTTACAAAGTCATCTCATAGGCCAGGGGAGGTATTCCTGACAGAACAGCAAATGACTCGATTTCCAGAAATGCAAGGCAAGAGGTCCTACGTTTTGGAAGGCAGCTAGAATCTGATCTGCTAACCCGACCTAAAAATGGCAAGTGATTTCTAATTTTATAAGGGACCAAAACAAAAACCAAAACACAGAAATTACTATCAAAACACTGAGGGTTTACGACCAAGTTCTAGAGAAGCAGATCGCTTTAAGCTCAAAATTAATGGTTAACAAACTATCTAAATCCTTCTCTGAATTCCCAAACTTTCTGGGGCTCCCGTCAAACTCAGAGCTGCCAAGCGCTCACCTTATCAGACAGTCCAGACCTAGAAAGCTGCATTCAGACTTTTGCTGCTCAAGATCCATCAATCCGCCTCTCAACCAGCAAGTATGAGCTCTGCAGCAGCAAATGCAAAGATTGACATTTTCTCCTGCTTTACATCCATGCCAACTTGCTGACTTTGGTGTGGCTTGGCAAGTGCATACAAGAAGAGTTTAGCTCTTGCTCCTTATTTCTTGAGTTCTTGAAGCTTTTTTGTTTTAGACCAAGAAAAACATGTGCATTTAGAGAGAAAGAAAAAAACAAACTTCAATAATTTGTGCTCTATTTTAAATTGTTATGCAAATGACTTAATGAAATAATAACCTGAAACTTTGCAATTAAAAGCGTTTAGTGTGGCTTTGGGTGCCCTACAATGTAAGGCACACTTATACTGCTCTGAATACTTTGCTTGGCTTTTAAAATACCTTTTTAACTTTGATACCACTGCCACTGAATCTGTGTCGTTTTCTCCTGCTGACAATTTTTCCATAACATTCACTTGAATTTGTATGTTATAAAAGGAGAAGTGAAAAATGCATAGAAAAAGATGGAAAAGAAGTTTCTATTTTAATGGTAGCTGACAACTCCAAGCAATATTAAATGCAAACACTGTTGTCTGCTCACTTGAACGTGAAATTCTGCTTGTGATGGGCCCTCTCCACAGGGCTGAGCCCAGGGGATGGGCAATTTGTGGAAGACAGTTTGGGCAATGCATGAATGGCACTTGCTGCATTTCTTCTGAGGCCAGAGACGAGGCAAATTCATTCTCAAGGGTCAACGAAAGCCTCAAGTTTGTTCCCCCTGAAGCCAAGCTGCTGCTCTCTGTCTCTCTGGAAGAGCAAAGTTCAGGAAGAGCAAGAATAATTAGTGATGCTAGGTGCAGACTTGAACAACTTATGGAGTTGACACTGCTAGCCCTGTTGCCAACCCTGATGGAGCAGGCTTGAAGGAGGGAGAGAAAGCAGCTAAGAGTACTTCTTATCAAGGCTTTTTTTTCTTTAATTAAATATACTCTTTAGGGGGAAAAAAAAAAAAAAAGATCTGAAGACCTGTTACACAAAATGATTAACCTCACCAAATGTGGGTTTCATGGGGAAAAGTAATATTTCCTTTTGCAAATCAAAAATGGTATTTAAACCATCTTTGTATCATTTGTTAGACTGGAGGAAGATATAGAAAACATTGATATAATTCAAAAACAAATAATGGTAAACAGACAAGGAAGGGATTCATTTTTAACTTTCATAGAAAAACAACTTCAAAAGCACTGTAGATATTCCTGCAAATAGATTTTTGTTTAATATCAACCCTAGAGAGATAACAACAACAACAAAACAAACAAAAATCATTCATTTTGAGTCTCACATAATCTCCTAAACCACAACACATCAGACACCAAGAAATAGTAAAATACATTTTTAAACACAAGTGCCAATATGTATGTGTCTGAAAAAAGCCAGCAATTTAAGACTCTTAAGTGGAACTGTTCCCTAACAAACGTTATTAGAAACTGTTGCAAGGAAAATAATGTTAGTAAACACCTTTATGATGAAATAATTGTGTGGAAGGTGATGTCACATAAGAACATGGACATGCAGCCAAGGACAATTGCTCCACTTGACTTAATTCATTTGTGAAACACGAGGTGTCAGGTTTATGCTGTTTGGCTGAGATTGGTGTGGATTATCTTTTTTTTTTTTTTTTTTTTTTTTTAATTATGCCTACAAGGCTAATGGATTATCATATATCTTGCCAAAGATTGCATTCCATAGCACATATTTTGTAAAGAGGATGTATGACGCATTCAAGACTCACCTCCCCCATGAATTAATGAACCAAGAAACATCTTCCTATTGTGTAAGATGCAACTGTTTTGTTGTATTTCAGAAAAGATTGTTTGCTGATAGCACACTGAAGATATGGGAGGAGAAGGTGTGGTAGCCAAGGGATCCTTTTGTGATGATTTTTGAACACACTCAGCAGATCAAAGGCTCAAGCCCATGGCATGGACAAGCTCACAGGGTGCTGTTTCAGAGCCTGCAGTGCACTTCATCATTTCTCAAACTACAACACAGCAGAGGATTTTCAGAGCACAGAGCACTTTAAAGTACTTTAAAGTACTTTATAGGCCTTTTTTACTTCTGTTGATCAAACTCAGTGTAGGAAGATAAGCCCTTGAATTAATACTCATCAATGGCTGCATTGTGGTGTACTTGACTTGGATGAGTGGGGAGACCCCGGAACGAGTCAGCGGCCTGCCTGTGCTTGCTCCTTAAAACGGGCAGCAGACTGCCTTGGCTTGAGCTAGGCATGTGCTGACAAAGTATTGCAGTAGACCCATCCAGACACATTTAGTGTGAGCTCTGTGGCTCTCCCTGTTTCAGCACTGCCCTATTTTAATCTTCAGCTGTTTGCTCAAAGGGAGTGGTGGAAAGAAGAGCAGGTCTCATGATCTCTATTCCGGTGACAGAGGATGCAAAAAACATGCCTAAGTGGAGGGTAACAAGGAGATTGCCTGCAAAAAGGACCATGCAAGTCAGCAGGGTGCCCAGCAGGCAGACTCCTCCTGGCAGGCATGCAGAGGGCTGTTAATTTTATTTATTTATTTATTTATTTATTTTTGTGGAGACCAACACGCCACCTGTGAGCCTAACCATACTGGGACAGTCTTTTAATAAAAACCTGCAAACCACTTTCCTCTCAAAGCGATTTCAATGTTATTCTATAATACAGAGGGAGAAAAATAGCCTTTTATTTTCCACTAAACAGGCTTTCGCACCACCTACAACCCAGGATTAAACTTCAGAGGCACTTGCACAAAGAAAAGGATTTCTGTAAAGAAACCAGTCAATCATTCCTCTAGTGTGGGTTCAGCACCTCTGAAAACCAGGCCGTTTCCCAGGTACATGGAGCTACGAGATCTGTGGTTTGAAACCACCCCCAGACTGTTTCACTCCAGTCTCAGAAAGCTGCGACCTAAATGCCTCAGAGGCAATTGAATCTCATCACAAGCCCCTCTCTCTGGGGCTGAGACCACCACTGCTTGGCATCACCAGCTCACCCCTTCTTCCAAGGCTGGGAGAAGAGGGAAATCCCCCAGGAGCTGGCAGTCATGCTGCTTCAGGGCTGGCCGGTACCTCACAGCTGCGAACACCCAGGAGGACAGCCTTTGACACACTACCCCCACTCCTTCACAGTTTCAACAGCCTTTTCCTTTTTTTCACGTTCTTTAAAGCCCTTTGTTATAATGAACTGTCTATAACCAAATGATCCAAGGTAAAGCTGGTTTAAGTTATTTATAAACTTTTAGGACTCCACCACTCGATAGGCCTGGCTGGAGCTCCTGAGCGGACAGCCCCCCAGGATGCACTTTCATCCGTATTTTGTTGGTTTTTATGGTATGTACACAAGCAGAAGAGGCAGGACCAATTCACCAACGCTGCGGCCCACTGAGATAACACTGCCCTGCCTGGAGAAACTGCGGTCCTTTCCCATAAAGGCATTCCAACTCCCACATGCTTAATGGTGCACCAAGGCCAATCGTCCAGGGAAATAATTTTATGGCTCAAAGCAAAGGATGAAATCAAAGCATTTCACCAACTTGAGCACACCCTGGTTGGAAGCCTATGCCCCACCAGGCAGGCTCACAGACAGGAGGGGTGACAAGTGGCCTGGCACCACCCGCGCCACTGCCACCACCTCTACCAGACCATGACCCCAGCTCACGGCTGGAGTGAGCCTGTGGAAGGAGCTCAGCAAACGCCCTCTCAGGGATCTGTCCTTGCAAAAGAGAGCAAAGGAACCAGCAGCGGAACCACCAGCACATCCCCTCCCACAGCGAGCACAGCCCCTGAGCTCACCAGCCAACCCCAGGCCCAAGCAGCCGCAGTGTGAGCGATGCAGGTGAGCAACCTGCCCCCGCGGGGCCACTGCTCTGCCCTCAGGCCCCATGCCTGCTGCCTGGCTGGGCGGGCAGGGAAGGCCTCTCCGCAGGTGCTTCGGCTGCCTGGCCTCGGAGAGGCTGGAGCAGATGGTGACGTGCTCTGCTTGGCCCCCGCTCACAGGAACATTTTTATTACCAGGCACGGAGTGCTGGGAGCCCTGCTATCTGCTGCTCTTTGCTGGCGGCTGCTGGCACAGGCATCACGGGAGGGCTGTGATTTACCACCTTCATATTTATTTACATTTGTGTCTCAAGAAGAGTGGCAATTTGCCAGATCTGGAAGTGCTTAATAGGATCTGATGGGCAGATTAATTAGCACAGGTCACAGCACTACTTGCCTTCCAGGAATATTACCTTTTTTTTTTTTCTTTTTTTTTTTTTTTTTTGTCAAGGTAAAGCAGGAGGAGGTCAATGCCACCAGCACGTTTTACATTTTACTGGTTTATATTTTCATGGTTTTGTTTCATTTCCTGTGAGCAAATGAACTTTACTTTTATTTCTGCCACAACAACATTCTCTAAATAAGATGTTGGAGGCACAAAAAAAGAATGTAGAGAGAGAGGAAAATCTTATCTTATGCCCCCCCTTCCTTCTTTACTGTCCATAAAAATCCTCTTCTTCCCCCACCCATTGTTACTGCCCCTCCTGTATGATCTTCTTGGTATCCTATGTTTTCAAAAAGGTACTTTTGGGGTAGGGATTCTTTTCATTCATATATATATATGTATATATATATATAAATATATAGATAGACACATATACATTTATATTTATATACATATCTATTTATAGATAGATATATATACATATGTATGTATAAATGAATGTGCGTATAGAGAGAGAGAGAGGCAGACACCATATCTGGCTAACCATTATACCAGATTGAGCAATTAAGAACTCAGCTGGATTATTCTTAATTTTCACTGGCCCGGCTGAGATTTGAACACGACCAATTATGTATAGGCTGACAAACCAGAGAACATCAAGATTAATTTTTTATGGCTACAGAACCATTTGCACTCCATAACCTTGGGAGTGACATGCTGCCTGTGATCAGGGACACGTTTTTGTCATGCCACCATGGTAAACGTGAAAGCACCTTTTGCATCTGTCATGCCACAGCAGGCGGGAGAAGAATATGGAGCAGCGAGCACCCTCTGAACACCATAGGGACCACACAGAATTTGAACAAAGGGAAATATATATATTTCCCCAGCTTTTCCCCTCATGGGAAGGTGTTTGTTTGGACTTGATTCGTTCTTAGAAGAGGAAAGAGGGACACAACCAGAGAGGGGACCATGTGTGGTCACGGCCCCAGGCCTCCAGCACACATCGCCTGCCACTGTGTGGAAAGGGCAGGACCTGGTCCTGCCCCTTCCCTAGCAGTGCTGTGCATAAAGCACTCCTCTACCATTGCTGGGGGCTGCTGGCAGCCAGCAGACACCTGCACAAAGTCGAGCAAGGTAAAGTGAGGTGAGTGGACCCAGCAATTTGCTGTGAGGATTTTCTAACCTCTGTAGACATTTATTTTCCTTTACTCCAGCACTCTGGTTTATCACAGCACCATGGGGAGAGAGAAGCCGTCTCCCATGTGGTCAGATTCCAAACCCAGGGGTCCGTGCTGCAGGTGGGTGCACGCCGCACCCGCAGCCCTCTGAGCAAAGCCAGGGCAAGCAGCCAGGCAGGGAGGCTGCCGCCAGCAGGAAGCCTGCATGAGGGGGAAAACATTCACAAACTCTTGCTCAGTGGAGAGAGAGACTGGGTAGGACTCCACAGAGCAATAAAGCTGTTTAGGAAGGATATAAATGGGCTGAGGTTTTGTTCTTTTTTTTTTTTTTTTTTCTTTTAAAATGTATCCTCCCTCTCACACATATATCCTCTGAGAAAAAAAAAAAAAAAAAAAAAGCTTTCCACAAGAAGTATGACCATGGATTTAGAGCCAAACCCCTATTCAATAAACCAAGCAGGGAATACCTTTTTACATTTCCCTATTTACTCTGACTCATTTTATTAAGTAAGTTGAAGATGGCAGTTTTCATGCACGTTTACAGCCATGTTTCCAATACACGTGGCACCCTATAAAACCTACCACGTCTGCACCTTGCCCAGGGCTGCCCTCCAGCCTCCTGTCGGTTCAGCTAGTACCACACCCAGGCAAGGCAGTTCCTCTGCACGTCGGGCTGTGCCAGTGCTTCCACGCAAACCATTTTTTTGGATGGCTGTCCCAGGACATTGCTTCGAATTTAGCTGAGGTGAGATCTGTTACACACACTGAGGCAAATTCACTTCCTTCCCACCACCATCACCACCCATTAAAAATATATATAAAAAACATATTGCCTTATTCTGAATAACTGAAGGAGGAGTGGGGAGGGAGAACCCATGCTTTCATCTGAACACACATTTATCTTTAATTGTCTCCAGGGGCCCCACTGCAGTGGGACAGGTGGCTACAAGATGTTAACTTCTCTCCAGCAACATCCCTTATGTATGTTCAGTTTCCCACTGCTGAAGCTGGTGGCACAGTCTGTTCCAGGGCCAGCTCCCCTTTTTGCAGGAACAATTTATAACCATACAACTTGCACCTGTCATTTCAAACCCATGTTTGAACTGCGGGCAAAAGTCAAGTGTCCTGACCCTCTCGCTGCCTTTGTGTGAGTCGGTCGGGCAGCCACAGCACAGCACAGACAGCCACAGACTCATCATTTGCTCAATAACAGGAAAAAAACACTGCAGGTTAAACTGGCGAGACGCTCCCCACCCCACACAAAGGAAAGCAAGTTCCCAGCTATTTTCAGCGACAGCAAAGTTTCTCAGTCCTCTGGTTAGGAGGGAACCATTCCAAGCAGGGACGTAACACCAGGCTGCTGGCTGGATCCTCTGGTATGCTCAAACAATAGTGAGGAGAGATTTTAAATGCTGCCTTTAATCAAAAGGGAGTGTTTAGGCTACAGTTTAATGATGACAATGTGAATGTCAACACTGTTAACAGTTTCACTGCTTATCTGATTAGCAGGAAAACCCGGCTAGTCCAGGGTTGTGGGTAATTTGAGTACGTTCCCACCCCTTTACACCCACTCCATCACTTGACTCTAACTTAAAAGAACTGTTAGCTTTTATACAAGCCAGATATTTCATAGGCTCAGTCCTTCCTTTGGAATGGCAGCAGCTGTTAAATATTTACTTTCAAATAAAAAAAAAAATAGCTTAAGCAGTCACATCCATATTAAGTTTTTTGGGCAGGGCCCATCTTTATGTTCAGTGCTTATACTGCATCTAACTCAATATGGATAATAAATAATAAGTAACAACTGTTTAGAAGATTGCTGTAGTGTGAACAGACAAAATGGTCTGCTTGAGATGAACCTAAATGCATTTCCAGTCCCAAGCACTGGCCTCTTACCACTGGCTCCATCTCACAAAGAGATCTCTGGTCCAGAGTTGTGTCAGAAGGTGGGTCTCTGTTTCTATCATGGCTGGGGCTTTTACATTTGATGGTTTGGAGGAGCAATGCTCAAGGATCAAAGTCCCCTCCCAGTCTCAGTGACACCCCAGGAGTTCAGCATACCCACCAACTCAGCTGCCAGGATAAGCTGGAGTTGCACTTGAGCAACTGATAATTCCTTGAAGCTCACATCAAACCTGACTGGGGTTTTTATTTTGACCACCATGAAATGAGGCAGGCAAGAGCAGCCTTTTTGACACAAGAAAAAAAAAAAAACAAAAAACATTTTCCTCCTTCAGGGTCCACGGTTTTGGTTTTCATTGTTCTATGGTAGCAATTCCCACTGACATTAGTGCAAATCATGCATGAAAACTGAATAATTAATCCGCAGAGGAAGCATTTTAAAAGCTACATTTTATTTTGGAGGCAGTTTGTTGGTACAAGAAAACCACCGATGCCTGATCAACAAGCAAAGTCTCTTAAATGCTTCAAGACATTATACATACATACAGATAGATATAAAATGAGAATGGAGAATGAAAGTACATGTTAGCAACTTAGGGATAAAAAGCTTGCGAGGATGTTAAAAAATCCAGCCCACACAAGATTGTGGAGGTCAGCACCTGCAGCCACCTTGGTGTGTGCTGCCCTCTCGGTAGCTATCATGAGGGGGTCCTCAACATCTCCACCTGCTGTGGGCCATGAAACACCCTGCAACAAACTTAAGAGGACTAGACCCTGTAACTGTAACAAGCGCTAAGACCAGAATGAGAACCAAAGACATTCCCCGTGAGGATGCCGAATGACCCTAGGTCCTACTCGATATCCTGAGATGACAGACAGCATATTTTGGTGGAGCCTCTAATCTCAGAGACGAACAAATGCTTACCATGTTGGTTTGATGTGAGGAAGGGCTGAGACTGTGCTGGGAGCTAGGGCAGGGGCCAGCATGGGCCCTCCGGCATCCGCTGCATCAAGCACAGGGTAGGAAAGGGTGGGCCTGAGGACTGAAACAGTGAGGGGGGACATGGACTGCTTCCGCCAGGCTTGGAGAAAGAGCATCCATTACCCGTATTAAACTAATGTGGTGTAGGAAGTGAACTCGGGAAAACCTGCCTACAAAGCAACTCGGGCAAACTCTTACCACATTCTGCATGCATGGGACATTAATTTAATAGGTAATAAACTACAGTAAATTAAATACATAGTTTTCTTATTACCAGGTTTGCACTAAAGCATTACCCTCCCCATCATTACCAGCAGAAGGATGTCTATTATTATTTAGTAGTGGTTCAATCTACATCAGTGCAAAGGCAAACAAAAGCCAAAAGGTACATCTCATTTAACAGGAAGACTACTGCTGCGGGAGGAGTGGGGCAACACGGGGCACCAAATTGATTAGGCGGTTAATAAACTACCAGTGGAGATGGCGACAGCACTGCTAGGCAGGTGCTAGCCCCATCGCCAGCGGATGCTGTTCATGGGGGGAGCTTGGCTAAAATGCCTTTTCACTGGGAAACGGGGTGGGAGTACTTGCCCATTTTAAATGCACTGAACAGTCATTAAATGGCATGATTATTTCTGGTGTCCTAGACTGGCTTAAAACTGGTGTCTTGGAAACAAGCTGATCTGTGCTACTTCACCAACCTCCAGAAGCATCAATCCTTCTTTAAAAAGAAATCACAAAATAAGGAGGAATTTAAATGACATAACAGTGAGAAATGGAAAGCACAGCAAGTCAGACATCAGATGGAACAAACCCATGCAGACATTGAGCCTTTTCCAAATAGCTCTGCAAATAAAATTAACTTTTGTCTAGGGTGTGCTGGTGATGAACTTGGGCAGCTGCTCCCCATGCTGCCCTGGTTATCTGGGATGCTCAGTCAGGTGTCCCAGTCTGTCCGGGGATGGGGGTGAACTTTCTCCACACCTGTGATCTGCAGGAGGGACGAGGAGAAAATACACACGCAGAGTCCCTCACACAGGTACAGTGCATCATAATGAAGATCAAGGACACCCTGATTACAGCAGCAAAGTGATACTGAACAGCTGTTAATGCTAGAGAAAGTACTTCAAAGAATGGGGACAGCTGGACTTCACATAAAATGAAACAGCTAAGTGTTTATCCGTCAGGCTGCAAGTGGGGCACACAAGCTGCCAAGGGATGGACCAGGGACTGGGCCCCCTGCTACGGACAAGGTGACTCCCTCCACGCCTTGTGGTCCTGCCCTGCTGCGTCCCCAAGCCCCCGCTGCCAGTGCCAGCCAGGGAGTGTGGCCGGGGCCTCCCAGTGCCAAGCACCAGCGGCTGTGCGGGGGCATACTGTCTTTCCATCTGCCCACCCTCTGCCAGGTGAACCTGGTCTTCTCTTTTTCCTCCTCATTCGTGAGGAATAGCTCGGTCTGCAACCAGCGGCGGTTTTTGCGTTTGACACCGCGTACAGTGGGGAAAGAGAATTCACACCACCCTCTGCTCCCCTCTGAGCCTCTGAAGAATTTGGATTTTCATATAGATTAAAAAGTACTTTCACTTCAGCTTAGCAATAATTAAATCATTCATAACTATATTGCTAAATACTTCTCGTTCACAAATATAGGGGGAAAAAAAGACAAAACCCCTAAGGCAGACCAGACCTCAGCATTTACATTTCATGAAAAATTTGATCTGATTTTGGAATTTGGCTTTGTTGTCAGTCAGAAATATAAATATAAAAATAAAAACAATTTCAGTCTAACATTGCTGTTGATGATGTCTTCAAAATATTTTGTCTCAAAAGCAGCAAAACAAATACCAAATTTTCAGTGTTTCCTGTAAATAAATTTAAATGTTCTGTGCTTTTATGACCCAACCATACTGAGGATGAACAGGCAGAGGAAGAGTGTTGTGAGATAAAAGGACAATATAAGGACTCGTACAAAATAGTGGAAGTCAGATAAAATTACTCAGAATTAAAGACCCCAATTGTTTCTATTTTTTTCTAGAAACTTTAGATTGAGCATTTAATTAAAAGTGACAATTTCACACAGAAAAGAATGGTTTTGACAAAATCACGTTTTTGAGTTTCCTAAACAATTCTCTGAAAACCTGTTAGTTTCACGCTGTCAAAACAAAATTGTTTTGTCAAGCACGGAAAAAAAGTCCCCATTTTTTCATCTCACAAATATCAACAATTTACCTGCTCTCATGAAATCTTTTGATTTCAATGAAACTGCATGGCTGAGAACTGCAGGCCGCCCCTAGCTACAGCTCCTTGACGCACTGACAGCCTCTGCTGCCCACCCAGCCCACTGCTGTCAGCTCTGACGCCGGCTATACTCCACAGCACACCACGAAGCAAGCCCAACACCAGACAAATGAGCTGTTTCTCCACCTTCTCTGCTGCTGCTCATACCCTTGCTCTTGCTGCCAGCTCCAGGCTCAGAACTGTGCTGCTTTCTCTGAATCTTCCCCCTTTGTCTTCCGAAACGTTCAGTCTTGGCGAAAAAATAATCATTGTACCTTATTCTACAAAATATATGGTTGTTTTTTGTTTGTTTGTTTGTTTGTTTGTTTTCCAAACTATAAGATTTTTTGTATGTAATAGCTCCATACTCGTACTTTTTAATTTTTGAAATGGACATGCAATGAGGAAAGAAGGAAGAAGAAATAATTTCATTTATTGAAAATAAGTCCATACGAAAACAAAAAGCACAGAGCATTTACACATCTAAAGCAGCACAGAGTTGGTTGCAAATGAAGAGCAGAGAGAGATTAAGCTTATGTGGAAGAGGAGCGAACTCCAGCCAGCAGCACGTTTGCTCCCCGTGCTCCCTGCCCCAGGCACTTCAGCACAGGCAGTGCTGGGTGCTGGGGCTGAACAGAGCAATTGCCGGGCAGCCACACAGAGCCCTTCTCTCCCGACGGGAGCCCTCGGCACATGCCACGGGCTGCACAGCTGATCCCTGGGCCCAGCTGCTCTCCTTCCAAGCCGCTGCAGCTGCCGCCGCGCTCCTGCTCAGAAGCCTGAAGTGATTATAACTTCCTCTAGAAACTTCACTCACTGACTTTCTGATTTTTAACACTCAAACGGAACACAAATTCATATTATAAGAGTAGCAGAGATTAAATAAGGCAGAATTCATTAATGTGCCAAAAATATGTGCCAATGTGTCTCCAACTAGTTAAAAGACAAATACACAGATTGATTTTTTTTTCCCTCCCAGTACATCCCACATTGCCTATTTCCTAAAACCTTCTGTCAAATGCATAATCGACTGCTATGTCTTCAAAAATAGCACTTTTTGTAATCATTCATCTCGATATTTGGGAGTAGATGTTGCACTGTCTGTCATGTCCATGCAAGGCTGGGACATGGAAAGCACGGCCACCCCCGCGGGCAGCACGTGCAGGTGCTGTGTGCTCCACACCCTGTGCAGGACAGGGTAGCAGGAGGTGACAGGACCCCCAGTACTGGTTTCACTGCATTTGGCCAAACCCAGTCCTGGTCTCCCACGGGGTACTGCAGCTTCCCAAAGGTACCACGCAGCCTGTCGCTCAGATCAGGAGGCTGGGAGGCTGCTCCTCACTCCAGCTCTTCAGAGCAGACACACTTCTGTGCTCCACATTTTCACACAGAAGTAGCAAAGCTATGCTTCACTGCTACCTACAGAGCAGAAGGATCAGAAACAAAGAGAGAACCCGGAGTGAGGTGAGTAGGGAATTCCTCCCGCTTACAGTAGCTAACAACTAGCTGGGGTTTTTCTTTCATTTCTAGCGCAGTGAGAATTTACTGTAGTTTTTTATACTGCTACCTCAGGGGAGCTGCTTTTTGTATCTCATTTCCATTTTTACACTGAAAATGTGGATTGTAAAATTTACTACATTATACATGGGAGTTTAAACTCACAGCCATTAGACTCTTACAACTCTACTAATGCCACTTTTATAGGTGTTGGCTACAATCCTAGTTTGCCATTTCATCAAAGAAAATAGATGCAGCCCCCAGTAGTGACCAAGATTTGTGATTTAAATAAATGGGGCTTGGGAAATCTCCCAATGAGCTCTCTTCTCAAAAAAGAAAACAGTCAACAGAAAGCAGAAAGAGATCTTTCCAAAAACGATTGGTAGGAACAACGCTGCTAAAGCATAAATAACAAGGTGGTGGGAAGAAGTAGAACAAAAGGGTTCCCACTTGTTTTTTAAGCAACAAGAAAGAAAAACTTAGCTGAAAACAAAAGATAAAGGAGTTGAAGGCCAGTAAAGAGAGATCATTATTTCTCCAGCTTGGCTTGCTAACGCTGAGCCCAATTACATAGCAATGCAAAGGAGGTTTAGCATGTCTACACTCAGACATCAGGGAAAAATGATGATGGCCCAGGGCCAGTTACTCCTTTGGCACAGAGCAGGCGAGTTTCTGAGCTGTACAAGGCTAAGCCAGCTGGGCCTGTCCGCCTGTCTCCAGGCTCCATCCTGCTCACCTGCTGCTGAAGACACAGAATCACAGAACAGAAGGGGTTGGAAGGGACCTTGAAAGATCATCAGGTCCAACCCCCCTGCCAAAGCAGGTTCCTTAGAGCAGGCTGCCCAGGTAGGCGTCCAGGCGGGCCTTGAATATCTCCAGAGAAGGAGACTCCACAACCTCCCTGGGCAGCCTCTCCCAGTGCTCCATCACCCTCACCATGAAGAAATTCTTTCCCATGTTGGTGTGGAACTGCCTGGGCTCTATCTTGGGGCCATTGCCCCTTGTCCTGTCCCCACAAACCACTGAAAAGAGGTTGGCCAAATCCCTCTGTCTCCCACACCTCAGGTATTTACACACATTGATGAGATCCCCGCTCAGTCTTCTTTTCTCCAGCCCGAACAGCCCCAGGTCTCTCAGCCTTTCTTCACAGGGAAGATGATCCAGGCCCCGGATCATCTTTGTGGCCCTCCACTGGACTCTTTCCAGGAGATCCCTGTCTTTTTGTGTCAGCCACTCCTCCCAGCTTTGTGTCATCAGCGTACTTGCTGAAGGCAGACACTATTCCCTCATCAAAGTCATCAATGAAGATGTTGAACAAGACTGGACCCAGAACTGACCCCTGGGGAACACCACTAGTCACAGGCCTCCAGCCAGACTGCACCGCCGGTCACCACCCTCTGAGCTCGGCCAGTCAGCCAGTTCTCAACCCACCTTACTGTCCACTCCTCTATCCCACACTTCCTCAGCTTTGCTAGCAGGATGTCATGGGAGACAGCATCAAAAGCCTTGCTAAAGTCAAGGTAGATGACATCCACTGCTCTCCCCCCATCTATCCAGCTGGTGATGCCATCATAGAAGGCATCAAGGTTGGTCGAGCACGACTTCCCCTTGGTGAATCCATGCTGACTACTCCTCATAACCTACTTCTCTTCCAATTGCTTGGAGATGGCATCCAGAACAAGCTGTTCCAACACTTTTCCAGGGACAGAGGTGAGACTGACTGGCCTGTAGTTTCCCGAATCCTCCTTCTTGCCCTTCTTGAAGCCCAGAGTGACATTGGCTATCCTCCAATCTTCAGGTACCTCTCCTGTTCTCCAGGACCTTTCAAAGATGATAGAGAGTGGTTTGGTGATCACCTCTGCCAACTCCCTTAGCACACGTGGATGCATCCCATCAGGACACATGGATTTGCGTGCATTGAGCCCACTCAGATGCTCCCATACCACTCCCTTGTCAACAAGGGGGGAGATCTCCACTTCCCAGACTCTTTCTCCTCCCTGCAGGGTCGAGGAGTCCTGAGGGGGAGTCCTTGAAGCAAAGACTGAAGCAAAGAAAGCATTCAGTATCTCCGCCTTCTCGGCATCTCCCATTACCAGGACACCCCCCTCATTCAGCAAGGGACCCACATTATCCCTAGTCTTCCTTTTACTGTTTATATACTTCAAAAAAAACTTCTTGTTATCCTTTATCTCTTTTGCAAGCCTCATCTCTAGGTGGGCTTTAGCCTTCCTCGTCATGTCCCTGCAGGCCCTGACAACACTTCTATACCCCTTCCAAGAGGACAGACCCTTTTTCCACACTTCATAGACCTTCCTCTTCCTTTTGATCTTGTCGATGAGCTCCTTGCTCTTCCATGCAGGTTTCCTGCTCCCCTTCCCCAATATCCTAATCTTAGGGATGCACTGATCCTGAGCTTGGAAGAGGTACTGTTTCAAGACACGAGGGGTATGGACCCAGGCCCAGGTCCCTGTGCTGGAGCCAGCTGCATGGGGCCCCCACAGCCCCTGCCGTGAGATACGGGTGCACCCATAAGCAGTGCCTCTTGGCAGCATCATGCTGTGCAGGAAGAGGTAGAAAACAAAGTTCAGAGGCAGCCATACCACCGCAGCCTGGTCGTGTGGCCTGGCCCTCCCTGGGCACGTGTCAAGCCTTCCTCACAAATCCCCAAGTCTTTCCCCCCAAGGTACCAAGATCCTCTCTTTCCCAGCATATCTCCCCTCAGTGGCGTGCACAGCAGCTCTCCTGTGGCACCCTGGTGATGGATGGGGGACAGGGGCACCTCTCCCAGCCCACCTGGATCGGGAGGGGTTTCTGGTCATTATTTCCCCTGAGAATCCTCTGCCACACAGGCAGCCTCACCACCAGTTAGGAATGAATACTTGGGAAATGGGCAGGCTGTATTAATGGACTCTCACCCTAAATCCACACGATCTCTAGAGACAGAGAGAGGAAGAGCCTTGTTTCAAGGAGAATTTCCAAAGCATAAAACAACATATTTAAATCACCAAATCTGTATTTTATTTTTAAGCTGGGTTTACGAACTAGAACATTAAACCATAATAGATTCCATAAAATAACAAAATAGGTAAACACAGAGATAATTTGCCAGTTCCACTCACGGAGAGGAAAATGGCTCGAAACGTGCTTTAAAGGGAGGAAGGGCTCAGAGGTGCCAAGAAACAATTAAGCTCACTTGATCTTTAGAAGAATGAGTGCGGGAAGTAACACCATGAATGTACTCTTGAAAACCATATAGGTTGTCTGTTAAGTGATACCGTATGACCCTGCATGGACCCACACTGTAAATACTGCAACCAGAGAAGAGCAGAGGCCAGTGCCCCTCTGGTGCTTGGCTCCACCTCCAGCACTAATGAGCGGGTTTGAGTGGCGCTTCTGGCAACATCAACTGAGGAAAAGAGCAACAAAGCTGCCCGCTGGCTCCTGCTTTCTGCTGCTCTCCTTTCCCAGATGGAGGCATTTGGGCAGCATTACGTGGTGAGGTGCAGTTTCGGCTCCGCAAGCTGGGTACATGGCCAAAGGTGGCCACAGCACAGCAGGGGCAGGGCAAGGCCAGGTAGCCGGGGCAGGCAGGCAGGCACACCCGTTCCCAATTAGACCCACACCCATGCCAACTCTGTTCACGTTCCACATCCAACACCGTGCTAGTTTTCTGTTCTAACCCTCCTATGCCTCTTTCCCAGGACAGCACTCACTCAATCCCTTACCTTTCTTTAAGTCCGGTTGTTTTTGTTATAGCCCTCTTCTCCTTCCAATTAAAAAAAAATAATAATCATCATCCCAGTAAGATTTATTTAAATAGAGCCTACAGTTCATTAAACATGTTTTTCTGCAAAGTGCCCAGCTCCCTCTGACAGGGGAGCAGGTTCAATGCCAGCAGGAGATGTTGCCTCATGAGCAGGGAGCAGCCAAGACTGCTGCACTTACCTGGACCGATCCTTGTGTGCGCTCCAGCTGTGAGCACCTTTGCCCCAGAAAGGCAACACAGACCACATGTAGGTGAGGGGAAGGGCTACGGGAGGCCTGGCACCCCTAAGTTGCCAACAAGGAGAGCATCACTCTCCCAGGCCTACCTAGATCCTAGATCCCATCTGAAGGTAGCCCTGGGCCTCTTTTTCTTTATGATTCTTTCTCCAGAAATGCTGCAAAAGTCTTTCTGGGTTTACATACTCTTTTAAATCTAACCTCTGTTTAATCTGTTTCATGGAAAATATTGCCATTCCCTAAATTAAGACCTGGTGTGGTCATGTGTGCAACCAGGGATTGTATCTGGGTGCCTTCCTCAGACTTGTGTGACTTGCCAGTTGGACATGTAGGCCCAGGACTTGAGTCTCCTCCCCACAGGCACCCAGCGGCCTCGGCAGGGATCAGTGCAGGTGGCAGGCCATCAGCAAGCAGGCACCTCACACCTCGGCCAGAGAGGAATGGGCTGCTCTGGGAGCTGGAGGAGTCCTGCAGACCAAGCCCCTCTCATGGCCAGGCACAGCACAAGCCTCATGGATCCCCTCTCAGCTGACCTGGAAGCATTTTACCTTGCCTGTAGGAAAATTAAAAAATAAAAAAGGCTAGTGCTACTAAGCTATAAGAAAGAGTGATAAAAATGACTAAGCCATTGCTTTCACCACTGCTACTTTCTCTGGAGCAGCACCAGTGCAAGAACAAAGATGAAGAACTGTCCAAGTTTTAAACAAAAGCCTGAGAAGCAACTGGTGGCAGCAGTCCAGGAGCAGCTGCCAGTGGAGGAAAATGCTTGGCCCCATGCTGGGAGCTGTGACCCTGCTGTTAAGGTGAGGCCGTGTGGCAGCAGGAGGTCACAGCTCCTCTGGGCAGCAGCACAAGGGTGGAACACAGACGTGAGGAGGAGAGCAGGAGACACCCTGTGCTGAGGGGGAGTAGACCTGAGCCTTGGGAAGCAAGAGGGTACTCTCTGGAAATTCCCACAGTACCACTCTCAGCAACCATCACAAGCAACCTACTGCTTTGTCCAAAATCCTTCCTTCCTAAGGATAACGGAGATGCAAATAGCAAAGGAGTTTTTGTTTTTGTTTTTAATTCATCAGACAACAGCATCAAGCCATTTCAGCATTTTAACCTAAAGAAAAAGAGCTCTGCTCTCCTCTCCTTTCTGCTTTGGCTAAATATACATATATATTTTCACAGAGAATCACTGAAGTTAAAAAAAAAAAATGCAGAAAGGTGCAAACACATTGATGCTCATGCAAACCCTGGTAAAGACTGGTGGTGCAATGTTCTAGGTGTTCCTAGCCCTCCTTCCTAACAAGCATCTGCTACATCCCCAGATTGTTATGCTTTTTCCATTGCTGTCTCTACCTCCCTTGGTTTTTGCATCCTCTCAGCCCCACCAGCACCACTGCTGCTTGTCTTTGCTGACAGTGTCCCGGCAAGAGACCTCCATGCTCTGGCTGAGGAGAGGCATTAACTGCAGGAGCTAACAGCTCCTCCTGTCTCACAGGTAATCCGGCAGATCCTGGCCTTTCAACACGAGCACTCCCCAGGTGCAGAACAGCCCCAAGACTAGTGCAGAAATCAGCTACCTGAAAGCCAGGAGCAGAAGCTTCCACCTGTAGTATGCGATGTTGGGAGGAATAACAGGATTTCTGAGGACTGGAAGGAACCCACCCCAACAAATTCCTTCTGCCTGTTTCTCTGTACAGCTCCTCTCCCACCTAACCCCCTTTTTATTATTATTACTACTGAACGTCTTGGTGTCTTTCTCTTTGATGCAGGAGAACAAGCCCCTAAAGTGGTTAAATTGCTAAGCACAGAGGAGCTGTCAAACACAACAAGTCCCACATATTTCACCAAGTAAGCCATTAAGAGGTCAAGGCGAAGGTGCTGGAATGTGTATTTAAGGCTAATGGCGTGGCATGCAAACTCCACTCACCCGTGTACATCAGGCTGCTTGCAGATTTTCCATCCCACAGCTCCTCTCACCATGCTCACTAGCCTGCAAAGCCTAGAAAGTACTTCACTTGGCTGTGACAGTTTGTAACCAACACAGCCAAGGGTCTCCAGCAGAACTGCAGGGATTTTATTCTGTGCAACTCAATTTACGAGCAGAGCTGCTTCTACCTGTAAGTCATCTGATACTTGAGCATTAGATAGACATGCCTGCCAAGCAGTCTAAAGGAAGTCTTTGGATGCTGTCTAATGGCGACAGAGAATAAGAGCGCTCACATGGTGCTGCTGGACTCTGCTGGTAAGGCTGGATGGATCCTGTGCTAGCAAGGATACAAGCATACCTTTTTTTTTTTTTTTTTTTTTTTTTTTTAAGAGACAAGTAAGAACTCACCATCAGTAAATGATGAAATTGCTCTGATTTTATTCATTTGTATTGTAAGACAAACAGGTTGGAAGATTTAGGAACCTTCAGATTTTCAATAGCTCTTGAAAAACTTAAAGCAACGAAAAAGAATCCATTGAGAAAGCATGAACTGAGTTCTAGTTATTGTATTTATTCATTTATTTTTGAATTCAATGTAAGTTCTTCCAGGAGCTCTTAGCCTTGTAGAAACACACGTGCACTTGTGTGTGCCTGTGCACAAATGTGTGCAGACATAGACTCACTACTATGAAGAACACCAACCTGAGTGACATGTTGGAGGTCTTGTGTAAAGAAACATCCTAGGAATTTCCAAAAATTATAACTGACAATTTCCTAACTCAATAAAGATTGAATCTAGCATGGGGGAATTCTATACCAGACCTCATTTTGACAGATAAAGAGGAACTGATCACAGAACTAAAAATTAGTGGTAGTGGTATACAAGTGATCGTGACTTGATTACATTTATAAGCAAACAGGATAAAGCCCAAACTAGTAAGTTATACACATGGTAGTTTAAAAAGACAGTTTCACAAAGCTGAAAACAATTATGGACCAAATCAGTTAGGGAAAAGAATTTAAATAGAAAAACATGAATGATAACAGGGAGCTACTTAAGAATGTATTACTAGATGCCCAAAAGCCACAATCAAGAAAAAAAGGCCACATTGGTTAGGAACTCAACCTGACCCAGGGGAAGTCAGAGCAACCCGAATAAATGAAACACACGCACACACACTAAAATAGAAATGTAAGGAAAAAGCTGATACTAATAAATATAAATCAAGGGACTGTAGAAAACTGATAAATACACAAGATAAATTATGATGAACGGGAGGAGGACTGTAAAGAGTTCTAAGCATATTGCGAAGAAACTCATTATAATATAATACCACTATCTGAAAACAGTAGTTAGACTTGTCAATATTAACACAGAAAAGACTTCATTGGTGAATACACATTTAAATTCTTTGCTGGGAAGAAAAACAAAACAAAACAAAACACAAACAAACAAACAATGAAGCAGCTGCTAAGGTTAAATTTCCAGATGAATTTGAATGAATTTGATCTCAAAAATTCTCAGCTATGAAATTTAAAAACAGATCAGGGTTCTTTGGATAATTCAAACTGCTTTATAATAACTTTTCAGATACTGGAACAGAACCTGATGAATGAAACAAAACTAATGCTAAGCAGTGCTTTGGGGAGATAAGAGAAATGGCCTAAGCAAACACTGACTTGAAAAACAAAGATCTGCCCCAGGTAGAACAATGAAAGAACAGACTGAATGGAAGATTCAACCAGATAAAAATTAAAGGAAGGCAATATAACTAATATTGAGCGGCAAAGGTTTATGGAAAGCAGAGCTCCACAAACTAATTTGACATCTTTTCTCTAAATAAAATTAGTGTTGCCAATAACTGTAATAGTACTGAGGTACTAGATATATAAACCTACAAAGGCACTGGACTAGGTAGCTACGTGGCATTTTGATGGTAGTAGGCGCAATATTAGAACACCAAAGAAGGCAGCTAGGCACATACCACCGAATGGTGAGCTGGCAGACCACAGATCACTACAAGATATGGAAAGGAAGATATCATAGATATCATAGAATCATTAAGGTTGGAAAAGACCTCCAAGATCATCTGGTCCAACCACCACCCTACCACCAATGTCACCCACTAAACCATGTCTCTAAGCACCATGTTCAACCTTTCCTTAAACACCCCCAGGGATGGTAACTCCACCACCTCCCTGGGCAACCCATTCCAATGCCTGACTGAAAGATCTCAATGAGCAGAAGATCTCAGTGAGCAGAAGTATCCCTAGCAGTTTCCTGGTTTTCACCCCTAGACTCTACTTCTTAGTGACCTGGAGGAAACACTGAAGTCATTAGTGGCATAGGAGGTTAATGGCAAGAACGATAGAGTGCTAAACAACAAAGAGACAGACTAATCCAGATTACTTTGAAAATTGGAGCAAACACCAACATACAACATAAGCTGTACCTTCCCAGAGTGGGGAGAGGGTTAGCTTTAATTCAAAGATTTAGAGCAACCTGGTGGACAGACGCCTGGGTACGAATTCCTGCAGTGCAGACAGGCAAAAGAACCAATATTCTCCCTGATTCAGGAGCAGGAACCCTAACGTACCTTTAGTTTTGCACTAGCTGTACCTGCTACTAGATTGAGGTGTGCTGACTGAAAGTGCTGAAGAGCTCGAACAGCTTCACAGGAGCACCACAAAAATAACAAAAAAGATTTGCAAAGTGTGAAATAAAAACAAAGTCCTATTCTATGTGGTCAGTTAACACTAGACAGCATGGGTTAAGCAGGGAACAAGGAAATAACCGTGTTCCTTGACAGTCTATCCCTCAAAGATCTGTATTAATTCAAACTGAAATGAATTCAGGGTAGATTGTAACAAGTGTGTCTTCATACAGAAATACAGTGGCAAGCATGCTGAAAGGTCAACGGGGATTTGATAGCTCAGACAAGATTATAGCAGGTATGTCTACAAAGCAGAGTGAAGTACTGCATGCACACAGACATGCTGAGGTGCTCAAACCATCTTCCTCCCCAGCTGCTGGTTTGTGGCTATTCCCTCCTTGTGTGAGCACACCCTTCCCACGGAGCCTGGTGTTCTCACCAATGCCAGCATGAGGGATACTGAGCGTGTTCACCTCTGCCTGAAGAGGCAGAAATGACATTCACCCATACAAGCTCCGAACAGCCACCAGGCTTGTTTCTGAGCTAATTTGTTCCCCAGCAGTGTCCCTCCTTTCTGTCTCCCAAAGCCCAGATGCAGTGCCTGCACAGGCCATACACCAAGGCTAGGGAGGCTCGTATGGCTTCAGAGCCCTCCTGCTATAAGCTGATGCAGATAGCCACCAACAAATAAATGCATGGACCCGAGCAAAAAAGGCCAGAAGCACGGCGGTTTTATGGTGAGAATGAAGACAGGGAAACAAATTGCTTCATGTCTGGCTTGGGGAGCCCAGAGGCATGTGGTTTTGGGGGATGCCACCCAGGGCTTAAGGAGGATTGGTGCTACCAGGGACACTTGGGACACTTCAGAACAGAAAGCTTTTAGAAGACAGAAGATTTTCACCCCACAGAGGTGTCCTGCCTAAAGCAAAGAGGTCCCAATCTCTCACAGAACCCCAAATGCTACCATGGAACAGAGAATTCCCAGCAATAATCACATTACTTTTAATCCTTTGCTGGTTTTCACGAACAAGCAAACCACCCAGCTGGGGTTTCCAGCTGGGACTGCCCTTCATCGTGCATATTTGTATTACACATTACTGCACAGTAGACCACAATTCTGTTAATTATTTGTGTTTGCAACCCTGCATGCACCTAGCTGGATGAGCCAAACTCAGCTTAGGAGCTCTCCAGAGAACCTAACGGAGGTGTACCAGGCTGTCCCAGCATGCTTTAAAGCTGCCAATACCAAGAAAGCATTCCTGCTAGCTTTGCAGCTAATTTGGGGTTTATTTAAAATATTAACTAGTGTCTTTACATTCAAAGTTTGACTTGGCTTTGCTCAGCTTCATAAACATGGATGCTAATCTCAGGAGCCCCTCTGCCTCAGTAGCATTAACTGTTTGAAACCACATTGAGACACAGCCCTCTCTCTTGCCCATGCCGTAGGGGGGCTACTGGAGGGAACAGGCTATGAGAAGGCAGCAGATAACCCCAGCGTCCTGGGCACCATCCCCTCCCAGTAAACAGTCCCTAATGCCCCAGGTCATACAAGACACAGATGAAGAGAAGTTGTAAGCTACCACATTTGTCTGCACAGCTGTTGCATTTGCAAGCACTTAACACATTGCTCTCTAAACAGAAACAGGATGCTCGGCAGGGCCCAGCAGAAAACAAAGATGCCCTTCTTTTGCATCATGGACATTCAGGCAGAACACAGGCTCAACGTGAGCCGCGTACTGACCACAACCCAGCTGTGAGACACACATAAGTGCACCCTGCACCTCCTGTGCGTTTGCATGTACACAGATTGCGCATTTTCCCGTTATGTGTTACTTTGAATAGAAAACTGCTGATCCAGTTTGATTTCATGCAAGCCCAGATGCAAAGAGCTCAGCCCAGGCTGCACTCACTGTGAATGCAAGGAGAAAGAGGGAAGGCCATTCAAAACTTTCTGTTATTCACTTATATCCTCCTCCCTGGGGATCAGAGGCACATTTTTAGGCAGATTTTTTTCATTCCTCTTATACAATAAAATTAGATTACTACATTGTAAGGCATGAAAACCTTTGAGTTTGAAGGCAGGTGCAAATCTAGCAAAAACAGTGTTAATACCTAAGTAGGTCAGTCTTCTGTGTGGTCCTTGAGGGTTTCATCACAGGACGAGTCCATTGATATTAATGGGAAGTACTCCTCCCCAGTCCCCGCACGACACAATGACAATTCAGCTTGGCACAGTAATTAATGTTGCTTCTGAGATGGCTTTGAATCAAGAGATTCTCCCTTTTCCGATGCTTAGAAAATATATTTGTGGGACAAAGTGGCAGAAGTACAGACTTTGGAAGAGCAGAGTGACCCCACCCCGACAGTATTTCTTTGGCTAATGAAATACATCTATGTTGACTCTCTGTGGATGTACATCTACACAGATCTGAGTAGGCAGATGCCTGCTGATGCTGTCCACACCCCAGGCTAACCAGATACTGGTCTACAGCCGAAAGCAAGCTCTGGTCTGCAACCCAAAAAGCCTTTCTAGGGTGCAGGAGCAAATTGGGCTCACGCAGGGCTGCCTCGCATCCAGGTAGCTCAGAGCCTGCAAGGGTGGTCAGCTCTGCACATACCTCTCCATGCAGACATGCATTGTGGCTGCTCAATGGCATTTCTGTGAGCTGGATTTTCCAAATATCATGACACCCCCTTCCACCTACACTTTTTTTCCCCATGCTCAGAGGTATTACTTGCTTGTACAAACGGCAATAAGGTCAATCACTTGAAAACAAATCGGTATTTCAACTTTATACAATTAGTATTTTCATTGGTAATCAGTCCTTTCATTTTATCAGTGTTTTGTTTTACAGTATGTCACTATAAAACTAAGCTAAAGCACTAAAGAGCAGTTTGATCCATCTTAATAAAACACTAAGTTAGGTATTTCTTTTTTTACATACACACGCACATTCTTCAGTACCAACCCTTAGCTCTGATTACTTAATTCCCTATTTTATATTAAATGCATTACCTGAGATAAAACTTCAGAACAATTCCAATTAAATATAGCAAGTTGTGTTTTCTTTCTTCCAGAATGTGAAATAAAGTCTTGAAATCTCTCTTTATTTTTTACAACATGAAGTAGAGAATGGCTACTGCAATTACAAAATGCTTGACTGAAGTCCTTAGAACATTAATTGATCCAGAAAACAGTTTTAATCACTTTGCAAAGTCCCAGAGCTTGAGACACATTTTATTGACCTGTAACACTGCCACCATCTTGTCAAAATATTTTCAAACTGGATTAAGCTGCAGGCTGCTAGTTTACAATGATACCATATATTTTTTTCCTCTAAAGGAATACAGCAAACTGTGTAATATCTCTGAGACAGGCAAATATTCTGACCTTTTTTTCTTTCAGAATTCCTATCTTGGTGACCCAGCAATAAATGTATTTTTGAAATGTCAAATTTGTTTCCATGGAAACATGAAATGTCACTCCTGGAGATGATGTTCAATACAAATGTGAAGAGTTGAAGGCTATTTAACATGTTTTCAGTTGTACCTATTCAACAATGGTTGTTATACTTTAAAACTCAATAAAGAAATTAAAATATATTTATCAAAAGTTGATCTCTGGCAAAGTGACTTTTACACCTGCCATTATTGCCTGCAACAACACTCACTAATGAGAAGGCCCTTTGAGTACTTGTCTGCTGGGGGAGCACGGGAACATTTTCTATTGTACTGAATGCCATTGCCAAGTCCTATTTCCCGAGGAAAAGGAGAGGTTTCAGCTACCATTCCTACCAAAATCCAATCTGCATGAATAGAATACAGGGGAAGAAAAAAGAGAAAGAAAAAAAAAAAATGACTGAGGCAACTGAAGAGAGAATTGCTTCTTTGAGTCCATAATGTGTGCAGCCCAGTCATATAGCCTACATACGCTGGAGAGAAATGAGCCAGGAGGTATAAAGTAGCACTGGCTTGGTCATGGCAGTACTCACACGCAAGCCTGAGCCCACATCAGGATTGGAAAGAGCAGGTCTGCAGGGAAGGTGAAGTCCACACCCTGGCAGCACCGGAGAGCTCATTCCCTGCCTGTGGTCGGCTACGGAGAAAAAGAGCCCCAAGGAAGAAGAAATGCCAGCCTCTTGTGCTCTGAGAGATGGCTCTGCACCGCAGCTCTTAGGGGCTGTTCTAAAAGGTAAAAACAAGATAAATTGCTCCCCATAGTTCATAAATAATATATGAACAATTAAGTCTCTTTTTATGGATGCTTCATCAAATATTAATCCATTTTTATTTTCATAAATTTTACAATTTACAAGTTGTTGTTGTCTTAATTTTATGTTAACAAGACATCTGAAGCTGATGAATTTGGTTTCAGGTAAAAATATGATCAACTCTGAAAAAAATGAGGGGAAAAAAGGAGTAGCACTGCCTACCTGCAGTCTCAAACATCACTGGTTCTTGCTGTTATTTCTTGAAAGGAGCCAGTTCTCTCAAAGAAAGAAGCATTTTCAAATACCAGTTTTATTTTGTGAGTTTTTAAAGACTAATTGTACTCATGGTGTCCATCCTGACACGCGTTCAGGCCACGTATCTACTCACTTTTTTACTCTGCTGTCTGAACATACCCACTGTGTGAATCAATCAACACACACACAAAACTACTCAACAACGGTGAATAAGCAGCAGAGAAGGTTATTCCAAAGAACAAGCAGAGTGGGCTTTGCTCATATGCTTCCAGGCCGTACATTGCTGAGATAGAACCTCTGAAGGGAAGGCTCAAGAAGAATTAGATTTACTACATTTAGGGGCTGCATACAGAAGCATGAACACTGAGCTATCCTATCCACACATGCAAAAATACTACAAAAACTGGTGGGAGCCAAAGGCCACTAGGGCTACTGAGCAAAAGAGTTAGTAAAATGCTTCAGGCTTGTTCATATTTCCTCCCCCAAAAAGGCTGAGCTTGTATTCAGGTCTCTGCAAAGACATGAAGGAGCCAAGCTGGGATAAGAGATGAAGCACATGAGGGCAGAGGAAGCAAGAGGAATATCCCCGAAACATCATAGGGATAAAAGAGCTGTGGGAACTTGCAGAAAGATAATGAGGAGTATTTTCCCTGCCTATCTTTGCAGAGCTACAGTTCATAGACCAGGTTTACATACACCTGAACGGCGATATGCTAGGAGAAGCACAGTGAAGGACAGGGTAGAAAAGGGGAAGCTACAGGAGAAGGACAGGGAAAGACAGAAGTTTTGAAACAGCTGCCCCAAAAAGAGACTAGATATCTGATATAGGAGGACCTCTTACCGACTCTGACCTACCTGTAACTAACTAAAGAACCTTAATTTCCAAAGCCTCATCATTGCAGTTTCTGTGTTTTCAAAAGACTCCAGGACAGTTTTGCTACTGAGGAAATGGAAGAAGAAAATCCTCTGCACTCGAGATAACAGATGCCAGGCATCCCCACAGAACGTATTAGGGGTCACTTTGACTGTTCTAACATGAGTTAAAATTAATGTCCCAAGAAATTTTTCTTCGGTAACTTAGTTACATAGCTCCGAATTTTGCCTCTTGGTTCAATTTAAGTAGTTCTGCATTATGGTGTGGATGCAGCAGTGACAACAGCAAGAAATCTCCAAAGGCATTAATGCAATCCCCACCACAGAAGAAATACTGCTTCAGCACCATGCATCTTGATGACTGATTTCCTCTGAGCTTCACTGACCAGTGTCATTATAACAACAAAAATAGACTGTGGAAGTAAGATGAAGCCAGGGGAAATAGTTCATTAAAAAGTAAAAGCATGCACTGTCAGACACATATTTGCACGCCCTCAAAGCAGCCAGCTGTTTTATAATAGGCTAATTTTTCTGAATGCAATAAAAGGGACACAGGATAGTTTACAGTGATAAAAAGCCCAAGTGTGCCTAAAGCAAACATCAGTCTCCAGAAGTGCCTGTCAACAGCAAAAAGATACCCCATGGAGAATCTTAGGCTTAGGTCCATAAGGATCTAGGTGGGCAGTTTTGAGCTCAGGGGAATACTGGTGCCACTTCCCTGCTGGCACTGCCATCAGTACCACAGCTGCCAGCCTCCCCGCATGGACATCACATCCAGTCAGCCCAGCTCCTCCTGGAGGAGCTGGTAGCAAAAAGGAAGCTCTCTACTGTGTCCATACCTGAGCTGGAGTGCTTAGCTTAGATGCCTAAGTTAGGTACGACAAATGCCTTCACCCAAGTCAGAACCTTTTCCATCTGCTGAGCCGTTCGCTACAGGCACCTGAAGGGAACGTGGCATACATTATATGTGAAACCCTCCCAAGCCTTGAGACATAACCCAGGAAAAACTCCACGCTGCCCTGACATATGTCCACATGGCCATTCCCATGAGCTGCAGATCTTGCAGCCACCACCGAGAGGTAGCTGCATGCTCTCGGACAATTATCAGAGGCAGCTTGGCTTCACAGGCAGCCAGTTTTGCATCTACACATCCATGCATTCAGATTAATAAATCTGGTCTCAGCTTATGTCTTGGCAGAGGCTCTGAGGACGGAACTGACAGGCTGGGGGGTGGTATGCTCGCTGCAAAAGCCTGGTGAAGCTTCTGCGAGGGGCACACCGCAATGCCAGGGCTGCCAGCCTGGCTCCACAAGGAAGTTACCACCCGCACATGAGGAAAGCATCATCTCAAAGCTCACAGGAACCAGAAACATTGCTCCTGTATTTGCTCACGCTTAGAAACCCACCCAGACAAATTGTTTTCTAGCTTGGGCCTCTGCAGGCGGACTGAATTCCCACAGCACAAGGTGAATGCAAGGGAGCAGGCGGTCACACCACCGCCATGTCAGCATCACCTTCCCTCTTGCCTTAGTGAGAAGGCTTGGCTTCCCCCATCCTCTTTCTGTTTTCCTCCACTTTGCTCAGTTTTCATTTACTTTACTAGTTTATCATAACAGTCATTAATGATGTTCTTACTAAACTTGTCCTTCTTTTGGTCCCTTGCTCAGGCCGGGACCTCTGATTAAAAAAATTAGACTTGACCCAGAGTGAGTAATATCCTGGTGTGCTTTGTAAATAAATAAAAACAAGATCACTCAATAAGTATCACTCAATTTTGTTAAACTCCTCACACGTGCAGAAACACCATTTAATCCTTCAGTAAGTGAAGTGACTCCAAAATAAGGATCCAAGTGTAGTGAACACATTGCTTTAAAATAGAAATTAAAAAAAGTCCATTTAAAAAAATTATCCTAAGAGGAGGAAACCTCAAGCAAACAAAAAAGCTTAAGCCAACTATAATATGCAGAAACCTAATATCCCCCAAACTGAAAATAACTCCAAAATCCAATAACATAAAAATGCTTCATAAGATTTTCGTTTCAAGCTGTGGTCGGTTCCAGAAGGTTCTGCAATGCAGAACCAATGAAATAACATGCAGACATGCCTTTGCTTTCTGAGTCTTCGCTCCAAGTGACAGCTTTTATTGTAAACTTTTGTTTAGAAACACCAGATTACACGATAACGCTCTTCCAAAAGAGGTTATGAAAAAGACATTGAGCAATTGCTCTCCAGCAATATGAGGTAAAGCACAGAAAGAAATTGTCTTGATACACCACAAATGTCACTTTCATTATGACCAGAAAGAAGAAAAAAATGTAAAAGGTAGTTCTTTACTGGAACTTCTATGGCCAGCTAAGAAACCCCTTTCTTTGGAGGTTTTTGAACAGCAAAGATGCCTTTCAAAGACAGACTAAGGGCTCTTGTTATGGGATCAGAGCAGAGGTGCAGGTGCCACCCTAATTTTCCATAAATCTGGGTGATTCTGGCAGCTTTTCTCAGAGAAAAGCTAGTGCATTCTCCCTTGGGGCACATGCACTCACAGGAAATGCAGTCAGGTTTATTTATCCAAGCTACAGACTTTCCAGAAACGTCTGCAGGTCCCACAGGAACACAACTTAGACACATTCACACCCTGTGTCCATGCTCCCCCATTACCATGGGTTCACAGCTCTGTATTTACCAGCTCCTGCCACCCTGCCTTGTGGGACTAGGGGATGGGAAGAGCACCAGGTGAGACCATGGCCCCAGGTCCCTGCAATGGTCCATCGCGAAGGCTGGGCATCCATTTCACAGGGCCTGCTGCTCCGGTATCCACGTTGGGTGCTCCTGACTTGGGAGCTGGACCACCCCCAGCACAGACATATAAGGATAACTCTGGGGCTTCAGTGGTGAAACCAACACGTGGCGCAGGAAGGCTGGGGAACCACCTACACGCTGTGACAGGCAGGTGCCAGGGAAAAATCTGCAGTCCTGTAACCGGGACTATAAATACACATACATGTACAGACACACGGAGAGCTCAATTCAATTATTAATTCCATCATTTCCCAGCTTTGAAGGCCTTGATTTTTCGACCTTAACACTTCCTTACCAGATTTATGGGGTGTAAATGTCATTTGCAGTCACTTGTAATTTTACGATACGTTCTGGATCCAACACCTACTAGCCGACTCCCTGCCAAAAGGCAATATTTTTGTATAAAATGTGATCAAAAAACATTCAGCTACATAAATATATACATACACAAGGGTTGGGTGGTTGGTTGTGTGTTTTTTTTTTTTTTTTTTAAAAGCAGCTCAGTGTGGAAAGATGGAATTTGGCAAGAAAAGCGTCTTCAAACAAGAACAGCCTCTGCGCATTTGTGGTGAAAACTGGGTTTGATTTGATCCAGTTCTAAGTGTTTTAATATCACACATTGGGCATGCAGCGTTCACACTGTGCCATTCTGAAGTCATTTTCGGAGCCCTACCAAGCCTGGGCTGCTGCACAGCACATGCCTTTGCTGTGCAGGGAACACACATCTTCCCCCTCCCAAGAGCAGCACTGAAGGCAGAAGGCTTTTCCCTCAAGTGTGTGCTATAAAATGTGCAGCTGAAAACTTCACGCTCCCAGCAAAGGAAGAGGTTTTGGCATCCTCTGTCCCAGAACTCAAGGAGCACAGTTTCAGTGGGAGGAGAAACAATCAGAGACATGAGAGAGACCAAGAGCTGTTATTTTTTACATTTGGAGGAAGGTTGAGATATGCCTTTGTCTGAAAGTTTCTCTCACCGAGGACATTATAGATACCCGTTCACAGCCCAGGAAGACAGATCTCATCTAAAGGCAATCACAGCCAAAGAACCATCCCCACAGCCAGGACCCTTAGGACAGCCTTAGTGAGCCTTGTATATGGGTGGCATGTGGGACAAGACTATCAGAATAACAAGCCTGGAGCATCTGAGGGGTTAGCAGGAGCTGATGTTCCTGAACACTGAAGCCAGTCTTCAGGACCTTTCCTACAAGCACAGCTAGACAAGAAAAATCCCCTCCGCACTATGTAGTCACTGCAGAAAAGCTCCTGCAGTCTTTCCTTGGACTGCCCCACCAGCTCCCATTGCGCTGCCAAGCAGGGAGTCCAAGGAGCCTCTGGCTCACCACATCCTGCTTTCTGCAGCGTGTTCACAGCTGAAGCCATGCTGCAAGTCCCAGGGGGGCAAAAACGCTCAGGGAGCAGAGGCGACATCTCAACTTCCAGTGGCTGCATGTCTTGGCTTTCAAAGAAATAGCCTCTCCTTCTCCCTTCACAGAACAAACACTTCCAAACATGTTAAGCTTTTACGTATTTATTTTTTTCCCTGAAGTTAATGATTTTCTATTGTTTTATTGTCAATTATTCATTCATTAAAACAAGGCTTGCGGAAATGCAGGGAACCCAGCAAGCCTACAGGCTTGCTGCATGGCTGGCACATGGCATGGCAGTACAAGGTGTGAGCAGTGGGACTGCAGCAGGGCAGCGACCCTACCACAGCAGCGCGGGGTCCCCAGCAAGGCCCAGGCAAGGAGGACACCTCTGGGTAGGGGGGAATGCCCAAGAGGCCACCCCCAGCAGCTGCCAGCCAGGGGACCCCAGCACCACCACACATATGGGCAAACCCACTGGGTGGGAGGCACCAAGACCTTCATTAGCAAGAAACGCAGCACCTCCTCCACAGATTTGGGAACAGATCGTAGCAACCAGATAATCAGTTATTCCATTTATGTTGTGTGAGCTCTGTCGAACACAGATTAATAAATCTAGATGGTGGTTAGCTACAACTTCAGCCCTGCTCCTGGGGCAGCCTGAGGCGCAGGCAACACAGCCATCCCCTTCAGATGCGGAGCAGCGGCCACAACAGGCCCGGTGCTGGCGGCAGGGGCAAGGAGCCCTCAAGGGTTTGGCTCCTACAGAAACAAGATGGAAGGCAGAAGAAAAGCAGCATTATTAATCCCTTTCACAAAAGTAAGCCACAGAAATTTGCAGTCTGCTCAAAGTCAGTCTGCTGTGCAGCTGGGAACCGATTTCTTATCTCGAGTGCCAGTCTAGTGCTTAAACCACAAAAGCACTCTTTCCTCCACTCCTTCGACATGCAAATGGAGTATAATTGTATAGGCATGCTTACCATAAACAGCTAGCAGAACTTGGCATCACACTAATGTGATTTTTATTAGCCAAATATTTCTTTGGTAACCAGGTCAAACAATCACGTTCTCTTTTGTTTCCTGTTATGAAATGAAACTGAAAAAATATGCCACTTAAAAAAAATAAAATAAGAAGAAGCCCAACCAGTCCTTTTTTCATAAAGAAAACAATATGCTTAATGCAGAATAAACCACATTTTATGAAAAGAGGTCATCTTTGGGGGGAGGGAGAGAAACAATTGAAAAGAAAAAATGTGGCACAAGAGGGAATTATGATTTTTTTTTCTTATGGAAAGTATTTACATGTTTATTTTAAGCTTAACATAAATGTAAATATTTTAAACAAACAAAAACACACCAGGGGTAACAATAGAGTATTGTTTTTTTTTTTTTTTTTTTTTTTTTTATGTTGAATAAAAACTGCCAGGACAGTGCATGTATATTTTTAAACATGCTGCTTCAAAAAGCAGGATGCAAGGGATGTTGCATCTTTAATTTTTCTGTTAATTATGGATTGAGCATTGTTGTGAGTCTTGTCCTCAAAACCCAGCTCAGAAAATAAGAGCAGATGCTCATACCCAGGTTTGGCTCATGTGGGAATTGAACAGAACATATTGGTTTATAATTAATGTAATTTGTTGGATTATCTTTTGTGAAGGAGCTAAGGTAAACAACCTTGCAGCATTGTAGTGAAATTCTTCTGTACTCCAAGCCTCTGTACTTGATGGAGGATGACAAAAAAAAAAAAAAAAAAAACTACCCTTCCTCCTGGATTGCAGGGAGATTTGGAAATGTCTGTCACATTGAAACATATTTTAATTAACTCAAAGGAAAGAATTAGGCTACAGACCCTAAAGCAAATTACAAATAGTGTTTAAAATCTGAGCTAATGATTCCCCAATTGGCTATTCTGATCAGCAGAATTCTCTCCTCGAGTTTGCTGTGCTTTTGTCATGGGGCAAAGAAGGAGGAGGGCCGCGCTTTCCTGCCCTGCTAACAGAAGTGCCGTTCTTCAGACCAAACCGACTGACCCAAAAGCCTCCTCCCTGGCTGGCCCTCCCGGCCAGCCACACAGTGCACCAGCAAGTACCGCACAAAGTGGCAACTTAAATAGAAAATCATGCAACACTTTCCAAAAAAGACTTATCTCCAAGAACACTCAGGGTCAGGAGAGTTTCTGAGCCAAACACGCGTGCTGTGGGCCCTTCTCCTTAAAGGACTTCCTTCAACAGCAAGCATCTGCCTCATATAAGCTGTGAGGTCCTACTGCCTTCAGTCATGACTGGGATGCTGCCTCCACCGCACCAATTTTGCCCTACAGAAGCCACAGCCTACAGCTCAGCCGGTAGGCGGCCAGCAGCAGAGGTTTAAACAGAAGCTGAGTACAAACATTTGGCCTGCTCTTTAAAGACAAGAAGACAACATGGGGTGGATGTTTCCTTTCAGGACCACAAGTTAGTGCTGCTAAGGTTCATTAACACAGCCATGGCTTTACAATTAGAAATTCCTTCCTGCACCAGCCTCGTTTGTTTTCAGGTTCCACCCAGACTGGGAAAGGCTTTCCCACCACAGCTGCAAGGGCTGGTCAGTACCTTGGAGATAGGCTGTCCCTTTTCTAACTCTGCTTTCCCACATAAAGGGCACCCCAGGAAGCACTTCCACATGCCAGGAGTGCAACACACAAACCCATCGGTCCGCCAAAGGTTTTGACACTAAAAGTCAGCTGCTTCCTAAACTGCACATGCAGAATATTTTTGAGAACAGTCTCTCCTGGATATGTCGCACTTCTGCAGCTTTCTGAGACAGGCAATAGCACGGAGTTTGGGATACTTGTTCAAGTTTAAAGTCTGAAGTGAAGTAGATTTCCAGCTCAGAAATATACATTGATAATGAGCTACAGGCACAGCTGATACAGTAATAGTTCCATCCCATATTCACGAGAACAATGCTCATTCATGGGGAACCAATCTTATCAGATTGGTAACTTTATCTTGAATATCATGTTCAAATTTTCATATCCTTATAAATTAAGAAATACTAGAATGAAGTGACCAGATGTTCAAGTCTCCTCCACAGCACATTCATTTCCAGGCACACATTTAAGATGCATTTAAGTCTGCTAGGACGTTTCTCTGCAGAGGCTCAGCAATCAGTCTCTTAGTGTCATCTGGCTTCTCTAGCACAAAGCCTTCAACACCTCATCCCAGAGCAAACTTCTGCCTCCATCCACCACTACCGCATCCCAGGACAACTAACGCACCACATCACTTCCAGAGGACTTGGGAAAGGAGACAGCACCACTTCTCCTTTCAAGCCAGAGCTGGAAAAAGAGAGTGGATGGAGATTTAAGTAAGAGGCTGGTGAAAGATCTTGCCTCATGAGAAAGAGCCATGGGTTTAATGACAGTCTCCCTGTCCTCTTTTTATAATTTAGTGCTGCATTCAAAGGGCCAAAAGCTCTTACAGCTTCATTTTTCCTTGAATGCAAATTTTTGTTCCACATTAGCCAACTGCTAGCCCTGACTGTTGGGCCCTTAATCTCTGTCTTTGCAATACTAACAACTGCATCTCTGACTCTCAGCACCACTGAGAATATAACCATAGCATGGTAAATTGAAGTGCTCAGACACTAATAGCAGTAAAATGCCTGTACACACACACACACACACACACACTTTCCCTTTGATAGCTTACTTTCTGAAAGATGTGGAATGTAACTCTAGTATGATTATAATTAATCAGAAATCTAAGAATAAACATACTGGTCCCTGTAAGTGAGAAATCCTGAGGACTGGCCTACAGAACATCTTAAATCACTTGCTACTCTCCTTTTTCCCTCTGCTATTCTAATAGTAATAGCACAACATCTTCTTTTCAGATTTTGTAAAAGGAAAAAACATGAACCAAACAGGCTCTGGCCGAGACCTTGGATTCTTTGGCACCTAATATAACAACAAAAAATTAATTTTATATCATACTGGCAATAGCTTATATTAAAATCGCATTCTTGCTGCTTTGACTTTACTGTACATGGATTTTTTTTTTTTGTGACAGTTAAGTACACAACACTGGATTTGAACATTTTTTTAGCTAGCATTCCCTCTGTCAATTCAATACAATAGATGGGACTAATATTTTTCTACTTGTTCACATATCCATGAAAACCGTCTCTCAGTGTAGTTTTGTTGCTCTAAATAAATGGGCACTGCACAATCCCAGCAGACACTCCAAGCGTGACCCTCACCCTCTTCCCTCCAAGAACGGTTTCAATTGCCCAGAAGCCTTAATTCTGGGGACAAACCTCAGGCTGGAGGCCTGCAGATGACTGACAATGTGCCCACAACAAAAGCTTGCTCCTTCTCATCTCATACGAAACCAGAGGATAGCAAAGCTCCACAGAAGGCAGAAGAAAGGCTCCTGGAGGTGACCGTCGCTATTAAAAAGCAAGGCAGATTCCCTTCGAGACCCAGACTCAGGGTGACTGCTCTGCTTCTTTTCCTACTGCTCACCAGCCACCACCATTCAGGGGGCACAGATGATGAGACAGTAACTGCATTTCTTTGGCCATGCCACAGCCAAAGCTGACTCTTCCCTCTACTTTTCAGTACCCTCTTCCATCCCAGCTGAGGAGTTTCAAACATCTGCACATCTGCAGAAATTGTAAGGAAGCAGGACCCCTCTGTACATGACCTCTCCTCCTTCCCAGCCAACCCCAGAACCACCTCTTCCCCATGTTTGTTACCTTCATCTCAAAAGCAGTTAAAGCAAATGTGGATGCAGTTTGTAGTGGCCATCCTCCCCTCCCTTTGACAACTCTGGTCACCTTTGATGCAGAAAGCCTGCATCACTGCAAAAATGTGCAGTCCCAAAGTCCAAAAGGAATCAGGCAGAGATTTCTAGTATAGACACTCTCTATGAAGCCAACACAAGCTTTTACAGTCTCAGCAGATACCAGAAGCATTAATTGCTCACGCTGTTTATTATTATTATTTTTATTTATTTATTTATTTATTTTTGTAAGTATTTGATCCAATGTTGGTTTGCCTTTTTCTCCTGGGAGTGGGTGGATAGTCTTTTCATTACAACACTAATAGGAGAATTTCATATTTACTGAAAACGCAATTATGTCATTTTTAAGTATCCTTTATTTGCTGCCTCCATACATTCCACAATGGGATTAGAATTAGGGAAGGCAAGGAGCATTTATGTTAAAGGGTCACGTCCTCAAAAAAGGGGAGGGAATGAAAGAAAGAAAGAAAAAGAGAAATCAGGTTTTGCTTTTAACTCCTCTATCTTGGATCCTGTTGCTATTGTGTTAGTAAATAAAGCGGGCTGGGGGGGGTGGGGAGGTGAACCATAGGAATCACTTACTCAGCTGGACTAAGGAGATGAAAGCATTTGGCCAAGCCAAACTGGTTTGTGGTTTTTCCCCATAAAGGTTGCCACTTCAGAACAGTACCAAGTTTTTACTGGAAATTCAACATTTGTTGACCAAAATGTTTTTAGCTGTCTTCAAAACTGAAAAATTGCAAGGCAGAAGTTTTACACCTTGATGTGGTAAATTAGCTAAGAAAATGCAGACTTGTGGAGAAAGCAGTGTAAAAAAAAATAATAAAAAAAAAAAAACAATGACCAGAGTCACTACAGTTTTTCCCCCAACATCAGAAAGTCACATACGTTGCCTGCAGTCATTCAGTAGCACAGGAACAGTTGTCTCCATTTGGTGGAGCATGTGTGCCTGGGGCCAGGCAGGAGGCATCTGCACTCTTGAGCAAGGAAGCTTGCAGTTGTGCACATCATCACCCAGCAAAGACAGCCATCTCAGAGCCCTGTCCTCAACCCAGAGGTCTAATCCAGTAGTCTCATAAACCGCATTTTCAGACAAAAGCGAACACTATTGGCCTTAAGCTTGTTCTAAGATTAGATCTGACAAAAAGAAAGGGTAAAGAAAGTTCACGAATTTCATTGTTCCCATTTTTCAGACAGGAAAAGATGACATCTGGAAGTCAAAATGTCTCCTTTTGCAAACAAGCTTCTTTGGATCCAGCAGCCCCTGAGTATCTGCATTACAGGTATATTAAAGAGTCACTAAACAGGGCAGTACAATCCATGAGGACACTGTCTCAGTAAAAAGAGGATGTTCCAGGCCTGGTGCCACAGCACAGGCATGTTCTTAGCATGGCATGTTTCTCCTTCACGAGACCCAGTGCTGGGAATAGTGCACTAAGATTTGCTTAATGGTTTGCAACATATGGGCAGAGATGCAAAGCGTTGTAGATCAGTAGATGCCTGGGCCACCATTTGGCATCCTCAAGATTAAAATTGCTGCCTGGAACCCAACACAAACCCATAGCAAAACATGCCTCTCCACAGACAGGCCGTACTTCATATACTAGCCTGACTTCCCGCGTTGAAGTGCAGCTCTTGTCAAATGCATGGCAATAACCTGATGCCCATGAAAATAGTAAAGGTGCTAGAAGTACAGTTTAGACACTCAGGGAAATGGCATGCTGCCTGTCTACAACATACAGGAGGTCACTGCAACTTTAGAAGCCCCTAATGTACTTATTTTTGCAAACATTTGGGAACTTCATGAGCAAGCAAATTTCAGAACCAGCAGACCAAGAGACCATACCTACCCTACAGGTATGGCAGGCTGCATACAGGATGAGGTGAAGCTGTCTCTAAGATCTGCAGCTTAACACTAAGAATTTTGACCCCGTGTTGCCTTTAAAAGAAAGAAAAGATTGGATGTTGGAAGACGGAAATAAAAGCTAAAAACCAGATTGATTCAGCACTTTTTTCACCTTCCTTGATTATCCCGCATGATCACCATATAAAATTATTTCCCTGAAGAACTCCCGTAAGAACAAAAGCCCAGCTTCAGGCTGGCACAACAAAAGCAGAGCAAGGGAAGAACCCACAGTCAGCTACTAAGGAAGCTGGAGTGCCTTTCTGTAACAGGAAGCAATAGCCATATACAGAATGGCCGTAATAAATTTACTTCAGACCAGACTTCATCACAATCTCACTTTGCATATGCACTTCTGCAAGACCAGCTTTATGCATTCTGTCACTGCACACACAAGAGAAAAAACACTTTGAAATCCAAAGAAGACATGTTCCCCATGCCTGCTTACAGGGGGTAGCAGTGGTTCAAATGGGAAGCTGTGTACTCTTCAGCAGCAAATTGCACACAATTATATATTTTCTTAAGGCACCTTTGCATTATTAAAGCCTCTTTAAAGAAAACAAAACTGAACATGGTTTAAGCACATGACTGCACAACTACACTATGCACTAGAACAGAAATGGACAATTCTGCTCTTTTGCTCATCCTGTACTAGCCAGCACAAGAGATGCAGGAACAACATCAAAGCATCTGCAGACATTTCTCTCAGCCTTCCTGCTATATGCCTCCAACGAGTTAACAAACACACAAGTAACAGATCTTACAACACTTATTTACCAAAACATAATTTCTGATAGCCTTCTAGACAAAGCATTTATAACCAATATTTGGACATGATGTCAGAAACAAAGAGACAATTTCTCTGACACTTTCTTGGGGTTTTGCTTTTAAAAAATAGCAAATGAGTAGACATGAGATGTTCAGCTAGAGTACGAGAAGGCAGTTCTACCAGCTGAAGACTGGACCACATGTTTTCTCTAAAACAGACCACAAAATATTACTTAGCACAATCAACTGCTCAAATCTAGCAGGGAAGATTAATGCTGCTGTTTGATTATAACCCCAAGAGTTTGTTCCTGAAATACAAACTTTGACTGTGAGGGAATACAGGAATATAATTAATTTTTGGCTTTGTTTTAACACTAAGGTTCCTGAAGGGGGGGGAAGAGAGTGATCTGTACTCATTGCACTAGAGAGAGCCTGGAACACGCCCAAGTCTATTTTAGTCCCTTGCCTCAGGGTACATCTCCAAGGAAAGAGGAAACTTTGGTTTAATACCAAAGCTGAACCTAGACTACAGTTCCCAAAAAATATTTCCTCTCCTTCTCTTGGCTCTTTTACGAGTTTTCTTCCTCAGCTTTGGATGCCATGTGCATCTTTTAGCTTGCTGATCTTTTTGCTCACAAAGCCCACCAGCCTTTAGCCTGTTCGTTGTGTCATCTGGGATGCTTCCCTGCTTCAGCCACCCCATACAGCGTCCCCGCCAACCTCTGCAAGGAGGATTTCCCTTCGGGGCATCCCCTCCCATGGGCCAGCACCATCAGGTCAGTCATTGCACAGGTTGTAGCCCCCTCTCCCACAGCTGGTCACCCAGCCAGGAGGGTAAAAGCTAGCCCACAAACTGCTTGAAGGCTTGCGTTAGCGCAGGGACAGCGAGCAGCTGCCCTGAGGAGCACATGCTGCCCTTCCCATTCCCACCTCATCATGAGCATCCAAATTCAACAGTTTTAGGTCTTGTGGACATTAGGGAGCAAGTAAGCCAATAAATGCCATCATGTATGGGAGTGACATGATGGAAGACAAGTCTGGGAGATGGTTCCCTGAAGTCCTAAGGGACAACCTGTGAATGCAGCAGTTACAAGACAGTTTATCTGGAGGATCACCAAACAACCCCAAAGAACAGCATCCCTTAAACCTCTGCCAGCTAGCTAAAGATATTGTATCTCAATACGACCAATTGCTCTTGACAAATGGAATAACATGAAGGAGCACTGCCTTTGAAAGCGACTTCAGAACTAAACTTCTACTGGCTTCAGCGGCAATTGTGCTCCTAGCAGTCACTTCACTTAAACCAGTCT